>NC_137787.1:133731892-134969392 GCF_963383645.1 Muscardinus avellanarius | reverse complement strand
ACTAAAAGCAGAAACTAAAAGGAATTCTTTTTTTTTTTTTTTTTTTTTTTTTTTTTTGGTGGTACTGGGGTTCCTGGAAACCCTTCTACACTCCCAGACCTATTTTTATATTTTTATTTGGAAACAGGGTCTCTTAAACCAGCAAGGCTGGCTTCGAACCTGTACTATCCTCCTGTCTCTGCCTCCCAAGTGTAGGGATTATAAGCGTGTACCACCACACCTGGCAAGAAATTATTTTTTAAAAGCTTTTTAAGGCCGGGCGTGGTGGCACACGCTTGTAATCCCCGTGCTTGGGAGGCAGAGACAGGAGGATCGCACAGGTTCGAAGCCAGCTGCGAGGGCTGGTTTAGGAGACCCTGTCTCCAAATAAAAATGTAAAAATAGGTCTGGGAGTGTAGCCCGGAGGTAGAAGGGCTTCCAGGAACCCCAGTACCACCAAAAAACAAAACAAAAAAAAAAAAAAAAAGCTTTTTAGAGTGAACAATTTTTCACACATGATGCTATTTTCTGCCTACAAACTTCTAAATAAATTATTAATAGTACTCATTTTAGTCAGGCTTGGTGGCACATGCCTATAAACCTAATACTCGGAGGCTGATACAGGAGGATCATAGGTTCAAGGCCAGGCTCAGCAACTTAGTGAGACCCTGTTTAAAAAAATAAAAATAAAAAGGGCGGGGGGTTTATCTTGGAGATAGGATGCCCCCGAGTTCAATAATCCTAGTACTCGGAGGCTGATACAGGAGGATCATAGGTTCAAGGCCAGGCTCAGCAACTTAGTGAGACCCTGTTTAAAAAAATAAAAATAAAAAGGGCTGGGGGTTTAGCTTGGAGGTAGGATGCCCCTGAGTTCACTCCTCAGTACTAAATCTAGTCCCAATCCTCAGCAACCTCGTGAGACTCTGCTTTAAAATAAAATAAATAAAAAGGGCTGGGTGTGTAGCTTCAAGGTAGAATGTTCTCGGGTTCAATCCCCAGTATCAAATGGAAAAAAAAAATGAGAGGAAAAAAATACTAATTTTTTACATAAGAACACTGAGTCTCCAATTAATTAAGCAAAATATTAAAAAGAGTAAATCTTTTCTCACCTGAGTTTATAAAAATGTTTGAGAAGAATAAAATAAAGCTACATTTCACAGAGATTACACATCTATATTCAAACCCATATTTCTTTACAAAATTATTAAATTTTTCTATCTACAGAGCCAGGCCTGGTGCCAGTCACTTGTAATTCCAGCGCTTGGGAGGCTGAGACAGGAGGATCGCACAGGTTTGAAGCCAGCCTCAGCTACTTAGTGAGGTCCTGAGCAACTTAGTGAGACCCTGTTTCCAAATAAAGTATAAAATAGATCTGGGAGTGTAGCCCAGAGGTAGAAAAGCCCCTGGGTTTCACCCTCAGTACCACACACACACAAAAAAAGTCTATCTACAAAAAGAAAACAACAGAAACATGATTATCTATGCATATATGGCAGGTATGTTACCTCTATATTTCATTATATAATAAGAATATTTATTTTAAAATTACTATACATTAAATAAATGTAGCCGGGCGTGGTGGCGCACGCTTGTAATCCCCGCGCTTGGGAGGCGGAGACAGGAGGATCGCGCAGGTTCGAAGCCAGCCGTGCGCTGGCTTAGGAGACCCTGTTTCCAAAATGAAAATGTAAAAATAGGTCTGGGAGTGTAGCCCCGAGGTAGCAGGGCTTCCAGGAACCCCAGTACCACCAAAAATAAATAAATAAATAAATAAATAAATAAATAAATAAATGTAATTTTTTGTGCGGGTGTGAGGAAGAAAACCAGGGGCATTCGACCTCCAAGCTACACCCCCTGCCCTATTTTTTATTCTTTATTTTGAAACCAGGTCTCACTGAGTTGCAGAGGGCCTCACTAAATAGCTGAGGCTGTCTGCGAACTGCGATCCTCCCGTCTCAGCCTCCTGAATGCTGGGATTACAAGCGTGCGCCACCATGCATGGCTTTTATAAATGTAATTTTTAAGTAAAGAATAATAATAAATATGAAACCACCACAATAAGTTTCTAACTATTTAGTAATCAAAGGCGCGCGCGGGCGCGCGCGCGCGTGTGTGTGTGTGTGTGTGTGTGTGTGTGTGTGTGTGTATGTGTGTTGCTGAAGACTGAACCCAGGGGTGTTCTAACTCTGGTACATAGCCCCAGCCCTATTTTATTCTTTCTTTCTTTCTTTTTTTTTCTTTAAATATGGAACGCTTCACAAATTTGCGTGTCATCCTTGCACAGGGGCCATGCTAATCTTCTCTGTATCGTTTCAATTTTAGTGTATGTGCTGCCGAAGCTAGCACTTATTCTTTATTTTGAAACAGAGTCTCGCTAAGTTGCCAAGGGACTCACAAGTTGCTGAGACTGGCCTCAAACCTGTGATCCTCCTGTCTCAGCTTCCCACATACTGGAATTACAAGCATGTTCCACCATGCTTAACTAATCAAAGGCCTTTTGAGTTTTATTAATCATTAATTTAGCATCACTGATTCATCTTAGCTAAAGTATATAAGCCCTTTTTTCCTTAATTTTCAATTTTTAAATATTTTAAATGAAAAGTACCAATAAAAGATATTTGTGTGTCCACAATCAAATTTCAACAGCTATTAACATTTTGTTCATTTGCTTATTTTTATATTTTTAAGGAACAAATAAAATTTTCCCCATGATTTTTCTGGTTTTCTAACAAATATAGCGACTATTCAGAAATGGGTATGTTTTTATTCATTAACTGCATATAAATGTATCTATGAACAACTTATACAATTAGTTATGGTATTTTAGTCTTACTAGGGGTGGAACCCAGATGCTTTCTACCTCCGGGCTATACTCCCAGACCTTTTTTTTATATTTTTTTTTTAACTTGGAAACAGGGTCTCGCTAAGTTGCTGAGAGCCTCACTAAGTAGCTGAGGCTGGCTTCGAACCTGTGCGATCCTCCTGTCTCAGCCTCCCAAGCGCGGGGATTACAAGCGTGCGCCACCACACCCGGCTTTAGTTATGGTATTTTAAAATGTTATATGAATAGTGTGCTGTTTCAAATCTTTTGCAGCTTACTAAAAATACGAGTTTGAGAATTTATCCAATCTGATTGCATGGAGATTTAAATTCATTTTCTTTTTTATAAGATGTCCCACCTTAATAATACACCATAGTTTGTGTCAGTTCACTGACTATTGGACACTTAAATTGTTTTCCATTTTTGCTATTACAAAATCACCTATGATGATTTCTCATACATGTCTCCTTCTGCAATATATGAGTTCTAGAATGGGGAGAGAAATCCTTATGGTAGTAGGCACACCTGATGAACGTGAGAGTGTACATATTCAACTTTATTAGGTATTGATTAATGGTTCTCCACGTGTGCTATGCCAATTGATATTCTCAATAATAATATTTATTTTTTTATTTTATTTTATTGGTGCACTGTATTCATACATCATAGTGGGATACAAACTTTTGTAGACATACATGCACACATCGCCCAGTCAGCCCCCACCCGATCCCCACCCCATTCTCTCCCCATCCCTCCCTCCCATGCTTGGCTTAGTGGTTGACATCTAGTATTATAGCAATTTATCCAAAATTAAAAATGATAATCTCACATAACAGTTTCATTTGTCTGATACCAAGCTTTTGAAGACTTAAAGATAACATTTCAATATTTCTTTTTGCTTTCTTTCTTACCAGAGAATATTTTTTTCTTTTTTTTAGGTGAAACTATCATATATTTATTTTTCAGAAAAAAATCTATCCTGATATGGAATATGGACTCTAGATACCCAAAACAATCTCGAAGCAAAAACAAAGCTAGAAGATGTATATTTTCTGATTTCAAACCATATAAAGCTACAATAATTGAAACAGTGTAGTACTGTTCTAAAGGCAGATATATAGACCATTGGAGTTAAATACAAGCCTAGAGCTAACTTCTTCCCTATATTGTCAAGTTATTTTTGACAAGGTTTCCACGAAGATTTGGTGGTGGAAATAATAATCTTTTAACTAAATATTGTTAAAAAATAATAATTACATGGAAAAGAATACAATTGGACCCTTACCTAATACCACATACAAGTATTAACTCAAACTAGATAAAAGACCTAAATATAAATCTTAAGACTATAAACTTTTAGGAGAAAATCTGGGTCATAAAACCTCACAACATTGAAATTGGCAGTGATTTCTTGGATATGATTTCAATGGCACAGGCAACAGAAGAATATACAAACTCCCTAAAAAATAAAAGAAAATATTGTATATCCAAAGACAATGTAAACAGAGTTAAAAGTTACTAATAGAATTGGATAAAATATTTCCAAATGCTATATCTGAAGGTATATTAATATTCCAACTAGAAATCCTAAAAATTAACAACAATAAAGGCAAACAATACAATTTAGAGATAGGGAAAAGACTAACATAAATAATGAATCTCCACAGATAACCAATCTTAGTTGTCTGTTGGATGGAAACTCTTGTTTCTCTGGTTCTGGTGAGTGTTACCTATTTCTTCTTTGTAGTTAATCTCTTTGAGTATTTTCTCTAGCGCTGGTTTTGAAGACAAAAATTCCTTCAGTTTCTGTTTGTCATGGAAGCTTCTTATTTCTCCATCTAATTTGATAGAAAGTTTTGCTGGATAGGAAATTTTTGGCTGGAAGTTGTTTTCTTTCAGAGTTTGGAATATGTTACTCCAAGCCCTTCTGGCTCTCATGACTTGGTTTGGGAAGTCTGGAGTGATTCTAATTGGTTTGCCTCTGAATGTCACTTGGCCCTTTGTTTTTGTTGCCTTTAAGATTCTCTGCTTGGCTTCCACATTGGTCATTTTGACAATTATATGGCGTGGGGATCCTCTTCTCCAATCCTGTCTAAAGGGAGTTCTATAAGTTTCCTGGATCTGTGTATCAACCTCTTGCTCTATATTTGGAAAATTTTCTGCTATTACTTCCTTGAAGAGATTGTTGATCCCTTTGATATCACTTTCTTTTCCCTCCTCTATTCCAATTATTCTTAGGTTAGCTCTCTTAAGATGGGCCCATATTTCTTCAATGTCAGATTCCTGCTGTTGGATATCTTTTTCTAGATTAGAAACTATGCATTCATTTTTGGATTGCTCATCTTCTAAGAGCGAGATTCTGTTCTCCATGTGGTCTAATCAGTTGTTTGTGCTTTGAATTGAGGCCTTTACTTCATTAATTGCATCCTTTATCTCTTTTTGGCTCTCTCTGAGTTCTTTTCGAAGCACTTCTATTATTTCTACAGTTATTTTCCTGATTTGATCTTCTAGAAATCTCTGATTTTCTGTTTTATCAGGTTCTGATGCTGTGGGGTTGTGCACATTCATTACTTCAGTGTTATTCCTCTTTCCCATGATTTCGGAGGTTTGTGCCTTCTCTGGGTTCTTCCCTTGGGTCACTATGACTTCACTTAAGGTGCTCTGGATCTCGAGTCTGTATTATCTCAGACCCTACTACTCCTTTACTGGGTTGTATCACAGAGTCTCCGACCCAGGGAGTCGATAGAGGCTGCTTTAAACTATGGGGGGTGCCAGGTTGCATGTTCTCCTATGGTGTGATATCTCTGCCACCACCACTCCCTCACTGGGTCAAGTCCCAGGAGGCACAATACTGGGATTTCTCCTCTGTGGCCCGCAATTTGACTCACTGTTCTTGAGTACGTAGATGTAGCTGTACTGGACTCGGTGAATTCACTGCTGCTGCCGCCGCAGGTGGCAATATGGCACCTCTGCCACGCCCTCGGCCATGAGGCTGGCGTATTTTTTCTTCTCTGGTTTTGATTTCCACTCTGAATCCCTGCAGCGTGTGCTGAGCTCAGCCACTGGGAGCTTTAAATGCTGTCTGCGCCGAAAGATCCCGCCTGGCTGTTCCGCATCAGCTCACCTCGGCTTGCTGTAGCCGTCCGCTGAGTTCGCCGCTGCCGCCGGCAGTATGGCGCTGCTGCCGCATCCTCGGGCGCGTGTGTCTCCTGAGCTCTGTTCTCAGTCCGCTTTCTCTCTGGAGCCTGGTGGTTTTTTTTGTTTTTCTGGTGATGGTGTTTTCTGGCTATGAAAGGCGCTCTTTTTGTGGTAATGGAGATTGGTTGTTAGCGGGACTCTTAAGCCCCGCTTTTCTCGGTCGCCATCTTCAATAATAATATTTAAAACTGAAAAAGTTTTCCATAATGTTATCAACTCTTCAAGGTACCTGACTTAAGTTCCAAAATTTAGATATTGAATAGAATGAGTTAGGGAAAGGTCACTTAAATGGAGTAGGGAGAAAAGTCAGTGGAAAGACAGGAGAACATTATATCTCAGAAATTAGAAGGCATGTGTAAAAGTAAAGTATGGGTAAACCACACTAATAGTACAGAGAAGTGTTCAGTATAGAGAAATAAGCATTTCTTGCCTTAATTACCAAACTGCTAAAGGACAATATGTTTTAGACCTATGTTATCCAGATAATTGATTTATAGTTCCATTGTACTTTGTATGAGTAGATGTAAACTTAATATTATTGTGTCTTCATATAACATTAAATTTTTCATGATTTATCTATTTTTATTGGTGCATTGTATTCATATATCTTAATGGGGTACAAAATAGTAGAGGCATGCACACACACACATTGATTTATTTTTTATTAGGTAGAGAAAGGTAAATTATTAAGCATCGCAAGGGGCCAGAGCTGTGTAGTTTATTTATAGAAATCATCTCAGTGATTACTCATGTGGGCAGGCAAATGAAATAGGTACTGTTCTCCCCAACATGAATATGATCGTTGACAAGTAACTTGGCTAGGTTCAAAACTTATAAACTAGGAAGTGAAGATTTGAACTATTTTACTGTTTGTACACGGCTTGCAGTCCATCAAAAATTTCTCGGGAGAAGCCAGGCCTGGAGGTGCCCACTTGTAATCCCAGAATTCAGGAGGCTGAGACCAGAGGATCGCGGTTCGCAGACAGCCTCAGCTACATAGTAAGGCCTTCTGTAACTTAGTGAGACCCTGTTTCAAAATAAAGAATAAAAAACAAGGCAGGGGGTGTAGCTCGGAGGTCGAATGCACCTGGGTTCCATCCCCAGACCTGCAAAGAAAAAAAAAAAAATTCTCAGGAGCTAGACCTGGTGGTGCACACCTACAATCCCAGTACTTGGGAGGCTGAGACTAGAGGATCGCAGGTTCATGGCCAGCCTCAGCAACTTAGCCGGGCCCTCCACACCTTAATGAGATCTTGTTTCAAAAAATAAAAACTAAAATAGATAGGGCTGAGACTAAAATGCACCAATAAAAATAATAATAATAAAATAAGGCTGGGATGGTAGTTCAGAGGTAGAATGCCCCTGGGTTCAATCCCCAATACCACACACAAACATACACACACACACACACACACACACACACACACACACACACACCACACATACACACACACACACACACACACACACTCCAGAATGGTGTTGGTTTCAAAATATCATCATTACTTCATGATTAATTTGTTTCGGCTTATGAGTTTGTTAATTGTTTCCCATTAAAAATATTGCTTCTGTGAGTGTGGAAATTTTGACAATCTAATTTTCTAATTTGCCAATAACTCCTCAATACCTAGAAGAGTTTACTAGGTTGGGAGTTATGTTCTCCCAAAATTTCTTTTTTTTATGTGCCTGTATAATACTGGAGAGTGAACTAGGGAGCATTCTACCTCTAAACTATACCCACAACCCTATTTTAATTTTTTGAAACAGGGTCTCACTAAGTTCCTGAGGGCCTTGCTAATTTGCTGAGGCTGGCCTCGATTCTTCTGCCTCAGCCTCCCAAGTACTGAGATTACAGGTGTGCACCACCACACTCAGATTCAGACCTTTGAAACAATTTTTTAAAAAGCAAAATAGTGGCAGAACAGTTATTAGACCATGATGAAGAGACTTGAAAGAAACTGGATTAAAGGCAAAGCCTGGAGCTCATTAGGAGAGATAATGGCACAGTGCTAGGTCTCTCACCAATCAAAGGCCCAGCCTTGTCACAACCTGCTCTGCCACCAAGTGGTACACTGGAGAGGGTCACCAACTCTGCCTGAGGCATTAAAGAATGCTCGCCAGAAGTGATATTCCAGCTGGTCATAAAAATTGACCATAAACATTGAGTAGGAGCTAATCATTAAAGTTAATTTGAATCAAGGTTAAAGATGTGAAGCTATGTTGTAGTTTTTCTATTTTTTAGTATACTTATATATTGTTAGTGAATATTGACAAACTATAATTACAGGTACTTATAAGATACAAAGGGATTCTATGATATATGTATACAATGTGGAATAACCAAATCAAAATAATCAACATTTCCATCCCCTCAAATATTTATGATTTAATCTTCTCATCTAATTGAAACCTTGCCTCCTTTAACCATCATCTGCCCTTTCCTGCCATTCCTAAATCTCTAATAATCACCATCTCTGCTCCTATGAGTCCAATTATTTTAGATCCCACATTAAGTGAGACTGTGTGGTATTCTTTTTCTATGCCTGGTTTGTTTCACTTATCATAATGTCTTCCAAGTTCATCCATATTATAATAAATGATATGATTTCCCTTTCTTTTTCAATGCTATTTTATTGTATGTATATATTTTATTGTATATATATAATATTTTTAAATCAATTCATTGGTCAAGGGACCCATAAATTAAGTAGTTCTGTATAATTTCAGCATAGAGCACAAAGCAAATTGGGTTTATTCTGGGTCTTGTTGCTTGCCTTCTTTCTCTAGAAATTCTTTGCTGAATTTAGATACAGAGTGTCAAGAGTAGATCACACAATGATTCCTGATTACTTCATTCTTAGTGAATACTTTTTTTAAAGTACTTTTTCAAATTATAACTGAGCTCTAGAGTCAGCACTGGTCATACAAATAGATGTTTTATCTTAGTAGCCTATTAACTTAAAAGTGTTATGCATACTTTATCTAACTAGCATCTCAGCACTGTGTTTTAAGTAATTATTTGTCTGTATATCTCATTCTAGGATGACTTCCTGGAGGTAGAAAATAATATTTTTTTCTTTTGTACCTCCAGAGCCATGTACCTGATTAATTAATGTTTATGGAAAATCTGAGTAAAGGAATGTCTAAAACCTGGCCTGCACATTTAGAAACAAACCTGAAATCTGGACCCAGGCCCAACTCTTAGTAGATAAACAACTTTAGCTAAAGCTCCTTACCAAAATTAAGGCTTGGGATCTCTCAGTCTTATATAGGTCTAAAATTATAACTCCAAATGGAACTGTAAGATATATTTAAATCTCCTGGTCAACCAATCACTGATTAGTTCATGGGCTTTTGTGTTAGTTGTTAGTTGCTGAATAGCCAATTGCTTCAACACCTGATGACTTTAAAAAAGAAACCTTTCAGCCAGGCATGGTGATGCACATTTGTAATCCCAATACTTGAGAGGCTGAGACTGGAGGATCACAGGTTCAAGGATAGCCTCAGTAAATAGGAAGACTCTAATCAAATTCATCAGACCTTGTTTCGAAATAAAAATAAAATAGGGCTGAAGGTGTAGCCCCTAGGTAGAATGCCCCTGGATTCAATTTCTAGTACCACAAACAACATTTTATTTATTTTTTTTGGGGGGGAGTCTGAGGATGAGCTACACCCCCTACCCTATTTTTTATTCTTTATTTTGAAATAGGGTCTCACTAAGTTGCAGAGGGCCTAACTAAATAGCTGAGGCTATCCACAACCGCCATCCTCAAGTCTTAGCCTCCTGAATGCTGGGATTACAAGCGTGCACCTCCATGCCTGTCTATAATAACATTTCTTATCTCACAGTTTCTGGGGATCAGGTGCCCCTTGCAGTCACTATTTTGCAGTTTCTTGAGGTTGCTATCAAAGTGTTGGCTGAGGCTGCAGTTGTTTTGGGGACAGATCAGAGAGAATCAGTTCTAAGCCCAACCGCTGGATGTTGCTAAGCTAAGAAGATTCAGTTGCAAACTCATTTGTTACAGTTTTGAGGGTGACTGTCCCCAGGGACCTCTGTTAGGGTTCTGGACACAATTTCCCTCAAAACACAAAAAGATAAAAAAAAAAAAACACGGGTTCTTGTCCTGAGCTAAGGATAAATACACATTAGCCCGGACTCTTGCTGAAGATTTAAAGTTTATTAAAAAGATAGAAATACCGAAGACAGTTACAGCCCCATGCCATTCAAGAGTGGCATGGGGGGGGGGATGAATTCACCGAGATACAAAACACTTGGACCATTCTTATAGCCAGCCCAACCAGATCTGGGCAGGTCCTTTGATATGTAGATGTGCTGCCCTATCTCTAGCCCAGGTATCCAGCTCTATCTCCAACCCAGCCACATCCAACCCCCTTTGAGGTGGGGGGGAGGCGGCTCTGTCAGGCACAGACCCCCACGCCTTTTGTTAACATTCCAAAATCTGTTGTTTCTCAGGAATCTGGGATTTCCTCACATCCTCGAGGAACTTTGCCTCTCTTTAGAAATGTAAAAAGGCCCTTTTTCCTGAAGCTCCTGACTTTCTTTACTACCAAAAATATATTTTAATTTTGGAAATCTTTCCCAATACTGGTACATTAATACATTTTGAAACCTCTTCCCAATACTGGTACATCATTCACATGACTGTCGGGCAGAAACATCAGTTTTTCACCATATGTGCTTCTAAAGATGGCCACTTACAACATGGCAGCTGGCTTCATCAGACTAAATTAGAGTAAAAAGGAGAAAGAACCCAAGACAGATGTTTTTGGTAACCAAATCTTATAAGTGATCATCCATCAGCTTCATTATACCTTATTAGTTAGAACTGAGTCATTAGGTCATACCCACAGTCAAAGGGAGGCAATTAAAAATTGCAAATGCACCTGGTTGTGGTATGCATGTAATCCCAGTACCTGAAAAGCTGAGACAGGAGGATCAAGGTTCAAGGCCAGCCTCAGCTACTTAGTGAGACCCTCTGCAACTTAGTGTGACCCTACTTCAAAATACAAAATAAAAAAATCAGGCTCAGAGGTAGAATGCCCCTGGGTTCAATCCCCAGCATCAAAAAAAAAAAAAAATTACAAATGCCATGAATACCAAGAGGTAAATATCACTGGGGCCATCTGAGAGGGTGCCTCCACAACCCTCTTTCCCATGCCAAACACTTTTAAAAAAGTCTACCTTGTGGGGGTGGGAAAGGGTTAGTGATGTTAACAAGAATTGTAAAAGATCTGAAATAGAAAAAAAAGGATTTCTGGGTATACAACCTAACACATCTTTCCAGGTTATCTCAGTCTTTTGTTGTCTTTAAACTAATTTACAACTTGCACCTGTAAAAAACTAATAATGAAAACTCTTCTGTTCATAGAAATACAAAATGTGACTCTGGAGATTGTGTGTGTGTGTGTGTGTGTGTGTGTGTGTGATACTGGAGGTGGAACCCAGGGGCTTTTCTACCTCTGGGCTATACTCCCAGACCTATTTTATATTTTATTTGGAAACAGAGTCTCACTAAATTGCTGAGAGCCTCACTAAGTAGCCGAGGCTGGTTTAGAACCTGTGTGATCCTCCTGTCTCAGCCTCCCAAGGGCTGGGATTACAAGTGTGCACCACCATGCCTGGCGACTCTGGAGATTTCAAAGATTGGTGCCAAATGAATATTGGCCATTCAGGCAACTAAATGATTACAACTTCATTTCAGCAATCCTCATAGCTTATACCACACGTCTGCTCTTTGAATTTTCTTTTGAACTAGTTGGAACATCTCACAGTTTTGCTCAATTAATCAATGAGTTAAAATCTTTTATATGCATTTATATTTGCAAAAAAATCATGATTTTGTCATCTAGTAATTGCGAGGCTGAAATAGCAATGTAACAAGATCTTCAGCTTTTTTATTTTTTGTTTTGAAATAGAGTCTCACTAAAGGTCTTGCTAAAATCCCAAGGCTGACCTCAAACTTGGGATCCTCCTAGCTCAGCCTCCCAACTACTGGATTACAGACAGGTGCTACCACATCTGGCTCCATACGTTTTAAGAACCAATCAGCTCCTAGGGCTTCCAATAGAAGGAAGATTTCTCCAAATTATTTGTGTTCCTGAAAAGGGATCTGCTGCCGGGTATGGTGGTGCACACTTGTAATCCCCGTGCTTGGGAGGCTGAGACAGGAGGATCGCGCAGGTTCGAAGCCAGCCTCACTGGCTTAGGACACCCTGTTTCCAAATTATATATATAATAGGTCTGGGAGTGTAGCTCAGAGGTAGAAGGGTTTCCAGGAACCCCAGTACCACCAAAAAAAAGGGTGGGGGGGATCTGCCTCTGCAGGACAAGAAGCTAGTTCTGACATATTATCAACCTACCCCTAGACATCCAGTCTGATATTTTTTTATAAAGAGGCAAAACAAAATCACAGCACAAAAATTTCTGTCATACTGAAAGGGCTTTTCCAGACTAAGGTAGAGGTGGTTTTTCTAATGAATCGATCACACCACCATCACACCACCCACCACGTTGTTCATCGCTTCTGCCCCCTTTACCTCCATGCTGAAATGGCAGAGTGGAGGAGGGAGGATTGAGATAAACTCAAAGAATAAAGGCTAAACATCAAATATAAGGAACTATAAAATTTGAGAGTTTTCTTCTGTGCTTCTATCTGGTGTAAATATGACTTGTGTATTGCCATTTGATTTTATCATACTGACCTTTTTATACTTTTATTGGCACAATGTAATTATACACCATAGTGAAATTCAAAGTGAAACAAACATACATGCACACAGCACACGGTGCATATCTGCCCCTCCCCACTCCTCCTTCCTTTCTCCCCATTCATTTTAGTGAGATACAGTGAATTCTTGTATGCACATAACTTTATTTGAACTGACCCCTTCCTCAACCCTTGTTTTTTCTTTCCTACCTCCCTCCCCAATCCCCTTCCACTATTCCACTGTTTACTCTCCTCATTTGACTAAAGTCCCTTTTTCTACCTCTTTTTGACCTACTTCCACATATGAGAGAAAACATATAATACTTGACTTTCTTAAACTGGCTGATCTCACTTAACATAATATTCTCTAGTTCTATCCGTTTTTACTGCAAATGACATAATTTTATTCTCTTATGGCTGAGTAAAATCTCAGCATGTGTATAGACCACATTTTCATGATCCATTCATTTGTTAATAGACACCTAGGTTGGTTCCATAATTTAACTACTGTGAACTGTGCTGCTGTAAACACAGGCATGCATATATCACATTTTTCTTTATTAAGAGACTTCATTTATCTCAGGAGGAAGAAGCACTACAACTACCAGTTCCACTTATAATGGCAGGTTATATCTATTTTGGGAGAGATTGTAAAATCATTTCCCAAGTATCATGACATGTCATTAATTATATTTTGCACCAATACAAATTAATCATAACTGACAATGACCTAGGAGCACCCTCTCGTGTGTCTCTGGCTTAAAGAACCAACAGAGTCTCCTTTTCTGACCTCAAATTGTTTCTAGAGTTTCCTCCCACAGTCTCTGGTTTGTGTGAATTGAAAGAGACTGTATGTGGGAGGCATGAAAGTCTAGAGCTCACAATATCCCAAAACATCGGATATGTGTACCAAAGATCCTACCCCTGGGCTTGGCAGCAAGCACATTGATGGCTCTCTAGCCTGGCCTTCTCCTGCGGGGGTGGGTGGAGGGGCAAAGTCACAGATCCAAAGGAAATCGAAAAAAAATCACAGTCGTAGTTTAGAAATGAAATATGTATTTAAAATATCCACTTTATAATGATATCGCTTGTAAGTCCTTCTCCCTGGGGAAGAAAGGAAGGAAAGGAGAGAGGAAAGGGAAAGAAGAAAAAAAAAGAAAAAGGATATTAATACCCATTATCACACAAGCCAGAAAGTAAAGTAGACGGCCATCTTTGTCTTCAACCCAAATTTCTT
The DNA here is from genome assembly GCF_963383645.1 of Muscardinus avellanarius. NCBI lineage: Eukaryota > Metazoa > Chordata > Mammalia > Rodentia > Gliridae > Muscardinus > Muscardinus avellanarius. The sequence goes on along the minus strand of NC_137787.1, from coordinate 134,955,429 downwards.
ACAAAAAAATGATTTTTTTTCTTACCAATTAATAGCTATTCCTAACAGAGAAAAAAAATTAGTCCCTTACTATTTGCCCTACTCTCCTGGCAATCTCTGGCCTACACATTTTATTTTTTCTTACTCTCTGTTTTAAAAATCCTTTGGAAGGTCATAGTTTGATGTTCTCTACTTGACTGTGATCTCCCCACTAGTTCTTTTACTATAAAAATTCTTTCTATTTTCCAATGTCTTTTAGAAATTAGAAGTGAGAGTGATCGATTTGATTTGAATTGAATCCGGTTTTTGTTTTAATACTTTCCAACCTACTAACAGTTTCTGGAAGAAGGTTTAGCTCTTTAAGAAGTCACGTCTGGTGCCAGGCCTGATGGCTCACCCTTATAATTTTAGTGCTTAAAAGGCTGAGATAGGAGGATCCCAAGTTCACAGCCAACCTCAGCAACTTAGCTAGGCCCTCCACAACTTAATGAGACCCTGTTTCAAAATAAAAATAGAATAGGGCTGGAGGTGTAGCTCAGAAGTAGAATGCCCCTGAGTTCAATCCCAGCAACACACACACACACACACACACACACACACACACACACACACACACAAGAAATCATAGCGGCAATTGCATTTATTATGATTACTCAAAATCTGAATAAAAAGCATACAGGCAGCATAAAATAACAAAGCTAGTAGTTTTAGGAGATTCAATGTTCAGCTCTTCAACACCATATGAACTTTTTCCAAAAAGTATTCTCTAGGATGATTCTCGTTCCCACTTCTATTCTCACAATATTCTCCCAATTTAAAAAAAAAAAGGTATATCTCCCACAATCCCGAATCTTACCATAGTGTCTTAAACCAAGATGGGAAGGGAGTATAGTTGTCAGCCAAAGGCGCAATTCAAATTCTTGATGTTAGAACTGAGAAAGAGAGTACTATTAGCAACTGCATAGCAAATCCTTTTGCAAATCAAGTTACTTCTAATCCTTTGCTTTTCACAGAATTAAAGAATCTTATTGAGTTGTCAGCTAATAAATCATTAGAAACTATACTTCATGACAGATAACTATGTGAGTTTTTTTGGCATATAATTTGGAAGGAGTCAATCTCTGTCCAATAAACCACCCCAAAACTTAGTGGCTTAAAACAACAATTTAATAAATTTTTATACTTCTGTAGGATGGGGAATTGGAGCTAGTTTTAGCTGAGTATATCTTTTGCTCTGTGAGATGTGAAGTGGGGTCATTTCCACAGCTGTTTTCAGTTGGTGAGTCAACTGAGATTAATAGGTCCAAAGAGGTTTAACTCATGTGTCTGATGCCTCTCTGACCTCTTAATGTGACTCCACTGAGCTCTCTCCCAGCATAGCAGGCTTTGAACTTCTTATCATGGGGCTAGATTCAAGACATAGCTAGTAGCTGCCAGAACTCTAATATTTGAGGCCTAGAGCTATTACAGTATTACTTCCTCAAAGTCAACTGACTGAAGAAAATTACAAAACTAGAAAAAGAAATTGATTTAACCTCTTGTTGGATGAAATGGTATGAATATACATACCTTCATGAAAAAAATTGATGGTAGGCATCTTTAGAGACTACCGTGGAGTTCAAAAACTTGACTGACAGCTGAGTATGGTGGCCCACACTTGTAATCCCAGCATTTGAGAGGCTGAGAAAGGAGGATCACATTGCGCAGACAGCCTCAGCTTCTTAGTGAGGCCCTTTGCAACTGAGACTCTGTTTCCAAATAAAGAATAAAAATAGGGCTAGGGTATAGCTGGGAGGTAGAATGCCCCTGGGTTCCATCTTCAGTACCACAAAAAATAAAATTGAGTGACCTCAGAGTGGAAGGACTTTATCCATTACCATGTATTTTTTATTCCAGAATATTGAGTGTTTCATATGTGGCTGGCACTATTCAAAGAATGAAAGATACAGTAATAGTGAAAACAAGCCTGCTCATTTTGAGTGAAAGAAAATATAACCATATTTTGTAATGAAACATAACCTACAAATGTCAGCAATTATTGTTGATTGGGGATGACAATATAAAACAACACATCAATCAGTTAACTGAACTTTGCAGCATAGCCAAGCATAAGTGCACTAGCAACTCACAAGAAATGTATGCATTGCTTTAGGTTCATGTTGTCAAATAAAAGGCTTATTCCCAGCTTTTTAGTATAGGAAAGCATAAACTCGCCAGTTGGAATTAATTTCTATTTCTATCTTATTAGTCCAATAAAAGCATATGGTTTGATAGAGAAGAGTCCTACTGTTTCAAAACTAAGAGGTAACAAGATACTAAAAAAAATAGTTCATGTCTGAAAGTGGTTTTCAAAAATGTGATGAGGAATTTCCTGTGCAGTCTGGAGTGGAAAGAGTAGGATGATGTCTTGGTCATTAAAGGAGGAATATTCTTTTTATTTCTAAAAGTAAATCTGAGCTGGGCATGGTGGTGCACGCTTGTAATCTCAGCATTTGGGAGATTGAAACAGGAGGATCACAGTTTGCAGACAGCCTCAGCTACTTAGGAAGGCTCTTTTCAACTCAATGAGAACCTGTTTCAAAATAAAGAATAAAAAACAGGGCTGGGGTATAGCTCAAAAGTAGAATGCCCCTGGGTTCTATCCCTAGTACAACAAAGAAGAAAGAAAGAAAGAAAGAAAGAAAGAAAGAAAGAAAGAAAGAAAGAAAGAAAGAAGGAAAAGTCTGCTTTGTTATAGATAATATATAACATTCCTGTTGTATATTACATAATATCTAATTATTCTAATAAAATATTATCTAAGTAAATATTCAGATAAATTACTGAAGTTTAAATGGCAAGCAGTCTACCTAAAGAGAAATGGAGAGCCAGGTATAAGAGGTATAGAAGTATATCAGGATTGGCAATGATAAGCCGTTGTGCTGTCAGCCCAGGTTTTATGCTCAAAACACAGAATCCCTGCGGGGCATGGTGGCGCACGCTTGTAATCCCCACACTTGGGAGACTGAGACAGGAGGATAGTGCAGGTTCGTTCAAAGCCAGACTCCACTGGCCTAAGAGACCCTGTTTCCAAATAAAATATAAAATAGGGGTCTGGGAGTATAGTCTGGAGGTAGAAGGGCCCGGGGTTCCATCCCCAGTACAACAACAACAACAACAACAACAACAAAAAACCCAGAATCCCTGTCTCTCATCCCCATTAATGTATCCACATATTAGCTCTGATGAGTCATGCTTGACTCATCCAATGAGGCCCACTGAATTGACTACTGTCAGCTGGAGCTGTCTTGGGCATTTGATCCAAGCTAGAATAATTAATGAAGTCTAATTATTTAGCCTAGAAAATTAGTGTTTTTGATATGACTAGATTTATTACAGAAATGTGAAGTTTGGGTACTGTGATTTCACATCTTTAACCTGTCACACATCCTCTGGAAAAGTAGGGGACTACATTCTACAAAAACAAAGAAAAAAGAATCTCACGGATGCAAAGGTACCAGTAGGTTAAGGTCCCCCACCTTTTTACCCCCTCCACGCTTGTCCTGGGGATCAAGCCCAGAGCCTTGCACATGCTAGGCAATTGCTTTACCACTAGGCTACACTATCAGCCCAATAAATTTTGTTTCATTTTATTTTTTAAGATAATACCTTGCTATGTTGCCCAAGCTGGCCTCAGCTCTCAATCTTCCTAACTCAGCCTCCCAAATAGCTGGGATTACAGACATGTGCCACCATGCCAGGCTTTTCCTGCCTTTTTTAGTATCTGGCCCCAGACCTTGACCGCCATTGAGTTCTCTGAGACATTCCTGTACCCTTCTAATAAAGTCTCTTTTTCCTTTTTCAGCTAGGTAAATCAGAGGCATGTTAGTTAGAGTTTAAGAAGAAACATCACAGGGGAGGAAGAGCTGTTACTAGAAATAAGAAAGGGAACCAAGTACGAGAAAACAGTAAATGAGAGCCAAAGGAAAGGTGGTCATGATGAAACATAGCCAAATGGACAAATCAAAAATTAGTTATAAGACAGAAGTGGTGGCGCACGCTTGTAATCCCAGAATTTGGGAGGCTAAGACAGGAGGATTGCGGTTTGCAGACAGCCTCAGCTACTTAGTGAGGCCCATTGCAACTCAGTGAGACCCTGTTTCAACAAAAAGAATAAAAGAAATAGGGCTGAGGGTATAGCTCAGAGGTAGAATGCCCCTGAGTTCCATCCCCAGTACAGGAAGAAAGAAAGAAAGAAAGAAAGAAAGAAAGAAAGAAAGAAAGAAAGAAAGGGTAGGGCTGGGTTTGTAGCTTGGAGGTAAAATGCTCCTGGGTTTTATCCCCAGTGCTGCAAAAAAATAAAAATAGTTATAAACTGGGCATGGTGGCTCAAGCCTACAATTCCAGAACTTGGGAGGCTGAGACATGAAGATCACATGTTTAAGGCCAGCCTCAGCAAGCTAGTGAGACCCTGTTTCAAAACAAAATATAAAAAAGGACTAGGGGTTTATCTGAGGTAGAATGCTCCTGAGTTCAATCCTCAGTACCACAAAGAAAATAATTATAGACAATCGCTCATATACTGTGATATTCCTTTGGCAAAATCTAAACAAATCTATCACAAACAAGAGACCACAGAAGGATATACAGTGTCTCCTCTCCATCTTTGAACATCCTATAATGACCTTTGCCCTCTCATGAAAAAGAAGTTTGCCATTCTAAAAATGGTAAGAAATGAATAAATAAATAAATAAATAAATAAATAAATAAAACTTTTTTGCAGTACTGGGGATGGAACTCAAATGCATTCTACCTCCAAGCTACACCCCAGCCCTATTTCTTATTCTTGTTTGTTTGTTTCTTTGTTTGTTTGTTTTGCAGTACTGCGGATAGAACTCAGGGGCATTATACCTCTGAGCTACACCCCAACCCTATTTTTTTATTCTTTATTTTTAAACAAGGTCTCACTGACTTGCAAAGGGCCTCACTAAGTAGCTGAGGCTGTCCATAAACCGCAATCCTCCTGTCTCAGCCTCCCAAATGCTGGGATTACAAGTGTGCACCACCAAGCCTGACTTTAAATAAAACTTTTTAAATTTTTTTTTAACTGGGTATGGTGGCACATGCTTGTAATCCCAGTACTTGGGAGGCTGAGACAGGAGGATCACAGGATCACAGCCAGCCTCAGCTACTTGGTGGGGACTTCTGCAACTCAGTGAGAACCTGTTTCAAAATAAAGAATAAAAAAATAGGACCTGGGGTGTATCTCAGAGGTACAATATTCCTGAGTTCCATTCCCAGTACTGCAAAAAAAAACTTTTTTTTCAAACAAACTGGGGAAAAAATAGACTGCAATCCTGTCCTGTTTTACCCTTACTCAGCGAAGTCGCTTTTTTCCTCTCCATTTTTCAAGGATGCTTCTTTAGACATTTTCTAGCCCCTTAGCATCTCATAACCATATGACATTGTCCCCAAATAACTCAATGTCTCTCTAATCTATTCCTTTATATTTTTCTACCAATAGCCCTTAGCCTTCTTACTAAGGCTCAGGTGAGAGCCTCCTGTCCCGTTTCCCTGCCCCCTATCCTGTCTTTTTAATCCATTCTTTATAGTATCACAAGAATTATCTTCCCAAAACATATATATGCCTAGATCCATTGTTATTTAATGACATATTGAGTCTTCACTTTGCTTTAGTTATAACCTATACATCTTGGTTTAGCTGTTAAAACCACTTTCAAGCTTACCTTATATTTTTTTCTAATTTTATCTTCTACAAACCTCTCCCCATATGCCATATTGCTGTGGAGATAAGTCTGTGTGTGTCCCCATTAACTTCATATTTTGAAACCCTATTCCCCAGTATGATGGTATTTAGAGATGTATTAGGAGGTAAGTAGCTCATGAGTAGAGCCTCTGTTGGCATTGATGCTCTTATAAAAAGAGGAAGGAGAGGGGGATGGTGGTGCCCTCCTGTAATCCCAGTACTTGGGAGGCTGAGACAGAAGGAAAGCAGGTTTGAGGCCAAGCTCAGCAACTTAGCTAGGCCCTCTGCAATCCAGCAAGATGCTATTTCAAAGTAAAATAGGGCTAGGGGTTTAGCTGAGAGGTAGAACACCCCTGGGTTCAGTCCCCCATGTTACCAAAATAAAGAAAAAGAAAAAAGAAGCAGGAGAAAGGTTCTTCTTTCTCCTTCTCCCTCCTTCTCTCTCTCTCTCTCTCTCTCTCTCTCTCTCTCTCTCTCTCTCTCTCTCACACACACACACACACACACACACACACATACACACACACGTGAGGATACAGCAGCTGTCTATAAGCCATGAAAAGGCCCTCACCAGACACTCAATCTGCCAGTGCCATCTTGATCTTATACTTCCCAGCTCCAGAACTGTAAGAAATGTGTGTTGTGTAAGTCACCCAGTCTATGATTCTTATTATAGCAGCCTGATTGGAATAAGGCGTATACCCTACACCAGAATGCATAATTCCGAACACACCACCTTTTATGCCTTGTGGTTTTTTGTGTGTTGTTTCATTTACCTAAAATGCCTTTCCCCTGTACATACCATATCTCCATCGCTGTCACACAATTCAAGGGAAAAAAAATAAAATAGAATAAGAGAACATATCTCCATTCTGTGCCTCCCAGATTTTTTTAAGTTCTCCTCTGTGAAACTTTATATTCTTAGCTGCTGCTATGGCTCATAATAGATATAGTTGCTTGTGACATCAGTAGGCCACTTGCCACACTGTATAGTATGATTTGTATAATGCTCTTACTGGACTATACACCCTTGGAAGCCAGAGATAACACATTATTAATGTTTATGTCTCTGCTTAGAAATGTCTTAAAAGACTAAGTAAATGTTTACTAAATTAAATTGTTAAATCATCAACCAGGAAGTTAAAAACGGCATTGCTAGTCACTATGATTTATATATTGGCATTAGAATGTTTGTGTTTTTTAAATAATATGTCAATGAAGTCATTCATTTATTCACTTGTTCAGTCAATGCTTGATTTATTCCATTTTTCAAACATGCTTATTTTGGGGGTTCTGGGAATCAAATTCAGGGGCATTCTACCTCTGAGCTACACCCTCTTCCCTATTTTATTTTGTTTACTTTTTACTTTTAATTTGAAGCAGGGTCTCACTCACTAAGTTGCAGAGGGCCTCATTAAGTTTCTGAGGCTGGCTGCGAACCTTCAATCCTCCTGTTTCTGCCTCCCAAGTACTGGGATTATATGCATGCAGTACCATACCTGGCCCCTACATTACTTTATAACTGAATTGTGCAGCAGTAGTTTCAAAGACCTTAATTATGATTATTTTTATTGAAATAGTGAGCAAACATACCAAAGTTCACAGTAGTCAATAGTTCCAACTATTTTTATTCAAATGGAAATTGCAATCCCTAAGCAACTTTGGTGATTTTTAAATATCTAAACTTTAAAATGGTATACATTTCAAAAACAAAGCATTAGTGAAATGTCTTTTTTTTGGGAAAGAACCCCATAGCATTCTACCTCTGAGCTATACTCCTTGCTCTGTTTCTTTTTAAAATGGGGTCTCACTAAGTTTATGTGTCTCACTACTTGCTGAGGCTGACCTTGAACCTGAAATCTTCCTGTCTCAGCCTCCAAGTGCTGTCATCACAGGCATGTACCACCATGCCCAGCTTCATAAGGCTTTTTAAAATGCATATTTATTACCAGATAAAATTAACAAAATTAATTCCTATTCAAACTTTAAACACAAAGTAAGATGAAAAAAAATTAAGCAAAATTTTTTTTGCTTATTATGTAATGGTCTAAACATAAAAAACATTCATATCTGGAAACTAATTAGCCTGCATAGTCTAGAAAGAATCAAAACTTAGTGAAAAAGGCCTTACTTCAAATAACTCCCTTTTCAAATGCACAAAAGCAGAGAGGAAAATCTATGACAATAGATCTTATACCTAAATGTTTTTCCACCCTGAGAAATTGTCATCTGCTCTAATTTTGATTTGTTGAGTTGTTCCAATTGTATCTTAGGTCCAAGCTGTCTGGAATGATATTCTTATTGTTAAGGATTGCATGAAGCTAGTATAGCTTTAATGTTTCTGCCAAATGTCATTACTTCATCTCTCAAACTGAGCTATGGAAAGAGCTGGGATCATCTTATACAGACCTCTGCTGACCTCAAGTGAAGAGCTGAGAAAAGCAAAGCGATGGGAGGAAGCTGCTAAAACTCTACCAGGCTTTGGGATTCAGATTATATCAATTTATCTGGCCAAATATACTCACACTTGCTTAACGTATAGTGTGAGGCCACATTATAGACAAGCAGATGAATAGATGTTTATATAACCCCACATTTTACAGTTTTGTTATATAATGTTATATAATGGGTTGCTTCATTTAGACCCATAAAAAAGAAAGCCTAGTGACAAAATCATGGCGTACTCCAGAGACCTTTAATGATCAAAGAATCCAATTAGTATCCAATTTAGAGTAAAACACATTCAGAAATTCTTGCTTCAGGCCATCCTACCCAGTCTCTCGTCCCCACCTCCAAAGACTACATGTGATAGTTTTATGTAAATGTGTGCTCTTGTATTCTCATCGACACAGTAGATTCTTTTGTTTACAGGTGCAATAATTGTAAGTCCACCTACTTTCTAAAATTTACTTTTAACCCCAAATATTCCCAGACACTTTACAATAATTTGAAGACATGCACAGAGCATCAAAAACTTGGAATTCCCCCAAGTGTCAGGTCCCAGCTGTCAAACGGCAACTCCTTGCTTCTGCTCTTGCAGAGCTCATCAGAGGACACAGGCACCTGGGGTAGGGCGGGTCCTTCAGGAAGCTCCAGCTCTGGGTAGGGCCAGGTGGATGGGATTTGAACCCAACTCTGGCACTTGTTAGTAATGTGGGCTCAAGCAAGTCACATAACACTTCTCAATCTTGGTTTCTCTTTCATAAAATATAGAGAACAGAATCTTCCAGAATGATTTGTTTTTAGGATGAAAAATTATATGTATTTTATATATACATATATATTTCATCTAAGAGTTAGTTCGATGTTTTTCGATAATGATCACAAATATTGGGGATCTATTGTATCCATATGTTGTTGGTAAGAATCTGAGACACCAGTGACTTAACTTTCTACTCTGAGAGATCAAAGCAATATCATTCTTACCCCAGACGATGGGCACATATATTGACATAAACTTCAAAATTATCACATTTTTGCCAGTTTCTCTGCAGAAATTTATGTATTATCTAGCTTTTATAATCAATAAAACTCCATTTCTACTTATCATGCAAGATTATTTATCAAGTCATTCAAACCATGCTGGAGAGTTGGCTTGGCTTGGGTAGGCTACTTGTTGGCACTGTATTTCTCTTGAGAGCATTACTATCTAGTTATCATAATTTTAAGTCTCTTGAAAAAGTGATATAAAATTATCAAGAAGAAGTTTAGAGCAATTTCTGGCATCATGACAGATTCACTGCTGTGCTTGAGTTAGATGTATACAAAAAGGACAGAAACTGTTTAATAAGCCAAAGATTAACTGTCTTGATAGAACAGAAACATGGTTTCAAAACCAGAAACATATTTCTGTTACATAGAGCACTCTGCTAACTTATAATAAGATTATTAAATGGACAAAAGATTGGAAGGGGATTTTTTTTTTTTTTTCCGGTACTGGGGATAGAACCCAGGGGCATTCTACCTCTGAGTGACACTCCCAGCCCTAATTTTTTTTATTCTTTGTTTTGTAAACAGAGTATCACTGAGTTGCAAGGAGCCTCACTAAGTAGCTGAGGCTGTCCAGGAACCATGATCCTTCAGTCTCCCCCTCCAGAATGCACTGATTACAAGTGTGCGCCACCACTCCCTGCCCAAGAACAGGTCATTTTAAAGATATACAAATGGACAATAAGTACCTGAAAAAATATTTAAATGTATTAGTTATCAAAGAAATAAAGAGTAAATCACCAGTAAATGTGATTACCTAGTCACTGGAATGATTTAAACTACAAATCCATTTCTTTGTCCTTAGTCCAAAAATTCTAATTTACACAGTTCCAATGGAAACCTGTACATTCTGTATTTTGTGTTTTCCAGATGATGTTGAAGAACACCAAAATTTGAGAACAGCTGAAATAAAATGTTAAAGCAGCCCCAAAGATTACCAAACCTAGCTACACAACTTTCTTTAGACGTATATACATGGCCACATAAGTGATGGTATATTTCTCAAAGAAAAGAAGCAAACACTTAAATCAAAATGCAAAACTAAAAGACAAGATGATCAAAATTGTTATATACATGTTCCATGGAGAAATGGGAATTTTTTTCATGTGATTAAGCAGGTGCCCTAGAGCAACTGTTTAAGTCAAATAGTCAATAATAAGGTCATGTAGTAAGCTCTCACTCTCCCCCAAAAAAGCTAACTGCAAGATCAACATGTATGATTCAAGAGCTCAATCATGCCAAAGATTTGGTATATGTTGGAAGTTTTTTGGTGACAACCAAAGCTTAATAAGATTCTCTGCTCAGGGATTTGTCCCCAAAACAAAAATTCCTGGTCCACAAAGCTTAACAACTAAATAAATAATAAAGTAGCTGTGCAAAGTGAACAAGTCATGCCTCCCTTTTATCTAAGGGTTTAGTTTCCTAGGTAGCAATTCTAAAAGCACCAACTAAAGCCACAACACTTCTCCTAAAATGTTTTGTAACTGGTGAGACTTTTCTGAAAACAAATGCCCACAGTCTGATGTGCCAGGGGAAAAATGATCAACAAAACATAAGTCAGTGTTTTTAAACTGTGAAATAAGCTGGTCAACAACAGAGGAACTTGAGGCAGTAAGAGGGATTACAGAGAGCACCACGATGTTCTTTGAGGCAATTAAGCCTTCCAAGAAGGAAGAAGTGCCTCAGTAGTTCAGCTTCTCTTTTTGCTAGCTCTCTGATACTGCTTCCTCCTCATCCTCATCCTCATCTTCCTTCCTGTCTAGTTCAGAGGCATCCGATGACTCATGGAACAAAACATTCTCTGCTACTGAAGCCAAATTTACTTACATCCTTTTCTTTCAGCTTGTAGTATCTCTGTGGCTCAATATGCTTATTGTTCAAGAAGGTTTCCATTGCCTGAGCCAAGGTCAATGACATAGAGCTTCACCCTCCGGCCAACTCTGCCATCAGCACGGGTGTATTCCACAAGCTGATACTGAAAGACTGCGTGCTGCTTTGAACAAGGAAGATGGTCAGTTGGAATGTCTGTGACGAGTCATTGTCGACACAAAAGGTAAGCAGATGGATGTACATGACCCGAAGAAATCCATCATTTTTAAAGTGGTAGAGACACCACCGTTTGGTGGGGATGGGAGGGGAGGATTCGTGCTTCTAGGGGCTCGCTATATTTAATGACTACACCCCGGAAGGTGTTGCTGTCCTCAAGAAGTGCTCCCAGAAAGCTCAAAGTTTGGCTTGTCTTTAGCAGGCACCTCTCTGTCTTTACCGTTGCCACCAGATGGAGGAACCGATTCCTGAGCCTCGTTACCACTGCCACTGACCTCATTCCTCTGGCGATGCTACCGGCATCTGGCAGTATGAAACTCTCTCTCTCTTCCTCCTGAGCCTGCAAAGTTTGGCTGCCTCTATCCAGTCCCTGCGCCTGCCCGCTCCAGGCCTCTCGTCAGAGCTTCTCCTTCGGGGGAATGGCCCCAGGGTCTGTCTCGGTTGCTGTTCCTAGCTCGTCTGTGCTCCTGTCCTGATGTCTCATAGTGCTCCCTATCCTCCAGTCCTCTCCGGGGATGATCCTCCCGTTCCTGCTTGACTCTGACTGTTGAGTGGTGAGGACTTCAGCCTCTCTCTCTTCGAGGAGACTTGCTTCTTCTCCCTGAGGACTTGTTTTTCTTTTTGGCTGGGGCCTGGCTAACTCCTTGGGCTCGGTTCCTGCGGCGGCCAGGGCGGTAGCGGGCAGGTGGGGACACCGGACACCACCCGAGAGGTCAGAACAGAAGGGCGTGGTTAGGAGGCGCGGGTTCGGTGCTCGGGCGCCCCTGCTTCAGGACCACAGTCGTTGCAGCCACCAAGGCCCAGTCCCAGTGCCTTCGCGGGCTCCCCTGCGCCTGCTCGCTCGTCACCTCCTTCATCCTGAAAGCTGGGCTGAGTGAAAGAAAAGAGGTCCGTTGAGCTTTTCTCGCTGAAGTAAATGATAGTTGCTCTTTTCCTATCATTAATGATTTACTTGTAAGCCCAATCCCAGAAAAAGCAATGTCATAGACATCCCATAGAAATATCAACAAGCCCGTGGGCTCAGTTCACAAACCATGAATATAGGAGTTTAGCTGCTCTCTGGAATAAGATTTGTCCTCAACTTTGTCTTCCTTTACGCCTAGCACTCAGCGCAACAAGTCACTCTAGTGCACCCTGGTGGTCACTGTTTCAAATAGTCAGCACTCTGCCGTGACCTAGTAAACCTGACCACACATCTTACAGGAAGGATGATCTGTTTGCTCTGGAGATTTCAAGGGTTCAGTCCATAATAGGCCCAGCGAAGTCTGTGATGCTCAGAGCATGGAGGTGGGAGGCAGAGAGAGAGGGAGAGCAAATCTGCTCCAACATAGTGGAGGCCAGAAGCAAGAAAGTGCAAAAAAGGGGATTCGGACACACAAGTGCAGTCCCTAAGGCCACCGCCAGGGGACCCACCTCCTCCAGCCACACCATCTGCCTAAGTCGCCATTCAGTAAACCCATTACAATGTATTTATCCACTGATGAGATTAGAACCCTCGTGAATTAATTAATCAACTGAACATTATTAGTTCATAAGTTCTTCAGAGGATATTCTATATCTAAACCATGACAGTCACTTTTCCCAACTAACCTGCATTCCCCTCCCTTGAGGAAGGTTTGGACTTCTAGATCACTGTAACTAGAAAACCTTTTAAATTTCAAGATGTAAATTTTTGGATACACTTACACAGAGCTTTTATTTCCTTTAGTCACTAGTAAACTTTCATTTTTAAGTACTTAAAGGGAATTCTACACATACCTCACTTGGAAGGCATTTATTTTGGCTGAGTGAAAGCATAATTAATTTAAGATACACACTGAATTTCATGATGCTTTGAACTATCCAGAAAAATATATATCAATCTCAATGGTATATATTGCCCAAAGTACACATAGATAGGTGTTTTATAGTTCTTAGTCAATGCAGTGTTGACTTATAGAGTTTGGAGGATTTATAAAGGATTTTCTATTTTGTCTTTTTGGGTTTTTTGTGTGGAGTTTGGTGCTTAAAAAGATTTCAGTATTTCTTAGAGTGTGCTCCATAAATGTGTTCTATTTTTATGTTGGTAGATGAGAGAAAATATGTCCCATTGACTAATGGCTAATGCCTAGAGCAGTTTTATGAGGTGTGTGGATTTATGTGTGCCTAACTTTGGCCTGAAATATCTTCCTGGAAGGTACTGAGTTGATTATCGCTTCGGTTTACTGAATATCTAAAATTATATCAAATACTGACTTATACATTCAGAGTCCACTATCATCCACACATGTCTTTCTTGCTCTCAACCTTGAAAGTTTTATAAAGCCTCCTCCTCTAACTTCCATCTCTACCCAAAGTTCGTCTATCCTCCTCTGAAACTCTTCAAGCCCTTTATTTGTACCTTTTATTTCCTTTCAAATTTCCTCTTCTAACCTAGAACTCTAAATTAGATGAATATCAAAACAGGAACACGACGACACAGAAAAATTCAGATTCCATGTAAAAGCAACTAGGCTGGTACACTACAACTCAGTCATCTAAACACTAGAAGAGACTAACTTAGCTCGAATGTATGGGAAGGATTGCAGCAGTTCCTCCCTGGCAAAATGTTCTTCTAGCAGTCAGCTTTACAGATAGTGTCCTTCTTAAGATTTAGCAACAGGCATTTACTGAAACCTACAAAGTACCTGAGTTGCCATACAAACCATAAAATGTAATTTGGCCCATTTTGTTGACTCAGAATCAGAAGTAGCTGGACGTGGTGATACATGCCTGTAATCCCAGTACTTTGGAGGCTGAGACAGGAGGATCACAGATTCGAGGAACACCTCAGCAATGTAGCAAGATTCTCAGCAATCTAGTGAGACCCTGTTTCAAAATAAAAGCAAAAATAAAAAAGGCTGGGGGTAAAGTTCAGAGGTGGAGTGAATGCCCCTGGGTTCAACTTCCAGTATCACAAAAAATAAGTGAAGTCCGAAGTAGGGAAAAGACTAAGAAGCCCCAACTTCAGAATGCAGATGATGCAGGACAAATGTTTGAAGGAAATTAAGGCAAGAATAATTGTTAGTGAATTAAGACTTTCGAAAGCTAAGTAGCTCTTGCTAGCTGAATTTATTTTTAGGAAATATATGGCCATCCTAAAATCAGGAAACAATATGAACTTTCATAGAGACTCTGATAAAGGGGCTTTCATTTGGCTAGATTCAAGCTTGTAGGAAAAAACCAGCTCCAGATTATTTTGCTATAATTGTATTCTCCAACTACACCACTTTTCCAAGGGCAAGAACAATTTGCATCTGGAGTAGCTAAAACAGAGAAAAATAGTCCAAGATATTTTATTTTCTATTTTTTATGGTACTGAGGATTGAACCGAGGAATATCCTACCTCTGAGCTACATCCTTAGCTCTGTTTTGGTTATTTTGAAATAAGAGTCTCACTGAGTTCCTAAGTTGTTGAGGCTGGCCTTAAGTCTGCCTCCTGTCTCAGCCTCCCAAATACTGGGATTACAGGTGTGCACCCCCACGCCCAGCCCTAAGACACCTTAGCTTGAAGCTTTCTTGTTTTCCTACTGTAAGTATCCTTGCAACCACATCATCTCACAACACTGAGGGTTCTATTTGTCCACAAGATTTTGTTGCAACAGTGTTAAGTTTTGTGGCATTTGTTTTTCATCTGTTTTCTACATGGTTTTGGAACTAATATTTTAAAGTTCTAACTAGCTAGGTAATAAAGAATGATAGGCACACTTGCAAAGATTTAGCAAGGGGAAAGAAGGAGCTCAAACACTGAGCTCTCCTCAGGGAAGTTTCCTGAGAACAGACTTTCTTGCCAGACTTCTGGTAGTGCCGTTCCTGTTTACTCAGAGTTAGAACTAGTGGGGGGAAAAAAACTCCATTCTTGTGGTAACAGTGCTTTGGCTTTCAGTAGTAACTCAAAACCAAAAATGGTGATATAATTTGAGATCATATAGTGTTTGAAGGAAATGCTATTCTTTCTTTTTGTCTCCAATTGAATTTTGGCCTTTTTTTTTTTTTCTTTTTTGGTAGTACTGAGGATGGAACTGTTCTACCTCCGGGCTATACTCCCAGACCTATTTTATATTTTATTTGAAAACAGGGTCTCTTAAGCCAGCGAGGCTGTCTTTGAACCTGCATGGTCCTCCTGTCTCCGCCCCCCCCAAGTGCGGGGATTACAAGTGTGCACCACCACACCTGGAAAATTTTGGCATTTTTAAAAATCATAATTGGAAAACATATCAAACCCATTTCAATTATTTTACTAGTACTCAATATGGATCTAATTCAATGAAGAAATTTCAACCCAGTAGAGATAACATAAACGTGAATATTCTGAATACTGTGCAACATGATAAGTAGAATTTAATTGAAATAAAATGAGTGTATTGGGACAAGGGTCACTCTTAGGTGGGATAGGCTCTGTAGTGTTTCAGTATTGAAAGGTTAAAGAGGTTCTATACTGAAGACTTTTGTTCTTGTTGCTTACTAAAGGAAGGAAAGCATGATGGAAGTAAAAAATAAAATGACAAAATAAAACTGGAGACCAACAATGTATAAGCATTATAAATAAGACGGGTGAGCAATTACATTGGTTTTGTGTTTCAAATTTCTGAACATCATAAGCAATTGGAGACCAGAGAGTTGAAAGCCAAGTTAGTAAGTCTGAAATTGACTGGATCACTCACAAAAAGCATTAAATTGTAGTGACTGAAAGTGTAGGTGTTATCCTCACTCTGGCCGTAGAGAACGTATTTGGATTCCTAACCTTACTTCACATAAGTTTTATGATCTTCAATGAGTTGCTAAACTCTAATAGCCTCAATGTTTTCTGTGGTTAAATGATAATACTAACTACCTCATGGGACACCTGTGAGGACTAATTAAGTGTATCCAGTTAGAATTTAGGACTGCTTAGAACTGCACTCAGTACATAACAAGCCCTCCACAACTGCCAATATTATTGTGCAGTGAAGTAAAATAGCCAAAGTGAAGTAATATAAACCAAAGACTCAGAGAGACATCAATGTGTATTGGATGGTGTGTGTGTGTGTGTGTGTGTGTGTGTGTGTGTGTGTGTGTGTAAGTAATGAGTCTGATAAAGAAAATAGCTTCAATTTCTCAAGTATTTGGTGAGTAAAAGCTAAATGAAGGTAATATAATCAAAGAAAAACGAGGCAGGAGCCCAACTGTCTTTGAAAACAACTCTTGACTAAAAGCCTAGGGATAAGATAGAAGAATAAAGCTTTCCGCACAAGTTCCTCTTTGAGGTGAATAAAGCAGGACCTCTTGCAGGAGCTAAGACCACAAGATAAAGGCAGCTAAGTCCAGCAAGATGGCATCACCCAGTCCTAACCACGGGAGCCCAAGATGGTACCACCCAGCCTTGGCCATGTGGATGCTAATACAGGAAATCTAGCTCAAGAAACAAAAATGAAACCTGACCACAGCCCCCATATTGGTACCCCCGCCTGTTATTGGTCCAATCAAAACCTGTCTCTCTGGGGAAATATAATCTGTATAATGACACCATTTGGGCCTCAGACCTGGAGTGCATAAAGAAACCTGCTATTCTACTCCAGCCTCTGTCTCTTGTTCTCCATGGACCAAGCCTTCTGCAACAAAAGTACAGAAAGGGAAAGATGCTAAGAATATTGCAAAGATCAATTTATCAGAACTTGAAGATTGTCTATTAGAGGCAATAGAAAGGAATATGCTGGGCATGTCACCAAGATTCTGTTACTGAAGAGTTTATTTTATAAAAACAAGAAATGAATTAGTAGAATGAGAGGTAATATGAACAAAAAGATCATTATTCAGTTTTAGGAATGATGAGTTTCAGCCCAGTGGAGGGGCACACACTTGTAATCCTAGCACTCGGTAGGCTGAGGCATGAAGATCACAAGTTCGAGGCCAGTCTCAGCAACTTAGCAAAACCCTGTTTTAAAATAAAAAATAAAAAGGGTTGAGAGTGTAGCTCAGAGGTAGAATGTTCCTAGGTTCATCCCAGTACTTGGAAGAGTGAGAAAGAAGGATCACAGTTTCCAGACCAGCCTCAGCAACATGGCAAGGCCCTCAGCAATTTAATGAAACCCTATTTCAAAATAAAAAATAAAATAGAGCCAGGGGTAAAGCTCAGAGGTAGAATGCTCCTGAGTTCAATTGTCAGTACCAAAAAAAAAAAAAAAAAAAGGGGGGAGGACAAAGGAAATCATTTAAAAAGTTGAAAATTGGTGGTTGAGAAAATACAGTGACAGGTGAGTCATAGAAGAAGTGACAGATTTTCCCCTCCAAGAGATAAAAGAGAAGTGAAGATAAAGAAGATGAGGTCATGGGGAAGAAGCAGCAGAGAGATATCTGAGGACAAAGGGGACAAAACTCACAGGAGCTCACATGAGGTGACGGCATGTGAACAGGGGTCATCGCTTAGAGCAGAAGAGAAGCCATGAGGTTGGAAGTTTAAAGCATAGAAAATGGAAAACAGCTGTTATGAGGAACACAAAAAGAATTTAACAAGCAATGAATAAAGGGAAGGATTGACAAGTAGCATTAAGAATGCAAATGAAGTTAGATAGCATGAATTTGCAGTGGACCAAGTCCACACAGTTTTGTGATTTTTCTGTTACCCCAAGCAAGTTACATCATCTTATCGCCTCATCAGTTTTTCCTCAATGCATATTTTCCTTTTCAATTTTTTCCAGGCCACTCTTAAATATATCCAGAAATGAATTAAAAATCCACAATATTATCCAGGCATGGTGGCGCACGCTTGTAATCCCAGTGCTTGGGAGACTGAGACAGGATAGTACAGGTTCTAAGCCAGCCTCAGCTACTTATAGTGAGGCCCTCAGCAACTTAGTGAGACTCTGCCTCCAAATAAAATATAAAATAGGTCTAGGAGTGTAGCTGGGAGGTAGAAAGCTCCTGGGTTCCATCCCCAGTACCACACACACACACAAACACACACACACACTCCACAATATTTGAGGAAAATCTACATGGCATAATATAAGAAATTTAATTTGAAAAATTAAAATATATTTAAACCCAACATAGTATATTCAGTTTTCTTTCTATGATTTCCATGCTCAAAAATATTACACTTGGAGATGATCAAATGAGTATTCTTCTCAATTCAAACAAAATTATTTAAAACTCTGATCATATAAGTATAATAAATTCAAACTTTCATTCAATTGCTTAATTTAACTGATATTCATATTTTATTCCAGTGGTTAGCAAGCTGATTCTGGCCTACCATCTGTTTTTATATATCCTATGAGTTAAGAACAGCTTTTACATTTATAAATGGTTAAAAATATAAAGAGTATTATATGACATGTGAAAATAATATGAAATTCAAATTTTAGTGTCCAGAAGTAATTTTACTGAAATACATTTGTGCTCAGTATTTACATATTTTCTAGGGCTATTTTTGTACTGCAAGGGCAGCACTATTAGTTGTAAGAGAGATTATATAGCCCACAAAACTATGAAGCTGGGCCTTTACCTGGTCCAACTCACCCATTTAATCAATATTCATTGAGTACCTACAGTGCGTGAGATGCTACCCCACAAACAGATGAATCTACCCTCGAGAAAGCTGTCTTAAGGTGGGAACTTACTAATGTTTGAGGAGAAAAGCGGGGCTTAAGAGCCCCGCTAACAACAAATCTCCATTACCACAAAATCAGCGCCTTTCATAGCCAGAAAACACCATCACCAGAGAAACAAAAAAATCACCAGGCTCCAGAGAGAAAGCGGACTGAGAACAGAGCCACAGAGGAGATCCTCACGCCCGAGGACGCGGCAGCAGCGCTTTACTGCCGGCGGCAACGGCGAATTCACAGGACGGCCATAGCAAGCCGAGGTGAGCCGCTGTGAAACAGCCAGGCGGGATTTCTCGGCACAGAGGACATCTAAAGCTCCCAGTGGCCAAGCTCAGCACACGCTGCAGGGATTCAGAGTGGAAATCAAAACCAAGAAGAAAAACGCCAGCCCCACAGCCAAGGGCGTAGCAGCAGCGCCATACTGCCACCGGCGGCAGCAGCACCGAATTCACCGAGTTCAGTACAGCTACATCTGCGTACTCAAGAACAGTGAGTCAAAATGCGGGCCACAGAGGAGAAATCCCAGTACTGTATTCCCTGGGACATGACCCAGTGGGGGAGGGGTGGTGGCAGAGATATCACACCATAGGAGAACGTGCAATCTGGCATCCCCCACAGTCTAAAGCAGCCTCTATCGACTCTCTGGGTCAGAGACTCTGTGATACAATCCAGTAAAGGAGTAGTGGGGTCTAAGATACTACTGACTCGAGATCCAGAGCACCTTAAGTGAAGTCATAGTGACCCAAGGGAAGAACCCAGAGAAGGCACAAACATCCGAAATCATGGGAAAGAGGAATAATACTGGAGCAATTAATGCCCACAACCCCACAACATCAGAACCCAATAAAACAGAAAATCAGATATTTCTAGAAGATCAAATCAGGAAAATAACTGTAGAAATAATAGAGGTGCTTCGAAAAGAACTCAGAGAGAGCCAAAAAGAGATAAAGGATGCAATTAATGAAGTAAAGGCCTCAATTCAAAGCACAAACAACCGATTAGACCACATGGAGAACAGAATCTCGCTCTTAGAAGATGATCATTCCAAAACTGAACGCATAGTTTCTAATCTAGAAAAAAATATCCGACAGCAGGAATCTGATATTGAAGAAATATGGGCCCATTTTAAGAGAGCTAACCTAAGAATAATTGGAATAGAGGAGGGAAAAGAAAGTGAAACCAAAGGGATCAACAATCTCTTCAAGGAAGTAATAGCAGAAAATTTTCCAGACATAGAGCAAGAGGTTGATACACAGGTCCAGGAAACTTATAGAACTCCCTTTAGACAGGATCGGAGAAGAGGATTCCCACGCCACATAATTGTCAAAATGACCAATGTGGAAGCCTAGCAGAGAATCTTAAAGGCAACAAAAGCAAAGGGCCAAGTGACATTCAGAGGCAAACCAATTAGAATCACTCCAGACTTCCCAAACCAAGTTATGAGAGCCAGAAGGGTTTGGGGTAACATATTCCCAATTCTGAAAGAAAACAACTTCCAGTCAAAAATTTCCTATCCAGCAAAACTTTCTATCAAATTAGGAGAAAATGCCGGGCGTGGTGGCGCACGCTTGTAATCCCCGCGCTTGGGAGGCTGAGACAGGAGGATCGCACTGGTTCGGAGCCAGCCTCGCTGGCTTAAGAGACCCTGTTTCCACATAAAGTTAAAAAATAGGTTTGGGAGTGTAGCCTGTGGGAGTGTAGCCCGGAGGTAGAAGAGCTTCCAGGAACCCCAGTACCACCAAAAAAAAAAAAAAAAAAAAAATTAGATGGAGAAATAAGAAGCTTCCATGACAAACAGAAACTGAAGGAATTTATGTCTTCAAAACCAGCACTAGAGAAAATACTCAAAGAGATTAACTACAAAGAGGAAATAGGTAACACACACCAGAACTAGAGAAACAAGATTTTTCATCCAACAGACAACTAAGATTGGTTATCTGTGGAGATTCATTATTTATGTTAGTCTTTTACCTATCTCTAAAGGGTATTGTTTGCCTTTATTGTTGTTAATTTTTAGGATTTCTAGTTGGGATATTAATATACCTTCTGATATAGCATTTGGAAATATTTTATCACATTCTATTAGTAACTGTTAACTCTGTTTACATTGTCTTTGGATATACAATATTTTTTTTTATTTTTTAGGGAGTTTGTATACTCTTCTGTTGCCTGTGCCATTGAAATCATAACCAAGAAATCACTACCAATTTCAATGTTGTGAGGTTTTATGACCCAGATTTTCTCCTAAAAGTTTATAGTCTTAAGATTTATATTTAGATCTTTTATCTATTTTGAGTTAATATTTGTATATGGGATTAGGTAAGGGTCCAATTTTATTCTTTTCCATGTAATTATTATTTTTCAACAATATTTAGTTAAAAGATTATTATTTCCATCACCAAATGTTCGTGGAAACCTTGTCAAAAATAACTTGACAATATAGGGAATAATTTAGCTCTAGGCTTTTATTTAACCCCAATGGTTTATATATCTGCCTTTAGAATTGTACTACACTGTTTCAATTATTGTAGCTTTATATGGTTTGAAATCAGAAAATATATATCTTCTAACTTTGTTCTTTTTCAAGATCATTTTGGGTACCTAGAGTCCATATTCCATATTAGGATAGATTTTTTTTCTGAAAAATAAATATATAAATATATGATAGTTTCACCTAAAAAAATAGAAAAAAAATATTCTTTGGTAAGAAAGAAAGCAAAAAGAAATATTGAAATGTTATCTTTAAGTCATCAAAAGCTTGGTATCAGACAAATGAAACTGCTATGTGAGATTATCATTTTTAATTTTGGATAAATTGCTATAATACTAGATGTCAACCACTAAGCCAAGCATGGGAGGGAGGGATAGGGAGAGAATGGGGTGGGGATCGGGTGGGGGCTGACTGGGCAATGTGTGCATGTATGTCTACAAAAGTATGTATCCCACAATGATGTATGAATACAGTGCACCAATAAAAAAAAATTAATAATGTTTGAAAGTTATCGAATCTCTCATGACAATGGATCCAAACAGCACTATGCCCCCCTTTATGCATTTTCCAGAATATAAGACTAAAATTTTTTCAGGCTCTGTACCAGCAGTCTTCAGGATGACATGATGAAAAAAATGCTCTTTAGACTTTATTTCTGGTCTCAAAGAGGTGATAGGGGAGAAGGCAAGAGAGCCAAATTCCCAAAACAAAACTCAGTTTTTCTTTTATTTTACGTTTTACAAGGTCATGATCAGGTCATCAAGTTCTTGTTTGTCTAGCTATAGAAGTAGAGCATTATATTAGGAATGTTCTAGAAGGTAAGTTTTTGTCTGGCAATTTTGCAAGGGCATTGGAGATCTATGCCTCAGCTTTCTCCTTAAGGAGGCCTTCCCTCCTTCAGCAAGGCAAATACAATTACAGAACAGAGTGAAGTAGTTGAGATAGCAGAGATGCATCAAGATCACTGGAGTTAGTTCCCTCAAGAAAGACTCCCTTCTACACTCTCTAAAGCACATGATGTACTTAAGCATGTTGATATCAACCACTAAGCCAAGCATGGGAAGGAGGGATGGGAGGGAATGGGGTAGGGCTAACTAGGCATACATGCATGCATGTATGTCTATACAAGTTTTTTATTCTATTATGATGTATGAATACAATACACCAATAAATTTTTTTTAATTTTAGAAGTCTGTCTTTCTTGAGGGAACGAAGGACAGCCTTCTGCCAAAGCTAGCAAGAAGCCCATAAATCCTTCAGCCAATACTTTTTAGACTTAAAATAGTTTCACACAAAATTTCAAGGGTGCAAGTGGCCTACACATGATTGTATGCCTCATACATAATAAAGAGAAAGCCAGATAGTAAGTCTTCTGAGGCTGGACCATTATACCATCTCACAACTTTCCTATCAGTGAAATGAGATAATTAGCTTGTACCAGAGAATTCAGGAGTGCAGGTTCGAAGCAGCTGCGCTGGCTTAAGAGACCCTGTTTCCAAATAAAAAGTATAAAAATAGGTCTGGGAGTGTAGCCTGGAGATAGAACGGTTTCCAGGAACCCCAGTACCACCAAAAATAATAAATAAATAAATAAATAAATAAATAAATAAATAAATAAATCTACCCAAATTGTGAAAATGTAAGAAAGTGTTACCATTGCCCAGTAATGATAAAAATAGGAGGAAAAACTCAAGAGATTCACTGTACAACATGATAACTGCAGTTAATAATCATGTTTTTATGTCTAAGAAAAATACATTTTAAATTCACCAGAAAAAAATGCAATGCATATGTTAATTATCTCAATTTATAATTACATATATTTCAAACTTTATGTTGTAAACCACAAATATATACAACTTGTCAATTTAAAATTCTAAAGCCATGCTGGGCATGATGACGCACACTTGTAATCCCAGCATTTGAGAGGCTGAGACCTGGAGGATCGCAGTTCGCAGACAGCCTAGGCTACTTAGTGAGGCCCTCTGCAACTCAGTGAAAACCTGTTTCAAAATAAAGAATAAAAAATAGGGCAGGGGGTATAGATCGGAGGTCAAATGCCTCTGAGTTCCATCCCCGGACCTGCAAAAAATTAATTAATTAATTAAAAAAATTCTAAAGCCAAACAAAGTTGTGGGGAAGAAAAACATGAAAATTAATAACAAAAGTCAGAAAATGAAAAGTGTTACCAGATGTTACATGTAAATTGCTATGGTGTTTCACTGCATAAAAGGTCACAGTTCAGTGAAAGAATTAAGGAAGATCATGCAGAAAAAAAAAAAAAATTGTGCTCTTCCCAGAGGAATGTATCTCAGTCAACACCCTAATTGTTATAATCCAAGACAACTATCACATAATTTAGAGAAATGAAGATTTTTTTTTTTTTGGCTTACAGTTTTTTGGAGGTCTCGGAGATTGGTCAGGCCTGTTCTTTGAAAATCAGGGTATGGGGGTGGGAAGTAGAGAGAAGAGAGCGAGAATTTGTTCTCAAAAAATGGAGGCCTGGCCGGGCGTGGTGGCGCACGCTTGTAATCCCCGTGCTTAGGAGGCAGAGACAGGAGGATCACGTAGGTTCGAAGCCAGCCGCGCTGGTTTAGGAGACCCTGTTTCCAAAAATTAAAAAAAGAGTATAAAATAGGTCTGGGAGTGTAGCCCAGAGGTAGAAGGACTTCCAGGAACCCCAGTACCACCAAAAAAAAAAAAAAAAAAAAAAAAAAGGAGGCCTGAAACAAGAGAGCCAGCAAGGAAAGGAATTTTAAGACAATTTTTAAGACAAAAGCCCAGTCCCTAAAGCCACACCCTAGAGACCCACCTTCTCCAACTACATCCTAAGGCGTAGGTTGCCACCCAGATAATCCATTACCTTGGAGTTATCTACAGAGGAGGATATAATCCCCCTGACTCAAATACACCAACTCTAAACATTAACACGTGCACTTTCCAGGGCACAGTCTATATCTAACCATGACAGATGGATTAGCAAGACATTAATAAGGAATAATGAAATTGACATTTTCTCTATGACTTCATTTAGCAAAATATTCAAGCTCTTCATTCATCAAAATTGTTCTTTTAACTCTCATTGTTTCACTGCAGTTCATCTACAAAATCATAATATAACTAAAATATGTTCCCCACCAGTGAGTGATAATAACATCTATGTGTTAGCACTGAAAAGCTGAAAGGACAGGCTGCCACCAGGACCCAGCCTGGAAATCATTTCCTCACAGCTCCCCCAGGCAATATTGCAGAAGTTAAAAACTAGCAAACAGCACTGGACATTAAAGAAACTAAAGAGTTAATACCATATCATACTTCCAAAGAATTTACTGAGAAAGAAAACATATTGAGTTCAGATTCTCTGAGAATGTACTGATTTGGTTTAATTTTGGTCTATTTATAGGAGGCAAAATTATTTCCAACTGAATACATGTACTTTTCACTAAAAAAATAAAATAAAATTTATAATTACCCAGAATCAAGATACCCTGAAGCAGATTCTGACAGCAATTTCACGTATATTCAGGTTTGAGATGTATCCCATGATTATAATTATTCTGAAGGTGAATTTCAGTAACCGTTCATCTTTATTCTCTGAAACCATCCTTGGACTTGTCCTCTTATGCCTGTCTTAATAGTCATCAGAGTTTCTAATGCTCATCAGGAAGTCGTGACTTTTTGACTTGAGTCTTGCTGAAGGAACACAGCTGCTACATTTCTAATTCACTCTGAAAAAGCACACAGGTAGTCCAGATATTTAGGAATGATTCATTATTACAAACTAAAGCCATGAGAATGATACCATAAACTAGCATCTTTATTAAATTTAAACAGCTTGTAAATATTTTTTCTTAACCCTTGTAGGAGGTAACTTCTACTAAACTCAAACATAGAACTCTTACTTCCTCTCCATCCCTGGCCTTTAAATAGGTTTTTTATTGGTATGCTCTTACCAGTATTGCCAAGGCAATGGGCTAAGTAACTTATTTCTTAGACAAGTGGTGCCTCTTTGCCTCCGGACAGTTCACTTCCTAAGTGTAGAGGTCAATAATCTACCTGGCTTCCACCCTATATTTATAGCTATGAAATGCCTTAGGCAGATTCACTGTGATTTTGGGGGGTTTTGTCTCTACATATTTTTAGGGCTAAAGGCTTTACATTAGAGCCAGGCGTGGTGACATATGATTGTAACCCCAGTACTTGGGAGGCTGAGACAGGAGGATTCCAGGTTTGCAGCCAGCCTCAGCTACTTAGGCCCTCTGCATCTTAGTGAGACTCTGTTTCAAAATAAAAAATAAAAATAGGGCTGGAGGTGTAGCTTGGCGGTAGAATGCCTCTGGGTTCAATCCCTAATACCGGAAAAAAAATGGCTTTACATTAGGAGAAAGAGCAGAACTCTAACCCCCTCTCCATCTCTAGCCTTTAAATGGATTTTGTACTGGTATGTTCTTATCAGCATTATCAAAGCAATGGGCTAGTAACTTATTTCTTAGCCAAGTGCTACCTCTTTGCCTCTGGACAGTGCACTTACGAAGAAGTGCAGGGGTCAGTATACCTGGCTTTCACCCTATCTTTATGGCTCTGAAATGCCCTAGGCAGAGTCACTGTGATTTGGGGGGTTTTAATTGTCTCTACATATTTTTAGGATAAAGGGGAGGGAAGGAGAGAGGGAGGGAGGGAGGGGGAGAGAGAGAGAGAGAGAGAGAGAGAGAGAGAGAGAGAGAGAGAGAGAGAGAGAGAGAGAGAGAATTCTGCACTGTAACAGCTGCCGCCCATCCCTGCCTGAGTGCCTGTGCAGCACCCAGGCTCTGACTGACTTTTACATTTCGGAAATTAATACCAGAGCAATTTTCCAATACCGAAACAATGGGACAGCACAATGACTCTGGTGGGTTCTTGGCTTCCACAGCAAAAAGAATTTCAACATACGCCAGTCAGAAATAAAAGCAGAGGTTTTAATTTAAGTAAAAATATGTGTTCAGAAAAAATGCGGGCCATCTCAAAAACATGAAGGTGATTGTGAGGAGAGAGGCCAAGAGCTGCAAACGCTGCCCCCAGAGTGTCCATAAGCTGCCCCCAAATGGCCCCAAGTGGCCAAGGGCTCCTCAGAGCTATGCTTTTTTTATAGGGCCCACTAGAGAGGAGGTGGCCAGGAGCACAGGGATGATGGGCTTCTCCTTTGAAACTTTAGGGAAACAAAAGGTGGAGTTCCTTTTAGATAAAATAGATAATCCCAGGGTGTTCTGTTGAAGGTGTGACTTTTCTGGGGATCTTCCTGGAGGCAAACTAGGAACTTTGCCAAAAGGTAGCACTCTCTCAGGTTTAATTGCCTAAGAAATTTCCTGAGCCAGCCCATTATGATTTAGAAGTAGGGGCCTGGATTTTTTTTTTTTTAGCTGAGGCTAGCCACAAACCTGCAATCCTCCTGTCTCAGCCTCCCAAGTACTGGGATTACAAGCACAAACCACCATCCCCAGTTTATTCTTTGTTTTGAAACAGGGTCTCACTAAGTTGCAAAGGGTCTCACTAAGCAGCTGAGGTTGGATGCAAACCTGCAATAATCCTCCTATCTCAGCCTCCCAAATGCTGAGATTTTAAGTGTGCACAAACATGCCCGGCTTATTCTTTATTTTGGAACAGGAACTCACTAGGTTGCAGAGGATCTCACTAAGTAGCTGAGGCTGGCCACAAACCTGTGATCCTCCTATCTCAGCCTCACAAGTACTGGTGGGAGGGTGGGAAGTCTACTTACATTTTACGCCTGGCTTTCCATAGCCTATATCTTGTTAGTAACTAGCCTCTACAAACTAAATTGGAAACCCTTTGTTGTTTTAAAATGTTATATTATTAAATGATGCAAATGTACAGATTATATGAAATTACATGAGGAACACTTGTGTTCAGACTGTGAGACAGCATGAAGTTTGATATTTTGCCATATCTATTCGTATTTTTATGAATAACTAAATGTTGCCAAGAGTTGCAACCCCTGCCATCCTATTCTCTTTCCCTCTCTAGAAGTAACTTTCATTTGGATTTGGGTTTGTCTTTTCCTGATATTTTTTTCATGCAAACATTTTTTTTCTTTCCCTGCCTTAGGTAGGGGGAGAAAGAGGTACAAAGTCCCCAATGAGAAAGAAGACAGTTACCAAGAGGCTGGCAGTCCCTAGGGGCGAGGTTCTGGGGTCTAGCAAGGGGTTGACTTGGTTATTCCAAGTTACAGAAGTTCTAATGGAATTTGGGAAGTGCCTAGTTTTGGTGAAAGTAATGGTACAGGCGGGAAGACAGACCTGGGTCCAAGCAGGGGAGTTTATTAATAGACAAGGTCAACTAACAGTTATGCAGGAATTGGGAGTGGGGGAAGAGGAGCAATGAAGGCCCTGAAGGTCTGTTGAAAGAACTCCCCAGACAAGCTGTGGCAGGGCCCAGATGGGTCAAATATGAGAGGGTGGGAGAAGAGGTCTAATTACATTTTTTTTTTAATAGGGAAGCAAATTCTGGAAGCCAGAAACCCAAGTCAAGCCCAGACCCTAGAGCCCAGAGGGAATCGACACACCCTGGGCAGGAATCTTCTGTCCTGGCCACCTGTGCCTTCTGGGCCCCTGGCTTGAGTCTGTATCATACCCACCCTGATCCCTTGTCAAAAATACAAATACAATATGACCGGGCGTGGTGGCGTACGCATGTAATCCCCGCGCTTGGGAGGCAGAGACAGGAGGATCGCGCAGGTTCGAAGCCAGCCGCGCACATTGGCTTAGGAGACCCTGTTTCCAAATAAAAATGTAAAAATAGGTCTGGGAGTGTAGCCCGGAGGTAGAAGGGCTTCCAGGAACCCCAGTACCACAAAAATAAATAAATAAATAAATAAAAATACAAATACAAAAACACAGAGATATATCTTTAATGAACAAAATTTTACTGGGGAATAAAACTAAGATTGTAATACATGGCACACACACATGTACAGGCCAGGATGGGGTGTCCAGAGCAAAGGAAAGGTTAGGGGTTCTATTAGGAAGGAGAAATCAACGCAAGTTATTCTGCACAAAAGTTCACTAGCACTTTCGGAGCTGCTGGGAGCAGTGGCAGTTACTATGTAAAGTTAGTCTTAAGGTCATAGCTGGCAGTTTTAGCATCAGTTGCTGAGTAAAAATAGTCTTAAGACAAGCTGTTTCCTCGGATGGGCTCTGTGAGATCTCTGAGCAGGCAGCAGTGTTTCCTCTGCTCCATTTTAGAGATGTATGACAGGCAAGGCTCCCTTCTGTGTGAACTTTTCCTCTCCCAAGAGGGAAGGCAGCTCCCCCAGGTGGAAGAAGGCAACTGTACAAGTCATGAGGTCTAAATTACAAATTATAAAAGAATACAAAAGAAGGACAACCCACGTTTCAAACAAAGCCTGGATAAACCTACCCTCCCCCTCTCTAACTCCCATCCTTTAAAAAGAGCTGAGGCAGGTCAGGCTTCTGCCTGGGGTGGACACAAGGACCAGGTCCCCAGGTGCCAGGAAAGGGCTGGCGGGGGGAGCTGGAGGGGCAGCCAGCTGGAGCCTCTCCAGGAGAGGTCTGGCAGAGTAAAAGAGATGGGGACAGGCAGGGAGGGAAGTTGAGGGTCAGGAGGGTTGGTCTTAGCTTTTTGCTCGCTGGCGGCGTCTGACCATCCGGTTTCTCTCGGGTTTCCTGAACTTGGTGAGATGTTAGCTTTTGAGGCTAGAAAGGGGAGGCCTGGGACTTAAGGCAGACCTCGCCTGCGGGACAGATAGGCGTCTCCTGCTAATGAGTTCCTGACCTCCCAGATCACCAGGCTCATGCAGGCCATGGCGTCCTCTACGGAGTCGTGTTCCTTTTTCTGGATGGTCTGGTTGAGGTAGATGGACGAGAGGTTGCGCAGGGACTGCTTGTAGCGGAGGCGCTGGGAATGCTTGTAGAGTACCGCCGTATCAACCACCTTGCTGTGGATCATCCTCAAGGCCAGCAGGTCGCACTCCAGGCTGTGCCCGACGAGGATGGTGTCAGCGTTGAACAGGTCCAGCAGGACAGCCTGGACATCCCGCAGCGTGGTGCTCGTGAAGGCAAGGTCTTCCTCGGTCACCCCCGAAAACCTGGTGTTGTAGTCGATGATCTCGTTGTCCGGCTTGACAAAGGTGTCGTAAACTATGCGCTTCTCAGCATCTACCACTGAGACGCGAGTCAGCTCCAGGCCTTGGACGGTGTAAGACATCTCGCAGTCCAGGGCGTAGATTCCCGGGTGGCCATCTTCCAAGAAGTGCTTCACCGACGTCTTCACGAACCCCTCCAGGTTTTCTTCCCTGCCCTCGTGCACGTGATGGATGGCTACAGAGCAGCCCCCGGGGCCCGGGCCCGAGGAGCAGCACGTGTACCGTTTGCCTTCGCGGGTATACACTGGGGTCCGGCGGAGCCGCCCCCAGTGGTAGTGGCAGATGTCCTCCGCGCGGATGCTGTGGCCGGTGTAGGACACGCTGAACTTGGAGCCACAGCGGGAGCAGGTTCGGTGGGAGCCCTGGGGCTTCTCTTTCTCCTCGGTAAAGAGGATGGCAGCCCCCGGCTTCGTTGGATGCGGGAAGGGGTAGCCATTCTCCTTGAGCTCCTTCTCGGAGAGCAGGTAAGACCCGCGGCGGAGGCGGCTGTACAGGGCCGCCCTGCTGAGCCCCCGCACGAGGCTGGGAGCGAGACCCTTCAGCAGCTTGAGGGTGCTCAGCGCCGCGCTCACGTAGGCATCCTGGCTGGGGCTGCCATCGTAGGCCGCCTTCTCGTCGGCCTCCGCCTTCTCCTGGGCCTCCTGGCGAGAAGGGGTGAACTTGACGTACTCCTCCAAGAACAGGCTGAGGTAGAGTTGGCGCTTATACGACGGGACTTTATCCTCAGGCTTTTGGGGGATGACGAGCTTCTGTAAAGACGGACTGGGAGCGATTCTCCTAGAGGTATTCAATGGCACGTCGTCTGACAATCGCATCTTCTGCAGCTCTCCCTCTAAAAGCGTGGAGTTGTTGTTGACTGCAAAGGTCTTCGTCACATTTGCGGAGCTTGTGGCCGAGTCGCCCAGCTGAGAGACACAGAGGGTGCTCTTCTCTCCCATAGAAGCTATGGTGTCGAACGAAGACGGCTTCTCACCTAGGGGCGGGGTAGGCGGCACCCAGGAGGTTGGTTTCTCCTGCCCTGGTGGGGTTTGTTGGTAGAACCCCCCCCCCAAGGTGGTCGGGGAGCTGGCGGGAAACACAGCTGGACCCCACTGCAGGAACTCACCTTGGCTGAAATCAGGTCCCGAAGGCTGGGAGCACGTCTGGGGCACCCCCCCAGGCTGCTGTCTCTCAGGGGTTAGATGAACTGCCGGCCCTTCCATCTTCAGAGCTTCTGGGAATCCTGATGGGAACCAGCTCATCCCGTCTCAGAGGCCTGGAGCTGCTGCACCGTCTGGCTCTCCCTGCTGCTATGAATACCAAGGCTGTGGCCTGAGCTCTTATATAGGCCTAGGTGGAGCTGTAATCCCTAGCTTCTCACTGGATTAGCACTTTAAGAGCCAATCAGGCACCACCACAAAAAAATCCAATTATGTTTAGAGGAACTCTAGTTTAGTAACCATTTTCCCCTATATTACATGATTAAGTACTCACAAAGAGAGATGCACCAACAAATTCCTCAAGTATTATAGATATAGAATGTCCCCTGAAGAGCTCATTTATTGGTGTTTGAATTTGATGTAGTTAAATCATGAGGATTTTAACTTCCTTAGTGGATAGAGCCATTATAATAGATTTATCTGGGTGTAATCTAGGTCAGTAGGGTGTGACCAGAAAATGTGGGCCCCTGAGGGTGTGACATCAGGGTGTGTGCTGGTATCTTTGAATCCCCTTGCTTGTTGGTTCTCTCCTGCTTCCAGCCTCAGTGATGTAAGAACAGAGCCTTCCTCTCTTCCTCTCTCTGCTTCCTGCCACTGTACCATAAGATCCACAGGCCCAAATCTCACAGGGACTGAAACCAAAATCTCCATCTTCCTTCCTCTGAATCATGTGGTCAGTGGATTATGGTTTACATCAATGAGGATGTTGACCGAGACACCAAGAGAGATGTCACACTCCAAGGATGGACCTAGAAAGTAGATGCAGATTCCTCCAGAACACTACCCTCACTAGCTGTCCTGCAGATAAATTCCATGAAGAGCACTTTGATGGAAAACTCTTCTTATTTATTTATTTTTTATTTATTTGCAGTGCTGGGGATGGAACCGAGGAGCATTCTACCTCTGAGCTACACTCCCAGCCTATTTTTTATTCTTTATTTTGAAACAAGTTCTCTCTAAGTTACAGAAGGCCTCACTAAGGAGTTGAGGCTGTCCTGGAACCATGATCCTTCTGTCTCAGCCTCCCAAATGCTAAGAGTACAAGCATGCACCACCACGCCCAGCTGGAAAATTCTTCTTATTATGGCAATATAGCACACACTATATCTTAGGCAAATATATTTTCTTAAAGTATTATAATGAACATGTTGTATTGCTAATAGGATAGCATGTTCATGTCCGCATATTTTCATTCCTTTCATCTAAGACATTTGTCTGCTAATATATGTAATATATATAAATTTTAATTGGACCACTTTGTGAAAATATTTCAACTTAATTAATTCATCAATATAGCTTTCCATCCCTGAAAACTAAACCCTCTGAATGAAATTTTCAGGCACTAGAAATAAAGAGCTGACTCCAACAGTAATTATGGGGAATGCTCACTAGAATTAAAAATAAAGTAAAAACTCCAGCAGAGACTGGAAGTCAGAGATGTTTAGAATGCTCGCTGAAAATGTCTTTTTTAAAATTTTTATTGGTGCATTATATTCATACATCATATTAGGGTAAAAAACTTGTGTGGACATACATGTACACATCACCCATTTAGCCCCTACCCAATTCCCACCCCATTCCCTCCCCATCTCTCCTTCCCATGCTTGGCTTAGTGGTTGACTTCAATATGTTTAAGTACATTGTGTGTTTTAGAGAGTTTCCTTTTTCCTCCCTCCCATCCCCTCATTTAGGTTGTCTTGTTTGCTCCTCTATAGGATTTCCTTTTTCATCTAGAGTTCCTCCTATGACCCATTTCTCCTTAGTTTTCACATAAAGACATAAAGGCATAAATACATTTTATATAACTCATAATTCTTTAAAAATACTTTTCTCAAATGTTCTGCTTTTCTTCTAGGAACAGAAAACTATTTCCTTGACATATTTTCAGGTAATATATTGGAAAAATCCAACTTACTTATGTAGAATGTTTGTTCCTTTTTTTTTTTTTTTTTTGGTTGTACTGGGGGTGGAACCCAGAGGCTTTCTACCTCTGGGCTATACTCCCAGACCTATTTTATATATTTTATTTAGAAACAGGGTCTTTTGCCAGGCATGGTGGCGCACGCTTGTAATCCCCGCGCTTGGGAGGCTGAGACAGGAGGATCACACAGGTTCGAAGCCAGCCTCAGCTACTTAGTGAGGCTTTCAGCAACTTAGTGAGACCCTGTTTCAAAAATAAAATATAAAATAGGTCTGGGAGTATAGTCCGGAGGTAGAAAGCCTCTGGGTTCCACCCCCAGTACCACCAAAAAAAAAAAAAGAAAAGAAACAGGGTCTCACTAAGTTGCCGAGAGCCTCACTAAGTAGCTGAGGCTGGCTTTGAACCTGTGCGATCCTCCTGTCTCAGCCTCCCAAGCACGGGGATTACAAGCGTTTGCCACCATGCCCGGCAAATGTTTATTCCTTTTTAAAACATTAGTTATATAATCATATAACAATCATACTTATATATACATACTATTTTTAGTAAACATTTAGTTTGGTCCAGATGCCTGAAGTCTGTTCCATGAGATAAATAATAAATCAAAGTTTAGAAGTCTCTGTTACAGACATTGTAAGTTCTTATTTACTATCTCAAAGAAAGATTCAGATCTCCTCTGAATGTCTTCATTTCATGTATTTACCTGCCTGTTCTTTTTTTTAATTTAATTTTTTATTGGTGCATTGTATTTATACATCATAATGGGTAAAAAACTTGTGTAGGCATAAATGTACACATCACCCAGCCAGCCCCCACCCAGTCATCACCGTACTCCCTCCTCATTCCTCCCTCCCATGCTTGGTTTAGTGCTTGACTTTGATATGAATAAGGACATCATACGCTTTAAAGCATTTCCCTCTCCCCACCTCCCATCCCCACACTTAGGTTGTCTTATTTGCTCCTCTATAGGATCTCTTTTTTCACCTGGAGTTCTTCCTATGACCCCATTCAACCTAGATTTCACATATTAGGGAAAGCATCCGATTCCTTACTTTTTGTGACTAACTAATCTCACTTAGCATAATGTCCTCAAGATCCATCCATTTCCCTGAAAATACTGCAATTTTACTTTTTTTTATGGCTGAGTAAAATTCCGTTGTGTACATATCCCACAGTTTTGTAATCCATTCATCTGCTGGTGGACATCTTGGCTAATTCCACAGTTTGGCTATGGTGAATTGTGCAGCTATGAACATAGATACACATGCATTAGTTGGTAGTTTGGTTTCCTTTCTTTTGGGTAGATACCCAGAAGTGGTATTGCTGGATTGAATGGTAGATTTGTTCCCATTCTTCTGAGGATTCTCTATACTGTTTTCCAAAGTGTTTGCACTAATTTGTAATCCCACCTGTGGTGATTCCTCTCCGGGACTTGGGAGGGAGAGACCTGAAATGAAGGCATGGACAATTGTCTCTTGGACAACTGACAACTTTATTCTCTAGGACTAAGTTTTTATACCCTTTTTCAGCTACACCAAAACCATAACTTCAAAAGAAAGAAAAAAATCAAAATATAATTCAAAGCACAATACAGAATGATTAATATAGAACATACGTCATATGCTTGCAAAATACAATCGTCGAGGGGAAATTACAAAAACAAGGAGGAACAAAGAGGCCTGGTTAAAGTTTTTTTTGTTTTTTTTTTTTTTTGGTGGTACTGGGGTTCCTGGAAGCCCTTCTACCTCCAGGCTACACTTCCAGACATATATATATATATATATATATATATATATATATATATATATATATATATATATATTTTTTTTTTTTTTTTTTTTTAATTTGAAAACAGGGTCTCTTAATCCAGCGAGGCTGGCTCTGAACCAGTGCGATTCTCCTGTCTTCGCCTCCCAAGCGCGGGTATTACAAGCATGCGCCACCATGCCCAGCTGATGATTATTAAAAGTGTGATTGCAGCCAGTTCCTGCTCTCACTGGTGGGCTGGGGCATGAAATTCTGGAAAGACCAGGAGTCACCCAGATTCTCGGAAAGCTTGGCTTTTTTGCCAAACTGCCTTAACTCTCTCGGAACCTTTCGTTTTTCAGGCTTCATCCATATCCTCCATCACCCACCAACAATGTCTTAGAGTTCCCTCTTTTCCACATCCTCACCAGCATTTGTTATTGTTCATGTTTTGAATGATTGCCATTTTGGTTGGAATTAGGTGAAATCTCAGGGTAGTTTTGATTTGTATCTCTCTGAATGCCAATGATGTTGAACATTTTTTCATGCTTTTATTGGCCATTTGAATTTCTTCTTTTGTGAAGGGTCTATTTAGTTCACTTGCCCATTTTGTTACTGGATGATTTGATTTTTTAGTGTTGAGTTTCTTGAGTTCTCTGTATATTCTAGATATTAGTCCTCTATCTAAGGGGTAGGTAGCAAAAATCTCCCATTCTGTTCGCTCTCGATTGAGGTTCTTGATGGTTTCCTTTGCTGAACAGAAGCTCTTCAATTTCATGCAGTCCCACACATTGATTTGCCTTTTGGTTTGTTGTGCCTTTGGAGTCTTGTTGAAAAAGTGTTTATCTGGCCGGGCGTGGTGGCGCACGCTTGTGATCCCCGCGCTTGGGAGGCAGAGACAGGAGGATCACGCAGGTTCGAAGTCAGTCGCGTGCGCTGGCTTAGGAGACCCTGTTTCCAAATAAAAACATAAAAATAGGTCTGGGAGTGTAGCCCGGAGGTAGAAGGGCTTCCAGGAACCCCAGTACCACCAAAAAAAAAAAAAAAAGTGTTTATCTGTGCCTATGTGTTGCAGTGTTGGACCTGTGCCCTCTTCGAGGAGCCTTAAGCTCTGGTCTTATTTCCAAGTCTTTGATCCATCTTGAATTGACTCTTGTGCAGGGTGAGAAAGTGGGATTAATTTCCAATTTTCTGCATATGGTTAACCAGTTTTGCCCACACCATTTGTTGAACAGGCTATCTTTTTTCCAGTGTATGTTTTTGGCCCCTTTTTCAAAAATCAATTTGCTGAAAGTGTGCGGACTTGTTTCTGGGTCTTTGGACTGAGTGTTACAATTTTGGGGGAACTGTTCCCGGGGACTTCTGTTAGGCTCCTGGAAACTGTTTCTATAAATGTGGGTTCTTGGTCAGACTTAAAATGGATATACACTAGTCCATACTCTTGCTGAAGACTTAGATGAGTTTATTATTTAAAATATAGAAATATAGAAGTTAGTTACAGCCCTATACCATCTCAGGATAGTATAGGGGGGTGGCCCGAAACAAGGTAACCAACAATTCCTGGATACAGAGTATTTTATAACCAGTCTTCTGACCTGTCTAGATCTACCCTAGATCCACCCTTTCTCCAGGGCAGGGAGGCAGGTCTTTTGATAGACCAGCTCTGTCTCTGGCACAGTCCCCCACACCTTTTGTTATACTCCAAAATATGTTAAGTTGCTTATCAGTAAGTTTTCTTCTCTTAGAAGCTTTTTGGGCTTCTTCTATTCTCTCACTATTCCTTTGGCAACTGGAGATCTGCAGCCCTTTCCTTGAAGCTCCTGGCTTCTTTTACTACCAAAGATATATTTTGAAAATTGAAAATCTTTCCCAATACTGGTACACTAAGGATGTAGCTTAAAGGTAGAATGCCCCTGGGTTTCATCCCCAATACTGCAAAAATAAAAAATAAAAAAAAGAAAGAAAAGAAATCAGGGGCCTTTTACTACTGAGCTACATACTGAGTCCTTTTTTTACTTTTTATTTTGAGAGAGAATCTTGCTAACATGCTTAAGCTGGTCTTGAATTTGAAATCGCCCTGCTTCAGCCTCTCGAATAGCTAAAATTATAGGCTTGTGCCACCATATTGGACATCACAAGGTTATTATAGCTTTATCCCAATTAAGATTCATTCTTAACTACAATGTACTAATGCTTTATTGGATGAAATTTACATTCTCTTTGCTATATAAAGCTATCCTCATAGTGGCTTTAATATGTGGTATACTGGACGTTACCCAGTACAAGTGACTGCTTAAATTTGCACTTTTTGTAAGGCCCATGATTCTAGAAATTTGGTAGAAAGATATTAAATTTATAGACTAATTTATTAAGGATTGATATTTTTACTCTTATGTTTCCCTATATTTGTATAATCTTCATTTATTTATGTGTTTTCTTCCACTTAATCAAGTTTTATGACTTGTTTCTCTTTTTTCTTTTTTTAAGTTAAAATCTATGTTAGAAAAGTATTCTCTTTTTACAAAAGGCTTTTAATAGTCTATGAATTTTCTTATTGGCTTTTACTAGTCTTTTTTTTTAGAGGCAATTACTTTTATAAGTTAAAGTGAATTCTTATGTCTGAGGGAATTCTAATTCTGTTTCCCTAAATAATTCCTGTTTTCATCTATCTTTACTCTTTTTTTTCATTTTTATTAGAGTCATTATGTTGATTTTTTTTAATATTATCATGCATCTTTGGATATAGGCAGCTGTTTACTGAAAACAAAAGAGTAGAGGGGCTTTCGTTGGGTTTTTTGCTAACCAGCTCTACCATTAACCCTAATTCACAAAGTTGATATGACTCACTCCCATGTCCTGAGTCCCCAACTCTGTGTCCTCTCATCCCTATTCCACTGTCTCCCCTCCCTCTCTTTCCTCTTTTGACCTCTGGCAGTTTTTCTCAACCAGAAAACAATGTCGTAGATCATCACAAAGTCCTGTCACTGAGCTACCAGGCAAAATGGTGCCCTAAGTAGACAGTACCCACCCCCAGCTTTCAGCTCCAGTGGCTAGAAATGCTAGTCACTACATACACCAAGGTGATGTGTGTATGTTTTATGTGTGTTTGAATCTCACTATGATTTATAATAACATTGCACTGGTTTATTTTTTGTTTTATTTTTTGTTGTTTTTGTTTTTTGTGGTACTTGAACCCAGAGGCATTCTACCTCCGAGCTACACCCCCAGCCCTATTTTTATTCTTTATTTTGAAACAGTATCACTGAGTAGCTGAGGCTGTCCACGAACAGTGAACCGTGATTCTCCTTTCTCAGCCATCCAAATGCTGAGATTACAATCATGCATCACTGTGCCCAGATATTATCTGGTTTTTAATTCAAACTACATGTGTCTTTTTTTAACATGGTTTTCTGAATATACCTCAAAACTATGATACTGCTTAAAAATAAAAATGGAAAAATGGAGGAAAAGAAATTTTAATCTTTCTACATTAAGGTTTATTGTTAGCAATAATATTGTTTTTAAAATTAATAACTATGTAAAAATTTGTAACATAGTATATTTTTGTATGTGCACATCTAATGATCAGGCAAAAAGTAAGTACAGGAGGTTTACTCTTTTACAAATACCTGCTTCCCCTTCTGCTTTCCACCATGAGTTCAAGCAGCACGAGGACTTCACTGACACTGTGTTCTGAAATTTTCCAGCCTTTGGAGCCAGAATCAATCTCTTTTTATTTTATTTTATTTTTATTTTGTGGTACTAAGGACTCAATCCTGGGGCATTTTGCATCCAAGATACACCCCAACCCTTTTTAAATAATTTTTTGTTTTGAAACAGGGTTTGTTAGGTTGCTGAGAGTCTGGCTAAATTGCTGAGGTTGGCCTCAAATCTGTGATCCTTGTGTCTTAACCTCCCAAATATTTACCACCAATCCTGACTCAGAATAAACTTCTCTATAAGTTATATACATGTGTGTGTGTATGTGAAGGTTTTAGAAATTGTCTTATTTAATGTTCTAAAAATAGGCCCTTAGAAAAAAAATTCATTTAAGAGTAGTTTAGTTAGGAAGCTAAAGAAGTTCTATGAACCTTCCTACTTCCATTTTGTAAGAAAATGGAAAGATAATACAGGAAAGGGAAGCAGTCCACAAGAGCTGGACTAAATTAGCTATTGGAGTGGACAATTAGAACTCTGTCTAGACTATTTTTCACTTCTGAAAATAGACTACCGCTGTCCCAAAGTCTTTCAATGGAACACAACCCTTTATCATGGCCTTCCTAAACTATATCCTCACTTTCCTAACTAAACTTTTTAGATTCCCCTCCCTATCATCCCTTCAAATATCAACTTTCCACAAGTAACTCTGAGACTGTGTGCCAAGCATAGGCTTCAGGATCCCGAACCTCTAGGAAGGAGGGGAGCTCAGATTTCTACCTGCTTATGAGAGGGTTGGTTGAAGCTACCCTCCAGGGACTAATATTCTCTGGCACTTCTAGCCTGTCATGTGCACATAGCTCTCCACAGGTGAGGGTAAAGGAGCCTGAGTCAGAGATTCAGATGCTGCCTGTTGGAGATGAGATTAATTTCTCAGAGCTATGAACAAAGGGCAGCTGACTTCATCTGATAGAGTCCATCTCTTGCACTGATGAACCATGCTGTGTCCCCATGTTGAGTGCACTTTAGCTTACTATTATTTCTTCAGAGTGATAGGCTGCCACAATTTTTATTAAAAAGATAAACCAGCCAGGCATGGTGGCTCACATCTGTAATTCCAATACTTGGAGGCTGAGAAAGGAGGATCACAAGTTCAGAGCCAGCTCAGCAACCTAGCAAAGCTCTCAGCAATTTAGACCCTGTTTCCAAATAAAAAATAAACATATAAATATAGTTTGGAAGTAGGATATTCCTGGGTTAGATTCCCCAAAAAGGAAAGAAAAAATTCACCAAAAAAAGAAAGAAAAAACAAACTTTCAAGATTAATATTGTGTGTCTACTAGCTGTTTGAGTTAGTTCCAAAGCCACCACCAATATTCATCCTCTTCCTCTTCTAACCCGAGTTCTAGATTCTCCTCACTCCTCCATAGCTTTTGTGCTCACCCAAGACTGTTCTTCAATGAAATGTCAATGCCTAAGCGATCTGTGCCTCTGATTACCTTGACTTTGGTCAAAATGCTGCTTCTACAATTTCTACTGGAGATGATCATTGGACTTGAAGACAGTAAGCGCCACCTAGAAAATCTCCTGTGTTCCTGAAATGCTTTTTCTTGTCCCTGTTACAAAACAATGATCTTTCATCCTCATCATGAACAAGGTCAGTTATTCCTTCTAATATACTAAAGTTGCCTCAGTTCCCAAAGTAGGCATCCCCTTCTCATGAGAGATATCCAAGGGATATTGGAACAAAATACAGATAATATCAAAGAACACAAATTTGTCACTCCATCTTTCTGTTTATTCACTTAAAGAAAGCAGATTTTAGGTGACATTGAATATTTTTTTTCTGAAAGGTAGTCAGAAGTCAAATAAGTTTTAGGAATCGCTGAAGCCTTCCTTATCTTCTAGTTTACTTATGTAAGGTGTCCAAAATGACCAGGCAACCGCTATCACTTTTTCTCTCCTCATTTTTGGTACTAGGACTTGAAGCCAGAGGCATTAAACATCCCAGATACACACTCAGCCCTTTTTTCTTAAATTTTGAAACAGAGTCTCCCTAGTTGCTGAGGCTGGGCTTGAACCTAGAATCCTCCTGCTTCAGCCTCCCAAGTACTGGGATTACAGGAGTGGGCCACCACACCTATAACTGCTATAACCTTAAATTTATGGGAACCCTTGTTTTATTTCCTGGGGGTCCAATCTAGATTTCAACAAAGCTTAACCTTGTGGGGTAGAGAGCACACATTCTCCCATCTAGGTTGCATGAAATAACAGTGCAGTGGACACTTCCACTTCCAGGCCTTGGACCTTGAACACATGTGCTCTATCAAGAAGAGATAGAGCAGTATATGCTGGTGCAAGGTATGAACCACATCTTTAAAGATATCTACCCCACATTCCTAAGCAGAATCTTTGTTTTACCTCTAATGGCTTTTTCAAAATTCAGTCTGGTAACTTCTGCGTGATATAGTAAGACAAGTGGATCCTATGGATATACAGTCTTCTTTGGTAAAAACACGGTCGAAGGTGAAGTTATGTGAGATGTTATAACTATAGATCAGATTATCTCTGGTCCTTCAGAAAATGGTGATGACCCTGGAACTGTAGCAGGAAAGGTAGACTTATACCTGACACATAGATCAATACAGTAAGAATGAATGACTTTTTTCAGGTTTGTCCCCCTCAAGAGTAGTATTATATCAAGGACTCAGTGTTAGGTTTGTGATGGTTTGTTTTCTTGTTTGTTTCCACTGATAATGTTGACATTCTATAGAGTGAGGCAGGACAGAGGACCTAGGGACAGAGAGGAGTAAAAGAGGCCATCTGTATCACCATCTGTGATCTACATTCTGAGAACAACCTGTGAAAACAAGGATAGGGGGAGGTGGCAGACCAGTGGGCATCAAGAGATTATAGCCCCACCAGTACACAAGTTCACAATTCAAATTAAGGATTGAAATTGGGCAAAAGGCATTGATCCCCCAAGATCCTTTTCTGACCAACCATTAAAGAACAGATGGGGGATCTCAATAAAGTATAAAGCTTACCTCTCAAGAGCTCCACTGGTTACTCTCTTTCAGGAACCCCACCACCACCGCCACCACCATTTAAGCAGAGTTGTTTTTGTCT
The DNA here is from genome assembly GCF_963383645.1 of Muscardinus avellanarius. Taxonomy (NCBI): domain Eukaryota; kingdom Metazoa; phylum Chordata; class Mammalia; order Rodentia; family Gliridae; genus Muscardinus; species Muscardinus avellanarius. Next base: position 134,914,267 of record NC_137787.1, on the reverse strand, counting down.
TTTATCTTTCCTTGACTTAAAATAAACTTTTTATTTTTATACCCTTCATTAGTCCTTGAACTTTATTCTTCAAAATCTGCTGGACAAGAACTCAATAAGAGGAAACACCCCCATATCATTTTGGGCAATGGTCCCAGATGGGACAACATGGGAAAGGAACCAGTAAAGGAAGTATTTGACTTCAGTAGTAGTACCCAAATCAGCCTTGGTGGGAGAGGACCAATGCTAGACTCAGCATTACCTGCATTCCCACCAGATTACTAGTTCATGGGGCCATTGTGCAAACACTGGGTGGTTGACAACAAAGGCTTACTAACCTCCACTACACAAATCATCCTTTTCATATATTTTCCAGTGCCTTTCTGATATAAAGGGTATCTGGTAAGTACTAACGTGGGATACATACTTTGTGTCAATTCCTACTGATCAATCCACATTTCTCATTCCCAGGTCTCTTTGGCATTATCTTCTCACCTTAATCCTTCCAGCCTCCTTACTAACCACTCTTTCAAATGCTACACGTTTTCCTCAGTGGTAGAAAAATGAAAGATGCAATCACTTTTTTACCTTAGCAAGGATGTCTTATCATACCCCAGACCATGAAACTTCTAACACCTCAACCAATGACAGGCTTCTGAATCTTTGTAGGATTTATCTTTCACACTCTGGCAAATGTCTTATAAGGCATCCAGAGTGCTCATGACTTCCTTCTCCAGGCCATGTTAATATGATGTCATCAAAATGTTAAAGAGCATGTTTCTTCTGCATAATATCTCAATAATAGAATTACCTTTTATACTGTATTGTAATGAAAAGTAAAAGAGTTCTTACAACTTCCCTTTACAAACAGAGTCAGAGGAAATAATTTAATTATTTTTGTGTGTGGGTCTGAGGATGGAACCCAGGGGCATTCTACCTCCAAGCTACACCCTCTGCCCTATTTTGTATTCTTTATTTTGAAACAGGATCTCACTAAATTGCAAAGGGCCTCACTAAGTAGTATCTGAGGCTGTCCATGAACCACGATCCTCCTGTCTCAGCCTCCCGAATGCTGAGATTACAAGCGTGCGCCACCACACCTGGCTTCAAATTTAAATATTTATTAGGAGTTGTAAACAATCTAGGAAGATAGATAATGAAAAGTATATTATGAAACTAAATAGCACATTGTATCACTACAGTTTACTGCTGTGATGGTTAATTCGGATTGTAAACTTGACTGGACTAGGAAACATCCAAGATAATTTTGGCTTCAGGAGTGTTTATGAGATGAATGGAATATGTAAAGGCTGATTAAAGAGGAAGTCCTGCCTTGAATGTGGGTAGCACTGTTTTTTGGCTTGTTTTTTGTTTTTTTTTTGGAGGGGGGTATTGTTTTGGGGCTTGGGGTTTTTGTTGTTGTTGTTGTTGTTGTTGTTGTTGTTGTTGTTGTTACTGGCAATAGAACCCAGGAGCATTCTACCTCTGAGGTACACCCCCAGCCCTATTTTTTTTTTTATTCTTTATTTTTGAAACAGGCTCTCACTAAGTTGCAGAGGGCCTCACTAAGTAGCTGAGGCTGTCCGCAAACCGCAATTCTCCAGTCTCAGCCTCCCGAATTCTGAAGCATGGTTCAACCAGTTGCTGATTCTTCCAGCCCTCTGCCTGTAAGCAGCTACATGAGACTACACTGGTTGAGACTGTAAGCTAATTTGATAAATTCTCTTTTACCATTCTGTGCATTCTGTTACTCTAGTGAATCCTGATGCAGACAACTGTCTTGTAGACTATCTGGGAAATGGCATAAAACACATGCTTCAGAATTATTTTACACGAGAACACACAAATCTGGGATATTCATACACCAATCTCTCCCAGTCGTTGGTTGAGGGCAGCTCCCAGTAGTTGTACATTCCCTAACACATCTAACATGAGATGCTTACACAGGAAAAAGCTTTCTGCAACAGGGAGAGCCTTCAGCCAATGCTGGTAAATTCAGCAAGAAAACACAGAAGTAGAAAGACCTACATCTTCCATCTTGATCTCAAAAGAAAAGTGTGTATTTTAAGCCTTAGTGTTGAACAGGAGTGAAAAAAAATATTCTCTTCATGAGTCTAGATGGAAAGAATTTTCTAGAATATGAAAACTTCAAAGAAGAGAGAGCCTTAGTCTGATGTTATTGCCTGAATTGTGCATCCTTTACCAAAAAAAAATCCCCATCCCCACGTTGAACCTATCCCACAGCACTGAACCCATTGAGGGTGGGCCCTTATGCATTCTAACTGATATCCTTCCAAAGAAATTTAGACACACAGAGAGACAGGGCAGAGCATGCATACAGAAGAAAGACCTTGTGAGGACATGGTGAAAAGACAGCTTTCTGCAACCCAATGAGAAAGGCCTGCTAGCAGCTTGTTCTTGAATTTTAATTTCCAAAACCATGAGAAAATAAATGCCATACTTTGTTAACAGTAGTCCTAGCAAATTAACACAATGGAGATGGTTCAAGGATTCTGAGACACCACCTTCATGGATGCAGGATCACAGGAAAAGAATTCCTGCCTCAGGCCAACTCTGTCACAGTGCAGCAATTCCTCTCCAAGGGCACCACATAACTTGTCCTGGTGCTCCATGTACTGCCAGAATCTTAGGACGAGCTGAACTTACAAATGTCACTACATTCTCTTTGGATAACACAAAGGTTGTTCACCTTCAGAAATGGGATCCAGGAGAAACAAGACCACAGATGATCTTGGTCATGTAAGCATGTGTGTTCCAATGCTCCCACTAGAACCAGACACAGCTGGCCTACACTGTGGTCCCCACCATATCCTTCAATCAGAGGTCAGATGCTGCAGAGGATGCCAGGGGACCTCCTGTACCTCCTCCACCCCTGAAAATCTAATATGGGCCTTCTCATGAATCCCCTCCACCAGCTGATTTTCTTGCCGCAGCATAATCTCCCTGGCAACAACACATGTCTTTCCAACAAGCACTGGATTTTGTCTTCTGTCCCACAACCTGCAGAGTTGTTCCAGCCTTCCAACAAGTTTACCAAAGATCCAAGACCACAAAAAGACATGGCAGTACTCATTTTTAATTTTTCGGTTTTATTGCTATTCAGTGACTATGTAATGGTTCAAATGGAAACTTATTTGAATTCTAATTTTAAGGCAGTATTTTATAAGTATACATTATACAAATACAACCCTATTAATAGATTACTTCTATGTTATGAGTTTGAATTGGATCCAATTCCAAGCATTTATCTTTTTAAGGCTTAGATACTCTCAATATTGTCTTGTGTCATTGCTATTTGATAATTTTTTCTCACTGTCCAGAAAAACACCTTTTGGTTTCAGTGCTAATAGTCAAATAATTTACAAATGCATGCACAGAAGTCTTGGTAGAATTATAATTCTTAGGATATCGTTTAATAACAGTAAAGTTATAAGTGATGTTGATGCAAGAGTAAATTAATTTTTGTGAGTCAAATATTGTTTCATGTTTCTCCTATTTCTAGACAATAGAAGTATAGTATTTTGGTTGTTGGTGTTTAGATTATTTCTTGCAGCTGCTATTACAAAATACCTCCAAGCTACTTAATACAACAAATTTATTCTCATATAGTTCTGAAATCAGAAACCCAAAAGTGTCAGCTGATCCACACGCCCTCTGGGGGTTCTCCAGAAGAACATTACTTCTTTTACTGCCTGGTAGCAGACAGCATCCTTTAGCTTCCTGGACTTGTCACTTCACTCTTTTCTCTGCCTCTGTCTTCATATTGCCTTCTCTAATAAAGACACTATCATTTGGATTTAGGTCTCACCCAGATAGTGCAGGATGACCTCTTCATCACAGACCATTAACTTTGCTAATTACATCTACAAAACCCTTTTTAGTTGGGGCATAGTGGCATAAACTTGTAATCCCCATACTTGGGCGGCTGAGACAGAAGGATTGCAGGTTTGAGAACAGCCTCAGCAATGAGACTCTCAGCAACCTAGTGAGACCCTGTTTCAAAATAAAAACATTAAAAGGGCTGAAGGAGTAGCTTGAAGGTCAAACACCCCTAGGTTCAATCCCCAGTACCACTCCCCCTCCCACATACACACACAAAAATAAGAAGAAAGATAACATTAACAGGTTCTAGGTACTAAAACATGGACATAATTTTTTGAAGAACATCATTCAGCCCACTCTAGTGTTTCACAGGTTCCCTATGACATGAACTATAAAGAGTGGACTGACCAGAGTTTTTTAAAACTCAAAATATGTGTCTAAGAGCTGTATCTTCTCTATTATTAGATTAATATATTTACCTTTAAAAAGAGGCAATTATGTAATCCCAGTACTTGGGAGGCTGAGATAGGGGGATTATAGGATAGAGGCCAGCCTCAGCAACTTAATGAGGTCTTGTTTCATTAAAAGGGCTGGAGGTTTAGCTCAGAGTTTACATGCTACTAGGTTCAATTTCAGTTCCCCAAAATATGTCAACTTTTTAAAAAAATAAAATGTTAAGTAGTAGCCAGGCCGTGTGGTGACACATGCTTGTAATTCCAGCATTTGGGAGGCAGAGACAAGAGGATCATGGTTCTAGAACAGCCTCAGCTACTTAGTGACGCCCTTTGCAATTCAGTGAGACCCTGTTTCAAAATAAAGAATAAAAAATATGGCTGGGGGTGAAGCTCAGAGGTAGAATACCCCTGGGTTCTATCCCCAGTACCGTAAAAAAAAAAAAAAAAAAAAAAAATAGTGTAATACTTATAAAATGAAAATATTGTGAAATTGCATGAATGACTAAAAGATAGATATTAAAATGTAAGCAAAGGTGCTGGAAGAGGAATAAGAATTGGAGAGTACCAAGGGATGACGGGAAAATTTTATCATCTTTATATATATTTCCATTAAAATTAACATTTTATAAAAAATAAACTAGAGAGAGATTTAGAATGACAGAGAGAAAGTGAATATAGGAAGTTAAGAAGTAGTTCAGAAACCATCTCCAAAATACAAGTGCCCTCAGAAGACAGTACCCTTCTGTGTGGCCTAATGTGCTTTTTCCCAGAGGCAGAACTTCAAAGTAGCAAGACTCCTACAGATGGAAAATGTTAGAGAGATACAGAAAGATACAGTTGAATGAAGATGAACTCCACCTACTTCACAACTTGCCCTAGGGCAGCCCATTATTCTGGACTTTGAATATAACCTTTGGGAATTGAATTCCAAATTAAATGCATATAGTGCAAAAAGATCTGATTCACATATCCAATTCTCTGTCTCTCTCTCTGTCTCTGTCTCTGTCTCTCTCTGTCTCTGTCTCTCTGTCTCTGTCTCTCTCTTCTCTCTCTTCTCTCTCTCTCTCTCTCTCTCTCTCTCTCTCTCTCTCTCACACACACACACACACACACACACACACACACGGCACTTATAGGTCTGACACCGATAATTCTTAAATATATATATATATATATCTCCAGAAGATAATTTTAAGAAAACAAAATTCTCACCAATACTTTAGGATTTAGATGCAGTTCATTTTTTCCATAGCATTTCTATGATCTTTCAAAACATGTGAAGCATGATTTCATGATTTCAACACAAATAAGAAAATGTCAAAAGAAAAAAAGTATCCTTTGACTACTTGAAATGCCTTCTGGAGCACAGATTGAACTTCTGATGCCTTGAAGTTTGAAATAGATGAATCTGCTGATGTTCCTTTTCCTTTTCTCTTAGTATATCTTTCATGGTTACATATGTTTTCCTAACTTGTGTTCTGAGTAAACATTCTCAAGATTTCTCAATTACTCTTCTGAAAAGAATCCATTAAAAGCTTTCACAGGACAAAGGTCTGGTTCTACATCTTTTTGTAAATCAGATTGTCACAAATACAAATGGAGAATTCTACCAACAGATAAATTATGATGGCCAACAATGAAATGCCATGTTTGCTGGAAGAAAATTTAAGACCACGACTCTCTATGTCTTATATGGACATCCAGAACCCAGATTTTCTTTCATAATAATGGATGTTTATCCTACTTCTGCTCATTGCCAGAACTTTTTCCAGCCAACCAGTAAATTAGAGGCCAGTTTATTTCCCTAGAGGAATGATTACATTAGTCACTGAGTAAAGTCTTGAATTAATTTTGTTCCAAAATTTTCTAAGGAACTGATTAGATAATCTCTGGACCTAGATATGTTAGTCACAGGGCCTAAAGGAATTCACCTTCCTTGAACCAAAATAGTAGCAAAATATAGGCTGGAGAAATCTGGACAAAAGTACTTCCCAATATTTAAAATCAAATAAGAATCCATAATACACTGAATATTTCTACTACAGACTAAACTTTTTTAAAGGCTATATTTAAATCATCTAAGCTAGCTGGGCATGGTGGCGCACGCTTGTAATCCCCAGCTTGGGAGGCGGAGACAGGAGGATCGCGCAGGTTGGAAGCCCGTGCTGGCTTAAGAGACCCTGCTTCCAAAAATAAAAAAGTATAAAATAGGCCTGGGAGTGTAGCCCAGAAGTAGAAGGGCTTCCAGGAACCCCAGTACCACCAAAAAAAAAAAAAAAATCATCTAAGCTAGATGGTCTTTAAATATCAACACTGGGTGTAAACCAGTGATTCTTTTTTTTTTTTTTTTTTTTTTTTTAAGCAGCCAAGTTCTGGGCCTAGTAGACATTAGGGTGATTCTTCAACAGGGAACAGGTTAGACTCACAGACCTGCATCTGTGCTCTAACATTTCACTAACAAGCCTATGTTGATCTTGTACCCCATTTTGATGTATGACTATAATGCGCCAATTAAAAAAATTTTCTATGGTGCTTGCAATAACATATTCAAGTAAACAATCAAATTATAGTTCTCTTTTTGCTGAGAACTTTTCTCTCATCACATCTGAATCACAATAAGCCAAAATTAGAGGTAGTGATAAGTGGAGCCAAGCCACTGAATATTCATAAGCTCCATCCCTACCAGCCCTCTAATGGTATACTTATCTTCTGGGTTACTTGTTCCAGAGGAAAACACATAGGAAAATTACATGAACAATTTTTAGACTTTGACCCCATAAAAATACATGCTCCATCCCCAAACCCAAAAGATCCTAGAGAAAATCCATCTAGCTCCACAGAGAGAGTAGGATTCAGCATCAGTTCACCCATTGTTTTTCCAGGTTAACTTTATTTATTTATTTATTTATTTATTTATTTATTTATTTATTTTTGTGGTCCTGCGGGTGGAACCCAGGGCTTTTCTACCTCCAGGCTATATTCACAGACCTATTTTATACTTTATTTGGAAACAGGGTCTCACTAAGTTGCTGAGAGCCTCACTCAGTAGCTGAGGCTGGCTTCAAACCTATGCAGTCCACCTGTCTCAGTCTCCCAAGTGCAGGGATTACAAGCGTGCGCCACCACGCCCAGCTTAACTTTCTATTACATACTTTTTTTCACAAAAATTTCAAAATAGCATCAGAAGGCAGGTGCTAATCACTTCCTATCTTTGTCTCAAAATGAGTTCCAAATATAATAAAAATAAAACTTTGTTTTATAAAGCAACAAAGCTAGCTCTGTCCACAGTTTATATATGTGTTAGAGAGTTAAAAAAGAAAAGATGCCATGGGGTCAGAAGGCAAGTCAAAGCAAGTATTAAAATACTTTTCATATGATCAAATAATAGTCATGTTACTAATTAACAATGAAAAGTCATGGAATGCAGAAAATGTCTGCATCATTGTGCTTTCTTTTCATCAATGTGCAAAAGAAGAGACAGATTTGTTCTCACTGATGTCAGGTTCTGCTGAAATGGGTTTAATGTCTTTTTAGCAATGGTAAATGGTAATCAAAATCTAAACCCTTCCTCTGTCTTTAATTGACAGTTCTCACTGGAATATAACATCTTACAAAATAAAATGTGTTGTGTGAATATTACAGCTGGCCCTGATTGTCTTGAGAAACCGGAACAGCTATGTGAACTTCTTCATAAACTTACCTCATTTGGAGAAATGAGAAGCTACAGACCATAATAAACAATTTGGGAGGGCTTATGTACCCAGAGGAACACAAAGGCCTGGATGTCCAGTGACCCAGGACACTATAAGTGCCCACCTAATCCACAAAATTCTTTATAAACATTTTACTGGGGCAGCCTTATCTTCATCCTAAGAACAGAAAAAAGAACTTAAAAAAAATCACAATAAGATGCATCTTTCCAAGATTGTTTTTAAGATTTGAGAGTTTGATAACTCAGGGCAGTATGTCCTCAAAGAGCAAAGTATCTTTTTAGTTTTATGCTATGGAATAATGCATTCAAATACTCAGGAAATTAGTAAATGCTGGGACTATGACATTTTTTCCCATATAAAATGATAAAGTCTGTTTTTATAGCCTAATTGTTGCCCTTTCTCATATCTCCTCAAGAATTTTGCTTAAAGTGACTTTTCTCCGAAGAATTACTTATCTGAGTAAACCATCTGCATTTCATTAGTGAGGCCAATCCCAATAAAGATCAGCCATGATAACAGCTGCTTGCTATGAGGGAAAGGGAGTGAAAATCACCTTAACCCAAAGAATCATATTACACATCCAAATTTGTTGTTTAAATTGGGGACTATGTTGCAGGGGATAGGTTGGGGGGGAAAGGTGTGTGGTGTTAAATAATCCCCCCCCCACCACCAGACACACAGAGACAAACAGAAAAACCGTGGATTCTTGTCCTAAGCTAAGAATAAGTATTCATCGCTTGGACAGCTGCTGAAGATTTAAAGAAGTTTATTAAAAAGGTAGAAATATAGAGATAGTTACAGCCCTGTGCCGGAGAGGGGAACAGGGGGGCAATTCGAATGAAAATGCCAAAGAACTCCAGTTTACTGAGTTTTTATCCTGTTTAAGTCCAGCAGGTCCCTTTGATTTTTGGAGATCATGTTACACCTTATCGCCAGCCCCTGCTCTGCTTCTGTTATCTCTCCAGCTGGGTTTATGGCCTGAAAGGGGGAAACATCTCTGTCTTCAAACACAGGCCCAGATTTATGGCTGGAGGGGGAGGCATCTCTATCTTCAAACACAGGCCCCCAAACTGTGTTAAATTGTTCTTAGGAATGCAAGGACATGTTGGCTAACCCTGGCTTTCTTAGTAAAGAAGGTATGTTTCAAGGTTGGACATCTTTCCCAGGATTGATACATTAATACTTTTTAAACTCTCTTCCCAATACCAGTACAACTACATGATAAGATTAAATAACATTTTACATGAACTGTACAAGCCAGGTGTGATGGTGCATGCCGGTAATCCAAGTATTGGGAAGGCTGAGACAGGAAGATCACAGGCTCAAGGCGAGACTCAGAAATTTAGTAGACCCTGTTTCAAAAATAAAATAGGACCGGCGAATTCATGGGACGGCTACAGCAAGCCGAGGTGAACCGCTGCGGAACAGCCAGGCGGGATTTCTCGGCGCAGAGGGCATCTAAAGCTCCAAGTGGCTGAGCTCAGCACACGCTGCAGTGATTCAGAGTGGAAATCAAACCAAGAAGAAAAACACCAGCCCCATAGCCGAGGGCGTAGCAGCGGCGCCATATTGCCACCGGTGGCAGCAGCACCGAATTCAGCGAGGCCAGTACAGCTACATCTGTGTACTCAAGAACAGTGAGTCAAACTGCGGGCCACAGAGGAGAAATCCCAGTAGTGTACTCCCTGGGACTTGACCCAGTGGAGGAGGGGCGGTGGCAGAGATATCACACCATAGGAGAACATGCAACCTGGCACCCCCCACAGTCTAAAGCAGCCTCTATCAACTCTCTGGGTCGGAGACTCTGTGATACAACCCAGTAAAGGAGTAGTGGGGTCTAAGATACTACTGACTCGAGATCCAGAGCATCTTAAGTGAAGTCATAGTGACCCAAGGGAAGAACCCAGAGAAGGCACAAACATCCGAAATCATGGGAAAGAAGAATAATACTGGAGCAATGAATGCCCACAACCCCACAACATCAGAACCCGATAAAACAGAAAATCAGATATTTCTAGAAGATCAAATCAGGAAAATAACTGTAGAAATAATAGATGTGCTTAAAAAAGAACTCAGAGAGAGCCAAAAAGAGATAAAGGATGCAATTAATGAAGTAAAGGCCTCAATTCAAAGCACAAACAACCGATCAGAACACATGGAGAACAGAATCTCGCTCTTAGAAGATGATCATTCCAAAAATGAACGCATAGTTTCTAATCTAGGAAAAAATATCTGACAGCAGGAGTCTGATATTGAAGAAATATGGGCCCATTTTAAGAGAGCTAACCTAAGAATAATTGGAATAGAGGAGGGAAAAGAAAGTGAAACCAAAGGGATCAACAATCTCTTCAAGGAAGTAATAGCAGAAAATTTTCCAGACATAGAGCAAGAGGTCGATACACAGGTCCAGGAAACTTATAGAACTCCCTTTACACAGGATCGGAGAAGAGGATCCCCACGCCACATAATTGTCAAAATGACCAATGTGGAAGCCTAGCAGAGAATCTTAAAGGCAACAAAAGCAAAGGGCCAAGTGACATTCAGAGGCAAACCAATTATAATCACTCCAGACTTCCCAAACCAAGTTATGAGAGCCAGAAGGGCTTGGAGTAACATATTCCCAATTCTGAAAGAAAACAACTTCCAGCCAAAAATTTCCTACCCAGCAAAACTTTCTATAGAAGCTTCCATGACAAACAGAAACTGAAGGAATTTATGTCTTCAAAACCAGCACTAGAGAAAATACTCAAAGAGATTAACTACAAAGAAGAAATAGGTAACACACACCAGAACTAGAGAAACAGGATTTTCCATCCAACAGACAACTAAGATTGGTTATCTGTGGAGATTCATTATTTATGTTAGTCTTTTACCTATCTCTAAAGGGTATTGTTTGCCTTTATTGTTGTTAATTTTTAGGATTTCTAGTTGGAATATTAATATACCTTCAGATATAGCATTTGGAAATATTTTATCACATTCTATTAGTAACTCTAATATTAACTCTGTTTACATTGTCTTTGGATATACAATATTTTTTTATTTTTTAGGGAGTTTGTATACTCTTCTGTTGCCTGTGCCATTGAAATCATAACCAAGAAATCACTGCCAATTTCAATGTTGTGAGGTTTTATGACCCAGATTTTCTCCTAAAAGTTTATAGTCTTAAGATTTATATTTAGGTCTTTTATCTATTTTGAGTTAATATTTGTATATGGGATTAGGTAAGGGTCCAATTTTATTCTTTTCCAAGTTATTATTATGTTTCAACAATATTTAGTTAAAAGATTATTATTCCCACCACCAAATGTTCGTGGAAACCTTGTCAAAAATAACTTGACAATATAGGGAAGAATTTAGCTCTAGGCTTTTATTTAACCCCAATGGTTTATATATCTGCCTTTAGAATAGTACTACACTGTTTCAATTATTGTAGCTTTATATGGTTTGAAATCAGAAAATATATATCTGCTAGCTTTGTTCTTTTTCAAGATCGTTTTGGGTACCTAGAGTCCATATTCCATATTAGGATAGATTTTTTTCTGAAAAATAAATATATAAGTATATGATAGTTTCACCTAAAAAAAATAGAAAAATAATATTCTCTGGTAAGAAAGAAAGCAAAAAGAAATATTGAAATGTTATCTTTAAGTCATCAAAAGCTTGGTATCAGACAAATGAAACTGTTATGTGAGATTATCATTTTTAATTTTGGATAAATTGCTATAATACTAGATGTCAACCACTAAGCCAAGCATGGGAGGGAGGGATAGTGAGAGAATGGGGTGGGGATCGGGTGGGGGCTGACTGGGCAATGTGTGCATGTATGTCTACAAAAGTTTGTATCCCACTATGATGTATGAATACAGTGCACCAATAAAAATAAATAAATAAATAAATAAATAAATAAATAAATAAATAATAAAATAGGCCTGGGGGTATATCTAGAAGGTAGAATGCCCCTGGTTCATTTTCTAGCACCAAAAACAAACAAATAAGAAGAAATGAAGAAATGTAGTTTGATTCTTGTGTGTGTGTGTGTGTGTGTGTGTAAACATGTGTGCACATGTGTGTAATATCTCTTCATATATAACAGGGGATTTAACAGAGAAATGAATATTTAATAAATACAATTTCCATTATTGGTGTTTCTGAATATGTAAATAAAAATTGGTTATTGTGGTGAGCCGCCATTGAAAGATGGCGCCGGCTTCCTGCCTCAGAGCTTGATTGGCACATGGCTGTGCAGGAAGCAACTCCATATTTGGAGGCTAGGGTTACGTAACACATGACGTGGTGGTGACCTGACGAGCGTGAGCCAGTGAGTGAGTGAGATGTGGCAAGAGGTGATTGGGAGAGTTAATGTTTATAATGCCCTGCGCGAGGCAGATCTTCGCCATTCCGCCATTACTAGTATCCTGAATAAACGGCTTGCAAGAAGAGCTTCGTGTCGTGTCTTAATCGCTGGTCGAGGGACGCGACAGGTTATCAAAAAACAATTTTTCAGCCGGGCGTGGTGGCGCACGCTTGTAATCCCCACGCTTGGGAGGTGGAGACAGGAGGATCGCACAGATTAGAAGCCAGACGCGCTGGCTTAAGAGACCCTGTTTCCAAATTTAAAAAGTGTGAAAATAGGTCTGTGAGTGTAGCCCAGAGGTAGAAGGGTTTCCAGGAACCCCAGTACCACACAAAAAAAGCAATTTTTCATCCTGTATAGAATTTATTTGATGGATAATTTATCAGCATTTGTTAATCTGCACCAACACTAGATTCACACCCACCAAATACCTCAGAGAACACTTTATCTCAGTACCCTGTACCATAAGCTATGCTCCCCCCACACCTGGCTCCCTTTTTCTAGATAAAGTTTTATTAGAACACAGTCATGCCAATTTATTAGCATATTTATTGGCATATTTGTTTTCTTTTTTTTTTTTTTTTTTTGGTGGTACTGGGGTTCCTGGAAACCCTTCTACCTCCGGGCTACACTCCCAGACCTATTTTATATTTTTATTTGGAAACGGGGTATCTTAAGCCAGTGAGGCTGGCTTCAAACCAGCGTGATCCTCCTGTCTCCACCTCCCAAGCACAGGGATTACAAGCGTGCGCCACCACGCCCAGCTATTGGCATGTTTTCTATGGCTATCTTCAAGCAGATTTTAGTAGTTGCTACACAGACTGTGCCACAAAACCTACAATTTTTATTTTCAAGTACTTTCTCAAAAAGTTAGCCTATTCCTGCTATATATCCCATGCACCCATTTTCCTCTCCCAATTATTCTCATTTCTTTCTGAAGCACATTTTTCCAACACCTTATTTTTTATGAACCCTGAGGATAATTCTACTTTCAGGACTCAACTTGGAAATGACTTTTAGTAGACAGTTTAGCTCTTCCATAGAAATATGACTTATTAGCTTCTTCCATGAGTTTATGTGCTTCATCCTCTATTTTATTTTATATTTACTCTAGTTGCACTCCTCCATTGCCACCAAATATGACTATAAATGTTTTTGCTGTGCAAATATACCCTGTTATGGTGATATAAACCTGTACATCTCAGTACTTGGGAGGCTGAGACATGAAGATCGCAGGTTCAAGCCCAGCCTCAGCAACTTAACATACCCATGTTTAAAATAAATAAATAAATCAGGCATTATGGTACATGCCTATAATCCTAGTACTTGGGAGGCTGAGATAGGAGAATCCAGGTTCAAGGCCAGCCTCAGCAACTTAGCAAGAGTCTCAGCAATTTAGCATGACCCTGATTCAAAACAAAAAGTCCTATGGGTATAGTGGGAGGTAGGATGTCCCTGGGTTCAATCTCTAGCAGCATCTAAACAAATGACTGAATGAAAAAATTAATAAATAAAAAGAACTGGGGGTATAGCTCAGAAGTAGGATGCCCTTGGGCTTAATCCCTAGGATACTAAACCAAAAAAGTACCCTTAGAAGAGGTGAAGCTGAGACTGGGCCCAGCTCTTGCCTCATGTGGTAAGTTGTAAACCTTGACACAAGGCCACACCCCCTCCCAGGGTACACGTTACCTTCATTTTAAATTTCACGATAGTACCTTCTGCTCATCAACCTTTGCACCCAGCTCACTGACTATCCCCATGTGCACAAAGGTACCATCTAGCAACAACCCTGTGTTCCCACAAAGGTTACAAAGAAATACCTTTCTTCAACTTCCTCTTGATTTTGTAAGGTTAGCAGTGGATCTCCCCCAAAGAAACACTGTATGAGAGTCTTCTCCCAGCTGTGTGGCTTCCCCACTGAGCTCAGAGCCCTCCCTGGTTAAGAGTGAGGGCCCCTGGGAGCCCAGTCTCAACACAGTGTTACATCAGAAGAAATAACAGTTGCTTTGCTTTTGTTTTTGTCTTAGTTTTCTTTAGCTGTATAAGTTACCACAAGCTTAGCAGCTCAAAACAACATCCTTTATTAGCTCACAGTTCTGTTATCAGAAGTCTAGCAAAGTGGGGGTTCTCTGCTCACATCATAAGGCAGAAATAAAGATGTCAGCCGAGCAGAGTTTCCATCTGGAGATTCCTGCCGAACAAAATTCATTTCCAAGCATATTCTGTTGGTAGAGTTTAGTTCCTGGGAATTTTGTGACTGGCTGTCAAGCCAGGGACCATTCTGAAGTCCCAAGGCCTCTTGTTATTCCCTGCTAAAGGGCCACCTTCAGTCTTTTTATTTAGATGTGTGTGTGTGTGTGTGTGTGTGTGTGTGTGTACATTACTAGGGATTGAACTCGGACAGTCTACTCCTGAGCTACCTATTTTAAAATAATTTTAAAATACCCCCAGCCCTATTTTACTTTTATTTTTAAACAGGATCTCACTAAGTTTATGAGAGTCTATTTGCTAAGGCTGTCCTCAATCCTGTGATCCTCCTGTCTCCCAAGTACTGGGATTATAGGTGTGCACCACCATACCTGGCTCCTCCAGTCTTTAAAGCCAGCAGGATTCTGTCTCTCCTGCCTTTAAACTTTGACTTCTTCAGCAACCAGCCAAAGAAAATGCTCAGCTCTCACGGTACTTACCTGCTTATTCAGCCCCAGCCCCAATATAATCTGCCATTTGCCATATGGTGTAATATGATCATGGGATGGATATCTTGTTATATTCACAGGTTTCACCCAAGCTCAAAGGGGAAGGAGCAGATAGAGGCAGGGTCATTAGAGGTCAATTTAGGATGCTACCTCCATGGTTTTCACAACCAGTCCACTGCCCTCTCAGCCACTTGTCTACATAGTCATCTTCCACCATCTGTGGAAATAGAGTGACTACACAAGACACGGCGGTAAGATCAGGCTCTGACAGAAAAAAAAAGAGAGAGATTGAGGCAGCAACAAAAGGGTCATCAAATACGCATCAGGGTCTGTGCATTCTTTACTGAGACATTTGGTTCTGAGGAAATCACATTAACCAACACTAAAAATAATTTGAGTAAAATTGTCTTCATCATCTTTATTTATTCAGGATATGTACCTGTGGGCATCGTGATTTGTAAATTTTGTAACACTTGCAAATTTTTGTTTAATTTGCGCATAAAATTTTCCTCTCTCGATCATCTGTTACATGTCTGTAAATCTCATATCTGTGACACTTCCCTCAATTTACTTTTTGTACTTCCCTTGGTTTATTTTTACAATTATAGCAAACTGTTGCTATCTGGTTTAAGGTCTTATTTCCTGAACTTGGTCTTCCGTCCATATCACTGTGTTATCTCAGTGTCCATATTTTCAGTGAAGACTTGCTGAAAGATGGGAAAAATTAAAATCCCTAAATTTACTTTTTGTACTTCCCTTGGTTTATTTTTACAGTTATAGCAAACTGTTGCTATCTGGTTTAAGGTCTTATTTCCTGAACTTGGTCTTCCATCCATATCACTGTGTTATCTCAGTGCCCATATTTTCAGTGAAGACTTGCTGAAAGATGGGAAAAATTAAAGGATTGATAAAGGAATGATTTGATGATGGCATGGCCTAAGTTGGTACATGCTTGTAATCTCAGTACTTGGAAAGCTGAGAAAGGAGGATTATAGGTCTGTGGCCTGCAAGTTAGCCAGGCCCTCTGCAACTTAGTAAGACCCTGTTTTAAACATTTTAAAGGGAGAGATAAGGAAGAGAGAGAGAGAGAGAGAGAGAGAGAGAGAGAGAGAGAGAGAGAGATCTTCATTCTTTCTTAAATTTAAAGGAACAAGAAGAAACAATTATCATATTATTTGGTTTAAAAGAACCAAATCAACTATATATACATAGAAAAGACTATGAATGTTTTTATTTAATGGCATATTATAATTAATCTTTGCTTATTTGAAAAACGCTATCCAGCAGTGATAAAACTTCTCAAGCATAAATAAAGAAGAGGAAGTGTAATGGTTAATTATATGCATTAACTTGGCTGGACTGTGATATCTAGATATTTGTCCAAACATTATTCTCAGTGTCTCTATGAGATTATTTCAGAGTGAGGTTGACTTTAAAATTTACTTTGAGTATGGTATATTGTCCTCCACAACATGAATGGGCTTTTTCCAATCAATTAAAGGCCATAAAGGAACAAGTAACTGACCCCAGAGCCAGAGAGATTTCTGCTAGCAATTGGCTTCAGGACTTGGATTTGCCATGTGCCATAATCACATAAACCAATTCCTAAAATAAAATGTGTGTCAATACATATTTATAAATTTATATAGATATGCAAATTGGTATATTCTATTGGTGGTCCTGTTTCTCTGGAATGCTCTAAGAAATAAAAGAAGGTTCAAAGTACAACCATACCCAGAATGGCAACCTATAATCCAGGAAACCTTCTTTCCCTGAGGATAAGGAAAGTTTTGCTGTGGAACCAGCATCACAACCTAGGCTAAATGATCCCTGTATCAATCTGATCCCACTGTCATCCTCTTCAAAGGTCCCCTACACATCTCATAAGAAAAACCAGGAACCACATTTACAGAATCCACTTCCTCCTGCGGTTCCAGCTCAGAATCTACCAGTAAGAGACATGTACATGAGATCTATAAGGCAAAAGAAAAGGAAAGGCTGTTAGTCTCTCTGGAAAGTGTCAGGCAGCTGCAGACACTGGCTGATATGAGGATCGAAGTAGCCTCCACTTGAGCAGCTTTGAGAAGCACAGAATTACTGCTGCAGGATGGAATCCTCAGTGTGGCTCTCCTGCCCTTTGCTCTGTAGTTCTCTCAGCGGCTATTTCAGCTTTTATTTCCCTGTATTGAAACCTTTCATACTCAGGATGCAAATGATCCCTCTGTTTCCTCCTGGCCAGACCCTGGATGTACAACACCGGTAGGTTTTAGGAGAAAAGAAGAAAGCTCCTCATTTGTTCCTACTTTATGACTTCAGTGGGGCTAACACAGTCTCTCAGATATAGTGTATTCTGAATTCTATAGATTATCATAGTCTTCTTAGTTCCATAAAGTCCCACGGCTCCTATAAAAGTGGGCAGCTCCTTGTCCCCTAGTCGTTTTAGTTCTACAGACCTGTGGCCATTGGAGAGGAGCGGTATAGCTCTCCATAAAACAAGAGTGAGATGATTTTCTATCTAATAGTCTCCCATTTCACTTCTCCCAGAAGACCATGTCCCTATTAGCTTGATACAAGCAGGTCTTTCTAAAACAACTAAGATACAAAATAATTATTTCACCTTTATGAATAAAATTTCTACCAATATTAGAAGAAGTTTCTCTCTCTTACATCCCTAGATATTCTGGCTTTTTTTCTTCAGTCCCATCTCACTCACAGGCACGCTATTACAGTAGGTTAAGCCCTAAACTTTCCACAGTACAAAAGGGTAAACCTTAAGCTCAAGCTGGCTAGAAAGCTCTGGTCCATTGACCTCTGGTTAACCCTCAGGCTTACTCCCTTCACTTTCAATTCAGGTCTCAATAGCCTTTATATTATTTCTTGAATCAACCCTGATCTTTTAGGTCTTAAGACTTTTACAGATTCCATTCCCTCTGTCTGAAAAAGCTCCCAAGGACAATGCTTCTAACTTCACATCCTTTGTCTCTGCAATTCCTACTCATCTTCCAACTTTTCTTTGTCATTTCCACATGCAAAATTATTTCTTCCTGTTAACACACACTTACCTTGTACTTCCCCTTTGTAGCATATTGGTCAAATTAAATTAAGTTTTCCAAAAGCTGCCTCTGTACATATTTTAAGTTGGGCCTAAATGTTTCTTCTTGCACCATGAACTATAATCAAACTTGATAGGAAAACAGATAGTAATCTACTGTTGTGATAAGTAGTTGAATCTCAGCCAATCACAAGGGGCCAGCTGTTCAAATCATATTTAAACAATACAGACAAGAGCCATAACCAATCAAACTGTCTCTGTAGCTCACTTCCTTTTCTCTGGCTATAACTATAATTTGCCCATGTGGTGGGCTAGGGATAAGGGAGACTTTTTTTTTTTGGTACTGGGGGTGGAACCCAGAGGCTTTCTACCTCTCGGCTATACTCTCAGACCTATTTTATATTTTATTTGGAAACAGGGTCTCACCAAGTTGCTGAGAGCCTCACTAAGTAGCTGAGGCTGGCTTTGAACCTGTGCGATCCTCCTGTCTCAGCCTCCCAAGCACGGGGATTACAAGCGTGCACCACCACGCCCGGCATATTTTTTATCCTTTATTTTGAAACAGGGTCTCTCTGAGATGCAAAGGGCCTCACTACGTAGCTGAGGCTGTCCTTGAACTGCAGCTCTACAGTCTCAGCCTCCTAAATGCTGGGATTACAAGTATGCACCACCACGCTCAGCTTGAAAGAGAGACATTTTGAACCATTTTTAATGCAGTCTGCTAGCGAAATATAGAATAACAAATAAAGTCAATCTGAGATCAGCAAAACTAGATTTGTTGTAATTTTGTCTATATCACATTATAACTATAGTTCCTCCTTTTTGGGGGGTGGTAGGAATTGAATCCAGGGGTATTCTACTTCTGAGCTACACCCCCAGCCTATTTTATTTTTATTGGATGAATTAAAAAATAAAAATAATTAGTGAAACAGGATCTCACTAAGTTTTGAGAGCTGAGAGCCATGCTAAGTCACTAAGGCTGACTTCAAATCTGTAATCCTCCTGTCTCAGCCTCCCAAGTTGTTGAGATTACAAGAGTATATCACCATGCTCAGCTCCTAATTTTTAAGATGTGTTTCTTCCCTTCTAAATTGTGACTTCCTAGACTTACATTTTCACTACTGTATCTTTGGTATCTAGCATGGTTCTTAGTTAAGAGATTTTTGGTATATATTGAGTGAAAGAAAGGTAGGGTAAAGAAGTTGATATGAAGGTTGTAATTAAATTGTCTCTGGGTCACAAATATTATAGACAGGACTATTGGAAAAGGAATGTATGGTGGATTAGAGTGGAAAAAAATACTTCCAAAGAAGGCTAGGGAATTATTCTGCCTGGAAGAAGGTTAATACACTGCTAGGTTCCTAGAAAAAAATATTTCTTAAAAATGGCAATGATGGGAGAAAAAAATGTGTTTTGAAGATGGTGATGAGAGAAAATGGAAATGTTTCCATATTTATCTGCAGTCTTGAGTAGAGAAGTTTTAAGTAAGGTTGGCTGGCACTGATGGGCTAGGAAAAGCCATACAAACTCTATTTTGGGGAGTATCTGGCCACCCCTATTTCCCAACCGAATGCCACAGACCATGTCAGCAAACAGTATCTCCAGACTTCTGGTGTTGTTGGAAACACAAACAGCCTGAATCATAAAACTGGAAACAGAACAAAGGAAGACTACTCTCCCCTGCTTACACAAGTATCTCTTGCCATATGAAAAAGAAAGAAGTGGATACATTACATCACCTGCTCAGAAACTAATGAGAGTAGCTCACCAATGGAATCAAGCAACTCCAATTTTGCCTTGAAGGATATTAATTCTTACCCTTCATCTCTAGCTGCCTCATTCTACCATGATAAGTTTCCCCAAGGCTTAGTGTAGATGTGGATGTGTTCGAAGAAGCAGACTGGATCTTGACGCCTCTCCATTTATTTGGCTCACAATCAAAAGAACCATGGCCGGATAGTCAAGCCAGGCCAACGAGAATGGACAGGCCAAGAGGAAGTGTGAGACACACAGGGAAGGGCCCATTTCTTCAGAACTAGATACATGTGCACTTGCACACAATACACAACTGCTCCATGTGTGGGAGAGTGCCAAATGAGAGAGCAAACGGTTTCCACAAATAAGAAAACAGAAGAGTCTTGTATGGGGTGTTGATGCACTGAGGGAAAGGAATTGAATTCATGGCTTTTAAATTATAGGACGGGCTATTGAGTGAGAAAGAGATATACAGCTTAAAAGTTACAAATACTGAGGCAAAAGCAAATATACAATATGGAACAAAGGTGCTACACCAAGAGAGGTAAGTATACTGAAGAAGAAAGTATTTCTCCAATCTTTGAGTAAATGAAAGAACCAAGGCTGGGCGTGGTGGCGCACACTTGTAATCCCCGCGCTTGGGAGGCAGAAACAGGAGGATAGCGCAGGTTCGAAGCCAGCCACGCGCGCTGGCTTAGGAGACCCTGTTTCCAAATAAAAATGTAAAAATAGGTCTGGGAGTGTAGCCCGGAGGTAGAAGGGCTTCCAGGAACCCCAGTACCACCAAAAAAAAAAAAAAAAAAGAACCAGACATTATATAAATATATGGACAAATGCATAGTGGTTAAGGGTAATAAGGGGACAGTTATGAAAGTAAGGATTTGGATGAAGGTTCTTGGCTGTCAGACCACAAATTAGTTTTCAAAGCCTCTCACGTTGCTCTTGCCTTTTCTTATATTATTCTGTATTCTTTAGGACATCCCCTGTGTCTTTATTTCCTAAACCCGTACAATCTTCCAAAATGTTTCCTGTGCTATAATCCATTTCACTTTCTTCAAGATTACTGCCAACATCTAAACCATTTTTTAAATTGTATTAGTTTCTTAAATCTCCCTCAGGCAGGTCATGATAAGTCAACATTCAGAAAGAAAAGGGGAAAAGAATCTCTAAAAAATTCCTTAAAAACTCTTTGCATCCATGTTCTCTATATCTTATATGAAAATGTCAAGAAGTTTCATGTATACAATGATTCTTCTGCATTTTGTTTCTCAGAGCATGAAGTCTAGTTTTGTATGTAATTCTGGTGTTATTATACTTTGTGCAATATTATATAAGGTTTTGTTAATTGTGAAAATTGATTGGTTCTCTCCCAATTTTTAACCATTGTAATAAAGCATATTTCATTCTAATCAGTGGACTAACAGGAATAGGTGGAAGAAATATAATTGCATTTTTTTTTTTTTTTTGCAGTACTGGGGATGGAACCAGGGCACATTCTACCTCTGAGCTACACCCCCAGCCCTATTTTTTTATTCTTTATTTTGAAACAGTATCTCACTGAGTCAGAACTCTGGGGTCCAGTAGCTGCCTTCAGGGTCACTACCCAAGTGTCACCCGAGCCAAGTGCCATCAGTTGTAAACTACTTTCTCCCAGGGTCCTCGCGATCTGCCAGAAAAGAGGAGCAGGTCACCCCTAGGGGCCCTGGTCAGCCTTGATGTCCAGCAGAGGCCTTCAGGTCACTACCCGAGAGCATCCCGGGCCACGTGCCCTCAATTGCACTCTGCCTTCTCTCAGGGCTAACATGACCTGCGAAAGAGAGAACAGCTCCCCAAAGGGAAGGAAAAAAACAATGTGTTGGCCGGCTAGGGGCTTTGTCCGACGTTTGCGAGTCCTCTTTTGGGTTGTGGTGAGTTTGGGATCCCGGGAATTCTGGGAAGCAGCTCTCAGAATTTGCATAGGGTATTTGCAAGTCCTTTAAAGAGTCTCCTTTCAGGAGTGACTTGCTCGGGTGATGGCTTCTGGGTTTGTTGATTAGTAAACCAATGGCTTTGTGAAGCTTTTATCCTTCTCTTCTCTGAACCTTGGAATTTCAGATATTCGTCGCCCCTGAGGAAATTAACTTTTTTCTACCGAGGCCTCTTCCCTATCTGCCTATTTCCTTTCTATCTCCTCAATTATATATTTTTGTAAGCATTTGATTAATAACTCCTCCCCCATGAAGTCAGGTACCGGTTTGTCATGTTCACAACTGTGTCCTCAGCACCTAGCACATAGCAGGTGCTGTGGTTTGGATGTGGTTTTTCCCTAAGGTTCATATATTCATGTATTAAGAGTTTGGTCCTTCTTAAAATGACTAGCCAGGCGTGGTGGCGCACACTTGTAATCCCAGCTCTTGGGAGGCTGAAACAGGAGGATCACACAGGTTCAAAGCCAACCTCAGCTACTTAGTGAGGCTCTCAGCAATTTAGTGAGATCCAATTTCCAAATAAAGCATAAAATAGATCTGGGAGTATAGCCAGGAGGTATAAAAGCCCCTGGGTTCCACTCCTAGCACCACAAAAATAAAATAAAATAAAACAAAACAGAATAATATAAAATAAAATAAAATGACTAAAAAATAGGACTGGAGGTGTAGCTTGGAGGTGCAATGCCTCTGGGTTCCATCCCCAATACTGCAAAAAAAAAAAAAAATGACCCAAGGAGATAAAGAACTAAGAGATGAGCAAAGAAAGGCATTTGATAGTCTATAAATCATCTGACAATAGAGTGATGCCTCTTAATTTGAGAGGGAGGAAGCAAAAGGTATAAATACAGATAGGGCAATGGTTTTAACCATAAGTAGACATCACAACTATCTTTGGGACTTGCTGAAAATGCAAATGCTGGGACAAACTTATAAAAATGGAAATACTGACTCAGGAGGTGAGCCTGGGCATTCTGGTGTTAGAGATCCAGAGGTAATTCTAAGGACCTTTCTAGTTAAATATAAACAAAAAGTGAAAAATCCATTTTTTATCTGGTTCTGAAAACATACAGCTGGCTCTATGGGGGAAAAAAACATATGCAACTGATTTTCTCAGAACACATCAGGTCCCAAAATGACTTACCTTATGACCCCCTCTAGCAGATTAACACAAAGGAAGAGTTCTTCAATCCTTTCCCCCCACTCTACCCTAAATTATCACACCCTGGGGACTTTGTGCCATGACCTCTGGAAAAAACTAGACCCTAGGGTCCCTTCTGTTGGGAATGAGATGATGATGAGCAAGTCAGTGGGGTTTGGGCAGCAGCCCTGGCAGCTACTGTGACTTGTCAGGACAGGGTTGGTACTGAAATATTACTGAGTCTCTGGAAAGCACATCATGGGCAGCCACAGGGTCTCATAGAACTGTTCTGTCCTCAGACTCCAGTGCCTGCCCTGTAGTGATCCATGACATGTTATTAAAAGAATCTGGGAAATGCTGCTGGGAAGAAAATCTATACTTTTATTTACATCTCATATATAAGAAAAGGACATTTTAAGTACTATATTAGACAGAGCCATATAATCTTTCTTTGCAAAAATTCTTTCTCATTCTTTTGTCAAAGCACTGTTTATCTGAATGATTTTTAAGACTTTAATTGGAAGAATTTTTCTTTTCAAATAATAAATACATTAGATAGCATGGCAGATGAGATATTCTTAGTTAAAAGCAAAATAAAGATGTACAGATGAGACTAAATAATTCAAAGAGAATTTTTTTATCCTCTGTTTAGCTTTTTATTTTGACGTAAGCTGTGCAATCCAAGTTGAGCACTCTCCAAGTACTTTGGTCATACTTATTCTTTAATAAAGTATATCACCTTTCATTTTCCATTTTTCTAATGTTTCGGACTATAATTAAACCTACTGAAAACTGAAAGGGAATATTTAAGGCAGTGATATGTGGGGAATTATTTTATTTCTTTTCTTTTCTTCTTATTTCCTTTCAAGCACCCTACCCCCACCCTAATTTCAATACAACCTCCTTTTAGCTAATTCCTACTGCTTTTTCCACCTTTGGAGCTTATACTCCATTCTTTTTGGCATTTCCTCATTCCTCATCCAGTTTTAACCTGCTCCAGTCCAGCTTTGACCCCTATTGCTCTACCAAAATCACCTCCCTACTTTCAATTTATCTCCATCTTCAGTTCATATTTTCTCTGAAGAATCTTAAACTGCTAACTAACCACTTGTCTTTCCCTTTCTTCTGTGACTTCTCTTCATCTCCCAGCCTTCCCATGTTGGCCTTCTTCCCACCCCACCACAGTCATGAGCTCTCTTCTCCTCCCACTCTGCACCTTTGATAACATGCACACCTCGGGGGTAAGTAGATAGCCTAAGCAACCCAGGAAAAGCCATCCAGTGAAAGTACAACTGCATCTGAAGGGGAAATTCAGCTCAAGTTCATTATTGCATTCATGCCTACAAAATAAAATTGGACACAGCTTCTGTATTATGTGAAATCCCCTAATTTATAAATATTGGCAATCAATTCAACCTTTTTAAATGATGCTAAAGGTCAATTTGACAGCCCAGGCAACCCACTCATGTCAGCTAAATGGGATTCCTCTCTCTAATCTACTCTTCATACTCTCTTTTCATCATCTCATTCATTCGCCATAGCTTCAACTATACATAAACACCAACTCTCAATTACTTACCACTAGCGTAGACTTCTTTTTGAAGCTTCAGATAATGACATCCAAATACCTACCCAACATTTTTACCTGGATGTCTCGAAAGTGCTTCATAGTCCATATGTCTAAATTATGATTATGATCTCATAATCCAGTTCTCCTTGAAGACCAAGCTCACTCCCTGTTCCTAATAAATGAAATTATTGTGGTTACCAAACGCTATGTGTTAGCCAGGTGTGGTGGCACACACCAGTAACCCCTCTCCTTTGCCTTTTTTTTCTTTTCTTTTTATTTTGGTGGTGGTGTTGGTACTGAGGATTAAACCCGGGGCATTCTAACTTTGAAATATACTCTTAGCCTTTTTTTAATTTTATTTCTTATTTTGAAACATGGCCTAAGTTGCTGAGAGTCTTGCTAAATTGCTGAAGCTAGTCTCAAACCCACATTCCTCCTATCTCAATACCTCAAGTACTGGCATGCACCACAATGCCTAGCTCTAGTGCCAACTTATCAAGGAGAAAACTGATGTCCAGAAACATTATTTTTCCCAAGATCACATGTTTATTAAATAAGAGACATAGTACTTCCACCAAATTTTTCTCACTTCTGACCAAAAAGTTCTACACCAAGTTTTTTTTTCCCACTGTGTCAAATTATATGAAAGTAGAATGGGTTTCTATAAAAATACTGCTCCATCAAAAATTATATTAATGACATTAAATGTTTGGTCTATTTTGCCATCACCAGTATTTTACTGAGAGCTTTTTAAATCATTGAAAATGCAGCTGTTCTTCCATTTGCCAGATCTAATTCCATCCAAGAATTTTGATGGGGTCTTTGAGACTTACAGGATTCCATTATTATTTTTTTATTCCACATGACAGTCTGCCTTTTGCTCAATTGTGCAGACATGTCCTATGATATATACCTTGCAGTACACATTCCATGGCCTCTGGACTCCTAGGACCAAAGCCAGAGATCCCTGCATGAAATTTTGTATGGTAGTAAGAACATTGCAAAAGCAGATGGGGAAAGCTTTGCATAAAAGTATTTCTGAAATAAAAAAAATTAGCAAGTAGATTCTATGCTTGTAACTGCCAACCCAGACAAAGCAAACACTAACCCTTTAGGTTGTTAGAACTTGAGGTTTTGTATTATGGGAAAAAAAATTTTGAGAAAATTTGTACAAAACCCAGACAAATGTCCTGCTATCATCTTGAGAGTTATAATGGGATTCTCAGAATGATTAGAACACTTAAGAGGGATGAGGAAAGACAAAGGCATCTTCCCCTAGCTCCAGATTATGTCCTTTGACACAGTAGTCTAATCTGAATTAACTTTACAAGGACAAAATTGAAGCCAGTTTTACTGGATTCTCCCCAGACCACATTAGCCTTCCCACGAGTGAAGGTTAGGACTTCCAGTGACTTGCTTTGTTGTCACAATAAATTCTCATCCCAGAAGCAGAAACGGTGGTTTTGTAATCGATTCGATAGAACTCCCTTAGGGGACACCATGAAAGGAGAAAGGGGTTGCTATGTTAAGGGGATTACAGGAATATACTCCGTCCTATTTAAATTTCATAATGGATTTTTAAATAAACTTTTATTTAGAAATTGTTGTGCAAATTCAAGGGGGAAAGTTTGAAAGTGCTGTAGTAAATGATGCCAACCTGTGCTCTTAAAGCTAGAGTGCCTACAAGGCCTGGCGAGCAGAACATCAGCACCCCTCCACCCCCTTTCCAGGAAACTGGAGTCCAGCTTTTTATATGGCTCTGTTACTTCCTAGCTGTCTGACACATATGATAATGAACGAGCCTCAGTTCCTCATCTACACTCATGATTAATAACTCCCTCCCCATAGAGTTGTTATAAGGATAGTATAAATGATTATAGGCCAGCATTCAAATCACAGCGTCTGCCGGGCATGGTGGCACACGCTTGTAATCCCCGTGCTTGGGAGGTAGAGACAAGAGGATCCCGCAGGTTCGAAACCAGCCTCGCTAGCTTAAGAAACCCTGTTTCCAAATAAAATATAAAATAGGTCTGGGAGTGTACTCAGAG
This sequence comes from Muscardinus avellanarius, assembly GCF_963383645.1. Taxonomy (NCBI): domain Eukaryota; kingdom Metazoa; phylum Chordata; class Mammalia; order Rodentia; family Gliridae; genus Muscardinus; species Muscardinus avellanarius. The sequence continues at coordinate 134,887,694 of NC_137787.1, read as the reverse complement.
GTAGAAGGATTCCTTCCCCAGTACCACCAAAAAAAAAAAAAAAAAAAAAATCACAGCTTCCTCATGTTAGCATCTTCTGATTCTGCATATCTGCAGTTCCTGTGCCCCTGAGGCCTGCGTGCACCTGTCAGAGCTGTCTATGCACCTACAGCAGTCCCTTCTGTCCTCTTCAGTCTTGTTTTACCTCATCTACCACCAGCTCTTACTGCAGAGGGCAGGAAGACTCTTTGTAGTTATGAAGTTCAAACATACTTTGTAACCATGTTTATTCTTCTAGGTAACAATGGGGTAGTATGTGCCAAGCCAACATAAAGGCTTTGCATGCATTAATTCAACGAATCCTTGCTATAATTTTGAGCTTGGCATCAATATCTCTTCTATTACTCTGATTTCTATTGCTATAGCACAGTACCCGAGACTGCATGATTTATAAACAATAGAAGTTCATTTGGCACACAGTTCTAGAAGCTGAAAAGTCCAAGAGCATACTATCAGCATTGGCCTAGCAGCTGGTGAGGGCTTTCTTATGCAGCATAACGTGGTGAAGGACATCACACAGCAAGACAGAGAGGGTAAGACAGCTTGGGTCTCTCTTCCTCATCCCATAAAGCCAGTAACAGATTCCACCATCATGATTGATTTAATCCCAGTTATCGCTCAAAGATCCACTTCCATATACATTTATAAATATATTTTTTGCAGTACTGAGAACTGAACTTAGGGGCATTCTACCTCCATGCTACACCCCCAGCACTATCTTTTATTCTTTTTGTTTTGAAGCAGGGTTTCACTAAGTTGCAGAGGACCTCACTAAGAAGCTGAGGCTGGCCATGATCCCAGATCCTCTTGATTCAACCTCTCAAGTACTGGAATTACAAGTGTGAGCCACTATTCTGGCTTCCAAATATTATTAACATGTGAAATTGGGGACTGAGTTTCTAACACATGAATTTTCAAGAGGACACATTCAAACTACAAGACCTCCTTTATGAAAACAAAAAGAGCAAGGCTTTCTTCTCATGGTATCACTTGACTTATAAGGTATAGAACTGGTGTTTGAGTTTCCAGCCCCAACATCTGAGCTCTACACTGCCTTCTCTAGGTCCTTCAAAATTAAAACTGTCCCTTAGCCTGGCATGATAGCGAATGCTTGTAATCCCAAAATTTGGAGACTGTGACTGGGAGATTTCAGGTTCAAGATCAGCCTCAGCAACTTGTGAGGCCCTCCACAACTTAGACCCTGTTCCAAAATAAAGAATAAAATAGGGCAGGGGATATATCTTAGAAATAGAATGTCCCTGGGTTGGATTCACAGTACAATTAATATATATGTATATGTGTGTATATATGTATTTATATATGTGTGTGTGTTTATATATGTATACATACATATATATATATATGTATGTATATATATTCTGTCCCACTAGAAGTCATCTAAATGTTCCCTAAAGTGTACAAATGCAGATGATGTTAAATTTGGGTAAAATCCACCTAGTTTGGAAGCAAGAACTCTAGATGCATAGAATGTCTGGGACCCTTGCATCCCCACTGCACGTATGGGAAGGGAACCTGGGCTAGAGCAGAACCTTATCTCCTGACCATACTCTGGCCATTGCGAACACCCACTCCGGACCCGGGGAGTCAAAGGAGGCAGTTCAAACTGACATGATTTCAGTTTTCTTGAAAAAACAACAAAGAATATTTATAAAAGCCAAGTATTATAACCTGGAAAATAATTTATAGGAAAAATCAAAATACCATTTCTAGGATCCTAGCAAACTGGCATCCAGATGCCTAGAAGCATGAGTCAGGCCTTAGTCACCTAAACTCTCTCAAATTAATTTAATGCACGCAATTTTTCAAATAAATTTAAAATAGTCTGGATGTGCATCACTTACAACCTCTTGAGGGAACCAGGCAGAAAAAGCCAGATGACTTTCCCAGAAATCTATCAGATGTTTACCGATGACATTCACAGCTGAAATGTAGGAAGGAAGAAAGAGGTTAAAGGAGATGCAAAAGCAGAGAATGGTTTCTGTCAGGACCCAGAGTTATTGTAAATACATTTGACATTGGGAATTTAAAAACTATTACCAAGACACATGGCTTAAAACATCACATCTCACTGAAGAGACCTAAAGCCTCAAATAAAGCAGTTAAATGTTCCACACAGCACAAAATATTTCTGCAGGTGTCCTAAAAGAACAGAGGATGATCACACTACTATTCCTACCAGTTTCACAAACCACCACACCTCTGTTGCATATTGCTTGGCAAACAGTGCAGTAATTGCAGACTAGATTCAGGGCACTGGTTCTTAGTCACCACCATGAGTCACTGAAAACCATGACATGATGATTAAACATGTAGAAAAAACAATGCTGATGCTCATAAGAGAAAATGTTAGAAACAAAAGACAAGACCAGATAATTAAAGCAGTATATCCATGTAATACTATAACTGTGGGTACATGTCATTAGATAGTTGTCTGAACTTATAGAATATACAGTGCCTGGTGTGAACCCTAATGTACATTATGGGCTTTCGGTGATAATGATGTATCGCCATGAGTTCATCAATTGTAACAGAAGTGCCACTCTAATGGGGAATGTTGATAGCAAGGGACATTGTGCACGTGTAAGGCTACAGGGTATATGGGAACTCTTTTTTATTTTGTTTTGTTTTGTTTTGTTTTGTTTTGCTCAATTTTGCTATGAACCTAAACCTGTTTAAAAATAATGAAGTCTTTAAAAGAAAAAGACTAACCCACAGCTCACTTGATAGAGGCTGACAGACCCATAGAGGTTCAGAGACAATGTCTCTAAAAGAAGAGCAAACCAAACTCCATTCTGCGTCCACGCTCCATTCTGGTATGCCAAATTAGCCGCAGGATAGCCACACCCTCTCCTGGGTTCACTGAGTTCTCTACTCCTGAAAACATATTATCTCTTTTAAAAGGAAATATTTACCAAGCTAAGGAGTTAATTAAATCCATTATGAAAAATTTTTAATGCAAAGTTAACAGTAATTGGTGTTCACCTTATAAAAAAAAGTCTAGGTATATCTGGCTTCTAATAAAGATGAGCATATAGCATGCAATAATATTAGCTATTATAAAAAATTGCAAAGCTGTGTTGTGAGAACATAAAGGATCATTATATTTTGTCTGTTTTGTGTCTGTTTAAAATTGTCTCGAAAATAGCAAGGCGTGGTGGCACATGCTTGTAATCCCCGCGCTTCGGAGGCGGAGACAGGAGGATCGCGCAGGTTCGAAGCCAGCCGTGCTGGCTTAAGAGACCCTGTTTCCAAATAAAAATACAAAAATAAGCCAGGCATAGTCGTGCACGCTTGTAATCCCAGCATTCGGGAGGCCGAGACCGGAGGATGGTGGTTCACAGACAGCCTCAGCTACTTAGTGAGGCCCTCCACAACTCAGTGAGACCCGGTTTCAAAATAAAGAATAAAAAATAGGGCAGGGGCTGTAGCTCAGAGGTCAAATGCCCCTGGGTTCCATCCCCAGACCTGCAATAAATAAATAAATAAATACATAAATAAAGGTCTGGGAGTGTAGCCCAGAGGTAGAAGGGTTTCCAGGAACCCAAGTACCAATAAATAAATAAATAAATAAATAAATAAATAAATAAATAAATAAATAAAATATCTCTAATATAAAGATAGGTGTGTGTTTGTACACCTGTACATGCTTAGTTTTGTATGTGGTACTGGGGGTGGAACCCAGGGGCTTTTCTGCCTCCAAGCTATACTCCCAGATGTATTTTATACTTCATTTGGAAACAGGGTCTCACTAAGTTGCTGAGAGCCTCACTAAGTAACTGAGGCTGGCTTTGAACCTGTACAATCCTCCTGTCTCAGCCTCCCAAGCGCTGGGATTACAAGCATGGGCCACCACACCTGGCTCTGTGCATGCTTTTTAAGTCTCAACTAAAAAGTGAATGCACTGTTGTTCTTCAGTGTCCATGGGTGACTGGTTGCAGGAGTTGGTGCAGATACCAAACCCAGCAGATGCTCACGTTGCTTCTATATACTGGCATAGTGTTTGCAGGTAATCTATGCATATCCTCCGATATACTCTAAATCATCTTCAGAGGACTTATAATACCTAACAGAATGTAAACAGTTGTGCTGTTATTTACAGTATAATAACAAAGGAAAAAGTACGCACATGTTCAATACAGACACTATTTTTTCCTTTTTTTTTTTTTGTTTTTTTGTTTTTTGTTGTTCTGGGGATGGAACCCAGGGGCATTCTACCTCTGAGCTACACTCCCAGCCCTATTTTTTTAGTCTTTTATTTTTGAAACAGGGACTTACTGAGTTGTGAAGGGCCTCACTAAGTATTTGAGGTTGTCCGCGAACCGCAATTCTCCGGTCTCTGCCTCCTGAATGCTGGAATTACAAGTGTGCGCCACCACGTCCAGCATTTCCAAATAATTTTGATGTGTGGTTAGTTGAATATGGATGCAGAACCCACAGACATGGAAGGTCAACAGTACATACCCGCTTACTATACCAATAGCTCTACATAAGGTAATTTGAGTGCTATCAGATTATGTTTTTACAGTCATAGAAAAATAATCTGTATTCTATAGTGCCATCAACTAAAAGTACAGGCTAGTATTTATGAAAAGGAGTTCAGAAAAGAGACCACCTTGGGTTGCATTCCACCTACTCACTTCTCAGCTGTTGTTACCTTAAGAAAGTTATTTATTCTGCTGAAGCTCCAATCCACCAGGAAATGGGGATAATATCACAACTGTGAGAATTAAGTAACATTAAGTATGTAAAGCCATAACACAATATCCTACTTATAATAAGTATGCAATAAACATTAGCTATTATTAATATTCCAAAACACTTTGCTATCCTCTAAAATTAAAAGAAGCAGGAAAATCAATAGAGTTGTCTAACCAATACAATCAAGTATTTCAAAGATTGACAACTCAGAGAACCAAAAGAATTTCCCTTTTCTAGTCTATTTCTAAATTGAATATTGTGTGTGTGTGTGTGTGTGTGTGTGTGTGTGTGTGTGTGTGTGTGGTACTGGAGTTCCTGGAAGCCCTTCTACCTCCGGGTTACACTCCCAGACCTATTTAATACTTTTTATAAATTTGGAAACAGGGTCTCTTAAGCCAGCACGGCTGGCTTCGAACCTGCGCGATCCTCCTGTCTCTGCCTCCCAAGCACGGGGATTCCAAGCATGCGCCACCATGCCGGGTGAATATTTAGATATTATGAAGATAAAGAAAATTTGAAACTCTAGCACTGCCTTTTAACTCTAAACAATCTAAAGAGAGTTTTGCCATTGAATCAGTTAATCGGTTTCAGTGTTGGCCCTCGTTTTAATTTCCTACCAGGGCATCAGCCTCTCCTCTGTGTAGGGGGCTGCCCCTGTGCCCATCCAGGGACAAAGGACACCCTCCAGTCTCTCCTGCCAGGATGTGTGGAGAGTTAACAAGATGCTCTGCTGGTTTCTCACTTCCTAGGACTCCATGCTATATTTCAGGCCAGTCTGCTGGTCCATTGCTTCCCTTAACTGGAATTACAACTTCAAGCTGCCCAGCTGCTGGTCTTCCTCATTCAGTTTGCCACCAAGATTGCTATTTCTACTGATGACACCTTTCCATAAAAAGGGTAAGGCTTTTCCATACCCTCCTCCAAACCAAGTGAACTGCCTCTAGTGGAGAAGCTACTGGTTTTCATGTTGAGCAGTGGAAAGTTGTGAATGGATTCAGCTTGGGCACGGGGTACAGAACACAAGTCCAAACAAGAATGCCATAGACTCCAACTGCTCTTACCTAACACTCTTGAGTAGTTCCTTCTCAACTTTTTGCATGACTTTAATTAATTTCAAGAGGCCTAAAATAGTCTTTTTGACAACCTCACCCAGCCTTATTGTAGTATTGTGTTTTATCAGGACACACAATGTTTTATCATAAAAGATAAATGAGATATGTGTTCTAAATTGTCTCACCGCTTGCCATTACTATTGGCATTTTGTTGGATGCAGACAGAAAATATATGCGACGTAAAATGTTCACCTAATCACAGTAAAATATTTATCTTTCCTATGTAATGTTTATGTGAAAGTTTTATGCTCTAATATTCAAATTATTTAGGTTTTTCAAAATACAAGAATTCTGAATAGTACTAAGCCATAATTCATTATTCTGAAATTCTTTCATCTTAAAACCATTTCTTTTCTACAGGATAATTAGCATTATTTTTTTAAAGCAGGATTCTAGAAAGGTAGTGTTCGTGAGAGTGTATGGTGCTTGAATGAGGCGAAAATCCTCTGTGAACATAATTAGAAGAAACCAGGTTGAGGCTCCAAAAATAAATATAATTGACTGCGGAGCCCAGAGTTATCAACAGTGTTTGTGCTCTGCTGGAGACGTTTGTTCTTCAACAAAAGTGTTAAAAAGGAATTCACTGGGACTAGGTACTAGCCTGTGTATACACATTCGAGGTGTATGAAACTGTAGTTTAGCCTGTCCTTTTATTTTCTATGCTGATCATCATCAAACTAATCACAAACTTGTCAACAAAAGTGCAGTAGGAAGGAAAGGCAAGGTGAAGCCATAGAATAATTAAGGCAGCCTAAATTAGATCAGCTGCGCCTCACCTCATTTGTTTGAACATCTGACACACAATTGTCAGCTTTTTCTTTGTTTTATAGTAGATGATGATGTTAGAACTTAAGCACAATTGCCTGAAAGACAACTGGAGGATGTAATAATGATGATATTTATGTTATGAACTGCATCCATGTAATTGCTCTGCTCTTGGAATAAAGTAACATAATTTTACATAAATATGTTATAATGATCTGGCACCAAGTTGAATGAAGAAAGTGACATCCCGCAAAGGAAAGCAAAAGAGAGTGTATAGTTCCTCACTGCTATGGAAGGAAGTGGAAAACAGTGTCAAAATTTCAGTACTTTCACAGGAACCAAGAAAAAAACGTAATGATTTTTAAGACATCAATTGCACCCTACATTCTCAATATAGTAAAATTGGTATTTAAAAATATTTTTAAATAAGCATATGCAAGTTTCAAAGTGAGTGAACAGATGCTGAGCAATGGAGAGAAAATGTTCTTTTAATGAGGAAAGAAAACCCCAGCACATTGCAATGAGGCCCTCTGCTGTAACTTTTTGATACTACACCAACTAGCTTAATCACCAATGGTTTGCTGAGCCAATATTTCAACAAAGCTTTGAGAGAGAGAAAAAAAATGACTTAAATCCTTTCTATGAAGTTTATTCACTTCCAAAATGTTTTAAAACGGAAGTGCTTGATTCTGGATAATGTTCTTCTGAACATAATTTATGAGCTACATACACATCTGAAAATCCCTTAGTGACAGCATTATTTATTTATGAACAGATTTTCATCATTTATTTAATATTTTGTTTAAATATTTCCACAAGGAGATCATGGTCATGCCAAATGGTTTCTACTATGACAGTAGTCCACCCAATTATATGGTCTAAAGAACTTTTTTAACTTAGAAATTCATGTTTCAGAAGGCCATACCTAAGTAAATTATCTCCATATCCTAGAAAAAGATACCAAGAAGTTCAGAAAAGTAACTAAAAAACTTATATGAGACTAAAACCATGTAAACTATGTAAGCGTTTTTGATAAATTGCCTGAAGAGAATGTAAAGGAAAAAAGACTCTAAAACTCCAATGTTCAAGTAAATTATTGATTTCTTCTCTCATGTTAAATATGTTGTACCTGTTTTTTATCTATTTAAATTTATTATTTTTTCTTAAAGAAGCCCACAGAAAGATGTGTGAACTCAGGACTCACAAAATCTTCATATGAATCTACCCCTGTACAGTACAATATTACCCAATACAGTCCTCATTACAAAATATTATTTTATTTTATTGGGACCATCTTGTATTAATAAAAATTGACTAATGGTAATTTCAAAATCAAGACTAAATAGTAGCCTAAAAATGAATTGGTAATACATATATATATATATATATATATATATATAGTGTGTGTGTGTGTGTGTGTGTGTGTGTGTGTGTGTGTGTCTGGGGATCAAACCCAGGGCCTTGCATGTGCAAAGCAAGTGCCACTGAGCTGCATCCCCAGCCCCATATATAACTTTTAAGGAGAAGAAAAAATTAATATCTGAATAACAATCATGTACCCAATAGTCAGTTGCCTGTAATTCTAGATTTATTTATTTGTTCATTCATTCATTCAGACATACATACATTCATTGGTACTGGGGATTGAACCCAGGGGCATTCTACCTCTGAGCCATGCCCCCAACCCTATTTTATTTTTTTTATTTTGAAACAGTCTTTCTGAGTTGTTGAGACTGTTCTCCAACCTGCGATCCTTCTGTCGCAGCCTCTCAAGCACTGGATTTATAGGTGCACACTACCACACTCAGTTCTTTTAGAGTTGAGTTTTTAGAGGGATAAAAGTACCGGCTTTCTAATCAGACCATCCTACACTTCAGTCATGAATCTGTTGTTCTACATCTGTGTCACCTTTGACAAGTCAATTGTGCCTTGAAAACAGGAAGCATTTGATACCTACGAGTTGAATAAATTAACAAATAAATGCATCGACCTCACACACTGCCCCAAGAAATTTTTCAAATAAAGCATCTCGGGTTATTTCTATTGTAAAAACTATTTGTATTTCTATTGTAAAATCTATTACACAGGTCTCAAGGAGAGGGTATTGGACAATAAGGTAGGAGAGAATGCGAGAGTTTAGGCAAAGCCCTATTTGAATTTCATAAAAGGATTTGAACCCCAATAAAGCAAGGGAAGTGGTCTAGGGGAGGGGTATAGAAGGAGAATTAGTGAAGGAATCACTTCTATTGACATTAAGTACATATGTGAGAATACCAATGCCAACCTCAAGATCCTGTATGGGCAGGAAGGGAGCTGGGGGAAAGCCCAAGCTCTGTGTACATGCATGCCACTATCACTGTGAACTATGATGTGAGATTATAATGCAACAATAAAAATATTTTTAAAAAAAGATTTGTGAAGCCAGACACAGTGGTACATGCCAATAGTCCCAGCTGCTCAAAAGGCTGAGGCAGGGGGATCTTGAGTTCAAGGCCAGCCTGAGCAACACAACAAGACCCATCTCAAAAAAAAAAAAAAGAAAGAAGTAAAATATATAAAGAGGACTTGTATTTGGTTGATGAGCCTGGAAAAGGCTCTCTCGGGCCCTTAGGATGGAGCCCTGAAACACTATTAGTGTTAGGTCAGTGGGGATGGGAAGGTGAAAGGTGGAGGAGGTGTTCCAGATGCACGCCGCAGCCCTGCTGGCCAGTGGTGGAGAATTAATGATAGACCGGAACAAAAGCAACTCAAGATCCCATCACCACTTCAGTTAGAATCTTCCCAGTGCTTGAGATGTTCACGAAATACCCCACTAGTGAAAGTTCACACGACCACCAGTATAAATCACACTTGACTTTCTTTGTAGATGATGCCTTTCGTTGATACGAAGAAGTATCTGGCTTTTTCATACTACACTTGATTTTAACCAACAGGCCAAGAAGCTATAGAATAATAAGCCTAATAAACTCAAGTTAAGCTGTTTTGTTTGGGTTTTGTTTGGGTTTTTTGTTTTGCTTTGTTTGTTTATTGTTGTTTTAGTACTGGGGATTAGACCCAAGGATATTCTATCTCCAAACTACACTCCCCCCCAGCCCTATTTACTTAAGAAACAAGATCTCACTGGTTTGCTGAGGCTGTCCTGGAATCTGCAATCCTTTTGTCTCAGTCTCCCAAAAACTACAATTACAGTTTCCCAAAAACTATGATTACTACATGGTGGGCACCACCATGCCCAGCTCAGTTAGATTGTTTTAATTCCAGATTTGAAAGAGGATTTTATTTTTTACTTCGAGCTTCTATTCTGTAAGTTTTTTGAATACTAACTTCTGTCACATAGAGACCATTTGAGTTTCAAGGTTTATGTTAAAGCTATTGATTGGTGGGACACAAGGCAAGAGAGTGCCATGGACGTGGGTTAACCACATAAGTTTTCTGGTTAGGTAATTAGGAGGGAAACTGTTCTCTAGGCAGATATCAGCAAAAATGAATGAGTGAATACAGAAAATGCCATTGCTGTTGGTACATTACCAGTAGTAATGGCTGTGACTCAGGCTTGACTTTCAAATTGGCCTCTGCACTTGTCTGTAGTGTGACCCTGGGCAATTCATCCAGCCTTCCCACGCCTTGGTTTCCACTTTTCTAAAATGAGAGAAGCACAGTCATAATAAAATTGCCAGTGACATATTGTATGCTATCCTCCTGTAGGAGGTCTGTTTTCCCCACGTTTTCACCTTACTGTCTTCAGGCCTGACCAGGTGATACGTTTGTTCCAATGGAATGTAACATTTTTCACTTGTCTTTCTCCTGAGATTAACATGTTCCAAAGGATGTGTCCCTGTCAGCCTGGATCCTAGAACAAAGATGGCACAGGAAGCAGAGATGCAGCTGACCAATGGCCCACAAAAAAATATAAATGACAAGCCGGGCATGGTGGCACACGCTTGTAATCCCAGTACTTGGGAGGCTGAGACAAGAGGATCGCAGATTTGAAGCCATCCTCGACAGCTTAGAGAGGCTTTCTGCAATTTAGTAAGACCCTATTTTCAAATAAGAAATAAAATCAGAGCCCGGCGTGGTGGCACACGCTTGTAATCTCAGAATTCAGGAGGCTGAAACCGGAGGATCACGTTCACGGACAGCCTCAGCTACTTAGTGAGGCCCTCCGCAACTTAATGAGACCCTGTTTCAAAATAAAGAATAAAAATAGGGCAGGGGGTGTGGCTCAGAGGTCAAATGCCCCTGGGTTCCATCCCCAGATCCAAAGAAAAGAAAGAAAAGAAAAGAAAAGAAAAGAAAAGAAAAGAAAAGAAAGGAAAGGAAAAGAAAAGAAAAGAAAAGAAAAGAAAAGAAAAGAAAAGAAAAGAAAAGAAAAGAAAAATCAGGCTAGGGGTTTAGTTCTGAGGTAGAGTGCCTCTGGGTTCAATCCCCAGTACGCCCATGTATGTATATATGTATGTATGTATATATGTATGTATGTATGTATGTATGTATGTATAATCTTTGTTGTTAGAAGTCACTGGGATTTGGGGACTTTCTTGCTACATTGCTCATCTCAGACATTTGTTATATAGGTTGCAAAAACTATTTTAAAGCACTTTCTAATATTCCATGCCTATCCATATCTCTCCATAGGTGGTTGCATATCAGAAAATTTGGAAGCAGAACTACAAATGTGAGAGAGGAAGGGGGAGTGCAAAGGTTCACTCTTAAAGTGAACCTCCCTCTCCTGCACCTCTACCATTGTCCCCCAGATTCAATGCTACTACACCATTACCAGTATATGCAGATCCTGTCCTATCTCCTTACCCTACCTCATAAGACACAATAACCCTAGGTTTTTGTTATTTGTGACAAGAATGCCCATGAATACATTGAAGAAGAAGAAGAAAATATCTTAAAATGATACAGCTTTTCATGTTAACGCTGATTGCAGTTCTTCTGTCAAAATATGCAGAGCTGCCTGAATCTGCCTTCTTTCCCTTCCTGTTTTGATTAAATTTTATTTGAATCCTTTGTTTAGCCAAAGTTTTACAAGAGCTTCCATGTGGAAGAATCCTATTTATACTTAAAGAGTTCCATGAACAAAAATTAAAAAGAGAAGCTTTAATAAAAGAGATACTTCTTCAAGTAGTAGCAAAGAAGCTTTAAATAATCTTTCAGGGGCAGAGAAATGGTTCAAGAGATGGAATAAAATGATTCACATAGACTTCCGGGAAGATGGCGACCGAGAAAAGCGGGGCTTAAGAGTCCCGCTAACAACCAATCTCCATTACCACAAAAAGAGCGCCTTTCATAGCCAGAAAACACCATCACCAGAAAAACAAAAAAATCACCAGGCTCCAGAGAGAGAGCGGACTGAGAACAGAGCTCAGGGCCACAGAGGAGACACACGCGCCCGAGGACGCGGCAGCAGCGCCATACTGCCGGCGACAGCGGCGAACTCAGCGGACAGCTACAGCAAGCCGAGGTGAGCCGATGCGGAACAGCCAGGCGGGATCTTTCAGCGCAGACAGCATTTAAAGCTCCCAGTGGCTGAGCTCAGCACACGCTGCAGGGATTCAGAGTGGAAATCAAAACCAGAGAAGAAAAAATACGCCAGCCTCATGGCCGAGGGCGTGGCAGAGGCGCCATATTGCCACCGGCGGCAGCAGCAGCAGTGAATTCACCGAGTCCAGTACAGCTACATCTACGTACTCAAGAACAGTGAGTCAAATTGCGGGCCAAAGAGGAGAAATCCCAATATTGTGCCTCCTGGGACTTGACCCAGTGAGGGAGGGGCGGTGGCAGAGATATCACACCATAGGAGAGCGTGCAACCTGGCACCCCCCATAGTTTAAAGCAGCCTCTATCGACTCCCTGGGTCGGAGACTCTGTGATACAACCCAGTAAAGGAGTAGTAGGGTCTGAGATAATACAGACTCGAGATCCAGAGCACCTTAAGTGAAGCCATAGTGACCCAAGGGAAGAACCCAGAGAAGGCACAAACCTCCGAAATCATGGGAAAGAGGAATAACACTGAAGTAATGAATGTGCACAACCCCACAACATCAGAACCTGATAAAACAGAAAATCAGAGATTTCTAGAAGATCAAATCAGGAAAATAACTGTAGAAATAATAGAGGTGCTTCGAAAAGAACTCAGAGAGAGCCAAAAAGAGATAAAGGATGCAATTAATGAAGTAAAGGCCTCAATTCAAAGCACAAACAACCGATTAGACCACATGGAGAACAGAATCTCGCTCTTAGAAGATGAGCAATCCAAAAATGAATGCATAGTTTCTAATCTAGAAAAAGATATCCAACAGCAGGAATCTGACATTGAAGAAATATGGGCCCATCTTAAGAGAGCTAACCTAAGAATAATTGGAATAGAGGAGGGAAAAGAAAGTGATACCAAAGGGATCAACAATCTCTTCAAGGAAGTAATAGCAGAAAATTTTCCAAATATAGAGCAAGAGGTTGATACACAGATCCAGGAAACTTATAGAACTCCCTTTAGACAGGATCCGAGAAGAGGATCCCCACGCCATATAATTGTCAAAATGACCAATGTGGAAGCCAAGCAGAGAATCTTAAAGGCAACAAAAACAAAGGGCCAAGTGACATTCAGAGGCAAACCAATTAGAATCACTCCAGACTTCCCAAACCAAGTCATGAGAGCCAGAAGGGCTTGGAGTAACATATTCCAAACTCTGAAAGAAAACAACTTCCAGCCAAAAATTTCCTACCCAGCAAAACTTTCTATCAAATTAGATGGAGAAATAAGAAGCTTCCATGACAAACAGAAACTGAAGGAATTTATGTCTTCAAAACCAGCGCTAGAGAAAATACTCAAAGAGATTAACTACAAAGAAGAAATAGGTAACACACACCAGAACCAGAGAAACAAGAGTTTCCATCCAACAGACAACTAAGATTGGTTATCTGTGGAGATTCATTATTTATGTTAGTCTTTTACCTATCTCTAAATTGTATTGTTTGCCTTTATTGTTGTTAATTTTTAGGATTTCTAGTTGGAATATTAATATTCCTTCAGATATAGCATTTGGAAATATTTTATCCAATTCTATTAGTAACTTTTAACTCTGTTTACATTGTCTTTGGATATACAATATTTTCTTTTATTTTTTAGGGAGTTTGTATATTCTTCTGTTGCCTGTGCCATTGAAATCATATCCAAGAAATCACTGCCAATTTCAATGTTGTGAGGTTTTATGACCCAGATTTTCTCCTAAAAGTTTATAGTCTTAAGATTTATATTTAGGTCTTTTATCTAGTTTGAGTTAATACTTGTATGTGGGATTAGGTAAGGGTCCAATCTTATTCTTTTCCATGTAATTATTATTTTTCAACAATATTTAGTTAAAAGATTATTATTTCCACCACCAAATCTTCGTGGAAACCTTGTCAAAAATAACTTGACAATATAGGGAAGAAGTTAGCTCTAGGCTTGTATTTAACTCCAATGGTCTATATATCTGCCTTTAGAACAGTACTACACTGTTTCAATTATTGTAGCTTTATATGGTTTGAAATCAGAAAATATACATCTTCTAGCTTTGTTTTTGCTTCGAGATTGTTTTGGGTATCTAGAGTCCATATTCCATATCAGGATAGATTTTTTTCTGAAAAATAAATATATGATAGTTTCACCTAAAAAAAAGAAAAAAATATTCTCTGGTAAGAAAGAAAGCAAAAAGAAATATTGAAATGTTATCTTTAAGTCATCAAAAGCTTGGTATCAGACAAATGAAACTGTTATGTGAGATTATCATTTTTAATTTTGGATAAATTGCTATAATACTAGATGTCAACCACTAAGCCAAGCATGGGAGGGAGGGATGGGGAGAGAATGGGGTGGGGATCGGGTGGGGGCTGACTGGGCGATGTGTGCATGTATGTCTACAAAAGTTTGTATCCCACTATGATGTATGAATACAGTGCACCAATAAAATAAAATTTAAAAAAAAAAAAAAATGATTCACATACAGGCCTAAAAGTGAGAGAAGCAGGTAGGCCAGTGATTGGGGCTGAAAACAGGAAAATCTTTATTATAAAAGTCCCCTCAGCCAGACATGGTGTTGCACATCTGTAATCCCAGTACTTGGAAGGCTGAGATAGGAAGATCCTAGTTAAAGGGCAGTCTCAGAAAATTAGCAAGCCCCTCAGCAACTTAGCAAGACCCTGTTTCAACACAAAAAATAAAATAGGACTGAAGTCTAGCTCAGAGGTAGAATGTCCCTGGATTCAACCCCAAGTACCAAACAAACCAAACAAACAAATAAAAAAGTCCCCTGGAATTCCCATTCCTACATAATGAAATTGAAAGACAGTCTTAGTCTTAGACTTAAGAGTTAACTCAAGCAAGTTGAGATCTCAGCCCACCCACAACCTCTACAATCTTATGCTACGTGCTTAATTTGAAACTTATTTTCCTTTCCCAAAAAATTGAGAAATATCATAGCTGCCTTATGATATTACCATAAGTTTTCAATGGAATGCAGTAGAGTATTTGGACAACAGCTTCTCAAAAAATTCTCATTCTTGCCTTCTTTGCCATTAACTTTTTTCTACTTTCTGTGCCAGGAGCCAATCTTCAGCAACACATGGTCATGCACTTTTGTTTCCAGGTTGGGAACTTCCTACAGAGTAACAAAAGGGATCTTAACCTACCATACACAGACAGAAGGCAAAATATTTTATGTATTAAAGACAACAATCAGCAGGATGTGGTGGCACACGCCTGCAATCCCAGTACTTGGGAGATTGAGACAGGAGGATCACAGGTGCAAAGCCAGCCTTGAAAATTTAGTTAGGCAGGCCCTCGGCAATTAAACAAGATGCTGTTTCAAAATCTAAAAATAAAATAAAATAGAGCTGGAGTATAGATCAGAGGTAGAATTTACCTGAGTTAAATCCACAGAACCACAAAAGAATAAAATAAAAAATAAATCCAATATTTAAAAAAAAGTATGAGCACATTTATGTGTGTTTTGTTTTGTTTTGTTTTTAGGTACTGGGAATGGAATCCAAGGGCATTTTACCTCCAAGTTACACTCTCAGTCCTATTTTTTTAGTCTTTGTATTTTTGAAACAGGGTCTCACTGAGTTGTGAAGGGCCTCGCTAAGTACCTGAGGCCGTCAAAAAACCAAAATCCTCCCATCTCAGCCTCTCAAATGCTGGGGTTACAAGTGTGTGACACCACACCCAGTTCATGTGTAATTTTTTTGTTAACATTTTTATCTTCTGTCACATATATACATGCACACATCTGATATATAGAGAAATATATATTTTCCAAATGTGTCACATCATCAGTTCTGTATTTCTTTGAAATCCAACTTTGAAATCCCTAGAAACTACATGAAGAGAAAGAGAAAAGCCCCCACCCATTAAGAGGTCATATTAAGTGATTCCAAGGAAAAGTAGAAAACCTCTACTTACTGAGTCCACATTTTCAAACTGCCAGCTTTTTAGCTCCTCGCTACAGCTCCCAACATATGACATCATTTAGAAACTTAGTTTAGGCACAGGAGAATCAGAGGATTTAGAACACTACGTCCCTTAACATGTGAAATATTAATGAAAAGTTCAGGCAAGTCATAAATATTAAGGGAGAAAAAAGAAATTTGCAAAATGGCAGCTATATTCTTATTGTAAAAGGGAAAGGAAGGAAAGGCAGCTATTCTGTTAGTATATAAGAGGAAACTTTCCTAGGTTCTTCTCACGCTTCCTGTTCTTCATCTTCTAGCATCAGTGACTCCCTGGAGCCATCATGAGACCTCCTAGAAGGACGGAGCAGCCACACATGGTTTCATTTTTACCATAAGACAGGACCACAGAAGTTTAGGTGTACAAGTTTTCACCCCAACATAGCAATACCAGCCCCATATGGACTTGATTATATAAACCCTGCAAAAAAAAACTTCCAAGGGCTTCCTGCTGCAGTTCTTTGGATCCATTTGTTGATCTGAGAGTTGACTCAAAATCTCAAGATGAAATTAATTTTTACCTGTAAATCTCATGTTTACTTCTAAAATCCCATAGGCTTGACCTCAGTTATCTCTGTTACAGAAAGTGTAGAGTGATACAGTACACAAAAACACTTATTACATCACAAAAAATGATTTCCATCTGCTTATGACAGTTAATCTTAGACATGCCCTGATACATAAAAACCATCTGAGCATGACTGTTGTTCTCCAGGTGACAGACAGAGAGAGGTCACAGTCATATTTCATTCACATCTTTGCTTACTCATTTATTAAATACCTACTAAATGTCAGATACTGTTTTAGTTGCTGGGATTGTAACTGTAAACAAAAGAGATGAAAATCCCCACAGTCATGGAATTTACATTTTAGTAAAGGCAAATAATGGTTGAAATAAATGTGTAAAGTGAATGACTTTAAAGATGACAAATGCCCTGAAAAAAAAATAAATAACACAATGGAAGAGGTAAGAAATGTTGTGCACAGTTGCAAATATAGACAAGGCATTCAGGGAATCGCTCACTTAGAAAAGCAAAGACACAGAGTTGAGCGGACATCTCAGCAAAAACAAAGGCTCCAGGGCAGGTGCACATCTGAAGTATTTGAGAATGGCAAGAAGGCCAGCAAGGCTGGAGCACGGAGAAGCAGGAAATAAGATCAGAGAATTTGAGAAGACACTTGGACTTTACTGGAAGTGTGATTGAAAACCAGGGTTTTCAATCAAGGAGTGACATGATCCTCCAGGTTTAATGGAAGCACTCTGATTGCTGTCTGGAAAATGGGTGAAAGGATTGAAAGGTGGAGAACAGAAAGCTCATCAGGTATGAACCATAAGAGTCCAGGTACCCAGGCACTTGTGGTTACCAAGAGAATAATAAGTTGTTGGATATCGAGAATATTTGAAAGGTAGAGCTAGCCAGGCGTGGTGGTGCACACTTGTTAGCTCAGTACTTGAGAGACTGAGACAGAAGGATCACAGGTTTTTGGACAGCCTTAACTACTTAGTGAGGCCCTCTGCAACTCAGTGAGACCCTATTTTAAAATATAGAGTAAAAAAATAGGGCTGAAGGTGTAGCTTGGAGGTAGAATGTCCCTGGGTTCCATCCCCAGAACTGCAAAAAAAAAAAAAGGAAGGAAAAAAGAAGCAAGGAAGGAAGGGAGGAGGGAGGAGGGAGGGAGAAAGGGAGGAAGGAAGGAAGGAAGGAAAGTAGAAATAATAGGATTTTTTTCTTTATTTAAAAATTGGTCAAAAAAGGCTTTATGATGTTTAGGCTGAGTAACCAGGAAAAGGAAGTTACCATAAAGTAAGGTTTGAAACGGAGTTCCATTTTCCTTCATTAAGTTACTGATGTCTACAAGATATAGACGCCTTAATGAGGAATGGAGGTGGGAAAGAGGTGTCTATGGGAATATATGACAGATAGCAGTGGGAATCCAGTCAATTCTTATATCATTTCTTTAGCTTCAAGAGTTCCTTTTACAGTATCCTTTGCCCCCTCAGCTCCTCCCAAATACTTCATTTTGTGGATGAATTTTTTTCATTTTGTGGATGAAAACGACACCAATTCCTTCATCACTGGTTCCATCCATAATTCCAGATCTCCTCCATAGTCTGCTTAGGTAGATAGTCAGATAGCATGAAAACAAAAGCATGATAAGGGGCAAACAGACAATTTAAAGACACTGGAGCATGCAGAGGAAAAAGAAATTGGAGATTTGAAAATCACAGTCAAGGAAGTTTTTGAAGTCAGTAGGTTGGAAAAAAACAGCTGTGGCCGAGTCAGTGCCACTATGAAGACCACCATTTAGTGGGAGGCATTGGCATAACTGATACTTTGTAAGGCCAAACTGTTCTCTGTGTTTTTTGTTAAACTAATCCACTTCGGCTGCTGTATCTTGTGGTTTACAAATCATCAGGATCTTGGGACATTTGTGGTCATGGGAAGAGCCAAAAAACATGTCATTCTCCACATTATAAACTGAACTTATTAAGAACAAACATAAATGTAATGAGCAAAAAAGCAAGCCACCAAGCTCAGCTTTGCTTGCGGATCTGCAAGGTTTCTACCTGGGCTCAGCTCCAACCAGGAGCAAAGGAAGAATACCCGGTTCTAAATGAGATGACAATCCTAGTACATGTGTGGGTAAAGATTGGTTCTAGTGTTCAGGACTCAAAGACACAGAGTATGCATCCTACCTGGTAGTAGCATGCATTCTAAATATGTACGTAAAACTATGCACACGTTGATGGGATTCTTGAACACCATTAATCCATCTCCTAAAAGTCAGTTTCCTCCCCCTTTTAACAGTCCTTGACAAATGAAGAGTTTCTTTCTTTCAGGTTCCAAGTAGATTCCTGCAAGTCCTTTGCTCCTTGATTTGGAGAAATCCCCATCACGGCAAGATTACCTACTCTTTCCATTGTGCCATTGTGCTGTTAGACTACTTAAATGAGCACTAATTATGGAATAATGCAAGCAGTTTTACAATTAGTCTCATGTCTGAAAAGGCAGATTTGGAAGGCTGAACAATTTGTTTCAGATTCCCAGACGATTATTATCTTCAGACAACCTCACTATTTGTGGTTAATGAGTCAGTGTTTTTATCCCTTTAAAATTGAATGAGAGTTGCAATCACCATTTCAGGGCCACTCAGTCTCTGTGGTCACTCAAGTCTCTGTGTGAACTCAGTCTCTGTGGTCATATCTCCATTACAGGCCCAACTCTGCTTCTTATAAGCAGGAGTAACTCTGGTCTCAGATTCATTTTTTAAATTTAGGCCAGCAACAGGACCTCATGGTTGGCTATTGTGAGGATCAAATGACACTTGACATTGTGCCTGACAAATAATAAGTGTTGACTAAAAAATTTCACCTTTACTATTTGTGGACCTTGGAGAAAGAGTACAAATGAAGGCTCACATATCATCAGTCTAAATATTTGAAAGGTAAAAAGTAAGGTCAATAAACTGTTAATTAAAATGTACTCTATTGATAACCATATCTATTATACCTCTAAAATATAGTCTCAAAAGGACCTATAATCCTTCTAATTCTGAGCCAGAATATTCCCCTTGGGCAAAAACTGCCCTTCACTACCGCTTCAGTCTTGGGGATGCACACCAGTGGTGTAGAAAAGACTCAGGAGGATGGAAACTCAGCAAAAGAGTCCAAGTGTTAGGCTTGGAGAGTTTGGGCCTAGATTCCAAGGTCCCAGCTACTCATATGTCCTCTTGGACCTATAGGTGCCTCATCCCATAGGAAAGAGGCCGTGAACAGGACCAGGCTTTCCTGGGCATGAGGACTAGAGAAGAGAGCCTCTAGAGAAGGGCTAGACATTTTAGGTGCTCTTTAGAGTGAGTAATTCATTATCTGTTATAGAATAATAAAGTTGTTTTAAAATAATCTGATAGTATGAGATTGATAAACTTCTCTGACCACATGTTAATATGATCTGTCCAATAAAAAATAATCACCATTATTCAAAACAATTAAAATTCAAAATAATTTTCAAAATAATTACATATATGTGAGTGTGTATGTGGATATAAAAATCCATACAAAATATATATATATATATATATATATGTATATGTATATATATTCCTCCCCTACTTCATGTTGAATCCATAATCATCAATGTGACCCTACTTGGATAAAGGGCTTTTAAGGAGGAAATTAAGATGAGGTCATTAAGAATGGGTCACTAAACCAATATCATTGATATTCTTACAAGAAGAAAAAAGACACTGGGGATGTGCATACCCAGAGATAGGGCCATGTGAGGATAGAGCAAGAAGATGGCCATCTACAAGACAGGGAGAAAGGCAGAAATCTGACCTGCAGATAGCTTGGTCCTGGAATTCCAGCCTCCGGAATGTGAGAAACAAAATTCTGTTGTCCTGGCCTCCAGGCTTGAGTATTTGGTTAAGGTAACAGCTTCGGCAAACTATCTAGATTCTTATGTGTCTTTATAGCAACCTGAGAAATAGTTGGCTAGTTTCATTTTTCAGATAAGGAAACTATCATTGACATAGTATTGTTATAATTCATAACAATTATTGCCTCATTAGAAAACCTGAGAACTAAGTCATCCCATTAGATGCAAATAAAAGCAATTCATCTCTGTGTATCTCCTCCAAGAGTTCTTTGTTTCTGTTTTTGTTTCGTCCTTTTTTTTCTTGCAGTGCTGGGCCACTGAACACTGGGTATTCTACCACTAAGCCACACCTTCAGATCTCAAGAGTTCGTGTACTCAGAGTGACCAAGAACTTATCATCTAAAATGGAACACTTTTGTGAAATTGGGATGCGATTAATAATTACATAAGCATAAATAAATAAATTGGGACTGATCCACAAGGAGAACAGTTGGTTACTGTTCTTTTAGAGCTTATTCATCATTTTATTTATTTTCAGTAAACATTCATGAACAGCACACCAAATACTAAATTAACAACAATGAAAACCATATCAACTTTGTACCCAAAGAACTCTTGATCTATTTAGCAAAAGAAGAACAAACTTTTGTGTGTTTTAATCACACATTATAATGACTTTTATAGTCTCATGTTCTAGAAAAATCAATCTGAGATAAGGCATAAATAAAGCCTTGGAAGGCAAGGGAGAGAAAGGGCCTGGAAAGATTGCATCAAAGAGGTGGCATTTGAGCAGAGAATACTGAGCAAGAGACTGTGTGGCATTTAAGAGCTTGATATTCTACGCAGAGAGAAGAGAAATCACAAGAGAAAGGGTGGTGCATGAGGGAGCATGATTTCCACACTCAGGATCTTTGAATATAGGTAAGTATTGAATACTTAGAACTATTTCAATTGGCAAAAAAACCCCTGCATATTTAATATTAAATAGCTTTACAAGGCCAAAGCCAAATCAGCCCTTTAAAAGTCTCAGTTGTTTTTTTTTTTCTGAAATGTTGGTAGCTGTTTGTGTTAAAATTAGTGAAACCAGTCATCACCCTCCCCCCTCCAGCTTTGACTACCAAGTGGTGTGTTACAATGAACACAAGCTGCCAAGTGAATGTGACTGATGCTAGGGTTCAAAAGAACCAGTTTATCATATCCCACCACATTCAATCCAAAAAGATAGAGGGGAGATGTCAGACAGGGAACAAAATAAATCTTTGTTTTATTTGCGATACCAGAGATTGAACCCAGGGTGCTTTACCACTGAGCTACTTCTTCCTTTCTTTCTTTTTTTTTTTTTTTTTTTAGACAGAGTCTCATTAATTTGCCGAGGCTGGCTTCAAACTAATGATACTCTCTCTACCCTGCCCTCTTGCGTATCTGGAATTGCAGGTGTGTGCTACCACACCTGTAAAAATAGGGCTTTTATTGTTGGAAAAACTGAGACTTCATTTGGAAGTATAGAAAAATAAGATTTGGCATTTTATTTTAACTGCACAACCTGCAAAGAGAAAAATCTAGACTAAGAGAGTCTGAAATAGTTTCCTTCCCACAGAGAATTTACAAAGTTTAAATACATGTAAGGTCAATATTAGTAAAAATCAATGAAGTCATATCCATAGGTTAATTATTGCAAGGTTGGTGAGCAAATTCAATTTCCTATGACAAATAAAATTTATAACTTTAGTGGGCCAACACAATTTCCTTCAACAAACATTTGAATAAGCCTGAGGTTAACAGAGTTTTATTATAGGTTATAAAATTAGGAAATTAAAAATAAAAGTCTGTATTTCTTTCATCTTCTTTTTCTGGAGTGAAATTGCAAATACCAAGCTTACACTTCGATTTTTTTTGGGGGGGGAGGGTAATGGGAACTGAACCCAGAAGCATTTTACCTCCAAGATTCAGCCCCAGTCCTTTTATTTATTTATTTATTTTTGAAAGAGGGTCTTGCTAAGTTTCTGAGGGTTTTTAAATTGCTGAGCCTAGCCTTGAACATGTAATCCTGCTATATCAACCTCCCAAGTACTGAGATGTGACACCATGTCCAGCTCATACTTTGAATTTTTAAAGCACTTGTGTCAGTAACATGTATTCCGACTCTGTGCTTCTTTAATTTTAAATGAGGTTAAATGTAGTGTTTAAGTCAAACAAACTATCTGGACAATTCCGGGCCATGCCCTGCAGAGGGAGGGTTTGACCCACTGATACGCTTACCTTGAAGAGAAGCCCAAAGAACTGCAGAGGGAACGGTCAAGAGATAAAAAAAAAAGGGGGGGGCAGAAAATGAAAAGGAGAGAGAGAGTTTTAGCAAACCAGAAGCTAGGATTCACACCAAAGATAAGGTGTATACAAAGATTCTCACCAAAAAGACAAGTTAGAGGGGTGAAGAATAAAAGCTTGCTCCCAAGTAGGAGCTTTAAAATGGATGAAAGTGCTGGTAAATGTTTCCGTTTTATGACGAAAGCAGGAAATTGGGAAAAGGGAAAGAATGGTTCCCTTAAAGATGATATTGCTCCACAAAAATATGAAGAATAAAAAGAAGGTTGGGTGTGGTGGCCCATGGTGATCACATGCCCTTGAGCGCAGGCTGTTCCTATTTATATTCTTTTAATGAAAGAACATGCCATAGGAGTGGTGGTGCATGCCTGTAATCCCACAAAAAAAAAAAAAAGAGGGGACCATTGATGGAATCTTGGGGAAAAGGAAAAATAAAGAAGCAGGTAGAGGAAGAGAAGCCAACAAAAGGAGTAGGAGTAGCCAGAAAGAAGAAAAAAAGGTGTTGTATTCAAGCACTAAGTCAAGCAAACACCTATCTTTAAGCATTTAAACAGAAGAAATTATCTAAGATTACCAAGTACCACAGAGTCTACAACTGATCTAAGATTACCAAGTACCACAGAGTCTACAACTGTCACACTAAAGACTGTGTAATAAGCTCCTTCCTGTCAAGTACCGTGTTGCAAGTACAACTCATTCAGTCATCTAAATAGGAAGTATTATTATTCCCATTTCACAGAGAAGGAAATTGAAGTTGAAACAACTTAAGTAACTTGACCCCATCCTTGTGACAGAGTTGAACTGATTTTTTTTACCATAGGGCCTATTAGGTTTCTAGCATGCTGTGGTGCCTCTGAGAATGTGAGATTTGGCCAATTTATAGCATGCAACTTTTATACATCTCCTCAGGATCTCTTAAAAGCTATTCCTAGAGTCTCCACCATTCGCTACTTCTACCTTGCAGCCACTCCTTCCACACCGCCATGACCACCAGCTCTGCTGGGATTCCGGATGAACCCCACACCTGTAGTGGATGAGTTGCTAGCCCAAAATATTAGAAATCTGCCACTTGTGTTTTGGATCTCATGGTTTCTATGGGTTAGGAATCTGAGCTGTTTTCTCTGGCTTTGGGTCTCTCACCGTTTTGCGATGAATGTGGCACTCAGAAGGCAGACATATCAAGCTCACTCATGCCGCTGCCAACGGCATTTGGTTCTCATGAGCTGTGGGCCAGAGGCCTTTCTTGGTTTCTTGCAACTGTGTTTCTCTGCAGAGCATCTTACAACTGACATCTGGTTTCATGAGAGTGGTCAAGAGAGTGAGTACCAGCAAGAAAGGAGTCAAAAGTGATGGCAATCATGCTCCTTCCTTCCGTTTTCCTTCCTCTTTCCCTTCTTCCTTCCCTCCTTACTTTCTTTTTTTCTATCCTTATTTTATTTTGGGGACATTTTATCACACCAGAGCATGAATATCAGGGGGCTAGGGCCATTGGGAGCCATTTCAGAAGCTACCTACTACTCCATTCAGTATGGCAGCCCCTGTCAACCTTCAATTTCTGACTCCTCCTACCATTTCCAGATTTGGAAAAACCACTACCCAGCAAGACAAAGCTTCTGGTTTCTTTGATAGATTCTGAAACAGTTTGATAATGTTGTCCAGAAGCAGGCAGGGGTTAATTCTCAAAGGACCAACTCTTACTAACAGAACATAAAAGATATGAAGACACATTATCCTCTTTTCCTCTCTCCCATGGGAGGAGTAGTTTATCTGATCTGCTACTACAGGATAAATAAGTCTCAAATACATAGATCTGGGATGACTACCTGGCCCCATCCCTGACTCCTCGCTGTCTTCCTACCTCCACTGACTCCCCAGGCCTACACATGAGCTGTCTGCAGCAACTTCACTGGTTCCCTGACACAGGCAGGATGCACTTTGCAATTGGCAGCTGGAATTAACATCCAGGAGGTAAAGCACTTCCCACTGAAGCAACAAATGTCATATGTGGCTCAACCTTCCTGGTACCTGCAAGGATCATGAAACAAACTATACTTTGTTCAGGTGGTTTCTAGAAGAGCTCTGTCCAAGGGCTGCTCCCTGATGGTAATCGCAGTTTCTGGCAGTGCAAGTCCCACCCAGCCACAAAAATATCTGAGTATATACCTGTATCTCATCATTAGCCCACCAGGATGCTGTGGTTTATTGGTAAGAACAAGTGCCTGGGAACATCCAGCTATAGGTCATTTGGTCCTCAGTTAGCTAGAGTGTCGGTAGTGGAGAAGACCAAAGAACTGAGGATTCTTTGGTCTTCTTGATGCTACAAAGCCTGATATTCAATTCAAACTGGAAAAAATTAGTACATTATTAGCATATCAATGTCTCCAGAGAAACAGAACCAATAGCTGGACATAGTGGCACATGTTTGTAACCCTACCTTCTTGGGAGGTTGAGGCAGGAGGATCCTAAGTTCAAGGCCAGGCAGGGAAACTTAGTGATACCCTGTCTCAAAATTTAAAAAAAGAAATGAGAATGCAGATTAGCAGTGTGCTTGCCTAGCATGGACAAGGCCCCAGGTCCAATTTCTAATACAGCAAAATAAAAATGAAAGAAGGAAGGGAGGGAGGAAGAGAGTGAGGAAGGAGGGGAGAGAGGAGGGAGAAAGAATCTATAGAAAATAGATATATTAGAAAGATCTGTCTTAAACAGCTCACATGATTATGGAGACTGAGTACATCCAGTGTCTGCAGGAGAGGCTGGCAGGCTGGAGATCCAGGAAACGGCATCAGACTAAGTCCACAGACACTCTGCTTGCAGAATTCTTTCTTGTTCAGTAGAGGTCAGTCTTTGTTTCATTTGGGCCCAACTATATTATGGAGGATAATTCATCTTAACAATTTAAATGTTAATCTCATCCAAAAAACACCTTCCTAGAAATATCCAGGACAAAGTTTGACCAAAAATCTGAGCAGTGTGGCATGGATAAATTGATAAATAATATTAGTCATCATATAGGAAACTTTAAAATATTTCTTTGTATTCAAACCCAGATTCACCATTAGCTCCTTAAGGAGGAATATCCTTGAATTTGTCCACATTTTTCCTAATAGTTTATCTCCCATGCTTTGAGTCTCAAGGTGTCTTAAGTATTTTTCTCTTGCCTTTCTCACTCTGTACACTTTTAAGATAATATCTATACATAGCCTTCCAATAGAAGCCTAGCTTTCTGATATATATAAAGATAAAATAAGAAGGAGTCTTCAAAAGCACTACACCAAACTTGACATTAGATAGTCTGAAATGGTGTTAGGAACTTTGGGCTGTGAAAGTAGGTTCCAAAATTCCCTCCCCTGCCTTGTTACTTAATGAATGCATGTTGTTCTGTGTTTTCCCAGACAAAACTGAAAGGAGCCTGGGGGAAACCTGATAGTGATCTTATAATATTCTTTGCATGAAACTTTTTCATTTTTGAGTCACATTTGGATCATTCAGCCAATACATCTCTTACAAGTTTGTGTGAACAAAATGTTCCCATCTTCCCTGAGGCCATGGCCCTTAGAGTAACTTGGATACTCCTGGACATTTGTTAAAAAAAAAAACAGTCCTCACCTAAGTGTCCACCAACTGATGAATGGATAGAGAAATTGTGTTACACAATAGCCAAACTATGGAACCAGCCTAGATGTCCAACAACAAATGAATGGATAAATGAAATGTGATCTACACATGCACATGATGGGAGTTTTACTCAGTTATAAAGAAGGACTAAATTTTGTCATTACAGGCAAATGGATAGAACTGAAGAAAATGTGTTGAGTAAAATTAGCCAAACTCAGAAGGTCAAAGGCTATATGTTTTCTCTCATATACTGAAACTAAAAAAAAAAAAAAAAAAAAGGAAAAAGAAAGGGGGAGGCCAGACATGGTGGCTCATGCTTGTAATCCCAGCATTTGGGAGGCAGAGACCAGTTCGCAGTGGGCAGACAGCCTCAGGTACTTAGCAAGGCCTTTCGCAACTCAGTGAGACCCTGTTTCAAAGAATAAAAAGACTAAAACATGGGACCGGGGGTGTACCTCAGAGGTAGAATGCCTCTGGGTTCCATCCCCAGTACCACACACACACACACACACACACACACACACACACACACACACACAGAATAAAAGAAAAAATGAAAAAAGAGGAAGGAAGGAAGGAAGGAAGGAAGGAAGGAAGGAAGGAAGGAAGGAAGGAAGGAAGGATCTCATGAAACTAGGAGGGAAACCAGTAGAGTAGAAAAAGTAGACCAAGGGGAGGAAAGAGGAGAAAGAAAGGAAAGGGGAGGTCTGGGGAATGAAACTGTTCAAATTATGCTATGTGCATGTACACATGTCACAATGGACCTCACTAGTTCGTATAATCATAATACATCAATGAAAATTAGAAATAAAAAATCATGGCACATACACATCATGGAATACTCTTCAAAATAATGAAATAATGAAATCCTGTCATTTGAAGCTACTTGGAGATCATAACATTATGGGAAATAAGCTATATGCAGGAAAAAAATGCCACATGATTTTACTCATATGAGTAATTTTAAAAGGCTGTGCTCATATAAGCAGAGAGTAGAACAGTGGCTACCAAAGGCAGGCAGTAGGGGTGAGGGGGTGATGAGGAAAGCTAGATTAACAAGTACAAATCCTGGATAGATGGGAGGAATAAATCATGGTGTACTATTACAGAGCAGGGTGATTATAGTTAGCAATACTATATTATAGAAATCAAACTATCTAGAGGAGAGAATTTTTTTGTGCGTGGTACTGGGGATGGAACCCAGGGCCATTCTACCTTCGAGCTATACCCCCAGCCCTATTTTTTATTCTTTACTTTGAAACAGGGTCTCACTGAGTTGCAAAGGGCCTCACTAAGTAGCTGAGGCTGTCCACGAACCGCAGTCCTCCTGCCTCAGCCTCCCAAATGCTGTTATTACAAGCATGTACCACCACGCCCAGCTAGAAGAGAGAATTTTGAATATTCTCCTCACAAAAAAATGATAAATACTTCAGATGATAAATAACCTAAATCTCTTGAGTTGATTATTACACAATCCATACATGTACAAAAATATCACACTGTGTTCCATAAATGTGTCATATTACCTATTGATTATTGATTGATTGATTGATTGATGGTACTGGGGTTCCTGGAAGCCCTTCTATCTCCAGGCTACACTCCCAGACTTACTTGTACATTTTTATTTGGAAACAGGGTCTTCTAAGCCAGCATGCCCGAATGGCTTCAAACCTGCACGATCCTCCTGTCTCTGCCTCCCAAGCGCGGGGATTACAAGCGTGTGCCACCATGCCCGGCTATCAATTTTTTAGAAAATTAATTAAAGCTTGGGATGTGGCTCAGTGGTAGAGTGCATATTTAGCATGAACAAAGCCTTGGGTTCAATCTCATCACAAGGAAGGAAAGAAGGGAGGAAGGGGGGAGGGAGGGAGGGAGGGAGGAAATGAAAAAATGCAAATTCCTATGTTCTTCCCCAGACACTCTAGCATGGTAAGTAGGTTTGGAAGGGAGCTAGAATCTGTTTAGCTGTAGAGTGAGGTGAGAAACTGTGGCAGTGTGGAACCTGTAGAAAGGAAGTGAATTATCACCGCCACGGAGTCAGGATCCACCCATAATGTTTTCAACTCCATTTTTACTCTCTTTGACTTACCAAATCCGTTATATCTGTGATTCTGCAGGTCCTGTCTTCTCCTCTCCTCCTGAATTGAAATTGGTATCTGCCAGGCCTACATGGTCTTCAGAGTCACTACTGTTGATACAAACCAAATCCCACTCGACACAGACCTTCTATAATACCCATACTTAAGAAAACCCAAGTCCTACACCAAGTTAGCCCAATGCTCATTGGTCAGCATCAGGACCGAGTGTTTTGGCCACAGATCAAAACTATCCATAACTTCACAATCATACTGAACTGATAATTTACCTGGAGATTCCTATCTGGACATTTCTGGAGACATGTGGTCTAGAGAAATCATCTAGTTAGATTTCTGCTTTTTTTTTTTTTTTTTTTTTTTTGCAGACCTGGGGATGGAACCCAGGAACATTCTACCTTTGAATTATACCCCCAGCCTTATTTTTTATTCTTTATTTTGAAACAAGGTCTCACTGAGTTGCAAAGGGCCTCACTAAATATTAGCTGAGGCTGTCTGTGAACTGCAATCCTCCCATCTCAGCCTCCCGAATGCTGGGATTACAAGCATGTACCACCATGCCCATATTTCTTTCTTTTTTTTTTTTAAATCTCAACTAACTTTATAAATAACCATGACTAGTCATCACTTAACGGCCCTTTTTAAAGTTACTTTATTTTTTATTTTTATTTATTTTATTTATTTATTTTTTTTTTTTGCAGGTCTGGGGATGGAACCCAGGACATTCAGCCTCTGAGCTACACTATGCCCCCAGCTGTATTTTTTATTCTTTATTTTGAAACAGGGTCTCATTAAGTTGTGGAGGGCCTCACTAAGTAGCTGAGGCTGTCTGCAAATAGCGATCCTCCGATCTCAGCCTCCTAAATGCTTGGATTACAAGCGTGCACCACCACGCCCAGCTTTAAAGTTATTTTAAATGCTATGCTGTCTTCAAGTAATTGGTGAAAAGGTGTAGCCATGCAGGTATGTAGCATTCCTGGTCTAGTCCCCGTAGAGAGTTAAGGCAACCTTATGTTTGCCAATGCCACCCACCCACCCACCTTATTCTTTCATGGTCAGGTCATTACATACATGCCAAACCAGTGTATCATTGTCAAGATCCTGAAATTTATAAGATGACAAATATCACCTATAACTAATAATTATTCCTTCTTAATTCCCCACTGCCAGCAAAGTTTCTCTTTTCTCCTTTGCCAGCTGCCTTTGATCCACCATAACCATCTGTTGCTGCATTCTCCACTTGCCCTCTTGCATACTATCTTTCTATTCTTGGTGTTTCATCCTTCTACAGATCCAGTTAAAACAGTTCTCAGTTGCTCTCCAATGTGTGGCTTCTGATAATGTGTTAAGATGCATCTGCAATTGCCCTCGGTGTTAAATCCAGGCCCTTTCACCTTCTCACTACATGACGTGGTCTCAATGTTGGTGTCCATTTCTAATACCCAGTGTGATAGTACTAAAAGGTGGGGCTTTCATGAGGTGATTAGGTCAGGAAAACTCTGCCCTCACGAATGGAATCAAGGCTCTTAATGTCTAAACAAAAGAAGCTTGAAAGCAGGGTATGGTTCGAAGCTGAGATGGAAGGATCTCAGGGTTAAGGCTAGCCTCCAGTACCTTAGTGAGACCCTCAGCTATTTAGTGAAGCCTTGTTTCAAAATAAGAAATTAAAGGAGTTGGGGGTGTAACTCAGAAGTAAAATGCCTCTGGGCTTAATCACCAGTACCACAAAAAAACAAGGAGGAGAAGAAAGAGGAGGAGGAGGAGTTGTTGTTTCAGGGAACTTGTTTATCCCCTTTTTCCATGTGAGGACGCAGCAAAGAGGTCACCTAAGAATGGACTTTCACCAGACACATCATCTACTGGCACCTTAGTCATGAACTTCCCAGTTTCCAGATCTGTGAGCAATGAATTTCTGTTATTTACAATTACTCAGTCTAAGATATTTTGTTAAAGCAGCAAGAAGAAACTAAGACACCTTACCACTAAGTACTTTTCCTTCTCCTCTTCACCTGCTGAGTCAAATCCCCTTCCTCTATTCTCTTAGTTGGTCTTCTTTTTAGCTATTTTTTTAAAAGTCAACTAAGTTACTATCTTGTGCAGGGTCCTCTCTGGTTTTTTATATTTAAGAAACAAAATTACATTTGAAAAAAACAGATTTTTATAGCACAATTTCTGAGAACAATGTTATAATAAAAGTGAAAAGGAGAAAACTGTGTGGTATTAAAAAAAAAAACCTCTTTCTCTCTTTCTAGGTTTCATTGTTCCAATTTATTAGTTAATACACTAAATGCTTCCATATGACAGTGACTTCATTTTTGTGAACAAATAAACTGACCAAAATATATGCCAAGAGAAATTACTCAACTAAATCTGTGAATGTTGGATGAAAGAATATAATTAAACTCTAGCCAAGAGGAGCAGAGGCCGGCAATAAGAAATGCCATATACAGTTCAGGTCAAATAAAAGGGAGTTAATTTCTAAATCCTTTTTAAACACTTAAAAAATAGAACAGCAGTATTGTTCTGATGGGAGAATCAACCAACAGAAGGTTCTTTCCACATGTAAAAGTTTATTTTTTTTAAGCTTGCTCTGATCAGGTAGTTTATATTGAACAGAGATCCTTAAAAACTCTTGCCAGAAAAAAAATAGCTAAGATATATAAACTGTCCAATATGTTCCAATCAGCCAAACTCCAAGAACTATGATTTTTAGAAGAATACTGAGATACTGATTTATAGTCTTTTTATGACATTTATATTAACACAGTATCTCTCCATGGAAACATTTAACTGAACTACCAAGGTTAAATCTCAGACTATAGCCAACTGACAAGGTCAATATGACACAGTAGATTCATCAGCAGGCAAATAATCTGACATTATTGCATAGGTAAT
The DNA here is from genome assembly GCF_963383645.1 of Muscardinus avellanarius. Classification (NCBI taxonomy): domain Eukaryota; kingdom Metazoa; phylum Chordata; class Mammalia; order Rodentia; family Gliridae; genus Muscardinus; species Muscardinus avellanarius. The sequence continues at coordinate 134,856,263 of NC_137787.1, read as the reverse complement.
TCAGATTATCAAGGTTCACATTATTATTTAAACTCTGATCTGAAATGATATAAGGGCATGTATAGTCTTTACTGTCTTTACACATTTATTGTATAATATTAACAGAAAATGCTCCCTTAGGTACTGTAGTGACCAGGAAAAAAATCTGAATCCCAAACAATCTATCACCAAGATCTCTGGATGAGGGATAGAGACCATGCCATTATTTTATAATATTGGAAATGCTATTTCTATTTCTCCACTGCATGTAGATTTTATAAACTTGACTGAACCTTAATGTCTTGAACAGAAAATTTCCTAATTGCACAGATTAGCCATTTTCTCACCTCCTTTATCACCAGCTACGATTTATTATTGACCAGCTACTCTAAATAGAGCACTGTTCTAGGCATGGTCAGCAAGAACAATGCTCAGTCCCTGCCTTTGAGAAGCTCACAAACTAGTTAGGTAGTCATGGAACGTGCATATTTTTTAAATATACCAACTTTGTAAATAAATGCTTCAGAATCACCAAGGGAGGAATGATCACTTAAGCCTTTAATCTGGAGGTCCTATGAACGAAATGAAAATTGTGCTGGGTTTGGACACATGCATGACTTACATAAACAGAGAAAAGTTCATGCCATTTCTCTTATATAAATAAGAGATATGGCATGAACCCAAGAAATGGGAATGTTCCTGGCAACTTCCTAAAACAATATGATGACCAATTTAGCTAGAATTGAATAACTGGGGGTTTACTTAATACTGATTGTCTATGTTTTGCCAGCACTAAATTGGAAACTTGAAATGTGACTTCTAAATAAATGAGAGTTCTTACCCTCAGAAAACTAAAATCTAATAAAGAGAGACAGATACAAAAGCAAAGAATTGTTCTCAAATGTGACTGGCGCTAACATGATGTGACCTGGAGGAAACAGCAAGGGCATAATAGAAGATATGTCCAAATCTGCCTGGATGAGTAAGAGAAACTTTCTTAGAGAAAGTAATGGCTAATTTGGGCCATATAAATGAGGGTAATCACACAGGAATAGTCAGAGGTTATCTTAAATGGATCTGTGTTCTAAGATTAGCAATCCTCTTCCCTTTTTTCCAGTTACTGGAGATTGAATCCAGGGCCTCAAGTATTCTAGGCAAGTGCTTTACACTGAGCTACAACCCCAGTCCCAGTTAAGAGCTCTTACTACAAGAAAGTTCTACAACCCCTTTGGTAACCCACTGTGAAGTTCAATAGCCTTTACTCTTCCAAAGTTATATTTCCCACAGTGCTAACACATCTCTCTTACATAACTCATCATGGATTATTTACTGTCTTCTAGTTAGTTTCCTACATGCAGATTAATACATTCTCTTGTTTGTTTGTTTGTTTGTTTGTTTGTTTTGCTTGGTACTAGAGATTGAACCCAGAGGCATTCTACCTCCAAGCTACACAGCCAGCTCTTTTTATGTATTTATTTATCTTGTTTTGAAACAAGTTCTTACTAAATTGCTGAGGGTTTCGTTAAGTTTCTCAGGTTGGTCTCAAAGTTTCATTCTACCTACCTCTACCTCTCAAGTACAGGATTATAGGCATGCACCACCATATTAACACTTTCTGTGTGGTAGAATGAAAGGAAAGGGGTATATTATTTAAATCATAGCTCAGTTGCTTAATTCTGAGACTCTGATACAAAGGAACTCATGATTGAACTTCAGTGTTGGCAGTCTATCTCTGTTTGGCTTCCTTGGGTTGCTATACTAATATGGAGAACATCATTGCTTTGGGAAAGAGGATTAACTAAATTCCAGGTGCTTAAAATATTTCCCATCCAAAACAAACTCTCCAGAGTGTTTATCCATCAATCACTCCAAATATTCCTGACAGGCATTTTGCTTCCCAACTTAGTTTATTCCATGAAATACCCCCCCCTTTTTTTTTTAACAAACTCAGGAACCCTCTTCAATGATAGCAAAGATTTTCTTTTCCTATATATGAAATTGCTCTCTTTCCACTCACAGAATACAAACACGCTCAAATCCCTTTCAATTATAAGACAATTATAAGACTAAAAGGTCAGTCTCACCCAACCTTCTTAACAAATTTGATGCATTGTTGTTGTTTTTTAATGCATGACCCATGAATGACCCTTGAGTTCCCATCTGTCTAGGAGCTTCTGGTTCATGATTTTCATGTGCTCAAAGAAAAGACCTTTCCATACTTTCAAAGAAAAAATGTCTTCTTAGTTTTCATTACCCTGTATACATATACCCACTTTACTAAATATAGAAGTATACCACGGTCAATCCTTTAAAGACAGCCCTTTGCATTTTTACTTCTGCATTGCAATTTCTAGTTCCTGAAAGTGCTATCTAAGTAGCTGTCAGTTGAGTGAATTATAGAAATATAATTAAAAACCTTATCTTGTAACATTTAATGCTATCTCAAATATTAAATATTAAAATTTATAACTTATTTTATTATAAATTTCATATAGTTATTTAAAAAATTCTCCTTAGAATTTTTTTCGGGTCTGGGGATGAAACCCAGGGGCATTCGACCTCCGAGCTACACCCCCTGCCCTATTTTATTCTTTATTTTGAAACCGAGTCTCACTGAGTTGCAGAGGGCCTCACTAAGTAGCTGAGGCTGTTCGCGAACCGCGATCCTCCAGTCTCAGCCTCCCAAATGCTGGGATTACAAGCATGCGCCACCACGCCTGGCTCTCCCTAGAATTTTTGAGGTTTTAGTGAAAGGTACTTGAAAGAGGAAACATTAGTTGAATTTTACTTCATCAGAGCAGGAACCTTGCAAAAGGGAGAAAGAAATCTTAACACATTTGTGCACCTTGACATGTCCTTGATTGGTATTTCAAGGTATTTGAAATGTCCTTGATTGGTATTTCCCTACCAATCTGAAATATTTCAGAAGCTGTTTCTGTTATCAAAATTATTTCTTCAACAAATTTTAAACTATTGGCCCATCTGTCCATAATTAAGATATGTCAAGAAAGATATTTTTGAGCAGAGCTACTTTCTCAAGTTAAAAGATCCAACAACCTGCATCCCTCCAGATTCAAACACCCTATTTTGTTGTTTTGTTGCTGTTTGTTTGCTTGCTTGCTTGCTTGTTGCAATACTAAGGTTTGAACCTAAGGGCATTCTACCTCTGAGCTACATCCCAGCTCTTTTTTATTTTTTTGTTTGAAACTGGGTCTTGATGAATTGCTGAGGGTCTCATACCTTGCTCAGGCTATTCTCCAAATACTGGGATCCCAGGCATGCATCACTATGCTCAGCCAACCCTAATGTTTTAAAACATATCAAGCTGCTTCATGCCCTGCCTAGTCCTTCCTATCTCTAGAAACCATCTTCAGAGCTATTATCTTCTTACCAGCTTTCTTTTCGATTTCTGTAGCTCTTGCCTCAGACTCATTTCATTATTTTTCTAGGAGTTAGGAATGCTGGGTGGTTATGGTTCTGGGCTTCTGTCTCAGGCTCATTTTTCTGCCTAGAATTATCCAAACCAGTTCCCTAGATCCTGAACCTTTTCGATTTTGACCTGATTGAAATTCAGTTATGGAAGTAGAAGGTGAATTTAAGTTAGAGAAAAGAAGCTCTCAGGATGATGGATTTCCTCCAGACCCAACAGCCACCGACAACAACATATTTACTGAGAGCTTAACGGTGTGTGTGTGTGTGTGTGTGTGTGTGTGTGTGTGTGTGTGTGTGGTACTGGGGTTCCTGGAAAGCCTTCTACCTCCGGGCTACTACACTCACAGACCTATTTTATATTTTTATTTGAAAACAGGGTCTCTTAAGCCAGCGCGGCTGGCTTTGAACCTGCGCGATCCTCCTGTCTCTGCCTGTCTGCGCCACCACGCCCGGAGAGCTTAATGATTTTCAAAGCACTTTCCCCTTCATTATCTTACTCTCTCTCTATTCACCCTGTAAAGAAACTGATGGTGACAATGACGACAGTTCTTTCCTTTTTAGAGGCAACAAAAACCATACAGTTGGCAAGTACTGAAGATCAAGTTTAAACCCAGGTCCTTTGATGGGTGCTGTGATTTTTTTCCTACCTCACTGTTCAGAGATTGTTGCACTAGGGACATAGGCATCTCCTCATGGAGCATAAACTTTGACCCATGCTTCAAAATAAATTTTAAATAAATATTGTTTACTATAGAGCCAAACTGAGTATCATATCCAAATCTTTTTTTTTTTTTTTTTTTTTTGGCAGTACTGGGGATGGAACCCGGGACATTCTACATCCGAGCTACACTTCCAGCTCTATTTTTTATTCTTTATTTTAAACAAAGTCTCACTAAGTTGCAGAAGGCCTCACTAAGTAGCTGACGTGGTCAGCAAATGGCGATCCTCCAGACTCAGCCTCCCAAGTAATTTCTTGTGATTTGGAGCCAGTGTCTCTGCTACTTCCTACTCCATATATCTTTTTTTAGCTCTAGTGTATCTCAACTCATTGTACTTTTAAAAGCTTAGATAATTTTCCTCGGAGACACTCTTTTGGTTTTTGATTTTGTTTTGTTTTTTGGTGGTACTGGGGTTCCTGGAAAGCCTTCTACCTCCGGGCTACACTCCCAGACCTATTTTTTATATTTTTATTTGGAAACAGGGTCTCTTAAACCAGCATGGCTGGCTTCGAACCTGCGCAATCTCCCGTCTCCACTTCCCAAGCGTGGGGATTACAAGCATGCGCCACCACGCCCAGCAGGAGACACTCTTCTGTGAGCCAAGCTTTTGCATAATGTAAGATATCTCCAAATCCCTCTACTCAAAGTTACTAACATCTTCCTTCAAGAGCATTTGAGCAAGGTATGTCACTTAGCTGTGCTAATATTTTAAAAAGTAGAATAAAACACATCAGTGACTCAAAGAGTTCACTCACCACTGCCAGGGACCCCCCCCCCAAACAGAAACACAATGGATGCCATATTAACCAATATAAATAGGATCCATATTTGGTTGATAATGAAAGCAAGTGAGAGTGGGTAAGGTTAAAAAGAAAAGATTTTTAGAGACTCACACCTACTTTAAATATTTTACATTAATTTAAACTTATAAATGGAAAAATGATGCCTCATCTTTTAGTATGAGTTTATTCTTTCTTGCATAAACTACTTTCATACTTATATTCTGTGATTTCCAGGTTGGGTTCTTTTAAGAGTTACAAGTACTTAAAGTCATTTGTTATATAATATGACACAAAATTCATTGGGACTTTTGTGGGGTATTTTTTCCAATTCTTATGCAGTTGTTTTAGACACACCTAATTCAACACCTTTTACTTGTCATTATCATCTCTTTCCAAATATCAGCTCATTTTTTTCTTTTATTTTATTTTCTTTTTCTTTCTTTTTTTTTGGTATTGGGGACTGAAGACAGGGAAATTCTACCTCTGAGCTACACCCCAACACTATTTTATTTGTTATTTTGAAACAGGGTCTCACTAAGTTGTGAGGGCCTCACTGAGTTGCTGAGACTGGCTGAGAACCTGGGATCCTTCTATCTCAGCCTCCCAGGTTTTGGGATTACAAGCATGTGCCACTATGCCTGGCTTAGTTTTCCTAAAGAGCAACTCTCCTTTCTCTCATTTCATGCATCTATATAACATGTACTTGAATAATTTAATTGTAATAACAAATACATAACAAATACAAGGACAAGCAAGGCTACTTCATGGTGAGTCATCGCTCAACTGCTAAGAGCCCAGTAAAGGAGCTCACTAGAAAGTACCCTGTGGGAGCCAGGTGTGGTGGCGCACGCTTGTAATCCCCGCGCTTGGGAGGCGGAGACAGGAGGATCGCGCTGGTTCGGAACCAGCCTCACTGGCTTAAGAAACCCTGTTTCAAAAAAAAAAAAAAAAAAATATATATATATATATATATATATATATATATATATATATATATATATATATATAATAGGTCTGAGAGTGGAGGTAGAAGGGCTTCCAGGAACCCCAGTACCACCAAAAAAAAAAAAAAAAAAAAAAAAGGACCCTGTGGGCTGGGTACAGTAGCACACACCTGTAATCCCAGCTACTCAGGAGGCTGAGGAAGGGCAGAAGAATTTTATGTTCAATGTCAGTGTGAGCAACTTTTACTTTTAGATTAGACCCTGTCTCAAAATTTTAAAAAATTAAAAGAGTGGGGATATGCTTTAGTTATAGAGCATCTCTGGGCTCAAACCTTAGTACCTCAAAATTTGTATTTATAACTAGGCATGGTAGTACATGCTTATAATCCTAGGATTTGGGAGGCTGAGCCAGAAGGATTGCAGTTTCAAAGCCAGCCTTGGCAACGTAGTGAGGCTCTCTGCAACTTAGTGAGACCCTGTTTCTAAATAAGAAATAAAATCAGGCTAGGGTATAAATTGGAGGAAGAATATTACTGGGTTCAATCCTCAATACAATCATATTTATTTATCTGGGCAGGGTGACACATGCTTGTAATCCTAGCATTTGGGAGGCTGAGACAGGAGGATTGTGCCTCAAGGACAGCCTCGGCTACTCCTTAGGCCCTTTGCAATCCAGTGAGACCCTGTTTCAAAATAAAGAATAAAATAGGGCTGGGGGTATAGCTCGGAGGTAGAATGCCCCTGGGTTCCATTACTAGTACTGCTAAAAGAAATTATTTATTTATTTTGTTTTATTTTGTTGGTGTTGGGGATTGAAACTAGGACATTCTACCTCCAAGCTATCCCCCTAGTCCTATTTTATTTTTTATTTTAAAACAGGTCTCACTAAGTCCGGCGTGGTGGCGCACACTTGTAATTCCAGCACTCTAGAAGGCTGAGACAGGAGGATCGCACAGGTTCAAAGCCAGCCTCAGCTACTTAGTGAGACTTTCAAAAATTTAGTGAGACCCTGTTTCCAAATAAAGTATAAAATAGTTCTGGGAGTATGGCCTGGAGGTAGAAAAGCCCCTGGGTTCCAACCCTAGTACAACAAAAACAAAAAACAAAAAACAAAAAACAGGTCTCACTAAATGTTGGGAGTTGCTCAGCACTAAGTTTCTGAGGCTGGCCAGAAACCTGCAATCCTCCTGTCTCAGCCTCTCCCAAGTACTGAGATTACAGGTGTGTGCCACCATATTCAACTTGATTCAGAAATTTAAAAAGCACCCTATCAGTTGCAAGTGTGTGCCTGGTGCTCAGAGACAAAAGTCACTGCTTTACCAAGACCAGTTCTGGGAAGGAAATACTGTTTGAATTCCCACTATAGCCACAGCCAGGTAAGGTTATCTGACTTTGCTCTTCTTTTTCCATGTTTAGTTTTCTACTATCCTCCTCGTCCTATCTACCATTTTAACCAGAGTATTTTATACAATTATAGCAATGAATATATTAACTTAAATGTTTGGGGTACAAGAGTAACTGAAACCTAGGAAACAATTTTATTATAATGATAAGGATCAACATTGGGAAATGATATTAGAAAAACTACATTTGGCCTTTAAAAGAACCAAAATGTATTTATTTAAGAACAAAAAAATTTTATCCAAAAATTTCTAGAAAAAAAATAATCTCTTGCCGGCCGTGGTGGCGCACGCTTGTAATCCCCGCGCTTGGGAGGCAGAGACAGAAGGATCGCGCAGGTTCGAAGCCAGCCGTGCGCGCTGGCTTAGGAGACCCTCTTTCCAAATAAAAAAATGTTAAAATAGGTCTGGGAGTGTAGCCCGGAGGTAGAAGGGCTTCCAGGAACTCCAGTACCACCAAAAAAAAAAATCATCTCATTAATAAAGATTTTTCTACTCTTTTAGGAGTCAAAAATTAAGTCTATATCTTTTGTGAAGACAATATGGAATTTATTTTTAAGTGAAATTCTGACCTCTAGTGGTTAAATTGAGTAAAGTCAATAACTTAGTTGAATACTATTGCCACAAAAAGACAGACATTATAAATTTCCTAATGTAAAGCAATAGGAAAATGCAGTTCCATCTATAAAATATTTATACAAAAATATCAAACCAAAATCTTATTCATTTTCTAGGTCTAACATGCAGCTTACGGAAAGTAAAAGTTACTGATAGAATGGGATAAAATATTTCCAAATGCTATATCTGAAGGTATATTAATATTCCAACTAGAAATCCTAAAAATTAACAACAATAAAAGCAAACAATACAATTTAGATTGGTAAAAGACTAACATAAATAATGAATCTCCACAGATAACTAATCTTAGTTGTCTTTTGGATGGAAAATCTTGTTTCTCTCCCTCCCTGTCCCTCTCTCCCTTGCTTGGCTTAGTGATTGACTTTGATATGCTTAAGTATTTTATGTGTTTTAGAGATTTTCCTCTTCCCCCCTCCTTTCTCCTCCTTTAGGTTGTCTTGTTTGCTCCTCTATAGGATTTCCTCTTTCAAGAGTTCCTCCTATGACCCATTAAGTATGAGAAATTCTATTACCAAAGAACCATTGGATGGTGGTGGTTTTTATTGTTGTTTTTAAGCAATGGACATGGAAAAGCAGGAGAGAAGTGTCATAAATTAAAAGTTTTATTATAGATTAGAAGTGTCTTGAGACACTCATAGATGCGTGTCTTATTGAGTAAATGCAATAGATGGACCTCATTTAGATGATGCTTTAGATTTTTTTTGTGGTACTGGGGGTGAAAACCAGGGGCTTTCCTACCTCCAGGTTATACTCCCAGACCGTGTGTGTGTGTGTGTGTGTGTGTGTGTGTGTGTGTGTGTGTGTGTTGCTGGGGATGAAATCTAGGGGCCTTCTATCTCCGGGCTACACTCCCAGACCCCTTTTATATTTTATTTGGCAACAGGGTCTCACTAAGTTGCTTAGAGCCTAAGTACCTGAGGCTGACTTCAAGCCTGTGTGATCCTCCTGTCTCAGCCTCCCAAGTACGGGGATTACAAGTGTGTGCCACCACTCCTGGCTCTCCCAGACCTATTTTATACTGTATTTGGAAACAGAGTCTCACTAAGTTGCTGAGATCCTAAGTAGCTGAGGCAGGCTGTGAACCTGTGCGATCCTCCTGTCTCAGCCTCCCACGCACTAGGATTATAAGTGTGCGCCACCACGCCCGGCTGGATGATGATTTGAACAAAGTTATTCCAACTGGGAAAATGTAAATTCTCACTAGGTATTTCATGATATTATATTTAGAATTGTAGTTTACTTTTAAGGTATGATATTGATATTATTACTTTAAAAATTATCTCTAGAGATACATAAGTGGATTTGTTTTGCTTTGTGGAATTGGAAATAGAACTCATCTACCTCTGTACAAAACCCAACCCTTATTTATTTATTCATTCATTTATTCATTCTTTTGAAACAGAGTCTCCCTAGGTTGCTGAGGGTTTTGCTAAGTTTCTGAAGCTGGCCTCAAATATGTGATTCCCTGTCTCAGACTCCCAAGTACTGGGATTACAGGAGTGCACCAGCACACCTGGCTTTAATAAAGTGCTTTCAACTGGAAATGTCAACATTATTAGGGAAGATAATTGCAAATAGAAACAATCACAGAGACAAAAGTCCCTGAGACTGAAATATGCTTGATGTTTTCAGGAGCAGGAAAGAAGCCAGTGTGAAATGAATGAAGGACAAAATAGAAGTGAGTAGAAAGTAGAGGAAGTATGGAATAATTTGAGTTTTATAAGAATTTTAATGAGATGAGAAGCTGTTAGAATATTTGGAGTAGAGAAGTGATAAAAAAATTATCTGACTCCTGTATAAAAAGTTAACTGTCAACAGACAGTGGTCAACATGGAATCACCAGTTAAACTCTGTTTCAATTATCTAGGGCAGGCAAGATGTCCAGTGTGATTTTAAAAAAAGGTGTTAAAATTCTGGTTATATTTCTAAAGTAGATCAAGCAGGAATTGCAGATTTTAAATGTAGAGTGTGAGAAAAAGGAGTCAAATATGGTCCCAGTGTTTTGGTCTGAGCTATTAGAAGGATGGAGCTAAAGCCAGGCGTGGTGGTGCATGCTTGTATTCCCAGCACTCAGGAGGCTGAGACCAGAGGATTGCGGTTCATGAGCAGCCTCAGTTACTTAGTGAGGCCCTTTGCAACTCAGTGAGACCTTATTTCAAGAATAAAAAGCCTATCTAGGCTGGGCGTGGTGATGCACGCTTGTAATCCCAGCATTTGGGAGGCAGACACCTGGGATTGCGGTTCGCGAACAGCCTCAGCTACTTAGTGAGTCCCTTCGCAACTCAGTGAAACCCTGTTTCAAAAATATAAAGAGAAAAATAAATAAACAAAAAGACTAAAAAAGCTCAAAGGTACAATACCCCTGGCCCTGGGTTCCATCCCCAGTATTGCCAGAAGAAGAAAAAGGAGAAGGAAAAGGAAAAGGAGAAGGAGAAGGAGAAAGAAAAGAAGAAAAGAAAGATGGCAGGAAATCGTTATATTCTTTTTCTTTTTTTTTTTTTTTTTTGGTGGTACTGGGGTTCCTGGAGGCCTTCTACCTCTGGGCTACACTCCCAGACCTATTTTTATATTTTTATTTAGAAACAGGGTCTCCTAAGCCAGCGCGCACGGCTGGCTTCGAACCTGCGCGATCCTCCTGTCTCCGCCTCCCAAGCGCGGGGATTACAAGCGTGCGCCACCACGCCCGGCTCTTTTTCTTTTTAAACATATTTATTCGCGGGGCACACCACCGGGGTCCAGGTCACAGGACTCTAGGCCCTGGGCTGGACCGCACGTAGCACGCCAGACCCCTGGAGAAACCGGGCCCAGTAAGACCCTGGGTCCCGGGCAAGGGTCGGGCGGGGCACGCTGGACCCCAGAACAGCCAGGGCCCAGGTCACAGGACTCTGGGCCCCAGGCAGAGTAGTGCAGAGCACGCTGGACCCATGGGAAAACCAACCAGGTCACATTGCTGCTGAGTGCCTGATCCCACTACCTCCTCAAACCACATATACTGTCTTCTCTTATTTAAAAAAAAAAAAAAAAAGGAAAAGAAAAAGAAAAAGAAAAAGGAAAAGGAAAACTATCGGAGAGGGGTTAAGAAGGCCGTGGCAGATGCCAGGACACTGGAGATGCAGACAAAACTTATCCAAGTGCACTGGAACTTATGGAAAAATTCCCCGTGAAGGAGGACTGCTGTTTCTCTATATTGTTAAGAATCTTGGACATCACCTGTAAGGAGAGAGTTTAGCGGAGACCAAGGAGAAAGGCGGTGTTGAAAGTGGTCTCCACAATGGCGGTGGAGACTTGTATTCAGGAGAATCAGAAATCGAATCCTACCAACCTTATTTTTTTGGAGAAATTACACCAAATGTCAAATGCTACCGTTACGCATGCATAGGAACACTGGACAACATTCAGAGTGGAAAAAGAGCCTGGGAAGGATTTGAAATGGTGGAGGCAGTGGCAATCGCAGTGGCCAGTACTCAGGGGAGGCAGAGATCTGATGCATTACACCTGGAACCTTTGAAATAATAACTCCAGAGGCAGAATGCTACCACCACGCACCCTCGAGAATGTGGGACAATGGGTTGGGCGAAGAGGGTGCTCGGATTGGAGCCTGCTGAGGGGTGAGGCCAGTGACGGACACAGCAAAGCTGGAATTGGAGCCTGCCATGAGGCAAGGCCGGTGCTGGAGCCTTCGAGGCCAGGATCGGAGCCTGCCGAGGGGTTAGGCCGGTGCCGGGGCCAGCAAGGCCGGGATCGGAGCCTGCCATGAGCCAAGGCCGGTGCTGGAGCTTCGAGACAGTGATCGGAGCCTGCTGAGGGGTTAGGCCGGTGCCGGGGCCAGCAAGGCCAGGATCGGAGCTCACCGTGAGGAAAGGCCGGTGCTGGGGCCTCTGAAGCCTGGATCGGAGCCTCCCGCAGGGTTAGGCCGGTGCCGGGGCCATCGGCCAGTATTGGAGCCTGCCGTGAGGCAAGGCCACTACTGGGGCCTTCGAAGCCGGGATTGGAGCCAGCTGAGGGGTTAGGCTGATGTCGGGGCCAGTGAGACCAGAATCGGGGCCTCCCATGAGGCAAGGCCACTACTAGGGCCGTCAAGAGTGGGATCAGTACTTGCAACATGGCACACACAGAGAAATATCACAGAAAATATAAATCAGATGCTTCCCCTAATCAGCAAAAACTAGTAGGAAAGGGGCAACAGGAAGAGGTCGAGCTATAGAAAGGGCCCTATAGTGAAGCAGCTAAGGTGACCAATCAGAGGGTATGGAATAGGGGAGGATGGAACTTCTTTAAAACGCAGGAGGTACATAAACATATGTATCAAAGTTAATCACAAAACAAGCATGGAATCCAGGGAGGGGGAGGGAATGGGATGGGGGCTGGATGAGGGCTAATTGGATGATGTGTGCTTGTATATCCTCTCAAGTCTTATACTCCAATGTGATATATGATTACAATGCACCAATTAAAAAAATAAAAAAATAAAAAACATATTTATTATAATTATTAATATATATTAGTGGTACAGATCAATGGGGTTTGCTGTGATATTCTCATACATGTGTGCATCACACTGATTATTTCCATCCAGCCTTCTACCCTCTCCTCTTCTACCCCTCTTCTTTCTCCTTCCACCAGCCTGGTCCCCGTCCCAGATCCCAGATATTAACAGTTCCTCTTCATGTTCAGATCTTTTTCCTTTCCTCCCTCTTTTTTTCTTCCTTTTTTTTTTTTTTTTTGTGTGTGTGTGGTACTGGGGTTCCTGGAAGCCCTTCTACCTCCAGGCTACACTCCCTGACCCATTTTTTACATTTTTATTTGGAAACAGGGTCTCCTAAGCCAGCGTGCGCAGCTGGCTTCGAACCTGCTTGATCCTCCTGTCTCTGCTTCCCAAGCGCAGGGATTACAAGCGTGCACCACCACGCCCGGCTTTTCTTCCTTTTTTAAAAAATTCAGTTTAGGAGAGGGTTTACTGGGGAATTTATTTATTTATTTATTTTGGTGGTACTGGAGATGGAACCCAGAGGCCTTCTACCTCCAGGGTACACTCCCAGACCTATTTTATATATTATTTGGAAACAGGGTCTCTTAAGCCAGAAGAGGCTGGCTTCGAACCTGTGTGATCCTCCTGTCTCAGCCTCCCAAGCCCGGGGATTACAAGCATTAGCCACCACGCCCAGCTTACTGGGGAACTTAAAAGTTCAGTTTCCACCCTATCAAATTATAAATGCTTCTTGGATGCTCAAAAAGAGCTGATGAATGTGTCTGGAGTTCAGGGGAATAGTCTAGATTGGACACATGATTATAGGAACTGTTAAACTCTACCAATAACACTGCCTATGTTAACCTCTCAAATTTCCTCACTTTTTAGGTTGGACAACATATACTCACATTTATCTTTTGTACTTCCAAGCTACAACCCCAGCTATTCTTATTTTTTATTTTGAACAGGTTCTTGCTAAAATTGCAGTGGCTGGCCTGCAACCTATGATCCCCTTATCTCAATCTCCCAAGTGCTGGGATTTCAGGCATGTGCTACCACACCCAGCTTAATTAATTACCATTTTTGTAAATAAAAAACAATCAAATATCAGCAACCCCACATGGATCAGCCTAATATTATTTGGAGTTTATTCCTTATCCATTTTACAAAGCAGTTGAAATGCTCAAATGAGATTACAAAATGTGAAAAATTACATATAAAATGTGTGAAGAATTGTTAAGGGAGAGGCATTTTTGTAACTCCAAATTCATTCTCATTCAAACTACACAACTGAAAGGTTATCTATGCAAAATCTGTTTGGGGGTGGAGGTAGGGTGGGAGCTATGAGCAGGTAAATGCATTCAGCAAATGTCTGAGAGCTCACTTTGTGCCAACACAAAGCTTAACACCTCTTGGGGCAACTACTCTTCCACAGTGCTGAAAAGACGGAGTCTTTCAAAACCTGCTTTTAATTTTTTTGTTTGCTTTTATTTTATTTTATTTTATTTTTATTTTTATTTTTATTTTTTGGTGGTACTGGGGTTCCTGGAAGCCCTTCTACCTCCGAGCTACACTCCCAGACCTATTTTAGCATTTTTATTTGGAAACAGGGTCTCCTAAGCCAGCGCGCGGGGCTAGCTTCGAACCTGCGCGATCCTCCTGTCTCTGCCTCCCAAGCGCGGGGATTACAAGCGTGCGCCACCACGCCCAGCGCTTTTATTTTTTTATTGGTGCCTTGTACTCCAAGATGGTAGAAGCATACCTGCACACATCACTCATTTAGCCCTTCCCCAATTCCCACCCCATTCCTTCCCCCCTTCTTCCTTCTCATGTTTGGCTTAGTGATTGACTTTAATATGTTTGTGAATGTACAACATGTACATTAGGGAATTTTCCTCTTCCCCCCTTCTATCCTCCTTAGGTCTCTTTATTTGCTCATCTGTAGTTTCTTCTTCTTCGTCTAGAGTTCCTCCTATGACCCTTTTTCTCCCTAGCTGCTGAATATTAGGGAAAGCACCTGATTTTTTACTTTTTGGGACTAATCTCACTTAGCATCATGTTTTCCAGTTCCATCTATTTCCCCATAAATGACATAATTTTGTTCTTCTTTATACTTGAGTAAAATCCCATCGTGTACATATCCCACAGTTTTGTAATCCATTCAAATGTTGATGGACATCTTGGCTGGTTCCATAGTTTGGCAATTGTGAATTGTGCAACTATGAACATAGACACACATACATTAGTTTGTAGTTTGGTTTCTATTATTTTGGATAGATATGCAAAAGTGGTATTGCTAGATCATATGGTAAGTTCGATCCCATTCTTCTGAGGATCATCCATACTGTTTCTGAAAGTGGTTACACTAATTTGCAATCCCACCAATAATGTAGAATTCCTGCTTCTCCACATTTGTTATTGTTTGTGTTTTTAATGATTGGCATTCTAGTTGAGTTAGGTGAAATTTCAGGGTAGTTTTGATTTGCATCTCTCTGATTGCTAATGATATTGGTCATTTTTTCATGCAATTATTGGCCATTTGAATTTCTTCTTTTGTGAAGTGCCTATTTAGTTCCCTTGCCCATTTTTTGATTGGGTTATTGGTTTTCTTAACTGTCAGTTTCCTGGGTTTTCTGTATACTCTAGATATTATCCTCTATCAGAGGAATAGTCGGCAAAAAAATTTCTTTCATTCAGTCAGCTCTCTGTTGAGAGATGGTTTCCTATGCTGTATAGCATAGGAAATATGCTGTACAGCATATTTATTGCATTCAATAAAATGCAATCCCACATGTTGATTTTTTAGTTTCTTGTGCCTTTTGAGTCTTGTTGAGGAAGTTTTTACCTGTGCCTATCAAAGGAGTACAAATAGGAAACGAAGAAGTAAAGCTATCACTATTTTGTTGTTGTTGTTGTTGTTGTTGTTGTTGTTGTTGTTGTTTTGGTACTGGAAATGGAACACAGGGCATTCTACCTCCGAGATACACTTCCAGCCCTATTTTTTATTCTTGATTTTTAAACAGGGTCTCACTCAGTCGCAAAGGGCCTCACTAAGAGGTACATGAGACTGTCCTTGAACCACAATCCTCCTGTCTCAGCCTCCCAAATGCTGGGATTACAAGCATGCCACCATGCCTGGTAAACTATTACTATTTGAAGATGACATGATACTATACTTAGAATACCCAACAAACTCAACCAAAAAACTTATAGAACTGATCAACAAATTTAGCAAATTGTCCAGATACAAAGTCAATCTTAAAAAGTCAGAAGCTTACCTGTATGGCAACCACAAATCCACTGAAAAAGAAATTCAGAAAACACTTCCACTCAGGATATCCCACACACAAAAAAATAAAATACTTAGTACTAAACCTAACCACTAAGTAAAAGACCTCCACAAAGAAAATTATAAAACATTGAAAAATGAAATCAAAGAAGACCATAGGAAATGGAAAGATCTTCCATGTTCTTCAGTAGGCAAAATAAGTGTCATTAAAATGGCCATTCTTCCAAAGTGATCTACAGATTCAACACAATACTCATTAAATTACCATGGTCATTCCTCACAGACATTGAAAACTTAGTCTTTAAATTCATTTGGAACAGAAAAACCAGAATAGCCAAAGCAGTTCTCAACAACAAAATACATGCAGGAAGAATCACAATATCTGACTTGGAACTATACTACAAAGCCGTAATAATAAAAACAACATTGTGCTGGCACAAACACATAGACCAATGAGAAAGAAGAGAAGACTCAGAAACAAATCTGCACAATTACAGCCAATTGATTGTTGCCAAAAACATACAGTAGAAAAAAGATACCCTCTTCAACAAATGGTGTTGGCAAAACTAGTTAACCATATGCAAAAAAATTGAAATAAATCCCACTTTCTCACACTGCACAAGAGTTCATTTGAGAAGAACCAAAGACTTGGAAATCAGACTAGAGACCATGCAGCACCTTGAAGAGGGCATAGGTTAAGACCTGCTTTTTAAAATAACCCAGTCATGCCGGGCATGGTGGCCCACGCTTGTAATTCCCGCGCTTGGGAGGCAGAGACAGGAGGATCACGCAGGTTCAAAGCCAGCCTTGCTGGCTTAAGAGATCCTGTTTCCAAAAAAAAAAAAAAAAAAAAGAAAAAGAAAAAGAAAAATAGGTCTGGGAGTGTAGCCTGGTAGAAGGGTTCCATCCCCAGTACCATCAAAAATAAATAAATAAAATAAAATAACCCAGTCTAAACTAGTCTAATCTTAGATTGATACCCCTCATTCGCATACTGAATAGTTGAACCAATCCCCCAGTATCACTGTCTTTGGAGATGGAGCACATATAGAGGTAATTAAAGTTAAATGAGATCATAAGGAAGAAGTTCTGACCTTAACTAGTGTCCTTATAAGAAGAAAAGCCAGATCTCTCTCCCTGGAGGTGGCCATCCACAAGTCAGAAAAAGAGCCCTCACTAGGAACCTGAATTGACCACACTAATCTTGAACTTTCTAGCTTCCAGGCCTGTGAAAACTTCACATCTGTATTTGGAACACCTGTGGTATTTTGTTTTGGTAGCTTGAGCAGGCCAAGACAGATTTCAGTCCCAAAAGTAGGATGACACTTTAATAAATTGCTAAAAATGTGGACGATAATGAAAAGAGGCTTAAAGAGCTGCATGCTAGAAAAAGTCTAGACTGTGGTAAAGGAACTATTGAAGAAACAGAGATGTCAAAGGTGGCTCTTGAATTCAGGTATGATGGTGTACACATATAATCCTACTACTTGGGAGGCTGAGGAAGGACCATTGCAGGATCAAGGCTACTTCTGCAAATTAGTAAAAATCTGTTTCAATATATAAAAAAATTAAAGCTGAGTGTGGTGACACACGCCTATAACCCCAGTACTTAGGAAGCTGAGATAGAAGGATCATACTTTCAAGACCATTCTCAACAATTTAGGGAAATTCTCAGCAACCAAGCAAGATTCTGATTCAAAATAAAAAATTATATTATAATTATAATATATATAATAATAATAATATATTATTATAATATATTATAATTAGAAGGGCTGGGAGTATAGCTCAGAGTTAGAATGCCCCTAGATTCAATCCCTAGTACCACCAAAGTAAGTAAGTAAATACATAATTTAAAAAGGGCAGGGGTGGAGGTATAGCTCAGGGATAGAATGTCCCTGGGTATCATTCCCAGTATTGCACACACACACACACACACACACACACACACACACACACACGTGATTCTAATGAGAACTCAGCAGGAAAGGAGGAGAGCTGGAGAGAAAGCCTTCATCCTTTTAGAGAATACATAAGTAATAATTAGCAATGACCTGATTATGGGTAGATTATTTCACACTATGCCTAGTCTGTCCCAGACCCTGCAAGCAGGCTGTTACCAGAGCAATAAAGATAAGCAGATAAGCTGAATCAGGCAGAGAGCTACTGAGTCTGCATGGCATTAAGATAAATGGACACTGAGACCTAAAAAGTTACAAAACCCAGAACCTAAAGGGGGACTAAAAGAAATCATGTATCCTCTCACATAGTAACTGATTAAGCTCAGTGATACCAGACCAGACCTGCCATCATTGTAAAGATAAGAACACAAGACCTAAATATAAGACCCAGGGGTCCAGGGAGGCGGGAGTGTTCAGCTGGAACACTCTATCACATTCTCCAAATGGAGGTGTGGTGCAGCACTCTCTCTCTCTCCTCTCTCTCTCTCTCTCTCTCTCTCTCTCTCTCTCTCTCTCTCTCTCCCCCCCTCTCATTTAAAAAAAAAATGCTCCTTTACTTGGCAATGATCTGTCCCAGCTCATTATTTCTATGTAAGCTGAGGAAAAAAATTCTCTCAAACCATAATAAGCAGAATGTTAATGAATATATGTGTAACATTGAAATTAAGTCAGGGGGTGGGGTCCCCGAAGGAGGCAAACACCAGCCAAGTTATTAAAGGCCTCTTTAATTAAAACTGTCACCTTCGGGTGAGATCTGCCGACAGTGAGGGAAGGGACCGATTAATAAGCAGCAGAGCCACGTGGTCAGCGGAGTCATGGTCGGTCAGCAGAGTCACACTGCCAGAGAAGCAGTATGAATATTTGTAGCAGGGTATTGGGGTAGAGCTAGCAGCGTGGGAATGCCGATTCTCTCGAGACATCTGGAGTCTCACGGCATCTGGAGTCTTTCTCACAATGTCTGGAGTCTTGTGGCACTTGGAGTCTCGTGATATCTCTGCTTGTGGCTTCTGGGGTTCTGCCTCCTATCCTTGCTGCGGTGTCCCGTTGGGGAAGTGAGGGACCCGACCTATCAATCGACCTTACTGGCCATTCTGGTGAAGTCCCAGATGAAAACAGGGAATATGTTATTGGAAACTTGAGAAAAAACAATCCTTGTTATAAAGTGGAAAAGAACTTGGTTGAATTGTGCTCTAGTGTTTTGTGGAAGATAGAAATTGTGAGTGATAAAAGTGGATACGTAACTGAGTAGATTTCCAAGAAAAATGTTGAAGGTAGAACTGAGTCTTACTATGTCTTTGTTTTTTGTGTGGTACTAGGGACATTATACCTCCAGGTTATACACCAGGCCTTTTTAATATTTTACTGTGTGTGTATTGTGGAAAGCCATTAAGGTTTTCCCCTAAAAGAATATTTCTGACTCGGCTGACTGTCCTTTGCCCAGAGTCAACAAGGTTTGGGGTCATAGAAGGTTCAAAGTAAAAGGTCTGAGAGAAAATCAGGTGGTGATGGCACGAGGGTACTTATTAACCTACCTGTAATGTATGTGCTTTGGATTGATCTTAATTGTATTCTGGTGGTGATAGCACGAGGATATTGATTGACCTGTAACTGTATAAATACCTCTAGAAAAATAAACCCGTTGTCGGCCCAATAGAGAATATTGACCCAGGTGTAGGAGTCAGCCCAATAGAGAATACTGACCCAGGAGTAGGGTCGACCAGTAGAGATATTGACTGAGGAGCAGGGGTCGGCCAGTAGAGATAGTAGGCTGGCACCCCCCCACCACGTTAGAATTTTAAAAATCTTGGAATTGAAAGGCTCCATTTAGAAGAAAAATCATAAGCCCCTAGCAGCCAGCTAATAGTTAAAAATAAAAGTATATTTTACTGCAGCTTACAGCTTAGGAATGTAAAATATGCGATAAGCCCACCCCATCTTATCTATACTGACTGGGTCAGAGCGCCTTGACCCGGGAGCTTACTGACTACACTTGGTATCTTATCTAACACCTGACTACAGAATGTACTTTTCAAATGATTCTGTAATTTTCTGTAAATGCATGCAATCTGGCCCAAACCCCTACCCCCCCTAACTGGTGGTCTTTTCCCTATAAATATCCACACTTTCAGTTGATCGGGGCCGAACTCCTATACGAGTCGGCCCCAGTGCACTGGCTCCTTAATAAACCTTTTTGCTCATTGCATCAAGGACGTAGTCTCGCGTGGTACTTGACGTCGCTTATCCCGAGGTTGATTGAGGGTCTCCCCTCGGCGGGGGTCTTACAGAATCAAATTCTTAAGAGTTGAATTCTTCATTCTCACGCCTCTCTTCAGAACCATACTTTTGCCAGCTGGCTCTGGCAGTGTATTGTAGGGGACTGAACCCAAAGGCATTGTTCTTCTGAGTTTCAACCCAAGCCTGATTTCTTTTTTTTTATTCCTTACTTTGAAACAGGGTCTCACTGAGTTGCAGAGGGCCTCACAAGTAGCTGAGGCTGGCCACAAACCTGCAATCCTCCTGTCTCAGCCTTCCAAGTACTGAGATTACAAGTGTGTAACACCATGCCCGGCTTAATATTTTGTTTTAAAACAGGGACTTGCCAGATTGTTTAGGGGTTCACTATTTTGAGGCTGTCCTTGAACTTGTGATCCTCCTGTCTTAGTCTCCCAAGTACTGGGATGCATCACCATACTCAACTGGAAAAGCTATTACTAAAACAATGGAAAATAACTGTAAGGCCCTTACAAGAGCCAAACCAAAATTGTTTAATGTTCCTCTCAAGTTTTTCAGGGAGTTAAAGTAACATCCTGCCAACCCTAAATGCAGCAAGCATAGACTACAAGCATAGACTAACATCCTGCCTACTCTATAGCCAACATCCTGGAACACCAAGCCCCACTCCAGACAAAGTTGCAGTCTTGTCAGACAATAACAATGGGCCTCCTCCTACCCTCAGCCACCTGTGCATGGCTTTCGCCTTTAAAAACCCCTTGTAAGTTCATCTCTGGGTCGCATTTCTAGACTGAGTGCTGGACTGCATCCCTAGCCTGGCTAGTCTTGTTTTTTCCATGGTTAAATAACTGATTTTCCAAGTTGAGTTGGTGCCCTCTTTCTCCGTTCCTGTGACATTGGCCTGGGGACAACATAACAATGGTGAGGATGTGGAGAAATGGAAAATCACTTACAGTGTGCTTGATATGCAAAATAACTCAGCTGTAAAGGAAATGTGTTTGTGGTCTCTCAATTTTTTAAATATACAGTTAATACTGTAGGGTCCGAGAATCGCCAACCAACCCAAATAACGAAGGACTCACAAGAGATGTAAAATGCAAGCGAGGTTTATTGTGCTGCAGCTCTGTCCCGGCAAGGCAGGGGTCGAGACCAAGACACTAAATGGTTGAGGTTTGACGCAGAGCTCACTCCAAGGTCTGAATTTATAGCCCCAGGAGGGAGTGGTTACACATGTCAGAGCCTGCCAAAAGTCCGAGCCCGCCAACCTTAGAATACAACCAATCAGATACAAAGACAAACAAGTACAACCAATAATTTCAAAACATGCATCCACATACGTCAGAGCCTGCTAAAGACTGCTTATCTCCCTTATGGTATGTGCTCGTTCCCTAGGGCTGCCTTTCCCACCCACCTTGGCTGGGCCAGGCTTATCTCTGCACTGAGGAATCTGCCTGGACAGCAGATTAGCATGGCCTTGTTCCCCAGGCCAGTGGGGGAGTGCTGATCTGGCTCAGAGATATGGGGATTGGGCCCATGATGCTTGTAGCTGTGGGGGCAGCATGGGGAGGACAAAGACCTTGGCCGGCAAGCTGGAGATTAGAGGCTTTGACCTGGCAGGTCCCCTACCCTGGTCCTTGAATCCTGCAACCTGGACAGCTTGGCTTACAGATCTTCATTCTCCTTCCAATCCTACCTTACTTCTATATCTTAACTCTATATACTAATATCTTATTTTATATCCTACTTTCTTAATCCTAATAGGGGAGAAGGCTTCTCTAACTAAATTCTCATGCTGGGGGGGAACTCTTCTTCCAGCATTCCTACAATACAAGACCAAGAAATTCTACTCCTACACATATATCCAAAGGGATAAAAAGAAAAACATAGACTCAAGCAAATACTTGTACACAATTGTTCACAGCAGTTTGAATCCCAATAGCACAAAGGAAATGACAAAAATATCCACCAATGAATGGATAAAATTACAGTTTCTACATACTGTACCAATATTGGGAATGGCCTAGGAAGATTTGAGAAATCTATGATTATTAATATATTTCAAAAATTGGGTGAGGGGGAAATCTGTGCAAGGACTTGTTTTCTGCCTAAAAGCAGGCAACTATTCCAATGTAAATTAACCTAGCTAAAAGTAATTAACAAGTCAATAGGAGAGGAGAACTAGGCCTTTCTCTATCTAAAGACAGATCTACATGATAACCCGGCTAAGATGGTAGGAGGGGTTGACCTTCATGAAAGGAGACACTTTGCCACACCTTGCTGGGGGAGGTACCTTGCAGGATAAGGGGAGGTAACTTACAGAGACATTCACCACATCAGAATTATGTAAACAAGATGGAGGTCATGGGTATAAAAAGTCGGTCCACGTGCTGTATCTTGGGAGTGGTGAGTTGGCCCGGGCCACCCTCCCCCCTCATGCCATTTTGGCATGGGGCTGTAACTATTTTCTGTATTTCTATCTTTTTAATAAACTTTTTAAAATCTTCAGCAACTGTCCAAGCTATGCATATTTATTCTTAGCTTAGGACAAGAACCCGTGGTTTTTCTGTTTTTGGTCGTTTTGGGTTTTGTTATGGGTTGGGGGAAGGTGTGTCCAGGACCCACACAGAGGTTCCCGGGGAACAGTTTCCCACAACCATCCTCTCCCCAAACCGCAGCATATTTGGCGCCCACGCGGGGCTGACTTGTTTGGGGTCATCCCATGATGTTACTCTGTGGCGTGGTGCTGTGCTCTAAGCTCTGGCTTTCCCTCTTTCTAAGGGTGCCAAGCCAAACCGTAACACATACAATGTAATATTATCTATAAAAAAGAAATGAAGTACTGATCCATGCCACAAAATGTTTAAAATGAACCAGCTGTAAGGCCCTAACAAGAGAGATTCCATGTTTGACCCAGCTGTGATCCCACAGTTACTGGAATTCCCCCATTGTGCCCAAGAAGACAAAATTGTTTAGTAGTTTGAACCTTTTGTTAATGCTCTTCCCCAGTTTTTCAGGGGGTTAAAGTAACATCAGTGGAGGATATTATTTTAAACATAGCAAGCATAGACCAAGATCCCTACCCTATGGTCAATGTAACATAGACCAGCATCCTGTTTGCCCTATGGTCAACATCCTAGAACACCTGAGCCCCACTCCAGACAAAGTTGCAGTTTTGTCAGACAATAACAACAGGCCTCCCCCTACCATCACCCACCTGTGTGTGTCTTTGACCTTTAAAAACCCCTTGTAAGAGAAAGTTCAGCTCATGGTCACAGTTCTGGACTGAGTGTGGGACTACATCCCTATCCTGACTAGTCTGCCCTCCCCCATTCAAGAAACTGATCTTTCAAGTTTGGCTGGTGCACTCTTTTTGTGACATCGGCCTGGGTTCAACACCAGCAAAACATTATTAAGTGTGTGTGTGTGGGGGGGGGGGCGGAGATGAGAACATAAAGATCTTATCCATTTTCGAGAAATACCCAGAATAAGCAAATCTGTAGTCTGAAAGCTGAATGATATTTACCCGGTACTGGAAAAGAAAGAAATGTGGAGGGAGTGATGGATTAAGGCTTTATTTTGGAGTAACAAAATTGGAAATTAGTTAAGAGATAGTAGTTGCACATCATTGTGAATGTATGTAAATGGTTTGTAGCTGGGCGTGGTCATACAAGTTTGTAATCCCAGTACTAGGGAGGCTGAGACAGGAGGATGGCACAGGTTCAAACCCAGCCTCAGGTACCTAGTGAGGCTCTCAGGAACTTAGTGAGACTCTGTTTCCCAATACAATATAAAATAGGTCTGGGAATGTAGCCCAGAGGTAAAAAGCCCCTGGGTTCCATCCCCAGTACCACAAAAAAAAAAAAAAAAAGGAAAGAAATTGTTATGGATAAATATGTTATGGATTGCGAGAATATGATTTTGGGGAAACTGTCCCTGAGGACCTCTGTTAGGGTCCCGGACACAATTTCCCTCAACAAAACCAAAAAAAAAAAAAAAAAAAAAAAAACACAACAAAACCCAAACAACAACAAAACCACAACAAAACCCAAAAAACAGAAAAAGAAAAAACCGCGGGTTCTTGTCCTGAGCTAAGGTTAAGTATACATAGTTGGACACTTGCTGAAGATTTAAAGAAGTTTATAAAAAGCTAGAAATACAAAAGTTAGTTACAGCCCCATGCCAGAATGGCATGGGGGGAAGGTGGTCCGAGCCAATTCACCACCCTAAGATACAGCACGTGGACCGGACTTTTTATACCTATGACCTCCATCTTGTTTATGTAATTCTGACCTAGTAAACATCCCTGTAAGGTACCTTCCCCAGCAAGGTGTGGCAAGGTGTCTCCTTTCCTGAAGGATGAAGGTCAACCCCCTGCTCGATCCTCCCTAGACTATCCTGTAGATCAGTCTTTAGAAAGAGGAAGCCCTAGCTCCCTGTCCTATTGACTTGCTAATTACTTTTAGCTAAGTCAATCTAAGTTTCAACAGCTGTTTGCTTCCTGACCAAAGTCAAGCCTTTCTCTCTCCAGGTCTGCCGCCATTTTGACACAATTATTTTTGAAATATATTAATAATCAGAGCTTTCTCAAGTATTCCTAGGCCACTCCCAATACAGGTACAGAAATGGTTTGTTTAATGTTGTTAATTTCACTTCAACTTTCAAAAATGTTTCCCAACGATCAAGTTGTGTCAAGGTAAAGAATTTACAATCAAACATTACAAGGTAAACAAAAAAATGTGGTTTCTGGATTTTATTTTATTTTTAAAATTTTATTTACTTGCGGGTCTGGGGATAGAACCCAGGAGCATTCAACCTCCGAGCCGCACCCCCTGCCCTTTTTTTCTTTATTTTGAAACAGGGCCTCACCACTAAGTTGCAGAGGGCCTCACTAAATAGCTGAGGCTGTCCGCGAATCGAGATCCTCCAGTCTCAGCCTCCGGAACGCGAGGATCACAAATCTGTGCCACCACGCCCGGCTAGTTTCTGGATTTTAGAACCATCTCTGGGGTGATTTTATAAAGACCATTACATTCACTAGCCTGTTATACACCATTGAAAACCTGTAGTAGCAAACGTTCCTAGTGGTGTCAAAAGAGAACGTAGTTCCAAATTACTTTCGCCCTACAAATTCCGCAGGGTCTCATCTATGCCCAAATAACGCCATTCTCCCGCCCATTTTGCAGAAAGCGAAAGTGGAGACTTAGAATAACACTCCAGGGCCCCTGGCACGCCCAGACGGAAACACTGGCGGAACTCGCGGGAAGCCACTTGATGAAGCACAGCACGCCGGAGACTTCCGGCCGGCCCAGCCCTCTAGGCTCCACCTCTTCCGCCCGCCCTCTCCGTCAGTCGGAAGTGCGGCCGCCTGAATCAGCGGTCGGCCTGGCAGCGGCTCGCCTGGCAGCCGCTGGGCTCCGCCGGAGGGCTGGGTGGGCGTTGCGGTCGGGCTGGCGCTGGTCGGCCGGGCGCGGTGGCTGCCGCACTGGTGGGCGGCGGGCCGGCAGGTGGGTTGGTAGCGCGGGATTCCTCGGGGTCAGAGGTGAGGGGCGGCCGCGGGCCGGCGGGAGGAAGGCGCCGTCTCCCCAGACCCGGCGGGCCGAGCCTGTCACGCTCCGGCTGACGCCCTCCTTTGCTGTTCGCGGTGCTCAGCAGCGCTTTTCGTTTTTCATTTTAATTCGGGCCTTTAAGTTGCATTTACAGGTATTTCCTGAAACTTGCAAGATTTGGCACGGCGCTTCTCCGGGTGGGTGTTCTGGTGTCTGGTGTCCATATTGAGTAAAGGCCGTCGCTCCACTGGGCCTGGCGGCGTTTGCAGGGAAAGCCTAGGTTGTTAGGAAAGCTCCTGCAGATCTGGGAATCAGTGGGATTGGTAACAACATTTAGAGGCGGATTGATTAATTACCAATCCTTGCCGTGGTTACCGGGCGTTCAGAAATGAACTTGAACTGTAGCTGCCCCTGGAAGCCATTCCCGTCGCCACCGCGTACTGCGTTTTCCAGAGTACAGTGTATCAAAGTCTTTGGTAGGATTAGTAGAACTCAAGATATAAAGTGATTTGCAACGATTTTCAGAGTTAGATTGAGTACAGTGTACTGTGGTCGGTCACTACGACATAAAATTAGATCAGTTAGTCTCTAGGTAGAATCATAGTTTTATTTTTAATGCCTTGCTTTAAGATTCTAAATATAAGTGTTGATTTGAATTGTCTTAAGGCTGGATCATTAGAAAGAACCCATGATTAAACTCAAGAGAGAGCTGAAGGCCTATCCGGGTCCAGTAGTAGTTCTGAGTGCATTATTCTAACGTGGAGATTTCAGTGCGGATCACAATTATTTTCTCACAGATTCTGGTAAATTTTGTGTATGGGCAGAATGTTTGCTTTCTAAGTGCTAAACCGTTTACTGGCTTTTGTCTGTAATATTAATTTGAAGTTACAACCCCCCCATTTACTAAATAATTTACTATCAAAGTCATCACACTTTGCCTGTAAGTAGTGTATCCTCATCTTTAGATTTAGTAGTCTGAAATTTTTCGCCTTGCCCTAAATTCAACGTAAACCACCCATGAGGATATCGAAGGTAGAATTAATGTCAATCTTTTTTTTTTTTTTTTTTTTTTTTGGTGGTACTGGGGTTCCTGGAAGCCCTTCTACCTCCGGGCTACACTCCCAGACCTATTTTTACATTTTTTTATTTGGAAACAGGGTCTCCTGAGCCAGCGCGCACGGCTGGCTTCGAACCTGCGCGATCCTCCTGTCTCTGCCTCCCAAGCGCGGGGATTACAAGCGTGCGCCACCACGCCCGGCTAATGTCAATCGTTTTTCAAAATTATTATTCCTGGAACCTATACAGTACTTTAGTGTATTAAGAGCAAAACCATTTTTTCTCCTTTATTTGATTTTTTAGTTTTCAGTTTTTCTTTAACTTGAACTGGCAGAAACTTAAATTTGGGGGTTTACAAAAAACAATAGTTTACATCACAAATCTTGTTTTCTGTTACCAGAACTTGCCCCTTTAGCTTAACTGTGTAGACATACACCAATCAGTGGTTACAAGGAAATAGGTGAAGAATTAGACTAAGCTTTATTTTCACTGTGAGGACAAACATACTCCATTTCCATGGTACTCAGAAAGGTTACAGTAGGCTTCAGCACTGGCATCACCTTCAAATTACCTGGGAATTCCAAAATTGCTGACCTCTAGTCCCTACTCCAGACAAATTAGTCTTGGGGTATAAGACATGGACATTTTATTATTTAAAGCCCAGCAGATTACTCAGTTTGCAGCCAGTTTGAAAATCTGTGTAGAAGAAAGATTTCTTCAGCAATGTGTCTAGTTTTCTTGAAGAGTAAAGGGATTGGAGCTATATCTGGAAAATGTAGCTGTGGCAAGTTTAGGGGGTTAGCTAGATAATTTTTTCATCAGCAGACATGAAGAAACCTTTGATTTGTAAAGTGAACTGTATAGTTAGCGATCAAGGCCAATAGGCAGGCAGAATAATCTGCAGGAAAAGTGACAGCTGCAGTTGTGATATTAGAGATTCACAAAACATCATTTTCTCTTCGTGGGTGTTAAATAATTTTGGAAGAAATATCTAGAGTCCATATTCCATATCAGGATAGATTTTTTTCTGAAAAATAAATATATGATAGTTTCACCTAAAAAAAAGAAAAAAATATTCTCTGGTAAGAAAGAAAGCAAAAAGAAATATTGAAATGTTATCTTTAAGACATCAAAAGCTTGGTATCAGACAAATGAAACTGTTATGTGAGATTATCATTTTTAATTTTGGATAAATTGCTATAATACTAGATGTCAACCACTAAGCCAAGCATGGGAGGGAGGGATGGGGAGAGAATGGGGTGGGGATCGGGTGGGGGCTGACTGGGCGATGTGTGCATGTATATCTACAAAAGTTTGTATCCCACTATGATGTATGAATACAGTGCACCAATAAAATAAAATTAAAAAAAAAATAACTCTTCTAAGATCCCATCACTAGTAAGGAAAAAAAAAAAAAAGAAATATGAGTAATTTTTAAATTAACTGTTTTGACTGACCTAGTTAAAACTACTTTTTAGCAATGAGTAGATAGGTTGTGACACATGGATTTTTGTTAAAATTATTCCAAAGCATTAGAAATATAGGTGCCTTGAGTAATTTTCCTAGTAGTTACTAAATAACTTGTTTTCTTTCCTTTCATGACTTTGTACTAACTTCTTTTTACCTTTACAGAATATAAGGCTGATATTAAAGATACGGTTTTTACCCTACTTTATCAAGACACATACGTTTTCTCTTCTTTTTGGACTCCTATTTTATGCCACAATGGTAAGCTGCAACTCAGTGTGTTCAAGTTTGTCTTGTGTTTAGAATGTCTTCATCTCCGTAAAAATACCTGGTGTGTGGGAGGTTCTTTTTTGGTTTTGTAGGTACTGTGAATACTATAATTCTATGTGGTACCCAAAACAAAATACTTGAAAGAGAAATCGCTAGTAGTATATTAAACTTTATTTAGATCTTAGTACTTTGTATTTATTAGAAAAAACACCATGTATGTCTCTACCATCTTGTACCCCATTAAGATGTATGCCTAAAATGCACCAATAAAAAAAATAAAAAAGGAAAGAAAAGAAAGCTTCACAAACGATGACATAGCTTACCTACTTATTTCTCCCCCTTGCCTTCAGATGAGGGTCTATAAGGAATGATGAAGGGTGGGGGTTTACTAGTAAATCTCAAACCTTACATGTAATAATTATACTATATTTCACCAATTCTCATATACTTTTGTGGGGGGGGGGTTCGGGATAGAACCCAGGGGCATTTAACTTCCAAGCTACACCCCCTGCCCTATTTTTTATTCTTTATTTTTGAATCAGGGTTTCACTAAGTTGTGGAGGGCCTTACTAAGTAGCTGAGGCTGTCTGTGAACCACAATTTTCCAGTCTTAGCCTCCTGAAAGTGTGCACCAAAACCCTGGCGGATACATTTTTTACATATTAATATTGAATTAATGAGTTTATACTCAATTCTTACAAATATAATTGCAGCTTTTTTTCCTTAATGTTACCTAAAATAATGATATTCTTTTAATTGATGATATCTTAAATTCATTAAAATACAATAATAATTGTCATTTTTTTGTATTCCAATTATGTCACTGAGCTAGAAATATTGTCTCCTATGCACTTATGTATTGGGGATTTCTAAGTTGATGTTAGATATTAACCTAATCCCACTCCCAATTTTTTAGGATTCCCAAGTAGACTAGGAGAATTTAGTCTCTCCTTCACTTTACTTGCTTATAGCCAGTGTATTTTCCTAAATTATATTCTTAGAATGTTGGACAAATTAAAGTTTATAAAGTATTGGTAGCTGTCATATTCATCCCACCCCTACTTTAGCCTCTCAAATACTGACCAGAGACTATTTTAGCATCTCTTAGCTAGGTTGTTGTCCTAATCAGGTCCATAAGACCGCCTTTTTTTTTCTTCTGGTTACAAACCTTTATCATACAGTGGGTGGGATGGAAGAGAGAAATGAAGGAGACTACTTTGGACCTGTTTTAGAAAATGAAAAGTTTAACCACTTCATAAGGAATTTTGGTTGGTTGGTTGGTTGGTTTTGTGGTATTGGATATTGAACCTAGAGGCATTCTACCTCCAAGCTACATCCCCAGTTCGATTTTTTATTCTTTATTTTGAAACAGGGTCTCACGAAGTAGCTGAGGCTGGCCTAGAACCTGGATCCTCCTGTCTCAGCCTTCCAAGTACTGGGATAACAAGTGTGCACCCCCCCACACACCCCTCCCCACACTTTACTGGGAATTTTGAATGCTTCTTAAATTATTCTTCTGTGTGTGTTAAAATAACAAATAACTAATACTGTCAAAACATTACTTTTTACAGCAACAAGCTTTAGAACTAGCTTTGGATCGTGCAGAGGTAAGGCATGCTTAACATATTGAGTAATGTTTTTTGTAATTGATAAAAATTCAACTTTAAGAGATTTTTTGGGGGGGGGGTTGGTGCTGGGGTTCTTGGAAGCCTTTCTACTTCCGCGCTACTCTCCCAGACCTATTTTATACTTTTTTATTTTTGGAAACAGGGTCTCTTAAACCAGCATGTCCGGCTTCCAACCTGCGCAATCCTCCTGTCTCCGCCTCCCAAGCGTGGGGATTTTTTTTTTTTTTTTTTGGTGGTACTGGGGTTCCTGGAAGCCCTTCTACCTCCGGGCTACACTCCCAGACCTATTTTTACATTTTTATTTGGAAACAGGGTCTCCTAAGCCAGCGCGCGTGGCTGGCTTCGAACCTGCATGATCCTCCTGTCTCTGCCTCCCAAGCGCGGGGATTACAGGCGTGCGACACCACACCCGGTTAAGCGCGGGGATTATAAGCATGCACCACCACTCCTGGCTGATTTGTATATTTTCAAAGGAGTATATTAATATTATTTTAGAACAAGTATGTATATATAAAAATACCACATGAAGTTGGGATCATCTATTACTTAGAATCCTTGTTATTATGCTTTGAAATAAAACTCATTTAAACAGGATATAGAATTCCTAAAATTGTTTTACTTTGTGTGTGTGTGTGTGTTTGTGTGTTCCTGGGGATAGAACCCAGGGGCTTCCTACTTCTGGGCTACGTCCCTCACCTGTTTTATATTTTATTTGGAAACAGGATCTCACTAAGCTGCTGAGAGCTTTACTAAGTAGCTGAGGCTGGCTTCACACCTGCCTGATCCTCCTGTCTCAGACTCCCAAGTACTGGAATTATAAACATGCGCCACCACACCCGGTTTAAAATTGTTTTTCTAGCTGGGCGTGGTAGTGCATACTTGTAATCCACCCCCCCCCCCTTGGGAGGCTGAGACAGGAGGATCACGCAGGCTTGAAGCCAGCCTCAGCTACTTAGTGAGGCTCTCAGCAACTTAGTGAGACCCTGTTTCCAAATAAAATATAAAATAGGTCTGGGAGTATAGCCTGGAGGTAGAAAGCCTCTGGGTTCCACAGAAATACAACCAAAAAAAAATTGTTTTTCTATTTTAACAAGTTTTCTAACATAGCTAAAAAACATAGTTCTTACAACTAGGTATAATTTTTAAAACATTAAGCATATTCTGAACAGCATATTCTGAACAGCATAAGACGTTGAAAATATTTCTGAAATTTAAAATTACCGTTTATAACAATTAAATGCCGTGCTAAATCTTGGTGTAACCTAGATTTTACTTGTATACTTAGAATTTAGTTTTTTCTTATAAGCTATAATTTTTTTTATAATGTGTTTTTATATTTTTGTTTTATATGTTTTTACATTTTAGGTGTACAGTACTTAATATAGTTGTTCATGCACAAAGCAAAAGCAAGCTATTTTCATAAACTTTTTTTTTTTTTTTTTTTAGTATGTCATTGAAAGTGCACGACAGAGGCCTCCTAAAAGGAAATACTTATCTGGTGGAAGGTATGAATACGTAATTTGTAACATTTTAGATTGATTGAAATATGATGATCCAAATTTATTGTTCTTATTCTAGGCCATAGACTAAAGGTGTTACAGGTTCTTTGTGTATATGGAATGAACATCTTTACTATGGAAATCTTTAAAAATACTCCAAAACCTGAAACTCTTTCAGCCCTGATATGATACTATATAAAGTTTCCTACCTAATCTCATGTGACAGATTACAGTTAAAATACAGGCCCACTAAAAATATTGTATGAAATTACCTTTAATCTTTTTATAAAGCCTATATGAAACAGTTTTTGTGTTTAATATAAAAGTCACATCCCCAAGACATCTATTAGCTATATGCAAATATTCCAAAATCTAAGGAAATCCAAAACACTTCTGGTCCCAGAAATCACCTGCATCAGTAATTTCTAGTTGTTTTTAAATACCGCATCCACATTATGATGTGAGACTATACTGCACCAATAAAAAGTATAAAAAAGCCAGGCGCGTGGTGGCGCATGCTTGTAATCCCCGCGCTTGGGAGGCTGAGACAGGAGGATCGCACAGGTTCAAAGCCAGCCTCAGCTGCTTAGTGAGGCTCTCAGCAACTTAGTGAGACCCTGTTTCCAAATAAAGTATAAAAAAAGTCTGGGAGTATAGCCCAGAGGTAGAAAGCCCCTGGGTTCCACCCCCAGTACCACAAAAGAAAGAAAGAGAGAGAGAGAGAGAGAGAGAGAGAGAGAGAGAGAAAGAGAAAGAAAGAAAGAATAAAGCCAGGCATGGTGGCGCACTCTTGTAATCCCCGTGCTTGGTAGGCAGAGACAGGAGGATCACGCAGGTTCAAAACCAGCCTTGCTGGCTTAAAAGACCCTGTTTCCAAAAACAAAAAAGTATAAAAAAATAAATACCATATGCAGTCCCACCCAACATTTATTTCATTATGATTATTGTACTAACATTACTTTATAAATTGTCATTTTTTTTTTTTTAGAAAATCTGTATTTCAAAAACTTTATGACTTGTATATTGAAGAATGTGAAAAAGAACCTGAAGTTAAGGTAGGCATGAATTTTTTATAGTATCTTAGTTTTTTTTTTTTTTTTTTCCCCCTGTACTGGGGATTGAACCCAGAGGCATTCTACCTCCAAGCTACACCTTAGCCCTATTGTTTATTCTTTATTTTGAAATAGGGTCTCACTAAATTGCAGAGGGCCTCACTAAGTAGCTTAGGCTGGCCTTGAACCTGCAATCCTTTATGTCAGCCCTCCAAGTACTGGGATTACAAGCATGTGCCACCACACCCAGCTCATTGTGGAATTTGAAATGTTTATAGTAAATGACATTTAGAAGAATTATATTTGAAGCAATTAATGATTTATATCTTTGTGGTTAAACTAGCAACTTTGCAACCAGATCATAGTCAGTTCTTTGGCTTCTTGGAGCCCTGGCTAATCTGACACCAGGCAGAGGACCTGCTGAAGTAAGAGTAGGGAACAGAGTTTACTAAAACACAGAATATCCCACTGGAAAGGTATAAGCAAAGCCATAGTATATATGTTTTGTTGCTTATACCCCCTGAGAAGTGATTTATAACTTAAAATAGGAGAAAAGTAACATTTCTTCATGGTGATTTGCACTAGAAGTTAAAGCTTTTACAGGATATGTAAGGAAATTCAAGTATGGTAGCACGCGTGGTGGTGCACGCTTGTAAACTCAGCATTTGGGAGGCTGAGATAGGAGGATCATGGTTCACGGACAGCCTCAGCTACTTTGTGAAGCCCTTTGTAACTCAGCGAGACCCTGTTTCAAAATGAAGAATGAAAAATAGGGCTGGGGATGTACCTCGGAGGTAGAACGCCCCTGGGTTTCATCCCCAGTACCACCCTCCCCCCAAAAAAATTAAGTATGGTCACAAAATATAGTCATGGCCGATTTAATCTAATTCATTTTTATTAAGCATAAAGGTGTCTTCAGTAGAAACATAGTAGGAATTGACTTATATCTTTTGAACATCAGGTTGGAAGGGCATTAAAGGAATCTGTAAGCTTCTGTTACATTTAATTTAGAAACAAATATCAGTTATGCAGAAAATAATGAAATTTAGTAGTGTTTAACCTTTTAAATCTTTATATCATTAAAAGATAAACATACATTATAAGATAAACATAAATTTCTCATCAGTTATCGTGAAGTATATTACATAACAGTAAATTATACATATATAGTATATATCTTTTTAAGTTTGACATAAATATACTCCATACCATCATCACCACAATATAACATGTATATTCATCACCTCAGAGTCAGAACTATGATAGGAGACATGCGTAAGCATTCTAAATGGGGTTGGCAAGCCACTCACTGTCTGCCAGCCAAATCTGACCCACTATATTTTTGTAAATAAATTTATATGGAAACCCACCATGCCCATTGGTGGATTGTCTATGACTATATTGAGGTATAAAGGCAGAGTTTGAGTGCTGAGAACACAGAGCCCACAAACCTAAATTACTTTCTGATGTGTGTGTTGTGGCGGGGGGGGGGGGGTACTGGGGATGGAACCCAGAGGCATTCTACCTCTGAGCTGCACCCCCAGCCCTATTTTTTATTCTTTATTTTGAAACAGGTCTCACTAAGTTGCAGAGGACCCCACTAAGTAGCTGAGGCTGACTGCAAACTTGTGATCTTCCTGTCTCAGCCTCCCAAGTACTGGGATTACAGGCATGAGCCACCATGTCCTGCTTCTTCTAATATTTTCCTTTAAGAAGAAATTTTTCTTTTTTAATTTTTTTTTTTTTTTGGGTGGTACTGGGGTTCCTGGAAACCCTTCTACCTCCAGGATACACTCCCATGGGCTACACTCCCAGACCTGTTTTTTACTTTTTTGTTTTTTTATGTGGAAACAGGGTCTCTTAAACCAGCGAGGCTGGCTCCGAACCAGCACGATCCTCCTGTCTCAGCCTCCCAAGCGTGGGGATTACAAGTGTGCGCCACCAACCCCGGCTTTCCTGGAAGCCCTTCTACCTCCAGGCTACACTCCCAGACCTATTTTATTTTTGGAAACTGGGTCTTTTAAGCCAGCATGTCTGGCTTCGAACCTGCATGATCCTCCTGTCTCCGCCTCCCAAGCGCTGAGATTATAAGCATGCGCCACCACGCCCAGCTAAGAAGAAATTTTCTAATCTGTGATCTGAGATCAACTCAGTGACTCCAACTTATTTTCTTAAAGAGATGCACATATTGTCAGAATTTATCTGACTTTGTCTTCAGTTATGAAAATGTTCTCTACAATCAAAATAACTTAAATTTTTTAGGGTTCCCCACCTCCCCATCAAAGTGGTCAAAAATTGTTTGCTTTTGTCTTTTTTTCATTTTCGAATTACATAGTGTTTCATTCTGTGGTGTCATTCAAGAATTTTTAATTCCTCTGACATTAATATGGTAGCATATAGTTAAATATAAGATAGTGAAAAAAGACTTGTTTTTCTGAGATCCTACAAAAGTATTCTTACTTAAATATAAGATTTAATAAAAGGAATTGTATCTATTAAGTACAATTCATTTTAACCTATTAAGTCCTATGTTTTCAATTATCTAAATATTTCAACAAAATTGACACAAGGGCATTAAAGTAGGTTTGAAATAATAATCTATAGCTTATATGTTCTTTATATTAGTTAATACATATATGTTTTCAAAGGCTGTAACCATCTCTTATTTCTGTCAAAAGAACTCTAAAAACTATATATGTATATAAAGTTACCATGAGTGATATATTTGTTGCTCAGTGTAAATTTTTATAGGTGTCTCCACATCTGGGATAATGTAGGACTTCACAGGTTAAATCATGTGGATTTCTAAAATTGAGGATTTTTGTGCTTTTTTTTTTTTTTTTTTTTTTTTTGGTGGTACTGGGGGTGGAACCCAGAGGTTTTCTACCTCCGGGCTATACTCCCAGACCTTTTTTATATTTTATTTGGAAACAGGGTCTCACTAAGTTGCTGAAAGCTTCACTAAGCAGCTGAGGCTGGCCTCGAACCCTTGCAATCCTCCTGTCCCAGCCTCCCAAGCGCAGGGATTACAAGCGTGCGCCACCACGCCCGGCTGATTTTTGTGCATTTTGTTTCTTGATTATTTTAAACAATTGAAGTGGTTTCTAAGGAGCTGTTAAATTAAATTTACAGGAAATTGTTTAAATTACTTTTTTCTCTTACTAATAAGATAGTTGTAGGTTCCATATTTCAGTTGATCTTGTTTGGGTCTAATTTAGCTATAAAATATTGAAGAAATGTGCACTTATGATATAACTAAAAGAAAATCTCAAAATCCTCATTTATGTTAGAATTATACACAAATATGTTTATATATTTACACTTAATGTTTTTAAAGATATCCTTAGTTTCTATTTATGTATTTAGAAGTACACATTTTATATTTAAATTTTTTTTTCTCGATTACCAGTTTTTGTTTTGACATGAGTTGTTTTGTGTAAAACATAGTAATAGAAACAAATGCAGCCTACATTGCTTTCCTATGTATAATGGATATAGTGTTGTGAATTTTCCCCACAAATAAAGGATTGTAATGTAGAAGGAGCTCCAGAATATTGATTCACATCTGATTTTGTCAAATCATAGCATTATTCTTCAAGGTTATACTGGATTATTGTCATGAGCTCTGCCTCTTTTTTTAAAGCAGAAATTAAGAAGAAATGTTAACTTGTTAGAGAAGCTTGTTATGCAAGAAACTTTGTCATGTTTAGTGGTCAATCTATACCCAGGAAATGAGGGATATTCTCTGATGCTCAGGGGAAAAAATGGATCAGGTAAGACCCTCCAAAGTATAGTTGGTTCACAATAGCTCTACCAGGCAGGATGTACTACTTTTTAAAATTAGTTTCTTAACCTGGTTTTTTCTTCAGATTAGTGATGACTTAGTGATAAAAGATTCTTATCTCAGAATTTTTCTTTGGATCTTTTGCTAGAACATTAGGAATTGCTTGAATATGTATGATTATCTTTTTGAACATGTATTCAAAAAGTATTCTAATTTATGTCTTAGAGGTTGATTTATAAGAGATTTGATTTTTAAGTGATTGTCAAAATTTTCTCTATATTGCTATTTGTATTTCAATATAGCATAAGGTATTTTAAGGTATGCAGATTTCAAAAACACTTTTGAGTCTAAAACCTTTACAATTAATCGTGTTCACTGCCTTTTGAGTAATTTTTATATACTAAACTATTTCATTAATTTAAATATGAGAAGAGGTTTTTTGGGGGGAGGGGGATGTGTGTGGTGCTGCAATTAAAACCAGAGGCATTCTACCTCCACAGTGCACCCCCTGCACAATTTTATATTTAATTTGGAATTGGTCTTGCTAAGTTGATGTTCACCTCACTGAGTTGCAGAGGCTGGCTTCAAACTTACCATCCTCCTGTCTCAGCATCCCAAGTACTAGAATTACAGGCCTGGACCACCACCTCTGACTAAAGAGATTTTTAATATATAAATACTCTTAGGTATTATTAGAAAGGCATCTAAAAAATTGACATGGTAATATTAGTATGAGTCTTATAAGAAACTCATCTGGTTAAGATTATTTTTCACAATGATAATTTTGTTTTGAAAATGACCAAATTATTACTCCATTTTCCAGATAGTAGTTTCTTTTCAGTGAACTTTCAGTTACTTTGATGTTGCATTTTTATCTTATTCTAATTACTATTCCTGACTGCAATTTGACTTGAAATGTTTTATCAGATGTTTTTCCATAATGTATTAGGTCTTTTACCACCCTTTCTTGTCTAATTTGTTACGCAGTTAACAAGTTATTTAGTAAATGTAGTACAATTTAGTTATAAGGCTTAAATTAAAGGTCATTAGGAGAACCTTTTATTTTCTGTTTTTTGAAAAGTCATTTAAATTATGCACTAAATCCTTCTGGTGAGCCTAATCGTTTTCATAAACTTTTATTTTCTGTTTTTCAATTAAGATTCTGAGACCATTAGACTGCCTTATGAAGAAGGAGAGTTGCTTGAATACTTAGATGCAGAAGAATTACCTCCTATTTTGGTTGATCTCCTAGAAAAATCTCAGGTAAAATATTTCTCTTTAAAATCCCCTGCCAGAGCCGGGCGTGGTGGCGCACGCTTGTAATCTCCGCGCTTGGGAGGCGGAGACAGGAGGATCGCGCAGGTTCGAAGCCAGCCGCGCGCGCTGGCTTAGGAGACCCTGTTTCTAAATAAAAATATAAAATAGGTCTGGGAGTGTAGCCCGGAGGTAGAAGGGCTTCCAGGAACCCCAGTACCACCAAAAAAAAAAAAATTCCCCTGCCAGGCTGTGCGTGGGGACATAAGCCTGTAATCCCAGTACTTGGGAGGCTGAGACAGGAGGTTCTCATGTTCAAAGCCAGCCTCTGCAACTTGATACCCTATTTCAAAATAAAAAATAAAATGGAGCTTGGGGTGAGCTCAGAGTTCAATCTCCAGTACCACAGAAAAAAAAAAATTCTGCCAGGCATAGTAGTACATGCCTGTACCTCTACTCTCAGCTACTCAGAAATTTGAGGCAGGGAGACTTCTTGCACCTAGGGGGTTTAAGGCCAGCTTGAACAACATAGTATGGCCCATCTTTAAAAAAGAAGTCATTTTCTCAAAATTCCTACTTTTTATATGTGTATGGCATATGTATGTATATTACACTTTTAATATGTCTATATATATGTATCTTTATATGAATGCAAATAACCATTTGATTTTTTTTTCTTTTTTCTTTTTTTTTTTTTCTTTTGGTGGTACTGGGGTTCCTGGAAACCCTTCTACCTCTGGGCTACACTCCCAGACCTATTTTTATATTTCTATTTGGAAACCGGGTCTCTTAAGCCATTGCGGCTGGCTTTGAACCTGCATGATTCTCCTGTCTCTGCCTCCCAAGCACAGGGATTACAAGCGTGCGCCACCACACCTGGCTGATGTTTTCTGATAAGTAATATTTGCCTCCCTTTTTTGCTGTGCTAGGAATTAAAACTTGGATATTTCATCTTTACTGGTATTCTTAACAGTATTTAGGGAATAAAATGAGGCATTATACTAGTCATTTAGGAATTGGTTTATTGTGAAGTATTTAACCTTTTTGTTATATTAAAACAAACAAATTTGGTTTTTTTTTAACTTTACTGTGACAGTTAAACCATCAATTGAAGTCTCCCTGTAGTTACTATGAAACTGTGAAAGAAATTATTTTATTTATGAAGCTTTTTACTTAGGGGCCAGAAACTAGTTTTTACATCTGTATTTTTTTATTTTTTTATTTTTGGTGGTACTGGGGTTCCTTGAAGCCCTTCTACCTCCGGGCTACACTCCCAGACCTATTTTATATTTTTGAAACAGGGTCTCTTTATGCCAGCACGGCTGGCTTCGAACCTGCACGATCCTCCTGTCTCTGCCTCCCAAGCGCGGGGATAACAAGCGTGCGCCACCATGCCCGGCGTCTATATTTTTTTATATCCAGCTTTGGCAGTGACTCCTTTGCCTTGAACTTCTTTCTTTTTTTTTTTTTTTTTTTTTTTTTTTTTGGTGGCACTGGAGGTGGAACCCAGAGGCTTTCTACCCCTGGGCTATAGTTCCAGACCCAGACCCAGACCCATTTTATGTTTTATATGGAAACAGGGTCTCACTTCAGTTGCTGAGAGCCTCACTAAGTAGCTGAGGCTGGCTTCAAACCTGCGTGATCCTCCTGTCTCAGCCTCCCAAGCGCGGGAATTATAAGCGTGCACCACCACGCCCGGCTTGAATTTATTTCTTACTGCCTGACTTAACTCCAGCCAATGCTGGATACTCCGCATTGAGGAAAAAAGAAGCCATCAGATAGGAACTCCCATTTTCTCCTAGGATTAGTTGACTAGTGTCCTCCATTTCTCTGTTTTCTTTTTGCCTTTTCATGAAAAATCAATGGATACTATTCTCCATTTATTTTCAAATCATCTCTTCTAGGTCTTTATAACTTCCTTCTCTTCTAATTTTGTATTCTCTATAAAATGCAAACATACTGTACTCTCAACTTTTAAAAATTCTATCTCGACCACATTTCCTTCTCCAGCTATTATTTTATAATTCTCTTGAGGAAAAAAAAAACTGCTCAGAGTTGTCTATAATCATTATCTTGGTTTCATGACATCTCATTCTTTACTCACTTCATTCAGCATTGTAGCATGAGCATTCTATAGAACCTGTTTGTCAAAGTCGCCAGTAATATCCATGAGATGAAATCAATTGTTTGCTCTTCTTTTCTCATCTAAATTGGTATGTTGGCAAAGTTCAGTGCAAGTTAACTACCTTTTTGAAATGCCATTCATTTGGCTTCTGATATAGCACATTTGTGTTTTTCTCTTCCTTCTCTATTCCTTCAATTTTCTAAATATATACCTGTTTCAGAGTTCTTTAGACCTGTATTTTCCCTGGATAATCCCAGTTTCACTGATTTTGAAAATGTTACTTATTCCCTTGCATATATCTCATCATGACTATTCCACCAGCTTTGCACTTAGATATATATGTGTCCCAAATGTTCCATTATGACAATGGAACTTATTTTATTTTACTTCTCAAACTAATTTCATCATCAGTCTCTAACTCAAAGATGACCCTACCCTCATCTTGCACATTCAGTACATCTCAAATATCAGCTCTTCCTTTAAAGTATGTGGTCATGAAATGCTGCAGCTACAAACCTAAACTCCCCATTTTCATTCTAGAATCACAGCCAAACTTAGTTTGCAAGGAAAAAAATATTCATCCTTAAAATTCTCCATTGCCATCTTAATTATATAAAATCTTTGTTTTCCTGTTTGTTTTCCACCTCTTAATTTTTATCTTTACTCAGTATAATCCAGCCACCTCTATCTTCTTTTCATTTTAAAACATACCAAGTTTATTTCTACAGGAAGGCATATTTATCTCCTTTTTCTTCTCTGGAATAATCTGTCCCAGATCATTCTTGTGATTCAGGTCTTGCCTAAAACCCTCATTCCCTCAGAGGTTTTTATATAGCTATACTATATAACTTAGCCCTTCCTTATTTTATTTTCTTTGTAACATTCATTACTATTAAAATGATCTTATTTATTATTCTCTATTTTTTTACACTGAGAGCAAAAACTATCTTAACTACCATATCTGTGAAGCTTCTTAAATAATTCCTGGCACAGTATAAATTATATTACTCAATAAATATTTATTAAAAAGAATGGACATAGCCAGACATGGTGGCACATGCTTATAATTTCAGCATTTGGGAGGCTGAGACAGGAAGATCATGGTTCAAGGACAGCCTCAGCTACTTAGTAAGACCCTTTGCAACTGAATAATACCCTGTTTTAAAATAATGAATAAAAAAACAGGGGTGGAGGTATAGATCAGAGGTAGAATGCACCTGAGTTCCATCTCCAGTACTACCAAAAATAAAAAAAGAGGACAAAGGTATGACTGGTAATAGAAGTCATATCTAAAAGTTCTAAATGCATGAAAAACATGATGATGCAGGTCTGACCACAGCAGGTAATAATTAACAAAACTAGAGTGATAAGGGTTCTTTATTTGGGTGTAGCATGTAGTAATTTTTATTTGAATTTACAGTGGCTTGCTTCTCATTAATAAGGTCTGAGTTCATTTTTAGAATCTTAGCAAATTATAACTGAACTTAAGAAGAATAGCAGTTCATGGATCTATAACTTTACTAGTTTATAAATATTGAAAGTGGATCTGTTGACTATTGATGACAAGTATGTCTATAACTTGAAATCAATAAGTAGTTTTAAAATGCTTTGTGATTCATAATGGTGATATAATTCCTCTTAAAAACTACATGATGAAGCCGGGCGTGGTGGCGCACGCTTGTAATCCCAGCATTTGGGAGGCTGAGATCTGGAGGATCGCGGTTCGCGGACAGCCTCAGCTACTTAGTGAGGCCTCTGCAACTCCGTGAGACCCGGTTTCAAGATAAAGAATAAAAAATAGGGCAGGGGCTGTAGCTTGGAGGTCAAATGCCCCTGGGTTCCATCCCCAGACCTGCAAAAAAAAAAAAAAAAAAAAAAAACTACATGATGATGTATCCACCAAGTAATCTGTTGAAGAGTATATGAATGGCCAGAAATACTGCATGAGAATGTAAAGAATGCTCAACATTCAATACAAATCTATTTAGGCTTTTGAAAAATGACATATTTCTGAATATTTTTACCCCTAATAGGTTAATATTTTTCATTGTGGATGTGTCATAGCAGAAATACGTGACTACAGGCAGTCCAGTAACATGAAATCTCCTGGTTACCAGAGTAGGCACATTCTTTTACGTCCAACAATGCAGGTAAAGAATGTTTAGTTAGGAAATATTCTTGATTTTATTTGAAGTTTTATTTATTAAATGTCTTAATATGTTTATGTGAATATGCACTAATGAATTTTTGAATTTTTATTTTTTCTAGACTTTAATCTGTGATGTTCATTCAATAACAAGTGATAACCATAAATGGACCCAGGTCAGTTGTTTTGTTTTTATTTTTTATTTATTTTTATTTTTATTTATTTATTTATTTATATTTTTGTGGTACTGGGGTTCCTGGAAGCCCTTCTACCTCCAGGCTACACTCCCAGACCAATTTTTACATTTTTATTTGGAAACAGGGTCTCCTAAGCCAGCACACGTGGCTGGCTTTGAACCTGTGTGATCCTCCTGTCTCTGCCTCCCAAACGCGGGGATTACAAGCGTGCGCCACCACGCCTGGCAGTTGTTTTGTTTTTATTTTTTTATTTTTATTTTTATTTATTTTTTAATTTTTGGCGGTACTGGGGTTCCTGGAAGCCCTTCTATCTCCGGGCTACACTCCCAGACCTATTTTATATTTTTAATTTGGAAACAGGGTCTCTTAAGCCAGCGAGGCTGGCTCCGAACCAGTGCGATCCTCCTGTCTTCGCCTCCCAAGCGCGGGGATTACAAGCGTGCGCCACCACGCCCAGCGAGTAGTTGTTTTGTTTTTAAATCTGAATTTAGGATAAAACATTAAGCAGAAGCATTTTTCTGTTCATATTTTTATTGGTGTATAAAGTTTGACTCTT
This sequence comes from Muscardinus avellanarius, assembly GCF_963383645.1. NCBI lineage: Eukaryota > Metazoa > Chordata > Mammalia > Rodentia > Gliridae > Muscardinus > Muscardinus avellanarius. Next base: position 134,813,838 of record NC_137787.1, on the reverse strand, counting down.
TTAGTGAAAAACAGATTCCTTTATAAGAATGAGATATAGAAGTTAAGAATGAGCTGGGTGTGGTGGCTCATTCTTGTAATCCCAGCATTTGGGAGGCTGATACAGGAGGATCAAAGTTCGCAGCCAGCCTCAGCTATTTAGTAAGGCCCTTTGCAACTCAGTGAGACCCTGTTTCAAAATAAAGAATAAAAAATAGGGCTGGGGGTGTAGCTCAAAGGTAGAATGCCCCTGGGTTCCACCCCCAGTACCACAAAAAAAAAGTTATTAAGGATGTCTTCATTCAGTTAAATCCCAGTTGCTTAGGACTGCATTAAGAATAGGTTGACCTGATATACCTAATCTGAAATTTAGTTCTTTACACACCTGTCTCCAGTATTTTTGTTTGTTTGCTTGCTTTTTATTTTTTATTATTTTAGTATTAGGTATTTTCCCACTGGTGCTCTACCACTGACTTATGTCCGCTTCCCTTTTTATTTTGAGAGAAGTTCTCACCAGCTGGCCCAGGCTGGCCTGAATCTGTGATCCTCTTGCCTCAGTCTCTCATGTAACTGGGATTATAGGCATGTCTCAGCAAACCTACCTTTTGTCCCCTTTCAAACAAAAGATAATGCTTTATTTATACCTTGGATACAAATAATTTTTCTGTCATCCAGTGTTCTAAGCAGTCCTGGGTTGTCTTTTTCTGATTATCTTAACATTAGATTATCCTAACTCTGAGAATAACCAGTTAACCCTTAGTTCTCTTTCAACAATGTGTACAGTATGCCCATTCATGACACTGTTCACATATTTCTCTGTACTGTAGGAAGGAGAATTAGTAAATCAAAGAAAATGTCAATAATGAAAATTATTTGTCTATGAAATATGATTATAAAGGTTCAGTTCATCCATAATTACTGAATGTTGTGTTTTAGTTTGGGCTGCTATTTCTCATCTATAAGAAGGTTAAAAACTCTAAAGGAATATTGAAAGACAAACTCCTTGGTCATCATTGCTGGGCATTAATTCCAATAGTTAATAAAGGAGAGAATATAATTATTATTATTATTATTACTTATTATTATTACTTATTTATTTATTTATTTTTTGCTGGTACTGGGGTTCCTGGAAGCCTTTCTACCTCCGGGCTACACTCCCAGACCTATTTTTACATTTTTATTTGGAAACAGGGTCTCCTAAGCCAGCGCGCGTGGCTGGCTTCGAACCTGCGCAATCCTCCTGTCTCTGCCTCCCAAGCGTGGGGATTACAAGCGTGCACCACCACGCCCGGCTAATTATTTTTTTTATTCCTGTATATACTGTATTTTAGGCAGCCAAATAGCAGGAAGGAAACTTCTTCAGAAAAATTCTAGCTACTAAGGTGTAAAAGAAATGATAGAGTAAAAAAAAAAAATCAGTCTCGAAGTCTTAATTTATTTATAAGTTTAGCCAGGCGTGGTGGCGCACGCTTGTAATCCCCACGCTTGGGAGGCCGAGACAGAAGGACTGCACAGATTCAAAGCCACCCTTTCTGGCTTAAGATACCCTGTTTCCAAATAAAAAAATATAAATATTATATATACATACATACATACATACATACATACATACATAGGTGTCTGGGAGTGTAGCTCGGAAGTAGAAGGGTTTTCAGGAACCCCAGTACCACCAAAAAAAAATAATAATAAGATTAGACAGAGGGGATTCTCTGATGTGAAATCATTAGATAAGAGGCTCATGGGAAATTTTATAATTCAGAGATCTCATTAGCTCATGGGAAATTTTATAATTCAGAGATCTCATTAAACCTGCAGACCTGAAAATGGGACAGTGATCATTGTGCCTCTTTGTGTGAGGCAAAAGAGAGTACATAATGGTCCCATTAAGGCAGAGCCTCCACTAAATCAAGACTCGAGCAATTTATAGAAGATTCAGAGAATAAAAGAAACCTTTGTGATGAGATGAGGATGTAACCAGCCAGATTCAGTCAAATCCAATAAATCAGTAACATGAGAAAAGGAAAAAAGATGAAGAGGTGATCATTACAAAATTAAGATACATAAGAGGTAGAAAAAGCAATGAAATGTGTGATAGATCTTGTGTGAGCTCAAATTAAAACTAAAAATACATTCTGTGGACAATGAGGAGAAACTTGAAATCTAGATAAATATTAGAGATACTCTCAGTTACCAGTGCATACTAAGTTTTCAAGGGAAATAGCACAACATCTGAGATGGTGGGGGCTGTTTGCTTGTTTTGTGGGGTTTTTTGTTTTTGTTGTTATAGTGGGGAGAGATGTGTAATATTCCAGTAAAGCAAAAGTTATGGGGATGGTTGTTAAATGAAATTCAAGGTTCATGTGTGTCATCACACTTCTACTTATATGTCTCTTTGCAAGTTTCTAAAATAGAGATGAATTTTTTAAAGTTAATTTCATATTTTTAAAAAAAAATTTTATTCTGCAATATTACTTGACTTGAAAAATTGTTAAAGCAGACCTGGAGGTATAGTTAAACAGTAGTATCTAGCATGTATAAAATTCTATCCCTTAACACTGCAAAAGAGGAAAAGAATAACTTAATAACTATTAAGATATTTTAGGGTTTAAGAAAAAAATAGGATTCAGTAAACTAAGTTATGAGATACCAATAAAATGCCTGTTATTCTTTAGAATTTATACAATATTTGTACAAATATTTGTACAATATTAGTACAAATAATTTTATCATAATATACTTAAGCTGGTATAGAATGAATCTATTACCTTTCAAATACTGAAGGAGATATTTTCATCATGACTTTGTAAGTTTTGTAAAAACAGGATTTATGTCTTGTTCATTGCTTTGTCCTCAAATCTGAGAACCAAGCCTAATATAATAGATGTTCAGCAAATATTTGTTGAACTGATGAATATACACTCTTATAATTGACTGCTTGAGAGCCTATGAATTGCTGAATTTCTATTAGAAGCTTTTTTATGTTGTCAAGTTTCTAAAGTTTATATATTAGTGTTGGAAGTTAAGTTGTTATTACATTTTGCTATATGTAGTCTTTAGCAGAATTCAAGGATTTGATGATATGTATGGTTTTTAGTCTCAACTCTGTTATTGATATATGCTCTTTCATGGTTTAGGAAGATAAACTTTTGCTTGAAAGCCAACTAATTCTAGCTACGGCTGAACCACTGTGTCTTGATCCTTCAATAGCAGTGGCCTGCACTGCAAACAGACTGCTCTATAACAGGCAAAAGATGAATACTCGCCCAATGAAACGGTAATTGCCTTTGTAGAGAGTAAACCAAGATACTTATGTGATAAATAGCTCTAAATTCTGTTTTTTATGGTAGCTTTTTGCTACAGGGTATAAGTGCTCTGATTTTTTTATAATTGGAAAATAGAGTTTTTAATGACCTTGTCTTATTTTTTTATATTAGTTATTTTTTAATTTTCTCTGCTATATAGCAAAGTGATACATTTCTGCAATCTTTGAAAGAACTAATTTCCTTAAGTGTTAATAGTCTGTCACAAAAGTAAAGAAGCTAAAAGAAACGAAATATGAACAGAAATAATTTTATTACTCCCTGATACTTAGTAACCAGTTTAATTTTTGTTAATTTTACTCTTAAGGGAACAATTTGTAATTTAATTTTGAGATTTGAGAAAATAATCAGACTTAGAAATCAGTTTATAACTTTTTTTATAACATGGTAACTTGTATTTAAATGTTTTAGCTACCTCTTCTACTTAATAAAATAATGCGTATTAACTTGGACTGATATTATAGTTGTCTCATCATTAACTACTCTGCATCATTATTTGGGTTACTTATTTTGGAACTCTTTAAAAATTAGAAGGTGCTAAAAACTTGTTTATTTTCTAAATTCTATACTTGATAACTAGTATATTCAGAGGAAAGACACAGCTTTGAAATATTAAAGTAAGTCCATATAGGGTCCATTAGCAATTGTATGCACTTCTTTGTATCTCTGTCCACATCTCTCCAGGTCTGCTGCCAATACCTTACTCCAAGCAACTGTCATCTTCTCTTATGAACTCGTAGTTGGTCATCCTGTCTCTGTCTTTGCCACCCCCTGCTTAAACTTCCTGCAAAGCATTGCACTTCACATTAAATTTCTACATATTGTTATGGTCTGAAAAATTCTTGCCTTGCTTTCTGTCCTCACCCACCCTCTAGACCTTGGTGACTCTTAATTTTTCTGTTTTTGGAACAACCAAATTTGTCCTGCCTTAGCACCTTTTAAAATTATTCTCTCTTCTTTAAATACTCATTCTCTGATCTTTCAAAATGGGCTAAATGAGTGACATGTGCATGTATACCTCTACTGTCTTGCACCCCACTGAGATGCATGACTACAATGCACCAATAAAAAAAAAAATTAAAAAGTGGTTCCTTTTTCCCTCCTCTCCTGGGAAGCTTGAAATTTTTTTCCAGTAGTCACTGTGAGAACCTTTTGGAGGTGATACTTAAAAAATGTGGGGGCTCCCAATGGCTGGATACCCCTGGAGTTTTTAATCTATTTGTTCTTGCTGAGCCTCCAGCAATTCATCAGTTGTACTTCTGGTTTCCATGATCCATCACTGGTTCCCAAGGACATTTTTCCCCAGCAGAAGAAAATGCTGTGCATTTGCCTATTGGTCTTTCCAAATCTGGAGGCTGTTGCCAGGCGTGGTGGTGCACGCTTGTAATCCCCGCCCTTGGGAGGCTGAGACAGGAGGATCGCGCAGGTTCGAAGCCAGCCTCAGCTACTTACTTAGTGAGGCTCTCAGCAACTTAGTGAGACCCTTTTTCCAAATAAAATATAAAATAGATCTGGGGTATATAGCCCGGAGGTAGAAAGCCTCTGGGTTCCACCCCCAGTACCACCAAAAACAAAAACAACAAAACAACAACAACTACAACAACAAAAAAAACGAGGCTGTGATTTGCCCTGTGACCCCTGCCCCTAAAGTGATAATAAAGAATTGTTGGTTTCTCGATTTGTCAAGCTTTTTACTTCTTAGGATGGGAAAAAAGACTTTTAGCTTTATTTACATTCCTGGATCAGGAACATTTCCCCCCCTTTTCCCCTTCATGCCAATCCTCCCACAGCTAGTTCCTGCTAGTCATTATACCTTACCTCAGGAGTCATTCTTCAGAGTCCTTCTCTTCCCTCCCTTCCCTATTGTTGCCTTCCCTATCACTTACAACAGTACTCAGGGTTGTCTCCTACTGCTTTTATTACCTGAAACTGTCTGTGAATGTCTCTCTGTACCTCTGGACTATCAGCTATTTACATGATAGTGAGGATTTTATTGATCTCACTCAATGTTATTTCATCAAGTACCTGGGCTATTGTACTTGTGATTACACATTCAATGATTACTGCTTTAAATTATATATAATGAGTTCATTACCATTGTTTCATTTAAATTTCTTAATATTTCAGGTGCTTCAAGAGGTATTCTAGGTCCGCTCTGAATCGGCAGCAGGATCTGTCTCATTGCCCACCTCCTCCTCAGCTAAAATTACTTGATTTCTTACAAAAAAGAAAAGAAAGAAAAGCAGGTCAACATTATGACCTCAAAATTTCTAAAGCAGGAAATGTAAGTGTGTGTGTGTGTGTGTGTGTGTGTGTGTGTGTGTGTGTGTGTGTTTAAACTTTATTATACTAAAAAGCTTTTCTAATTTTGAATTTTTGGTGTATTTTAATTTTCCAGTGTGTAGATATGTGGAAACGGAGTCCCTGTAATTTGGCCATACCCTCTGAAGTAGATGTAAGTCAGTACATGAATTGCTTTTTTTATGTAGAGTTCCTACATTTTATCATTAGCTATCTTAAGAGACCAAAAGTCTTCTTTTAGAAAGCAAAAAAAAAAAAAAATTTAACTAACTGCTCTTTGTTAAATGTGTATCCCATTAGGTTATTATAAGAACATGGTTCTATATTTAGAACAGGAATAACAATTTCAAAATATGGGAAAAATATATTACATAGTACATATGGAATGCCTCTAGCTTTTTTCATGCTATTTTTTTTAATATAATTTCTAATGATGCTTTTTTCAAGCTGGTTAACTTTAATAATAGAGCAATGGCCAGTATTAGGAACAATAGTCAGTATTCCTTACTGGTACCCGGGACACATGAATTAGAAAGATGGGCGAGGAGTGTTTTGATGAGAGGACCGATGTTTTATTTTCCTATTTTATTATTCACTCAATTCTTGACAGTTGTATTATTACCACATTTGCTTTCTTTTCATTCTTCCTTGGATAGCACATGTTCTATTATTTCTGTGACTTACCAAAAATAAATTGTACAAAGCCAAAAGCATCAATGGATGGTATACAACTGGAGGAAGTAAGCCACATTGTTTCTTTGTAGGTTATATGTTCCCCAAGGAACACAACCTGAGAATTGATGATTAGCCTAAATTGTAGAAAAGGTGATATTTACTTTTGGAGGGCAAAGTGGGTGGGTATCTAAAGCAATACTTTCCAAACTTGAGTGTGTATATGAGCCACCTGGAAAGCTTGGTAAATTGTAGATTACTATTCAGCAGGCCTGAATAGGGTGAGGGCTAAGATGCTGCTGTTCTCAAGTCTCTATATAGATTCCCAAAGTTGAGGATACTGCCCCTACGGGGACTGGTGGAATAATACAGGGGATGGTAGTATCCTTATGGTGGAATAATACAGGAGATGGTAGTATCCTCAGTGCAATTGGAGGCTATTGAATAAAAATAAGGGGGTAACCGCAGTGCCAATGCAGGGTTGAAAGATCCTTTTCTCTAAGAAGAGGCAGGAAGCCAGTAAGTTTGGGACTCTATGTAGGTTATTTGGTGAAGCCTACACACCACACTTTAAGTTGCATAGTCCTAGCAACAAAGTTTCTCTGTGTAACACAATCAAAAGAATCACATACAATATCAAACAGGTTTGAAGCTCTATTTCAGGCCATAATCAGAGTATGTCTCCAGGGGAGGGTCATAAAAAATCTATACTTTTCCATGGGTGTCCAGGAAGTTTAAGCTACTCACTTTTTTGTTGTTTTGTTTCTTTTGGTTATGAGTATTGAACCTATGATCTTATGCATGCTTGCATGCTAAGCACACTAACACTGAACTACATCTCAGCCCTAAGTTACTCTTTAAAATCATGGTTACCAAGACAATGAGAACATTTGGTTCACACAGATTCTTAGAATATATGGTTCAGCCGGGCGTGGTGGCGCACGCTTGTAATCCCCATGCTTGGGAGTCGGTGACAGGAGGATCGCACAGGTTCGAAGCCAGCCTAGCTGGAAGACACCCTGTTTCCAAATAAAAAAAGAATATATGGTTCAAATCTCACTAGAGATTAGAAAAGATGCAAAAACTTTAATATCTTCTCTAGTCCCTTTTCACTTTGTATGTTAACACTAGTGCATGACAATTCCTATTTCATTTAAAGCCCTGCCCAAAGGACTCCTCCTGACCCTGATGTCTTTGACATTCCAGTTTTCATTAAGAAAAGCTCTAAAAGGACAAATGTGATGTCAAATTGTGAAATAAAAAGAATAGGCATCTTCAAAAGCAGCTATGTTTGCTACCTTTATTTAGTAGACATGACATTTTGATGTTATTATTAAAGTTGTTTTAATTGAATATATCAGCACTTTTAAACTAAAAGAGTTATGAGGGATTCAAGAATTCTTGTGTTAGCCACTATGTTATAGTATGGAGTTACTTAGGTTCTTCTTTTTGGTCACAATACTGGTTTCATTTTCACTAGTGTCTTGATTTGATTCTTTAGGTGGAGAAATATGCTAAGGTAGAAAAGTCTATCAAATCTGATGACTCACAACCCACAGTCTGGCCTGCCCATGTAAGTGGTCATTGCTAGTCAATTTCTAGTAATGCTAATCTGGGATCTGAATTTATTAAACATACCCTTCTAATTTGGGACCTTTTGTTTTTTCAAGATCCAATTTCAAGAAGGAGTAACTATTTTGTTTTTCCAAAATATAGTTTTAATTTTAAAGATTAATTTTACTGCATAACTATTTTGTTAACCTTTTTTGGTTGCATGTTGGGAGTTCTCATTTGATTTCTTTTTCAAATTAATACATTCTTCTAAGTGTATCTCTTAAAAGTTCTAATTTTCTCTAATTGTAATTATTTCTTAAAGGGAGAAGTAAGCATAATGTATTAAACATAGATGAACCCTTAAAGTAAATAATAAAAGATGTTTTGTATTTAAGATGTTTTGAGCCCTGTTTGGTGGCCTTCCTGTAATCCCAGGAACTCAGGAGGCCAAGACAGTAGGATTGCAAGCCTGATGCATGCCCCAGTGACTTAGACTCTGTCTCAGAATAACGAAGGGCTGGGGATGTTGCTAAGTGGTAAAGCACCCCTGAGTTGAATCACCATGCCACATACACTACAACCTTTTGTTTGAGTGGCAACACAAAGATGTTTGTGTGACAAATTAAAAACAGATATTTTCAAAAGTTTGTTTTTATGGTACTGGGATTGAACCCAGGGGGATTATACCTCTAAAATTACCCCCAGCTTTGTTTTATTTTTTATTTTGAAACAGTGTCACTAAGATGTGGAGGGCTTAAGTTGTGGAGTATGGCCACAAACCTGCAATCCTCCTGCCTTAGCTTCCCAAGTACTGGGATTACAGGTGTGTGCCACCACATCACCAACAGTTCTATCCTCTTAATATTATTTCATAGTTTCACTTTTTATATCCAGGTTATGAAATTCTGTCATATTTTGCTCAGGCTTACTGCATTGGAACTCTCCCAAAATGCCACATAAAAGAATCCTATACAGCTTTACAGAACATCTATACACCCCTCAAGGGGTGGAGCGGCATGAGGGTTTGGTTACTGGCAGGGGGACCTCAGGCAGGTAACCTAACCTCTCTCTGCCCAGTTCTTTCATCTTTTTCATAGAGATATGGTGCCAGCCTTGAGGATATAGAGGAGATTACATGAGACAGTACCTGTCGAGTGCTGAGAGCAATGTTCAATAAATGTTTATTGTTAGGATTTTCATTATATGTACTAATACGTATTACAATGTGTTGGTGGCATACTAGTATCATTGCATTACATGTTTTTACTTCAGTGTACAGTAATGCTTCATTTAAAAACAAGCCATTCTGAACTTTATTCTCTTGAGCCATAAACATTTCTATAGTAAGTTCCATGTGTCTTCTATAACAGACATAATTTAGTGTATCATATTTCAGATGTTTTTTTTTTTTTTTTTTTTGCTTACTTACTTGAGAAAGTATTATTTGGGATACCCTGTCTTTTTCAGGATATAAAAGATGATTATGTATTTGAATGTGAAGCTGGTAATCAGTATCAGAAAACAAAGCTGACCATCTTGCAGTCACTTGGTGATCCACTTTACTATGGTAAAATACAGCCATGTAAAGCAGATGAAGAAAGTGACAGCCAGATGTCTCCATCCCAGTGAGTTCTGTTAAATATATGTAATGGACACATCCAGGCAACCAAAATATACTTAGCAACTACTAATGAACTATTAATGACTAAAAATTTACCTTTGGGAATTCACTTAAGTATAACAATCAGATGAACATGAATGAACAAACATGAATTGACAATTCATGTGAATAAACTTAAATTGTAGTTATCATGTTTACCAGAGTTATTTTAAATAATAGTTTCTTTAAAAAAAAAAAAACACCTGATAAACTAGGCATGGTGTTACACACTTGTAATCCCAATATGTGTGAGGCTGAGACAGGAGGATCACAGGTTTGTAGCCAGCCTCAACTACTTTGTGAGGCTCTCTTCAACTTAGTGAGATCCTTTTTCAAAATAAAAGAGTTAAAAGTAGGGCTGGGGGTGTAGCTCAGAGGTAGAATACTGCTGAGTTTAATCCTCAGTACCACACAGAAAAAAAAAAAAACTTTTCTGGTATAATTATTGGTTATGTTAGCTCTAAAGAATAGTCTGGACATATCCTTTTTTTATTTATGTATTGGCAGTTTATATAGCTAATTCTCAAATTCTATGTAAATTCTCTGATTACATATGTTTAGTACAGGGTACCAGTACCTAATTTTATTTTTATTTTTAGTTTTTTTAATCACATTGATACTGTTTTGCAAAAAGAGAAAAGACCTCAACAGAAAAAGGCTCGGATCAGTTCTGTCAAATTCTTTACACCGAAAACTGAAAATTAGAGTAGAAAGGTAGATTTTAAAGAATAACCTCGCCAATACCTAGATGAAAGTCAGTGAGAAAAAAAGTAGTAATCAAGGGACTCCTTAGTCCTTAGTAAAGGGACTCCTTAGCTAAAACAACATAAAGATTAGATATTTTGATTACCTGTGTTTTTAAAAATCTTTGTCTAAAGACATATGTTGGTCATTTTAAATTAACATTTCTAGAGCACAAAAATGCAATCTTTGTCCTCAAGGGAAAAACTAGGTTCAAGGCCAACTGAGCCACGCCTGTAATTCCAGTACTTAAGAGGTGGAGACAGGAGGATCAAAACTTTGAGAATGATCTTAAGCTGCACAGCAAGACTCTTAAGCAACCTAGTGAGACTGTTTCAAAGCCAAACATAAATTGGGTTGGGGGTGGCTTAGAGGTAGAATAGCCCCAGGTTCACAATCCTCAGTACCACAGAAAACAAGCCAGCTGACTACTTTGATAGGAGAATTGCATCAGGGAGTTGCTGCAGAAAATGCGACATGATTCATTATCTTCCAATTATTCTATCATATTCATAAATTACTTTAATAACTATGAAATTAAAATTTGATTGCATTAACTTTTTGCATTTTATATTTCAGCTCCTCTACAGATGATCATTCAAATTGGTAATTACAAAATAAATTATTTTAACCTATCAAGAAATAATAATTAAATGTCATACTTTAAAAATACTTTGACCAAGCCAGGCTTGGTGGCGCAGGTTTGTAATCCCAGCATTTGAGAGGCTGAAGTAAAAGGATTGTGGTTCACAGACAGCCTCAGTTACTTAGTGAGGCCCTTTGCAACTCATTGAGATCCTGTTTCAAAATAAAGAATAAAAAAGCCGGGCGTGGTGGCGCACGCTTATAATCCCAGCATTCTGGAGGCTGAGACTGGAGGATCGTGGTTCGCAGACAGCCTCAGCTACTTAGTGAGGCCCTCTGCGACTCAGTGAGACCCAGTTTCAAAATAATGAAAAATAGGGCTGGGGGTATAGTTCAGAGGTAGAGTACCCCTAGGTTCCATCCCCAGTACTGCAAAAAAAAAAAAAAAAAAAAAAACCCACAACTTTGATCAAGATATTTTATTTGAATTTGCAACAACCTATCTTGTCTGAAATATATTTTGAAGTCCTGTTCTGTTATGTAAACAATAGTACTGACTTTCTGAGTCAAAGATTAAAATGAATAAAAGGCCAAAGGTCTTATACACAGTAATTTAGGAGTGACACTTCTAGGAATGTACGGTTCTTAGTAATTTTGAGCCCAGATTTCGTTTTATAAATAACTGTTGTGACAAAATAAACTTCCTCTGACTTAAATCAGCCAAATAACTTCTCTTTCATAAACCTCCAAATTTTAGTCATTCCTTTATAAGTTTAAATGTACTTTAAATTTTTAATGATGTTTTGGTAGATTTTAAATTAGTTTATAATATTACTGTGACTAAAATAGGGAAGACTTCAAAAGTGATTTGGGGGATTCTTAAAACACTCTTACCTAATACTTCTCTTTCACCTCTTTTACATTTTAGGTTTGTTATTGGGTCAAAGACTGATGCTGAGAGGTAAAATATAAATATATACATACACACACATACACATATATGTATATCTTTCCATCTCTGTTTTTGGTCAGGACAGATATGAAAATCATTTCGCCCTTATAGGATATGAGGTTCTCTATTAGTAGTCATAAACTTTAATTTTAGTCATGCCATTAACTGCTTGAACATAATATCAATTAATATTTATAAGCCTTAAATGCAAAGATATGTTATTGAACAGTAAAAATCTCTTAAGGTCTTTTTCAACTTTAAAATTTTGTTGATCCTAGGAAAATGTGAAAAGGCTTGATATATCAATCTATTAGAAGTCATTATTTTCATAGGATGAGATTTGGGGAGACAATAAGAAACTAGAATCTGGTAGCCAAGGAATATGATTTTCAGGTAGCCCAAGAGAAAAGCTTTTTTTTTTTTTGGCCACTTACTGCTTAAATTATTCCTGTAATTTCTGTATCAGAAAGAAATAAGATACTGAAAATATGTCTTCAGATTGTTAGCAAAATGTTCTAAACATTTATTGTCAAAAATACTGCAATTATGCACTTTTAACTCAAGGATAAATTGCCTAATTTTAATTTTTCTGTTAAATTTAATAGAATATTTTGACCAGAAGTAGCCTCATGCATTTCTTATATAATAAATTTGTGTTTAAAGTAAGACTAGCTGAATTCTTACCTATTTTCTCCTGATATTTTAGGGTAGTTAATCAGTACCAAGAACTGGTCCAGAATGAAGCCAAATGTCCAGTCAAGATGTCACACAGTTCTAGTGGCTCAGCCAGTCTGAGTCAGCTTTCTCCTGGGAAGGAAACAGAAGTATGTTTGGTTATTGTTACTTTTTTGTACCTAATTATTTCTCAAGGAATCTGAACTATGTTTAAGAATTATATTTTGAGGGGTAAGGGGATTTTAGTTTTGATTTGCCTTTTAACATTTTTATTATATAACTTTTTGTGATAGAAAGTTTCAGATAGGCAAAGATAGTGTTAGTCATCTAGCCTCAACACTTGCTACTGTCTTGGAAGGCAGAAGCTTTGCCTTAACCTTATGTTTTGCTTTTCTTCTCTCTCACACTCTATCTTTTCATCTTACCACTCAGAAATCTTTCCTTTTTTCTTTATGTTTGCTGTAATGTATTACATGGGTCTCATGTGAAATTATGTTTTTTTGTAATACATATGATATTTAGTATATAATCACTACTTTGCAAAGTTATAAATTTTTTTCATATGAGTTATAGTGGTATTTTAATTTTAACATGTATGCTCATGTCGTTGTCTTTCAGCAGTCTGAGACAGTGTCAGTTCAGACCTCAGTGTTGGGGAAAGGGGTAAAACATCGACCTCCACCCATCAAACTTCCTTCAAGCTCAGGAAATAGTTCCTCAGGTATTTAAATTCTTAGTTTTTGGGAATGTAGAGTAAGAAACTTCATATAATCATAATCTGTGTTTTAAAGCTATATTTTTATTCCTACAGTTTACAGAGTTTTAAATTCTAAGTCCAGGAAATAACTTGATATTCTTCCAGGTAACTATTTTACAGCACAGCAAGTCAGCTGTTTTCTAAAGTCTCCAACTCCTCCTCCTCCTTCTAAGCCACCAAGTCTTTCTCGAAAGTCATCCATGGATCTCAATCAAGTTAACATGCTTTCTCCAGCTGCCCTGTCACCTGCCAGCTCATCACAAAGTGAGTCATAACTTAAGTTCTTTATTAAATTATCATAAGCTTTTGCAATAGTGTTTCTTAAGGCAACTTTTTTCAATCTGTGAAATAGTGAGATCTAAATGTACTGTGTACCCAGAATGTGTAAGTTGCAAGAAGCTTTAGGCAGAGCTCTTGTAGTTGTATGTGTTCTGTGTTTATTGTAATTGTTACTGTTTTTCCATATCTATGTATGCACTCTATGGATACCTTTCCTATAGACTTGCAAGCTACACATCTTCTTAAAAAAAAATCTGGCAGTTACATGTGGCAATAAGATTCCAAAATATTTTTTATTTCAGTATACTCTAGGATCATTTTACATTTTTTATAAACTATGCAGCTGATAGGAAAAATGTTACAGTATTGTTGCTGCAGGTCCTATCTTTGCATTTGTAAGAAGTCAACTAGTTCCAAGGTGGTGATAGAGTAAACTGAGGGAAAACCAATATTTCAGAAACACTCTACACTTTTATAGATTGTTATCAGTTACTAAAATATGATGATAATCATGATGCATTATTCTGAAGACATTGAAATGTAATTTTCACTAGTGGTTATTTTTTAAAATCAATAGTTATATAAGAATGCAGGAATTAGTTTGGGAGAATTTCTCCAAATTAATAAATATCTGAATACTTTAAGTACCAATTTGGGAAAAAAGCATTCCAGTTTTTTAGATTTTTTTATAGATAACTAATGTGTGCTGAAAGTTTTAGTACACTGCACAGTGATAGGATGGTCTTTGCATTAGATATAAACATCTTCATCTTGATAGCTCAAAAGGTGTAATTTTTCTGCCTTCTTGTTTTGCACAAAGAAAAATATATAAATTTTCTGAAAGTCTATTCACACTTCTTATGTTGTGGGTATTGGATTATGGTAATCTACTGCACACAGTTGTTACTTTAAGTAAGGGTAGAGTGACAGCTTCTGGACATTCACATTTCTTTCCTTTCTTTCTGCAGGACATGAAAGCTAAAAAAGAAAACACCTCAAGAGCTTTTGGTTTTACTTTTTTGGTTTTTATTTTTTTGTTTTTATTTTTTTTTAATTGATAAACTGTGCATACTTCATTCACAACAGATTTTCTATACATTCTACATTTAAATAGAAGTACACAGTTACTGTTAAAGATGCAGTATTATCTATCAAACATTTGCTTTATTACTGTTTTTTAGAAATTTGTTTGTCAGGATAAGCTTGATGTGTTAGGACTTAAGTATGTATATTTAGGTACCAAATATGATTGCTAACCATATGTAATTTATTAAATATGTTCACAGTTTATCTCAGACTGTTACACTAAGAAAGCAGTATATTTAAAAAAGTCTTGAATTAGTGAAATTGTAAATAACAAAAACTAATTTGAATTCCTTTTGAACTTTTTAGGCCAAAGGCAGCATGTAAAAAAATAACTTTTAAGTAGGTATTGTGGTAGATTACAAGTGTATATTTTACTGTTACTCTAATAACATCTATTATGGGATTTTAGGTGATATACTGCATCCTTAATTGTAATTGAGTGTAGCAACACTCATGTATCATGTGTAGAAATTAACACTTGCAGTTAACTGCTTAAAAAAAAACTGGAACAAATTGTCAGTGCTAAGATTCCATTAACCTTATTTTAAAAGGACTGGCCATTTATAACAAACTAGCAATTTTTATTTTTCTCAATGAGCAGGATCTGGAACTACTAAGCCATCTACTCCTACACCAACCCCTTCATCGACCCCACACCCTCCTGATGCTCAGAGCTCAACTCCTAATACCCCTTCAGCCACCCCTTCTCCCCAAGATTCAGGCTTCACCCCTCAGCCCACTTTAACTCAGTTTGCTCAGCAGCAAAGGTCTCTGAGCCAGGCAGTGCCTGTAACGACCATTCCTCTTTCCACCATGGTGACATCTATAACTACAGGAACCACGGCCACCCAGGTCATGGGAAACACTGCTGGACTTAACTTCATCAATGTAGTGGGCTCTGTTTGGTAAGTTTGCAGTAATGTCCTCATTTTCTTAAGAGAGTTTCACCAGTCTAAGTAAATTCTTATTTGTGAAATTAAGAAAAAAATTGCATACTATTCAAACTGAAAGAGAATAAATATGAACAGAAGCTGCCTCACGTGTATGTTTTAATTTTAAGCATGCATCATTACCTGCACTACGATACTTCATATTGATAGCAGCCTAGATTTTTCTTTTATTTTCTCTTACTATCTTTAATCTCTTGCTTAGCATATTAATTTTCCAAATTATATTTTAAAACCTTGATATATATACTCAGTACTTGAATTTAGCCAACCTTGCTATCACTTTCTGGCATTAAAATGACACTAAAAAAAGAAAAGAAAAATGGTACTAAGCCTGGAAACTGATTTTTAAGACAGAAAATAGCTAATTGAAGTCTGTTTGTAGTTTCTTTGTTTTTTAATCTGAAGAATGATGTGGCTGATTTTTCCTTCTACAGTGCAAGTTTAATGCTTTGTCTCATTCTCCTGCAGTGGGGCCCAGGCTTTGATGAGTGGTTCAAACCCTATGCTGGGCTGTAATACTGGTGCCATAACTCCTGCAGGAATAAACCTGAGCGGCCTTCTCCCCTCAGGAGGTCTGCTACCAAATGCATTGCCCAGTGCAATGCAGGCAGCTTCTCAAGCAGGTCAGAATATTGGAAATGATAACCTCTCTAAAAAAAAAAATGAAAGTACATGCTAAAGTGAAAAATGTTATTTTGAGATTACCACTGAAAACATTCAATGTTATTTCATGAGGTGTTATGTCCCACGTATTTTATTTCAAAAGCCTTTAAGTTTGCAAAGTTGAATTAAAAACCACCTAGTTAACAACTTCTATGAAAAACTTGGTAAACCTGTAAGTCTTTGCATATTAGATGTTCTGTAAGTCTTTGCATATTAGATGTTCTGCTTCCCAACACTGTGATAAAGTTAATTTTGGTAGTCTTATTGTTATCAGTGTACTCATATTGCAGAGAAAAGAAATGTATGTTTAAAATGTTTGTTTTGCAAGAGAGGCAGCATAGCCAAGCAGTTAAAAGCCTAGATCTGGAGCCAGACTTGCCTCAGTTTAAATTCAAGTTGGGCAGCTCACTGTGCACTCTTGGAGAATTTATTTACCTTTGTGTTTCATTTTTGTTATAAATAAAATTGGGACAGCAATAGCAGTTTGCCTCATGGTTATAAGGATTAGATAAGTAAATTAGGATGAAGTACTTAGACTGTGCCTGAGACATTAAAAATATTTCCCATCATTTGTAGTAGTAATTTTATTAATAAAGTAATAATTTTACTAATACTACTACAATCCATCAGTAATGTATTGTTCTTGCATATGCTATTTTTATGTTTTTTCCAAGATGCTGTAATGCCTTGCAACAATTCATTTTCTTACAACTGAGAAAAGTTTTAGCAGGAAAAACAATGTAGAAAAGTTTATCAAATTTTCCATAAATTATAAGAAAGAATTCAAAGAATATAAATTAAAACATGTTAGCATGTTTTTATGATTTCCTCATTCTATGTTTTTTATAATGGGCCTAAATGTGTTTTAGTGGCAGAAACCCTAAAAATAGAATTAAGTCTTTAATTTAGATTATTCACATTTACTAATAACTCTACTTAGTTGTACTATGTACACATGGCTGCAGTTGCTAATTGGAGGGAACCTTGGAGAAATCACTTAACTTTTCTCCCTTAGCCTCAGTTTCATCCACTTTAAAGCAGAAGTAAAACTATTTCAATTTGATTTGGTACTCATGAAAAATGAAGTATGTCATGCCTTCAGTAAGCTTGGAAACACTATACTGTTGCCATCCCCCTTTGTATACTATATTAGCCCTGAGAAATATAAATAGATGCCAATACCTGAAATGTATTTGCACAACAGTGATAGTTCTCTTTAAGCTATTTCTTTTCAAAAGAATTTTTCCTGAGAGCGATACAAGTTTTATCATTGTAATCTGATTATGCTTTTTCAGTTTCTTATGCGGCATAAGACTTGAGTAGTATATCACATGTGAATTTTCTGCCTCTCATCTTTCTTTAATAAAATTAACAGAGAACTAGATAAATTTTTCAGTTAATGTTTAAATTGGTATATTTTGTTAGTAAAAAACATACCTATACTTTGAGACCAACTACAGAAAACTATGGCCCACAGTTTAAGCTAAGAGGTAATTTTACATATTTAAAGGATTTTTTTTTTTTTTTTTTTTTTGGTACTGGGGATAGAACCCTTCTCTGGGCTACACTCCCAGACCTATTTTATACATTTTTTATTTGGAAACAAGGTCTCTTAAGCCAACAAGGCTGGCTTCAAACCTGCACTATCCTCCTGTATTCGCCTCCCAAGCGTGGGGATTATAAGCGTGCACCACCATGCCTGGCTAAAGGATTTTTTAAAAAAGAAAAATGTACAACAGAAGCTGTGTATATGTGGCCCACAAAAACTACTTTATGGTTCTTTACTACAAAAGTCTGCCCGTCCTCTGACCTTAAGATGTGTTCTATATATTGTGTCAGTCGTTTTTAGGAATAACAGAATTTGCAGATCATTGTTTTCTGATTTGGAGTTTTGATCCTTATACACAACATTAAACATTCTTTAGCATTCTGATTATTAGTCTTTGTAATTTTAAAAAATTAGCACAGAATACAGCTGTTCCCAGGCATATGATTATTATAATATATATACTACATAGCACTGAGAATTGTGATAGATGCCAGTACCCACAGTGTATTTACACAGCAGTGATAGCTTTGTGTTCATGGTTTCCACTTAATTTTAAACTACTATTTGTCCAGCCAATAATGACAGTAGTGAAAAAGAAGTCTCAATTTCTGAACTATAAAATATAACTTGCATCTAATATTCCACATCTTTAAAAAAAAATCTCAGTATTTATAAATATTGAAGAAAATGGACTTAAAGGTATGGAAAATACACACATCTGTAGAAAAGTATATAAAATGTACCTATATTTACTGAAGTTTAAGTTATTTTCACATGTAATAAAGTTTAAATTCGTTATAACCATGAGTTTTACTTAACAGGTGTTCCATTTGGTTTAAAAAATACTTCAAGTCTCAGGCCTTTAAATCTACTCCAGGTAAAATTGAAACACTGCTTTTGATTAACGTTTTTATGCTTTGATTTTCTTAATGTTGCTCATATAATATTTACAATTCTGAGATCTTTTATATTTTTGCTTTGCGTAGTCAGGTGGATACAGAGAAAAAGCAATATTTTAAAAACTCCCATGTTCATTAGTTTCAGCAGCCCTGCCTACTTACCCAGGAAGATACTTGACAAGAGTAGTGGTAGCAGATATACTTAACACACTAATTCACCTCCTGTATATATTATGTATACATATATTGTACTATTTGCTTAAAATATATTATTTTGTACTTGGAGATTTTTTTAATGGTTGTGTGTTCTTTTCCAAGTAAAGTATGATTTCTTAATGCAGTGCCAGGCACCTACTAGTCATTAGTAGATATTGTGTTATAACACATATCTAATGATGATTTTTATCTTTTTAACACAAGAGCCTTCTACCTCCAGGCTACAGCCCTAGCCCTACTTAATTTTTATTTGGAAACGGGGTCTCGCCAAGTTACTAAGAGCCTCACTAAGTTGCTGAGGCTGTCTTCTAACCTGCAGTCTTATTTGAGCCTCCCAAGTACTGGGATTACAAGTGTGCATCACCATGCCTGGCTTTTACTTTCTTTGTACATGTTATCATGTGAACTGACAGATCAACCAACCTGGTACCTGGTGTTTGGGATTAATAAATTAAAACATTTAATTTAAAACATAAAACTTAATTTGTTATATTCATGTTATGCCAATGTCTGCAGACTATAATTGCAGAACAGTATACTTGTAATATGGACAAGTCTACAGATTACATTGGTTTATTTATATTACTTTCAACATTGCTGTTGGAATTTGTCTTGAGGAATTTCTCTCACTTTTAAGGGAAATCCTTTCATAATGTTGATTTTTAAAAAACAAAAAGACAGCCGGGCGTGGTGGCACACACTTGTAATCCCCGCACTTGGGAGGAGGAGACAGGAAGATCACATAGGTTCGAAGCCAGCCTCTCTAGCTTGAGACCCTGTTTACAAATAAAAAAAATAAAAATAGGTCTTGGAGGGTAGCCCAGAGGTAGAAGAGTTCCATCCCCAGTACCATATTTGATCAAACAATTTTTTTTAACTATATAATCCTAAATTCTGTAATTAGAATTGACTTGGCGTTTCTCTTAAGGGCCACAAAGTGCTTATAACCTAAATCCCAAGGATAAAAATGGGAGGGAAAAAGACCTTATCTTCTGTGCATTTGGAAAGCATCATTTTAATTTTTAATCTGGAGTTTTTTGGATACTTCCAAATTTTTTAAGTTAATTCAGATTTAGAAAAAGAGAGCAAGAAATAGTCTTCATGCTAAATATGGACATCTAATGCACTTTCTTTTCAGCTCCAGAATTCCTCGCTATGTTATATTAAAATCCATGTATTTTTTGGCAAGTTTTGGGGAATCATTTGTCTTAATAATTCTTATTCACAAGTTTTGTTCTTGTTTGTGGTACTAGAGATTGAACCCAGAAGCAGTCTACCTGTGGGCTACATCCCCAGTCCTGTTTTGTTTTATTTTGAAAAAGTGCCATGCACTGACCTTGAACATGAAATCCTCTTGTCTCAGCCTCCCAAGTACTGGGATTATAGGCATGTGCCACTGCACCCAGCTTCACAACTTCTTTCTAATGCATTTAATGCTCTTATTTTATTGACATATAAGTAAAAAGATATAGTATATAAATTTGGCTAGCTATTAACTTGAAGCAGAACATTTTTAACATTTTAAGGACAGAAAACTTATTTCGTTTTGCTTTTTGTTCACCTGTTTTTTCAGTACCTCGTTCTAGTGTCTGACTTAATAAATGCTCTAAAATTAATTGTAGAATAAAAAGTATTTTTTAGAATAAAAAGTATTTTTTTAGAAGAAGCATGTGAAAGTAACCTAATTCTTGTTTAAATTCTCAGCAGCTTCCTGGTGGTTCGCTCATTTTTAACACCCTGCAGCAGCAGCAGCAACAGCAACTCTCTCAGTTTGCACCACAACAACCTCAGCAGCCCACAGCTTCTAGTCCTCAACAGCTGGGGGAGCAGGTATGGGTTTTTTAGCTTTCCCTGTACTTTTACCATAGAATTTAGGGATTTTTTTTTTTTCATATAGTCCAAGCATATTTCAGGTTGTTTAATTTGTTTGGATAAACATTTCATATACGGTTTTTCTTTATTAACAACAGTAGCTCTCTAGATGAAAAAGGAAATTCTATAGTGGAGCAAACAAGGCAAACTAAAGGAGGAGAAAGGAGAGGGGAAGAGGAAAATCTCTAAAACACACAATGTACTTAAACATATCGAAGTCAATCACTAAGCCAAGCAAGGGAAGGGGGAATGGGGTGGGAATTGGGTAGGGGTTAAATCAGTGATGTGTACATGTATGTACACACAAGTTTTTTACCCCAATATGATGTATGAATATAATGCACCAATTAAAAATTACCAGTTAGTGTGTGGCTTCTCCCCTGCACCCCCATTGCTGGGCGGGAAATGTTAAGCAGGCACTCCACCACTGAACTACATCCGATTGCCTGTTTTCTTATAGAGCAGCCACACTGAGTAGATGATATCTCCGTCTTACACAGTAGGAATCAGGTTCCAGTAAGTGAGTTGCTCACAACCTTACAGGGAATGGTAAAACCAAGTATTTCTGCCCTATTCCACATGTATTTTCTACCCATTCATCACCTTTCTGTTCATAGGATTTTGTTGTTTGTTGGGATACAGTAGCTATCAGTTAGGGTGCCTTGTCTCTGTTATATTTGGGGCAGTAGGAACACAAAAACATAATCTATACACTGCTGAACAGAATGAAATTGAATAAGGACTATAGTAAAGTACTGATTCCTGAGTCTCTTCCCCAGAGTTTCAGCATTGGTCCTTTTTGTCCAAGTCTCCCCAATCAAGTCTTCATCTTTTTTTTCCTACTCAACTCTTGATTGGATGAAGTTTGTCCTTCAATAAATTTCTCAAAAAAGACAATCAGAACTATTTTTTTATTCTTAACACATTAAGGGTTGCTTAGCTGATAAAATCCCTAATTTGCTTCCCTTTTTTTTCCAACTGTGGTAAAATACAAATAACAAAGTGTACTGTCTTAACTATATTTAAATGTATAGCTTAGTAGTGTTACATGAATTAACATTGTTGTCCTGTACATTTCTAGAATTTTTTCATCTTCTCTAAAACTTTTTACCAGTTAATATCAATTCTTTATTTTATATTCCACCCAGCCACTGCCAACCAGAATTCTGCTTTAGGTTTCTATAAGCTTAATTACTCTAGTTATATCATGTAAGTGAAATCATATAAAATTTATCCTTTTGTGTCTGCTGATGACATTTTCAAAGAAACCATTTCTTTGGATATATACTCAGAATTTAGCTTAGTGTATTTTATGGTAATTCTGTTTTTACTTTTATGAGAAGCACCATACTGTATTTACGTTGTACCTGCACTGTTTAACATTCCCACCAACAGTGTACAAGGGTTGTAGTTTCTCCAAATCCTCACCAGTACTTGTTATTGTCTGGGTTTGGGGGTTTTATTCTCTTTTCTTGTGCTGGAGGTCAAACTCAGAACTTAGAACATGTTAACCCCACACTCTGCCACTGAACTTCATCCCGGGTAACCCCCCCCCTTTTTTTTTAATAACAGCCATTCTAATAAGTGTGAAGTAAAAATCTCACTGTTGTTACTTACAGTTACCTAGTGGTAGTG
This sequence comes from Muscardinus avellanarius, assembly GCF_963383645.1. NCBI lineage: Eukaryota > Metazoa > Chordata > Mammalia > Rodentia > Gliridae > Muscardinus > Muscardinus avellanarius. The sequence goes on along the minus strand of NC_137787.1, from coordinate 134,791,494 downwards.
AAGTGGAGGATCTTCTCACAAACGTGGTCATTTCTCTGTTCTCCTTGGGGGTGTCTCTTTTTAGGCCCTTTGCACATTTTTTATTAGAGGCTTGGCAGGTGGCCCATGGCTGTAATCTTAGCACTTGGAAGGCTGAGACAGGATGATGGAGGCCAGCGAAGACCTGCAGCAAGTTAAATAGGCTAATTGTTTTTTGTTTTTGAATTAAGTTATTTATATACATATAGCAGGTAGATAGGATTTGCAAATACTTTGTTCTATTTGTGAGTTGTCTTTTTACATTTCTGATTGTGTTCTTTGCACAGAAGTTTTTTTGATGCAGTCCATCCATTTTATTCATTTTTATTTTTTGTGCTTTGAGGTTATTGAAGTAATCATTGCCAAATTCATTGTCATGAAGTTTTTCCCTTTTTTCTCTGAGTTCTATACTTCTGTGTCTCACTCTTTAAACTTATTGAAAATGCTTCCCACTGTTAACTTGCTTATATGTTTTTGCTGCCAACCTAATTATCTTGCTCTTGTAAATGTATTTAATTAGTCATTTCGTCCAGAGGCCTCAAAGAGTTTATTTTTAATCTTTAAAGTCTAATCTTTTCACTTTGATATGTTTCAGAATTAGTCTTTCCATATCTTTACTGTAGGGGCTGTTAGTGTGTAGATTCAGGTCTTTATTTCTTGAACATTTTGTTGGAGTATAAACTTCTAGTTTCTTAAAGTAGAATCTTAATTAGGTTGAAGCCACTCTTTTCTAAAGTAAACATTGAATATCACATGCTTCCATCTCTTCCTCCCTAGCCTTTTCATTTTATATTTTGAAACAAGGTCTTGCTAAGTTAACACATGCTGGTGCTGGCCACCTGCAACCCTTCTGTCTAAGCTTCCAAACACTGGGGTTACAGGCTTGTGCCAGCACACCCGGCTCCTTATCAGTACTTTTTAAGGGGCTTTCTACAAATTTCAACCCATCGTGCCTTTATTTTCATTCCCTAGAATGTTCTAATATCACTTGTGAATTAAATGGGCTTTAGGTGTATCTTTGATTTCCAAATATTTGGGTTTTCTGGATATCTTTTTTGTGTGTGTGTGGTGGTACTGGGGTTCCTGGAAGCCCTTCTACCTCTGGGCTACACTCCCAGACCTATTTTATACTTTTTATTTGGAAACAGGGTCTCTTAAGCCAGTGCGGCTGGCTTCAAACCTGCACGATCCTCCTGTCTCCGCCTCCCAAGCGTGGGGATTACAAGCGTGCGCCACCACGCCCAGCTCTTCTGGATATCTTTCTGAAAAGATATTTTTTCTAGTTTAACTCAATATTGTCTGAAAATATAATTAAGTTGGTGAGGTTTGTTTTATAGTCCAGAATATGGTCTGTCTTGTTTAATATTGTTTGTGCATAAAAATGTATATTACATATTAGGAGTGTTCTTTATCTGAGTATATTGTTTGATGTTAGTGTTCAGATCATCTACGTTCTTACTCATTTTCTTTCTATGTGTTCTATTAATTATTCAGAAAAGTGTCAAAATCTGCATCCCAAACCATGGAAATTTCTGTTTCTCCTTTCAGTTCTGTCAGCATTGGCCAAAGGTTTCCCCCCCTCTGTTGTTTTTTTTTTTTTTTTTCCCGGTACTGGGGATAGAAGCCATGGGGCATTCTACCTCTGAGCTACACCCCCAGCCCTATTTTTTATTCTTTGTTTTGAAACAGGGTCTCACTGAGTTGCAAAGAACCTCACTAAGTAGCTGAGGCTCTCCATGAACCTAGATCCTCCTGTCTCAGCCTCCCGAATGCTGGGATTACAAGTGTATGCAACCATGTACGGCTCTAAACGTTATTTTTTGAAGCTCTTTTTTGTTTATTTTTTTGTATGATGTTGGAGATTGAACCTGGAGGCATTCTCCCTCTGAGCTACACCCCGAGCTCTATTTTATTTTGAAACAGGGTCTCCCTAGGTTGATGAGAGTCTCACTACTTGCTGAGGCTGTCCGGCCTACAATCCTCCTGTCTCAACCTTCCAAGTGCTGGGATTATAGGTGTGCACCACTATGCTTGGCTGAAGCTATATTTTTATGTGCATACATATACTAATCCTCAATGAATTGATTGGTTTTTTAAATGATTTTTATCTTTAATATTTTTTGCTTCTTGAGATTGTTAGCATAGTATATTGTTTCCTATCACTTAAGTTTTTCCATGCTTCTATTTATTATTTTTGTTTCTTATTCAACATGTATAGTTCTTATTCCAGCTAGTGATATTTAACCTCTGTTTGCAACATTTACAATCTTCTTCAGCCTTGTGGGCCTTTTTTAGGGGGGCTATTTATATCTTTTGGGTTTTGTGTTATAATAGCTCTATATATTTTTTTCTTTTTTATAATAGCTTCATTCTGCAGTTGATGTTGCATTTTCATATATTCATTTTATGGACTGGGTTCCAAGTTCAAGAATATCCTCTTTTGGATCGCGGTTCGCGGACAGCCTCAGCTACTTAGTGAGGCCCTCTGCAACTCAGTGAGACCCTGTTTCAAAATAAAGAATAAAAAATTGGGCAGGGGAGGTTGAATGCCTCTGGGTTCCATCTCCAGACCCACAAAAAAAAAAAAAAAAAAGAATATCCTCTTTTGTCAGTCAGTTCTATGCTTTCCTGTGTCATTTCTTTCTATATCCAAGAGAGGTTCCCCTCAAAATGAATGTGATTTTTGAAATGTTTGACTTCTATTCTATACTGAAATGTTTGTTTGTTTGTTTGCTGTACTGGGGGTGGAACCCAGGGGCTTTTCTACCTCCAGGCTCTACTTCCAGACCTATTTTATATTCTATTTGGAAACAGGGTCTCACTTAAGTTGCTGAGAGCCTCACTAAGTAGCTGAGTCTGGCTTTGAACCTGTGTGATCCTCCTGTCTCAGGCTCCCAAGTGCTGGGATTACAAGTGTGCACCACCATGCCTGGCCTAAAATGTTATTTCAAATACAATTTGGGGTATTAGCAAAGGATGTCTTTTGCAAAGTTAAAGTTTTTATTTTGATGAGGTCCAAGTTTATTTTTTTTCTTTATAGATTGCGCATTAGAGAACTTCACGTATCCATAGGTTCCAAAGATTGTTCTCCAACAATTTTAGTTTTCTGTTTTAAATCTATGACTATTTTTTAGCTAATTTTAGTGTAAGGTATATGACTTGGATCTGGGTTCACTGTTATTTTGGCTATGAATATCCAGTTGCTCCAAGTACAATTTGTTGAAAAGCTGTTCTTTCTCAACTGAACTACTTTTGCATCTTTATCACTGGGTTATGTATTTGTTGGTTAGAGTGTTCTGTTCTTTTGGTCTGTAGTCTACCCCTTAGCTAATATCTTACTCTCTCAATCAGAATACACTATGTAGTAGGTTTTAAGTCAAACAAAGTGGTTCATCCGACTTTATATTTCTCTCATATCTAATCTAGATCTTTTCTCTTTCCACACACAAATCCTAGAATCATCTTGTCTATATCTAAGAAAACCTTGCTGAGATATTTAAAGAAAGTGAATTAAACTTGTTGATCTCTTGAGGGAAGAATTGCCTTTTTATTATGAGTCTTTCAGTGAACACAGATACATTAGGTAGGCCAAAATCAATTGTAGTTTTGGTATATAAATCTTGTATTTGTTTTGTTAGACTTATTCCTAAATTTTTCTCCTGCCTTTGAGTAATTACAAATTATATTATTATCTTAATTTTTGTTCCTATATTAATTACTAGTATGTAGGTTTTGTTTGTTTGGTTGGTTTTTTGTGGTCCTGGGAGAAGAACCCAGGGACTTGTCTACATTTTATTTGGAAACAGGGTCTCACTAAGATGCTGAGAGCCTTACTAAGTAGCTGAGGCTGGCCTTAAACCTGTGCGATCCTCCTATCTCAGCCTCCTATGCTCTGGGATTACAAGTATGAGCTACCACACCCAGTGTGTAGTATTGCTTTTTGTTTTATGAATCTCACATTTTGCAGTTCTACTTAAAACTTGCTAGCTTTTATTTTTTCCTTTACAGTCTGTATGCGAACTTAATTTCCTTAAATTACTCTACTGTCTTAAGAAGTTATACTCAAATGTTTCAAGGAGTGTTTTAAGCTTTAGAAAATTGTTTTGATCAGCTTTATAAAAGTCTTAGGACAATTTAACAGGAGTCTGTCTCCAAAGAAAGTCTTAGGGATTATTAATAGAGCATCAAACAGTAAACAGTAAGTAGGATTCAATTATGAAAAATGGTTTTCAGATTTTGCTAATTCTAGATACTTTTCTATGGTAGTGGGGGTTGAACTGTGGTGGGGGAGGGGCACTCTGCTATTGAGCTACAGTCCAAGCTCTTTTTATTTTTTTATGTTGAGATAGAATCTCACTGAATTGCCAAGGCTGGCTTCAAACTTGGAATCCTCTTCCTCAGCCTCCTTAGTCACTAGGATTATAGATGTGTGCCACCAGGCCTAGCTTCTCCATTCTTTTTATACAGGGTCTTGCTAAATTGCCTGGGCTGCCGGGCGTGGTGGCGCACGCTTCTAATCCCAGCATTCGGGAAGCTGAGACCGGAGGATCACGGTTTGCAGACAGCCTAAGCTACTTAGTGAGGCCCTCTACAACTCAGTGAGACCCGGTTTCAAAATTAAGAATAAAAAATAGGGCAGGGGGTGTAGGTTGGAGGTCGACTGCCCCTGGGTTCCATCCTCAGACCCGCAAAAAAATAAAAAGAAAAAAAATAAATTGCCTGGGCTGGCCTCAAAATTGATATATCTGGCCTTCGCCTCTCTAGTAGTTGCGATTATAGGTGTATGCCACTGTGCTCAGCCTAATTCTGTATATTTAACTAATCTAATGTTGATATATTTTCTCATACAGGACAAAACCTTATTTGTTTTCCCTAGCTTAGAATTGCCTTTTCTGTGTATAAGTTACTCATTTTTTAAATTCAGGGTTCTGAACAAGGCTCAACTAGTCAAGAACAGGCCTTATCTGCTCAACAAGCTGCTGTTATCAACCTCACTGGAGTAGGAAGTTTTATGCAGTCACAGGCAGCTGGTAGGTATCTTTATAACTTGATATACAGCTGAATTTATTGAAAGTATCTATTTCAAATCTCACCACTTACCTTCCCTTGTAAGAGTAATCAAGAAAAGTAGTATATAATCTGTGAACTACTAAATCAATAAATTGATGGCTAACTAAAGTTTTCATTAACTTGACAGTTGGCTAATTAAGAAATCTTTGACTTTATATTTACAGCAATTGTTTTTATCATTTATTTGGCATATTTTTACATAATATTCTAACTTAATAGGAAGCTCCAAAACTGTTTTCAGTATTCATAGGTAATTATCCTACTTTGTAGTTGCATGACTTAAATTTTAGTCAGTTGAAGACAGTAATTTTAGTTTCACATTTATTTAAAGTCAGCAAGCAACATGGATAGGAAAACTCTGGTAGAGTTTGAGGATTTACTGACCATGTTGTCAACATTTTGTGTTCTCACTGTGAGCTTACTATGATTCCTTGATGTTTCTATACAACACACAGTTTCTGAATTTAGAATTCCTTTTAGAATAATTATGGTTTTCCTTTTGAAAATAAATAATCCTTGTATAAAGTTCTTAATATAAAGTTAATTTCCAAATGAAAACTTATACTTGTGTGGTAATAAAGTATATAAATATAAGTTTTCTAAAATACCTTTAGTGTAACTTAGTGGAAAGAACCTTAAGCTAAAAAGTCATGAATGTTTCTGAATCCAGACTTGGCACTAATTACTTTGAGGTAGTTACTTAAATCATATAGGCCTTACACTGCCTTATTTGTACATGAGAGCTGAACTGATTCATCTACCGACTTTGTTGTTAAGATAATTTGGGTTTCCTTTATCCTTTTTTTTTCCCCTACCTCATTGGGTGTGTCTTTTAAAAACTTTTAAAAAATACCAGCAGTATCAAATTCCTTTGAGATGCAAGATTGGGAATAAAGTGCATTGGAACATGTGTATTTCCTTCCCTTTCTTTGTCCAGAAAGTTCCACAATCATTGATACCCTCAACTAACAGGAGACTGTACTAAATTTATTCTGAAATGTCTTGTGATTGATACTTAAGATTAATCATACTGCTAACTTTTCTCTTTCATTTTCTGTTGTCCTTTTCTAACCCTGGGAGCCTTCAAACTTTTTGACTGGCCTGCTTTCCCCTTCTCCTCTCTGTAGTGTTGTCTCAGCTTGGCTCTGCCGAGAACAGACCTGAGCAAAGCCTTCCTCAGCAGAGATTCCAGCTCTCCTCTGCCTTTCAACAGCAACAGCAACAAATACAAGTAATCCAGCAACTTCACTCTGATTACATTTTTGATACTCAGCTCCAAAAGCACCTCAAAATACTTTGCATTAGTTTTATTTTACTGTCTTTTATGACTTTACAGTTATTGTTAATTTATACATTTTACTTTTAAATCTGACATTCTAGCCAGTCAGCTTGGAGCACTGAATTTATTTTGTACACTTAAGCAATACTCTTAATTCAAAATCTTTCTTGACATGCTGGTGGCACATTATAGCAATACTTCTTCTAGTGTGCAGTATATTTTGAAATAGATATACAAGTGCCAGTTGTTAACTTTCTATATTGTACTGCAGAAGTGTTCCTATTAGTTATTTTAGGAAGGAAAATCAGCATATTAAATTTAACTATCTTGATGTCAGGGAGGTTTTTTAACTGATCTAAATTATCACTATATAACAAAATGGTAACTGAAGTTGCTGAGTTACTGCAATATAGACTGGCAGGGCAAAGTAACAAATAATCCTGAAGTTTGCAAAGAGTGATTTTCAAAGCCCTCAGCAGGCTTCTGTGCCACTGGTGCTGTCTGACTGTGCATTGTCTTGATGTGTTATAGCCCTTTTTTGTTATCTTGGTGCTTTCTCCCTTTCAGTTTTGTTTTCATCATTCTCAAAAAAAGCAGCTTTCCAAACCTATCTGCATTTAGCATAACTTTTTTCCCTTGCATTTTGCAGCAGTTGCGATTCTTGCAGCATCAAATGGCTATGGCAGCAGCAGCAGCACAGACAGCTCAGCTACATCATCATCGGCATCCAGGCAGCCAGTCAAAAAGTAAAATGAAGAGAAGCACACCATCCACTCCAAAATTCTGAGTTTTTTTTCTTTAAGAGCATTGAATCAAACGGATTTTCTATTTCATTGTTTTTTAATGTGTCAGTATTTTACATTGCTAGATGTACAAACTTTATACAGAAGCACAACCCTATGATTTTTAAATAAAAACAGGGAAATGGTTTAACAAACGGGTTCATTTGCCTGAGTCATTACTTTTTAAAAAATATTCCACTGTAAATATATGTGAAAGTGATGTAAAAAATACTAGAAACATCTTTCAGAAGAATGTAGTTTAATATTTATTTAGTATAAAAAGTTTGTGCAGTTTAACAAATATAGTTTTTACAAATGTTTTGAGAACATAATGGCTATTTATTTGGGTTTCATACTTTTAATTACTTCATCCATTAGTTTCTTTACTTCTTTGTGTCTTGTAACTGCTCGGCTCATACAGTCCTGAAGTTTAGCTCCAGTCAGCCCACTTCCACCTGAAAAATTATTGTACCAACACTTAGTCTCCCAGTTACCTTATTTTGTAAAACATCAAACTCATGTCAAATTATGAAACAAAATAGGATAATGTAAATCAGTGGTGTGGTCTGAAGCCATGCAAGTTACGTTTTAATGTGACTTCTAAGAGAGTGGTATATGCTGTAAGTTTTAAGAACTTTAGGAACTCCCATATACAGCATAATAAAGAGATAATAAAGAAACCAGTCTTATATTAAGTAAGCAATAAAACATCCCAATTCCATTTGGCCCACCCAAATACAAAGCTCACACTGGGATGTGTAATACTGAAGTGACGGGAACATGCCTGGTTTGTGAAGACAACAAAGCCTGCTTTTGTCATCCATTACTAGTGTTAAGGTTCCTGTTGCCAGTAGCTCCTCCTCTCCAGTAGGGTCAACTATCAGCAAAGTACTATTTAAAAGAGAAATTTAAAAAGGTGTAGGTTATCAATCCAGAGGACAAATTTACTCTAACAGAATACTAAAAGCACTATCTGTATTTCAGCTTACATATGGAAGAGCTAGAAAAGAAGAACTGGGGCCAGGCCAGTGGTGGTACATGCTTTGTAATCCCAGCATTTGAGGTTTGTGGACAGCCTCAGCTACTTGGCGAGGCCCTTCACAGCTCAGTGAGACCCTGTCTCAAAAATTCAAAAAAGACTAAAAACTAGGGCTGGGGGAGTATAGCTCAGAGGTACAGTGCCCCTGGGTTCTATCCCTGGTACCGCAACCAGAAAAGAACTGGTAAGAAATCAGGAAAGTTAAGTAGCAACCTGAAATCTAATATTTTTAAAACTTATGGGCATAATAAAATCCTTGACAAAAACTGAGCTTCAGATAAATCTTTAATGAATTTTAAAGTAAGATTACACAGGAATAGAAAGTGGGGCATATACAGCTCAGTGGTACAGTATATACCAAGGCAAGTGGAAAATCTTACTAGAAATCACCAATTGTGATTTCCTCAGGAAAGGACTCAACTGTCCAAGGCAAACTAGGGTTTATGGTAACCACAAGCATTACTTGAAGAGTTAAAAGCTGTGTAACAAGCCATTACCTTAATCTGAAATAAATTTTTTGTATATTTAACTTACTCATCAAAAATAGCAAAGGAAGTTGCAACAGGGTGAGTTGTAATATTCAAATATCTTTTCTTCTTTAAATTAACTTCTGCTAAACCAGTTTCTTCACTTATAGTAACTTCAGGCAACTGTACTATAAAAAAGGTAAATATATAAAATAAGTATTATAATTAAATGATTTCCATACTTTCAATTTACTTTTTCCTTGGTTAACTTGTCCATAGTCAATATAAAAAGTATGCTAAAATTAAGGGAAATGGTGGAGATAAACATTGTTTTTCAAAGCAACTGGCATTCCTGCCTATTATTTTTTGGTGGTACTGGGGTTCACAGAATCCCTTCTACCTTCGGGCTACACTCCCAGACCCATTTTATACTTTTTTATTTTTGGAAACGGGGTCTCTTATGCCAGCATGTGCACAGCTGGCTTCAAACCTGCGCAATCTCCTGTCTCTGCCTCCCAAGCTCAGAGATTACAAGCATGCGCCACCACGCTTGGCTATTCTTAATTTTTTAAAGTTTATGAAATAAAATGTCTAGCCACTTTTTATACATCAAGTACTGTTTTAAGCATTTTCACACTTTCATTGCATTCATTGAATCAAACTCAAACATTTCAGCATTTCAAAGCCAGAAATGGTGGCACATACTCCCAGTATTTGGGAGGCTGAGACAGGAGGATCACAGGTTTGAGGACAGTTTTAGCTACTTAGGCCCTCCACAACTTAGACCCTATCTCAAAATAAAGAATAAAAAATAGGGCTGGGAGTGTAGCTTAAGAAGCAGAATGCCCCTGGGTTCGATCTACAATACTGCAAAAAAAGGTATGTGTGTGTCTATGTGTATAAAATCACCCTTTCATTACAAATAAAGAAGCAAAGTGGTAGAGCCAGGATGCAAGCCCCATACTAAATGTGACCACTCGATTATAATACTGTTATGCTTGACTACTTTTACCTCCAATTAAATATTGTATCATCAGTACAATGTAGTGAAAGGAAAAAGGTACAAGTCACTGAAATCCTAAGAAACTAGTACTTATGGCCTTAGAGTAAAAGCAGAATCCAGTCTATTCCTTCAGATAACAAAAAAACTTGAGTATACTTGTAGATATATCTGCACCTACACCATAGTTAAAACTCTTACTTCTCCATGTTGAAGATATTTTGTGAAGGATTTAACTCAGATGGGTGGAGTAAGGGCAACAAACTTTTTTTTTTGCTGTACTGGAGATGGAATTCAGGGGCTTTCTACCTCCGAGCTACCTCCGAGTGGCTGAGGCTGTCTGAGAACAGCATTCCTCCAGTCTCAGCCTCCTGAATTCTGGGATTACAAGCATGCGCCACCATGCCTGGCGGCAACAAACATTCTAAAGGCAGTTAGTGAGTAGAAACTTCAGGGAGCTGGGTGTGGTGCGGCATGCTTATAATCCCAGCATTTGGATGGCTGAGATAGGAGTATGGAGGTTCACAGACAGCCTCAGGTACTTAGTGAGGCAGAGACCCTGTTTCAAAAACAGGGCTGGAGGTGTTGCTCAGAGGTAGAATGCCCCTGGGTCCCATCCCCAGTACTGGGGGAAAAAAAAAAAAAAAAAAAAAAAGTTGAAAAATCCAAGGATATCTAACAGTTTTATGTTATTCTTCTTCTTTTTTTTTTTTTTTTTTTTTTTTTTTTTGGTGGTACTGGGGTTCCTGGAAACACTTTTACCTCCGGGCTGCACTCCCAGACCTATTTTATATTTTTATTTGGAAAGAGGGTCTCTTAAACCAGTGAGGCTGGCTTCAAACCAGCGCAATCCTGAAGAGTGCGCCACCATACCTGGCTCTATGTTCATTAACTTAAAAAAACCATAATAACCAAATCTTAAAAACCTTCTAAGTTTATTGAGCACATATACATTAAATGTTTCACAAAATAAAAATTCCAAATCTTTAGTAGGAATACTTTTATTAAGATTGCTTACCATTTTTTAAAGCTGCTAACAAAGCAAACGTGCAGGCATCCAAAATGTTTCCATCATAATCGAGGCAAATGAGATCACAGTATAGAGTCCAAGCAAGCTAAAGTAGTTTACACAAAAAGAAAATAAACTTCTGAAGGGTAGAACATACTATTGCTTAAAAATTAAGGATTTAGAAGCCATGCTAAGGCTCAAAAACTTAAGAAACTGAACATGTTTGTTGAAAGCTGGCTTATAACTACCAACCTAAAAAGTGACAAATATCTCCATTTCCCTCAAGGGAGGACAGATGCCGAAAGAATTTCCATTCTTGTTAGGTTAGCAAATGAGAAGAGGGCTTTTGAGAGCCCTAGGTGAAACTCAAAATTTACTTTCCCACAGAAAGCTTAATAGAGGATATGCATGTTTTACAGTAATAATCTGTAGATAATCTAACAGGAAAAGCTGCTAGGTGCTAATTAACCTAGTTATAAGTTTTCAAACAGACTTCTGGGATCTGCTGTATGGATTCACTTTAAACTCCTATTAGCATGATCAAAAATTAGTGTGCTAGAAGAATAAAAGATTAACTAAAATTTAAGTGGACTAGCTTAAAAGATAGGAAGTTAATAAATATGTTCATTTTTATTGCAGTTTAGATAATGATAGAAGACGTTTTTTTCTTACTGAGTTCCATCAAAAATTTATAAAACTTCTATATAAGGCTTTTGTGGCTTGTCCTAATTTCCCTGTTCAATTTCCCTACAAAAATCACTTAAGAAATAATAAAAGCTCAGTTCTTCTTTATTCTTACCTTCCCAGGAGAAATGCATAAGTCCTCTTTCTGAATTATCTGTGAGCTTATGACAAAAGAGTACACAGTAAATGAAAGGTCATAAACTTTGAAAATTAATGATAGTAAAATTTTATAATTATAGTCTTACTTTTCAATGACATCTGCAATGAACTGGCTAGCTACTTGGGCCTCTTCTCCAGGAGGTCCAGACCGAAATCTTGATGAACACAGGGGTGGTAGATCCACATTAGGAACTGAAAGAAACACTCTTCAGCTATGAACTAAACTTTAATGTTCTGATTTACTTAAGTGTTAAAGGTATTATGGCCATGAATAGACTTTTCCAAGTGGAAAGTACAACATTAAACATATTCTTTGGATTCCACCCCCCCCCCCACGGTACAGGGAATGGAACATTCTACTTCTGAGCTATGCCCCCAGCCCTTATTTTTATTCTTCAGGGCCTCAATAAATAGCTGAGGCTTTCCACAAACTACAATCCTCCTCTCAGCCTCCCAAGTACTGGGATTACAAACATGTGCCACAACACCCAGCTCTATTCTTTATGAATTTTTTTTAAAAACTCAGGTTTAAGGAGAAAATCATACTTTCCTGATGTTTTCCAGCTTTTTTTTTTCTTTTTTAAAGCAACTATATTAGACCTCAATCTAAATACTTCATTAAAGTTTTCCTGGTTTATTTCAAAGTACCTCAGTCTGTAACAAGACAGCCTCTCTGGTATATCCAACTTATTTTAATCAACATTTTATAACTGTTGATTCTTACCATAAAGATGATCCAAGACAAGAAAAAAAGTTGCATAGTAGAAAGACTATGAAAAGAAAGGTTGCAATGATAGCCCTTTGACCACAATCTCTTTAATCCCAGTATCGGGGAGGCTGACAGGAGGATCACAGATTCAAGCACAGCCTCAGCAACCTAGTGACCTGTTTTAAAGCAAAAAATAAAAAGGGCTGGGAGTGGGAGCTCAGAGGTAGAATGCCTTGGCTTCAATCCCTGGTACCAAAGAAAAAGGTTCTATTTGCTTGGTTGACAACACTTGAATATATAAACAAGATCAATTTTATGAAATTCTATATTGTGCTCTTATGCTGTCTTCTAACACAAAAACAGAAAGCTTATAATGATTAGTATTAAGTGTGTTTAAAATTAAATTGTGTTTAAAATTAAAAAATCATTGAACTTACCAACATATCCTTTTTCAGGGGCATCTGTTGGTGGTGCTGCAAATTCCTATAGAAGCAAATTTTTTTCTCTTGAAAGAAACTACTAATTGTGGAAACAGCTTAGCAATCAGTCATGAAAGGTGGTAATAACACATCATAACCATGAACAGTGCTTGGGGGAATTGTATCAGGGGCTCTAAGGATGTGTCACTGATCCTCGGCAAGGTAAAAGGCAGTATAGTATATACTATACATTATATAGCGGGCTATACCACAGTGCTATTCATAAGGGTTATATTAATTGGGTTTCTGCCCCACCCTCCTCATGCAGTAGACAAAAATTTGCATTTAACTTTAAGTTAGTGACTGCAAGAGTTAAGAATTACAATGTAAGTTAAGTACAAAAAGCTCTGCAATCACTAACCCATTTCAAGTATCAGACCCAACAACGGCTAAGAGATTTAAGGCAAAACATTTAGCCATTCAACTTCCTCATCTCTCAAAATGTACTCTTATGGTGTGTTAATGAGAATCAAGAGATAATGCCATTAGGTCCCTAACATAAAACCTGGCAAGAAGAGCTCAAATCTTATTAGATAAGGTGTCTGAAATATACCTCAAACTTTTCTTTTGAAAAATTTCAATTGTCTACACATCTACACACATTTAAGGCCATTACTAAGAGGATAGTACCTTACAAATCTCTTAATTTCTCAAATGCTATGAAATTTTAAATTCTTTGAAAAGGGAGATGAGAATTTAAAATTGTTTCATTATGCATTTAACAAGTGTTATAAATTATAGTTACTAAATTTGTGAGATATATAATATTCATAGGAGAAATCTCTTTGGGAAATTAAATGCTAAAAAATGGATATCTGAGTGCCTAATCAACAACAGGATTACAAATGTCTTTGACTAATAACTACATGAAACCAATTTGGGAATTCAAATATCAAGAGGACATATATTAAACCTACCGCTTTAACGCCACAAATTACTGTAGTATTTCCCAGCTTGACTAAAGCAGAACCATCTGCTGTGCTAATTGAACCTGAAAAGTAGTGTTTAAAGCAAATGAAAAATCCATGAAAGGAAAACAGCATTATCTACACAATTTAAAATCAGTGTTTCAGTTTGCTCTATAAATACCTTGCTGCACCTCTCATATACCTATGAAAATTTATTCCAATTAAGTCAGATTTCAAAATGGCATTACTAATCAAAACTAATGTTTTAGAAATGATTTCCCAGCCGGGCCTGGTGGCACATGCTTGAAATCCTAATACTTAGGAGATTGACAGAGGAGAAATAGAGGTTCTCTGCCAGGTTTAGCTACATAGTGAGGCCCTCTGCAACTTAGTGAGACTCTGTTTCAAAAATTAAAGAAAAAATAGGGCTGGGGTACAGCTCGGAGACAGAATGCCTGAGTTCAATCCCCAGTACCACACGCGCGTGCGCACACACACACACACACACACACACACACGATTTCTCTATCCTTGAATCAAGCTAATCATTTTCCACTTAGTCACAGGTCTGTTAGGCACATATAAATCTCTTAACAGAAAAACATCAAAAAACTAAGCAGTGCAGTGCAGAGGCTAAAATTTGGAAATGCCATACATTTGAAAATACATGCTCACCTATGTTGACAGTTGTGGTTCTGAATTCACCAAGTTCTCTTCCATCAGGACGACAGTTTTCTTTCTAAATATGTATAGGAAATCCCATTTATATACATCAAGGGAAACATATCCTCATTAATTCAAATAAATAAAGTTAAGAAAAGAAACATGTGGCTGGGTGTGGTGGTGCAGGCTTGTAATCCCCGCGCTTGGGAGGCGGAGACAGGAAGTGCGCAGGTTCAAAGCCAGCCTTGCTGGCTTCGGAGACCCTGTTCCCAAATAAAAATATAAAAATGGGTCTGGGAGTATAGCCCGGAGGTAGAAGGGTTTCCAGGAACCCCAGTACCACCAAAAAAAAAAAAAAAAAAAAAGAAAGCAAAAGAAACATGTGATGTTATCAGAAGGTGTAAGTTATATGTACATAATAACGACTTTACTCACCAAAAATCTCCTGTAATACTCCAGAGGTTCCACAGTTCTGAAACATGTTAAAACACAAATCTATGGTAAGTTAAAGAATCTTAACAAATCCAGAATGTAGCCAAGATTTTAAGAGTGTGATAATGTAGCATAAATGTCCACAATCTGTATATTCCATAAATTCTGATGTTTGTGTTGCCACCTGTGACTGTTAAAAGTGGGTATCACTGCAGTAGCAATCACACTCCATTGTTATCCATAACTTCTTAAACAATTAAGAGAACTGGAGTCCTATGCTCTTGGGCATCTTTGAAAGAGAAACAGTCCTAGGTTAAAATAGTCATGTCATTTTTGCTCTCAACCTAGTGATCATGAAAAAGTTACATCTTTTAATTTTCGCTGCAACTGAAGTTTATCATATTCTTCCATTATGATACCAGGCAATATGCCTGCAACTCTGACCACGACAGAGATCCATAGATGTTTGTATAGTTGTGGGAGGCATGTTTAAACTCACGGTTACACTTTGAAATTCTAAATGTAACGTCACTCCTAGATTTTGTTGTTCAGAAAAGTTTATATATATAGACATATGTCTATATATATATGAGTTGTCTATACATATATATGAATAAGTCGGGTTTGTACCCCAAATAAAGGACAACTGTTACAGCACCATTGGCTACAAATAAGATTTTGCACCTTATTTATTTCATTCATTTAAAAATTTCACTGTGCGCCCACAGGCTTCACCAGAGTGGCACCCAAAAAGGCTTTAGCTGAAATTTTCCGAGCGCGGCACAGCCCTGAGGGGGCTGCGCGGCTGGCCAGCGGGCTCGGCTCCTCGGGCGCCCCCCTCACCGCGCTCGGCCCCGGCTCCCGTCCCACGTAGGGAAGAAGCCCCTGTCCAGCGCTGCGACCGCCGCTACGGCCTCCCGCCCGTCGCCTGCTTCGTCGGGGAAGGAGGAACCCCGGTGGAGAACAGTCGCCGCTAAGAGCAGCCGCCATCCGCCAGGCACAGCCCGGGGCCGCCAGCACCAACACTCACTTGAACCCCGCCGCCATCTTCGCGCTCGTGCGCCTGCGCTGCGCCTGCGCAGACCGCGCCGACCCCGCGCAACCCCGCCCGACCCCACGCGACCCCGCCCGACCCCGCGCCGACCCCGCGCGACCCCGCGCCCGCTCCGCCGCCGCACTTTCGACACGGACGCCGGGGCCTCCCCGCTGCGATGGCCGAAGACCCGGGCCGGAGGGGCCGTCCCCACCCGCCTTCGAACGACCTCCCCTCCCGGACGCCTCTCTAGGCTTCCTTGCCTGGAGGTATTTTGACGAATCTGCTATTAGGTCAGATCAGTGTCCTTCCTTAAAAAGGCTTTTAGCTCAGATTAACACGAGAAAACCGAGTTCACGGGGAAGAAATCAGTATTGGTGTCGAACACCATCCCAGAGCTTCCACGTCCTTCTCCCGCCCCTGAAGCTGGCCCTGGGCTTGCCTCTCCTCAGGTAGCCCTCTGTCTGCTCCAGCACCTGGGAAACGCACACCAGGGTACCCTGCAGTCCAGAGGAGCAGCTGCCAGAGGACTGCAGATGAAATTTAGAACACCCGACTAAATTTGAATGCCGTATAAAAAGTAGCTTGCTCTTTAGTATTAGTACGCCCCAAATAATGCTTGTTACCTGTTGTTAGAAGTTCTTGGGGAAGGGGAGGGGGATAGAAAGAGCCCAGCATTGTGAATGTAACTAATACATGACCACAATTTTAAAAAATATTATAGACCAAAACTCCTTTTTCTAAAAGTTATCATTTTTATTATTTCCAAACATGTTGATTTGCTTATATTTTCCATCACTACTTCCTCGGACTCGACTCAAATACAACCATTAAATACAATTCATTCATCAATCCTATTTCTGATTTCTCTCCATTCTGCTACTTTTTTATTCTCTTATGGCTTTAATATTTTTATTTGTGCATTGTAACTATACATAATAGTGGAAATAGTTGTGACATAATCATACATTTACATAGCATAAATTGATCCCACACCTCCCCTTTCCCTCCTTTCCTCTCCCCTCCTCTCTTCCCTATCCTCTTTATTGGACCATTTTCTTTAGTAGGTGAGCCGTATGGCATGTAAAATGTCTCTCAGTAAGGTTAACTCTTATCTGTTTTTCTGAAATTCAAGCTAAGTAGATCCTCCCCCACCGCATTTTAATGTCGTTGACCTTATGAACTAGAAAGCCTACTATGGCAACCTATACTCCGCCTCTCCTTGCGGGATAGCCGCTCTAATTCGCATGGCCGCGCGGGGGCGCTGTGGCCACGGGCACGGGGTCGTGTCCCGGGCTGGCCGCGCGGGGGCGCTGTGGGCGGCGGGCGCTGACGCGGCGGGGCGGGGCTGCGCGGCGGCTTCCGCGTGTGTGTAGGCGCGGGATAGGGCGGGCGGCGGTGCCCGGCATGGAGGATGGCTTCGCTCCTGCTGCAGCTGGCGGGGCTCGGCGTGGCGCTGGCGGCCGCAGCCCTCGTGCTGGTGAGCTCGTGGTTGGGGCGGGCGCGGCCTGGCTCGCGGTCCGCTGGAGGCTGCGGCCCCCGGGCGTCCGCCCTGTGCTCCCTCTGGACGCGCCCTTGTGCGCCCTGCTTCCCGGTGGTCTGACCCGGGGGCTCCTCCTCTGGATTTCCACCCACGGCCGTCTTGGTTTTGACTTTATTTATTTTTATTTTTTTGAACCTTATTTCCCTGTGTGCCTAAAGGCTTGGGACGCGCCCACCCAGCCTTCCACCCTGCTTCCCTGCCCCCCTCCCAACCCCTCCCACAAGCCCCGGCCTGCAGCCCGGGAGGTCTGGAGCCCCCAGAAGCCGTGCCGTGGCTTACACATTGGAGTAAGTCCATGGATCAAGAAGACCGTCTAGGGACTAGTAGGGTGAGAGACAGAGACAGGCCCCAGGCTTGGTCTCATCACCTTCGGTCTAGGGATCCTTATATTGCAGAACTAAATTCCTTAAATTTACTGCCTGTGTAAGCAGCAGGACAACAGCATTCAGACCCAGGTTTTCCTTGCCTTTATTCTGGAGGTACAGAAACATTGTAAACACTTGCTGATCTCTATAAAATATGAGAAAATGTGCCAGGTGAACTCTGCCACATAATTCGGGATGAGCCTGCCGTCTGCTTAGTAAAAGGAGAAGAATTCAGCATTCTTGGCATTCAGATTAGCCGCCTGGACAGCACAGGCAGGAAGGCCACTCTGCTGTCTTCTCCACAGCATGTGTAAATTTCTGGCTGAGGAACAGTTAGAAAGAGAAAAGGCAGCACATCCTGACTTCATTGAAATGTATGTTTGGGTCCTCTCTTTTCCTTAACTAGGATGTCTTTTCTTCAGGTGTGTTAGCACATGAGATTTTTGGTAGTGCAGTTTCACGCCTACAATGGAGCTTCGCTTTGAATCTGTTGAGCAGATTTAAACGTGTGTGTGTGTGTGAGAGAGAGAGAGAGAAGAGGTCATACTGACAGCATTTGACCCCATTTGCTTGAAGTGATAAGAGCTTCTATTTATTGAATATTTACTATATGTTAGATATTGTGCTCAGTACTCAGTATGGATTGTTTCGTTTAATCTTTTGAAACAGCACTGTGACATTAGCTTAATTGTATTGATGAAGACACAGGTTGAAGAAATTAGTTCATATATTCGAATGTTACACAGCTAGTGGGATTTTGCATGTTACTGGGAATTGAACTCAGGGGCATTCTACCTCCAAGCTACATCCCACAGCTCTGTTTTATTTTAACTTTGAAACAGACTCTCACTAGGTTGATGAGAGTCTTACTACTTGCTGAAGCTGTCTTCCAAAGTGCAGTCCTTCTGTCTCAGCTTCTCAAGTGCTGAAATTACAGGCATGCATCATCATGCCAGGATTAGTCTTTTTTTTTTAATGCCATAGTAAAGAATAAAAAACAAATCCCTAAAAAACCTCATCTTATTTCATAATTATCCTTTGTTTATACTTTATCTTCATTCTGCTGCTTTTCATAATTATTTTAAAACAGACCCAATGCAACATTGTATCTCATTTATTTATACATAGGTTCATTTAAAAATGCAGCCAGCCTCAGCTATTTAGTGAGGCCCTCTGCAACTTTATGAGACACTGCTTCAAAGTAAAGAATAGAAAATGGGACTGGGGTGTATACCTCAGAGGTAGAATGCCTCTGATTTCCATCCCCAGTGCCATAAAAAAAAAAAGTGTTATTCAATGCCCTCAGTTGACCCTTTTATTTCTCAGTACAAATGTCTCAATTTGTTCCAATTAGTGTCAACAAGGGCCACACACAACAATTGACTGACATGTTGTAAAGGTTTTTTTTTTTATATTAATAGTTTCTCCTTTGTAAACGTTTCCTTACCTAGCTGGGTATAGTACACATGCTTGTAATTCTAGTACTTGGGAGGCTGAGACCAAAAGATCACAAATTTGAAACCAGCTTCTGCAACTTAGTAAAACCTTGTTGCCAAGTAAAAAATAAAATTAATCTGGGCTGTAATTTAGGGGTAGAATGTTCCTGGGTTAATCCCTAGTACCACCAAAAATAAAATTATTTTTCCCTTTTATCTGGTCATTTCTCCTATGGAACTTTTCACGATATAGATTTCACTTATTGCATCCTCTTGGTGCCTTTTAACATCTTCCTCTGTCCCCAAATCTTCTGTAAATTGGTAGGTGTGATCTAGAGACTTGATCAAGTACATGTTAAGAGTTTTTCAGCCAAGAAGTATGTAAGTGATGCTTGGTGTGTGTTGGAGGCATGTGACAGCTGGTCATCTCTGGTGTTCCATAGATCAGTGGGTTCAGGTGTTGCCAGTAGACCCCCCATTATGGAGTTTATCATCAGCTTAAAGGTTTTAGCAGTCACTGATGATCATTACCTAAGTGCTTTGTTTCATTGTGGTTTGCAAAACAGAATACTCCAACTCTGTCCTTCTTAAGTCATTTATTATCTAAAACTTTATAGTGAAATGATCCCTTCCTCAGCTACTAAGTTATCTTGAACTAACTTTCATATACAAAAGGCAAGTTTTTAAAATTATGAATTGGTTCCCCAGCATCTTAAAAAGGTGGTCAGTTTTTATCTTGAGTATCCTTATGGATTCATGACTTTAAAAATGTTTATATACTTAAGTCCATTGCAATAATTATTTTTTGTATTAAAATTATTTCTTCATAGGTGAGTGGGAGGCCCCTTCAGGTTGACTGCTCTGTCCTTTGTTCATTTCTTATAATCACTGATAGTCTTTGCTTCCTTGTATAATGTACTGTTCTGCCACTGTACATTTCTTGTCCCAGATCTTAAACAACCACTCTCTTTGGAGCATTGGTTGCTTTTAGTGAGAAACTGAATTTAGAAACCAAAATCTGGACATTAGGGTGTAAAGCAGAACTCTTGCTAAAACTGCCCCTTTACTCATACTAATCAGAAGCATATTCAATTTCATTTTGCCCAGTAGAATATTATAAACAGTATTCAAAGTACAAATGAGTAGCATTCCAGAAACTTATAGTTGTTTTGAAAGCAAAAAGTGAACCAGTAGAAACAAGGTTACAAAGAATGTATTTCTAAAGCTGGCTTCTAAGTGCATGTGATAGAGAGTCTGTATATTTTATGGTTAACTCCAGAAAATGCTGTATTCTAAATTCAAGTTTGAAATAATCAAAATATATATTTTTATTTTTACCAAGGGGTTGAGGGAATCTTCCCTTTGTGTATTGGTGCTGTCTAGGAAATCTGCTTTCACCCTACAGGTTCCAATGCAATGGATTAAAATTGTTCCTGTGTCACATGTAGGTTCCAGGTAGGAGTGGGACTTCATTGTATGTGTGCATGCACCTGCCCACACGCTGGGGATTGGCCTTCAAGACATTTGAACAGACAAGACTGTAGTGACTACTCTGTTAGGTCTGAGATGCTAGAGGTCTGGGGAATGAGAAGGAAGAAACAGAAGCCTGAAGCTTTAGCATCTTACTAAAGGGAAACAGAAAATTATCCATTCATAAAAGGGATTGATGAGGGGTTGATCATCTAATTTTGGAGTCATGGAGAGTATATATTCCAACAACAACAACAAAAAGCAAATGATACTCTATAGCATAATGAATATTTAAAAGATCAGCATAACATAATTTTTCATGTATCTGCTTTTAGATTTTCATCATTGCATTTATGACTGCCACAAAAGTGCCACCACTTCACCGACATGAAGAAGAAAAGTTCTTTCTAAATGCCAAAGGCCAGAAGGAAACCTTACCCAGCATAAGGGACTCACCTACCAAACAGCTTTCTGTTGTTGTGCCTTCATATAATGAAGAAAAGCGGTGTAAGCTCCATTTGATTTTGTTTGGGGTAGGGAGTCATTTGGGGAGAAAAGAAAATAGAAAGTGTTTGAAGATGTGAGCAATAGGTTGAAGTGGCACATGCCTGTAATTCTAGTATTTGGGAGGCTGAGTCAGGAGGATTGTAGGTTCATGGCCAGCCTCAGCAACTTAGTGAGGCCATCAGCAACTTGGTGAGACCCTGTTTCAAAATAAAAAAATAGGGCAGGAGTTATACCTCTGTAAAATGCCACTGGGTTTAATCTCCAGTCCCACGAAATAATAAAGATGTGAGCTCTGATAAGTACATATTGGTAAGTGTAGTTCAGAGGGGGAGAGCATGTGAGAGAATGGGACTGGAATATTCTAGAGAAGTAACAAGCAGGATGAGAACAGAAGATAGACATTCCAGATGAGAATGACCCTGGAAGGACATCCCAGAGTGATTGCTAAATTATTGAGATTTTTCCCATATGTAATGGAGTTGCTGGGGCATGGTAGCTCATTTTCAAAAGCAATTTTTAATCTATTGTTTTTCTTTAAGTGCCAGTGATGATGGACGAAGCCCTGGGCTACCTAGAGAAGAGACAGGTATCATGCTTTCTCCTTCCTTATGCTGTCTCTAGTTAAAACTAGACCTGGTCACTGACTGTGGAGCCCACGCTAGGGCATTGTGGGTGGCCGGCAGCACGCACAGCACCGATCCTGGGGCCACCTCCCTGCTTGGCCACCGCTAGCCAACAGCAGGCAGGCCTAGCATGTAGCACACCACCTCCTGAGGCAGGTGGGTGACCCAGCACAAACCAGAAAGCTGTGACCTCTCTTGATGTACTTTCCCATGCACTTCTTACCCTCCTTTGCTTGATGATGTATTTAAAATTGAGTGCTGGGCCAGGCATGGTGGTGTACCCTTTTAGTCTCAGTACTTGGCTGCTGAGACAGGAGGACTGCAGGTTCACAAGCAGCCTCAGCTCCTTAAGTAGTGAGGCCCTTTGCAACTAGTGAGACCCTGTTTCAAAAGAAAGAATAAAAAATAGGGGTGAGGGTGTAGCTCATAGGTAGCATGCCGCTGTGTACAATCCCTAGTTCCACAAAAAAAAAAAAAAAAATTATTTAAGTAAATAAAATAAAATTGAATGCTGGGGCATGTCTGCACTTTGTATGACAGCATAATGCTGGTTTTACTTTGTGACTTTTTTACAAAGAGATATATTTTTAAGACATTTTTGGGTGCATTTACACACACTTGTAATTCCAGTACAGGTTGGGCAACTCGCATCATGGCTTTAGGAGGCTGAGACAGGAATGTCACTGGTTAGAGGCCAGCTTGTGATAATTTAGTGAGACCTTATTTCTAAATAAGTAAGTCAAATAGGGCTAGGGCTAGCTCAGAGGTATAATGCCCTTAGCATCAATCCCCAGTTCCACAAAAACAAAGGCTTGTATTTAGGTTGAGGTTCTTTTGTGTTTCTTTGTTATTTTCTAGCACTTTCCCTTCACATACTTTCCTCTCCTTTCCCCTACACAGAGAAAAAGTAAGTAACAGCACCTCTCTTTGTAACATCAGTTACCATTGGGATCTCTTTGGAGAGGATGAGAATTAAGTGAGCTTTGTGGCTGGTGCTTTTGTTTTGGAGAGTGAGGTTCTTTTTAGAAAATTCTTTGTTTTGACACTCTGTCATTGGGGTTTTTTTTTTATATAAAGGGATACTAGAAGATTCATTGAAGGAAAGGGGACTGTTTCCTAATCAAAAATCAGATTTAAGCCGGGCGTGGTGGCGCACGCTTGTAATCCCCACACTTGGGAGGCGGAGACAGGAGGATAGCGCAGGTTCAAAGCCAGCTGCGCTGTCTTAGGAGACCCTGTTTCCAAATATAAAAAAGTACAAAATAGGTCTGGGAGTGTAGCCCGGAGGTAGAAGGGCTTCCAGGAACCCCAGTACCACCACCAAAAAAAAAAAAAAAAAAAAAAAAAAATCAGATTTAAAGAAAAGAAGCAAATTGAGCCCTCATTAAGTATGAGGCTTTTACTTCTTCTGTAACATAGACTCTTATGTTAGCCTTGTGGTCTAGAAATTAACCAAGAAGGTTAAGGTGCCCATTAGGCTGAGGGGTGGTGTGGTCAGGGTGGAATCACTTCTGTGACTTCAGACCTCATGGGCTTTTTTCTCACACACTTGTAGCCTCTCCCATGTGTTCTGGCACCATGAGTTCCTTCCACCCATGTGGTGCAGGGTAGCCAGAGGAGGGGGAGAATCTGCAAGTCACATAGATTGAGTCAGTATGTTCCCTCTGCTCCTACCCAGTTTCTCCTTTTTGTTCTTAGTCTCCCCCTGCCCAGTAATTTTTATTTTATTTTGGAAAAGTAACTCTTTTTCAAAGGAATGTGCTTTAAAGGGGTTCCTTTATTTTTGGTCTTTTTTGGAACCGGGGATCGAACCCAGAGCGCCACACCTGCAAAGCAGGCGCTTTGCCACTGAGTTATATCCCAGTCCCAAAGGAATGTGATTTAGAAATAAATATAAGTATTTATGGAACACCTAAAAATAAATTTATTAATATTTATTTCAAAATTCTGTCTCAGTTTTTAAAACAGTAAATATCTCTGTACATAACCCACATGGACATAAGCTCTCTGGGTCCTTTTATAATTTTTGGATGGCAAAGGAAGCTCCTGGGGCCCAAATGCTGAAGGGTGCTGCTGAGAGAGCCCTACACCTCTGGGCATTGCTGGCTGCCGTGGCCATGGGCATTCATGCCTCCCACTGCCCCTGTGCAGCTCCATGTTCTTTCCTCCTATTAACTGTTCCTTTCGCTTTTTTTCTTACTTTTTTTAATATACATTATAGTCCCATATCATAATGTAAATCATAGTGAGAGCGCCATATATGCACAGAGAACTTGGCATGCTTTCCCCAGCTCCCTTCCCACTCCTCCTTCCCCATACAGGATATTCTCACATATGGACATAATGTCAGTCAGTGGAAGTGCTTCCATCACTGATCCTCCCCCCGCCCTTCCTTTTCCATAACCCACCTCCCTGGCTCCACTGAAGTTTCTCCTCCATTATCTGAAGCCCCTCTGGTATCCCAGTTACTCCCTAGCTTCCACTTATTAGAGAAAACATAGCCCTTCACTTTCTGTGACTGGCTGATCTCACTTAACATACTGTTCTCCAGGTCCATCCACTTCCCTGCGAATGACATAATCTTGTTCTTTATTGCTGAGTAGAATTCCATTGTGTGGACATCCCACAATTTTTTAATCCATTCACCTGTTGATCAACACCTAAGTTCTATAATTTGGCTACTGTAAATTGTGCTGATATCAACATGCATATCCATGTATTACTATAATTCTCTGATTTCATTCCCTTTGGAAAGATACCCAGAAGTATTATAGCTGGAGTTCTTTGCCCTTTTTTTAATGTGGTTTTATACTAATTTTTTTTGTCATATTTATTTGTATATATCAACACTAAAACAATTGTTTCCTCCTTACAGTTTTATTGAGAGAGAGAGAGAGAGAGAGAGAGAGAGAGAGTGTGTGTGTGTGTGTGTGTGTGTGTGTGTGTGTGTGTGTGTTTACTGGGGATCCTACCTCCAACACCATCAGCCCTCTTTACTTTTTATTTAGAAACAGGATATCACTAAATTACTGAGAGTCCCACTAAATTGCTGAGGCTGGCCTCAAACCTGTGATTCTCCTGTCTCAGCCTCTCAAGTTCTGGAATTACCAGTGGGCACCACCATGCCTTGTAATTTTATTAAAATTCTGGATGGTACATATGCCAAATTATTCTGTTATATATTTGCTTCTTGCAGAAACAAGATCCTACATTCACTTATGAGGTGATAGTAGTTGATGATGGCAGTAAGGACCAGACTTCAAAGGTAAATACATGCACTTGTCAATAAGTAGAAAATAGGGAATAATTTAGTACATGTGGAATCTTCTATTTTTCTAAAGCTATACCTGTTACTTTTCTGTTGTTAGAATATGGATAGTGGCAAAAAAAACAGATTTTATTCATGGAAAGCAGGAAAGTATTCTCGCCTTGCACTGCTCCACATCACCAGGGGGCTTCGAAGATCACTGGATAGGGAAGGGACATGCCCAGTGAGCACCCATTAGCAAGCAAAGAGGGTTCCTTTTTTCTAAGCACAGTTCCTCTCTGTACTCTTCTTTCCCTTATAGTTCCTAAGCAGTTCCACAAATAGGAAGCTGCCATTACCTCTGCCCACTGAGTTTCAGGTTTGCCCCCTCTAGGAGGCAAAACTTATGCACAAAGTACAGTGTAAGAAACTGTTGCAGTGGTACAGGGATCAAAGACATTTACTGAACCCTTAAATATATCAGAAAGGTGTGTAAACAGTGAGTGTAAACTAAGTGCACCAGTGGTTAGCAGGTGACAGCTGCTGCACTGTTCTCAAGCTTCCCTTCCTCCAAACAGGCGTGTCTTCATCAGGATTTGCTTTCTTCCAAGCTAAACACAGTTCCCTGTAGAGAGTCTTTCCTCCTAGCTCAGGAAAGTTTCTTGTGGTTCACTCAGCTGCTTGCACAGTGACTCTGTCTTCTTGGTCTTGGCGTCTTGTGATGAATATCAAGCTTTGTGCCATTCCAGAGTAAACTTCTGTAGCTCAAACAAGTGTCCTTTGAATAGATCTCCTTGAGCTGTCAACATGAGCCACAGGCACCGGCTGTTACTAGAATACAAAGATGTAAGGTTGCTTTCTGGCTTGAAAAGTTTACATCTAACACAGGCGTGTACGCGAGCAACATAGTGCTAGATGTTTTCATCAGTTAAGAATTTTCTCATGGAGAGTACTTAGGTAATAAAAGAACAAATTAGCTTATATGCCAGTATGTCTGGGCATAGTCAATTTCAGAATCAGCTCATCACTAAACCTGTCAAGTTGCTGATTCAACATCTTTTCAACTCCTATGCACAGCTTCAAATATTATGTGTCTTAAAGCAATAAGAGAGGCAGCTAGAACCTTAAGATTTGTCTCTACCTCTCTCCTCTTTAACTAGGAGTAAAAATCTTTACCAGGGGTTCCCACCATCCAGCAAATTGATCTCAGTATTCAAGGGGCACAGCTTAGAGGCATGGCCACCAGGCCCTTGTGGGAAGCTGGAAAGTCCCCAAGGGCTATACCAGTATCACTGTGCAAGATTGGGACCATAACTGGAAGGACAAAGGGGCACTGATTCAGATAGGCCACTCTGTAGCCGTGGCTGCGCAGCGCTGCAGGAGGAGTACATGTGAGTACAGTTCCTCTCTGTACTCCTCTTTCCCTTATAGTTCCTAAAGCAGTTCCACAAATAGGAAGGTGCCATAACCTCTGCCCACTGTGGCTGCATTCGCTCATTGACACTAGTTAATTCCATACTCCATGTCAGGCCCCACAAGCACAGTTGGCCCTATATACTTGCAGATTCAACCAACCACTAATTGAATTTTTTTAATTGCATCTGGGTCTGGGGATGTGTTTTAGTGGTAGAGAGCTTGCCTAATATACTTGAGGCTCTGGGTTCAATCCCTCCCATGGCCAAAAAAATTGGCACCTGTATTGAACACACCAGAGCTTATTTCCTCCATTATTCCCTGAACAATATAGTACAACAGCTCTGTAGATAACATTTACATTGTATCAGCATTACAAGGTCATTTAAAGTATATGGGAAGATATATGTGGGTTCTGTGCAAACACTATACAGTATTATACACAGGACTTAAGCATCCTAGAATTTGGGTATCTTGGGGATCTGGAACAAATCCCTGGTGGAGATTGAGAGATAGTATATTAACCTTTGTCTTTCAGTAGGGCATATTGTCATGGAATATTAAGTGATGTGATAAGTAACAGATGAACTGGAAATGCTTTCAGAGCAAAAGCATTATTATAATGTTTTTAGGATTATGTTTTCTTTTTTCCTGGGGAAGTTGAGGATGGGCATAGGAAACAGGAAAAAGAACTGTTGTTTGAGCTATCTCTCATTTGCTGACATGTGGGCGAACAGAAAGTGTTCTGCAGAAAGGCTTGGCAGTGTGAAAGGGATGGCATGTTCTGTAGCTCTCAAACACTGCTCATGTGCACGGTGCTGATGGGCAGCTTGAAGAGTCAGGGCAGGGAGTTCTGTGCAGAGGGTCCCATGTGCCCTGACAGGCCACGCACATGTGATGCTTATAAGCAGTGGGTCATCACGGGGGATGTTGGAACAGGGCTTCTGTGAACTGATTCATTTCTGTATTAGGGAGTGAGTTGGGAAGCCAGGCAAGAAACATGGGGACTACAGAGGTAAGGCCCTGGTCTAGGTTAATGAGATGTGGACAGGATGATTTGGAGTCAAGACATTTCAATGTTTTTGCAATAGTGGGAACTGAACCCAGGGGCCCTCTACTTTGTCCCAGCCCTTTTCATTTTATTTTGAGACAGGCTTTTGCTAAGTTGCCCAAGCTGGCCTTGAGATCCTCCTGCCTTGGCCTCTGAGGGCCAGAATTATAGGTATGGGCCACTGTGCCTGGCTTAAGAGGCATTTCAGGGTCAATTTGCTGAATTTTAGTAGCTACCCAATTATGATAGGTGATAGAAGTGGAAGATGATTGTCAGGCTATTTATCTTGAGTTCTTAGTAGATGACGATGCCATTTGCTGCACTAAGAAATACAGAAGGAGCAAAAGTAAGAGCAGATAAAGGAAAGTCTTGAGTTTTTATATCTGATAGGAGACAAAAGGAAGAAGTCTGGGCAGTAGACAGACACGTGAGATTCATATACATAACTTAGGCATTAAAGAAACTCTCAAGTGGCTTCCTCTGAGCTTGTATATTGAGATGTGACCAAGGGCTGTCCAAAAGCTGCACGGTTATACAGTGCAGGTCTTTGCAGGGATTATGCAAATTCTAGGAGCACGTCAAGGAAAAGGAGTTAGTGAAGACTGAAAAGGAACAGTTAAGGGAGAAGGGCAAACACCAGGCGAGAATAACTCCATGACTATCGAAAGGGGGAGGGCCCTTGGTGGGACATTGAGTAGAAGAAGCATGAGGAAAAGCAAGAACCGTACTGCAGCGGACTGAAGAACAAGTGGGTGATGGAGGAAGCCAGCAAACGTTGATCACTGTTGTCTGGTTTTATTTGGGGAGGGGGTGTTTGTTTTGGTGGTGGTGTAGCTTGAACCCAGAGTTCCATGCATACTGGCCAAATACTCTACCACCGAGCTACCTACCCAACCCATAATTTAATTATAAATCCGAGTAGTCACAGTTGCTTAATAGTGAAGTAGGAAGAGGGTTTTTAGAATGCTGAAAGTTTGCAACTTTGAAGAGTAGGAGCCAGTATGTGTGTGTTGGGGGGGAGAGGGACAATTGCAGTGAGAAGGACAAATTACCATATGGATCTCTGTAAGAGGGAACTTTGAGCCAAAAGATGTGGGGAAATGGTCCAGTACTGAGGCCTGGTGGCAGGTTTGTACCAGGCAGTTAGCACACTTCTAGCAACTCAATAGCGGAGGTCAAGGAGTTAGGGAAAAAAGAGAATGACTATCCTGGTGGGTCCACTGCAGGAAAGTGTTTCATGACTTCACTAACTAGTAGGTCAGTGTCGTATCGTGGCACATGGGCTTCTGCAACCCTTCTGGGCTGTACATTGGTACAGACTAGTCAGTCAAGAAGAGTACAGTAGCAGTGTTTGAGCCAAAATTAAAAACCTGGTTTATGTAACTTGCAACCCAAGTAGATTGTTTTAACTTTTTTCTCTTTTTCCATTAATATGTCTTTTAATTGACAAATGGTAATGATACATGTATGTAGAGTATAATGTGGCATTTCAGTACATGTATACTTATGTAATAATATGATCAGGATACTTGACATATCACCTCAGACATGTATCATTTACCAAATTAATTTTATTCTGACTTTTATGTAATTTAACAGGTAGCTTTTAAATATTGCCAGAAATATGGAAGTGACAAAGTTCGAGTGATAACACTGGTGAAGAATCGTGGGAAAGGCGGAGCTATTAGAATGGTAATACATACTTTCACATTTTGCCTATGATGGAAAGGTTTTTTTTTTTTTTTTTTTGGTGGTACTGGGGGTGGAACCCAGGAGCTTTTTTTCTACCTCCGGGCTATACTCCCAGACCTATTTTATATTTTATTTGGAAACAGGGTCTCACTAAGTTGCTGAGAGCCTCACTTAAGTAGCTGAGGCTGGCTTCGAATCTGCGCAATCCTCTGTCTGAGCCTCCCAAGCGCTGGGATTACAAGCATGCACCACCACGCCCGGCTCTGGAAAGGTGTTTTAAATAACCTCTTTTGCTGACTGTAATATGTGTATGTTGTATAGCTAGCTTATGAATACCAGCACTTCAAACCAGTGATGACACATTTTAATAATTTCATGTATTTTATTTATTTTTTTTCACATTTTATTTTATTATTATTTTTTAATCATACATCACTTTGGAATACAAGACTTGAGAGGATATACAAGCACATATCATCCAATAAGCCCTCATCCAATTCCCATCCCATTCCCTTCCCCTCCCTCGATCCCATGCTTAATTGGTGATTATCTTTAATATATTTGTTTACGTACCTCATGAGTTTTAAAGAGATTCCATCCTCCCCCATCCCCTCCCTTCTGATTGGTTACCTTAATTGCTTCTCAGTAAGGCCCTTTCTACTACTCGACCTCCTCCTGTTACCCTTTTCCTCCTAGTTCTTGCTAATTAGGGGAAGCATCTGGATTTTATTTTCTGTGCTATTTCTCTGTGTATGCTGTATTGCAAGTTCCGATCCCACTCTTGACTGCCCCAGTAGTGGCCTAGCCACCCGGGGGACTGATCCCAACCTCGCTGACTCCAGCACCGGCCCGATCCTGGTCTCGCTGGCCTCGCACCAATCTAACCCCTCAGCTGGCTCTGCTCCCGGCCTCAGAGGCCCCAGCACCGGCCTAGCCTCACGACAGGCTCCGATCCCGGTCTCGCTGATCCTGGCCTCAGAGGCCCCAGCACCAGCCTTGCCTCACGGCAGGCTCCAATCCCAGCATTGCTGACCCCAGGACCAGCCTAACCCCTTGGCAGGCTCCAATCCTGGCCTCGCTGGCCCCGGCACCGACCTAACCTCTCAGCAGGCTCCGATCCCAGTCTCAGAGGCCCCATCACCTGCCTTGCCTCACGGCAGGCTCTGATCCCAGACTCGCTGGCCCCAGCACCGGCCTCACCCCTCGGCAGGCTCCGATCCAAGCACCCTCCTCACCCAGCAGGTTGTCCCATGTTCCCAAGGGTGTGTGGTGGTAGTATTCTGCCTCTGAGGTAATTTCTTCAAAAGTTCCAGGTGTATTACGTCAGATCTCTACCTCCCCTGAGTACTTGTCGCTGCCAATGTGACTGCCTCCACCATTTCAAATCTTTCCCAAGCTCTTTTCCCATACCGCATGATGTCCAGTGTTCCTAAGCATGTGGGACAGTAGCATTCGACCTTTGGGGTAATTTCTTCAGAGGATTAGGGTATGTTGGATCAGATGTCTGCCTCTCCCAAATACAAGTCTCCACTGCCATCTCAGCCACTGCTGCCGCCACCGCCTTCCTCCTAGGTCTCCCTAGACTCTGTCCTTACAAGTGATGTCCAGGATTCTTAACGATGTAGAGAAGCAGCAGTCATCCTTCGCAGGGAATTTTTCCAAAAGTTCCAGTTCAGATGGATATATTTTGTCTGCATCTCCAATATTCTAGCTGCCGCCGCGGCCATCTTAACACCTCTCGAATATTTTTTTTCCTGTTCCCCCTTTTTTTTTTTTTTTTTTAAATAAGAGAAGAGACTATGTGTGGTTTGGGTAGGATGTGGGATCAGGCACTCGGTAGCAATGAAAATTTTTTTTCTTTCTGGGTGTGTGTGTGGGGGGGTCGCCTAAGGGTGACCCGCACTCGCCCACCCACCCGGGTCGGGGCATTGAGGCCCAGAACTCCAGGCCCTTCTGGGTGGGGGCGGGTCGCCTAAGGGTGCCCTGCCCGCCCACCTGCCCAGGGTCGGGGCCTTGCGGCCCAGACCTCTGGGGCCCTTCCGGGTGGGGGGAAGTTGCTTAAGGGTGCCCTGCCAGCGCCCGCCCACCCACCTGGGGTCAGGGCCTTGCGGCCTGGACCTCTGGGTCCATGTATTTTTTTTTTAATCTAAAGTTCGTGTAGTATCTGTAACATGCTGGATGATTCACGAACATTAATTTTTATATTTGTCTTAAATTTCAAATGTGTCTTTGTTAGAGTTATCGATGTTAGCTAGACGTGGTGGTTCACACTTGTAATTCCAGCATTTGGGAGACTGAGACAGGAGGATCATGGTTCAAGGGCAGCTTCAGCTACTTAGTGAGGCCCTTTGCAACTCAGTGAGACCCTGCTTCAAAAAATAAAAAGACTGCCGGGCATGGTGACGCACACTTGTAATCCCCACATTTGGGAGGCTGAGACAGGTGGTTCGCACAGGTTCGAAGCCAGCTTCAGCTACTGAGTGAGGCTCTCAGCAACTTAGTGAGACCCTGTTTCCAAATAAAATATAAAATAGGTCTGGGAGTATAGCCCGGAGGTAGAAAGCCTCTGGGTTCCACCCCCAGTACCACCCCAAAAAAAATAAAAAATAAAAAGACTAAGAAATAGGAGGCTGTTTGCAACTCAGTGAGATCTAGTTTCAAAAATAAAAGACTAAAAAATAGGGCTGGGGGTGTAGCTTGGAGGTAGAATGCCCCTGGGTTCCATCCCCAATACCGCAAAAAAAAGATAAAGAAAAAATAATAAAAAATAGGACGGGGGTGTAGGTCGGGGATCGAACACCCCTGGGTTCTATCCCCAGATGCACACACACACACACGCACACACGCACACACGCACACACACACAGTTATTTTTTATCTCCTTTTGCCATTTTGTACCCATATTTCACTGAAATGTAATTGAATTTAATCATAATTTCTAAGCATTTTTTTAAATACAGGGTATATTTAGTTCTCGAGGAGAAAAGATCCTAATGGCAGATGCTGATGGAGCCACAAAGTTTCCAGATGTTGAGAAATTAGAAAAAGGACTAAATGATCTACAGCCTTGGCCTGTGAGTATATAGACTAAATGACATTCAGTCGAAAATATAGATCCTATAATAAAACTTTAAAAGAATTTCCTATAAGCTTAAAAATCAGTTTTGGGTTTTTTGGGTTTTTTTTGTACGAGGTTGTTCTGAGTATTATAGTGCTCTGAGTATTATAGTCCCATAGAAAGATAATCATTTTGTTTTTAGGCATTTACTGATCTTCTGAGATTAACTGGACGGTTTCTTGATATTCTGACCCTCTTTTGACTTATAATTGCTTCTACTAAAGGTTTGATATTTATTGTGCATGTTCACTAAATCTTTTATTTTAAAACATAGCTAAACTTTTATGTGAAAGCATAATCTGAGACTTCTAGGTAAAGACATAAAATGAAAATAGATCACATAATCTTATTTTTGATAATTTGTTGGTACAAACAAAAATAAAATCACAAAGATAAAGTACATCCTCAGGCCATAAGTGCTGTGTATGGAGGTAGGACTAGAGATTGAACTCTGGGACATTCTGCCTCTGAGATACACTCCTAACTATTTTTAATTTCATTTATTTTGAAACAAGGTCTCACTAAGTTGTTGAGGCTGGTCGGAAACCTGTAATTCTCCTGTCTCCGCCTTGCAAGGCCATAACTAAAAAATTAGGGTTGAAGAAAAGAAAATCCTGGTGTCATTCCAAAAACCATTTAGACCTGTCGTGATAGTGCACACTAGTAATCCCAGTATTTGGGAGGCTGAGACAGTAGGATTGCAGGTTCGCAGCCAGTCTCAACTAAGTGAGACCCTGTTTCGAAATAAAGAATAAAAATTAGCACTGGGGGATGTAGCTCAGAGGTAGAATGCTCTTGGGTTCAATTCCCAGTAAAACACACACACACACACACACACACACACACACACACACTAGAGAAAGAAGGTAAACATTTTAAATCCTGGGCTTTTAACCAAACACTTCCAAACCTGCAAACAAGTAAACTGAGAGAATAAATAAGCACTCAAAGACAACATCAGACAGTGCATATACCTGCTCTTGCACAAAATGCCAAGAGCTCAGCAGAAGCAAGAGAAGTTGCTGAGGCTTGCCAGTGTCAGGGCTTTGAGCTAATTTGGGAGCACAGATCCAAGGGATTAGGTCCATTCTTCAGTAGCGCACCCTTGACAGAATCTCACAGCAAGGGACCTGAGCAACCAACAAGGCCACTTAAAGCTCCAGACCTCAAAACTCTAGTTTAGAGGGAAGAACAAGTGCCACAAAAAGTAGAGGTATAGGAAGAACTCACATGTACCACCAGAGTGCTGCCCATGTTAATCATAGCAAAAATGAAAGAAATAAAATGGCAGGTACACCAACAATATACCAAAAAAAGAGAACTAGAAAGTTCTATACAAAAGAAAATAAATCCTATCAGAAAGATAGCATTATTTAAGGAAAAGTATACATTTACATTCAGCACCACACATATTTAAAAGAATATTTTTTAAATGAGGCAAAAATTGAAGTCCAAAAGAAAACAATAAATTGAACTATCCATAACAAAATAGACCTAGTGTTGAACCAGAGATTTTTATTAACATATTAAAAAAATTATGCCAGGTGTGGTGGCACACACTTGTAATCCCAATACTTGGGAGGCTGAGACAGGAGGATCACACAGGTTTGAAGCCAGCCTCAGCAGCTTAGTAAGGCTCTCAGCAACTTAGACCCTGTTTCCAAATAAAATAGGCCTGGGGTGTAGCTCAGGTAGAATACCCTGAGGTTCAATCTTCGGTACCAGAAAACATAATAAATTATAGCGAAACCGAATAATAAAGAAAAATAAGCATATAAAACCAAAGCTAAGCTGGTGTGGTGATGCACGCTTGTAATCCCAGCCTTCGGAAGGTGGAGACTGGAGGATCACGGTTTGCGGACAGCCTCAGCTACTTAACAAGGCCCTTTGCAACTCAGTGAGACCCTATTTCAGAAATGAAAAGACTAAAAATGAGGGCTGGGAGTGTAACTCAGTGGTACAATGCCCCTGGGTTCTATTCCCAGTACCACAAAAAAAAAAAAAAAAACCAAAAAAAAAAAACTAGAAAATAATTACCAAAAAAGAGTTTTATGTCTATATACGTTTATTTAATTTCACAAGATTTTAATCATAGCCTATTTATTTTTGTTATCTTAGAAATTTTCCAACTCTGTTGGTCTTCAATTTATATGGCTTTAGTTACTATGTTACATTGCTAATTCATACTGACAACTCTTCATATGTGTTGCCACTGAACCTTGTCACCTCATCCTTCTACTGGTACCATTGGTTTCTTTGTTTCTGTGTTTCTTTTGCTTTGCTTTGCTCAGAAAGGGAAGCATCAACATTTTGGATTTTCAGTACCTAAAGCTGTATGTTTTGTTTTATTTTGTTATATAGGAATGGCACCCAGGAACATAGTACCTGTGAGTTACATCTGCAGCCCTATTTTATTATTTTAAAACAGGGTCTTGCTAAGTTGCTGAGGACCTCGCTAAATTGCTGAGGCTGGCTTGGAACCTGTGCTCCTCCTGTGTCAGCCTCCCAAGTACTGGGATTACAGGGATGTCCATTGTGGCAGCTGAGTTGTATGTTCTTCAGTGCAATTGCTAGCCCCTTCTTAACACACTTAAGCCACAAACTTGATACACATGCCTTGCATATATTCCTCTAAACCCTAAAATAGTAGTAACAACAATAGTGCTTAAAATAATGAAACAAGAACATAGGTTTCATAGTTCAGCCCAACAATTATCTAACTGACTCACTAGATGGCAGTAGTTGTTAACCTTAATGCCTCTTAAAATATTATATTGACTAGTTAATTTCTCCGGTATGTTTTTCAATAGTTTCTAGTGTTTTCTTTCTTAGCAGATTTTATTTTTTAGTTGCCACAAAAAGAAACTTGCTACTTTTTGAGTGCTAGGGATTGAGCCCAGGGGCATTCTACTTGTGAGCTACATCCCCAGTCCTACTTTTTACTCTTTATTTTGAAACAGGGTCTCACTATGTTGTAGAGGGCCTCACTAAGTAGCTGAGGCTGACCGCAAACTTGTGATCCTCTTGTCTCCTGTCTTAGCCTCCCAAGTACTGGGATACTGGGATTACAAGTGTGCGCCACATGCCCAGCTTGAAATTGGTACTTCTTGTATTTCCTCTTAGAGTAATCAGGTCACATGTTCCATTCAGATTATTATTACAAGGTCAACTTAGAAAAGTCACCTATATTTGCTTCTCTGACAATAATCATTCCTTTAAGCTTTTTTTTTTTTTTTTTTTTTTTTGTGGTACTGGGGTTCCCGGAAGCCCTTCTACCTCTGAGCTACATTCCCAGACCTATTTTTTTTTACATTTTTTTTTTTTTTTTATTTGGAAACAGGGTCTCCTAAGTCAGCGCGCGCGGCTGGCTTCAAACCTGCGCGATCCTCCTGTCTCTGCCTCCCAAGCGCGGGGATTACAAGCGTGCGCCACCACGCCCGGCTTAAGCTTTTAAAATTAAGTTTAAGTAGAGCTTTATGTGTTACAAATGAGATAGGATATTTACATTTTAGTCCCAAGTCTTTTATTTGTATTAGCTATTTCCACATCATTTTTTAATGTTCAAGCAGTGCTTATAATGCTTCTTTTAATAAAGATACGCTTAGTTTTATAATAACTTTTCATAGTCTATTATGATCACTTATCCCATGGACTGTGTGAAACAAAAGCCAAAATTCTAAACAAGCAGTAACTAGATGACAAATAGTTTATAATTCATATCACAGTAATTTCTCAGGCCATGATTTAGATCTTAAATTCTCATTTAGAGAGAGTTCCACCAAGTTTAGCTTTTAACCCAAGTAACTAGTTGAAATTAACCTTTTTTCTGGAGTGTAAATAAATATAATGTGCAATATTAGCTTACATTGGATAAGTTTACTGTTACATAGAATGGCTGTGTATTATATAATTAAGTGAAAATAAATTTTAAACATTTAGTCGCATAGAGAAAGATATGTAATAATATTAACTGCGTTTCTAGAGATAACCAATGTTAACATTATTATGCTATTTAAAATATATTTATAATGTACATATTAATAAATGTTATACAGATTGTATGTGTACATGGTATATAATTGTTTTAAAATTAAGTTTTGTCAAGCCAGGCATGGTAGTGTATGCTTGGGAGGCTGAGACAGAGGATCACAGGTTCGTGGCCAGCCCCAGCTACCTAGTGAGGCCCTCTGCAACTTAGTGAGACCCTGTTTCAAAATAAAGAATAAAAAAAATAGGGATGGGGTATAGCTCAGAGGTAGAATGTCCCTGGGTTCAATCCCCAGGACCACACACACAAAAAAGGCATTACCATATTTACATAGCAATGTATTAACATTGGTATCTATTAATAGTTGAATTATGGACATCTGTTTATAATTTTTCTTTAGGTTAATTGTATTATTTGTCTTTAAATAAATTTGTATGTTGCTTTAGAGAGAAAAATAAAGGCAGGTTTCTTATTAATCAAACCTTTAATTTTTTTTTACTGGTAAAACTGTGTGTGTGTGTGTGTGTGTGTGTGTGTGTGTGTGTGTGTGTGTGTATTACTAAGGATTGAACCCAGGGGTGTTCTACCTCCAAGCTTCACCTACAACTCTATTTTTTACTATTTATTTTGAAACAGGGCCTCACTAAGAAGTTGAAGACCCAGTAACAGAGGCTGGCCACAAACCTGTGATCCTCTGTCTCAACCGCCCAAGTGCTGGGATTATGCTGCCATGCCCAGCTCCAGTAAAACTTTTTAAAATGTAATACATTATTTCATATACAACTTTTCCATTTCTGCCCATATTGGATGAGTATGAGTAATTTTAATATCTGGTTTTTCTTTTACTAATTTCTTTTACTAATTTACTAGTTCAGCTTTGTATCTATATTTTTACCTCATTTGGATCTAATTTCTTCTTTTGGAGTGCTTGTGCCAACTTCTATTTCCATTTCAGTTTGTTTCTTAACTTTGGATATGGAGTTCAA
Source organism: Muscardinus avellanarius (assembly GCF_963383645.1). Classification (NCBI taxonomy): domain Eukaryota; kingdom Metazoa; phylum Chordata; class Mammalia; order Rodentia; family Gliridae; genus Muscardinus; species Muscardinus avellanarius. The sequence continues at coordinate 134,754,324 of NC_137787.1, read as the reverse complement.
ACAGACCTATGTTCAAATTCGATCTGATCTTGAGCAAGTGAATCCATTCAATTCACTTACCTCATCTGTGACATATGTATACTGAGCCCAAGTTTCTAGTGCTCATATTATGATTAAAATTTTTAAAAAAGTAGCCAGGATGATGGTACATGCTTGTGATCCCAGTACTTGGGAGTCTGAGACAGGAGGATCACAGATTCACAGCCAGCCTCGGCAACCTCATGAAGTCCTCTCCAACTTAGTGAGATCATGTTTCAAAATAAAAAATAAAATAGGGCTGGGGTTGTTGCTCAGAGGTAGAATGTACCCAACTTCAATCCTCAGTACCACACACACAAAAAAAGAAAATACATGATGAGTGTTTAGGCTGCCCTTGGCATTCCATAACCAGTACCTCTAATTATTGACATTAGTCCTCGATGCTTGTTTTTTTTTTTTTCATCAGAGCCAATTTTAATCTTTCTGTCTATGATTACTAATTTAAATTTATCCTGTCTACTTTACTTTTTTTCTTTTCAATGAATTATGAGGGAAAAAAATACTTAACTGAAAAAGTGTCAGGAAAGAGAATTCTGACCAAATATTTCTTTGTAACAGGGAATACTTTTTACCACTCTAAAAAGTCAATTGTCATACTATTTAAATATTTATGTTAAAAAATCACAAGAGACTTCCGGGAAGATGGCGACTGAGAAAAGCAGCGTCTTAGAGTCCTGCTAAAACTCAATCTCTTGTTGCCACAAAATCAGCGCTTGTCATAGCCAGAAAACACCATCAGCAGAGAAATAAAAAATGTAAACACAAGGGACAGAGAAAAAGAAAGACTAGAAGAACAATCAGAGACCAGAAATCAAGCCTGCAATGTGACGGCAGAGCAAGCCTGCACCATCTTCCCTCACAGCACCAGGCTCCAGAGAGGAAAGGTAAACAAGGAGCTGAAGTGAGCAGCTGCAGATCATTCGGGTATAATTCAGCAGTTCTTTCAGCGCAAAGAACGCCTAAAACTCCTAGTGGTCAAGCTCATCACGCCTTTCAGGGACTCGGAACGGAACTCAAAACCAGAAAAAAATACTCCAGCCTCACGGCCAAGGGCATGGCAGCGGTGCCATATTGTCAGCAGCTACAGCGAGTTTACCACGCCCCACCACAGCTCCAGATCTGTGTGCACAATAACCATGAGTGTAATTGCCCCCCTAAAGGAGAAATCTCTGTACTGCACTGCCAGGGACTTTGATAATCTCATTGGGTCAAATATTTTGCAGTCCAACCCAATGAAGGAGTAGCAGTGGCAGAGATACCACAACCTAGCCGCAGCTCCCTGTGAGAAAACGCCCAGCCTGGCACCCCCACTGTCTCGTACAGCCTCGAATAACTCCCTGGGTCTGAGACTTTGAGATACAAACCAGTAAAGGAATAGTGGCGGCAGAGATTACCACAGACTCAAGATACAGAGCACTCTAAGTGAAGTTGTAGTGACCCAGGGAAGGCACAAAATTCTGAAATCATGGGAAAGAGGAACAACAATAGAGAAATGAATGCCCACAACCCCACAACATCAGAACCTGATAAAACAGAAATTCAGAGATCTCTAGAAGATCAAATCAGGAAAATAACTGTTGAAATAATAGAAGACTTTGGAAAAGAATTCAGAGAGAGTCAAAAAGAGATAAAGGATACAAAATTGAAGTAAAGGCCTCAATTCAAAGTATAAACAATCGATTAGACCACATGGAGAATAGAATCTCGCTCCTAGAAGATGATCACTCCAAAAATGAACGCATAATTTATAACTTAGAAAAAAAATCTGACAGCAGGAATCTGACATTGAAGAAATATGGGCCCATTTTAAGAGAGCTAACCTAAGAATAATCGGAATAGAGGAGGGAAAAGAAGGTGGAACCAAAGGGATCAATAATATCTTCAAAGAAATAATAGCAGAAAATTTTCCAAACAGAGCAAGAGGTTGATACACAGGTCCAGGAAACTTATAGAACTCCCTTTAGACAGGATCAGAGAAGAGGATCCCCACGCCACATAATTGTCAAAATGACTAATGTGGAAGCCAAGCAGAGAATCTTAAAGGCAACAAAAACAAAAGGCCAAGTGACATTCAGAGGCAAACAAATTAGAATCACTCCAGACTTCCCAAACCAAGTCATGAGAGCCAGAAGGGCTTGGAGTAACATATTCCAAACTCTGAAAGAAAACAACTTCCAGCCAAAAGTTTCCTACCCAGCAAAACTATCTATCAAATTAGATGGGGGAATAAGAAGCTTCCATGACAAACGAAAACTGAAGGAATTTATGTCTTCAAAACCAGCATTAGAGAAAATACTCAAAGAGAAAAACCAGCATTAGAGAAAATACTCAAAGAGATTAACTACTAAGAAAAAATACGTAATACACACCAAAACCAGAGAAACAAGATTTTCCATCCAGCAGACAACTAAGCAAAGAAGAATATATTCATGTGTTTATAGGTTAAAATCTTTGGAGATTCATTACTTATTTCAGTCTTTTACCTATTTCTAAATTGTATTGTTTGCTTTTATTGTTGCTAATTTTTAGGATTTCTATTTGGAATATTAATATACCTTCAGATATAGCATTTGGAAATATTTTATCCCATTCTATCAGTAACTTTTAACTCTGTCTACATTGTACAATATTTTTTTATTTTTTAGGAAGTTTGTTTATTCTTTTGTTGCCTGTGCCTTTGAAATCATATCCAAGAAATCACTGCCAATTTCTTTTTTATTTTATTTTTTTGTGTGTGTGGCACTGGGGTTTCTGGAAGCCCTTCTACCTCTGGGCTACACTCCCAGACCTATTTTGTATTTTTATTTGGAAACAGGGTCTCTTAAGCCAGCGAGGCTGGCTCTGAACCAGTGCGATCCTCCTGTCTCAGCCTCCCAAGCGCGGGGATTATAAGCATGCGCCACCACGCCCAGCAGAATCACTGCCAATTTCAATGTTGTGAAGTGTTATGACCCAGGTTTTCTTCTAAAAGTTTATAGTCTTAAGATTTACATTTAGGTCTTTTATCTATTTTGACTTAATATTTGTGTATGGTGTTAGTTAAAGGTCCAGTCTTGCCGGGCGTGGTGGTGCACGCTTGTAATCCCCGCCCTTGGGAGGCAGAGACAAGAGGATCGCACAGGTTCGAAGCCAGCCGTGCTGGCATAAGAGACCCTGTTTCAAAAATATAAAATAGGTCTGGAAGTGTAGCCCGGAGGTAGAAGGGCTTCCAGGAACCCCAGTACCACCAAAAAATAAAAAAAAAATTTTAAAAGTCCAATCTTATTATTTTTCATGTACTTATTATCTTTTAACTATTTAGTGAAAACATTACTATTTCATTTCCTTCACCAAATGTTCTTGGAAACTTTGTTAAAAATAACTTGACCATATATGGAAAAAATAAAATAAAAAATCACAAGAAATTAAACTGTGCTCTAACAGAGGCCTAAAAGAAAGGGACTCCCTACTGTTTCTAACCTCCAATGTAGGCAGTTTTTAAAATAAGAATACTCTTAATTCCTGAGGAACAACTCACTTTTTGAAGTGAGCTTTGATTACTTCCACCTGGTAGAGCAGTATCAGGGATTCAGTTGTTGTATCATAATTTTTTATATTTGCAAAACTATAAAGAGCATATTCTGAACTCAGTAATCCTTTAAAGATTTTTAAAGTTACTTTAAATGTTGCTAAAAATGGGACATTTACGTTGAAAATATATTCATAAATTATTTTTCCCTTCAGGATCAAATGGCTATTGCATGTGGATCTCGAGCTCATTTGGAAAAAGAATCAATTGCTCAGGTGAGATTTTCACTAACTGGCGTGGAACAGCAACTTTTTCTCCTTTTTTAGATGTACATTTGGCAAAAAAAAAAAAAAAAACTTAACATTTAATGTTTTAAAAATTTAATTCTCTTCAACTTCACTTAAACTTTCATAAGGCTTATAAAAGATTTTCACATTTTAAAGTTAATTTTTTTTTAAATAAGGAAAGATGTTGATTTTACTCTGCCTTAGTATGTAAGCAATCTCTGAGTTTTATACTTTTTTTTTTTTATGGTGGTGCTGGGGATTGAACCCAGAGACATTCTTCCTCTGAGCTACTATAATCCCAGTCCTTTTTCTTTCATTTTGAAACAAAATCTCCCTAAATTTCTGAGGCTGGCCTTGAGCCTCCAACCCTCCTATATCAGCCTACCAAGTACTGGGATTATAAGTGTGTGTCACCACACCCAACTAGGTGATATATTTTTGAACCAGGCAATTTGCCTTTGTTTTTTTTCATATTGGCATCCTGTAGTGCTATACAGGTTGAGAATCACCTGAATAGCATCACCAATGAAATTTTGGGCCGAGTGTGGTGGTGCACACTTGTAATCCCAGTTCTTGGGAGGCTGAGACATGAGGATCACACAGGTTCGAAGCCAGCCTCAGTTACTTAGAGAGGCTCTCAGCAACTTAGTGAGACCTTGTTTCCAAATAAAGTGTAAAACAGGGCTAGGAGTATAGCCCAGAGGTAGAAAAAAAAGCCCCTGGGTTCCACCCCCAGTACCAAAAAAACTTTTTTTTTTTTTGAGCACCAACAGTATGCCATAGATGGAAAATTTCATAACATGGAACTTTGATCAATGCACAAAATCATTCAAAGTACTACATAAAATTTACTTCAGCCCACATGTTCAATGTATACTTAAATTAATTTTATGTTTAGACTTGGATCCTGTCCCCCAAAATACCTTATATATATACAAATATTCCAGACTTGGAAGAAACATTTCTGGTCCCAAGTTTTTTGGATAATGGATACTAAAACTGTATTTTGAAATTCATTCAAAGGTTAAATATTTTATTTTAACTTTGTTTCTGTGAGAAAAGCACTTTTGCTTTAAAGTACTTTACCTTAATATTTTTCAAATTATAACTCTGCTTTTCAGAAAGATATAAATAAATCACTGAAGATTTTAAATTGTTCATTTTGTAGATGATGCTAGAAAAGCCAGATTAACTTAAAAGGGGAAGATCTTAAGAAATTATTTCACGCAAAATATTTGTTTCATTTTGTTTGCAGTACTAATGAATCAAATCCACGGCCTAGTGCATGCTAGACAAACACTCACTGAGCTACATCCCAGTCCATACTTACTCAATACAGAGCTATTTATTTAGTTAGTTAGTTAGTTATTTTTGTTTTGTTTTTGTGGTACTGGGGATGGAACCCAGGGGCTTTTCTACCTCTTGGCTATACTCCCAGACCTATTATATATTTTATTTAGAAACAGGATCTCACTAAGTTGCTGAGAACCTCACTAAGTAGCTGAGGCTGACTTCGAACCTCTGCGATCCTCCTATCTCAGCCTCTCAAGTGCTGGGATTACAAGCATGCGCTACCACACCCGCTTTTATTCTTTATTTTGAAACAGGGTCTCACTGAGTTGCAAAGGGCCTCACTAAGTAGCTGAGGCTGTCCAAAAACCACGATCCTCCTGTCACAGCCTCCCAAATGCTGAGATTACAAGCATGCGCCACCATGCCTGGCTTGCAAAGCTTTTAAAATCTTAATCTTTTTGTTCACCTCTGTAAGTCTCATGTATCAAGCTCATAACTGTTCGCTGTATTTTCCTTGATTCAGTGGAGAATAGAGTACTACTATTCAGTGTATAGTTAAAATTATCTGAGAACTATTTCTTCAAGCATATTTCCAGGCCAGTCCAGTCACATTGAATCAGACTCTAGAAATGGGATCAGGAGGCTGCATCTTTAAGTTTCCTGGGTCACCTTTATGCACACAGGAGTTTGAGAATTACTTAAATAAAAGGTTGAACCTTCCCTCTCTATGACTCTGAAATAGAACATGAAGAAATTCTAATATTTTCAAGATATACTGAGGAGAGCAGAGTCACAACTCATCATAAGGAAGCTTTCATGAGTGTTTGAAAAGGTTAATCTATTAACCATAGAGAACATCACACTCCTAGAAATTTAAAAGAGTTTAGATTAGCTAATCTGATTGATGCACAGGGGATAAAGACAAAAGTGTATGTTCAAGATACCCAGCACATTATTTGTAATTATATAACATAGAAACTATAAAGTACTGAATTTCAACAATAAGAAATATATCCCCTGCATGAAATATATAGCCAATAAAGCTGATGATTATGGAGACTATATCTCATAACATGAGAGATTACCTCAGTATTATATGTAAAAACCGTGATATTGTAAATACAATATAATCATCTATGTGAAATTACAAATGGTTTTGCAAACAAAAACAATATAGATTAATTGTTCTGTGAATAATTTTTTTCCTTTTCATAAAATATATTAGTGGGAGGGAAAATGGATAGTCTATGTAGTGAAGGAAAAGGGATAGATTAAAGAAGTAGGAAGCAGGAGATGAATGTGAGGAAGCTGTTGAAGTAATTCAGGCAGGAAAGAGTTGATCCCTGTATTTATTGCTGGTGATAGAAAGGAACTATGTGCTTGGATTTTGTTGTTTTTACATAGAACTTGCAGTAGTTGAAAACTCTTTAAATGTGACCAAGAAATAGTATTTAAATGGGATTGTGCAGCCAGGCGTGGTGGCGCACGCTTGTGATCCCCTTGCTTGGGAGGCTGAGACAGGAGGATCACATGGGTTTTGAAGCCAGCCTCAGCTACTTAGTGAGGCTTTCAGCAACTTAGTGAGACCCTGTTTCCAAATAAAATATAAAATAGGTCTGGGAGTATAGCCTGGAGGTAGAAAGCCCCTGGGGTCCACCCCCAGTACCAATCAATCAATCAATAAATAAATAATGGGATCATGCTATGGTGTAAATCTTCTTTTACCTCTTATTGCTAGACATTAAGGAATCTATCTTAGCATCTACATATTTATAATTCACCTTGTGTCCGTCCATTCAGCCCTTTATCTCTAAAACCTAGCCATAGATATAGTACTTTGGTCCCCAGAGAACAGGCTGTGAGTTGTCCACTGCAGTTGTTCTTTATACGTGCTCTTTGGTAGCCTTGTTGTCTTAAGTCCAGATTGCTCTCAAAGAACTATCCCTGCCTTACAGAAGGCCATCCACGTGGACTCGAAGAGACAGACCACACACCTGTCTCAAGTCCAGGATACTGAAGCATGGCCTTCCATTTCTTCTAATGTGCTGTAGATAACAAAAGCCCTTCCATGGTGGTCAGTCTGTGGACAGTGAGAAAAGCTAAGAGAACTGATGAAGATAGCAGATGGCAGCTTCGGGAGCTTGTTGAATAGCATGCAGACACACCTTTCCTAAGTATTTTTTTGCATATCCTTAGTTGACCATTCTTTGTGCTGCTATCATGGAAGACAGACAGGCTGCAGCCCTGATGGAGCGCGTCCACTCCCATGGATGTACTCACCATCCCACATGTTCCCAGTGACAGTAGTATTTGTGTTGCCCAGATATAAAAGGATTTATCCTCTTTAAAGGATTCAAAAGTAGAAGGAAGCTATTAGCAACTGTTTGATGTCTTTAGCTTTTATAAGATAATGAAATTGCTGGTTACCTTTACATTTTACCTGGATTTCCTATTTACATTTTGTAAACCTTGGAAATAACATTCTTATTATGTGAATAGTGAATGTCTTTTTCCTTAATGTTTTCAAAAGCCCATTTCAGAAGTTTATATAATGCTCCTATTTTGTTAGCTTCATTTCACTATATGTTTATCCTTTAGTTATCTTCTAAATTTTAAGATATTTTGCCAAATTTAAAAATTAAACCAAGAGCTTCTTGTTTGTAGCTTGCCTTATTATACTGTCACATGTTAGAAATTAAAGTCTGTGTGAACACCACACATTTCTGCTTTTTAACAATTCTGTTAATATTCAAACAAAAGCAGTCATGAATATTTTCTTTTGCTAATGAGTAAGCTCACCCAAATCACATTAAAAATCATTCAGGGAGAATAGTTTACAGTTACTGTTTTTCTACCTTTAATTTTTATTTTTCTTTCAATTTCTATTTGTTCCTTTCCTAAGCATAAATGCTCTTTTGGAGGTTTAATCAGTCAACCAGTATTTATTGGAAGTATTTTATATGGAAGGCACTGAGCAAGCTGTTGTGAGATTCTCAAACATTTTAAGATGAGGTTTCTGCCCTATCTACTTAGAGAGGTAAGACATATTTACGTCAAAACATAATTAATGATTCTAGGTGATAATGGAGAAGTGCTAGATCTTTTTTGAAAGTTTGCCTTACATACCTTATAGATAAGTATTTGATTCTCCCTCCCCTTCCTGCCCTCTTACAGGAGATGTAGTCAGGAGACTAAGCCCTCCAGCTTTCTTCTTTTATAAAACCATTCTCAAGTTTCTGGTACTTTCTGGGCCAAATACTTGGCTAAGGGCTTTAACATAATCTCATTTTATCCTTAAAATAGATTTTTGAGGTAGGCATCATCATTCTTGTTTTATAGATGAGAAAGATGGAAGTTAAAGCGCTTAGCTCAAGGTCACCCTGATAATCAGGAGTGGAGCCGGGATTCACAGTCTGTCCAACACGGAGTTTTTTCTCCTTCTGTCAAATGATAGAAAGATTTATGTAAATGAAAAATGACATTGAAGATTATATGAAAAGCAAAAGGGAAAAGCAACCCTGTTTTGTAGTGTAAGATATTAAATATTTTCCTTAGATTCTTTTTTTTTTTTTTTTTTTTGCGGGTCTGGGGATGGAACCCAGAGGCACTGACCTCCGAACCACATCTACCGCCCTATTTTTATTCTTTATTTTGAAACAGGGTCTCACTAAGTTGCAGACGGCCTCACTAAGTAGCTGAGGCTGTCAGCAAACCGCGATCTGCCATCCTCCAGTTTCAGCCTCCTGAATTCTGGGATTACACGCGTGTGCCACCTCGCCTGGCTCCTTAGATTCTTACCAAGTTGCTTATTCACATAAGTAATGCATCATTCCATGGGTTCATTCCTTAACTATAGAACACTTTAAGAAATCCTATACAAATCTTAAATAAGAATGGTTTGAATACAGTGATAATCTGTTCTTATGTTTAAAGTTTACAGTGTCTTTATCAGTCATGAGCTGTTATTTCCCATTAGTAAACACTAATAATAATAGTGAATCCTCAGCCAGGTGTGGTGGCGCACACTTGTAATCCCCATGCTTTGGAGGCGGAGACAGGAGGATCGCGCAGGTTCGAAGCCAGGCTCGCAGGCTTAAGAGACCCTGTTTCCAAAAATAAAAAAGTATAAAATAGGTCTGGGAGTGTAGCCCGGAAGTAGAACAGCTTCCAGGAACCCCAGTACCACCAAAAAAATAAATAAATAATAGTGACTCCTCTTATGAGTTAAAACTTACTGAACTTTACAATCCAAAGTATTAAATCAGTTTTTATAATGTATTTAGTTAGATATCTGACATACCTAATTAAATTGACTAGATTTTTTTTTTTTTTTGGCAGTACTGGAGATGGAACCCAGGGATATTCTACCTCTGAGCTACATCCCCAGCCCTATTTTTTATTCTTTATTTTGAAATAGGGTCTCACTGAGTAGCAAAGGCCTCACTAAGTAGCTAAGGCTGCCCACAAACCTGGATCCTCCTGTCTCAGCTTCCCAAATGCTAGAATTACAAGCATGTACCACCACGCCTTGCTAATTGACTAGATTTTTGTTTTAGACTCCTTTGTTGTGTGTAACCTCTGTGATACTCTACCATACCTCTTCTCTCAGGTTCAAATTTTAGTGTTTTGTTTTGCTTGTTTATTTTGGGATCTGTCACCCTCTTTGAAACTGAAATGTATATGGGACAAAGAGGCATGAAATATGCAGGTAAATGGGATGTCTTCCTTGTTCATAGCAAGGATGTCCTTTTTCTCCTGATAGGCTAAAGCCTTGGCCTCCCACAAGTCCTGTGACTTGTCTGACTCACCCCCCAGAAAGTCAGCTGCTTCTACAGCGCCTCTCTTCTGCTCTTGGCAGTACCCCACGGTTCTATTAAAACATTCTGCCAGTGGAGCTGAGGGAACAGTGCAGTCCATCTGCAAGATCCACCCAGTCAATGAAATATAAAATGCAGTTGATGCAGCCAGTGTTTTCAATGCCTCCTTATAGATAAATGGAAAAGTCATTTATATTTTGTCTTTGTTTTCAGCGTTCTTACTTCCGTACTCTCCTCATGTATGGGTTCCACTTTCTGGTGTGGTTCCTTTGTGTGAAAGGAATCAGGGACACACAGTGTGGGTTCAAATTACTAACTCGAGAAGCAGCTTTGCGGACGTTCTCATCTCTACACGTTGAACGATGGTAGGTTTCTAACTGGAATGGGTCAGCAGCTATTTCAGATATCAAGAAGTAACACTGTTTTCATAATGAACACCCAGATTGGAACAAAATTGACATTTATGTTTGTAAACTTGATCTGTGCCTTTATACTTTCACTGAGTTGGATCTTATTTTGAAAATACTCAAACTCAGCATTTGCTTTAGTTGTATATTCTCTTTAATTGTAGACAGTACCAACTGAGGGGTCTTGAAAATATCCTCTTTCTTAAGCTTCTTTTTCTTTTTTTTTTTTTTAAGAAAACACAGAATTATCAAATAGAATAAGTTCCCATTTCTTCTTCTTTCCTTTCATTTATAAGAGACAAGGTCTCTGACCTAAGGCCAATCCTTTGTGCTCTACATCCCCTTCCGCCTTCTTAAAAACCTAATTCTATTTGTTTTTCTCGCTCCATCTCATCTCCTCCAGACCCTATCCATTGACCCCTGCCCATCCAGCTCCAGCCCTGTTTCTGTCTTTCCACAACCAGTCTATTTTTGAAAATGTTCTCTTTAATAAGGATTTTTTCCCATGCCCCTTACCTACTTAAAATCCTTCAGCAGCTTCCCATGGCCTTCAGAGGCGCCTCCATGTCAGGCTTCTCCCTTCTCCACATCCCCTTCAGGCCTTCCTTAGGGCAGCCTCCCCTGCCCTCCCGGGCTCCAGCGCCCAGTGAGGTGCTGCCGCAGTGCCGTGTGCTTTATTTCTTACCACCTGTCACTTCTGCACTTCCTCCTCATTTGTGTAATTATTTAATGGTCCTTTTTCTCTATGAATGTGTAAGCTCCGTGAGAGTAGGAACCCTGTCAGATTTTGCTTACTAGTGTGCTTTACTACTAACAGAGTGCCTGGCACATACTAGGTGAGCAGTAAGGACTGTTGAAAGGGTTCATCTGTGGTGTTAGTTGGAGTTCCCTGAGCTGGATTCTGGCAGGTGTGCATAATTGTTCCAGCATAGTTCATTTCTCAAGTCTCTACCACCTCATGTGTTTCCAAAGATCTATTATCTCCCTAGAAAGAGATGTCATATATTAAAAAAAAAAAACACACTATTTTAAAGAAACTTTAGTTTCAGAATTAAAATTATTACTTAAACATTATTTCTTTTTTCCTAGACTAAGAAAATTAATGTAAATTTGATCTTCAGATTCAGATGCATGTTTTTATTATGCTGCAAAAGTAAAACTGATAGTCTATGGACTCCAAAATTAAAAAATTTAATTTCAGAAGCAAATCTAGAATATAGACTTCCATCTTTACTAGATAACTTTCAATTATCTGTTAGGTCCAGAACTAGGATCAATGAACTTGAAAGTCTTAGAAATTAATGACATAAATGTCAAGAGTCTTTTGTTTTCCTTGGAATATAAACAGTAGCAGGTCACAGTACTTTATGCCTGTAATCCCAGTAATTAGGAATGCTCAGACAGGCAAAGTATAGGTTCAAGGCCAGCCTCAGCAATTCAGCGAGGCCCTCAGCAACTTAGTGAGACCCTATCTCAAAATTTAAAAAAAAAAAAAAATTTAAGAGCTAGGGTTATAGCTCAGAGGTAAGACCAACCCTGGGCTCAATCCCTAGTACCAAAGAAAAGAAATATAAAAGATTAGAAGCCAGGCATGGCAGCACATGCTTGTAATCCCAGCATTTGGAAGGCTGAGACAGAAGGATTGTGCCCTTTGCAACTCAGTGAGACCCTATTTTAAAATAAAGAATAAAAAACAGGGCTGGGGGCGTAGCTCAGAAGTAGAATGCTCCTGGGTTCCATACCGAGTATGACTAAATACATGAATGATTTGATTAGAGTTGATTACCTAAAAACATGACATTTCCTTGTCAGTATTCTAGAGCAGATTATCTAATAGGAATATATAAGACACAACTGGAAGCCATGTATGTAATTTTTTTATTTGTTTGTTTGTAGTCCTAGGGATGGAAAACAGGGGCTTTCTATCTCTGAGCTACAACCCCAGCCCTATTTTATTTGTTATTTGAAACACTGTCTTGTTAAAATACCACATACTAGCCTCAAACTTAAATACTGTAATTACCAGCATTTGCCACTATACCAGGATCCATATGTGTTAATTTTTTTCTCTCTTTTTTTTTTTTTTTTTTTTTGTGGTGCTGGGAATTAAATGGGATATCCTACTTCCAAAATATACCACCAGCCATATTTTATTGTTTAATTTGGAAACACTGTCTTGCTAAATTTCTGAGAGCCTCACTAACTTGCTGAGGCTGGCTTTGAACCTGTGATCCTCCTATCCCAGCCTCCAGAGTACTGGGATTATAGGTGTGCATCACCAAATCTGGCCTCATATATGTAATTTTAGGTTTTCTTGTACTCACATTATAGAATTAAAAAGATGAGATTAAGCTGGGCATGGTGGCGTACGCTTGTAATCCCAGCACTTGGGAGGCTGAGACAGGAGGATCACACAGGTTCGAAGCCAGCCTCAGCTACTTAGTGAGGCTCTCAGCAACTTAGTAAGACCCTGTTTCTAAATAAAATATAAAATAGGTCTGGCAGTATAGCCCGGAGGTAGAAAACCCCTGAGTTCCACCCCCAGTACCACACACACGAAAAAAAGATGAGATTAATCATAATAATATACTTTAATACAATCTATCCAAATATTATAATTTTAGTATATAGTCATTGTGAAAAAGTTGAATTTTTAATATAAATAAAAGCAAATGAGCATGCTCAATTCAAATTAAAAATAAGTATGTTAAATATAAATATATATAGATTAAAACTTTGTAAGGAATATGCAGCTGAGATATATGTTTATATATATTATATATGTGTTTTATATATATCCATCCTCAGAGCTCTGCCTAACCTAAATTCCTTCCATTTAGGATGTTAAAATACTCTTCAAAATATACTTTCCTCCAGTGAGTCCTTTTACTTTCAGGCAGTGTTCTGATGTCTATAATGCACCACTAGTAAGAGCAGTAGCCCCTTCCCCCATCTTGGTTTGGACTCCTAGTTACAGTTGTAACTGTTCTTTGCTTTGCTTTCATATTCACAGTAATTGGTCTGCATAGCTGTTTTTCAGATTTAGACACTACTTCTCAAAATTGGAAATTAAAGGTCAAACCTTTCTCTTAAATTGCTGTTCACTCTCCATACTTAACTTCTAAGGGATCAGTGTTGCTTGTTAGAGCTATGTGAAGATACCTCATGTTTCAGAAAAGTATGGTTTTCTTTTCTACTTTTTGTTTTCCTGAAGATAATAACTATGGAGAATTTTTTATTTTCATTACTTCATTACAGGCCTGTCACTCATTTTCCAACCCCTTGTCAGGAGGAGAATTATCTTAAGTGTATGTTGTACACATCAGCTTCTGTATCACCTTGGTCGTCTTCTCCGAGACACCGTGCCGGCTGGTGTCTGTCAAGTTGTTCTCGGGCCTGCCACCCAACTTCATCCTCGGTCACCCTTCCTTACTGTTTTACGAGAGCATATTCTGCTAACGTCCATAAATATGAGAAAGAAACATTTTGAGATCTTGAACGTGAAAAGAAATCTCTATTCTACCCTCCCTTGTTTAATAGATGGAGAAAGAATTGCAAGTTGGAAATCACTCTTCAGGAATCTTTTGTCTTGGCACTCCTTGCTTCCGTGGAGAAGTCAGTTCTGTAGAGAATTTGAATCTTGATTCTCTCGTTGTTTCTACCCCCCATTCAAAAGGTTTTTCTCCACAGTGTTTTGAAATACCATGATTCTGAGCTTTAATGTAGCTGTGTCCATGCATTTTGTTGAGCACCACTAGGCTTTCCAAATCTGGAAACTTTTAACTGTTAGGTTTTTTTTTGTTTTTTTTTTTTTTTAATAAAGCTCATTGTTCATTTAATAAACATTTTAAGTCTGTGATAGAATTTTCAATTTTTTATTATAAATTGAAGTTGTATAAATTATTATATTTACAGAGCACAGAATGACTGGATAATTTATGAGTACAATGAAAGATACTTAAGCTAGTTAATACGTGTCACTTCAAATGTTTTTGTGGTTAAAGCATTTGAAGTATATCCTTAAAATTTTTAAATGTATATTACACTATTATTAACTACATGCTATTTAATAGATCTCAAAAACTAAAAATAAAAAATAACTTATTTCTCCTTGTAGCTGAGGCTTCACACCTTTTGCCCATCATCCTATTGCCTCCACCCTCAGCTTCTGTAACCACTGTTCTGTTCTCTGCTTGTTAGTTTAGTTTTGGACTCTACATATAAATGAGATTGTATAGTGTGTCTTTCTGGTTCTACATTACTTCACTTAGTGTAATGTTTTCCAGTTCCATCCATGTTGTTGCAGATGACTAAGTATCTTTTTAACGTTGAGTAATATTGTGTGTGTGTGTGTGTGTGTGTGTGTGTGTGTGTGTGTGTATCCTAACACATTTTCTGTATCCGTTCGTGCATTGATGGACAATTAGGTTGATTCCATAACTGAGCTGTTATAGTGTTGCAGAGATTATTGGAGTCCAGTTATCTCTCTGACCTATGTAAATATCCAGGGGTAGGATTGTCAGATATTATGGTAATTTTGCTTTTTAGTTTTCTGAGGAACCTCCATACTGTTTTCCATAATGGCTGTGTGAATTAACATTCCCACCAATAGTGTGAAGACTTCCCTTTTTCTCTTTTTTTCTTTTTTCTTCTTTTCCCTTTTCTTCTTTTTTGTGATACTAGGAATTGAACCCAGAGGCATTCTACCTCCAGGCCACACCCCCAAACTGATTTTATTTCTTATTTGGAAACAGGGCTTGCTAGGTTGATGAGAGTCTCACTACTTGCTCAGGCTGTCCTCAAACAGTGATCCTCCTGTCTCAGCCTCCCAAACTACTAGGATTATAAGCGTGTACCTCTATGCCCGGCTAAGAATTCTGAATGTCTCATTTAAAACCTTGACATTGTATTCTTTTGCTGCATTGTTTTTATTATCTTGAGGGTTTTTTTCATTTCTTTTTTCTTTCATTAAGATTTTCTTCAGATACCTTAATTTTGATACTAAAATATTCGCTGGAGGCTGTGTATATGGGCATAGCCTCTGACTCACAGGTAGATTTCACTGCAGGCTAAACTAGCAAAGCCACTGGGATCCTTCAGTTTCTTGCCTAGAAGATCGGAGTCTGGCTCTCAGCACTCACAGAGCCACATGGGGGAAGGGGTGAGAAGGAGAACCAACACAGATATGCCGAGGCCTGTTTGCAGCCCAGCTGCTGCCCTCCTGCCGAGCTCAGCTCCTGAGAGGCCTCTGGGCCCTGACCGTGGGTCTGCTTCCAGGCTTCCCCACTGCTCTTGTCGACATTCCCTAGTTGCCACATACTTGTCCTGATAGATTACAGCTTCCACACACTTTTACCATCACCCCCTCTCCTCTTTGTTTTTATTCTTCCATTCTCGGTGCTTTCATTTTAGTGGAATTTCAGGAGACAGCAGGAGGGTACATGTGTTCCTGCTGTCTTAACAGTCTGGACCTGCTCTTCATTCTGCGGCAATGTAACTGTTAGTGAGGTAGCAGCTGTACCAGAAACTGAGTGTCAAGAGGAAACGTGGTGGCCCTGCCAACCCACATTTGCCAGAACAAATCAAGGTGTCTTACTTGACTAACTCTTCTTCTGCTTCCGATAGTATAAGGCTCTGTCTAGAAGTACTTGGTATTTTAGTTAAAATATTTTCTTTTGTAACATATTGGGTATTTATAAAGTGGTGATGTAAACTGCATATTTTATAATGAATATCTTTATGTAATTCTAAATTGTTTTAAGTGGAGAAAGATGCAATTTAAAAACAACCTTTCAATCTAGGGTGTTTTTTAATATAAAGATAATTCAGCTAATTGGTGTTTATTTCTCTCATTCCTTTTTATTCATCAGTCTTAATTTTTTATCTTTTACTGACTTTATGTTGAAAAATATTTAACAATTTTATTCAGGTTATTGAATATCTTTAGAACCAGTCAGATTTGTTTTGTGTTAGGAAGGGTTCAACACTAGGTTTACTACTGAAATTATTTTCTTCTTTCACAAGTAATAGAAGTTAAGTTTTATATAATCCTATAAAAAAAACACAACCTATCTTTCTAGATGTTTTTGTCATCTAAATATTTTATTAGAATAAGAAAAATACTAGTTTAAAAATGGTTTTCATACTGAATGATCATTTGGAGCCCACGGGTTATTTTTACTTCCGAGGGTTCTGAGTTTTGAAACAGGTATAGCATTTCTCATTTAAATGTGATGTAATAGAATATTAAATACAGTAATTGCTTTGAAGCTTCTGACCCATTCACTGTTCAATTATTTTACCTTCTGTGAATCTGACCTTCAGTTTTAAAGTATAAGCTTTATATCTGCCTTGTAAGCTTCTTTAAAATGTGCCAAGGTACAGATCTAATTACTTGTCTTTTTATCAATATATTTTCTTTTTCAGGGCTTTTGACGTGGAACTGCTCTATATAGCCCAGTTCTGTAAAATTCCAATAGCAGAAATTGCGGTCAACTGGACTGAAATTGAAGGTAAGTGCATTCTTTATTTACAGCTGATCTTTGGTCATATGAGAGAGGAGAATGTCAGAGAGCGCAGTCGTCTAGTAACGTCAGCTGGCTTTAATGTTCTCCCTTCTCCCTTCTCGAGGCTCTGTCAGCTGTCTTGACTTGGAGAGCCAGCTCCACGGAGACTGTGGTCCACTGACGCCCCCGACCCTGGCAGGGAAACTTCAGTAAGACTGCAGTAGACAGGATCAGGGTGCTCTGAGGATAGAAGCAGGGTTGCTTGTTGCCCATTATTGTTTGCATCACCATTTTTAGCACTATTATATAATTATAATATATATAACATATTATATATAATATATAATAGCACTATTACATAATATCAGTGGATATTGAATACCTACAAACCACTGTGCACAGCTATATGAGAAATAAATATTTTCACTTCAAATGCCCACAGCCCATTTAGATCTGTTTTTAACCGTATCTGTGCATATATCCAAAAATGTAAAGATCTCAAGTTGGGCATGGTGGCACACGTTTGTAATCCCAGCGCTTGGGAGACTGAGACAGGAGGATTGCACAGGTTCGAAGCCAGCCTCAGCTACTTAGTGAGGCTCTCAGCAACTTAGTGAGACCCTGTTTCCAAATAAAGTATAAAAATAGATCTGGGAGTATAGCCCGGAGGTAGAAAGCCTCTGGGTTCCACCACAGTACCAACAAAAAAAGAAATGTAAAGATCTCTAAAATCTATAATTATTTGAAATCGAGCAAGAAAAGCTTAGGAGACTCTGGCTATATAAAATTTAAAATATGTTCTAGTTTTCTCCTTTACTTACCTTAGAATGAATCTAAATTATTTCATGATTGAGGAGTAATTGATATTACCGGTTAGAGACTTTTCAGAGTTGACCTCTGCCCTGGATGCATGTGGACTTATTTGGAAGTCATTGTTACAATAGCATTACTGCTCTGAAAAAGGTTCAGAACCAGTCTAGAGTACACAAACTATACCTTGAGTCCAAGGATTCAAACCAAGTTTGCAGGAACATAACTGATGATCAACCTACAACCTGGATTGGGAGAAAAGGCAGAGGATTGTTCAATATCTGCTCTACTGCTCTCTCTGTGTGGATCCAGCCCAATATGAGACTGTGGGGAGGGTAACAGTCTGTTCATGCTAATGTCATCTGTGCCACTGCATTACAGAGATAACTGTGTCATACAGAAAGGAATCATAGGTTTCTCAACTTCCTTATCTGTGGCATGAAGATGTCTGTCCCCTGGTTAGTAACATAGAGTAAGACTAATGTCTACAAAGTGCTTTAGTGGTAGTGTTTTCAAAAGAAAGCTGTTATCTGAATTTAGACCAGTGAAAAAGGTTTTCTTTAAGGATAAAATATAATTGAAATGGTAATGAAATTTTAAAACTTCCTTGTTATAAATGTTCATTTGCTCGTGCATATAGTACAAGGAACACTTGTAAGACTCTCTGTGGTATATAGATCAGACATTTAATTAGGCTGATATTGCCAAGTATACCAAGACAAAGTCTAGACAGAATTGTTCAAGTCTGATCACAGGCTTTACTTTTCACCATAAAGATTAGGTCAGAGAACTGAGGTTGTAGCTCAATAGTGGAGCCCTTGCCCATGCATGAAGCCCTGAGTTCAATCCCCAGCAACACACCACAAAAAAATAAAATTGTATCATATGGGCCGGGCATGATGGCGCACTCTTGTAATCCCAGCGCTTGGGAGGCTGATACAGGAGGATCCTGCAGGTTCAAAGCCAGCTTCAGCTACTTAGTGAGGCTCTCCGCAACTTAGTAGTGAGACCCTGTTTCCAAATAAATTATAAAATAGGTCTGGGAGTATAGCCCGGAGGTAGAAAAGCCCCTGGGTTCCACCCGCAGTAACAAAAAAAAAAAAAAAAAAAAAACATTGGATTTTATGCTCTGTTTTCAGCTGTTCCCCGTGTGATCATTATTTTTCATTAACCCGCATTTATTGAGGATTTTCCTGTTAAGCATCTGAGAGCCATGACCAACACAGTTCCTTCCCTATAGCTGAGCCCTCAGCCTTCCAAAATTTGCACTTTAGATCCTCCTAAGTTGCATTACACTATAAGATGTTTGGGTTTTTTATTTGGGGGGAAATAATTCACTCCAACTTTAAAGTTTATAATTTTTTTGGCTAAGATGTAAACAAAATGAAGGTACTAGAAGCTGACAATAACCATGTAGACTGACTTCTAGAATATAATTTTAAACTGAAATATTTCTCCTAATTTATTTTAATTTGTTTAAATTGCAGGCTCTAAGTTAGTTCCATTTTGGAGCTGGCTACAAATGGGCAAGGACCTACTTTTTATACGACTTCGATATTTGACTGGTGCCTGGAAACTTGAGCAAACTAGGAAAATGAATTAGCTTGTTTGCAATTTTGGTCGAATTCCTATACATTCACTGTCACATTTTCATTTGAAATTAAAAATTTAAATCTGGGTTAAATCTGTTATCTTTTGGGTAATTTTAAAGAATTAACTAAGTAAAAATTTTTATATCACTTTTGGAACAAAAATAGTCTTTTCAAAAAGGTGTTATAATCAAAAGTAGGATTTTTCTTTTGCTTTAGCAGTTTTATTTCAGCTACTTGTCACTTTATTTCTTTTCTTTGTGTGTGTGTGTGTGTGTGGGTCTGGGGATGAAACCCAGGGGCATGCGACCTTTGAGCTATACCCCCTGCCCTATTTTTTCTTCTTAATTTTGAAACAGGGTCTCACTGTTTAGCACTGAGTCGCAGAGGGCCTCACTAAGTAGCTGAGGCTGTCTGCAAACCACGATCCTCCAGTCTCAGCCTCCCTAATGCTGGGATTACAAGCGTGCGCCACCATGCTCGGCTTTGTCACAGTATTTCTGAAAAACATAATTTATGCAAATATTCTTGCTCTAAAGTACCTAAGTCTTTTGAACTTAAAAGTCACAGTAATATAACTGTTTTCAGACAATTTTTATGTGTGTGGTACTGGGGTTCCTGGAAGCCCTTTTACCTCTGGGTTACACTCCCAGACCTATTTTTTATTTTTTTTGGAAACAGGGTATCTTATGCCAGCATGGCTGGGTTCGAACCTGTGCGATCCTCTTGTCTCTGCCTCCTATGCGCGGGGATTACAAGCGTGCGCCACCACACCCGGCTTTGTTTTCAGACATTTTGAAATAAGTTAGCAGTATATTTAAATTTATTCTTATCACAGAAGATTATATTTCAGGCTATAAAAACTCTAAAAAAGCCTGGCGTGGTGGCGCATGCTTCTAATCCTTGCGCTTGGGAGACAGAGACAGGAGGATTGCATAGGTTCGAAGCCAGCCACGCTGGCTTAAGAGATTCTGTTTCCAAATAAAAAGTATAAAACAGGTCTGGGAGTGTAGCCCGGAGGTAGAAGGGCTTCCAGGAACCCCAGTACCACAAAAAAAAACCTCTAAAAAAATTGTATGTTGAAGGTAAGTATATAGGCTCAATCACAAAGGCATTCATTTCTTAATATAATTTCTTAATATTCATTTCTTAATCCTACATTCATTTCTTATTTATCTCCCTTCTGATTTTACATACATGTACTGTAATCCATGTCTTTAACTTCTAGAACCCTCCCTCTTAATAAGTTCATGTGATTTGTAAATTTCGTGTTTTAAAAAAGTTTGCCACGCATAGTGGTACATGCCTATATCCCAGTATTTGGAAGGCTGAGACAGGAGGATCTTTGGTTTGAAGCCATTCTCAACAATTTCACAAGACCCTTAGCAAACTGACAAAGCTCTATTTCAAAATAAAAAAGGGCTGAGAATGTTGCTTAGAGGTAGAGCCTCCCCACCCCCATTCAAATCCCAGTATCAAAATAAAGTTTTAAATATTAACAAATAATTACTTTTAAATGTGCCTTTGATATACTGTATAACTAGTAACAGTTATAAAATAATGAACCTCAAAAAGTCAGAATTAGAAAATTTCTGATGACTTAGAGAAATAAAACAGTAATAAAAATAATAATACATAGTAGTTTAGACTTGAAATGTCCCCAAGGCCCCATGTGTTGATGTCTTGGTCCCTAGCCTTTGGTGCTGCTGGGTGGTGGTTGAACCTTAGGAGACATGGCCTAGTGTAAGGATGTTCAGTGGCTGGAGGCGTGACCTTGCAGGGATATTACTGTCACCCCACCACACACTTCCCTTCCCAGATGCCATAAGGTCTCCTGTTGCACCAAAGCTCCTGCCATGGTGTACTGTGCTGCCACAGAGCCAAGCAGACATGGACTAAGACCCAGCCTGAACCAAAACAAACCTTTCATCCTTTGAAGTTGATTTGTCTCAGGTATTACAGTGACAACAAGCTGATTAACACTACCAAACATTTATTGAATGCTTCTGTATGCCAGCCCCTATTCTAAGCACTTGGTATATAATAATCTATGTAGCCTTATAACAATAAGGAATGCAGCCATGAGGGATTGTTTGCCCAAGGTCACATGGTTAGGAAAAGTGGAGTTTTTCTAACCCATGTGGTCTGGATCCAGAACCTATACTTTCAATGACTGCTGTAACTTGAGTTTCAGAAGATAGGAAAATTGAGGATTATATAAGCAAAAAGTTGTACAAGAGCAGTAAACAGTTTAAAAGATAAGACTTACATGATTTGATGGTTAGTCTGGACTGTCAATTTGACTACATGAAACACGTAAGATGTGACTTTGAGTGTATTGATGATATTGGTTTATATAACACAGATTGAAAGGGAAGCCCTGCCCTGAATTTGAGCAGCACCGTTCTGATAGGCATAGGATCTAGATAAAGGAGAAAGCTAGGTGAAGGCATCTGTGGTTCTTTCTGAAAAAAGTGTGTCTGCTCTCATTTGAGATATTGGTCTTCAGCTCTTCGAACTGGACCTTCGCCATCATTTCTATGGAGTTACCTGGCCTTTCTGTCTTGGACAGAGACTGAATTAGTGGTGGCTCTGATTCTGAGAGTTCAGCTCTTGGACCACTCAACCACTGCGGGTTCCTTTGGTTCTCCGCATGCAGTCAGCAGCTTGGAACTACACTGCTTTGGACTGTGAGCTGATTTGATAATCCCCTTTTATTATATATGTGTCCTCTGAGTTCTATTACTGTAGTGAACCCTGACCAACAAACATGGGAAAGTAAATAAGCTAAAAACAACTATAGTTCTTTCAACACCAATGCCAATATCATATCTGCAATAGACAATAAGCTATCTGAGAAATAGAAGCCATTTCTTACACAAATTAATATCCTCAGCACAGTGTTCTAACAGTAAACAATAATGGCTAAATGAAAAAATTACATTTACTACCAAATTTTGAGAACATTTAAGTTATTTTAATGAAAGCCAAAAGGAAAAAGAAGTTCATGCAAGTAAAAGAAAAGATGAGCATTTATAAGAATTTCTAATTGGTGCATTATAATTATATATAATAGTGGGATTCGTTACATATTTGCACATGCACATATTATTTGGCCGATTTCATTCCCTACTCCCTCCCCTTACAAGAATTTAAAGTGTAATGAGCCAAAAATAAAAGCTTTAATGAAACAATAAGTATCAGCTAGTGTTCTTTGTAAGCTAGTGATAATGCATATTTAAAGCATCATAGGAATTTTGAAGGAAAGCATCAATGCTTTCTATGTAGTTAGTTCATCCTTGAAGACAGTTGAAAGTTTCTGATAATCCTGATACCAACCTAACCAATCTAAGTACAGATGTACTTAAACTAAGCCCTGTACAGAATCTTAAGCAATCTGAGAGAAAAGGTAGTCTAATTTGATTTACAGTGCCTGCTAAGAAAAGTAATAAGCAACAGTTGCAATGTGAAAATAGTAGCGACTGTCCTTTTAGTATGTGCCAGGAACTGTGATAAGCACTTTATATACATTATTTAGTTAAATCTGATCAACTCCATCATACAGGTGTAACAACCCACATTTGCCCAGCATGGTGGCATGCCTGAAATCCTAGTATTTAGGAGGCTGAGACAGGAAGATCACAGGTTCAAAGCCAACATCAGCAACTTGGTGAGGCCCTTGGCAACTTAGCCAGACCCTGTTTCAAATTTTAAATCTAATTTCAAAAGGGCTGGTAGGGTATCCTGGATGGTAGAATGCTCCTGGGTTCAATCCCCAGTAAAAAAAAAAAAAAAAAAAAAAAAAAAAAAATTGAGTATTACACAATACTTCACAAATAAAGAAGTAGGCTTAGATCAGTAATACTGCCTAATTATACAATTAGCCAGTAGTTATACTTGTATTGAAATAAAAAATAGAAAGCACAAAAGATCATATGGTATGATTGGAATTGAGAGAATAATTTCATTATAATCAGCTTGACCATTTATTTTCCACCTTCTGGCTTTTACTTGCTGAATATATATAAAGTTTATTTGACTGGAGATGGTGTCTGGACAATAATGTTTCATGACCTCTATAATTCTCTATCTCCATATAGTTGTATATTTCTACCATTTGTCGTTGATTCTCCAGTCCTATTTTTCATTTTCTTTATTCAATTATATTTTTCCTAGGAGCAGAAACTTTGCCTTTTATTGTATTTGTGCATCTCCATAGCATCCTAAATGGTGATTGCTCAATAAAGATTTCCCAAATGGCTGAATAACGCTACCACTTCAATTCATTTGTCAAAATAATTACAGGAATGAAGTTATCCATTTTATTGACAGCTAAATCCCCTAAAGGAGCAGTCTAGTAGATAGCTTTGTTTTTGTGTAATCTCAAAAGCACTGAATTCACAAATTAATAAGTATATTTTTTTAATTCAATATGTGATACATTTGCAATTCACTGATTTTGAAGTAAAACTCCAGCGTGTGTGTGTGTGCATTTTTGTGGTAGTAGGTGATTAAACCAAAGGGAAGTCTACCTCTGAGCTATACACTCAGCCCTACTTTATTTTTTAGTTCGAAACAGGCTCTCACTAAATTGCAGAAGACCATGGCTTGAGCCTGGTCTCAAACTAGTGATCCTCCTGTTTCAGCCTCCCAAATACTGGGATTACAGGTGTGCACCACCGTGCCCAATATCTCTTGTCTAGACTTTATCCATTGTAGATTCTCATAGGACTGGGGACAGAGAGAAGATAAAGAGGAACAGTAGTATCACAGTGTACCTCAAAAATCCTGGGAAAATGAAGGATTTTCTGGAACTGACTCATGAATTTCCACAATTACAAGATGTATGTGTGTAGAGGGCAGCTGCATGCCATTCTTGATAATTCTATTATCATAGCAGGAACAGTCAAACCTAGGCCTCAAGAGTCATCATGACCACAAAATGTCCTCCACTATTCAGAAGTGTAAATTTATTCAAATTCTCCAAAATAAAACTATAGGCAAAATAAAAGTTTTGAATGTAACAATACAGCAGTTCCCACTCACCTGTAGGGAATGCATGCCAAATTAGATACTGAAACTGAAGAGTAAATACCAAATACTGCAAACATCATCTTATTTCCTATACAAGCCCGGCATAGCTATAGTAAAGTTTAATTTATAAATTAGGCATGCAGGGCGTGGTGGCACACACCTGTAAAAAGAATCACAGATTTGAAGACAGTGAGGCTTGCATCAACTTAGTGAGAACTTGTTTCCAGATTAAAAAAACAATAATAATAATAAAATAGGGCTGGAGATGTAGCTCAAAGGTAGAACTCCTCTGGGTTCAATTCCCAGCACCACAAAATAAATTAAGTAAATAAGGCACAATAAAAGGCTGACTAATACAGCAAAACAATTATAACTATACTGCAACAAAAGTTATATAAATGTGCTATCTACCAAAAAAATTTTTTTGATACTGGGAATTGAATACAAGGGCATTCTACTTTTTTTTTTTTTTTCTTTTTGCAATACTGGAGATGAAACCTAGGGGCATTCTACATCCGAGCTATACCCCCAGCCCTAATTTGTAGTCTTTTTTACTTTTGAAACGGTCACACTATGTTGCAAATGGCCTCACAAAGTAGATGAGGCTGTTCATGAACTGTGATCCTCTGGTCTCTGCCTCCTGAATGCTGGGATTACAAGCATGCGCTGCCACACCCAGCAGCATTTTACTTTTGAGCTACACCCCTAGCCCTTATTTTGGAATCAATGAGAGCAGAAGCTAGAAGAATAGTGGGACGGGAAGAGACTTGAGGGAGGAAACAGATCAAACAATCTTATTTACATAGTAATGAAATGATCATTACTAATTGTAGTATTATGGATAGGGAGGCAGAAGGAGCCGTGCAGGAACCAGAGGGAAATGCACTACACTCTATGCACATGTATATTTCTATTTCATTAAACCTCAATATGATGTATGGTTTCAGTGCACTGATAAAAGTATATTTTAAACTGGGCATGGTGGTACATGCCTGTAGTCTCAGTACTTGGGAGGCTGAAACAGGAGGATCACAGGTTTGAAGTCAATCTCAGCAATTTAACAAGGCTCTCAGCAATTTAGTGAGACTATTTCAAACTAAACAATATAATAGGGCTGGAGTGTAGCTCAGAGGTAGAATGCCCTGAGTTCAACTCTCAATACTAAAAAAGCATATCTTTAAAAAAGAGAGGAAAAAATTGATGAAAGAAAGAACAAGAAGGAAGGCAGGAGAGAGAGAGAAAAGGAAGGAAGGGAGGAAGGAAGGAAGGAAGGAAGAAAAGGAAAGGAAGGAAGGAAACCTTGCTTGCTGAAGGTCTTGTTAATTTGCTGAGGTTGTCCTTGAACTTGCGATGCTCCTGTCTAAACCTTCCGAGTACTGAGATTACAGGCCTGTGCCACCACTCCCAGCTATCTCATAATAGCTTACGTTGTGCCCACGGTTTTGGCTGTGGCTGGTGGCAGAAAGTGAAACTGTAGAGCTGGGGAGAGGGGCTGTACGCACTGTCAAGTCTGAATGATTTATTCTTTCACTCAGTGAGGACATACAGAGTGCCTTGCAGTGCTAGACTAAAAAGGTGTCTACACAAAAGTAGTACACTTAGAGAAAAAAAAGAAAATGTTAAACATTTTGATAGCAATGCAAATACTAAGTATGTTTTGAAGAAGGACAAATTCCTGCCGTGCAAGATAAGGAAAAGTTTCCTAAGTTTCTGTATCTCTGTGGAACTCTCCAAGCACAAGCCCATCTTAGGTGGAAGCAGCATCACCTCCTCTAGGAAGATAGTTTATATCCTGTCAGTTCCTTTTGGCCTTTGTCATTCTTCTGAAATAGAACAGCAATCCTATTTGTTTATATTTTGCATCGCATTCCTTAAGATCTGTAGAAATATTTTCTCAGGAATTTTAGTGGAAGGGCCAGCTGAAACCAGATAATAATACAATGACCAAAAAAAGTAAAGCAAGGACTTCTACTTCTGAGAAGAGGGAATAGATCTGCTTTTCCCTACTCCTGCTAAGTATAACTGGAAAAAATGGACTGTGTATAAAACAAATATAAGAGTAACCAAGCACAGTGGCACATGTCTATACCCTGTACTTGGAAGGCTGAAAGAAGAGAATCACAGGTTTGAAGCCAGCCTCAGAAATTCAGCAAGATTTGCAGCAACCTAGCACGACCCTGTTTCAAAACAAAAAAATTTAAAGAGCTAGAGGTATAGGTGTATCTCAGTGGTGGGATGCCCCTGGAATTCAGTCCCCAGTCTCTCTCTCTCTCTCACACACACACACACACACACACACACACACACACACACACAATTAGAGGAAAACTAGAAGCCAGGCATGGTGGCACATGCCTGTAATTCCACTGCTTGGGAGGCTGAAACAGGAGGATTGCATATTCAAGAAAAGCCTCAGCAACTTAGGGAGTCCCTGTTTCCAAATAAAAAATAAAATAGAACTGGGAAGTGTATCTCAGAGGTAGAATTTCCCTGGGTTCAATCCAGAAGAAGGAAGAGGAAGAGGAGGAGAAAGGGGAGGAGGAGGAGGAGAATTTATTTTAAAATTTTTATTTATTTATTTATTTTTAATTTGGAAACAGGGTCTCGCTAGGTTGCGGAGAGGCTCACTACATTGCTGAGGCTAGTCTCTAGACTGAGATCTTCTTTGTACTGGGATTATAAGAATGCACCACCACACACCTGGCTAGATCTCATGATCTTATTCCTTATTCCTGCTAACTGAATTTTTTTTTTTTTTTTTTTTTTTTTTTGGTGGTACTGGGGGCGGAACCCAGAGGCTTTCTACCTCTGGGCTATACTCCCAGACCCATTTTATATTTTATTTGGAAACAGGGTCTCACTAAGTTGCTGAGAGCCTCACTAAGTAGCTGAGGCTGGCTTCGAACCTGTGCGATCCTCCTGTCTCAGCCTCCCAAGCGCGGGGATTACAAGCGTGCGCCACCACGCCCGGCTTGCTAACTGAAATTTTATAACCCTATTTTCTTTTCTTTTTTTTTTTTTTTTGGTGGTACTGGGGTTCCTGGAAGCCCTTCTACCTCCGGGCTACACTCCCAGACCTATTTTTACATTTTTATTTTGGAAACAGGGTCTCCTAAGCCAGCACGCGTGGCTGGCTTCGAACCTGCGCGATCCTCCTGTCTCTGCCTCCCAAGCGCGGGGATTACAAGGGTGCGCCACCACGCCCGGCTTATAACCCTATTTTCATACCATGATACACTTTTCAGAAATTAAAAGAGACAAGTATTAAAACACAACAAGTTGGGTGTGGTGGCGCACGCTTTTAATCCCTGTGCTTGGGAGGCGGAGACAGGAGGATCGCGCAGGTTCAAAGCCAGCCATGCTGGCTTAAGAGACCCTGTTTCCAAAAATAAAATAGGTCTGGGAGTGTAGCCCGGAGGTAGAAGGGCTTCCAGGAACCCCAGTACCACCAAAATAAAAATAAAAATAAAACACACAACAACCTGGAATAATCTCCAGATTATTACACTGAGTGGGAAAAAGACGACACATACTGTATGACTTCATTTACACAACATTTTTGAAGTGATAATTTTATAGAGATGGAGAACAGATAAATGGTTAAGGAGAGGCTAGGGGAGGAAGAAAGTAGATGTAGCCATAAATGAACAACACAGGAGATCCTGCAATGATGGAAATGCCTATGTCTTAACTGTTCAATGTCAATGCCCTGGTTGTGGTATTGTGGTATAATTCTGCAAAATATTACCACTGGGGGAAAATGGGCAAAGGATACTGAGATTTTTTTTTGTATTATTTCCTGTAGCTCATATATTGTAGTTTAGGCTGCTATAAAAGAATATCATAAATGAGAAGGCTTATAAAACAGAAACTAAGGAGCTGGATGTGGTGGTGCATGCCTGTAATCCCAGACAGGAAGGGTTTGAAGCCAGCAGCTTAGTGAGGTTCTCAGCAACTCAGTGAGACCTTATTTCATAATAAAAAATAAAATTGGGCTGGGGGTGTTGCTCAGAGGTAGAATGCCCCTGGGTTCAATCCCCAGTACCAGAAGAAAAAAAAAAAAAGTAAGTCAGGTGCAGTGTTTATTCCTGCAGTGCCAGCTTTAAAAACTAAGTTTTTATGAAATTTTAAGAATACACAGGGACATATCAAGAACACTTAAAATCTATTCTGGTATTTTTTTTTTCATTGCTGGGGATAGAACCCAGAGGCATTGTACCTCTGAGCTACACCCCCCAGTCCTATTCTTTGTTTTTGGTTTTTTTTGGGGGGGGAACAGGTTTTCACTGAGTTGCCAAGGGCCTCGCTAAGTAGCTGAGGCTGTCCATAAACCGTGATGCTCCATTCTCCACCTCACAAATTCTGGGATTGCAAGCATGCACTACCACACCCAGCTTTAGTATAAATTTTCAAAAAATACAATATATTGTTATTTACTGAGTATCATAAAATCACTGTGATATACAATAGATCTCTTCATCCTTTTAATTATTTATTTATTTTTCATTTGGAAACAAGGTTTTGCAAGGTTGCTGAGTCTTACTAATTTTGAAGCTGTGTTTGAACCTGGAATCCTCCTGTCTCTACCTCCCAAACACTGAGATTTCAAGTGTGCGCCATCATATCCAGCTTGGCCAGTAGATTTTAATGAATGAAATCTAAGGACTAATGAAGGGTATAGAAATATCTGAGCATGATGGCGCATGCTTGTAATCCAGCATTTGGGAGGCCGAGACAGGAGGATGGCGGTTCGTGGACAGCCTCAGCTACTTAGTGAGGCCCTTTATTTTAAAAATATAAAGAATAAAAAATAGGGCAGAGGGTGTAGCTTGGAGGTCAAATGCCCCTGGGTTCCATCCCCAGACACACACACACACACACACACACACACACACACACACACGGTAAAGACACATATATGGTATCATCCCATATGTGTTTTTTTAAAAAAATAAAAGTCAGGTGTGGTGGCGCACGCTTGTGATCCCAGCGCTTTGGAGGCTGAGACAGGAGGATCGCACAGGTTTGAAGCCAGCCTCAGCTACTTAGTGAGGCTCTCAGCAACTTAGACCCTGTTTTTAAATAAATTATAAAGTAGGGTTAGGGTGTAGCCCAGAGATAGAAAGTCCCTGAGTTCCATCCCCAATAACACACACACACACACACACACACACACACACACGCACACACGCACACATACACACACACACATTGATATATGGATGTTTAAGTCAGGGAGAGATAGTAGACAAAGCAGCATCGTCCCCCATCACAGGTGAAGAAAGGGTCCCTGCAAGAGAGTATCCACTGAAGCTCTTGGGAGGTGAGCTTTTGCACCTAAGATTTCTGCTTTTTTATGATTAGTCAGAGCTGGGTGTGGTGGCGCACGCTTGTAATCCCCACATTCGGGAGGCTGAGACTGAAGGATCGCGGTTCACAGACAGCCTCAGGTACTTAATGAGGCCCTTTGAAACTCAGTGAGACCCTGTTTCAAAATAAAGAATAAGCCAGGCGTGGTGGCGCACACTTGTAATCCCAGCATTTGGAAGGCTGAGACAGGAGGGTTGTGCAGGTTCGAAGCCAGCCGTGCTGGCTTAAGAGACCCTGTTTCCAAATTAAAATATAAAATGGGTCTGGGAGTGTAGCCCAGAGGTAGAAGGGCTTCCAGGAACCCCAGTAATACAAAAAAAAAAAAAGAGAGAAAATAATAAAAAATAGGCAGGGGGTGTACTTTGGAGGTCAAATGCCTCTGGGTTCCATCCCCAGACCTACACACTAAATAAATAAATAAATAAATATGATTAGTCAGAATTGGGTTTGGGAGGAACCAATGTCTTTGGACCAATTTCAGTCCCTCATTTGAATTGCCATCTTCTGCTGGTGGCCCTGACCTCCTGGCCCCCACTGCTCTCTGCTCA
The DNA here is from genome assembly GCF_963383645.1 of Muscardinus avellanarius. NCBI lineage: Eukaryota > Metazoa > Chordata > Mammalia > Rodentia > Gliridae > Muscardinus > Muscardinus avellanarius. The sequence continues at coordinate 134,724,116 of NC_137787.1, read as the reverse complement.
CCTCCCCCACCTCACAGAGAACAGTGCAGAAGGCCTTTTAAATTCCATTTCTAGGCTTTCTGCCCTTTCTCAGCTAGGACGTAGAGTGCCCCAGGTTCAAAACACACACACACACACACACACACACACACACACACACACACACCTTCAAATATAACAGAGCCATGGTCATGACCCTGCTCGGTAGCACGTCCTAGCTATTCAGAGACAAAGGCCAGAGGAGTGCCTGAGTCCAGGAGTTGGAGGCCAGGTTGGGCAACATGATGAAGCCCAGTCTCAAGTTAACCAATTAATTAGTTGTTTAAAATGCACAAGCAATAAATCTCCCCCCAAAAAAGCAAAGTGAGGCAATATGAAACTTAAAAACTTCTGCATGTCAAGAGAAATAAACAGTAGGATGAAAAGGCAACCTACATGATGAAAAATAGTATTTGCAAGTCTCATATCTGATGAAGAGCTGATATCCCAGCCGGGCGGGTAGCACACGCTTGTAATCCCAGCACTTGGGATTGCAGGTTCAAGGATAGCCTCAGCAAGTAGTGAGACCCTCATCACTCTAATGAGACCCTGTTTCCCAATATAAATAAAATAGGGCTGTGGTGTAGAATGACCCTGGGCTCAGTCTCCAACGCTCCCCCCCACAGTTAATATCCTGAATATAAAAGAACTCCTACAACTCAACTGAAACAATAACAAACAAAAAAAATCCCACAATAAAACCAGATTGGAAAATAGGCAAAGAACTTGAATATACAATTCTCCCAAGATATTCAAATGCCAACAAGCATATGAAAAGATGCTCAACATCAGGAATCATTTGTCGAAGTAGGATGGCCACTCCAAAAAGAGCACAAAGTAACAAGTGCTGGAGGAGATGCAGAGAAGCGGAAGACTTTCTTCCACAGCGGTGGGGGGAAGGTAGAAACGTTACAGTCCTTATGGACACGGCTGGAGGTTCCTTGAAAAATTAAAGACAGGCCGGGCGTGGTGGCGCACTCTTGTAATCCCCGCGCTTGGGAGGCGGAGACAGGAGGATCGCGCAGGTTCGAAGCCAGCCATGCGCGCTGGCTTAGGAGACCCTGTTTCTAAATAAAAAATATAAAAATAGGTCTGGGAGTGTAGCCCGGAAGTAGAAGGGCTTCCAGGAACCCCAGTACCACCAAAAAAAAAAAAAAAAAATTAAAGACAGTTACCAGTTCACCCTACAATCCCACTCCTGGGTATATTTGTCCCAAACAATTCACAGCTGAATCCTAAAGAGATACCAGCACCATCACTTTTGTTGAAGCATTATCACAATGGCCACAAAGTAAAAGCCTTTGACCAATGGTAGATAAAGAAAATGAGACATATTCATACAGTGGATTATTATGCAGCCTTAAAATATAGACATCCATGCACTTCTGCCTCCCACCACCATGCCCTGAGTCCTGCTGACTGACCTCACATAAGCTAACTGGATTCTCCATAAAACTGTGAGCAAAGCCGGGCACGGTGGCGCACACTTGTAATCCCAGCATTTGGGAGGCTGAGACGGGAGGGTCACAGTTCCTGGACAGCCTTGGATACTGAGGTCCTCTGCAACTTAGTGAGAGCCTGATTCAAAATAAAGAATAAAACTGGGCAGGGAGTGTAGCTTGGAGGTCGAATGCCCCTGGGTTCCATCCCTAAGACCCTCCAAAAATATACAGACATCCTGCTACCAATTAAATGGACCTCAAACATGTTACGTTAAGGGACATGAACCCATAAAAGGGCACTCTACGACCCCACTCATATGAAGTAGCTTAACTAGTCAAAATCATAGCTACAGAAGGCATGAGGATTTTTTTTTTTTTTTTTTTTTTTTTTGGTGGTACTGGGTTCCTGGAAGCCCTTCTACCTCCGGGCTACACTCTCAGACCTATTTTATACTTTTTTATTTGGAAACAGGCTCTCTTAAGCCAGTGAGGCTGGCTTTGAACCTGCGCGATCCTCCTGTCTCCGCCTCCCAAGCAGGGGGTTTACAATAGTGCGCCACCACGCCCAGCCTTGAGGATGGTTTCTTAACCGGGCATTGCAGTACACGCCTGCAATCCCAGTACTTAGGAGGCTTAGACAAAAAGATCGCACATTTGAGGCCAGCCTCAGCAACTGTCTCTGTCAACATTGTAGCTGCTAGAGGAGGGAGGATTTATTTGCTCACAGTATTATGAAGAATCCATTTAGTTTATGTGAGGTCAGTCAGCAGGACTCTTCATGGTGGTAGGAAGCAGGAGGGAGAGAGCCAGGGCTCCAAGGAGCTAGGGGACTCAAAGACAAAGCACCATCCCCGAGACCACGCCCCCGAGGCCCTCCTGCCCTGGCCACAACTGCCTGGGTTACTGCCCCAAAGAGCCACCGCAGTGGGTTTATCCACTGATGAGGTTACAACCCCCGTGACTCAATTACTTCAACTCTGAGCCTCAATACACAAGCTCCTTAGGGGACATTCTACATGCAACCATAACAGCAACTCAACTAGACCCTCAGCAACTTAGTGAGACCCTGTTTCAAAGTAAAAAAATAAAAAGGGCTGGAGTGCAGCTCCAAGGTAGAGTGCCTCTGGGTTCGTCCCGTATTACAAAAGAAGGGAAAAAGAAAAGAAAGATGGTTTCTAAGTACTGGGAAAGATGAGAGGATGGATTAGTTTTCAATGTGCATATAATTTTAGTTTTGCAAGATTAGAAAATTTTAGAAATCTATTACTATAGGACAATGTAAATATGCTTAAGACTACTGAACTATATATACTTCAAAATAGTTAAGACAGAGATGGGTAAGGTGCATGCTTGTAACCCTAGTACTTGAGAGGTTGAGACAACTTAATGAGACCCTCTGCAACTCAGTGAGACCCTGTTTCAAAATAAAGAAATAAGAGTCGGGCGTGGTGGCGTACACTTGTAATCCCAGCATTTAGGAGGCTGAGAAAGGAGGATCACAGTTCACGGACAGCCTCAGCTACTTAGTGAGGCTCTTTGTAACTCAGTAAGACCCTGTTTCAAAATAAAGAATAAAATATAGGGATGGGGTGTGTAGCTTGGAGGTAGACTGCCCCTGGGTTCCATTCCTAGTACCACAAAAAGTAAAAATGAAAATATAAAATATAAGAGGGGCTAGGGGTGCAGCTCAGAAGTGTATAGTGCTCCTGGGTTCCTTCCCAAGTACAAAGAAACAAACAAAAAAGTTGAGAGGGTAAAAAAAATTATAGCCAATTACTAAGTAGCAATTTGAATAAACGTATTTGACTAATTCCAATAATAACCTGAATTTAATAAGTAGTAAAGATAAATTTTTTTGAGGGTCTGGGGATGGAACCCAGGGGCATTCAACCTCTGAGCTACACCCCCTGCCCTATTATTTATTCTTTATTTTGAGACAGGGTCTCACTACATTGCAGAGGGCTTCACTAAGTAGCTGAGGCTGTCCGTGAATCGTGATCCTCCAGTCTCAGCCTTTTGAATGCTAGGATTACAAGCATGCACCACCATGCCTGGCATAAAGATACATTTTTTTAAAAAAAAGAACTAGGGTCAATAAAACTCGTTGAATTAATGATTAAAAGGCCACTACTGGCCTCAGATAAACTGGAACAGCATTGAAGTCAAGCAAGGGGGTGTGGAAAGCAGAGGCCGAGTGCTGGTGAGCCAGATAAACTGGGCAGTGGAAAGAAGCAGATGCCACAGCTCCATGGGAGTTTGGCAGAGGAGGGATGAGGAGGGTTTTGCTGCCCCTCCGCTAGATAAGAAAGCCCCAACTTGATGGAAGTGGTTGCCTCAGGGATTATTTGTCTCATAGAAGAAAGGGCTGCTGGGTGAACTAGAGAGGGTAAAACTGAGAGGCCGCACATCTCTAGACAAATTTGGTTCACAAATGTTTTCTTTGGCCTGAACCAGAAGGAAAAAAAGAAAGAAAGAAAGAGAGAGAGAAAGAGAGAGAAAGAAGGAAAGAGAAAGAAAGAAAGAAAGAAGAAAGAAAGAAAGAAAGAAAGAAAGAAAGAAGAGAGAGAGAGAGAGAGAGAGAGAGAGAGAGAGAGAGAGAGAGAGAGAGAGAGAGAGAGAGAGAGAGAGAGAAAGCCGGGCATGGTGATGCATGCTTGTAATCCCAGCATTAGGGAGGCTGAGACTGGAGGATCGTGGTTCCGGGACAGCCTCAGCTACTTAGTGAGGCCCTCTGCAACTCAGTGAGACCCTGTTTCAAAATTAAAAAAAAAAAAAGAATAAAAAATAGGGTTGGGGGTGTAGCTTGGAGGTCAACTAATGCCCTTGGGTTCCATCCCCAAACTCGCAAAAACAAAAAAGAAAGAAAACAAAAGAGAGACAGAGAGAGAGAGACAGAGAAAAGGAAGGAAGGAAGGAGGGAAAGAAGGAAGGAAGGAAGGGACGAACCTGGGTTAGCCAGCAACACTTTTTAAACCATGTAATTCTGGTGCCTGTAATCTCTTGGCACTGAGTTCCCATTCTTTCATGGCAGCAGCAGGCGGAGCCAGGTTCCAACAGCTCTTTGCAGGAGAGACATGAGCTCTCCAGCCCCATCCTTCTGTATATCTTCCTTCAGGGTGTTGTTTGTTTATTTGCTTTATTTTGTTTTGGGAGAGTACTGGGGGTTGTACTCAGGGGCATTCTAATCCCAAATTACACCCTTAGTCCTTTTTATTTATTTAATTACTTTTTGGTTTTCAAACAAGGGCTAAATTACTAGGGCTGGTCTTGAACCAAAGATCCTCCTGTCTCAGCCTTCCAAATACTATTTATGATTTTATTTTGTTCTGTTTTGTTTTTGTGATACTGAGCTGGAACCCAGAATTTCACAAGCTAGGCAAGCCTCTGTCACTGAGCTACATCCCAGCCTGGACTTCCGGTGTGGACATTCCCTGCTTGGTCCTGGCCAGCATTGTTTGCAGTTCAGGTTTTACAGAGAAAAGTATTCAAGAACTTGTGAGGGATGCCAGGCATGGTGGTGCATGCTTGTAATCCCAGCATTTGGGAAGCTGAGGCAGGACCATTGCAGGTTTGAGGACAACCTACACTATTTACAGTGAGGCCCTTTACAATTTAGTGAGATCCTGTTTCAAAATAAATAATAAAAAATAGGGATGGGGATGCAGCTTGGAGGTAGAATACCCCTGAGTTCCATTCTCAGTACCACAGAAAGGAGGAGGAGGAGGAGGAGGAGGAGGAGGAGGAGGAGGAGGAGGAGGAGAATTTGTGAAGAATGGTAGAAAGTGGAGGAATAGAAAGATAACAAAAAATCATCTATAGCCGGGCGTGGTGGCACACGCTTGTAATCCCCACGCTTGGGAGGCAGAAACAGGAGGATCGCGCAGGTTCGAAGCCAGCCGCGTGCGCTGGCTTAGGAGACCCTGTTTCCAAATAAAAATATAAAAATAGGTCTGGGAGTATAGCCCGGAGGTAGAAGGGCTTCCAGGAACCCCAGTACCACCAAAAAAAAAAAAAAAAAAAAAAAAAAAAAAAAAAAAAGTCATCTATACCTCCGGAGGCTTCCTGGCTCTCTTTTGCAGGCGAGGTTTGAAGAGGAGTTTTCATCTCTCTATCCTCTCTCTATCTTGTCTTTGTCAGGGATCTCATTCATTCTCCAGGAATCTGTAAACATGTTCCTAAGCCATCTTTTTCCTCTACCACCTTCTAGAAGACCTTTCTTCCTCTTCCTTTCCCTCCTCCCTCTCCTTCTTTCCCTCCTCCTCCTTTCCCTTCTCCCCCTCCTCCTTTCCCTCCTCCTTCTCCTTTCCCTCCCCCTCTTCCTTTCCCTCCTCCTTTCCCTCCTCCCCTCCTCCTTTCCCTTCTCCTCCTTTTGCTCTCCCTCCTCCTCCTTTCCCTCTTCCTCCTCCTTTCTCTCTTCCTCCTCCTTCCCCTCCTCCTCCTCCTTTCCCTCCTCCTCCTCCTCCCCCTCCTCCTCTTCCCTCCTTTGATACTGAGGGTTGAACCCAGAAGCATTCTACCTCTGAGCTATATTCCCAGCACTGGGGATCGACACCAGTGCATTCTACAAGCTATACTCCCAGCCTTCTTTTAATTTTATTGGAAATGGGGACTTGCTAAGTTGCTGAGGCTGACCTTGAACCTGCAATCATCCTGTGTCAGCCTCCAAGTACTGGGGCTACAGACATGCCCCACCAGGCCCAGTACCTTTCTGAAAATGTTAACATACCAAATACTGTCATTCACTTAATACCTATCTAGTAAACACCTCCTATATGTCAGACATGGCTCCAGGTTGTGCCAACACAGTAGTAACTCACCTTCTGATAGAGAAGATGGTAAAACAAATAAATAGGCTATGTAATTAAATGCAATGATGTTGACAAGGAAAGGGAAAACATAAATAAATTTGGGGAACAACTGTTTATAGTGCTTACTCTTCCAAAGACAGTATGTTTCTCCCAACCTTGATCCTTGATTGCTCCAAGGTTTTTTCCCCCACTCTTTACTGATTTTCTCTTCAAAGTGTCCATTCAATGCACCTCTCTCTGCTTTGCTAGAGTCACTCAGACACTCCTGCTGCAAATACTCACCGTGAGCCCAGATGATTTGGGTAGGTTCCCATTGGTCTCCATACCTCCTAAGACTACTGTGATATTTATATTAGCTTGTCTCCTGAAGAGCTCAGGGTTGATATAGTTAGGCCACGAGGGTGGTAATCTCATCAGGAGCTAAATCCATTGCAATGGGTTTATCTGGGTGTGTGTGTGCGGCTGGAGGAGGTGGCTCCTCAGGGACTGTGCTTGTGGTTTGGGGTCCCTTGCTTGCTCGCTCTGCTTCCAGCCCCCAGGATGTGAGAGTGGGGCCTCCTGCTCCCTCTTTCTAATTCCTGCTGCCACACCCTGAGCTCCAGAGCCGGGACTCACTTGGACTGAATCCAAGGTCTCCCCAAAATTGTGAGCAAATGCATCTCCCCCTCTAAGATGTGTGGTCAGTTGCTTTGGATTATAGCGGCGAGAATGCTGACTGAGGTAGCTACCCACTTTTCTCTCCACTGCTTCCCCTTTGTAACCTGTACAGACTTCTCTTCCTGAATGTCCAGGTCCCTGCCACATTCTGCTTACTCGCTTGACAATTCCATCCTGAGTTCCAGAAGACTGTGAGTTGTAGTGGTTCAAGGCTCAGGCTTCAGACTCAGGCCAACTAGAGTTGGAAGCCTGAGCCAGCAGCTTGGGGATTTTTATTTGTGCCTCAGGTTCCTCTGCTATACAATGGAGACAATAATTCTCACCCCCTGAGATGTCATGAGGGTGGAACCAGAGAATGTGTGTAAAGCATTAGCCCAAGTCCAAATGGGGGATTCCACATAAGGATGCGTTCATCCGTTCTTCACTGCTGAGTCAAGATGATCTATTCTGTCCTTATCAGAACCCCTCAGTGTCTATTAGCAAAGAATTGCCACTAACTGTTTTTAAACCCAATTAGTTTGACAGTTCTCAGAAAAAAAACTGAGGTTAGCCGGGCGTGGTGGCACATGCTTGTAATCCCCGGCTTGGGAGGCGGAGACAGGAGGATCGCACAGGTTCGAAGCCAGCCTCAGCTACTTAGTGAGGCGCTTAGCAACTTAGTGAGACCCTGTTTCCAAATAAAGTATAAAATAGGTCTGGGAGTGTAGCCCAGAGGTAGAAAGCCTCTGGGTTCCATCCCCAGTACCACATACACACAGAAAGAAAGAAAGAAAGAAAGAAAGAAAGAAAGAAAGAAAGAAAGAAAGAGAAAAAAACCTGAGGTTTTCATACCCTAAACCTCAGGAAATCTTGCACATAGTAGGCATTCTGGGATGCCTCAATTATTCTGCAAGTTGTGCCTACATCAGAAAACCTGGCCAAGGGTTAAAAGAGGCTGAAATTTGGTTTGCACGCTGCCACCATGCCAAAGCCACAGAGCCTTTCCACCATAGCAGGACAGGGGAAGGTGCAGGTGCAGGTAAGGAGGGTAGGCATCCATGCCCACTTCTTTTCATTTTTTTCCTTCTTTCTTATTGTTATTGTCTGGTGTGTGTGTGTGTGTGTGTGTGTGTGTGTTAGAGATTGAACCCAGGGACATTCTACCTCAGAGCTATACCTTCAACCCTATTTTACTTTTAATTTTGAAACAGGGTCTAAGTTGTGGAGGGCCTCACAAAATTGCAGAGGGTGGCTACAAACTTGTGATCCTCCCCAGTACTGGGATCACAAGCTGTGCCACCACGCCCGGCTACCAGGCCCACTCCTCAAGGTGTGGCTGAAGCTTTTCTCTGCAGAGTTCTGCTCAACAACCTCCCATGCCTACTGACCTGCCATTACACACACACACACACACACACACACACACACACACACACACAGTTGTGAGAGTTGTTGGTTTGGTATATTCCAGGCAGACAAAGTACATTAAGGGCCAGTGCTCCATAGTAAGTTCAAATACTTGGTGCCTACAAAAATGTTCAATAATAAATAGCCAGGCGTGGTGGTGCACGCTTATAATCAAACATTCGATAGGCTGAGAAAGGAGGATCATGGTTCGCAGACAGCCTCAGCTACTTAATGAGGCCCTTTGCAACTCAGTGAGACCCTGTTTCAAAATAAAGAATAAAAAACAGGGCTGTATGTGTAGCTCAGGGGTAGAATGCCCCTGGGTTCCATCCCTAGTACCGCAAAAATTAAAAAGTTCAATAATGTTATAAAATGAATGATGTCTTCTAGGGAACATGAGGGGGAGCAGAAAAAGTAGGGTGCTCTGACAATTACAGACAAAAGGTAGGGAGGAGACTGGAGTGGGAGGAGTGTGTAGGCTACTCTTCCTACTTGGAACTCTATATGAAACCATTATAAGGTTGAATCAAACAAAGTATATAAGAGCTGTACAAAGCAGATCCCTGCATTTATGGATGACTACAAGCCTGTTGTTTTATGCTGGGTGTGTTTGTCAGCTTTCTGTCACTGTGACAAAATACCCAAGATAATCAACTTAAAAGGAGAAGAGGTTTATTATGGCTCATGGTTCCAGAGGTTTCGCTTGGCTATGTTGCTCTGGGCCTATGATGGTGCCATACATCATGGCGGGAGCTAAGAAACATGTGGTAGGTGAGAAGCAAGATAGAGACAGGAAGGGTCCAGGTCCCCATATGCTCTTCAAGAGCAGGGCCTCAGTTACCCAACTTTCTCTAACTAGGCTCCACCTCTTAAAAGTTCTACCACCTCCCAGTAGAGCCACAGGAGACTTTACACATGGACATTTCAGAGTCCAAACACAGCACTGGACATTCCACCAATGTGAAGAACCAGCCCTCTAATGGGGAAGAACACTGCCCTTCTGGACATCTCTCTCTCTCTCTCTCTCTTTTTTTTTTTTTTTTTTTTCAGTACTGTAGGTGGAACCCAGGGGCTTTTCTACCTCCAGGCTACACTCCCAGACCTATTATACTTTATTTGGAAACAGGGTCTCACTAAGTAGCTGAGGCTCGAATCCTGTGTGATCCTCCTGTCTCAGCCTCCCAAGTGCTGGGATCACAAGGGTGCGCCACCACGCCTGGCTCCGACCATCCCTTTTAAAGGCAGAGGGAACTCATGTTCAGCAAGTCCTTATCTTTCAGAGAAGCAAAGTCTTAGCTTTGCTGTGATCTCCAGATCTGAACCAAAATTTGACTAGAGTTTTCAGCAAATCACAACTGCTGAGTCTCACCTCCCAAAGGACTCCCATAATATAATGTTTTGGTGGAAGTTCTATTAAGCAGTAAAACTACAGCCAATCATGAAATCACAGGGAAAGGCAAGAGACTAAATTTATTAAAAAAAAAAAAACAAACAAACAGGATAGTTAGAGCTTCTGAAAAATTGAATCAGAACTGAGCCTTCTTTCCCAGGGCCAGCATTTTCTCGGAACTTGCCAGATCTTATTGTTCTCCCGGGCAATGGATTGACTTTCTATTCTAGCTTTGAGGAAGACATGATAAGAATTCTATCAGTGACAGGCTAATCTTTAGGGAGAAAAAAATCATCACAGCACAAACATTTCCTGGTATGTCAATGAGAATGTACAGAAAAAGCAGACTACACACACTCGTGGACTCTGTAAATCACAGTCCTGCCAAGAGTCAAGAGAATTCCGTGAATTTAAAGAGACTTTGCCAGAACCGTGAGCCAGCACTGCAGAGAGACTGATTTCTTTCTCTGCATTTTGCTCATAAGAGAAGAAAATAGAGTGATGGGCCATTCCTTTCTTAATGTTATTAAAAACAACAACAATAACAACAACAACAACAAAAGCAAATTAGTTTATCTGTAGTAAAGTACACAAGTGTCCACAGGCCTTAAGATACAATGTTTCCTGAATTTTCTGCTGGAAACTCTCAAGCCTAACCCCTACCCTAGAGCCTAAGTATATGGGCCAGGGCTAGAACACTGACTTAGAGTTGAGGTTAAAGCATGATATTTAAGGTTCTGCTACAACCTGTTTAAAACAAGGTCACTGTTCAACTACAACAACATGATAATGCAAAAAGAGCATCTGTCAGAAATGCAGGGCTTTTACAAGGAGAAAAAGCAGTTAAACCTAATGCCATTTCAGAGATGCCTGGCCCCTTGAAGGATGGGTTTTGGAATTCGAGGAGCAAGTTTAGGCTGTATTCTGCATTCACTTCTGCACAGCTAACACCCTTCTGTGAAGAGCTAAGGGCTGATGCGGAAATCAAAGGGCCTTACCTAAGTGGAATTTCGGAGTTCTGAGAGTCCACAGTGACCTCAAGAGGCAGGCTACCTAGCTAGGGGGCAACCAGGCCATGAGGCATGTGGGTTGTACATTAACATCGCTGTGTGCCCTCACGGTTGTATCTTTATTAGATTAGATAACATTATATATTATATGCTTGGGAAGGAAATTACAGTCTAGATAATTATAGGACTAGTTTGAACCACTATCCACCACTCAAGAGTGATTCGATTTTCTTCTGCCCGTGCCAGTGCTAAACCTCTGGCACTTTTGGTGGAAGTCAGGGCCCCTTTTACCCGGAAAGACAAATTAAGGGACAAATAGCAAATACCAGCACCCATCAGCGTCCCCAAACAGCGGCTGGGGGGGCTCTCCAGATCGACTTGTTGGTGGTGCTGTCTCCCCCTTCAGCCACAGCTCCAGGGGGCGACAGGGAAGGAGCCCCTGGGTGGCGGAGCCGCCCCCAGCCGGGGTGGTCGCGGGCCGGGCGGGGCCTGGAGTCGCGGCCCCTCCTGGCGGCTGGGGCGGGCTGGCGGGCGGGGCGGGCGGGCAGCCGGCTCCTGGCGGCTTTCCAGGTCGGCGCACTAATACGGGCGATGAGGCTTGGCGGCTCCAGTCTGACTGACGCCGGCTGGGGCCGCCGCCGCCGCCGCCGCCGCAGCCGGGCAGGGAGAGCGCGCCGGGCGGCGGGCCGGGGATGAGCGGCCTCGCGGGGCAGGTGAGCGCCCGCGGGGAGCAGGCTTCCTCGCGGGAGGGGGTCTCGGGGTCCTGGGGCGTGTGCCCCCGTGCTGGTCCCCCTGCGCTGCCGGGGGATGCGGCCGCGGCTGCAGCGGCCAGCGCGGGGGCCGCACCTGAGAGCGCGGGAAGATGCTCGTCCCGGGGCGGGGGCCGGGGGGCGGGAGCGCGGCTGGGGCTGTGGAGGGGGCGGCAAACGGGCGTGTGCGTGTGTGTATATGTGTGTATGTGTGTATATGTGTGTGCGTGCATGTGTGTATGCGCGCGCGTGTGTGCCTGTCTGTGTGTGTGTGCGTATGGGTATATGTGTGTATTGTGTGCGTGTGTGCGCGCACGTGTGTATGTGTGCATATGTATGTGTGTGCGTGTGTGCGCGCACGTGTGTATGTGTGCATATGTATGTGTGTGCGTACGTGTGCGCGCGTGTGTATGTGTATATGTGTGCATATATATGTGTCTGCGTATGTGTATATGTGTGTGTTGTGTGGGCGCGTGTGCGCGCGCGCTTAGGGGCCGTGAGTCTTTGGGGGAGATGTTTAAAACTCTCCAGGACCCGGTTGGCCTCGCAGTTCTTCTGTTTCGCAGTCTTCCTTTCGCTCGCCTCCCCCCCGGCTCGCGGGCGCTCCCGCCCTTGGGTGCGGGCCCCGGGAGGGGGGCGCGGAGGGCGCTGCTGAGACCCGCCGACGCCGCGGCGACCCGGGAGGGGCGCGGGGAGGCTGTGTTTATGGATGGCTAATCGCTGACAAGTCTCCTCCGCGTGCCTCTTCCTCCTCCTCCCAGCCTTGACCGTGGACATTCGAAAGGATCGTTTGGAGATCGTCTGTTGGCTTGTTTCTGGGCAGGAATGGGCATTTCTGAGAAATAACCTACAAATGATGTAGATCTAGTTTGGGAACAAAACTGTATGTAAGTTCTTTACCCAGTAATTCAGGACGCCGCGGATGGCTGTCAGTGGACCCCGCCGAGGAGCACTTGGGAGTTCTTGGGATGTTCTTGGGAGTTCTTGGGATGAACTTTTGGGAATGTGGCGTAGCGCGGATAGTGGAGGATGCCTGTGAAGTCCTGGGTATTTAATGAGGTTACTCCGAGGCAGTGGCTTAGGAGTACTCGTGGCATCCCTCGGCGACTGAATGTGAGGTAGCCCAAGCCTTGTCCTGTCAGTGTGGGGGAAGGCCGCCCCTTGGATGCTTACTTTTAAAAGCTAGTGCTCTCTACATAAAAAGGAGGTAAAACTAAAACCCAAACAACATTCTCCACTCCATATAGACAAAGATTCAACGCACGAGTTTCCCTTTGCTTGTAGGAACCCTGGGAAATGATTTTGGACGGCTTTCAAGTTTGTGGTTGTGCGAGGACACGGCAGATAAGAAGCCGATGTGGTGGTTTATAAATAAGAAGCATTTTAAATATGCTAAGCTGACAGAGGTTTCAAATAATATGTCAGAAGAATAACTTTGAGTGGCCATGTCCACCTTCATCGAGGGCAGGACAATTCTCTACTAGACAGGCTTCTGCCATGGCCACCTCCCATGTTTATGCTTCCCTGGCTGGCTGGCAGAGCTGTTGGTGCCGGAGCTCATGGTTTAAGGCTATGCTCGGCATATTCTTGTTCTGAGCAAACTCATTTTTATTGGGATGGCGTTTACAAAAGAATCAAAGACAAACAAATTTAGGTTAATCTGCCAAAGTGCTTATAATTCTTCTCACATCTCTGATCTGTCTTTTAAAGTTAACATGAGCTATATCTCGCTTTCTCCTCTTAAAATCCTTTTCTCTTATTTATATGCCTCCGGTTAATGAATAAGCAGAAAATATGTGCAGATATCGACTAAGGCATCTCTGGTTATTACCCAAGATGTGGCATGAGAAAGAATTTTGTTGTCTTTTTAAATGAAACATTCCTTAGGGGATCTATAAGTTGTAAGCAAAGGATAAATTTGTTTCCCCATTCTAATCATGTAGTCAGTTGGAAGAAAAAATTAAGAAATTATTTTATAAAATGGTAATATTCCGTTTAAATTTTGCAAATATCAATTAATGAGAATACAATATGCTTTGCTAAATTGGAGATAGTGTTTAGTGAGTGGTCACTATAGCATTAAGACAACTGATGATATCTGACATCACTCCATAATAAATAAAACAGCAGTTCCTCTTGTTCACTTTAATATGCTGTAAATAATACTTATCCATGCAACAGTCTCTGATATGGGGTAGGTAAGAGTTATGACAGACACATGTTTTTAGCTTTATTTTGCAAAGCATACTATATTAAATTTGAACGTCTTAATGAAGCTTAATGGAGACTTCCCTATTTATTGTTTTGAACATATAGAAAGGAATTCGGAAACAGGGACATGTTCAGAATAAAGCAATAAATAACTACACTGTTAGCTTTATACTTCCTTGGTTACTGTTGCTAGTGAGTTGAAAAGTTACTCTAAATAAAAAAAAGTAAACAGTAAAATTGTAAGTACTCATTGTAATAGTATGAGTACTTTAGTGATGTTTTGTGTTATCTACACTGTATGTTAAGAGAGTAAGAGAGAGTAAGGAACTATAAAAAAAAATAGCTAGTCACAGTGCATGCCCATAATCTCAATACTTGGGAAGCCGGAGACAGAATTACAGGTTAAAAGCCAGCCTCAGAAATTTAGCGAGGCCCTTAGCAATTTATTGAGACCCTATTTCAAAATAAAAGTGAAACCAGGACAGGGGGTATAGCTCAGAGTCAGAATGCTCCTGGGTTCTATCCCCAATATCCCCAATAAATAAACATATATTCTTTGGCAATAAACTAACCTTTAAAAAGCAAATATCTCTGTAAATTATGTCTTTTAAGAATGTGTACTGATGCCAGTGTGGTGGTGCACCCTTGTAATCCCAGTACTTGGGAGGCTGACATAGGAGGATCACGGTTTGCAGACAGCCTCAGCTACTTAGTGAGGCCCTGTGCAACTTAGTGAGGCCCTGTTTGAAAATAAGGAAAATAGCCGGGCGTGGTGGCGCACGCTTGTAATCCCCGCGCTTGGGAGGCAGAGACAGGAGGATCGCGCAGGTTCGAAGCCAGCCGCGCGCGCTGGCTTAGGAGACCCTGTTTCCAAATAAAAATATAAAAATAGGTCTGGGAGTGTAGCCCGGAAGTAGAAGGGCTTCCAGGAACCCCAGTACCACCAAAAAAAAAAAAAAAAAAAAAAAAAAGAAAGAAAGAAAGAAAATAAGGAAAAGAAAATAGGGCTGGGGTGTAGCCCAGAGGCAGAAGCCCCTGGGTTCAATCCTCAGCAATGCAAAAGAGAGGAGGGGGGAGAAATTTGTACTGACTAAAGTTACTAAGATTTCAAGACACTGGTTGGCGTCAGAAGTCCTCACGCCCATGAAAGCTGAATGTTCATTTTTTTCTGGTGGTCTGCGTCCTGAGAGTTTTCACCCCAAACTGAACACCACCCTCACCCTGAACTGTCTCACCTACTGTTCTGTGACGCCAGTCTCAGGCTGACCAACTGGGCCACTTTTCTAGGTCCATCTTCCCAATCCTTCCGTATTTTCTGCTGCAGTTTTAAAAGAGTGAATTATAGTTTCTCACGCATGCCCCGGCTTTCCTCTCCTCTACACCTTTACTCAAGCCAAGGTCTAGAACGCCTTCCCCGCCTTCCTGGCTCTCCGCCCACCCTCAGATTTATCAGCAACTTCCTCTCCTTGTCCTTGTTTTGCATTGCGCAGGTGCAGACTTCACGGGACCTTCTGAGATGCCCTGGTGCCCGGTGTGCCTTCCCCGCAGTGTCCTGCGTTCTCCCTCCTCCTCACTTCATATACTGATCTGTTTCTTCCAATGAGATGATCCTTACAAGATATCTGCAGGAAGGGAAGTGTTCTTTCTGCCTTTTTTTTTTAATCCCCATAATGCTGACCACAATATCCTGCAAAAGACTCAGTCAGTAAATAGTAATCAAATGACAAATATTTTCATCCAGTCCATGGTCCTTTCTGAAATAAAATCTGTAAAAGCATTTCACCTGTTGAATAAGTGAGAAAAGGCCATCTTTCAAGAAGCCAGTGCTGAACTTGAGCTAAGGATTCATCAAGAGGCCATGAGAAAGAACTGAGGTCCCTCCGGCCCAACTGGGCCTCCTCCGGAATATTGTGGCTGAGGATTACAGTTGGGAAAGCTTCTATGATACTCTTATTGCATTAGCAATTTTCCATATCAGATTCACTAAATACACAATGAAAGCCATTTAGCGAAAAAAAAAAACACCCAGATTTTAATGTGATATGGCTGCCCACAATGAAATTCTAATGTGATTCCACAGAAAATTGCTAACACAATTTGCAGACTCCCCCTCCTTCACTCCCACCAATAGCCACAGAAAAATTGATTCTGTTTTACTGTACATATTTCAAACTACAGTCACAAAAGAAAAACAGTCCCTGAGATGAGCTTCTGTTTTGTTTGGATTGAGTGTATAAAGGATCTTAGGGTCAACTTCCTCAGAGAGCTGAATCTCCCTTCTGTTCCTTGCTAGTTACATTACCAAACAATGCTAAATCCCATCTTAAAAGACAACACGTTCTGTTCGGTATTTATAGAGTTAACATACAGTAATGTCAAACACAGAATCTGTGTATAAATATCATGCCTAGATAGTTTATCTGATCATATAGTTTTAATTGTAAAACTCTAATCTACTTGAAACCGATTTCCCAAGAATCAAAGAGACTACATTATACAATTTAAATTCAATTTGGTTTAAAATGAAGTGCATAAATATGAAGAAATAGATTATATATGTGTGTGCACAGGACTGTAGCTCTTTAGAAGTCACAAGCTCTGAAAAAGCAATGTTTTTTTTTTTTACCTCATTCCATAGCTCCACATTTAATTAAAAAAAAAATTTAACCCATACAATAATACAATGCAAAGGAGACCTACCTAGTTCTGATTGTTCCTGTAAGGACCATTTCAATTTCCTTTAAAAAACTGATGTTGTTCAGTGGTAAAGCATTTACTTAGCATACATAAGGCCTTGGATTCGATCCCCAACACCACAAAATAAATAAATAAAAGCATAGCTTTAATTAAAAAATAAAATTAAAAATACTAAATATCATACTCAATTCTTTCTCTTTTCCTCTCCCTACTTTCTAGTGTTCTAATGAGTTGACAACACTGATTGGATTATCTTTATGAGACCTTCCTTTTGGGGAAATTTAATATTTAATATTTGATCCCTTCCTTGTCTTCTTTCTCAAATTTAAGTTTGAGGGACTGTAAACAGAAAACATATCCCTGTATCACGAAATGGTTTAAGGCTATGGTCGTGAAAGGCAGTGTTTGATTTATAAATGGTGGGATTGCCAAGAGTGACCACTAAATCCAGAAATCCAGTTCTCAGTTTTCTACCACTAGAAAAAGGGTCCTGGAATCTAGAGGAGCCACTCAGAGGTGTCACTGTCATCTAGGATCCTAAACAGGGGTGACATCTTAGAGAAAGTTTGGAAGTTGTGGGAATGTGGACACCATGAGGGAGAAGGAGCCTGAACTCATGGATATCAGTATTGCGTCTCCGACTGTGTGAGCCTTCTGCCTCCAAACCCTGTCTCAGTCCAGGCAATATCTTCTGCTACACACACTAGAAATTTTTACTTTGATTTTTTTTTTTTTTTTTTTTTTTTGGTGGCACTGGGGTTCCTGGAAACCCTCCTACCTCTGGGCTACACTCCCAGACTTATTTTTATATTTTTATTTGGAAACAGGGGCTCTTTAAAGTCAACAAGGCTGGCTTTGAACCTGTGAGATCCTCCTGTCTCTGCCTCCCAAGCGCAGGGATTACAGGCGTGCGCTCTCACGCCTGGCATACTTAATATTTTTTTTTTTGTTAGAGCCGGGCGTGGGGGCCCACGCTTGTAATCCCCGCGCTTGGGAGGCAGAGACAGGAGGATTGCGCAGGTTAAAGCCAGCCTTGTTGACTTAAAGAGACCCTGTTTCCAAATTAAAAAAAATAGGTCTGGGAGTGAAGCCCAGAGGTAGAAGGGCTTCCAGGAACCCCAGTACCACCAACCAACAAACTAACAAACAAAAAAATCATAATACTGCTGGGTGTAATGGCGCACGCTTGTAATCCCTACGTTTGGGAGGTGGAGACAGGAGGATCACGCTGGTTCGGAGCCAGCCTCGCTGGCTTAAGAGACCCTGTTTCCAAATCAAAAAATATAAAATAGGTCTGGGAGTGTAGCCCGGACGTAGAAAGGCTTCCAGGAACCCCAGTGCCACGAAATAAATAAATAAATAAATAAATAATAAATAAATTTTTTTTGTTAGTACTGGATTTGGATCTAGGGACACTCTACCTCTGAGCTACACCCCAGACCCTATTTTATTTTTTATTTTGAGACTACATCTCTAAGCTGCTGAGGGCCTCAGTGAGTTGCGGAGATTGACCTTGAACCTGCTTCTTTCCGGATCAGCCTCCCGAGGGATTACAAAGGCGCGCCGCCACACCTGGCTATTTTCACTTTAAATCTGTTAAATTGTTCAGAAGCCTGTCTTGGCTTAGTGTATGCATTTTTGTGTGCATTTTGAGTTGTTTTTACAAAATGCAGCAATCAAGAAATGGTTATGTAGTCCTTGAAGGGTTTTGCCCTAAGTCCTTGTGGGATATGGAAAATGTAGAACAGATTTGCAGATTTTATTTTGTTTTGTACGGCGGATTGAACCGGGGCATTTCCCCTCTGAGTGAAACACCCAGCCTTTTTTATTTTTATTTTTTATTTTGAAACAGGGTCTCACCAAGTTGCTGAGGGTCTTGCTAAATGGTTGAGGCTTGCCTGGAACCTGAGCCTCAGCCTCTTTCTGCCTCAGCCTCCCACATACTGGGATTACAGGCATGGGCCATGAGGCCCAGCTGCAGATCTTTTTAAAGGAGATGGAAGCACCAGCAGTTACTTTGTGAACTTTTGTCTCTAAATTTAACTGACTTTGTGGCCTAACATTTCTGAAAATAATAACTCAGCAAAGGATTAGAAAATTCTACTATTCTTCCACCTTGTGGTATGATATTTGACTTTTCCCATCCCTTATTCTCCGTTGTAAATCCACAGATTCATCTTGCTTATTTTGCTGTTGTTGTTGCTGTTGTTGAGATTATACAGAGGAGAGTTGGAATTTGACTGGGAGAGAGTGGAAAGATGAGTAGATAGTGTGTGTGTATTGAGGGGGGGGGATGTTGGAGATTGAACCCAGGGCCTGTACATACCAGGCAAAGGCTTTACAACTGAGACACACCCCTAGTCCTTTTTTTTTCTTTTCATTTTGACACAGGGTCTTTCTAGGTTGCTGAGACTGGCCTCAAATCTATGTTCCTTATGCATCAGCCTCCTCAGTAACCAGATGGTGAGTGTGCATTACTATGCCCTGTGACAATAACTGATTTTAAAGCACAGTTGTGAAGGTCTGAGGCATCAGAGTGCCAGGAGAGTGTTGTAGAAACCAGGCTGGCAGTGGTGAACACTATGTTTTTGGCCTGGGGTTAGTGGTATTAAAGGCACTTGCTTTAGGAAGTGGAAGGGTCTTGGTGAACTGGTCAGGGAACTATTTCAACTTTGCAAAGTATGTAAGATTGGTTCTATGGGAAAAGGAATTTTGATTTCCGAATGAGACACAGAAATGGGGTACAACTTGTTCATAAAGTGAGACCACTGGTGATTAATGACAGGGGTGATTATTGCTAATGATACAGGGGACTATTAGGGGCCTAAAGATAGTGGTGATGAACGTGGGGAGTGAGTGTGTGCCCCAGGCTAAGAGACTGGCATCTCTCGAGGGTTCCTTTCTCTTGATGCATTGTTCTCATTCTTTGTTTTCTAGTAGTAGTAGAATTTCATTTTTGGGAATAGGCGTTTGCTAAACACAAGGTCTTTGTGTATACAAATGCTTCCCTTTTATCATATTGACTAATTATGTTTGTGCAAACCAGTCATTAGGTGTTGGTTGTGTTTGCAAACAATGACAAGTTGGTGTCTAGATACTATTTCAGAGTGGCACCTTCTTAGCTTTCTATTGTCATTGTTTCTAAATTTTTGGCAGCATTTTTTTCAAAATATTTTGTTTATTTTATTTCAAGGTTTTTAAGTGTTGGGATCTGGTAGATGTAGAATTTGCTTTTGAATGTGGGGCTTGTCAGCTCATGGGGCCTTGGTGGTGAGTCATTCAACCTTGATTTGCTCTATGCCTGTTATATCTAGATCTTTATGAAGTCCTAAACCAGGCCTTGGGTGATACAGCATAAAATAAAATGACAAAACCAAAATAAAATTCTTGTTCAAAGAATGCAGCCTAGTTAGGGAGGGTGAGGGGGAGATCAGGAAAGCAGAAATCAAAAAAACAGAGTCCCGTTAATAAGATTCTTTAAGCCGGATGTGATGGTGTGTGCCTGTAATTCCAGTACTTGAGAGGCTGAGATAGGAGGATCACAGGTTCAAGGACAGCCTCAGCAAGTAGTGAGACTCTCAGTAACCCAGAGGAACCCTGTTTCAAAAACAAATAAATAAATAAGCCTGGCATGGTGGCGCACCCTTGTAATCCCAGCATTCGGGAGGCTGAGACAGGAGGATTGCAGTTTGCAGACAGCTACGTAGTGAGGTCGTCTGCAACTTAGGGAGACCCTGTTTCAAAATAAAGAATAAAAAATAGGGCAGGGGGTGTAGCTCAGAGGTTAAATGCCCCTGGGTTCCATCCCCAGACCCACAGACCCGGGCGTGGTGGTGCACGCTTGTAATCCCCGCACCTGGTAGGTGGAGACAGGAGGATTGCGCAGGTTTGAAGCCAGCCTTGCTGTTTCAGGAAACAGACCCTGTTTCCAAATAAAAATATAAAATATGTCTGAGAGTGTAGTCCGGAGATAGAAGGGTTTCCAGGAACCCCAGTACAACCAGAAAATAAATGAATGAATGAATGAATGAATGAATGAATGAATGAATGAATAATAGGGCTGGGGATGCAGCTTGGGGATAGAATGCTCCTGGGTTCAATTTCCCCTAGCCCCCCCAAAAAATCTTTTAAAAAGATTCTTTAACAGACCCCCACGATAAGGTTTGAATTTGTTTCTCTCATTTTTCCTGGGTGAAATTCTACTTTTACTCTGGGTGAATTTTGAGTCATTATTGACAAGGATAGAGATGATCTGATTTAAGGTTTGAGAATACAAAGGGAGGAAAAACAAAAGCCACAAGATAAATAATTTCTGCAAGAATAGAGGACATCACCAGGCTGGATGACAGAGACTTGCTGTGTCCATCAGGGGATCACTTCTCTGGGTTTCCGGATCCTCCTATCAAGAGTGAATATGAGCTGGGCATAGTGGCGCATGCTTGTAATCCCAGAACTTGGGAGGCTGAGACAGGAGGATCGCGAAGCCAACCTCAGCTACTTAGTGAGGCTCTCAGCAACTTAGTGGGACCCTGTTTCCAAATAAAATATAAAATAGATCTGGGAGTATGTCTCAGAGGTAGAAAGCCTCTTGCTTCCACCCCCAGTACCACCACACACACAAAAAGTGAATATAACCTCCAAAGCCTCCCCCAAACCTCTCAGCTGACTGGTGACCCCACATCTCTTAGAGCAGACTCTTCTAATGACGGCTATAGCATTATACCTTTCACCCATGTGCAGGTGATAGGTTTCAATTTCTGTCTCCAACTGTACCCTGCAATATCATGGAGGAAAGTGACCCTTTCTTACCTTGAGCCACTCAGCTTTTGGCAGAGTTTCTGCTCATCCTTGCTACTCCATAGGATTGGTTTCTTCCTTTGGCCACCTTCTGTTCTTGTCCCTAAATATATTGGGGTTTTATAGGGTAAGGAGGGGTAAGCAATATGGATATAAATCTGCCAGTAAAGAAGAACTCTTCAGTTTTAGACCTGTGGTCCAAAGAGAACCTTTAGAGGGTTTGAATGAGAGACACATAATCAAAGGGATTTGGGGTTGGTTCGCTGCTTTTTTGCTTTTAATGGTACTGAGGATTGAATGTAGGGGCATTCTGCTCCTGGCCCTTTTTATTTTGAAACAGAGTCTCACTAAGTTGCCTAGTTGGACTCAAACCTGCGATCTCAGCCTTCCAAGTACTAGGATTACAGGTGTGCACCACCACACCCAGTTTCAAAGGGGTATTTTGAAGGGACGGTAGAGAGACTGCTTCCGAGGACCACACTGACTGACACCTCACGGGGCAGGTGTACAGAAGTGGACATCCCATCCCCACCGCTCCATGGGTGTCTTCGGCAATTAAAAACCCGAGCTTCCCCAAATAGCAGTCTGTTGTTGGCAGCTCTTCTGTCTCACTTGTAATCCCTGCCCCTCAGGCAGCCTTTGGCCAGGAAACTTAACTGCCCTCAACACACACATCTATAAAAAGTTTCAAATTATCCACATGGCATTCTTTTAAAAACACTTAAACTGTCATTTATAGCCACTTAACACTTTGCAAAGATCCTGTTCTATATAACATCACTTTAACCAGATAGGTTATTAAATGTTCAGGAAATGGATGCATTATATCATTTTTTCTTTCAAAGACATTATTTGTATCCTTAAGCCCATTGTTAACAAAGCAGCGGTCATAAGGAAGACCTGAGACTGAATATGTAAGGCTTAATGACACAGTAGCTAATGATACTGATGAAGCTGGATTTTACTTTTATTCACTCAGCATTTAATAAAAGTGATGTGTGCCTATACACCTCTCACATCTTGTCCTCCATTAAGATGTATGACTACAATGCACCAATAAAAAATAAAAATAAAATACTTAAATATATAAGAAAAAAATAATGGCCTTTTTGCTGGGTGTGGTGGTGCACACCTGTAATTCCAGTGCTTGGGAGGCTGAGATAGTAAGATCACAAGTTGGAGGTCAGCCTCAGCAACTTAGGGAGATGCTGTTTCAGAATAAAAAAAATAAAAAGGGTTGGAGGTGTGGCTCAGAAGTAGAATGCCCTTGGATTCAATCTCAAGTTATATATATCTTGTAAAAAAAAAAAAAAAGGGGCATGGCAGCCCTGGTGCTGGGTGGTACAGACCATGATGTGGCCTGGCCTACAGAAGCAGCTCTGCATCTCTGGGGGAAACACATAACAAATACAAGAAGTCAAGGGTGATGCTTGCTACTGTGAAGGTATACACATGCTCTGTGCTGTGGAAGCCCAGGGGACCTGGGAGGCGTTATCACCACTGCTGCTTGGGGGCCACTCGGGGAGGTTTCCAGGAAGCTGGCTTGTAGCTCTGTCCTTCAGAAAGCTGTTCAGAGGCCCTTGGGCACAGTGTGTGTGTGTGTGTGTGTGTGTGTGTGTGTGTGTGTGTATCGTTGGGCAAAAGGAGTGAGAAGAGAGGAGTCTGGGATGGAGGCCAGGAGGCTAGATTTTGAAGAGCTTTGCTTGAGACTGATGTCACAAACCATCAGTCCACATCCCCACCCCATTGTGTTCACTGGCTTTTTAAAACTGTAAAACTTATAAATACATCCTCATAATATAAGATTGGACAAAATATGGTAAATCACAAACACAGCACTTTTAATACTAAATCACAGAAACAAAAGTGCCTATTCTGCTGCAGGACACAGCAAAGTGTTGTGTTGGAGGTGGCGGGATCCTTTCTGGACTTGGAATGGAATTCCATGAGGGATGGGACAGGAGGATGCTTGCCTGGAGTGGGGCGGGGGCAGTAGCTGGAGTGTGTGTGGGGTGCAGTAGGAGGTAGTTCCCTGAGGTGGAAAAGGTTTACTAGTGATGTCTGGGGTGGGACATACCTAAGGGCTCTGTGGCAAGGCTCATTGGCAGGCTTTGTTGAGCTAGAGGAAAGGAAAGCCTTACAGTTCTGTGAGTGGCCCACATTGAGGTGGCTCCAGGCTTTCTAGCTGGGGCAAGTGGTTGGAGAGTGGCCAAGTGCTGGCTTCGATGTCACTTTACTGTATTTGACCTGCCAGGAGAGTCTGTTATGGTTTGGATCTCCACTGTCCCCTGAAAGCTCCGGTGAGGAAGTCATGGCCCCCAAGCAAGGATGCTCAGAGGTGGAGAGGTGATTGGGTCACAAGGACTCTGATCTCATTGGTGGTAGGGAGCTCGCTTAACCTAGGAATGACCCTGGATTTGATCTCTAGCACTGAAAAAAAAAAAAACATTAAATTCAGAATAATTTACAATTTCTAATGAAAGTTAAGAAATGATGCCTAGTTGACATTAGTATTTTAGTCGAAACATCAGGTCCCATAAGGCCAGAAGAACTGCATGTTGGGATGTAAGTGAACACCAGTCAAGATCTGTCCGAAGGCTTATTAGGTTCCAAAGACACCGGCTTACCTTAGCACTTCATTTCATGAACACAAAATCTGGTAGATCTGAGAGTCTTCATCTGGGCCAGACAAACCACTTTTAATCTAAGGCCTTTGGTTTTATGTGAAATGCAGCATTAGTGTAAGAAATTAAACTGTTGTTGGAGGGTTTCTAATTATAAAGTGAGATTGTGTATGTATGATTTTTGTCTTTGTTTTACCAGTGACATTTATTTACTTATTTATTTTCCCTCTATTTATTTAGTTTGTGGTGCTGAGGGATTGAACCCAGGGGCATTCTACCTCTGAGCTATACTCCCACCCTTTTTTATTTTTTATTTTGAAAAAGGGTCTCACCAAGTTGCTGAGGCTGGTTTCGAACCTGCAATCCCGCTGTCTCAGTCTCGCAAGTACTAGAATCATGAGCTTTTTTTTCCCTTCATGCTTATTTATTCCACAGGATTTTATTAAATAAGATGCAACCAAATGATTATGTGACTTCATTGCGTGACATGTACCCCCATCCAGAAGCGATGATAGAAAAATATTTTTTTACAGCTGGGCATGGTGGAAGAGGCTTGTAATCCCAGTACTTGGGAGGCTGAAACAGGAGGATCACAGGTTTGTGGCTAGCCTCAATAACTTAATGAGGCCATCTAGAGCTTAGTTAGATCCTGTTTCAAAATAAGGGAATAAAGTCTGGGGGTATATCTTGGAGGTAGAATAGCCCTGGCTTCCACCCCCAGTACCACACACAAAGAAAGAAACATTTTTAGATGAACTTCAAAGATTATCATATTTAGTAGTATAAAAGTAATAAAGTAAATTCATTTAATCCAATAAAATTTCCGTGGCATAAGTTTTACTATATTCCCATTTACAGGAGGCACTATAAAGTCAATTTTATGAAAGAATGAACTTCAAGTTGTGTGGATCTTTCAATTGATTTAAAGTCATGGAGATTGTGCCATATTAGTAAATTTAAACAGAACTTTGTATATCCAAGGTATTTGAAAAGAAATGTATATATCTGCTTTCAATTAGAATGCTTAATAGTCATTGAATCTAGATATATTTGTTGAATTTTATTATTTATTTTCACTGGAGAAGTTTTATAGGTTGTATTATAAGACTAATTGATTCCCAGAAAAGAAAGCTGAATAATATTGCCGTTGGTTGGTCACAAGATAGAAAATAGATTTCATTTAAAAAAAAAAAAAGGCTCTCTAGGGATTTCTCCCTACTTTTCCTCAGTGTTGAAGCAAATGTTATTTTTAAAACAGCACTTACCTCTTTCCCCCAAACCACCACCATCAGAGAAAATTGATATGTTTACATGAATCTGCATTTAGTGAAGGAAGGATCTGGGAGGAGGCGGTGTGCCAGGGGCCCCCCAGGGCGGAGGCTGTCCTTCAGAGCAAGGGCTGCCCAACGAGAGCAACTGGGCCTGGGGGAGCCGGAAGATTTCCCAGTATTTGACTTTGGGATTCTGATTTCTATACACCAGTGATACATTATTTTCCTTTTGAAAATTAAAGTTTATTTGAAAAAAAAAACCCTAATTTTGGCAGAGGGAGGTTTCACTGGTAAAAGCCGTTGAAGAGCGATGGAGCAAGTCAGGTGTGGTGGCGCACACCTATAACCTAGTACTTGGGAGACTGAGATGGGGGGATCATGGGTTCAAGGCTTGTCTCAGCAACGTAGTCCGACCTTGTTTCAAAAATTTAAAAATAAAATAGGGCTAAGGGTGTAGTTGGAACTTTTCCATCTTCTGTGACTAAAACTTTGTATCCCTTGAACAATTGTCCCCTTTCCCCTTCTATCCCTCTGGCCCCTGGTAACCTCCATTCTATCTTCTGTCTCTGTGAATCTCTAGATCTTCCTTCCTTCCTTCCTTCCTTCCTTCCTTCCTTCCTTCCTTCCTTCCTTCCTTCCTTCCTCCCTCCCTTCCTCCCTTCCCTTCCTCCCTTTCCTTCTTTCGTTTTTGCGAGTCTGGGGATCGAACCCAGGGACATTCTGCTTCTGAGCTACACTCCCAGCCCTATTTTTAATTCTTTACTTTTAAACAGGGTCTCACTGAGTTGCAGGGGGCCTCACTAAGTAGCTGAGGCTGTCCATGAACCACAATCCTCCTGTCTCAGCTTCCGAATGCTGGGATTACAAGTGTGTGCCACCACGCCTGGCTTCTAGATATTTCTTTTTTTTTTTTTTTTTTTTTTTTTTTTTTTTTTTATTTTTTTTTATTTATTTTGACTTTTTTTTAAATTTTATTTTATTGGTGCACTGTATTCATACATCATAGTGGGATACAAACTTTTGTAGACATACATGCACACATCGCCCAGTCAGCCCCCACCCGATCCCCACCCCATTCTCTCCCCATCCCTCCTTCCCATGCTTGGCTTAGTGGTTGACATCTAGTATTATAGCAATTTATCCAAAATTAAAAATGATAATCTCACATAACAGTTTCATTTGTCTGATACCAAGCGTTTGATGATTTAAAGATAGCATTTCAATATTTCTTTTTGCTTTCTTTCTTACTAGAGCATATTTTTTTCTGTTTTTTTAGGTGAAACTATCATATATTTATATATTTATTTTTCAGAAAAAAATCTATCCTAATATGGAATATGAATTCTAGATACCCAAAACGATCTTGAAAAAGAACAAAGCTAGCAGATATATATTTTCTAATTTCAAACCATATAAAGCTACAATAATTGAAACAGTGTAGTACTGTTCTAAAGGCAGATATATAGACCATTGGAGTTAAATACAAGCCTAGAGCTAAATTCTTCCCTATATTGTCAAGTTATTTTTGATAAGGTTTCCACGAACATTTGGTGGTGGAAATAATAATCTTTTAACTAAATATTGTTGAAAAATAATAATTACATGGAAAAGAATAAAATTGGACCTTTACCTAATCCCATATACAAGTATTAACTCAAAATAGATAAAAGACCTAAATATAAATCTTAAGACTATAAACTTTTAGGAGAAAATCTGGGTCATAAAACCTCACAACATTGAAATTGGCAGTGATTTCTTGGATATGATTTCAATGGCACAGGCAACAGAAGAATATACAAACTCCCTAAAAAATAAAAGAAAATATTGTATATCCAAAGACAATGTAAACAGAGTTAAAAGTTACTAATAGAATTGGATAAAATATTTCCAAATGCTATATCTGAAGGTATATTAATATTCCAACTAGAAATCCTAAAAATTAACAACAATAAAGGCAAACAATACAACTTAGAGATAGGTAAAAGACTAACATAAATAATGAATCTCCACAGATAACCAATCTTAGTTGTCTGTTGGATGGAAACTCTTGTTTCTCTGGTTCTGGTGAGTGTTACCTATTTCTTCTTTGTAGTTAATCTCTTTGAGTATTTTCTCTAGCGCTGGTTTTGAAGACATAAATTCCTTCAGTTTCTGTTTGTCATGGAAGCTTCTTATTTCTCCATCTAATTTGATAGAAAGTTTTGCTGGATAGGAAATTTTTGGCTGGAAGTTGTTTTCTTTCAGAGTTTGGAATATGTTACTCCAAGCCCTTCTGGCTCTCATAACTTGGTTTGGGAAGTCTGGAGTGATTCTAATTGGTTTGCCTCTGAATGTCACTTGGCCCTTTGCTTTTGTTGCCTTTAAGATTCTCTGCTTGGCTTCCACATTGGTCATTTTGACAATTATATGGCGTGGGGATCCTCTTCTCCGATCCTGTCTAAAGGGAGTTCTATAAGTTTCCTGGATCTGTGTATCAACCTCTTGCTCCATGTTTGGAAAATTTTCTGCTATTACTTCCTTGAAGAGATTGTTGATCCCTTTGGTATCACTTTCTTTTCCCTCCTCTATTCCAATTATTCTTAGGTTAGCTCTCTTAAGATGGGCCCATATTTCTTCAATGTCAGATTCCCGCTGTTGGATATTTTTTTCTAGATTAGAAACTATGCATTCATTTTTGGATTGCTCATCTTCTAAGAGCGAGATTCTGTTCCCCATGTGGTCTAATCGGTTGTTTGTGCTTTGAATTGAGGCCTTTACTTCATTAATTGCATCCTTTATCTCTTTTTGGCTCTCTCTGAGTTCTTTTCGAAGCACCTCTATTATTTCTACAGTTATTTTCCTGATTTGATCTTCTAGAAATCTCTGATTTTCTGTTTTATCAGGTTCTGATGTTGTGGGGTTGTGCACATTCATTACTCCAGTGTTATTCCTCTTTCCCATGATTTCGGAGGTTTGTGCCTTCTCTGGGTTCTTCCCTTGGGTCACTATGGCTTCACTTAAGGTGCTCTGGATCTCGAGTCTGTATTATCTCAGACCCCACTACTCCTTTACTGGGTTGTATCACAGAATCTCCGACCCAGGGAGTCGATAGAGGCTGCTTTAAACTATGGGGGGTGCCAGGTTGCACGTTCTCCTATGATGTGATATCTCTGCCACCACCACTCCCTCACTGGGTCAAGTCCCAGGAGGCCCAATACTGCGATTTCTCCTCTGTGGCCCGCAATTTGACTCACTGTTCTTGAGTACGCAGATGTAGCTGTACTGGACTCGGTGAATTCACTGCTGCTGCCGCCGCCGGTGGCAATATGGCGCCTCTGCCACGCCCTCGGCCATGAGGCTGGCGTATTTTTTCTTCTCTGGTTTTGATTTCCACTCTGAATCCCTGCAGCGTGTGCTGAGCTCAGCCACTGGGAGCTTTAAATGCTGTCTGCGCCGAAAGATCCCGCCTGGCTGTTCCGCAGCGGCTCACCTGGCTTGCTGTAGCCGTCCGTTGAGTTCGCCGCTGCCGCCGGCAGTATGGCGCTGCTGCCGCGTCCTCGGGCGCGTGTGTCTCCTCTGTGGCCCTGAGCTCTGTTCTCAGTCCGCTTTCTCTCTGGAGCCTGGTGGGTTTTTTTGTTTTTCTGGTGATGGTGTTTTCTGGCTATGAAAGGCGCTCTTTTTGTGGTAATGGAGATTGGTTGTTAGCGGGACTCTTAAGCCCCGCTTTTCTCGGTCGCCATCTTCCCGGAAGTCTCTAGATATTTCTTATAAGTGGAATCATACTTTTTTTTTTGCCCCTTTTTGTCTGGCTTATTTTACTGAGTACAGTGTTTTCAAGGTTGCTAAGATGCTTATCCCCCCCCCTTTTGTTTCTGAATAACATTTTATTGTATGTTTATAACAATTTGATCATCCATTCTTCCCTGATGGACATTTGGGTTGTTTCCATTTTGGGGCTGTTTTGAATAATGCTGTCATCAAAAATGTTTGGGAACTTGTTTTCAACAGTTTGTAGTATATACATAGGAGTGCAATTTCTTGGGTCCTATGGTAATTCTCCATTTAAGTGTGTGTGTGTGTGTGTGTGTGTGTGTGTGTGTGTGTGTGTGTGTGTGTGACTGGGGATTGAACTCAGGGGTTTCTATCTCTGAGATACATCCCCAGCCTTATTATTATTTGTTGTTTGTTTTTAATTTTGAAACAGAGTCTCACTAGTTACAGAGGACCTCACTAATTTGCTGAGGCTGGCTGCAAACTTGTTCTCCTCCTGTCTCAGCCTCTGAAGTACTAAGATTACAAGTGTGTGCCACCAAGCCTGCCTACTTTTAATTTTTGAGGAGCTACCAGACTTTCCCAATGTCCCTGTGACAATTTGCATTCCTACTAACAGTGCTCAAAAGTTCTAATTTTTTCAGCCAGGCAAGGTGGCGCATACCCATAATCTTAATATTTGGGAGGCTGAGATAGCAGAATCACAGATTAAAGGTCAGTGTGCTGTAACACAGTGAGACCCCATTTAAAAATGAAAAAAAAAAAAAAGAATAGAGTTGGAGTGTAACTCAGAGGTAGAACACACACACACATACACACACACACCATCTAACTTTTCCACACGCTGGCCAACACTTGTTATTTTCTGTTTTGTTGATAATAGCCATTCTAATGAGGATGAAGTGGCATATTATTGCGGTTTTGATTTGCATTTCCCTACTGATTAGTGATGTTGAGTATCTTTCCATGTGTTTGCTATTCATATATTCTCTTTGAAGAAATGTCTACTCAAGTACTTTTGAATCATGTTATTTTCTGTTTCTGTTATAGGAATTCTTTATGTATTCTTGATAGTAATACCTTAATGGATATATGATGTATATGGAATGTGGTTTTTATTTATTTATTTATTTTTGGTGGTACTGGGGTTCCTGGAAACCCTTCTACCTATTTTTATATTTTTATTTGGAAACAGGGTCTCTTAAGCCAGCAAGGCTGGCTTCGAACCTGCACGGTCCTCCTGTCTCTGCCTCCCAAGCACGGGGATTACAAGCGTGCGCCACCACGCCCGGCTTGGAATGTGATTTTTAATGAGACAGTTCTTTTTCTTTTTTTTTAACTCTTTTTTTTTTTTTTTTTTTGGTGCTGGTTGGTGGAACCCAGGGGCTTTCTACCCCCGGGGCTATTGGCACATGGTCCTCTTTTATAATTTATTTGGAAACAGGTCTCACTAAGTAGCTGAGGCTGGCCGTGAACCTGAAATCCTTCCTGTCTCAGCCTCCCAAGTACTGGGATCACAAGCATAAGCCACCATGCCTGATTAGAATTTTTTATTTTATTTAATTTTTAATTTTTATTGGTGCATTGCAGTCCTACATCTTAATGGGATATAAGATGGTAGAGGCATACATGCACACATCACTCATTTAGCCCTCCCCCATTCCTACCCCATTCCCTCCCCCTCCCTCCTTCTCATGTTTGGCTTAATGGTTGATTTTAATATGTTTGTGAAGTACATCATGTACATTAGGGAATTTTCCTCTTACCCCTCCCATCACCCTCAGTTAGGTCGCCTTATTTTCTCATCTATGGTTTCTCCTTCTTTGCCTAAAGTTCCTCCTGTGACCCTTTTCCCCCCTAGCTTCCAGCTATTAGGGAGAGCATCTCATTTTTTACTTTTTGTGATTGACTAATCTCACTTAGCATAATGTTCTCCACTTCCATCCATTTCCCTGCAAATGATGTAATTTTGTTCTTTATGGTTGAGTAAAATGCCATTGTGTATATATCCCAGAGGTTTGTAATCCATTCATCTGTTGATGGACAGCTTGGCTGGTTCCATGGTTTGGCAAATGTGAATTGTGTGGCTATGAACATAGATACAATGCATCAGTTTGGTATTTTTGTTTCCTTTCATTTGGATAGATACCCGGAAGTGGTATTGCGGGATCATATGGCAGGTTCATTCCCATTCTTCTGAAGATCCTCCATAGTGTTTTCCAAAGTGGTTTCACTAATTTGCAATCCCACCAACAGTGTATTGACGTTCCCACTTCTCCACACCCTCGCCAGCATGTTGTTGTTTGTATTTTTAGTAATTGCCATTCTAATTGGAGTTAGGTGAAACCTCAAGGTAGTTTTCATTTGCACCTCTCAAATTGTTAATGATGTTGAACATTTTTTCATACCTTTACTGGCCATTTGCATTTCTTCTTTTGTGAAGTGTCTATTTCGTCCACTTACCCTTAGTGGGACATTTCTAAAGAAACTGTATGTTCCTCCCTTTCTGTGTATATCTTTCCACACTTAAAAAAATTAATTCTTTGGAATTTCATAACATTTAATGACATAAATTTAAAAAGCCAAACATTTAAATTTCTCATGTTTCTAATCTTTGGTCACATTAATTAAACAAATCATGGTTTGATTAAAAGGCATCTAGCTCGCATAAGAGATGACAGTCTAGCATTTGCTCTATAACATTTGATGACCCAGCACTTATTCTTCAAGTGAAATTAGAAAAGCCATTTGGCTTTTGTAGCTAAAGAAACTCAGACCACTGACAGAAATTAGAGTCCTTTTCCCTCAGTGCCCTCCTCGTTTAAAATTCTGATGAGTTAAAAGAGTTGCAAAACTAGTAATTAGAAATAAGAATTTTTGAAACTTGGTCCCAGATCTGACTTTGACATATTAGTATATACGGATTGGTGTTACTGAGACTCCAGCAATAAACTAAGAAATGAAGATATTAAAAATAATTTTAAGACATTTTGAACAGAATTATGATGATAAAGATTTCTAGGAATTGGACTCAGTGACACACATCTGTAATCCCAGTACTTGGGAGGCTGAGACAAGAAGATTGTAGGTTTAAAGCCAGCCTCAGCAACTTAGTGAGACCATTTCATGATAAAAAGAGGCTGAAGTGTAACTTGGAAAAAGAATACCCCTGGGTTCAATTAAAAAAAAAAAAAGAAAAAAATGAGTAGGACTAAGAAAAAATAACCAGGAGTTAAGCGTGAGTGCCCTCTCTCTTCTCTCTGTCTCTGTCTCTGTCTCTCTCTGTTTGGGGGGTGGTGGGCATGGGGGATATTCTTTCTTCAAGCTACATTCCTAGTCCTTTTATTTTTTGTTTGGAAACAAGGCCTCACTAGGTTGAGAGTCTCAATAAATTGCTGAGATTGGCCTTAACCCTGTGAGCCTCCCAAGTACTGGGATTACAGGCCAATACACCATGCCCAGTTAGGAGTTAACTTCAGTGAAAAAAGGTCTAAATGAGGGCTTTGGGGCCTTGATTTTGTTGACATTTAGGGTCATCTGGTAGGCTGTCTTCTGTATTGCAGAATGTTTAGTGACATCTCTGCCTTCCATCCAGTAACTCTCAGAGGCACCTCCCACCCCCAGGTGTGACCTTCCGAGATGAATAAGATAGTGGCCATCCTTAAAGCCTTTGTCATTCAGTACAGAGATACATGGGTCAGGCGTGGTGGCGCACGCTTGTAATCCCAGCATTTGGCTGGGACCGGAGGATCGCGGTTCGCAGAGGTGAGGCTCTTCGCAACTCAGTGAGACCCTGTTTTAAAAATAATAGACTACAAAATAGGGCTGGAGGTGTAGCTCAGAGGTAGAATGCCCCTGGATTCCACCCCCAGTAGTGCAAAAATAAAGAAAAGAAAATAAAAAAGAAAAGAGACAAAATGGGCTAGCAAATTAGTCTGAAGTAAAACTAGACATACATACAAGGTACTGACAGAAGATTATTCTATTCAGAAAAGTCACAAGTCAAAGAGACCTGTGATATGTCGGCTGGGTTTGAAGGAGGAATAGAGGTGCTGCCCCCTGAAGTGGTTTTTGCAGATGAGGCAATGTATTGCCCTTGATTTTTTAGTTGTTAAAGATCAAGCTTGAGAAAAAGATGTCCAGAAGCTACCACCTCTGTCCAGGGAATAAAAGGCCCAGACCATAATTAAAGCTGGAATGATTACACAGGGCAATTATACATTTCCCTGGGGCAGAAGTGGAGTGATGAGCACTGGGAAAATCCCAGAGCTTTGCGATTTTAGCGACAGTGTATATACTCCACATATTGTTTTATATCATAACCAGGGCAGGAGGATCAGGAGATACACGGCTAACCCCCTCTGTGTGAAGTCAGAATCCCTGCTGAGTTGTATTGATAGCACAGTGTTGATTGTGAAAATGTTATATAGCAAGAGGCACATTTGCATTATATGGCTAATAATTCCTCTGTTAACCAGAAGTCAGCATACCGTAATGGAACCTAGGAACAGAAGAGCTTTATTTGTGGAGTGGCAATATATTGCTTAATCTCATAGTAGCAGGATTTGCTGTTATGTGAAACGAATATGATTACTCAGTGGCAATTTACATAATATATGTTAGCAGTAATAGTGCTCTTCATACTTCTGTCATTTAAATATTTTATGTGAGAAAGCAAAGTAATATGCATAAAAATGCTAGTGAATTTCCTACACTGTATCACAAGTACCTTGTAGCTCTGGCTTTTGTCCTATTAGAGAAAATGTTCAGACTTGCTGATGTCACTGCCCAGTTATTCAATTTGACTAAATGTGATTGAAATGTTTATTTAAGATTTTGTTAAGCCGGGCGTGGTGGCGCACGCTTGTAATCCCCGCGCTTGGGAGGCAGAGACAGGAGGATCGCGAAGGTTCGAAAGAGACCCTGTTTCCAAATAAAAATGTAAAAATAGGTCTGGGAGTGTAGCCCGGAGGTAGAAGGGCTTCCAGGAACCCCAGTACCACCAAAAAAAAAAAAAAAAAAAAAAAAGATTTTGTTAAGAATTTTTTTAAAGGTCATTATGGTACTTTTGCACTGTAATGTATGTTTTCTGATATGATTGTAAAATTATTTTATCAAGAGGGATTATTTACATATGCTTAAAGTTATGGAGTCTCTTGAGATAAGATGCGAAGGCTATTTTTTCTCTCAATACATGGAAAACAATTCCTTGCTATTTATTCTATTTCACCTTATCTAATGTTTGGTTTGTGGGGGAAAATGGTTCTTGTGATAGCTGCGTAATGATTTTTAGTTTTAGCACAAATGAATTATAAAAGACTGAGCTGTATGCAGGAAGGACTGCTGATTGCTTCATCTGCTAATGTGGTTTTGAGTGTCTCTGGATCACTCCTCCTTCCTGCCCCTTGGACTCTTCTGCGGCAGGAATTGCTCACCATGGTATTCTCTTCCTCACTTCTTAAACTCTCACCTTTAGCCTTCTTAAAAACAAAATCTTGCCGGGCGTGGTGGCCCACGCTTGTAATCCCCGCGCTTGGGAGGCAGAGACAGGAGGATCGCGCAGGTTCAAAGCCAGCCGCGCGCGCTGGCTTAGGAGACCCTGTTTCCAAATAAAAATGTAAAAATAGGTCTGGGAGTGTAGTCTGGAGGTAGAAGGGCTTCCAGGAACCCCAGTACCACCAAAAAAAAAAAAAAAAAAAAACTTAACAAAATCTTAAATAAACATTTCAGTATCTAAGAATCCATTGATGCTTTTACCTTCTCAGGAGCTTGTTCATTTCCTTCAATAAATGCTAATGCCTAATATATTCCAGGCCCTATTCTAGATGCTAGGTATAGTGGCAAATAATACTGTCAAAAATCCACAACCTAATTGAGTCTATATTGTAGTGGAGAAAAATGGACAAATAATAATAATGGCAATAATAACAAAAGAAGTAAAACAATGACATAGTCTTGGAAAAGAAGAATGAATTTGAGAGACTCACACTTTCCAGTGTTAAAATTTATCATGAATTCATAGTCATAAAAACATGGCGCATGCTTGTGATCCCCACGCTTGGGAGGCTGAGACAGGAAGATCGCACAGGTTCGAAGCCAGCCTCAGCTACTTAGTGAGGCTCTCAGCAACTTAGTGAGACCCTGTTTCCAAATAAAATATAAAAAAGGTCTGGGAGTATAGGCCGGAGGTAAAAAGCCTCTGGGTTCCATCCCCAGTACCACCAAAAAACAAAAAAAAAAAATAGTGAACTCTTGGCATAAAGATAGACATAGAAATTCCAGACGTAAACCCAAACATCTATGGCTTTTTATAAGGATGTCAAGACTATACAATGGGAAAAGAATAGTTTCTTCAGCAAATGGTGCTGGGACAGCTAGATAGCCAAATGAAAAACAACAGAGTTGGACCCCTATCTCACACCATATGTAAAAATTATCTAGAAATGATTAAGGACCTAAATAGTAAAACCAAAACTATAAAAATCTTAGAACAT
Source organism: Muscardinus avellanarius (assembly GCF_963383645.1). Classification (NCBI taxonomy): domain Eukaryota; kingdom Metazoa; phylum Chordata; class Mammalia; order Rodentia; family Gliridae; genus Muscardinus; species Muscardinus avellanarius. The sequence continues at coordinate 134,688,812 of NC_137787.1, read as the reverse complement.
TGGGGTAGATATTCATGATCTTGAATTTGTCAATGGATTCTTAGATATGACATTAAAAGACTTGTAACAAAATGAAAATTAAATAAGTACAATGTACTGTACTATATTAAAGAAAACTAGCATGAAAGTAAAATTACAATGTACAAAATAGTAGTTGAGAGTCAGATGCTTTAGGATTTTCTTCCTTTCTTGTTCTGTTGCCTGTTAATGCAGATAGCTTTGGTCTTCATTTTTCATCTTTTGGTCTGTTTCTTTCTCTTGCTTTGTTGCACTGGCTAAAACATCCACATGGTTATGAATGGCAGTGGGGAGAGGGAATTTCCCTTGCTTGGATTTTAGTATTAGGGGAAAACGTTCAGTACTTCACCCTTAATTACTAAGTTAGCTATAGGTTGTGGTAGGTGCCCTGTACAGATTATGGAAGTTTCCTTCTAGTTCTAGTTTGCTGAAAGTTAGTAATTTTTAAAAACTCATAAAAAGATATTGCATTTTTCTAATGTTGTTTTTGCATCGATTAAGATGGCAAAACGGCATTTTTCTTTATTCTGTTAGTAGGATGAAGCATGCTGATTTATTTCCAAAAGCATTATTTGTTATACATTTTTGTGGTAGACCTCACTTGTCCTACGTAACATATTAACCCTTTTTTATACATCTGGGTATTATTTATTAGTTAAAGATATTTTGTGAGGACTTCTATATGCAAAGTAACTAGTAATAGTTACAGAGTAAATGAGTTAAAGAGTAAATGAGGATTTGGAAATTGTGAGTGGTGGTTAATTGAGATTTAACTTTATCTGTAATGTCTTAATTTTTGTAAGAATAATAGCTTTCTGAAGAACATGTGTGATTATAACTGAAAAGGGCCTTGACAGATGTAATGATACATAGAGGGGAAATGCCTCTAGGTTTTTCTTTTTGTCTTAGCAATTACTCTGAAGCCATTCAAAGTGCTTTTTAAATCTATGCATGAAAGTATTATAAATTTTATTTTAAAATTTTATTTTAAAATTTTATATTAATTTAATTTTATTTCTTTTTCAAATGATGGCACAAGAAAGTATTGTAAGTAAAGTTAAAATGTAACATAGAGGCTGGGCGTGGTGGTGCACGCTTGTAATCCCGACGCTTGGGAGGCGGAGACAGGAGGATCGAGAGGCCCCGTTTCCAAATTTAAAAAAGTATAAAAATAGGTCTGGGAGTGTAGCCCGGAGGTAGAAGGGTTTCCAGGAACCCCAGTACCACAAAAAAAAAAGTAACATAGAATTAAAATAAGAAATTGGAAGCCAGGTGTGGGGGCTCATACCTGTAATCCTAGTACTTGGGAGGACGAGACCTGAGGATCAAATATTCGTGGCCAGCCTCAGATACTTAGTGAGGCCCTCTGCAGCTCAGCAAGACCCTGTTTCAGAATAACAAATAAAATAGGACTGTGCCAAAAAAAAAGAAAGAAAAAAACATTTGGATATTACTCTGGTTATCATGAAACTTTAAAAATAAAATATTTAATAACATGGGCATGCTAACTACATTCCCAGCTCTTTTTTAAAAAATTTTTAAATTTTGAAACAGGGTCTCACTGAGTTGCAAAGGGCCTCACTAAGTAGCTGAGTCTGTCTGTAAACCTTGATCCTCCTGTCTCAGTCTCCCAAATGCTGGGATTACAAGCTTGCACCACCACGCCCGGCTCTTATTTTTTATTTGAAACAGGGTCTTATGAAATTACAACATGCTAGCCTCAAATTTACAATTCTGTTTTAGCCTCCTGAGTACTGGGATTACAGGTGTGTACCACTGCACCTGACTTTCCCTTTATTTGTTAACTTAAAAGAAAGTCATTTCATGTGTGCTTTGTAACAGCACAGTACTCTCTGATTTAGGTAACATAAAACAAAGAGGAGACAGCATTTCTTTTTCTTCTGTGACAGTAACTCAAGTCTGAACCCTTTGGTCTTCAGAGATTCAAAATAACCCAGAGCCAGTTTTAAGCTAGCCAGAGAAATGCTACTCCCTTCAAGTTGATTAATATCTGACTATAAACCATGATCCAAATCCTCCTATTATCTTCAGCCTAAACAACTACATGAAGTAACATTCCTTAGGCTACCTTTTTTTTTTAAGCCCTAAATTCTCTATGCCTAGGATTTAAACCTTAATCTTTATGCAATCATTAGCAGAACAAGTCCTCACAGAATATTTAAAGTCACATCCAACACATCTTTTTTCTGGCATTCTATTTTATTTATATTGAACAACGATCCAAACATCAAAGGTCTATGATTACCGTGCAGAGGCATGGTTTGTGTTAAGCCAGTGGGTCTCAGGAGAGGACGACAGGAGGTATTTCACAACATCTGAAGATACTTTTAGTTGTCACACTTTGGTGGTGGTGGTGGGTGCTGCTGGTGTCTAGTTCTGGAGGCCAGGGACACTGCTGCGTATCCTGCGAGGCACGGGACAGTCCCTCACACAAGTGTTCAGCTCAACTGACGGTAGTGCTGAAACTGAGGAGTCTATGTCAGACCTGTTGCTGGATACAGAGATGCAGGACAGCTCACGTTGTAGTAAAGGACACAGTTCTGGATCCATGTGTTGTTTATGGTTAGGAAACCATTGACAAATAGATTTAGAAAATTGGGCTCATTGGAAGAGAGAGGACCTGAGAACATGAGGAAGAGATGGATTGAGGATTCAGGAGGGATGCAGCTGCAGCAGCTGGAGGAGCCTGTAGGCAGGTGGGCTGCCCCTGGCTCCTGGCCCCTGGGGGAGAAGTGATAGCTATCCTCTTCACGGAAATGTAAGCGTGTTCCACAGAAAGGGAAAGGATAAATCACGACCCATCGCGACCCAAGAGTATTCTTGAGATGGCACAGTGTATCAGTAAGCGTTTTGTTCTTTACCCTGTTTTTAATGGTTCGGCTCAAGATTCTCAGGCTTCATTTGGGGATTAAAGGGACAATAGCCTGGGGAGGTGGGATCCCCATTGGGCCCCCAGTCGGTGGGCAGCCACACAGGGAAAGTGACAGATGAGAGGCAGAAAGTACCAGCAGGGAGGTAACATAAAATAAACAGGGTCAAGAGGACTCTGGAAGTGATTGGACTTTGAAGAGGGGAAAGGAAGAGGTTTGGAAGCCAAATGGCATGGTGGAGGAAAATGTGGAGCCCATAACAAGTAACTGTCGGACCATTCAGTAATTGGTTCATTTGTGGCCTTATAATTTGTGAATAGTGGATGCTCAATATGTACTTGTTCTGAACCTTCACACTCACTATTCTAAGGCTATGTTAGTTAAATATTCGGATTCCTATGTTTTCTTAATCATCTTTGTTATGGTATTGAGGATTGAACCTATGTCATTCTTCCTCGGATCCACACCCCAGCCCTTTAAATTTTCTTTTACTTTTATTTTGAAACAGAGTCTTGCTAAGTTGCTGAGGCTGGCCAGACCTTGAGATCCTCCTGTCTCAGCCTCTCAAGTACTGGAATTATAGGCCTATGCCACAACATCCAGCCTGTGTTTCTTAACCTTTGATTGCTTGCCAAATCTCCATTTGCTGAGAAATATTGTTAATTTTGAGATAGGGATAATGTTATACGTGTCCTGGAATATTTTCTTTTAGTTAATTATTTGATTATGTAATATTGAATATAATATTACAAACATTAGCAAGAATTTGTGAACCATAAACAAAACTTATTATGGAACATTAAAGACAGCAGGATCACAGATTCCTGGCCAGCCTCAGCTACTTAGTGAGACCCTCTACAACTTAGTTTCAAAATAAAGAATACAACTGTTTCAAAATAAAGAATAATATATCAGGCTGGGAGGGTGTAGCTTGGAGGTAGAATGCCCCTGGGTTCAATCCCCAGCCCCACAAACACACACACACACACACACACACACACACACACACACACGCACACGCACACATATATAAATATAATTATATGATATGTCACTATAATAATAAAAGATGCAACATTACTAATGCCACATCTTTGCCTCTTGCCCAGAAGTATTAATATCTTGAATTTTGTATTTCCATTGTTTTGAAATATAATTTAATTATACATGTATGTGCTCCTGTAATACTTAGTTTTTATTTCCACATTTTATAAAAAATTTATGCTTTTTTGTGGTCTTCTAGACTCTGCTTTTTTAAGTTAGCATTATTCTTGTGGGATGATTTCATCATTTTACTTTTTTGTTCTCTAGTCGAAGAGGTTTGGGTTATTTCCAGATGGTGCATAGAAAGATTGTCACATTCTGTGTTGCTTATTATTTTCTTTGCTTTGCTGTTCACGTGCAATTGTTGATCTATTCATTTGTGGTTTCCAGCTTGATCGTTTTAATTAAACATCACTGGGAAATTATCTACTAAGTACAACTTAAGCTTATGGAGAAAAAAGTTATGTTGTTCCTGGTATGATATGGCACATTTTATTTTTTAAAGGATTGGAACTTTTATGGGCAGTTGGTGATGCCAATTTTAAAGCTCAAATATTTGGTTAAATTTAAATAAGCAGGTAGTGGGATGGAAAGCTCGTGTCGATTTTACCAAAATATGCTTCCTTATATTTAAGTCATATAAATAATTTAGGGAGTTTGTGGGTCTTATCACCATTTTTGTGTGTGTATGTGATACTGGGGATTGGATTCAGGGGCATTTTATCTCCGAGCTACATCCTCTGCCCTTTTTATTTATTTATTTTTTGAAACAAAGTCTTACTAAGTTACTAAGGCTGGTCCTAAATTTGGATCATTTTATCTCAGCCTCCTAAATTTTGGGATTACAGGTTGAGCCACCAAGTCCAGCTTTTTTTTTTTTTTTTTCAATACTGGGGTTGGAACCCAGGGGCATTCTACCTCTGAGTGACACCACAGCCCTATTTTTTTATTCTTTACTCTTTTTTTTTTTTTTTTTTTTGGTGGTACTGGGGTTCCTGGAAACCTTTTTACCTTTGGGCTACACTCCTAGACCTATTTAATATTTTTATTTAGAAACAGGGTCTCTTAAGCCAGGGAGGCTGGCCTTGAACCTGCGGGATCCTCCTGTCTCTGCCTCCCAAGCGCGGGGATTACAAGCGTGTGCCACCACGCCTGCCCAGCTATTCTTTACTTTTGAAATAGGGCCTCACTGAGTTGCAGAGGGCCTCACTAAGTAGCTGAGGCTGCCCGTGAACTGCCACCCTCCAGTCTCAGCCTCCCAAATGCTGGGATTACAAGTGTGCACCACTATGCCCAGCTAAGGTTGAGAATATCTTCCCTACTATTTTGTTTACTCTTGCTAGGGTCTTGTTTCTGTATACTGGTATATCCACTCTTCATTTTTGTTGTATTTCATCACTTTTTAGCATATAAAAAAAACCTATTTTTTCATCTAGATTCAGTGACTAAGCCTACAAAGAAATAATTTTTTTCTCTGAACAATGAATGATTCATTATTCATAGATACCCCTGGTTAATCAACCATGACTCCAGAAAGCACTTACCTTATGTCTCTATGAGCTCAGTGTGTCTAATAGGAACTAAATTGCCCTCCATTTTTTAGCTTTGTGTGTGTGTGTGTGTGTGTGTGTGTGTGTGTGTGTGTGTGTGGTACTGGGTTTCCTGGAAACCCTTCTACCTCCAGGCTACACTCCCAGACCTATTTTATACCTTTTATTTTGAAATAGAGTCTCTTAAGCCAGCGTGGTTGGCTTCAAATCTGCACGACCCTCCTGTCTCCGCCTCCCAAGTGCGGGGATTACAAGCGTGCGCCACCACGCCCGGCCACTTTTTAGTTTTCAAGTCAGTGGTATAATCAGCAGTAGTCACCCAACAATTTTTTTAAATATACATATATATGTATATGTATAATCCTATCATTGTCAACAAAAATATTTCCAGCATGGCCTTGCGCTCTGTCCTCTTCTGCATGTATGTATGCTCTGATAAGACACAGGGTTCATGATTCTTAAGATACAGTGTTCAAGCTTACCTATTCAGTACAGATGCAGATCATTTTTATTTTGTTTTTATTTAATTTCTGGAATTCTTCCCCAAGAGTGAGAATCCAAACTGCAGGTGTAGAGAGGCCCTGGCTTATGTGGTGGGAATGCAGCAGTAAAAAAACGGGTGGATGAATTTATGGTGCAGAAACACTAGGGTCGGTGCCATTTCCTCGTGGGCACTATACCTATATTTCAGGGGTGCCACCTTGGAGCAGCTCATGTCTGTGTCCTGAACTTGACCCTGCTCTGATCTAGAGAGCCAGGGAAGTGGTCCTGTGGGTGCCAGGTACAGGTATGGGTCTCACCAGACCTGGGGTAATGAAGAAAAAATGTGCATCATTGCAAAGAGGTCCTAGACTCTGAAAAGAAATCTCTTTGTGCTGCCTGTATTTAAAATAAAAACAAAAAGAACCAAGATACCTTTCCCCCAGTAAACCATTTAGCAAGGCCAGAAGTAGCCCCTGAAATCCCTCTTATTACATTTTAAGACTATATTATATATTGAACCCAGGGGCATTCTAAACCCCCAGCCCCATTTTTTTATTCATTATTTTGAAACAGGGTCTCACTAAGTTGCAGAGGGCCTCATTAAGTAGTTGAGGCTGTCCCATGAACCTTCAATCCTATCTCAGCCTCCCAAGTACTGGGATAACAAGCATGTGTGACCATGCCTAGCAGGATTCAACATCTGAAACAGGTTAATGGGATGGTGTTCTGACTTAAGTTCATACTTTGGGCAGCGAAGATGGCAAAGCTGGAAAACCACTAGGCAGTTGTAGCAAATGGCCCAATATGGCATCATCTCAGTAAGAACTTGAGTTGAGCTGGGTGTGGTGGTACACACCTGTAATCTCAGTGCTCGAGAGGCTGAGACAGGAGGATCACAAGTTCAAGACCAGCCTCAGCAATCTAGCAAGACTCTGTTTCAAAATAAAAATAATAAAATAGGGATGAGGATAGAGCTCAGAGGTACAATGCCCCTGGGTTCAATCTCCAATACCTCCTCCCAAAAAGAACACATGATGGAATCAGGGAAAGCATTGAAAAGTACTGCAGGAAGGCTAAACAGAGGACATTTTCCAGGACTTTTTAAAGAAATAATCTATATCCCTGAGCACAAGAAAAATAGTAAAGTGTTTTTGGTTGTACAAATGGGCTCATTCTTCTCCTGCTGTGTGTTTCTCAGAGGACCCTGGAGGGAAAGGTCATTTGCATGTCTATAGCAGGCTGGAGTAATGAAGTCAGCCCACATTTGGATACTCCCCATAAACATGACTTGTGTTGGCAGAGAAGAGATCCTAAATGAAAAATAGGAATCTTTTTTTAAGTGTTCTGTCGTCTGTGGTGTGGCTATGAGGTGCTGTTCTTGTTATGCAGAAGCTAATGCCCCCCTTCTTTGGGTTGAACTGCAGAGAGGGAGGGAGGAAGGGATGGAGGGAGGGAGAAATGCATGCATGTGTACATTAGAGGGCGTCTCATTTCTCTTGTTCCTAAAGATTCATCAGGGCTAAAAACTGGAACCCAGCTGGGCGTGGTGGCACAAACTTGTAAGCCCAGCATTTGGGAGCCTGAGACAGGAGGATTGTGGTTCGTGGACAGCCTCAGCTACTTAGTGAGGTCCTCTGCAATTCAGCGAGACCCTGTTTCAAAATATAGAATAAAAAATGGGGCTGAGGGTGTAGCTCGGAGGTAGAATGTCCCTGGGTTCCATCCCCACTACCGCAAAAACAAAAAACAAAACAAAACAAAAAAACTGGAACTTGCACTATATTGAGGTGATTTTACAACAATGAGAAAAAAGTTGAGTATGTCTAGCTACCTACAAAGTCAATTTTAAACACTTTTTTTGTTTGTTTTTTTGTTTTTTTAAAGAGAGAGAACTGAGAGAACTGTGGGCGTGATGGTTCGTAACTGTAATCTTGAAATTTGGAAGGCTTAGACAGGAGGATTGCAGGTTGGAGACCAATGCACAGTAATTTAATAAGGTCCTGTTTCAAAATAAAAAAAAAAAAAGAGAGAGAGATAGGGCTGAGATTGTAGCTCAGAGGTAGAATGTTTCTCCTGGGTTTAATCCACAGAAAGAGAGACCGAGAGAAAGGGGAGGAGATGGTAGAGGGGAGAGGGTAACAAAGTATCGAGAACATGAACTATCAATTTCCCACCATTTGAGCTAAGCTATTCTACATGAATATAATCTGATATTTAAAATAATACAGTTTATCTCTTTTCTGAAGGACATGCTGGGGATACTTTTAAAAAGTGGTTCATTGACTACAGTGGTAAAATAATACTGTATTGCTTACACAAAAGCTGGAATGGTTGTAAATTCTTAAAGTTTTAAGGATTTTTGTTGGTTTGATGGGCAAAGAGTTTATAAGATAAAGTGTCCTCAAAACTAATTTGATTTGTTCTGCACTTTGCTGACAATGGTATCCCTCAGTGCCCAACAAAAACATTTAGATGGCAAGATGGGCACGATGTAATTTTACCAAAAAGTTTAGATTGTTTCTAACCAAAGAATTAGATGTATCTTTAGAAGTAAAATTTGTAGAGTTTAGCAATAAACTCTAAGGACTGCAACATAGAAAGGGCTTGGTAAATATTTATTGAATGGAAAGATACTTGTTTCTGAAAAAAAACACTGCATGAGAATCAGATTTTTGCAAATGGAATCATACTTTTGCAAGTACTATGACTTACTTTTCAAGACAAATTATCTTTCCTTAGTTTATCTTTGTGGTAAACCCAGATTTTCATGGGTCAGACTTGCTTGGAACAAGGGTACCTTGTATTGTTTAAGATCTGGTTTATTCTTTCTGAGGTTGCTAAGGTACAGGAAGTTATTATTTTAAAGGGTAACAGTTATTCACAAGTTTATAAACAATTCAGTAAAAATAGATTTCTAAGGATCTTCAATTTGTAATGAATAAATCATTCATGCTGAAATACTTGGCCTTGATTCTTATTCTCCTTGAGAATGTGGGATGCTTTATAAACACATTAAGGGTTACAAATATACAAAGGAAGAAAGAAAAAATTGCATTTCCAGTAATGTGATGACATCCATTTGTGTACACATGCAATTTCAGTCAAAACACCAACATAAGTAAAGGCCCACTGTTAGGAAAGGGTCTATGTTGGTTCTTTCTTTCTTTCTTTCTTTCTTTCTTTCTTTCTTTCTTTCTTTCTTTTTTTTTTTTTTTTTGGTGGTACTGGGGTTCCTGGAAGCCCTTCTACCTCCGGGCTACACTCCTACACTCCCAGACCTATTTTATACATTTTTTAAGTTTTGGAAACAGGGTTTCTTAAGCCAGCGCGGCTGGCTTCTAGCCTGCATGATATTCCTGTCTCTGCCTCCCAAGTGCGGGGATTAAAAGCGTGTGCCACCACGCCTGGCCTATGTTGGTTCTTGATAATACAAGATATTGTTGCGAACCTGTTTGGGTTCTATTTACTGTGAGTTAAGGGCCTGATTTGGCTATGTTACATTATTTCTCTGCAGAGTTCTGGCATTTATTTATTTATTTATTTATTTATTTATTTATGGTACTAGAGATTGAACCCAGGGACATTCTCCCTCTGAATATCCCCAGCCCTCTTTTTTTTTTTTTTAAACAGGATCTCACTTAAATTGCTGAGGCTGGCCATCCTCCTGTCTCAGCCTCTCTAGTACTGGGATAATAGGCATGGGCCAGCATGCCTGGTTCAAGTTCTGGCTATTTAATTAAAGTTTTGGGATAAGTAAGAGCTCCTGATGAATGCGTTATTCTTGTTTGTAAGATGGTCACACCTTACTGTCTAGCTGGAAGCTCATGACTTATCTTGGGAGTAGAAGAAGCATGGAGTCACGTTTTAGAGCAAATAGCACCTTGTTTCCTGAATGGCTATGGGGAATCAGTCCTCCTGTTGTCTTAACAGGAGCTGGACCAGGACAAGTGAGCATCCCAGAGAGACCACTCAGATGGTTCTACTTCAAAATGTGTTGGGGAGGGGATGGCAGAGGTCATTCTTTGTTAATAAAAAGCTTGAAATCAGGAAGACATTCAAGCATGGATTTTTTCCAAAGCAGACTCAGTGGTTGAGGAAAACAGCATGTGGAGTGTCCCCCATGCTTCTGCAGGCTTCTTCTAAGTCTTCTTTTGTGATTTTTCTGACTTGGAGGCATTTTCCAGTTGATACAAAATGCAAAATGAAATGTCCTCCACCCTTCTTCTCCCCAGGCACCGATTCCTTCCCAATGGCAACAAACGAGATCGATTGATTGTGGCTCCTTGAAGAGATATGAATGTGTTAATCTCCAATTCCTTCCTCTAAACCATTCTATTAAAAGGCCTCAAAAGGCAATTAAGTTACTGCTTTCTATTAGGTGCAAAATGCCTGTATTACCATTTCAGAGTTTCTTCTGGCATCCTCACTTGCAAATGCACAAAATGTCTTTAGGAGTACTATTATTTTCCCCACTTGAGGGCACTGCCTCACTTTAGTAGGAAGAGGACCAATTTGTATTTTCCAGTTTTCAATGCTATTATTTATTATTATTATTATGCCGGGCATGGTGGCGCACGCTTGTAGTCCCTGCGCTCAGGAGGCGGAGACAGGAGGATCACGCAGGTTCGAAGCCAGCCACGCATGTTGGCTTAGGAGACCCTGTTTCCAAATAAAAATGTAAAAAAAAAATAGGTCTGGGAGTGTAGCCCGGAGGTAGAAAGGCTTCCAGGAACCCCAATACCACAAAATAAATAAATAAATAATAATTATTATTATTTTGTGGTACTGGGGATGGAAGCCAGGGAAATTCTAACTCCAAGCTACACCACCAGCCCTATTTTATTCTTTATTTTGAAACAGGGTCTTACTAAGTTGTGGAAGGGCTCACTACGTACTGGGATTATAGGTATGCCCCACCATTCCTAGCAATAGCCAACTGTTTTTTAGGTAGATGTTTATTTGAATTCATTTTTATACTTAAAACACATCTTATGGCTGTATTAGTTACATGTATACAAAAAGTGGCATAAAGGTAGTCAAGAACACAGTCTGTTCCCTAAAGAGAGTCAAATGTTCCTTTGGCAAATGTGCTCATATTGTAAGTGTGGCGAGTGAGTTGCTTTCTAGAGGGGATACCAATGTTTATGTAATCCTGGCCATGGAATAGAGGATCAAAAGTGACAAATTTGAAAGATTAAAAAACAAAGAACAAAGCAGTTATGTTCTGTTGTGGTGACTATCCCTGCATTAGTCCTTGCAGAACAGAGAGGTCACCTGAGCCCTGGGCTTTGTGCGGTGCACCGCGTGGCAGGGGATGTTGACTTCCTCAGCCACGCTGACCCCAGGCAGTGCTTTCAGGGTTGCCCAAGGCTCCATGTGCCCACTCCTTAGGCATGGGCCCCAGCAGCCAGTTGGCACATGCATTGTAAGTAGTGTTTTTCAAGTTTTATTGCTTCAGTGTTTTTTAAAAAAATCACCTATTGACTCTTCCAAGGAGCCCAAATAAATAAAAATAATCTTCAGTAACTGCTAAGGGGCTTAAAAATAAATTTAAAAAGCCCATGTCTTCCAAAATTTTATCTGGCCGGGTGAATGGTTTCTTAGTATGGCGTTAAGTCCAGTTGAGTCATGGTGTGTGCCTGTGGTTGGTCAGCACTGCAGCTCTTTTAAGTGGGCCCTGTTTATTTGAAAAAAATCTTGAAAAATGAGAAGTTTTTTGCTCACTCAGTTGGAGTTTATTGTAAAAGTTGGATGCCAGAAAAAGAAAGCAGTTTTGTTTTTGTGCTGAGTGTGTGATGCGAGCCACAAGTGAATGAGAGAAAGCACAGCCCTGGTACTGTTTTCCTGCTCCCCCAAGAAAGGAAGCTGTGAGGGTCGACAGAGGCGATTGGAAAATCTGGGGTTCTGAATGCTGGATGACGCACCAGCCAACAGCTCCAAATGTACTTATGTCAAACATGTTTTTGTTTTGGTGGTACTGGGGGTGGAACCCAGAGGCTTTCTACCTCTGGGCTATACTCCCAGACCTATTTTTTTATATTTTATTTGGAAACAGGGTCTCACTAAGTTGCAGGGCCTCACTAAGTAGCTGAGGCTGGCTTTGAACCCGTGCGATCCTCCTGTTTCAGCCTCCCAAGCACGGGGCTTACAAGGGTGCGCTACCACGCCCGGAGTCAAACATGTTTTTACTCTTCTCTTTTTTTTTTTATACTGGGGATTGAACCCAGGGACATTCTACCTCTGAACTACACTCCAGCCTTATTTTATTTTTATTTTTATTTTGAAAGAGAGTCTCTAGGTTGCTGAGAATCTCACAACGTTGCTGAATCTGTCCTTGAACCTGTAATCTTCGTGTCTCAGTCTCTCAAGTACTAGGACTACAGGTGTGTGCTACCACGCCTGGCCATTTTTACTCTGATTCCTTTGCTGTAATAAAAGTAAATTCTAGAAAGAGAGAAATGACTGGAAAACAGAGTGGCAACTGTGTTGTGTTGCTGGAAGACACTTGTTATTCAAAGGGTCAGTTTGATGCTCGTGGAAAATAAAATCAGTTGCCATTTTGCCCCAGTCTGTGACACAGAGTGTCATGGGAGAAGGTCGCACACTCGGACTACCCGGGGAGGGTGTTGAAGTGTCAACAGCAGTTGAAGGAGACATGTGATCCCATTTGGCACAGCCAGCCCACAACATCCCCGTGCAGAGCCTTTCTGGGAGGCTGAGCCCCCGCCATCGCAAATGAGGAATTAAGAAGCCCCAGAGAGCCCACATGGTTCTCCTGGGTCTCACCACTAGCTGGGGACTGGGCTGCACAGTTCTCATAGGAAGTTAGATTAGTACTAGTATTAGCACAAAAGTATTAAAATAACTCTAGTTGGCCAATGCAGTTTATTTTTGTTAACTGTGGTTTTAATCCTTCTAAGTGCAGCTTGGCTATCCTCTCGGGAATCCTTCTAGAAACCCCTGGGGTTAAGAACTCTCTTCACATACAACCTCTTGCTTCTCTCCTCCAGAATGCTTGTATTTTGTAGAACTGACTATGTTTCTGCTTAAAGCATCACACGTGTGTTCCTTGTTAAAAAGATGTCTCGTACCTGCTGCGCATCTGTGATCCTCTAGTACTTTGGAGGCTTAGGCAGGAGGATCACAGGTATGAGGCCAGCCTCAGCAACTTAGTGAGACCCTGTTAAAAAAGAAATCAGCTGGGTGTGGGGGCGTACGCTTGTAATCCCCGCGCTTCGGAGGCAGAGACAGGAGGATCACGCAGGTTAGAAGCCATCCGCACTGGCTTAAGAGACCCTGTTTCCAAATAAAAATATAATAAATAGGTCTTGGAGTGTAGCCCGGAGGTAGAAGGGCTCCCAGGAACCCCAGTACCACAAAATAAATAAATAAATAAATAAACAAACAAATAAATAATCAAAAGGGCTGGAATGTATCTCAGAGGTAGAATGCCCCTGAGTTCAGTCCCCAGTACCACAAAAAAAAAGAAAGAAAAGAAAAGAAAAAAAGGGCCAAATTCATTTGTTTGTCTCTTTCTTAATACTGTGTAAGAATGATGTAACTACAAGCAAGATTGCTGGCCTCTCCTCTCCTCCTATTTTTGCAATAATGGTTTTTTAGTGACCTCTGTGAAAGTACTCTCAGTTATTATGGTATCTTCTGGAGGTTGAGATAGGTTAGGACCCCTAGACTAGGGCCATTCAAATTCTCTGACCGTGGAAAGCTGTGGAGAGCCGGGTTGACAGTAGTGAGCAGAGTACGGAGGGGGACCTCACTGTCAGTGCTAGTGAGCTGGCCCACTGCGGGTAGACCAGGGAGCCTTTTGTTTTTCTAGTGGCTAAAGCATTATAGGAAAGAGAACGGGAGAACCTTTATGAACCCTAAACTGACCTGCATGGACAAATAGAAACTATAACCCAGACAGGAACCTTGGTGAGATTCCATGTTTGGTTCATTTTATAGAAACAGCATATATAAGAACCTTTGTGTTTGTGGGATTGTACATTTGATTTACCTTTACCACGTTTTCTGTTAAGAACACATCAAACAACAAACAAGCACAGAAAATCATTTTTAAACATCTGTGTACCTACCAGTCAGCCTTATTGAATCTTTTTTTTTTTTTTTTTGAGGTACTGGGGTTCCTGGAAGCCCTTCTACCTCCGGGCTACACTCCCAGACCTATTTTTACATTTTTATTTGGAAACAGGGTCTCCTAAGCCAGCGTGCATGGCTGGCTTCGAACCTGCGCGATCCTCCTGTCTCTGCCTCCCAAGCGCGGGGATTACAAGCGTGCGCCACCACGCCCGGCTTGCCTTATTGAATCTTAACTTTTTCATATTTTCTATTCTCTTTCCTACCCAGAGGCCACTGTTTTGAACTTGGTGTTTATTACTCCGAGATTCTAAATTTAACTCATTGGGGCCTCCCTGGATGCAAGGCCTCTGTTTAAGGGGCCAGGAGCTGTCTGTCTTGCAGCAATAAAATCTTGGTTTTGGAGCAGTTGTGAAGCTATTGCAATTATTTGCAATGTGGCAGTGAGACCAGACATCAGACCCTAGATGCAGGACTAGCTGAATAAAAAGTTTTAATGAACACAGTTCTGTTATATTTTTTCTTTCTTAGCTGCTCCGTAGTATAGTCTCTTTTGTTTTGTTGGGTTTCCAAAAGCTATTTTGTTTCAGCAAATTGATTTCTCATGCCATTAGTGGAAATCACAGTTAAAACAAAAACCAAAGTCAAACTGACCCTGGTTTAGGGAACTGCTTTCACCGTCTCATGGAGTGAAAGTTTTTTTTTTTTTTTTAAAGGTATATTTAGTTGACTTCTGGAGAACATTTTTCATGAAAGCCTTATCTCTACAACTGACTTAAGCATAAAGCTTGATGCCACAACTTACTAGTAACAACTCCCATGTGAAACTAAGCAGAATTCAGGGCCCCATCACAGCCCAAGCTCTTCAGTGTCCTGCCCCGTTCCCGCCTGAAGCTCCTCACCTCTCCAGCCCCTGCTGGAAAGCAGCCTGCTGAGATTGCATAAACAGAACTTGGACACGTTGACTGAACTATTCTTAATAAATTCACAGTTGTTAAGACACAAAAATCAGCCTCTCCAAGGAAAACTGAGTGTAAGTCAAACTGAACTGCCAAATGAGAAGGAGCAGCTTTTGGGCCCTTACCTCTCTTCACAGTCTATTTCTGTTTTACCCTAAGTAAAGTAGACATGAGGAGAAAGTGGTAGGCGCCTCCTTGCATTCTGCTTAGTAAATGCCATCAGTTTTCATGTAGCCAAGCTGCCATCTGCTCACAGAAGGTGCCTAATAATGATTGCCATGGCAGAGTCAAATCGGTCCTTTGTTCAAAAAACCTTAAAGGTCTGGGATGTAGTTTAGTGGTAGAGTGTTTGCCAACAGGCACAAACCCCGGTTCCATCCTCGGCACTGCAACATAAAAATAAATAAAAAAGGTACCTAATGGGCTTCGGAAAGGCACAGCTTCCCCGCCAAGGAAGTAGTGGAGGACATTATATTTAATGCATATTTAACAAGCAGTTGTTGGCAATTACGAGCTACAGTGATTCTAGGCGTCACAGCCGCTCTAAACCTGAACAAGGTAGGTAGCTTGTTGGGGAAGTGGGGGAGGCTCTGGTGGGGCCGGCTTTTCACAGAAGAGGAAATGTGGTTCTACTTCAGGACATTTAAATGAGTGTTGAGTTAGCAGGAAGAAATGTCTCTTGGGATGAGAGCACGAAGAAGAATTCAGCTGATTTTCAGGCAGAGGGACAAAGGTGATGGCAACGCTTCGCGGCCTACTCATTTTTGCATGTGAGCGTGTGTGACTTGTGGAAAAGGAGTTCCCCAAACTTTCTTGTCTTATTGCCCCATTCCAATGAAAAGTTATTGAAAACGCCGAAGAGCATTTGTGTATGTGAATTATATCTGTTAGTTTTTTCCATTTTAGAAAGGAAAACAGGCATTTGAAAAATACTTCTTGATTAATTAAAGTGATAAATCATGTTTTTCTATTAGGATGATGTTTTCAAAAAATTAGTGAGGCCAGGCGTGGTGGCGCACGCTTGTAATCCCAGCATTCGGGAGGCTGAGACCTGGAGGATCGCGGTTTGCGGACAGCCTCAGCTACTTAGTGAGGCCCTCTGTAACTAAGTGAGACCCTGTCTCAAAATAAAGAAAAAAACAGGGCAGGGGGTGTAGCTCGGATGTCGAATGCCCCTGGGTTCCATCCCCAGACCCGCAAAAAAGAAAAAAAAGAAGAAAAAATTAGTGAGAAGAGTGTTACTGCTTTATATTTTTGCAAGTCTCTTTCTTGCCTGGTTTAATAGGTGACCCCAGGGTTTTCAGATCTGCTTCTGCACATAACCTATCGCAATCTATTGTGTTTGATTGACCTGTATAAAGAGGATTTAGTCACATAGATATGTAGTTGGAATGCACAGCCCCCTAAAGAGTCTCAGGAACTCCCAGGAATCTCCAAGACACTTTATTTTTTGAAACAGGGTCTTGCCAAATAGCTACGGGCCTCACTAAGTTTCTTTGGCTGGCCTCAAACCTGCGTCCTCCTGTCTTAGCCTCCCAAGCACTTAGATTACAGGCACATGCCACCATGTCTGGCTTCAAGTCACACTTTGAGAACTGCCATGCTATAAAGTAGTTTGGAAGAGTAAGAGTAGCTATCCCTGAGTAGTGAGACTATTTTTGTTTTCCTTTTCACTTATATATATTTCCTACACTGAAGTCAGATTATTTATGCAACCTGAAAAAAAAAAATGAGGATGTTGAGGGAAGTGTTCAGAGGCCCCAGAAACCCAGGCAGGGGAGTTTACACTTGAGAAATCAAGGGGTCACACAGTTTCTTTTTTTATTGTATTTTCTTCCTCCTTCTCCTTCTCTGTCTCTTCCTCTTCCTTCTACTTTTGTTTTGGTAGTGGATATTGAAGCCAGAGGCATTCTACCTCTGAACTGTATACCTCCAACCATTTTTATTTGTTTTGGAATAGGGTCTCACTAGATTTCTGAGAGTCTTGCTGTCTTGCTGAGGCTGGCCTGGAATCTGTAATCCTCCTGTCTCGCCTTCCAAGCACTGAGATTACAGGCATGTACCACCATACCTGACTCCCGTAATCTCTTTCTCTCTTTCTTTCTTTCTTTCTTTCTTTCTTTCTTTCTTTCTTTCTTTCTTTCTTTCTTTCTTCCTTTTGTGGTACTGGGGATGGAACCCAGAGACATTCTACTTCCAAGCTACACCCCGGCCCTATTTTTATTCTTTATTTTGAAACAGGGTCTCACTGAGTTGCAAAGGGCCTCACTAAGTAGCTGAGGTTGTCTGTGAACCGTGATCCTCCTGTCTCAGCCTCTCAAGTACTGGTATTGTGCCACCATGCCTGGCTCCATAATTTATTAAACAGGAAAATGACTGGACACAAGTTCAATTTAGAAGTAAATGACTGGAGTAGGTGGAAGGCAGGAGAGAGGTCAGGGACTGTCTAGATGAGGGAGTCCTTTTTACTAGAAGGACTAGACCTCAGGTGTTAGTGGAGAAGGAGAGAAAAGGACACACTCTGAAAGAGATTTTGAAGGCAGTGACCAATATCTGGATGCAGGGCCTACAGGGGAAAGTGGGAGCAAAGATGACTAAGAATTTTCATATGAAAACAGGTGAACAACGTCTTCTTCTTTAACTTTGTCTGAAAATGGCTCCAGTGATGCTCACTGCTGTCTTGTCTTGCTTTTCAGAGCTGGCCAGCCCCCTTGAGGGCTCAGGAGGAAGCCAACACTCTTGCCAGCTGGATTCAGTCACCATTGCTTCCAGAAGAGAACTCAGAACTGCCCCATGACATCCCTGGGGAGTGAGCTCCTGCTGACTCGTCCCGGCTACAGGCTGTGAGCCCGGCCTCTGTGCGCGGGCATCTCTGTCCTCCTCATATGCACTCCAGCACCCCCATCAGCTCCCTCTTCTCCTTCACCAGCCCTGCAGTGAAGAGGCTGCTCGGCTGGAAGCAAGGAGATGAGGAGGAGAAGTGGGCAGAGAAGGCAGTAGACTCTTTAGTAAAGAAATTAAAGAAGAAGAAAGGAGCCATGGATGAGCTGGAGAGGGCCCTCAGCTGCCCGGGCCAACCCAGCAAATGTGTCACCATCCCCAGGTCCCTGGATGGGCGTCTGCAGGTGTCCCACCGCAAGGGTCTGCCCCACGTTATTTACTGCCGGGTGTGGCGCTGGCCCGACTTGCAGTCCCACCATGAGTTGAAGCCCCTGGAGTGCTGTGAGTTCCCATTCGGCTCCAAGCAGAAAGAGGTGTGCATTAACCCTTACCACTACCGCCGTGTGGAGACTCCAGGTGGGTATCCTTCCCGAGGTTTAGTTAAAAGCTAAGGCGATCCAGCCCATCGCTAGAAAATGATGGGGTACCTTCAAGAAAAGGACCTCTGTCAACAGAAAAAGGGAGAAGGGAAGGAGGATCGATTTGGAGAAACGGATCCAAAGTTTTGTAGTCAGAACAATCTAGAAAGAAGATATTTTAATTTTAACGTACATATAAGCTTTATGTGATTTTTGAGAAATGCAGCTTTATTTGCATGCACGTAGGAAGAATTATTCTAATATTTTCCTAGTTCTTAAAGCTTTAAGAGGTCTTAAAATGGCCCCAATGAGCTGGATGTGGTGGCACACACCTGTAATCCCAGGACTTGGGAAACTAAAATAGGAGGATCACAGGTTCAAGGCCAGACTCAGGTACTTAGTGAGACTTTCAGCGACTTACTGAGACCATGTGTCAAAATAAAAAATAAAAAAGGATTGGGGGGTGTAGCTTGCAGGTAGAATGCCCCTGTGTTCAATTCCTAGCAACACACACACACACACACACACACACACACACACACACCTTGATAATGATTAGTTGTAAAAAATAAAGATTTCTCAACCTCAACTAAGACAAACCAAAATGAAGCATACTGAGCTAAATGGGAAGAGGACTTATTATCATTATTATTTTTGCTTCACTTTGTCTAAGCTCAGGTAAATGGGAGGTGTCTCATCTGGGTCTGAAAACAGTCAGTAATAGAGCTGCTGAAAATCATTCCAGGGATAAAATCTACGGGGCTGAAGGGGAGATGCGTGGTTTTTCTTAAGTCTATTTTGTTATCTGTTTGCTGGTTTGCTGGGGATCAAACCTGGGGCCTCCCATGCACTAGACAAGTGCTCGTCCACTAGGCTTCACCCTCAGCCCTTAAACATGGCTCTAACTACAGAAAAGTACTGTTCTAATACTCTTCCCACCACACCGTGTGTGTGTGTGTGTGTGTGTGTGTGTGTGTGTGTGTGTGCTTCTGTATATTTTCCCTTCATTTTGGAGAAGTGTGGTGTTTGTCTTGCTTCCTTCACACGGACCACCACAGAGTTTTTACTGCTGTTCTCTTTGGGTTGAGTGTTCTTGTGGCATTCTGGGCAGGAACACAGTTTTTATGAGAGCTTTCTCTTGTTCATTGGCCATCTGCCTCATTCCAGGAAACTAAAGGGTTGGCACATTAGCTCAGGGAAATCACGCATGTCCAATTAGGAGACGGTGCTGTCTAGGTATCCGGGGGGACTTCCTGTGTACCTTCATACTGTGTTGAGTTCGCATCCGTGTCCAGCCCACGTCAGTCTCAGGAGGGCCACCTTTCAGGCTCCCCAGACTTGCTATGAGGACTTCAAATGCTGCCAGAGAAGCCACCCAGGTGCGTGTGGGTGCTCTTAGCCAACTCATGCAGGGTTGGAGGCTCTGTCTTGAGACCACTATTAGAGAAGGTCCCACACACTTGGAAAATATGACGTGTTTCTCCTAAATCATGGAAATCGTTGCTTTCTTTCCTACTTCTCTTTGAACTCTTTTTGCATATCTTAAAAATAAAAAAAGGTCAATGGAGTGTGTTTGTGCACACCTGTAGTCCCAGCTACTTGGGAGGCTAAGGCAGGAGAATCTCTTGAGCCTAGGAATCCCAGGCCTGCCTAGGTAACTTAGTGAGACCCTTGTATTAAAAAAAAAAAAAAAAAAAAAAAAAAAAAAAAAAAAAAAAAAAAAGCGTGTGGTGGCACACGCTTGCAATCCCAGCACTTGGGAGGCTGAGACAGGAGGATCGCACAGGTTCACTACTTAGTGAGGCTCTCAGCAACTTAGTAAGACCCTGTTTCCAAATAAAGTATAAAAATACATCTGGGAGTATAGCCTGGAGGTAGAAAAGCCTCTGGGTTCTACCCCCTGTACCATAAAAAAAAAGATCAATAATATCCGAGTTTATGACAAGAAGGACTTGATTCCTTTTGTCTCGAAATTCTGAGTTAATTTTAGGCATCTGCAATCACACCTAAATGGAAAAATTTCCATTCAATAATTTTTCTCAGAAAGTAGTTATAAAATATACTAAGAAGTATGTTGCAAAACCTATTGACTTTTTCTTTTGGTAACTCAAAACCAAATATAAAAGAATTATTTGACATTTTATATTTTCATACCAGGCTAAGCCTCTTTTAGGTTGGCAGTATGAATGTTTACATATGTAGGTAGATTTCATACTATCATATTTTTAGGTTTGGCTCTTCATATAGATGGATCAAGATTATACTTATTTGAAGTAATATTTGAGCTACACACAGGTGGTTGTTTTTTCTTATTATTCTTAATTGATCTTCTTAATAAGCCAACTAGATTTTACATCTAGCTGTCTAGACATGTGAAGAGTAAATATTTTGAGAACAATTAAAATGTTAATGTTAAACAAGTTTGCTGAATTCCTTGTGTAAGTTAAAGTTTGCCTTTAGAATCTCTCTCTCTCTCTCTCTCTCTCTCTCTCTCTCTCTCTCTCGTATTAGGCATTGAACTCAGAGGCTTTCTACCTCTGGTATACTCCCAGTCCTATTTTTTTTTTTAATTTGGAAACAGGATCTTATTAAGTTGTTGAAGGCTTCCCTAAGTTACTGAGACTGGTTTTGAACCTATGATCCTCCTTTCTCAGCCTCTCAAGTACTGGGATTACTGGTGTGCCCCACATGTTCAGCTGAAATCTACTTTTTGACTGTGTAGTTTAGGTACATCAAAGATTGCATTGTGATTTTCCTTTTATCCTCATGTCCATTTAAATAATTTCCTTTACTGCTTTTTAAACTGTCTGTAATGGGGCACGAGTTTTGTTTTTTTTTAATTTTGTAAGTTTCCCAACCTTTCAATTAGCACTTTTATAATACAAGCAAATTGTTAGGCAAATTAAATTTAAAGCAGACTTACAAAATACAAGGTCAATTTTTATAATTATTTCAAGAGATACAAAATTACTCTATCAAATTGCTATTGAAAATTTCTTTTTTTGTTAAATAAATTTTTATTGGTGCATTGTAGTCATATGTCTTAATGGGATAAAAAAAAACTTGTGGAGATATACATGCACACATCACCCAATCAGCCCCTACTGAATCCCTAACCCTTCCCTCCCCCTCCTTCCTTCCCATGCTTGGTTTCCTGATTAACTTTGATATGTTTGGGTTTTTTTTCTTCCATATATGGTCAAGTTATTTTTGACAAGGTTTCCAAGAACATTTGGTGAAGGAAATAATAATCTTTTCACTAAATATTGTTGAAAAATAATAACTACATGAAAAAGAATAAAATTGGGCCCTTATCTAACACCATATACAAATATTAACTTAAAATAGATAAAAGACCTAAATGTAAATCTTAAGACTATAAACTTTTAGAAGAAAACCAGGGTCATAAAACTTCACAACATTGAAATTGGCAGTGATTTCGTGGATATGATTCCAAAGGCACAGACAACAAAAGAATAAACAAACAAACTTCATAAAAATAAAAAAAGTATTGTACATCCAAAGACAATGTAAACAGAATGAAAAGTTACTGATAGAATGGGTTAAAATATTTCCAAATGCTATATCTGAAGGTATATTAGTATTCCAAATATAAATCCTAAAAATTAGCAGCAATAAAAGCAAACAATACAATTTAGAACTAGGCAAAAAACTAAAATAGATAATGAGTCTCCAAAGATTTTTATATGACCAATAAATATATGAATTTCACTCATCATTATCATAATATAACTAATCATTAAGGAACTACAAATAAAAACTATAGTGAAATACTACTTCACATTTGTTAGGATGGCCACTTAACATGAATTACCTTGCTCCAGCCCTTTACCTTGAGTTTGTTACTATCTTTACTTGTAAAGTGTGTTTCTTGTAAGCAGCAGATGGATGGATTCTGGTTTTTAATCCATTTTGCCACTTTATGTCTTTTTATTGGGGAATTGAGGCCATTTACATTCAGTGTGATTATTGAGAGATAACTTTTAATTCCTAACATGTTAAGATTTTACTTCTGTTTGAAATACTGCTTATTCTTCTTTGCTTAGTTGTCTGTTGGATGGAAAATCTTATTTCCCTGGTTCTGGTATGTATTACCTATTTCTTCTTAGTAGTTAATCTCTTTGAGTGTTTTCTCTTGCACTGCTTTTGAAGACATAAATTCCTTCAGTTTCTGTTTGTCATGGAAGCTTATTTCCCCATCTAATTTGATAGTTTTGCTGGGTAGGAAATTTTTGGCTGGAAGTTGTTTTCTTTCAGAGTTTGGAATATGTTACTCCAAGCCCTTTTGATTTTCATGACTTGGTTTGGGAAGTCTGGAGTGACTCTAATTCATTTGCCTCTGAATGTTACTTGGCCTTTTGTTTTTGTTGCCTTTAAGATTCTCTGCTTGGCTTCCACATTGGTCATTTTGACAATTATGTGGCATGGGGATCCTCTTCTCTGATCCTGTCTAAGGGGAGTTCTATAAGTTTCCTGGACCTGTGTATCGACCTCTTGCTCTATGTTTGGAAATTTTTTTGCTATTATTTATTTGAAGAGATTATTGATTCCTTTGGTTTCACCATCTTTTCCCTCCTCTATTCCGATTATTCTTAGGTTAGCTCTCTCTTTTTTTTTTTATGTTCTCTCTTTTTTTTATTGGTGCAGGTTAGCTCTCTTAAAATGGGCCCATATTTCTTCAATGTCAGATTCCTGCTGTCAGATTTTTTTTTCTAAGTTATAAATTATGCATTCATTTTTGGAGTGATCATCTTCTAGGAGCAAGATTCTATTCTCCATGTGGTGTAATCGATTGTTTATAGTTTGAATTGATGCCTTTACTTCAATGATTGGAACCTTTATTTCTTTTAGACTCTCTCTAAATTCTTTCAAAAGTCCTGTATTATTTCTACAGTTATATTCCTGATTTTATCTTCTGGAGATCTCTGAATTTCTGTGTTATCAGGTTCTGATATTATGGGGTTGTGGGTGTTCATTGCTCTATTGTTGTTCCTCTTTCCCATGATTTTAGAAGTTTGTGCCTTCTCTAGGTTCTTCTGCGGGTCACCACAACTTCACGTAGGGTGCTCTGGATCTCGAGTTTATTGTATTCTCAGCCACCACTACTCCTTTACTGGGTTGTATCTCAAAGTCTCAGACCCAGGGAGTTAATTGAGGTTGCATGAGACTGTGGGGGTGCCGAGCTGGGAGTTTTCCCATGGGGAGCTGCAACTAGGGTGTGGTATCTTGGCCACCACTACTCCTTCACTGGGTTGGACTGTAAAATCTCAGACCCGGGAAGATTATCAAAACTGTGCATGTCTCTGGGGATGCAGTGCTGGGTTTTCTCCTGTAGGGGCTGCAATTTCACTTAACAGCTATTGTGCACGCTGATCTGGAGCTGTAGTGGGCATGGTGAACTCTCTGCCACTGCTGGTAATATGGCGCCGCTGACAAGCCCTCAGCCGTGAGGCTGGCGTATTTCTTTTCTGGTTTTGAGCTCCATTTTGAGTTCCTGGAAGGCGTGATGAGCTTGGCCACTGGGAGTTTCAGACGTTCTTTGCACTGAAAGAACTGCTGAATTACACCTGAATGATCCGCAGCTGCTCACGTCAGCTTCTTGTTTACCTTTCCTCTCTGGAGCCTGGTGCTGTGAGGCATGATGGTACCAGTGTGGCTCTGCAATGCAGGCTGGTTTCTTTTCTGGTCTCTGGTTGCTCTTCTAGTATTCTTTTTCTTTGTCCCGTGTGTTTACATTTTTAATTTCTCTGCTGATAGTGTTTTCTGGCTATAAAAAGCGCTGATTTTGTGGCAATAGAGATTGAGTATTAGCAGGACTCGTAACACTGCTTTTCTCAGTCACCATCTTCCCGGAAGTCCACTATTGAAAATTTCTAAACACTTGAGACTCCAAAGTCTCAATACAGTCTTTTCACAGGCTGGTACCCAATGACTGGTGAAGTGTCTCCAGTCCTCAATATGACATTGCCTGGCCTGTGCAAAAATGTTTTCACCATATATAATGATAACTGTGTGGTTAGAGGTTCATTCAGAAATGTAATTTTTCCTTTGATACTATATCAAAACCATGTGACTTGCCGGACGTGGTGGCACATGCTTGTAATCCCTGCACTTGGGAGGCTGAGACAGGAGGACGGCACAGGTTCAAAGCCAGCCTCAGCTACTTAGTGAGGCTCTCAGCAATTTAGTGAGACCCTGTTTCAAAATAGGTCTGGGAGTATAGCCCGGAGGTAGAAAGCCCCTGGGTTGCACCACCAGTACCACCAAAACAAAACAAAACAAAAAAACACATGACTTTTTTGTTTTGTTTTGTTTGTGGTAGGGATTGAGCCCAGGGGCATTCTACCTCTGAGCTACACCCCTAGCCCTTTTTATTGTTTATTTTGAAACAGGGTCTCACTAAGTTGCTGACGGCAACTTTAAATTGTTGAGGCTGACCTTGAACTTGCCATCCTGCTGTCTCAGCCTCCCAAGTACTGGGATTACAGGCATGTGCTACCATGCTGGGCTGACAAATTCATTTTCAAAAAGAGACTCTTTGCCGGGTGTGGTGGCACATGCTTCTAATCTCAGTATTTAGGAGGCTGAGACAGGGATTACAGATCATGACCAGCCTCAGCAATACAAGGCCTCTACAACTTAGTGAGGCCCTGGTTCAAAATGACAATAAAATTAGGAATGAGAGTGTAGCTCAGAGGTAGAACACCCTTGAAGTGGAATCCCTGCTACCACTAAAAAAAGAGATCCCCTTTTTTTTTGCTTTGCATCCCATTTGTTGCACTGAAATATAAAGATGGCACAGTGTTTAAGAGGTGGCACAAACTAGAAGTGGATGTCTGCAGAATCCCTGTGTTAAATGTGCAAGCAGCCATTGTGAGATGGAAATAGAATTAAGTAATTTGAATAGCTATGTGTTGAATGATTTTTTTTTTTTTTTTGCTGGTCTGGGGATGGAACCCAGAGACATTTGACCTCTGAGCTACACCCCCTGTCCAATTTTTTATTCTTTATTTTGAAACGGGTCTCACTGAGTTGCAGAGAGCCTCAGTAAGTAGCTGAGGCTGCCTGCAAATCACGATCCTCTAATCACACTAAGGCCATGGAGTCTGCCAGGCCAATAACAACCAGAAGATGACCATTAATTTTCTTTACAAACATACACTGCTTTTGGTGTTACCCGGATAATAAAAGTGTACAATTGAGATATTTGTCACAATAAAGAAAATGATAGCCTTTCTTTTCTCTTGATGCCTCAGATCTACTATTGAAGAAAGAGAAGTCTCTGCATTCGGAAGGGCATGAGGCATCATGTTCATCAAGGTTAGGAATTACACTGTAGACCCTACATTAAAACCAAGGCCACAGAGATTCTTCTTTATAAAATACATACATACATACATACATACTTACATACATACAAGAAGCAAGGTGTAGTGGCACATGCCTGTAATCCCAGGCTAAGATAAGAAGAGGATTGCAGGTCCCAGATCATCTTCAGCAATTTATCGAGACCTTCAGAAACTTGGTGAGATCCTGTTTCAAAATAAAAAAATAGCCGGGCGTTGTGGTGCACGCTTGTAATCCCCGCACTTGGGAGGCAGAGACAGGAGGATCACGCAAGTTCGAAGTCAGACTCGCTGGCTTAAGAGACCCTGTTTCCAAATAAAAATAATATAAAATAGGTCTAGGAGTGTAGCCTGGAGGTAGCAGGTTTCCAGGAACCCCAGTACCACCAAAAAAAAAAAAAAAAAGAAAAAGAAAAAAGAACTTTTTGGGAGTAGAGCTGGGTTCCTTCCTCAGTACTCCTTCCCCCACCCCAAAGTGTTAATTTAAACACTTTTTATTCATGAGGCAAATCCTCTTTTTATTTCTGCCTAATGCATAGATAAGGAATATATTGAAATAAACTTTATGGCTTATCATCCATGCCACTTTTGCATGGTGATGTTGACTGCTTGCTCTCTAGTGTAAAGAAACGCTAGCTTATAAGGGGGAAGAATAATTTATTTCTTTGATGCCCTCACCTGTCATGGTTTTCATTTAAAACCTTTCACTTGTCTGTTAGAGCTTATTTTCTATTCATCAACCTGAGAACTATTACATTTTGATAAAGAAATAGGTGTATTATGGTAAAAAGCATTTTTGTAATTAATGATTTTATGATTAATGCTATTATTATCTTAAGTGTTATTGTCTATTCAAAATATTTCAAAATACTTCCTTTGTGTATATGTGGTATTAGAAATTGAACCCAAGGTGCTCTACCTCTGAACTACATCCCCATCCTTATTTTATTTTTTTATTTTGAAACAGGGTCTAAGTTACTATACACTGGCCTTGAACATGCAATCAAAATATTTCCTTTCTTAAGATCTTGTTAAGAGCAATTTTGGAACATGTTTTATGAAATTTTTGTTATCAGTGCTTGCATGTGATAACTCAGTAGTGTGATTACAAGCAAAAACCACCTATACATCTTCAGAAATACCTTCTTTCCATAATTTTCTGCTTCATTCTTTTTTCATCCATTACCAGAAGCTAAGGAGGTAACTCTAGATAATGTAGTTACACATCTGTTTCTGAATTCACCGCCTTTCTAACATCAACGATGAGGATTTAGCTATCTATATTACTTTCTACCTTCCTGTTTCTGAAGCCTTGATATCTCTATTAGTCGTTTATGTGGTGTTTGATTTCTCTTGTGGAATCTGGGAGTAGACTTGCTTTCCCTAAGAAGGGCACTCGCTGGTCCTTTGCCTTCTGCTGGTCGGTGTTGGGGTGGGATACTAGTTTTTATTTCTTTTTGGGTAACTTGGAGGTGATCCTCAGGGAGCTTTTAGACTATTCCATGTGTCCTTTTTGAAATACAAGATTGAAGCCCTCTGTCTGGATCTATCTTCATTAACTGAATCTGTGTTTCTTTCAGTCTGAAGACGCAGATCCTTTATAGCTTCAGGAAGTTTTCTTCTGTTGTTTCATTGATTACCTCCTCCCATTTTCTGTATTCCTCTGTCTGGAATTTAATGTTACCACTGATACATTTTACCACTGATGGTTATTTCCTTTATACCAGGCATTGTGATGCTTTTGAAGGCACTAGAAACTTTTGGGTTCCCATATAAAGCTTGCCCTTGAGAATTTGAAACCATTCCTATGGTTTTGTATTAACTCAAAATCAGGAACACTCATGCTCATGTGTGTGTGTGTGTGTGTGTGTGTGTGTGTGTGTGTGTGTGAGAGAGAGAGAGAGAGAGAGAGAGAGAGAGAGAGAGAGAGAGAGAGAGGGGTACTGGAGCTCAAATCTCAGGAGCAGTCCATCAATTAGCTACATTCCCAGTCCTTTTTATTTTTATTTTTTTTTATTCATTTTGTGATACTGGGGATGGAATTCAGGGACATTCTACCTCCAAGCTATACCCTCAGCCCTATTTTTTATTCTTTATTTTGAAACGAGGTCTCACTGAGTTGCAAAGAGCCTCACTAGTAGCTGAGGCTGTCTGTGAATCGTGATCCTCTTGTTTCAGCCTCCCAGTCCTTTTTATTTTATTTCCATTTTGAGACAGGGTCTTGCTAAGTTGCCCGGGATGGCCTTGAACTTGTGATCCTTCTGCCTCAGCTTCCTGAGCCGCTGGGATTACAGGCATGTGCCATGCTGCACCCAGCTTGTGGTCTTTCTAAAGAATGAAACCCAGAAGAAAACTATTCATATGAACAAAATATGTAGATTTTCTTATTCCTGCTTCTCTTTTATTTGTTTGCCTTTATTATTATTCATGGCTTGTATTTGGCCTAGTAACTTTTAGTTCCTCACCTTTAAATCTTTCCAGTGAGGACAAATAGAATTTGTTTTTATTTCAGTAGATTATAGAACCTGGAATTGAGGCTAATCCTCTAAATAATTCAACATGGTCCTTGGAGGAAAAATATTCTGAGCATCATTTAGGGTTTCAGCGCAAACAATAGAAACCGATTGTGCCTTAAAAGAAAAAAAAAAGACTTTATTGTCAGAAATGAAGATGCAAACATGCAAACAGTCAGGTGTCTAGAAGGACAAGTCTGAGGACGGATGCAGTAATTTTGAAGGCAGGCATAAATACTGACTCTGGAGTGCGGACACTAGGAAGATCCTCTTCTGAACTTTATCATTATTGTGACCTTCTGCTTAAGATGCAGGTGGAAAGAAGAAAGCCTGTTGGTTTAGCATGACCCACTCACTTCTTGGGTAGAGATGGGTTCTTCATGGATAGTTTTAGGATGGTCATAAGGAATAATGAAGGGAAAGTTCCAAAGGAAACACAGTTTTGTCATCAACCAATGGACAGGCCAGCTCAGCCAGTGTCCGTCTACGCGGTGCTGCTGAGCAGCATTCCTTGTTCTCAGGCTCCTGTTCCTTTCTGCTCCTAGTGCTCCCTCCCGTGCTCGTGCCAAGACACAGCGAATACAACCCCCAGCTCAGCCTCCTGGCCAAGTTCCGCAGCGCCTCCCTGCACAGCGAGCCGCTCATGCCACACAACGCCACCTACCCCGACTCCTTCCAGCAACCTCCGTGTCCTGTACTGCCCTCCTCGCCCAGCCACGTGTTCTCACAGTCCCCGTGCTCGGCCAGCTACCCTCACTCCCCAGGAAGTCCTTCGGAGCCGGAATCTCCATACCAACACTCAGGTCAGTGGGAGCCATGGTCTATGGGAAAAGGAGGGCAGATAAGACCCAAGGCGGTTATTTATGTTCGACCATCTTAATTATAACCACTGTAACTAAGGTTCAGGTAGTACTATCTATACCGGGTGTGGTGGCACACACCTGTATTCCCAGCACTTGGGAGGTTGAGGCGGGAGGATTGCAGGTTTGAGGCTAGCCTCAGCAACTTAGCAACGCTCCCACCAACTGAGTGCGACCCTGTTTCCAAATAAAAACTAAAATCGAAGTGGGGGTTTTGCTCAGAGTTAGAATACTCCTAGAGTCAATCCCAGTACACCCCCTCACACACAGTATAATCCAGGGGCATTAAGGACATTCACAGTGTTGAGCAACCATCACCACTATCTATTTTGCAATTAAAAAAAATTATCCCAAAGAGGGATTCTGAACAAATTTAGTAGGAGTTCTCAGTTCCCCCATTCCCAGCCCCTGATCATCCTGTAATCTACTTTTGGTCCCAGTACTTGGGAAGCTGAGAAAGGAGGATCACAGGTCTAATGCCAGTCTCAGCAACTCGGCAATGCCCTCAGCAACTTAGTGAGACCGTGTTTCAAAAAACAAACAAACAAGCTAGGCATGGTAGAGCACGCTTGTAATCCCCGCACTTGGGAGGCTGAGACAGGAGGATCGCACGGGTTCAAAGCCAGCCTCAGCTACTTAGTGAGGCTCTCAGCAACTTAGTGAGACCCTGTTTCCAAATAAAGTATAAAATAGGTCTGGGAGTATAGCCCGGAGGTAGAAAAGCCCCTGGGTTCCACCCCCAGTACCACAACAAACAAAAATACAAATCTGGGAGTTGTGGCACAAATCTGTAATCCTAATACTTGGGAGGCTGAGACAGGAGGATCACAGGTTTGAGGTCAGCCTTGGCAACTTAGCAAGACCCTGTTATTTAAAAAAAAAAAAAAGTCTGGGGATGTAGCTCAGAGGGAGAATGTCCCTGTGTTCAATCCCCAGTACCCCCCCCACACACACACACACAATTTGTTGCTGGTATGTAGCTTTTTGGGTTTTTTTGTTTTTTGTATTTTTGCTTTGTTGTTGTTGTTGTTGTTGCTTGTTTCTGTTCTCTAAAGAACAGTATCCCATCATCCCATCATGTTGCCCAAACTGGCCTTGCACTCCTTAGCTCAAGTGATCCTGCTTCCTCAGCTCTCCAAGAGCTGGGACCGTAGGCATATGCCACCATGCTCGGCTTAGATATTTGTACTTCCTAGTCTTTGGTATTGAATTGGGGACTTAATAAAATAGAAGTGAGAGATTTTGCTTCATTTATGTTTTTATGGTTGGTTTATAGTGGTCTCCTTCATTTACCTAAAAGAATACTCTTAGAAAGATTATACGTGTGTGTGTGTGTGTGTGTGTGTATACCTACATACATATCTATCTATCTATCTATCTATCTATCATCTATCTATCTATCTATCTATCTATCTATCTATCTATCTATCTGTATGTATGTAGGATATTTTACAATTTTTTCCCATCATATAATATGCCAGCTAAGTGTTGCTGGACTTTAACGCTGATGTAAACCATGTGGCAGTGCGGTGTGAATGCAGTATTTGATACTGTGGATTTGGAGTGGGGCCCAAGAATTTGCATTCGCAGTAAGCTCCTGTGTGACAAAGGACGTTACTGTCCCACGGGCCACATTTTGAGTAGTAAGGGTCTAAGGAGTTTCTAGTTGAAGTATCCCTGAGTGATCCACTATCAGTGGAGATCCTTTTGCAAAGCAAATAGCAACTCCCTAATAAATATGTTGCATAAAGTTATATCTAGTGCATATGGGAACATATTCTAGATACAAGAAGCACTAACATATTCAAGGAAAATTAATATAATCAATAGAAAGTTTGACAAAGGACATGGGCAGCAAAGAAAGAACTCGTACTGTGATTGGTTACTGAAATCTTTGACTTTAAAATTGGGGTAAAAACATAACATTCATTGGTTTTGTGATAAAATAGGCAGCCCTCTTTAAAATGTTTCATGATCATATATAACTAGATATCCCCTATGTACACACTGGAAAATAGGAACTTTTCTACATGGAAGATTGTTCTTTCTTTCTTCCTCTCTTTCTCTCTTTCTTTCTTTCTTTCTTTTTTTTTTTTTTTTTGTTGTTGTTGTTGTACTGGGAATGGAACCCAGGGGCCTTCTACCTCCAGGCTACACTCCCCGACCTATTTTATATTTTATTTGGAAACAGGGTCTCTTAAGCAGCTGAGGCTGGCTTCGAACCTGTACGATCGTCCTGTCTCTGCCTCCCAAGCGCGGGGATTACAAGGGTGCGCCATCACGCCCGGCTATTTTTTTCTTTCTTAAATGAAGTCCTGTTCAGTGTTTTTGGTTTTGTTTTTATTATATACAAACTATGATTTTTTTTAACAAAAATTCTTTAGTTCACTAGAAAATGATACTTTTTGGACCAGGGATTCAGTTTGTTATATCACTAAGATGCTATTTTTAGTATGTAAGGATGAGGTAACCTGCCAGCTTCCTTTTAGCAGTGTTTAGTGGTGATGATTTTTTGCATCAGTCTGTTCATGTTATCTTCTCCCTGGCTCCTTCATTACTAAGAAACATATTTACAAATGCTTTACTTGTGGTGGAAGAAGGACTTTAGCCATTGCTCCATAGGTGTGTTAACTGAACAAGCAAATCTGCAGCAGCTTCCATTAAAAAGATGGGATTAAAGATTGCAAAGCAGTTATACTTGAACATGTGGCCAAATTTCTGGTGAGAAGCATTCACTCCATTTCCTGGTGGACTGTGGGCCCAGGTATGACCGTAACGATATGCTGTCTGGCTTGCTCTTTCAGATTTCCGCCCAGTTTGTTATGAAGAGCCCCAACACTGGTGCTCAGTTGCATACTATGAACTGAACAACCGCGTTGGGGAGACGTTTCAGGCTTCCTCCCGAAGTGTGCTCATAGATGGATTCACTGACCCTTCAAATAACAGGAACAGGTTCTGCCTTGGACTTCTTTCAAATGTAAACAGAAATTCAACAATAGAAAATACCAGAAGACACATAGGAAAGGGTAAGAGCAAATATGTCATGCCTCGGTGTAATATTCTGAGCTGAAATAGAGTAGAAATATAAGCCAGCTATGCATTGTCCTCCTGTGGAAGGACCCCAGGGCTGGTACACTTTGGGCCAGTTCCGGTGTGATTATTGGAGAGAGCTCCTTGACTTTCAGAGTCCTAGTCTCTCTGCTTATGAAGTTGGCTATCTTTGGGGATGGCTTGAGATGGGCCTTGTAAAACAAGAAAGATGAAATATATGAAAAGATGCCATTGTTCAGTGGGTATATTATGTATTACTTTTGAATTGCCTAAAGATGTCAGCTATGGTGACTTCTAGGGAAGAGGAATTCTCACTGGATGATTATTGATATCAGATAAAGAAGTTACCTTTTGAGACTTAGAGGTAAGGCAATTTGAAGCAAATTAAATGTATTCACTGATGTTAACTCTAAATGAAGACAGTTACTTTATGTTTATTTACATTAAACTTTATGTTTATTTACATTCTAATTCTTTCACAGTGGCTTCCAGGCAGTTTACAAGAAATCTGTAAAATAATAAGTTAAAAATAGAAAACTAGAAGCTGGTAGTGGGGGAGAAGAGAGGAATCCTAGTACAGTTGCTCTCTGTGTCTTTGGGTTTTACATCTGTGGATTCAACCAAACTCAGATTAAAAAATACATTCAGCCGGGTGTGGTAGTGCACTCTTGTAATCCCCGCGCTTGGGAGGCAGAGACAGGAGGATCGCGCAGGTTCGAAGCCAGCCACGCACGCTGGCTTAGGAGACCCTGCTTCCAAATAAAAATGTAAAAATAGGTCTGGGAGTGTAGCCCAGAGGTAGAAGGGCTTCCAGGAACCCCAGTACCACCAAAAAAAAAAAAAATACATTCAGAAAAAAAATGATATCTGCACTAAACATGTACAGACTTTTTTCTTCACATTGTTATCTAAATAATGCAAAAATACAACTATTTGCATAAAATTTACATTGCATTAGACATTAAAAGTCATCTAGTGATTTAAGACATATGGGAAGAGTATGCATAGCTCTGTGTAAATACTATACCATTTCATGTGAGGATCATGAGCATCTGCAGTTTGTTATCTACAAAAGGTCCTGGAACCATTACCCCATGAATTCCAGGGGGTAACTATATGTCACCTATGCAGGTGAACATTGTGACTGTGGTTTTGGGGATTGAAGCCAGCGACATTTTACCTCCAAACTATAGCCTTTAAATTTTTGTTTGTTTGTTTGTTTGTTTGTTTTGAAACAGAGTCTCAGTAGGTTGCTGAGAGTCTTGCTAAATTGCTGAGGCTGGCCTCAAACCCGTGATCCTCCTGTCTCAGCTTCCCAAGTGTTTGGATTATAGGTGGGTTTCACCACATCTTTACTTTCTTGCATCTCACAAGCTTGGTAGAATTCTAAGAATCCGTCCTGTTTTATGAAAGGGGTTATTTTGATGCAAGGGTCTGCTTTGCTGGTTCCTTGGAAGGAGACTCTGCCCTTCCAGGCACTATTTGGATTGCTTCCTTTCCTACAGAGTTGGTTCTCCTGTCTCAAAATATGGCTTCTATTCTGGTTTTGAACATGGGTAAGGCTTCTCATCTTTATCCTAAAAAAATACTTCACATAGGATATTGTACTATTATAGCCATTAAGCTTGACATTGCAGATTATTTAACATCCGGAGAGAATGTTCACAGTATATTACCAAATGAAAAAAAAAAGTTTTAAAACATCCTTCAGAAAAGTATCCCCGTGTGTGTGTGTGTGTGTGTGTGTGTGTGTGTGTGTGTGTGTGTTAGTGGGGATTGAACACAGGGACATTCTATCTCCAAGCTACACCCCCAGCACTATTTTTTGTTCTTTATTTTGAAACAAGGTCTTACTAAGTTGCAGAACGTGTCACTAAGGAACTGAGGCTGTTCACCATCTGTAATCCTCCTGTCTCAGCCTCCCAAGTATTGGGATTACAAGCATGCGGCTGCACACCCAGCTCCATTTTTTTAAAATACACTTAAAGACTTAAACACTTGGAGATATAAGACAGATGTTAACTGTTATTTCTTCTTTTTTTTTTAACAATTTTTTTATTGAACATAAATAGTATACATTTACACTATATTTGGTGCCCTCTCCCCCCCACCCCCGTTTTCTCTTCCCCCCTCCCACCAATGGTTGTCCAGGTTAACCATGTCTTATTCATAATTTTACACATGTTCAGGTGTAGACCCTCATTAATCAAGATCGGCCTTTCTCCTCTCCTATCTTTCCATTAAAACTTAGCTAGTATTTCCCCTCTAATATCTGGAGTCCCATTAGTATCCTTTGTGTTTTCTAGTTTGGGCATATTAGAGGAAACATGTGTATCTTCTCCTCCTGTGCTTGGCTGATCTCACTTAACATGATGCTCTCCAGGGCTTTCCATCTTCTTGCAAATGATCTAATTTTGTTCTTCTTTATGGCTGAATAGAATTCTATTGTGTGTATTTCCCACAGGTTAACTGTGATTTCTTCTGAGCTGTTGGTTTGTACCTGGTTTTTATTTCCATGTCTGTTTCCTGTTTTCTGTAGTGGGTTCCTTGCTCATGTGAGGATGTGGGGACATGGGATGTGCTGGAAACGCTGCAGCCTCCGTGAGAGAGAAGCGTCACAGTGCAGCCCAGTCTGGGTGGCCGAGTGTGTGCCCGGCCTGGGTGGGACATTCAGTGTGGTGCGATTGGGCTCAAGCCTGCTTGATCATCATTATCTGGACTTAGTCTGCAAGGACAGATTTGGTGGATCAGCCTTGCTGTAGCCCAGAGGTCACTTTGTGTAAATTAGGAAAAGTTGTCCCTTCTTCCAGAGAAATCACTGCCATCTGTCGGAAAAGCAAGGTAATAGTTATATAAAGTTTGCAAAGACATGGGGCAAACTCTGGTATTGTGTAGTGTACAATGTAGGCACACTTCTGTGGAAGACCTAGCTCTGTCTACTGACCTAGGCGCTGGTGTGCGCTTGGAAATTCATATTTTTGTATTATTTTCAGCCACATATTATTGTAAAAAAACCTTCAAATATATATGAAAGTAGAGAGAGTAGTGTAACAAGTGTTCATGTTGTCATCTCCAGCATCAATAATGATTGACATTTAGTGCTGTTCTTTTTCATCTATCTTCCATGTTATTTTTTTCTGGAATATATTATTATCATTATTATTGCTATTATTATTATTATTATTATTATTATTATTATTATTATACTGGGATTGACCCCAGGGACATTCTACCTCAGGCTATACCACCAGCCCAATTTTATTTTTTATTTTTTAATTTTTTTGCAGTACTGGGGATGGAATCCAGGGGCATTCTACCTCCGAGTTATACCCCAAGTCCTATTTTTTTATCCTTTATTTTGAAACAGGGTCTCTTTGAGTTGCGGAGGACCTCACTAAGTAGCTGAGGCTGTCTGCAAACCGCAATCCTCCTGTCTCAGCCACTTAAATACTGAGATTATAAGTGTGCGCCACCACGCCTGACTTATTTACTTATTTTTTTGAAACAGGATCTTTCCAAGTTGCTCATCAGGTCTCGAACCTGTGATCATCCTGTCTCAGCCTCCCAAGTACTGGGAATACCAGTGTGCACCACCATGCCCGGCTATCAGCCAGGTTTTTAAGAGCTGTGCAGAAGAGAAGGCGGCAAAGGCAAGGGGAGATGATCAGACACAACCTTCAGGGCAGGCGCCCAGTTGTGTCAGTAGGTTGAAGTTTCGCTGTGTGGAGAGTGGGGAGGCATCTGAGGTCCCTGAGCAGGAGGTGGCAGCTAGGGCTCTGCCTGTCATGGTGGCATCTGCCTCCCTCCCAGTCAGGAGGAGATCCATGCACCTGTCCCACACGTTGGAAGTCCAGCTGCCTCCTCTGAGTAGGAGTAGGTTCCAAGGCCTTGGACACCCCCGGCCTCCCTAACCTGCCCTCCTTCCCATCCCTCTTTGTGTCTCTGCCATTTGAGATGACAGGATAGGATTAAAGGGAAATAAAACTCAGTGTGCCTCAGGTTCTAACTCCACACAAGGTTTGAGACTCACCAGTCTAAATCAGCTAGTCTCAGAGGGCCAATAGTTATATATTTTTCTCTCTACGGAAGCTTTAATAAGAAACAAAAAGGACTTTAGATAAATGAGAGTGACTAGTAGAATAGTGGGAAAGGATGTGGGGAAGGAGGTAGAAAGGGGACAGGAAAAAACTGATGAAACAAACAATTCAAATGAATGCTGAGCCTGTGTGTGATCGTGTCACTACCAACCTTGCTGCTGTATATGGGGCAGGGTGGGACCTGAAAGGCATCACACAAAGACCTGTGTGCACTTGTGTCTGTATGACTTTGAATCTCACTGTGATTCAGGAGTGGTGGCACACGCTTGTATTCCCAGTTCTTGGGAGGCTGAGGCAGGAAGATCACAGATTCGTGGCCAGCCTCAGCAACTTCAGTGAGACTCTTTTTCAAAATAAAAAATACCAACAGGGCTGGGGGTGTAGCTCAGAGATAAAATGTCCCTGGGCTCAATCCCCAATACTGCACACACACACAGAAAGACAAGTGGGTGGCTGTCACGGACAAATGGAAAGCTTAGATGAATACAGACACTGCAGGCAGAAATGTTGTCCAAGGTGTGGGCAGAACCTGCCAAAGGGCCATGTTGCCAGGTTCTCTTTGTAACCTTGGGGAGTACTTTCTTCCAGGGCCTTTGATCCTTTTTGCTAGGAATAAGAACACACTATAGGACTGTAACATTATCTTTCTTTCATATTGTCTTATCAAATGATAATATTTTACATTTATTGGTATATTTTATTGCAACAAGCATAGTTATGATGTCAGTTTTAAGCATTTTATAAAGAACTGCGTGATGGAGGCCACAAGGAAAAGCTGCATATGGTCATTTCCCTGTCCTGGTTTAAAGGAATGCCACATAGCAGGGAGAGTGCACAAATAATGGCTGGCACGGAGGTGAAATTCTGACAGAGACATAAAAACGCACGGAGCTACCTGCACAGACACAGTGGGATAATGAATTCTGTGAAATTCCTACCTGAAAATAGTATCAAGCTGGGCATGGTGGTGCATGCCTGTAATTGAGACAGGAGGATCCAAGATTTGAGGCCAACCTCAGTAACTTAGCAAGACCCCCAGCAACTTAGCAAGACTCTTTTTTTTTTCAAATAAAATAGGGAGGGGTATATGACTCAAAGGTAGAGTACCTCTGGGTTCAATCCTCAGCACTGAAAAAGAAAATGGTATTACATATTTCATGCTTGAAAATCCACTCTGTACAATTCTGGGGACTGGTCTGTAACATAGTCAAAGTTCCTTAACTGTGATGGAACTCAGTGCTCTACTACTGAGCTGCACCCCCAGCCCAGCCTTCTGTTTGGGCTCCCCAGGGGACTGCTATGCAGGCTAAAGTTTGAGAGTGGTTCTACTCTGTGGGGGTCTTGAATCTGAAAGCTACGGTTTAAAGCCACTAGTTGGGCCTACCAGATGGATGCAAATAAAGCCATTTGCCCACCCACTCTTCTGCAGATGCTGCTGTTTCTGGCCAAAAGTTGGACTGTCCACAGTGGGGCTGGATTCTGCTCTCGGCTGGTGTTCAGAGCGGCCTCCATGCCTTCTTCCCCTTGGCTTTGCTCCGTCTTCTCTCCCGGATGCTGGCACGCCCCACCTGCCCAGACTCTCCTCTGCTTTTCTCTCCCTGGAACTTGTACTGTGGCTGCAGATAAGACTTTAACAGGATAGAAAACCATTCCTTAAATAATGAGTAGGGTCAGATAACAAAAATCTTATCTATTCTCCTAATAGGTTCTGAGAGAATTATGTATTTGAAGGTCATTCAGTTCAGATACCTAGTAAACCCTTAGCACCCCCAATCTGGCTTTCACCACCTTCTTTCCACCTCTTTTAAACTCCAGCCCCAGAGGAGGCCCCTGGGAGTGCAGCCAGGCAGAGCTGGCATCCCCACGTGGTACCTGGTCCAGCCAAGTCACTGTGCTGCAGCCAGTCAGGGCCATCCTGCTTCCTGGCCAGTCTGCTGGGTTTGTGTCAGGCCTAAGGCCATTTAGGAAGGTGGTTATCGGAGATGGGAAGGCCAAGGGAGAGGAAAGCGGGGCCAGCTCCTTCAGGCAGGGACAGGGCAACTGTGGCCTGAAAATCCACAGCTCTGCTTCGCCTGCGTGACTCTTGTCAGCGTCTTCTGAGTAATGTGGTTGGAATATATAATGCCAAATCTATTTTTTTTTCTGTTACCTTCCTGCCCAGGCTCTTCTTTTCTGTTGATACAGGCAAAGGGAAAGGAGACAGAGAAAAAGAGATAAGTATGGTAGGAGGTACTCACAAAGAATGCCTGACAGACGGAGCAGCTCTCTCAGTAGTCTGTCCTAAATTCACAGTGATGAAAACTGGGGTCTGAGAAGCCTTGGGGTCTGAAAAGTCTATTTTTTAAAATTTTGAACCAGGCGTGGTGGCGCATGCCTGTGATCCCAGTACTTGGGAGGAGGATCAAAGATTCAAAGCCACCCTTAACATCTTAGTGAGACTCTCAGCAACTTAGTGAGACTCTGTTTCCAAAAAAAAAAAAAAAAAAAAAAAAAAAATAGGGCTAAGTGTGTACCTCAGTGTTAGAATGCCTCTAGGATCATCAATCCACAGCACCACACAAAAAAAGTTTGTCTTTTCATTTTGAGGAAACCCAAAATCTATTATGACAAGGATATTATGGATCACTTCTACAAACACCTTTGAATTGTATGGTGGTTATATTTATAATAATGTTGACATCTAGTGCTAGAGAATTTTCCCCATTAAAATAAGAAAAAATCATTCTGGTATTTAATATACACTGTGTTAAAACTTCTTCATTTTATCAAACCCTAGGCCTTTGCTTAAAATTTACATTGAGTTTCAAACCCAGACACTAGGAGAGAAGGAATCAACTAATATTTAACTTGGGATAAAAATTAGCATGAGCAGCAACATTCTCAGGTTGCTTTTTTGAACATTAATTCCAAAAATATTAGGTGAAGTGACACAACTGTATTTTTTGTGTGAATTTTTACATGACTATGTTTGAAAATGTGGTGGGACTGTCACTGTTCACAAGTGAAAAAATGGGCAACATATGATTCGATTCATAATAGTGGGTAATGAGCCTTTTGAGATCTCTCTCTCTGAAGAATTTATTGAGAGAAATAGATTTACATCTTTTAGTAAAATAACTTTTAAACTTCACTGTTTCTTCTGAGTAGGTTTAGTGTATGTGATTAAGAAACATTTTTATTATATTAACTGTCATTCAATTTTAATTTTTTTTGCTTGCATATGTACATGAAGAATTATTTTTTGCGTGGTATATTAGTTTTGTTTCCAATACTATCGCACTTTATTTTGGAATGAATAAGCTTGATATTGAGAGAGTAATGGGAGCGATAATATATGAAAGCATACTGATTTGTTCTTGGAAATGATGGTTTACATGGGCTGCATTTTATTTTCTTCAATACTGGAAATCGAACCCAGGGTGCTTTAACCACTGAGCTACATTGCCAGTCTTTTAAATTTTTGAGACAGGTTGTCTCTAGGTTGCACAGGCTGCCCTCAAACTTGCAATCTTCCTGCCTCAGTCTTCCAAGTTGTTGGAATTACAGGCATGCACCACCATGTCAGACAATGGGTTGCATTTTCAAATGAAGTCCTGGAAAGCAAAAATGATAATGAACATCTGCGATTGGCAATATGAAAACACACCTGATGGTAGACTCCCATCTCTGGAGGTTCTAGGAGTCACATGGGGGCGGCCTTTGCAGGGGCTCTGTTTTTGTGTCCACAGGTGTGCACCTGTACTACGTTGGGGGAGAGGTCTATGCCGAGTGTGTGAGCGACAGCAGCATCTTTGTGCAGAGCCGGAACTGCAACTATCAGCACGGCTTCCACCCGGCCACCGTCTGCAAGATCCCCAGTGGGTGCAGCCTCAAGGTCTTCAACAACCAGCTCTTCGCTCAGCTGTTGGCGCAGTCAGTTCACCACGGCTTCGAAGTGGTTTACGAGTTAACAAAGATGTGCACTATCCGGATGAGTTTTGTTAAGGTCAGGAGACTTTGCTTCAGAATTACAAAACAGAAAGTGAGAAAAAAATTCACAAGCACTCTTTGGCTGATGTGGCGGCTGCACGGCCAATTTAGGTAGATAACAATTGTGAGTGTGTGTGTGTGTGTGTGTGTGTGTGTGTGTGCATATGCATGCCTGTGTGTGCTTGGTATTGGGGGATTGAACCCAGGGGCATTCTGTATTTGAGCTATACCCCCAGCTCTTTTTATTTTTTATTTTAATAAAAAGGAACTTGCCAAATTGCTGAGGAGCCTCTGAAGTTGCTAAGGCTGACCTCAAATCTGTGATCCTCCTTGTCTTATCCCTCCCAAAGTACTGGGATTACAGGTGTATACCATCACACCTGGCAACAAAATCTGTTTTCTTTCTTTCTTTCTTTCTTTCTTTCTTTCTTTCTTTCTTTCTTTCTTTCTTTCTTTCTTTCTTTCTTTCTTTCTTTCTGAATCCTGTTAATAGTTTTTAGGATTTTTTATTTTTTTTGCGGTACTGGGGATGGAACCCAGGGACATTCTACCTTCAAGCTATTCCCCAGCCCTATTTTTTATTCTTTATTTGAAACAGGTCTCACTAAGTTGCAGAGGGCCTCACTAAATAGCTGAGGCTGGCCACGATCCTCTTGTCTCAGTCTCCAAAGTACTGGGATTACAAGGGTGTGCCACCAGGCCCAGCTCCTGTTAATAGCTTTTAGGAAGAGCTCTACTACAATTAGGGACTGTCTTGTTTAGCAGATATGTGAAAACTCTTAAGCATATTACTTTTGGAAGAAAAACAAGTTAAAGTAACTGATTTTAATGCAGAAGATAAAGTGACAATAATAATTTTTTTGTTTTTTTGGTGGTACTGGGGTTCCTGGAAA
Source organism: Muscardinus avellanarius (assembly GCF_963383645.1). Taxonomy (NCBI): domain Eukaryota; kingdom Metazoa; phylum Chordata; class Mammalia; order Rodentia; family Gliridae; genus Muscardinus; species Muscardinus avellanarius. The sequence goes on along the minus strand of NC_137787.1, from coordinate 134,647,724 downwards.
ACCTTCTACCTCTGGGCTACACTCCCAGACCTATTTTATATTTTTATTTGGAAACAGGGTCTCTTAAGCCAGCACGGCTGGCTTTGAACCAGCGTGATCCTCCTGTCTCCGCCTCCCAAGCGTGGGGATTACAAGTGTGCGCCACCACGCCCGGCCTGACAATAATAATTTTATAGGACTAAATGCTACAGAGAATTTCTCATCCATTAAACTGTCAAGCATTATTGTCACCCAGTAAATGTTGATGAATTTACCTGAATTAAATAAGACATTTTCCCCCTGCACTTTGAGAAATTATATAGGCAAATAGACGAGATAGATTTATAGTAAGCTAGTAGCTGGGCGTAGTGGTGCACTCTTGTAACCTCAGCATTTGGGAGGCTGAGACAGGAGGATTTCGGTTCGCAGATAGCCTCAGCTACTACTTAGACCCTTTGCAACTCAGTGAGACCCTGTTTCAAAATGAAGAATAAAAAATAGGACTGGGGGTGTAGCTTGGAGGTAGAATGCCCCTGGGTTCCATCCCCAGTACCGCAAAAAAAAAAAAAAAAAAAAAAAAATAGATAAGCTATAAATGAGAACTGGATCAAATACAAGAAAGGATATAAAACAGTATATATTAAGTGTTGTTAAAAAGATATAAACAAATTTGGATAGAAGCACTGAGCCGGGGGTGATTAATTTGGAGAAAGTAGTATATGTCAAGTTATGAATATTTGTCAAATTATTCAAATAAATTTTATGCAGATTGCTATGAAAGTTGGGGAATCTAGGACATTACTTAGCAGGAGGGAAAAACAACTGGATTTGCACATTCAAACTAAAGGCCTCAGTTTCAGCATCTGCTATTTTACCTGTGGGGAAGTGTTTGCAAATCATTCTTGTTTTTCAAAATCTGAGCTTATCTATGAAAGTATGTGGGTACATAGGACGCGGTTCACAATGTCTCATTTAAGGAAACAGTATAGATTACTTTTAAAAACTATTACTTTCAGAGCTAGAGATAGAACCCAGGATTTTATGCATGCTAGGCGAGTGCTCTACCACTAAGCTATATCTAGCTATCCCTCAAAGCATTTTTTATTGGCCCTTTAAGTTCCCAGGACAAATAATTATTCTACTTTTCTATGCTCAAATTATGTTTTTATAATTTTTAGTCATACTAGGGATTGAATCCAGAGGCATTTGACTTCTGAGATATACCTCTGGCCATTTTTATTTTTATTTATTCTTTTGTTTTGAAAGAGTCTTGCTAGTTGCTGACAGTCTTTCTTCTGAGGCTGGTCTCAAATCTGCAATCCTTCTCTCTCCCAGACTCCCAAATTTTGGTATTACAAGTATGTACCACCATGCCCAGCTTATTTTTTACAATTTTAATGATTATTTCTAAAATGGAAATCAGGAAGGAGCTAGGCATCGTAGTGTATGCCTCTAATCCCAGTACTTGTGAGGCTGAGAAACAGATTTGCGGCCAGTGCAGTAATTTAGTGAGACACTGTTTAAAAGTAAAAAAATAAATAGGGCTGGGATTGTAGCTTAGAGGTAGCATGCCCCTGGGTTCAGTACCCAGTAACACACACACACACACACACACACACACACACACACACACACACACCACACAGACCCTAGAATCAAAAGGATATAGTTTCTAATCTTAAAAAGGACTTTTTGAAACTATTTTTTTCATGGTTACAAAACAGCTTTATTCAAATTCATTGTTTCAACATTTTTTCCCCATTGGGAAGATATTAATGGATGCCTACAAATCTCTTCTAATGTTCCCTTCATTTACAGATGGTAAAACACATTAAATTGCTACTTATGCACAATCCTTTGAACCCTCTGGTTATTTTACCCAGGTCTGTGCTTTTATTTATTTATTTTTTTTTATTTTTTATTTATTTTTGCGGGTCTGGGGATGGAACCCAGGGGGCATTTGACTTCATAGCTACACCCCTATTTTTTTATTATTCTTTATTTTGAAAAAGGGTCTCACTGAGTTGCGGAGGGCCTCACTAAGTAGCTGAGGCTGTCCGTGAACCGCGATCCTCCAGTCTCAGCCTCCCAAATGCTGGGATTACAAGCTTGTGCCACCATGCCCGGCTAGGTCTGTGCTTTTAAAACGAGGGTGAAATGGCAGCATCTCACAGGTAATTACGTTGCTGCAAGGTGTCTGGCCTAGGAATCTGATTTCCCTAAGATCAGCTAGATGTATTTCCCCAAATTTGCAGCATTTAAATTTATAAAGGCATGGGTGTATTCATTTGAGTCACCCCTCCATGCCACTCTGGCATGGGGCTGTATTTCTATTTTCTGTATTTCTATCTTTTTAATAAACTTCTTTAAATCTTCAAAAAAAATTTATAAAGGCACACAATTCACAGAAAACAAACAGCTGTTTCACAGCTTTCAGATCCAGCCACTAGTCCGTATCAAGTAACTGTTTTGTGCAAAACACAGAACACTGCTGTAGCGTGAAGAGGGTGAAGGCCCATGAGAGTTTCTGTCCTTGTGGAACAGCAAATGACTTACAGCATTTCCCATGTGATGGGGCCAGAGCCCTAGACCATCCTAGATTGGTCTCAGCTTGGACCCAGAGGGCGTGTGCCCATCTGGCTTCCTCTGCGGTGTCTGGTTGTTGCAGGTGTCCTGTATGCGCCTGGAGCTCCCTCCCTCCCCAGTGTCAGGAGTGGCTTCATGTGTGGGCTCTACTTGATGTCTCTGGAGGCTGGCCTTCAAGTGACTCAATCACTGGACTCCTTTCTTGCTTTTCAGGGCTGGGGAGCAGAGTATCATCGCCAGGATGTCACGAGCACCCCCTGCTGGATTGAGATTCATCTGCATGGACCACTGCAGTGGCTGGACAAAGTTCTGACTCAGATGGGCTCTCCACATAACCCCATTTCTTCAGTGTCTTAAGAGTCCTGTCTTGGGCTTCATTTCTATAGAGTAGATGCAGTTGCAGGCTGTGGCTAAGATCATTTCAGATTTGCAACTAACTGAAATTTCTACATACATACATATATAAATACATATAATGTATACTCTTCATATTTTTTTTATCACCATTTGTTTTGTGCTACCTAGTTAACCTGGGGCCAGTATAGCGTGATTGGAAAAGCAGGGTTTTCAGTCCTATGCTGTAATAAGAAGCCACTTCTTTTGTGGGAGGAAACAGTGAAAGGCAACACTTATCAGAAGTGTGTGAAGGCTGCATGTCATTACCAAGCATGTTGTGTGGCTTAATGGAAAGACTGCAGCTGTATAGATAGCAAAGTCAGGTATTAGCAGCACTAAATACATTTTCAGGTGAAACGAAGCAATCAAACCCCTGCAGTTTAAGGGATCTTACTTTTAGTGCTGTTGGCAAGGGGGTTAAAATCAAGTTTGTACAATGAATCATGTGAGCTAAGTCACAGACACTTTATTTCTGAAGCTGAAATATATATAGCTGGACTGCTGTGCTGGACTGCTGCGCTGGTATTAATGGCACATTTTTCAATGAATTTAAACTGTGATTGGAAAAAGAAACTGTGAAGCTAAGAGTCACATCGCCTCAACCTACCACTGTAAAAAAAAAAGTCTAAAAAGGGAAAAATATGAAAATCGCATCAAATGAGCTATAATCCCAGATTATAAGGTAAGTCTAGAATTTAGTTCAAGAAGCACCCAAGGAAGGCGCCTGCTTTCCATGCTGGGAATCCGGCTCTGGTCTTCCTGGCTATTCTTGTTAGGCAATCTGCGGACTTCTGAGTTTGTGCGGTGCGCTACAACATCATGTGCTGAGGGCTACACAAAAACGCTGCAGTCAAAGGGCTGACCAAAGCATCCGGCGTTTACTTCTCACATTCCCACGGTGAAGCTTCTAAGTCAGGGAACCCCTTTTGCCACATTTCTTGCCTGATGGCAAATATTAACTCTTTGCAGATTATTAAAGCAACAGTAAAATTAGACACATTATTGGATCAAGTTTATGAATTATTTTTGTGTCCATATTGGCTAAATCATCAAATAAATATGGAAGCCTCATAGAAAGCTAATGAGTCTTACCTAGAAGTAACTTCTCAAGTAAAGTGATGATAACTTCACGCTCCCATATCCTTTGAGGGGGACAGTGGTACTGAATAACAGGGCATCTCTTGAAACAAACACCATACTAAAAACCTGTTCTTTTTTTCTTGGGACGATAAAGGGAAATCCCTAAAATTTCTAGGTACTTGCCATCCAATAAACACCACATTGCTTAATTTAAGACGGAAGTTATGCTTGTAATAGACAGTACTTCGCTATACAGGAGGTGTCTTCATTTATGCATTCTATCTAGCATTAGTGCACATGTAGTTGTTTCTCATTAAATTGTATTCAAGGTAGAAATGAACATGTGAAAAAGATATATGAGTGAGCTGCTACTGACACCTCTTGTAATGATTAGTGTTATTTAGTAGGAACTTTTATATATATACATATATGTATAGTAGCAAATAATTATTACATTTTACATTAAAACTAGGTGTCCCACTTAGTATAGAAAAACTCTTAAGTTTTTTTGGTTCATTAACTATGTATGTGCCAGGTACAACGTCAGATACTGTGGAATCAAATGTAAGAGTCCTCACCCTTGTGGAAGAGTCTCATAGTGAATCAGTTTGCGTAGATATCTCCACATTTCAGAACTCTAAAAACAAAACATGTGAATTTTCCTTTACTTGAAAAAATGTAACTGATTTTTAAATGATCTGTTTTTAAATTTTGTTTCCCTTCTCATCTGAGCAATTAGGCAATGGATTTTACTTTTTTCCCAGGTCTCCAAATTGTCCCCTCTTATTAAATACCTTCCAGTTCCTAATATTTCTCCCATCTTCCCTTCTTGGGAATGTCATTAATATGGTGAGTCCCATATGAATTTCATTCCATGGGGGAATTTCAAGTACACATAGCTTTTTCTCCAGAGACCAAACACAACTTTCTTGATCTCTCCACAAGTTATCAAACTCATCCTCTGGTAATCTTACACTTTCACAGAATTAATCAAAGGTAGTAGCTTGTAAATGGCATTTAAAAGAACAAAACACTTAGATTTTCATACAGCTTTAAGAAACCAGGACAAAATCGTGCAGTGCATTTGAATTACTTTTGTGAAAAGTAGATCATGAAATAGGTTCATATATATCATCACCAGTAATGTCACCAAGAACTTTTACTAAGATATCTATAAAATTCAGAAAATTTAGAATTCATGAGCAGTAAACCCTTTGGTCATTGTAGCAGAGCCACATTTTAACTAATTTTTTTCTTTTGCTCTTATTGAAAAAATCATTTTTATTTCAAAAATTATAATGCAGTATTTTATTTCAGATTTCTAAATGTGGTCATTTAGCATTCATTCTGAGATAGAAAAGCCAAAAAAATTGATAACATTCTTTTACAGAATAACTAGGCCTTTAAGTACATTAGCACTGAAAACACATTTCAGGTTGCCCTGAACAGGATCATGCCAGGGAACAGTGATATTTTGGCCTAGTCACAAGACTCCAGAATCTGTACCATGTTGTTCAAGCCAGTATTTTGTGTGTGTGTGTGTGTGTGCGTGTGTGTGTGTCTGTGTGTGTGTCTCTGTGTGTTAAGAAATAAGATTCACAAAGTTTGTTTTAGATGATAAATTAATAGCTGCCAGTGCTTCAGAACCCCAAATATGTCACTTTTAACACATATATGTTGTCTTATTTTACACTCGGTATAAATCAGAAAAAGTTGGACAACTACCTAGCTTTTAGAATCCCCTTTTTATTGTCTTCCAAATAGATGGATGCCCCATAATAACAACAAAACAACTGTAACAAAAGCATTTTATCAATATTACTTGCTAGACTTTAAATTCCTGCTTAACTGAATGTCTCAAATATTTGGTACACATATTCAATAAATAAAAGATAACATGCATTCCAAATTGCCTTTCCTGTTATGATTTAACAGCTGCCTATATTACAAGGTTAGGTGATCCTGGCATATGTTAAAAGATAACTTCAAATGAATGTAAAACACACCAACAAACCAAAAAAAAAATCTATCTCTACCTGAGTGAAGTAATACTTTTGATTATAACCTTGGCTTTAATTATCAAATACACACTTACACTGTCATCTAATTGTTGATAATAAAGCATACTATACCTATTTGTTTCTTGGCTCACTTTTCCTATAAACCTCATAAAAGGATTCTCTGCATATGGACCTATAACTCCTTAAGGCCATTAATCACAACCTTTTTCATTTTCTAAATGGGATGTTTATAAAATTTGCCATGCTGTAGAGAAGTTAGGTGATGATTCTGATTTGAACACTGGCATTAGCAATTGGTGATACTTTGTAGAGATGATCTACAGATGTTTCTCAGCTTATGATAGGGTTGCATTCCAATTTACCCCTTGTAAATCGAAATCACTGCAAGTGAAAAATGCACTTAATTAGTTTTAACCCACCAAATATCTGAGTTTAGCACCACACTGTAGAGTATTGGCGTTTCCCCCTCTGGTCATGTATGTAGAAGACTGGGAGCTGACTGGGGACTGTGCCTCATAGCAACTGCACAACACCCATGCTGCTAGCTAGGGAAAAGAGCAAAATCCAAATTTGAAGTATAATTTCTACAGAACGCAAATTTTTGTACCATCCTAAAGTTGAAGAGTAGTGAAAAACTAATCATTCAAACCATTATTAGTTGGGGTTCATCTGTACAGATGCTTTTTCCCTGGGTAGTAGCAAATATTAAGTGGATTGGCTCTAAGTAGGAAAGAATGATTAATTTTATTGTAAACCTCTGTACATTGCCCCTTAATAATATGCTAGCAGAAGGCTAGAGAGGAAAAAACTAAGATGAAGTCCAGGAGGAATAAAAACATAACTAAAAATGTAAATTCTCAATTAGTTGCATTTAAATTACCTAGTCTTCAAGTAGGGCAGGAAAAATCTGTAAATATTTCTAAAATCAGCCTATTTGTTAACTTGATCAAGGACTTTCAAGTTTTCTTTTTTAAACAATGGAACCCTTTATTCAACAGAAATATTTTGTGAAACTCCAAAATATTAATGGCTGAAAGACAAACGATTCAAGTTCAGACACAGGTGGGAATCATGCAACCTCTGGTTTAAACCAACTTTCTGGAGGAGTGGGGATGTAGCTCAGCGGCAGAGCGCTTGCCCATCAGGTGCAAGGGTTCAATCCCAGTGATACTACTACTACTGAGATGATGATGCTAGTAGCAGGAAGTTTCTGGAGAGCAGTGGTGTCTTGTTTGCCCCACATCTCCAATGGTTCTTGACCCTGTTCATGTATCTACTAGGGCTTTGGAATTTCATACCAACTTGTATGCACTTTACAATATGTCACAGACAAAAAATATCAATCCATCTTAGAGTATTTTCATCACCCTAGAAATGGCCACATACTCACTCATCACATAGCTTCTATTCATTAGCAGGCACTTCAGATGCACTGACAGTAAAGTTCCTGCCTTTAAGGAGCTTATCAGTTTTGTGAAGATAAACAAGTAAACCAGTAAATCAGTTTGCTATCACCTGTGATAGGCTGCTGGAGGCAGGGGGGAGGAAAAGGGCCAAGGAGTGACATTTTCATCAGGCCTGGGTGGGTCTCAGGGAAGGCTCTTGGGCTGATCTAACTTGCCTTCTTTTCATTAGTTCCCTTAGCAAATCATCCCAAGTATTCCTAAGGCAGGTTAGGTGCCAGTCTCTGTGCTTCCATAATAGTTTGTGTCAATGGTCAGTAAATCTCTTCCTGCACCATACTGTTTGTTCATCTCTACCAGCTGGAAGGCCTTTAAGGGGAGGGGTTGTATCAATTCATTTTTAGCATTTTCATTTCTTTAGAAAGGCATTTGGAGTTCATAATGAAGAGGAATATATAGTATTTCTACTTCTCTCCTTAAAAATAAAAAGTATTTACTTTTCCCCCTTTAAAATAATTACAAGCTTTCAATTGCATGTCAAGTGGACATCAGGGAAGCATGTCTGTGATTCAGTCTGGAAATAGTTATTCAGCTGTACATCAGTATCAAGGTGACTTTGGCAATCTAACAGTTAAAACCAGTTTTATTCAAGCACTTATTTTTTTTTTTGGTGGTACTGGGGTTCCTGGAAGCCCTTCTTCCTCTGGGCTACACTCCCAGACCTATTTTTTTTTATATTTTTGAAACAGGGTCTCTTACGCCAGCGCAGCTGGCTTCGAACCTGCGCGATCCTCCTGTCTCCGCCTCCCAAGCGCGGGGATTACAAGCGTGCGCCACCATGCCCGGCTCAAGCACTTATTTTCAAATTGTGAATTTGAATAAAGATAAGAAGCATAAGGAATTCTGATGCTGTATTAACAAAACCAACAAAATACTGATTTTGAAAATTTACTTCATGATCACTGATTCCAAAATCTGCAGTGCATCTGAAAAAATGTTAGGCATCATGAATTCAGAATCAGAAATATAACAAATACTGATGTTTGATAGAGCATAAATAATAAAAATTATAGTCATCTTGGATTTTTCAGCCAAAAACTATTCACACCAACAATGTAACAGGCTAACCCTCATAATTTATAAAGGGGGGAAAGGCCCTTAAAATTATCGAAATAACCCACTGAAGTTTAAGCACAATCTCAAATATTCCAAACATCATGTGGAAAAAGTGTTTATTTTGATGCCACAACAGTTTAAATTTTCATGTACTATGAGTCTTAAAGCGATATACAATACTTTCTTAAAATCCACTTAACAAATTTGATTTTGACAAAAATATATTAAAACAACTTAAATATAGAACATCACTGAGAGTATAAAAAGTGAAAATTGTTCTATTTAAAGTACAGATGGCCCCCAACTTACAATGGCTCAACTTGTGATTTTTTAAAACCTTATAGTGGTGTCAAAGACATAGCATTTGTTAAAGCTTCAGTATGCAGTATGACAGGATGACATGCACATGTGGCCTTGCCATGTGCAAGATGCTCTTCTGCGATGCTGGGTGGCAGCAGTGAGCCACAGCGTATACTCGGCCACACGGTTAGGAGGGTGAACAATTCTACATTGAACTGTGTTAATAATGTTTGGCAGATTAAGCTATTCAATGCATTTTCAACTTAAGATATTTTCAACTTACATGGGTTTATGGGGACCTAACCCTACTCTCCACCAAGTAGCTCCTATTAATAGTATAAAGCAATGTTTAAAAGATGTTGATGTGTAATAAAATGCCTCACTTAAAATCATTTATTTTTCATACATCCTGAAAAGTGTTAAGCGGATTAAAAAATGTAAAGGGTCTACGCTAAATTACAGATATTATAAAACAGGTTTGCAAACAAAAGTTGGCAAAGATGATTGTTTTTCCCAGTCTCACATGAAAAAGTTTAGTTTTGAAGAACAAGAGAGCTTCTTCAACTGTTGGAGTATAAAAGAACTAAAAGGATTTTGGTCAAACAGTGACCCTCTGGAATTTTGTCATGGAAGTAATTTATGACAACTTAATGTAGAGAGGTAGAAATAAGCATGATGTTAGAGCTAATGGTCTGGCATACTATACTAGTTAATAGTTAAAAAGCAACAGTATTAGCCGGGTGTGGTAGCCAGGTTCAAACACAGGTTTGAAGCCAGCCTCAGCTACCTAGTGAGGCTCTCAGCAACTTAGTGAGACCCTGTTTCCAAATAAAATATAAAATTAGGCCTGGGAGTATAGCCCGGAGGTAGAAAGCCTCTGAGTTCCACCCCCAGTACCACCAAGAAAAAAAAAAAAACAGAAGCAACAGTGTTACCAAGCATGATGGAATCCCTTCTGAGGTCATGCTCCAAATTCCTTTAGAAATTCTGGGAAACATCTCTCTATATTTGGGAGTTTAAGGCTCCAAGTTGTTCCACCGCTTATAAGCATTATAGCTAAGAGTTTGTTGGAATTTGGAAAGCTTTGGTCAGTAGTCTATACTAGTGAAATTATTTATTATTATTTTTTGGTGGTACTGAGGATGTAATCCTTCTACCTCCGGGCTACACTCCCAGACCTATTTTATATTTTTATTTGGAAACAGGGTCTCTTAAGCCAGCGAGGTTGGCTTCGAACCTGTGCAATCTTCCTGTCTCTGCCTCCCAAGCGCAGGGATTACAAGCATGCACCACCATGCCCGACTACTAGCTAAATTTTTTTTAGAAGAGGTTCTTAGAACCTGATGAGATCCAGCCCCTCTTCCTACCACATCTTGAAGACTTAATTTCCCAATTGCTGCTGTTAGCCTGTGTTTTCAGAACAGTTTGCCTGCATTATTTTTTTATATACAGAATAATGCATACACTGTGTCTGGATTCATTGGCATGATATTATATGGGCAGCTCTATTGTTGGGTGGCTGTTTACAACCCAAAATTCTACAATGAAATAAGGGGGGGAAGGTATTAGGGAATTGCTGGCAGGCTACTAGCTGCTAGCATATCTCTCATTGGTAAAATAGCCCCCCAACTTTTCTTTTTCTAAAGCCCCTTACCACTTCCTGTACCCATTAACTTCCAACTTTGCTGGAAAACAGAAGCAGTGACCTCATGTTCTTATTACTAAAAAATATATCACATCTATTCTTACATTTCCTTTTCTCTAGCATCAAATCAACTGCCACAGCATCACTCCTGCCATTGTTAGAAGACTCAAAGGGCCTGCCTAGATTCAAGGTGGAAAAGTAAAATCCAGATCTTAGTGAGTCACAAAGCATAAGAGGACGTGTGTGGGGAAGACCACGTGTGGTACACCAAGCTTGAAAGCATGGTAATCAGATACAGAATCATAAAAAATATAAAGTCATTGTTTTTTTTTTTTTTTTTGGTGGCACTGGGGGTGGAACCCAGAGGCTTTCTACCTCCGGGCTATACTCCCAGACCTATTTTACATTTTATCAGAAACAGGGTCTCACTAAGTTGCTGAGAGCCTCACTAAGTAGCTGAGGCTGGCTTCAAACCTGTGTGATCCTCCGGTCTCAGCCTCCCAAGGGCGGGGATTACAAGCGTGAGCCACCACGCCCAGCTAAGTCATTGTTTTAAGCTAGCAAAAATTTAAGTGATTTGTTATGCGGTGATAACTATAATGGCAAAGTGCATCAGTTACCTACGTAACACTAATGCTGCATAATGAGCTACTCTAATATTCTATAGCTTATACTCATAAACATTTATTATTGCTTACAAGTCTATAGGTCAGTGGGGCCATTCTGCAAATCTGGGCCAGGCTTGGCTAATCTTGGCTGAAATTAAATTTATCTAGCTGGGCGTGGTGGCACACCCTTGTAATCCCCACGCTTGGGAGGCAGAGACAGGAGGATTGCACTGGTTTGAAGCCAGCTTTGCTTGCTTAAGAGACCCTGTTTCTAATTTTAAAATATAAAATGGGTCTGGGAGTGTAGAAGGGTTTCCAGCAACCCCAGTACCACAAAAAAAAAAAAAAAAAAAAAAAAAATTATCTGCAGTCAGCTGGCCAGGAGAATGGCTTTCCAACAAAGCCTCACTCACTAATGCCTGGCTATTTGCAGGCTAACAGCTGGCACAACAGAAGTGACTGGGCCACATGTCTCAATTGCAGGCTAGGCTGGACTTGTTACCATGGTAGCTGGGTAGGAAGGAGTCTACAAAACAAGTCTACTTAGTGCGGGCACACTATTTCCTTCACATTATCTTGACCAAAACAAATCACAGGTCAGTCCTGTAGATTTAAGGGGTAGGTAAATAAACCCAGCTCATCCTCTTAGTGGCAGGAGCTGAAAAGTCACATAGCCTAGGCCATGAGTACACGGAAGGGTAAAAATGGGATAAAATGCAATAAATCTACTTTATTAAATCTTATTGCTTTAATACTTCTAAATTCCAATGTGGCAGGCAATAATTAAATTGTATTGAAAATTGTCCTGTTCCTATACAAAATCATGAATGGGCAGCTATTTTATCCTAAAAAACATCCTGAGGTAGAGATCTGCAGCCCTCAATTACCTGATTTAGGGTTTAACAACTACAAATCACCTCTTAGCTCTCAGAACTACATGAATTCAATCCCTTTTGATTCACCTCTCCGTGGCCTGTTACTTCCCCTCCTTTCCATCAAATGGAAAGGGGAAAGGGTGGAAGGGGGAGGGTGGAGGAGACAGGAAAAAATACTAAGTGAAGTGTACAAGTATGCATCACTTTTAATCTACTATGATGCATGACTGCACTGCACTATTGTAAGTATATAAAAACAGGTAAGCTGATTGTTTTTCTACCATAAGTTAACTCTAATGCTGTAAGTACAATAACAAATAGAAGTGCATTCCTCTTCAACGTGAAACAACTAAAGAAAAGAGAAGTAAATCAGACAACTCAAATGTCAATTTGACTTTAATGAGTGATTTTAATAAAAGAATTTTTGCAGATATTTAAGTATAAAACATGTAAAAAGAAAAAAATTCTCATAAAAATCCTTAGAGTAGCTATGACTAACTTTAACAGTATATTTATTTTAGAGCTTGAAAACCAAGAAACTAACAACTTTGTACATTTCATCTTGAGACACAAGCATTTATTATCCTAATATTGGATATACTCTCTTGACATTTGATTTGTTACTCTTATTGGAATGTTTCCCTTTTTAAAGTTCTCCTAAGCCGGGCGTGGTGGCGCACGCTTGTAATCCCCGCGCTTGGGAGGCGGAGACAGGAGGATCGCGCAGGTTCGAAGCCAGCCGTGCTGGCGTAAGAGACCCTGTTTCAAAAATATAAAATAGGTCTGGGAGTGTAGCCCGGAGGAAGGAGGGCTTCCAGGAACCCCAGTACCACCAAAAATAAAAAAATAAAAAATAAAATAAAATAAAATAAAGTTCTCCTAAAAGAAAATATAAGAAAGAAAGTTAGATTACCTATCATTTTTGAATAGTACTTAGAAATAATAGTCTTCAAATAGTTCAATTTGAGTGGGCATGATGGCTCACGCTTCTAATCCCAGCATTTGGGAGGATGAGACAGGACTGAGGTTCACGGACAGCCTCAGCTACTTAGTGAGACCCTTTGAAACTCAGTGAGACCCTGTTTCAAAATAAAGAATAAAAAATAGGGCTGGGGGTGCAGCTTGGAGGTAGAATGCCCGTGGGTTCCATCTTCAGTACCACACACAAAAAGTTAAAATTGAAAATAATTGACAAAATATTAAAGTGTTATTATTTCCAGGATCTTCTTGAAAGGGATCTTTTTCAGTTTAATGAAAAAGTGAATATAAGAAAAACAATTTTGTCCTGGTGTTGGGTTGAGATACATTATACTGTTCATAAATTCAATATGCAAGAGGTTCTACTCTAAAGGAGAACATTAATAAGCAATATGAATTGAGAAGCCAACCTTAGGAGATGCATTCTAAAATACTGAAATCCCTCTCTTAGGTTTTAACAGCACATCTCTAATTTCACAGATAGACAATGACCAATGACCACTTTCCTTATAGGCATAAGAATATGTTTACCTCTTTGACAGCTCCACACTTTATCACATATTACAAGAACCCAATTCCAGGTACTCCATAACATGTAGCTATCTTAAGTGTTTCTTTTTAGTGTGTTTGAGGTGCTGGGGATTGAACCCAGGGGCATTGTACCTCTGAGCTACATCCCCAGCTCTATTTTTTATTCTTTATTTGAAAAAGAATCTCATTACATTGCGGAGGGCCTCACTAAGTAGCTGAGGCTGGCTGTGAACCTGAGATCCTCCCGTCTCACCCTCTCTATTCTCAAGAGTTTCTGAAGAAGAGAATCATTGGCATTGTTGGTGAAATAATTTTTAGTTGTGTGGGACTTTTCCCCAACTGCAAAACATTTGGCATTCTTGGGCCACTCATTAAAAACCAGCAGTTTTCAAATTCACTATGACAACCTGAAAACATACCCATACATTTTCAACTGCCTCCTGATGAGAACCATGGAGCTAGATGATTCAAGATTATCTACTACTTTCATGACTTCCACAGAAAGTAACTGCTTCATTATCTTCAGTAACAATGACTGAAGAGGAAGGTATATTTTTTTTAATTGTGATTAAATGCTATTTTGGGAAGATAAGCTGATTTCTTCAAACTCATGGTGATCTGAAAGGATTAGATGAAAAACATGCATTACTTAGGTACCCTCAAAAGTGTACACATATATTTACAGAGAAACATTTATTTTATACCAACATATCTTACCCCATTCATCGTTAGTATAAAAATATGTTCATCTATAACAGTAAGGTAAAAATATGTACAGGTTCTTGATAAGTTTCTTCACACTGATGATCCTGGAAACTGTTGCTGTCTTTGTTCCAAAACTTGCTGATTTAATAGTTGCTGCTGCTTCTGTAAAAATTGTACTACTTCTGGACTTCTTAGTAATGACTTAAAAGACAAAAATTTTAAAAATTAATAGCATTATTAATATGTGATTAGATTGTATTTATGCTACAGAATTACTCTGATGTGTCTCTAGACAGGATACGATATGTTTACAAAACAAAACTTGCCTGAATTGAACTCACTTTGGTAGCAAAGGTACACGGGTGCAATAAGCTATAAACTAATAATAAAATTTGATGCCCTATATCAAAACACTAAAACCTAAAAACCATGGGTGATGCCTCAAGTTATTGGTGATTCATAAAGGAAATGCTTTCCATAGATGCTTTTTTCTGGTTTTATCCTTTGCAAGGTATTGAAGCCAAAGTTTTTTCATCAGATTATATGAATGTTTTGCCAGGCATAGTGGCACACATCTATAGTCCTACCTACTTGGGAGGCTGAGGCAGGAGGACCATTTAAGAGTAAGCCCTTTAATTTGAGATCAATAGAGTGAGTATCCCATCTCTTTTTTTTTCCAATACTGGAAAACTCAGGGGTGTTCTACCTTTGAGCTACACCCCTGCCCTATTTTTTATCCTTTTATTTGAAACAGGGTCTCACTGAGTTGCAGATGGCCTCACAAATAGCTGAGGCTGGCTGTGAACCTGTGATCTTCCTGTCTCAGCCTTCCAAGTAATGGGATTACAAGCATGTGCTACCATGCCCAGCTTAAAAAATGTTTTATGTATAATAAAAATACGAATCATAGCCATTTATGTTTTTTCCATTTACTTTTCCTGTTATTTTGCATTCTGATTTTTCATTTCTATTTTTTATTACAATATTCATTTTTATGTGGTCAAATTCATAACCCCTTTTTTGTCTTCTAAGCTAGAAAATCTCATCTTAAGACTTTTGAGCTAAAGCTTCAATTCTATCTCTTTAATTTTAGGACTATCAGGAATTTGGTATATAGTGGTATATACAGAATTTGGTGTTTTATATTTATTTATTTATTTATTTTTGTGGGTCTGGGGATGGAATCCAGAGGCATCTGACTCCGAGCTACACCCCCTGCCCAATTTTTTATTCTTTATTTTGAAACAGGGTCTCACTGAGTTGCAGAGGGCCTCACTAAGTAGCTGAGGCTGTCCGCAAACCATGATCCTCCGGTCTCAGTCTTCCAAATGCTGGGATTACAAGTGAGCACCACCATGCCCGGCTGAATATGGTGTATTATGAAAATCTAAATCTCTTGTCCTCAAATTACTATCCAATTATTCCAGTATTTACCTAGCGAACAACCTCCCCTTTACCGTTTGATTTTGTATGCCTTCTCTCAAATTTATAATAGAGATCCTTATTAAATATTAATCTAATTATACTTCAACAACATTAAAGCATTATTCCCCAACCCTCAGCATTTAGTACAAGGAAATCTGTTTTGGAATCCCATCTTGCTCCAATATTCAGGCCGTGAAGAAACAGGATTAAAAGTGCCCCTGCTTGTACAGCACTGGGAGAGCATCTATGAGACTCCAGTGCATAGTGCTGAAGAGGCACAATGCAATTCTAATGGCCCACTAATACGTCTTAAAACCTTAAAAATTTAGAGCCCCATTTATAATAAGCAACTTTCCCTAACAGATTTGTAACCATGGTACAGGCTTATACTTACCAGTCTTTTCTGATTTAAAACTTGTTCTAAGAGAGTAGGTCTTGCAGGACGATCCCCAAAAGATCCGGTTCTCTGTTTGACAATTGAGAGTATACTGTCTGGACTTTCCTGGGATAAATGATAAGAAATGAATGAGATTTGGACTTTCCTGGGATAAATGATAAGAAATGAATGAGATTTACAACTAACATAGCATAATAATCCACTATGATGCTGAAGAGGTCTTTGCTTCTCCTCCTGTTCAAATTTGGGAAGCTTCTCACTAAGTCATAGGAGAGGTGCTGTGTGTTAATTTTATGTAACAATTCTTCTCAGTACTTCTCCCTCCAGGATTCCCAACCTGGGTTTTTCAGGCTCTTGAACATTCTCAAATTAATAGTAGGGTAAAGACAGGGACGGGAAGATGAAAAGTTACTTGTGGGCTATTTACAATATTTAAAAAATGCCAAGTGGAATGGAACATTGCCAAACTCAGCTATCTAGGCCAAAACAGAGTTGGCCTGCCTTCAGATGAAATGTATAAACTCAGAGACAATTTACATATTGGTAATGAGACACTAATAGATTTTTACCCAATTCATAACCAAAAAGGGAGGAGATAGTAAAACACTGTTTCAATAAGCAACTGATAAGCAAAGCTCTCAGAGTTTGGAAATCACTAGGAGAAAAATGGTAAACTGGTTTGAAGAGGGTAGAAAACACTGGTAGAAATTGCCTCCTGCCACTGGTATAGACAATACAAGTCCTAAAAAGATACCATTACCCTTACACATGCAGCTCCAATCAAAAACAGCAGCACTTACTACCAAATATGTACCCTCAGTTAAAACAGAATCTTAAATACCTAGGCAAAATATTATTCTAGTTAGTTGAAACATTCTCTCGTAAAACAAGGATAAAATACAAACCACACCCATACTTCTAAGTATAAAATTAGAAAGTTTTATCATAATGCCACATCTCATATAAATTTAACCTTGTCACCCTTTATTCAGGATATTATCTAAGCTATTGTTCCTCCTGATCTTCTACCAGCCTCTGAGTTGTCTAAACAATATTCCTTCAGCTTTCTTTTTAGGGGAGGGTAACTGGGTTTTCAACCAAGGAGCATTCTACCTCTGAGCTATACAACCCCAGCCCTTTTTTATTTTGAAACAGGATCTTGCTAAGTTGCTGAGGGTGGTCTTGAATCTGCAGTCCTCCTGTCTCAGCCTTCCAAGTACTGGGATTACAGGTATGGGCCATCATGCCTGGCTCCCTTAACTTCTTTAGAGAAGTTTAACAACTGACATTACAAAATTGTTCCATCTCTTAAGCATTTCAGGCCTTAATATAACAACTGTAAAAATATTCTAATACCAGAGGGGAAAAATTTTCTTTCTTCCTCTCTCCCTGCACAGTTAACTTCATAAATGGGACTGTGTTACGTACACAAAGAATGGAATGCTGGCACTGACTTGACTGCAGAGCACCCCTCATCCTAAAGACCTAGACAAAGCACCACACAGATTCTGAATGCTAAAACCCACAGAATCACAGAAGCTTCTAGTGGAAATAACCTTGGGCCATTTAGCCCAAACATCTTTTTTTTTTTTTTTTTTAGATAAAATGTACTCTGTTTCCTTTTATCCACTAGAATTTTGGGAAGCAGTATAGTGTAAGAATACAAGTAAAGCTTTAGAATTATTTGCTTCTAAAGCTTTACTTTAGTGAAGTACTTGATGTACTGTACTTGTGTGACTGCAGTTAGTATAGTTGTGATTATACCTGCAAAAATATGTTGTTATTACCTACTGTATTGTATAAAGCAACTTATGAAATGTTAGTGTTTTTGCATGCTTACCAAGTAAATATTTTAAAATGCATATAAATGTCTTAAGTAATTTTAAAATATTATTTTCTCCAGAATTGTAGTTTTAGATTTTTTTCAGGATATTAGACTTTAGCGATTTTTTTGATCTTTGAGAATTTCCACATTGAGGATTATGGCCCAAACCCAAACAGATTAAACTTGATTCAGATAAAAGGGAAAGTCATTTGGTACCTTAACCAGTGTGAACTTAACACTGTTAACAGTGTGTACCTTAACAGTGTGTTGGTGACTGTAGACTTAAGAGATGTTTAGGATATTACATCTGTAAACAATTACAATATCTAACATTTGACTGTTTAACTTCATCCTAAAACTATAAAATTAATGATTTTTAGAATAGGCAGCTTTCACTTTTAAACATTTTCTGGGTCACTTTTAGCAAAATTCAATTTTTTCTCTACTGAGAGATTATTGCCTTTATGAAAAGAAATAAACATAACACATAAACTGTATGCTTATCTATAGTAATCTCAAATTATAGTAATAGTGACAATAATAATGGCTAAGGTTTATTGACTTTTACTATTCACCATACACTGTTTATTGACTTTTACTATCTACCATACACTGTGAATCTGTAATACAGGATCTCACATATATTCACTGCAACATTAAGAACTAGGCATTATTTAATGTCAACAGATGAGAAAACTGCAATTTAGGCCAATAACCTACTCAAAGCCACACCATCAGCAAATGATGGACTTGCAACCAGAATCCCAAATCTAGAGGGCTGGTTTTAACTTTCAACACAGTTCAAGCAATCCAAAAGGCTTCTGAGACTTATACTCCATTATCAATCTCTCTGTCTACAGGTACTACGAAAAGGGGTTAGTGAGAATAGTATACTAAGAAGGTAAGATCAGTACATTAAACATGTAAGTACTCAAACAGTGTTTTAAGAAGAATGTGTACTTAAGTTCAGGGTTAGGTACTGCAAAAAGGGTACTAAGAGATGTTAACAACATGATACTCAGAATATAGAGTACTTAACTCTATATTCTACTTAACAGGAAGAGATTACCTTTTCCAAAGTACCCACTTGATCTAGGTTCAAAGTTTCTTTGCCTGCTCCTTCAAGGACACATCAGATAATCATTATCTGATTTCCCATATTCCAGGTGTTTGAGAAATGACAGCTCTGCTGATGTGTTACATTATTTTCATTAAAATTTATTCATTCATCGCAGGGGTGCGCAACAGAATCATTAAAGCTTTGCACGTGTTTCTATAAACTTTTAACTTAGGGCAGACACGCCCTCTCTGCCAACCATCCCAGCCAGGCAATCTAGCTCATTTGGGAGTAGGTGGGCAAACCCTGGAAATTGAGCTTGCTGCATGAGTAGGGTTTCTTCTTACAATTCCCACTCCCCAGGGACCTGGCAAGGTACCATACCTCCACTTTGACGTTTCCCGCGCTGCCAGCCGAGGCGGTCCCACCACAACTCAGGGCCTGGTCGCTCTTCTTCTTTTTGTACTTGTCCTTGTACATCTTGTTGCGGTGTTTCTTGCACATCCACGGCTTGCGCTGTTTGGCCACCTGACTCGTGGTCTCGCTGCAGCCCTCGTAGGTGCAGGTCTTGCTAAAGCACCCGCCACGCCTACGGACTCCCCCGCTGCCGCCCTCGCCCCCCGAGTTGATGTCCTCGTCCTCCAGGTCCTCCAAGCTAGCCGTGCTCTCGCCTCCGCCTGGGGGGTCGGAGGAGTCCAGCAGGTCGGTATCATCCTCGCCGGCCTCCTCCTCCGCGTCTCCCGCCAGCTCACACGGGTACCCCGCGGGCTTGGGGCCGCCCGCAAACGCCGCGGCCTGGCTCGGGCCGCCCTCGGGCGCCTCGTCCCGCGCTCCGCAGGGCTGCATCACCAGCAGGGTGAACTGCGAGGCCGGGGCGGCCACCGGGGCTGCGGCCGGGGCGGCGGCGGCGGCGGGGGCCGGGGCCCCGGGGCGGGGAACGCCGCCCGCGGAGCCCGGCCCCGCGCCCTCGGCGACACCCGGCACCTCCGTGCTGCCGAGACTCGGGCGGGGTCCCGGGACCCCAGGCCTTCAGCACCTGCCGGGTCGACGGCGGCCGACACACCACAGCCCGGGACGGCCCAGAGGGAAGGCGCCCGACTGCGCCTGCGCCGGCGCGAGCGCCAGGACTCCGCGGACTCCCGGAAGTCGGCGCCTCAGGGGGCGGGGCCGAGCGGCGGGACTGACTGCGCTTGCGCGGCTGCGGGTCCACCTGGCGGGGTGCGCAGGGGCGGTGTAGGAGTGGAAATTCAGATTTGGCTGAAGCAGGGTGTTCTTTACCCCGAACCTCTGCTATGTAAATCCATTTAAAGCACTCTACTACTGGGGTCCCACTGTGTAAGATTGTTCTTGAGCGTTCGTATGACATGTGGCGTTAGTACGCTAATTATTGATGTTTTGCCCCCAAGGACTTGAGATGGGAGGTGTGAAGCTGCCACATCTGGTGCTTCTAGTTCACAATTAACAAAGGCAAATGTGGCCTGTCCAGAATCATGAGTGGAGGGGGAGTAGGCCAGTCCTGCGACCAGGTTGTGTGTGGGCTGGGGTATAAATAATTGTAATATTTGATAAGTTTTTCTGTCCTAGAAACTTATTTGACTCTTCTTAATACTTGCCCTTTGATGTGTTTTCCAAGGTAAGTCTTGGTAACCTTTTTGCTAAGTATAATGAATATGTGTGAAAAGAAACATCTAATGACAAACTTTTTAGGATTTGTCATTCCTTATCAGTTGCTGGGAAATTAATTAAATAATTGGTGGTCTTATTTTCTTGGCCCAATCCTATACGGCAGGCCCTGTCATATCATAAACAACGAAAAATATTAAGTAGATATTCTTTTTTCATTTGTTCTTTACTCTTCATCTAGGTATGTTCTCCATTTTACCTGTTGGGGGGGGGAAAGGTCATGACTGAGCAATAAATTATAAATTCATTCACACTTAGGTGTTTGAGTGTTGATATGTGCGTAAATCATCAGTCGCATTTTGGATGGTGAATGTTTAGAAGAGGTTTAGGAGAGGTTTAGAAGTAGACAACCTGATGACACTATCCTGAATGACCAGAGCAATTAATAGCCTCTTTGAATCTCAGCGTTCTCCTTGGTAAAACATGGTCATCAGTTGTTAAAATTCCAGTAATTTAATGAGCCAGAAAATTAAATAATGTCATGACTAAAAGTCAAATAATAAAAACTACATTCTACTAAAAAAGATTAAAAACTCAAATCTGATCACTTCTTAATCACATCTATTAGTATCTGTTATGTATCTGTTATGTGCAAATACTATTTAGCGGTTCAATACTGCATATCTCTTTTCTTGAGTGATGTTTAGTTGGTGCCTTAAAATTAGCCATGACTGGAATTTTTACACCAAGGAGATTGCTCAATGTTACAAAGCAAAATTTTACTTATTGTCTGTTTTCAGACTTAAAGTGATACTGAGGGTGAAAAGAGAAAATGAAAGTGAAAATGCTAATGAAGATTAAATTTAAGCCAGATATGGTGGTGCAGCCTGTAATCCCAGTACTTGTGTGAGACAGGAGGATCACAGGTGCAAATCCAGCCTCAGCAAACTCTAAGTAACCTAGTGATACTCTGCTTCCAAAAAAAAAAAAAAAATAAATAAAATAAAATAAAATAAAAAATAAAAATAGTATAAAGGTGTTATTTGAAGGTAGAATGCCTCTGGGTTCAATTCCTGAAAAAAGAAAGATTGAACTTGAAATATGTTCATGTCTAAGGCTGTCACATTGTGAATAGCCCCTCCAAATTGGGGAACTGCTCTAATTTGGTTCTGTAATCAGAACCAAATCCCCATCCCTGGCATTATCCTCAGCTTGGTACTACTGGGAGGTGGTAGAAACATTAGTAGTAGGAATCTAATAGAAGGAAGTTAGATTATTGGCATGGCCTTGAAGGGCACATTTCAACCCCTGCCCCTTCCTGTCTCCTTGGCTTTTTGCTTTCTTGCCACCACAAGGTAAGCAGCCTCCTCTGCTCTGTGCTTCCACTGTGATATAGACACTGCCACAGGCCCAGAGCAAGGTTGCCAGCAAACCATGAACTGGATCCTCTAAAAACAAAATAAAGTTTCCCTCCTCTTTTTTTCTTTTTCTTTTGTGGTACTGGGGATGGAACCCAGGTGCATTTTCCCTCCGAGCTACACTCCCAAGCTCTATTATTTATTCTTTATTTTGAAACAGAGTCTCACTGAGTTGCAAAGGCCTTCATTAAGTAGTAGCTGAGGCTGTCTGCGAACCATGATCCTCCTGTCTCAGCCTCCCAAATGCTGGGATTACAAGTGTGCACTGCCACTCCTGGCTTATTTTTTATTCTTTTATTTTGAAACAGGGTCTCACTGAGTTGCAAAGGGCCTCACTAAGTAGCTGAGGCTGGCCTTGAACTGAGATTCTCCTGTCTCAGCCTCCGAAATGCTGGGATTACAAGCATGTGCCACCACGCTGGGCTCTTTCTCTTAAGCAATTTATCTTAGGTGTTTTGTCACAGGAATGGGAGTTTGACTAATACAGGAACTATTCTTTCAGTATTTGAAAACTACCATTCAATTCAGCAAAGACATTTAGACTATCAGAATACGATTTTTTTTTTTTTTTTCAGGACTGAGGATGGAACCCAGGGGCATTCTACCACCAAGGTACACCCCCGGCCCTATTTTTTATTTTTATTATTTTTTTTTTGGTGGTACTGGGGTGGAACCCAGAGGCTTTCTACCTCCGGGCTATACACCCAGACCTATTTTTTATACTTTATTTGGAAACAGGGTCTCACTAAGTTGCTGACAGCCTCACTAAGTAGCTGAGGCTGGCTTCGAACCTGTGCGCTCCTCCTGTCTCAGCCTCCCAAGTGCGGGGATTACAAGCGTGTGCCACCATGCCCGGCCTTTATTCTTTATTTTGAAACAGGGTCTCACTGAGTTGCAAAAGGCCTCACTAAGTATCTGAGGCTGGCCACGAAACTCTATCCTCCTGTCTCAGCCTCCTAAATGCTGGGATTACATGCCTGTGCCACCACACCCAGCTCCAAAATACAATATTTTAAATGCTTACTCTAAATGAAAACAACATTAATGTCAAAAGTGTACTCAATATCATAACTAACTCTATGAGTTGAAATGGACAGAAATCAAGTTTTTATTTGTTGTTGGAACTTGCAACACTTATTGATGAACATATAAAATCTGATGGTGGTTTTGCAAGGAATACCAAGTTGCATTGAGTTAGAGGAGTATGAATTTATAATACAAAGAATTTGTTCTTTTTTCTAGATTATCAAGTGTTTTGGCATCTGGTTGTTCACAGCATTTTATAATAATCCTTTGTATGTGTAAATGGTTTGGATTCAGAATGTCCCCTTAGCCTTCATAGAAGCAAGGTAGCAATGTTGGAAGCACAGCCTCTGTGATGCAGGAGAAAAGCCTTGCACTCTTCCTTCCTCTGCTTCCCAGGGCCATGGGCTGAACTTCAGACCCTGATCTCTCATAGACTGAATCCTGGAATCTCCAAGAAACTGTGAGCAAATAAAGCTTCCTCTAAGTTGTGTGGTCAGGTTCTTTGGATTAATAGCAATGAGAATGTTGACCGAGACAGTGTGTCTGTGATGTTAGTTTTAATGCCTCCTTTTTCATCTCTCATTTTATCTATTTGAGTCTTTGTTCCTTTTTCTTAGTCTAGCTAAGGGTATGTCAACTTTATTTAAATTTAACATTTTTTTGTAGTATATACTAACACAAACCCCACCCATTGTAAATGTATAGTTTAAACAACTAATAAATTTACACAGTTGCACAGACTTTTTTTTTGGTTATAGAATACTTCAACTACTTGCACAAAATCAATCCCTGCTCTTAATCCCAGTTCTAGGAAACCACTAATCTACTTTCTGTCACTATATATTTGTCCTTTATGGACTTTAATGTCAATGTAGTAATCATATCACATATATTGCTTATATGTGGCTTTCACTTTGCATAATTTTTTAGATTATTATACTCTGTTGCTTGCATAATAGTTTTTATTGTGGTACTGAAGATAGAATCCAGGGACATTCTACCTCCAAGCTACACCCCCAGCCCTATTTTTTTCCTTCGTTCCTTTTTTTCCTTTCTTCCTTCTTTTCTTCCTTCCTTCATTTCTTTCTTGTACTGGGGATTGAACCCAGGACCATTCTACCTCCAAGCTATACCTCTCCAAGCTATACCTCTAGCTCTCTCTTTTTTTATTTATTTTTATTTTTTTGGTGGTACTGGGGTTCCTGGAAACCCTTCTACCTCTGGGCTACATTCCCAGACCTATTTTATATTTTATTCGGAAACAGGGTCTCTTAAGCCAGCATGGCTGACTTCAAACCTCCTGTCTCCGCCACCCAAGCATGGGGATTACAAGCGTGCACCACCATGCTTGGCTGTAGCTCTCTTTTATTCTTTATTTTGAAACAGGGTCTCATTAAGTTGTGGAAGCTCTCACTTAATTGCTGAGGCTGGCTGAGAACCTGTGATCCTCCTGTCTGAGCCTTCCAAATACTGGGATTACAAGTGTGTGCCACCATGCCCCTCTGCTTGTATAATAGTTAACTTCTTTTATTGCTGAGTATTATCTTGTATTATTTACTTATTAATCATATGATAGATGTTTGGATTATTTTGTGATTTTTGGCTATTATAAATAATGGCAACAGATGTTACTATCTAGTGCTTGACATATAATAAGAACTCAAAAGTGTTTTCTGAATACATATATTAACAAATGAATGCGTACCTAAGAGTAAAGAGTAAAGGGAGCTTGGTGGACACAAGACCTTTGGATTCTAGGCTGACTCTGTTCCTGTCAGTGCAACTAACTAGGCAGGGACCAGAACTCTGGGCCGAACCATCTCAGCAATGATGAAGTTATTCTGAAGGTGGGAATGGTGGCACACACCTGTGATCCCAGTACCTGAGACAGGAAGATTATAGGTTCAAGGACAACCATAGCATCTTAGTGAGGCCCTCAGCAACTTAGTGATATCCTGTTTCAAATTTAAAAATAAAACAGGATGAGGATGTAACATGGAGGTAGAGTGCCCCTGGATTCAATCCCCAGCACCACAAAACAAACAAACAAACAAACACAAAATCATTAATGGGGTTATCCTAAATTACCTCTAAAATTTGAATATTAGACTATCCCAAACTTATGAAGTTTCTACTAAAGTTTTTTAGCTTTGTGATGGCACAAAAGTGGTATGTTCTTAGTAGGCACTGTATTTCCAGTTTTAAATTTTGATCTTTTTCTTGGCTATCAGTATGTAGTGCAATTCTCTCTTGCTGTGCTGGCAGTGGCAGTGAGCTGCCGCTTCTAGTTGGCCAAAGGATCACGAGAATCCGCAATCCATATTCAGCAGTGTACTATGTTGAAAGAATTTGGGAATATTATGTTTTGTATTTTCATATCATTTCTATAAAATTCCCATCTGGGTACCATGAGATACTCAACAATTTATTATAAAATAGACATATTAGATGCTTATTATCAACTATAGCCTAAAATAAGTATTTTGAGCATGTTTAAGCTAGGATAGGCTAAGCTATGATGTTCATAGATTAGGTATATTAAGTGCATTTTAACTTATAATACTGTCAATCAGTTTAACAATAACTTTTTCAAGCTGAACCCCCTTTGTAAGTTGAGTAGCATTTGTATACTATAATGAACTTTTATTGTGTTTAGTCCTGTCTCTTGGGATTTTGATTATATTGGGTTGGCATAGGACCAGATATGCATATTTTTTAATAGATCATTCTACTATGTAATCCGTGTTGAGAACCATTGAATTACTTGTAACATACTAAAATGTAATCTGGTAGATTTATATGTACAAATGGACATCCTGTTACTGGGGCTCAGAACACAACATTTAAAAATACACTGTGGCATACAGAGTAGCTAAAGCTAAGTGAAACTGAGAAAAATTAGAGAAGCAGGATCACTTTCTCACTTTCTCTGCTGAAGTTTGATTATAAAAGAATTTGATGATATGCCTCCCCTGAAAGTAGGTCATAAGTTACTTATTCCAAAGAAGCTTACCCTATACCTGAAGGCTAATAAGAATCTGAATAACCATATCTCTCTCATTTCCTCCTGTTTGTTAGCATTGGATCACACCATTTCCCTCCAGTCACACTGGTGCATGACCATTTGTTAAGATACTTTTCCCTGGGTCATTGGGGCCGGCCTTCCTTCCTTCCTTCCTTCCTTCCTTCCTTCCTTCCTTCTTTCCTTCCTTCCTGTGGTACTGGGGATAGAACCCAGGGGCATTCCACCTCTGAGCTATACCTCCAGCCCTATTTTTTTTTATTCTTTATTTGAAACAGAGTCTCA
Source organism: Muscardinus avellanarius (assembly GCF_963383645.1). Classification (NCBI taxonomy): domain Eukaryota; kingdom Metazoa; phylum Chordata; class Mammalia; order Rodentia; family Gliridae; genus Muscardinus; species Muscardinus avellanarius. Next base: position 134,621,423 of record NC_137787.1, on the reverse strand, counting down.
CTGAGTTGCAGAGGGCCTCACTAAGTAACTGAGGCTGTCTGCTAACTGTAGTCCTCCTGAAATACTGAGATTATAAGCGTGCAACACCACGCCTGGCCTGGCTCTTTATTTCTGAAGGTTCCTATGTCATGTAAGACTTATATTCAATAAATTTATTACACTTTTTTGTGGTAGATCTGTCTTTTGTTATAGGGGTGCTAGCCATGAATGAGGAAAATATTTAAAAATGAAAGATGAAATAATTCTCTCAATTATGACACAGGGTACTGTTAAGAATATCTCAGATAACATTTTTTTCTATCTTAGAATCTCACAATTTATTGATTCATACAGCCAGCCTCTAGAACTTAAAATACATGGGAAACTGTTTTCAATATGACAGCAAATAAAGAATAGGTTGGAAAAAGAAACAGGCAAGAGGCTATGGAGAGATGTTTCAAGATCTCTGGGGACTCTGGATACAAGAGTTGAATAGAAAAAAAAAAGCAGGTAAACAAAAGAAATCAGTATACATTTTTTTTTTTCAGGTCTGGGGATGGAACCTAGGGGCATTTCTTTGACCTCCGAGCCACACACCCTGTCCTGTTTTTTTTTTTTTTTTTTAATTATTCTGAAACAGGGTCTCACTAAGTTTTGGAGGGCCTCACTAAGTAACTGAGGCTGTTAGTGAACTGCAGTCCTCTGGTCTCAACCTTCTGAATGCTGGGATTACAAGTGTGTGCCACAACACCTGGCTAGTATACAGTTTTAAAACATAAATTTTACAGCATATATATTTTAATATACTGCTTTAAATATAAGTAAATATATACTAATATTTGAAAGTAATATCTTTTTTTTAAATTTATTTTTTATTGGTGCAATGTATTCATACATCATAGTGGTATAAAGAAAATACTTTTGTAGACATACATGCACATCTCGCCCAGTTAGCCCCTACCACGATCCCCACCCCATTCCCTCCCCATCCCTCCTTCCCACGCTTGGCTTACTGGTTGACATCTAGTATTATAGCAATTTATACAATATTAACATTGATAATCTCATATAACAGTTTCATTTGTCTGGTACCAAACTTTTGATGACTTAAAGATAACATTTCAATATTTCTTTTTGCTTTCTTTCTTACCAGAGAATATTTTTTTCTTTTTTTTTTTTTTTAGGTGAAACTATCATACATTTATTTATTTATTTTTCAGAAAAAATCTATCCTGATATGGAATATGGACTCTAGATACCCAAAACAGTCTCAAAGAAGAACAAAGCTAGAAGATGTATATTTTCTGATTTCAAACCATATAAAGCTACAATAATTGAAACAGTGTAGTACTGTTCTAAAGGCAGATATATAAACCATTGGAGCTAAATAAAAGCCTAGAGATAAATTCTTCCATACATTGTCAAGTTATTTTTGACAAGGTTTCCATGAACTTTTGGTGGAGGAAATACTAGTCTTTTAACTAAATATTGTTGAAAAATAATAATAAATGAAAAAGAATAAAATTGGACCCTTACCTAACACATATACAAATATTAACTCAAAATAGATAAAAGACCTAAATATAAATCTTAATACTATAAGCTTTTAGAAGAAAATCTGGGTCATAAAACCTCACAACATTGAAATTGGAAGTGATTTCTTGGATATGATTTCAATGGCACAGGCAACAAAAGAGTAAATAAACTCCCTAAAAAATAAAAAAAAATATTGTATATCCAAAGACAATGTAAACAGAGTTAAAAGTTACTGATCCTTTTCCAAGAGTTCCTCCTATGACCCATTTCTCCCTAACTCTCACATATTAGGGAAAGCATCTGATTTCTTATTTTTTGTGCCTGACTAATCTCACTTAGCATAATGTCCTCCAGTTCCATCCATTTCCCTGAAAATGATGTAATTGAGTTTTTTTTTGATGGCTGAGTAAAATTCCATTGTGTACATATCCCACAGTTTTGTAATCCATTCATCTGTTGATGGACATCTTGGCTGGTTCCATAGTTTGGCTATGGTGAATTGTGCAGCTATGAACATAGATACACATGCATTAGTTTGGTAGTTTGGTTTCTTTTCTTTTGGGTAGATACTCAACAGTGGTATTGCTGGATCAAATGGTAGATTTGTTCCCATTCTTCTGAGGATTCTCCATACTGTTTTCCAAAGTGGTTGCACTAATTTGCAATCCCACCAACAATGTCTTAGAGTTCCCACTTCTCCACATCCTCGCCAGCATCTGTTGTTGTTTGTGTTTTGAATGATGGCCATTCTAGTTGGAGTTAGGTGAAATCTCAGGGTAGTTTTGATTTGCATCTCTCTGATTGCCAGTGATGTTGAGCATTTTTTCATGCATTTATTGGCCATTTGAATTTCTTCTTTTGTGAAGTGTCTATTTAGTTCATTTGCCCATTTTGTTATTGGATGCTTTGTTTTCTTAGTGTTGAGTTTCTTGAGTTCTCTGTATATTCTAGATATTAGTCCTCTATCAGTGGTGTAGGTGCCAAAAATCTTCTCCCATTCTGTTGGCTCTCGATTGAGGTTCTTGATAGTTTCCTTTGCTGAACAGAAGCTCTTCAGTTTCATGCAATCCCATGTATTGATTCTCCTTTTAATTTGTTGTGCCTTTGGGGTCTTGTTGAGGAAATGTTTGTCTGTGCCTATGTGTTGTAGTGTTGGACCTATGCCCTCTTCAAGGAGTTTCAAGGTCTCTGGTTTAATTTCCAAGTCTTTGATCCATCGTGAGTTGACTTTTGTACAGGGTGAAAAAGTGGGATTAACATCCAATTTTCTGCATATGGTTAACCAGTTTTGCCAACACCATTTGTTGAAGAGGCTATCTTTTTTCCAGTGTATGTTTTTGGCCCCTTTGTCAAAAATCAATTGGCTGAAAGTGTGTGGACTTGTTTCTGGGTCTTCTATTCTGCTCCATTGGTCTATATATCTGTTCTTTTGCCAGTACCATGCTGTTTTTATTACAATGGCTTTGTAGTATAGTTTAAAGTCAGGTATTGTGATTCCTCCTGCGTGGTTTTTGTTGCTGAGAACTACCTTGGCTATTCTGGGCTTTTTGTTATTCCAGATAAATTTAAGGACTGATTTTTCTATGTCTGTGAGGAATGATCTTGGTAGTTTAATGGGCATTGCATTAAATCTGTAGATCACTTTTGGGAGGATGGCCATTTTAATGATATTAATTCTGCCAATCCATGAACATGGAAGGTCTTTCCATCTTCTAAGATCTTCTTCGATTTCTTTTTTCAGTGTTTTATAATTTTCTTTGTAGAGATCTTTTACTTCCTTGGTCAAGTTTATTCCTAGGTATTTTATTTTTTTGTGGGAGATCCTGAGTGGAAGTGCTTTCTGAATTTCTTTTTCAGTGGATTTATGGTTGGTGTACAGGAAAGCTTCTGATTTTTTAAGATTGATTTTGCATCCAGATACCTTGCTGAATTTGTTGATCAGTTCTATAAGCCTTTTGGTTGAGTTTGTTGGGTTTTCTAAATATAGTATCATGTCATCTGCAAATAGTGAAAGCTTAAGTTCTTCTTTTCCTATTTGTACTCCTTTGATTTCCTTTTCTTGCCTTATTGCTCTAGCTAGAGTCTCTAGTACTATATTGAAGAGAAGTGGTGATAGTGGACATCCTTGTCTCGTTCCAGTTTTTAGGGGAAATTCTTGAAGTTTTTCCCCATTTAATATGATGTTGGCAGTGGGCTTATTGTAGATTGCCTTAATAATGTTGAGATATGTTCCTTCTATTCCAATTCTCTGCAGTGTTTTTTTATCATAAATGGATGTTGAATTTTATCAAATGCTTTTTCAGCATCTATTGAGATGATCATGTGGTTTTTGTCTTTGATTCTGTTTATATGATGAATTACATGGATTGTTTTTCGTATATTGAACCAGCCTTGCATCCCTGGGATGAACCCTACCTGTTCATGGTGAATGATTTTCTTGATGTGGTTTTGAATGCGTGTTGCTAGTATTTTGTTTAATAGTTTTGCATCCAAGTTCATCAGAGATATAGGCCTGTAGTTTTTCTTCCTTGAACTGTCTTTATTCGGTTTGGGTATTAGTGTGATGTTGGCTTCATAGAATGTATTTGGGAGAGTCCCGGTTTTTTCTATTTCCCGAAATAGTTTGAGTAGTATTGGGATTAGTTCTCCTATAAAGGTTTTATAGAATTCACTTGGGAAACCATCTGGTCCTGGGCTTTTCTTTGATGGTAAGCTCTTTATTGCTATTTCAATCTCTTTGATTGTTATTGGTTGGTTTAAGTGTTCTATATCTTCTTGACTCAGTTTAGGAAGGTTGTATTTATCTAGGAAGTTGTCGATTTCCTCCAGATTTTCCATTTTGTTGGAGTATAGTTTTTCAAAGTAGTTTCTGATAATCGTCTGGATTTCTACGCTGTCAGTAGTAATGTCTCCTTTTTCATCCCTTATCTTCATAATTTGGGTTGATTCTCTCTTTTTTTTAGTTAGGTTGGCTAGTGGTTTATCAATCTTGTTAATTTTTTCAAGAAACCAGCTTTTGGTTTTGTTGATTTTCTGTATTGTTTTTTTATTCTCTATTTCATTAATTTCTGCTCTAATTTTAATAATTTCCCGTCTTCTGCTGGCTTTGGGGTTCAATTGTTCCTGCTTTTCAAGGGCTTTGAGGTGTGTCATAAGGCTATTTATTTGAAGATTTTCTGTTTTTCTTATGTGCGCACTCAGTGCTATAAATTTTCCTCTTAATACTGCCTTCAAAGTGTCCCAGAGGTTTTGATATGTTGTTTCTTTATTTTAATTTGTTTCTAGAAATTTCTTGATTTCACCTCTTACATCTTCTATGACCCATTCTTCATTCAGAAGTGTGGTGTTCAGTCTCCACATGTTTATGTTGTTTCTCTGGGTCTTCTTATAGTTGATTTCTAGTTTCATTCCATTATGGTCTGAAATGACACAGGGAAGTATGTAACATTTTTTAAATTGGCTAGTGCTCATTTTGTGTCCCAGGATGTGATCTATTTTGGAGAAGGTTCCATGAGCAGCTGAGAAAAATGTAAACTCTGCTGTAGTTGGGTGAAATATTCTATATGTGTCCAAAAGGTCCATTTGGTTAATGGTGTTCTTTAGTTCTGAGACATCTTTACTGACCCTTTGTCTGGAAGATCAGTCTAGTATTGTGAGAGGTGTGTTGAAGTCTCCCAGTATTATTGTGTTGGGATTTATGTGTGGCTTCATGTCACAAAGAGTTTGATTTATGAAAGTAGCTGCCCCTATGTTTGGGGCATAGATGTTGATTATTGTTATTTCCTCTTGCTGGATTATTCCTTTTACCAGTAAAATGTGACCTTCTTTGTCTCTTCTAATAAGTTTGGGTTTGAAGTCTAACTTGTCTGATATCATAGTTGCTATTCCTGCTTGTCTTCGAGTACCATTAGCTTGGATTACCTTGCTCCAGCCCGTTACCTTGAGTTTGTTCCTATCTTTACTTGTGAGGTGTGTTTCTTGTAAGCAGCAGATGGATGGATTCTGGCTTTTAATCCATTTTGCCACTTTATGTCTTTTTATTGGGGAGTTGAGGCCGTTTACATTCAGTGTGATTATAGAGAGATAATTTTTAATTCCCAACATGTTAAGATCTTATTTCTGTTTGAGATACTGTTTATTCTTCTTTGCTTAGTTGTCTGCTGGATGGGAATTCTTGTTTCTTTGGTTCTGGCGTGAATTACCCATTTCCTCTTTGCAGTTAATCTCTTTGAGTATTTTCTCTAGCGCTGGTTTTGAAGACATAAATTCCCTCAGTTGCTGTTTGTCATGGAAGCTTCTTATTTCCCCATCGAATTTGATGGATAGTTTTGCTGGGTAGGAAATTTTTGGCTGGAAGTTGTTTTCTTTCAGAGTTTGGAATATGTTACTCCAAGCCCTTCTGGCTTTCATAACTTGGTTTGGGAAGTCTGGAGTGATTCTAATTGGTTTGCCTCTGTATGTCACATGGCCTTTTGTTTTTGTTGCCTTTAAGATTCTCTCCTTGGCTTCCACATTAGTCATTTTGACAATTATGTGGCGTGGGGATCCTCTTCTCTGATCCTGTCTAAAGGGAGTTCTATAAGTTTCCTGGACCTGTGTATCGACCTCTTGCTCTATGTTTGGAAAATTTTCTGCTATTACTTCCTTGAAGAGATTGTTGATCCCTTTGGTTTCACCTTCTTTTCCCTCCTCTATTCCAATTATTCTTAGGTTAGCTCTCTTGAAATGGGCCCATATTTCTTCAATGTCAGATTCCTGCTGTCGGGTTTTTTTTTCTAAATTAGAAACTATGCGTTCATTTTTAGAATGATCATCTTCAAGAAGCGAGATTCTATTCTCCATGTGGTCTAATCTGTTGTTTATACTTTGAATTGAGGCCTTTACTTCATTAATTGCATCCTTTATCTCTTTTTGACTCTCTCTAAATTCTTTTCGAAAGTCCTCTATTATTTCTAAAGTTATTTTCCTAATTTGATCTTCTAGAGATCTTTGGGTTTCTGTGTTATCAGATTCTGATGTTGTGGTGTTGGCATTCACTGCTCCATTGTTATTTCTCTTTCCCATGATTTTGGAAGTTTGAGCCTTCTCTGGGTTCTTCCCTGAGTCACTACGAGTTCACTTAAGATGCTCTGGATCTCTAGTCTATGGTATCTCAGTCACCACTACTCCTTTACTGTGTTGTATCACAAAGTCTCAGACCCAGGGAGTCAATCAAGGCTGCTTAGACCGTGGGGGGTGCCAAGTTGGGCGTTCTCCAGTGGGGAGTTGTGACTATGGTATGATATCTCTGCCACTGCCACTCCCCCACTGGGCTGCACTGCTAAAATCTCCGACCCAGGGAGACTATCTGCGCAAGTCCCTGGGAGTGCAGTACTGGGATTTCTCCCCTAGGGGCCGCAATTTGACTCACGGTTGTTGAGTGCGCTGATGGAGCTGTAGTGAACTCGGTGGATTCGCTGCTGCCGCCACTGGCAATATGGCACCACTGCCACGCCCTCGGCCGTGATGCGGCGTATTTCTTCTCTGGTTTTGAACTCTGCTCTGAGTCCTTGCCAGTTGTGCTGCGCCCAGCCCTTGAGAGCTTTAGATGTTCCCTGCACCAACAAAACTGCTGACTGCCGCCCGGCTGTTCAGCACCTGCTCACCTCGGCTTGCTGTCCACCCCTCCTCTCAGGCGCCTGGTGGCTGGTTGAGTGGGTTGGTCTAGGGCCGTCCAGTGAACTTGCCGCTGCCGCAAGCAGTAAGACGCTGCTTCTGCATCCTAGGCCGCGAGGCCAGAGTACCTCCTCTCTGGATTTGAGCTCTGTTTTGAGTCTCCCTCCTCTCTGGAGCCTGGTGTTGCTAGGGGAGATGTAGGCCGCGCCGCTCCGGCTGCTCTGCGCCGCGGCTCTGGCTGCTCCGCACCACGGTTCTGGCCGCTCCGGCTGCTCCGGCCGCTCTGCACCGCGGCTCTGGCTGCTCTGCACCGTGGGTCTGGCCACTCCGGCCACTCCGGCCGTTCCGCGATGCGGCTCTGGCTGCTCCCGCTGTTCTGGCCGCTCCGCTCCGGCTGCTCTGGCCGCTCCGCTCCGGCTGCTCTGGCCGCTCCGCTCAGCTGTTCTGGCCACTCTGCTCCGGCTGCTCCGGCCGCTCCACTCCACGGCTCCGGCCACTCCGCGCCGCCGCTCCAGCCAATCCGCGCTGCAGCTCTGACTGCTCCGGCTGTTCTGGCCGCTCCGCTCGGCTGCTCTGGCCGCTCTGCTCAGCTGCTCGGAATCGCGACTCCAGCTGCTCTGTACCGCGGGTCTGGCCACTCTGGCCGCTCCGGCCGTTCCGCGCCGCGGCTCTGGCTGCTCCGGCTGCTCAGGCCGCTCCGCTCCGCGGCTCCCCCCAATCCGCACTGCGGCTCTGGCCGCTCCGGCTGCTCCGGCCGCTCCGTGCCGCGTGGGCGCGGCTCTTCGGGCTGGTTTTTTTCCGGTGTCTTGTTTTTCCAGCCCTTTTTCTCTGTCCCTTGTATTTACCGTTTTTATTTCTTTGCTGTGGTGTTTTCTGGCTCTGAAAGGCGCTGGTTTTGAGGTAGTAGAGTTGGATTGTTAGCGGGACTTGTAAGTGCCGCTTTCCTCCGTCGCCATCTTCCCGGAAGTCGAAAGTAATATCTTTTATTGAATTCAATGAGATGTCTTTTAAGTCTAATGAAGTTAATTTAACAATTTCCTGTCATATGTTTGCATTTGGTTTTTATGACTTGAAGTAAACACATTGAAACCATCCTCAACCATACATGTAATAGAAAATGCTGTCATAATTAGCTACTTGTCAAACAAATGGGTGAGGAAGCCTTAGCTGGATCTCAAATCTTTTTAATTAGACTGATTAAATCATGTTTTGTCCTCGAGTGCTTTTGAAGTTCAATTAACTTTTCTCAAAAATGCTGGCAAACATATTTCACATCTGTTTAAAACCACCCAATCTGTTAGTGTAAAATGTTAACTGATCTTTAAGGCTAATCATCATATCATCCAAATGAGGGCAGTATATTTCTGAGTCAGTATCTTTTGTCTTTATCTTAGATAATGTTGCAAAGCTGAAAACTATAAAAGTCCTCACTGAAAAAGCATGACTGACTAGATGGTCATGTGCCCCCCAAATCCCTATGTTGAAGTCCTCAAAGTGATGGTAATTAGAAGGTGTGGCCTTTGGAAGGTGATTAAGTCATGAAGACAGAGCCTTCATGCCTGGAATTAGTGCCGTTAAAAATAGGTTCCTGCCGGGTGTGGTGGCGCACGCTTGTAATCCCCACGCTTGGGAGGCAGAGACAGGAGGATCGCACAGGTTCAAAGCCAGCCATGCGCGCTGGCTTAGGAGACCCTGTTTCCAAATAAAAATGTAAAAATAGGTCTGGGAGTGTAGCCCGGAGGTAGAAGGACTTCCAGGAACCACAGTACCACCAAAAAAAAAAAAAAAAAAAAGGTTTCTGCTATTTGTGGATCCAGCAAAAAGGAAGCCTTATATGAATTAGAGAATGGATCTTAACCAAAGAACCTATTGGCATCTTTGTCTCAGACATCACAGCTACTGGAACTGTGAGAAGTAAATGTTTGTTGTTTATAAGACACCCAGTATACAGTATTCTTTTATAACAACTTAAGAGAGCAAGGTTATTTTAAAAAGTATCATATTTGTTGATAAATCCATGAAAATTCCTTTTACTGTTATGCGCTTGATCTCCTTAAAGTGTAAGAAGGACTTCATTTATGGAAATGCTGTAAGTGCACCATTTCAGTAGGGAGGTAGGGCTGCCCCCTCCTCACCCATGTGATGGCATTAGCGATAGGCAGAGACCCTGAGGCTCCTACTTTCTGATGTGAGGTCTGATGAAGTTTGAGCATCATCTATGATTATTTTTGCTAAAAATGTTTAACATGCCCCAAAATCTATGAAACATTTCCTGTTTATAAGGGAGTGAGGGAGGAATGTATTAAATCACACAATGAAGAAGCAATCAGAAAAATTTAGAATGCCATCTCAAAATCATAAAGATGTGGTAATGACATTGTGGTTATAGAAGGGAATGCCCCTATATTTAGGAGACTGATGATTAAGAATGTAGGGGTGAATTAGCATGACAACTGCATTCTGCTTTGTAATGTTTTGTCCAAAATATACATACATATAGGAAGCAGTTATTGAATCTAGGTGCATGGATATTCATTGCCCTAGTCCTTCAACTTTTTTTAATATTCAAAATATAAATATTAGTTTGGTGTAGTGGCACATGTCTGTAATCTCAGTACTCGAGAGACTGAGACAGGAGAATTACAGGTTCAACAAATAGTGAGACTCACATCAACCTAGTGAGACCCTGCTTCCAAATAAGAAATAAAATTGTGCTGGGGATGTAGCTCAAGGGTAGAATGCCTCTGGGTTCAATCCCCAGTACCATAAACACACACACACACACACACACACACACACACACACACATTAGTGGGGTGTGTGGTCAGAACAGGGTCTTAAAGAATGGCTTCTCTGTTTACAACACACCCAACAGGAATCTGAGGCCATGTGACTAGGGGCAAAACCCTCATGGTCTCCCTCTGAGCAATGATGTCCCCTCTGGGGTAATCATTAGGGTTGAAGAATGGGGTAGGTGAGGGAGGAGTGGATGGGTGGTATAATTGAAAGTAAAATTGGCCAAATTGTGTTTTTATGTATATTCTAATGTGACACAATGAAACCCAAAACTATATAATTGAGGTACACCAATAAGAAGAAAAAGAAAAGAAAAATAAATATACATATTAGTATACAAAGTGTAAATTAAGATAATTCCAATTTTTTTTTCAGGATCTTTTTTTTTTTCCAAAATAAGCCCAGACCATTAAACAAGTGAAACTCCAACAAATAAGTCTTTTCCAACAGCGAGAAAAACTGTACAGTTACTCAAAGCTGATTCTGCCAGTGGGGCTGGGGACAAGTAGTAGGGAAGGCGAGATCATGGAGGAAGAGAGAGAAGGAGAGGTCCTGCCCATCAGAGTGGGGCCGCCTGCGTCCTACACTCTGCTGTCAGGTGGGGAGGGGTAGCTCGCTCTCACCTCCCTTTGTATGTGGGAGGGTGTCCCTCACCACCTCCCAGTGCCAGGCAGAGTCAGCTCACCCTGAAAGGGAGTGGACAGAATAGGACCAGCCAAGGAGAGGTGAGGGTCCTATGAGGGACACCCTGCTGATTCCAAACAAGGTGGCCCATCCATCCCACTTCCTATGGCTAGTGGGAGGGGGCTGGAGAAGCCCTGGGAGCTTGAGGGGAATGAGCAAAGGCACAGAAACATGGAGGGGCCGGGGTGGGACTTGCATAGGTTGATGAGTGTGCAAAAGGTACATAAATAAACCTGACACCCCACCTAGCCCGGCACTGGGAGAGGAAGTGGGGACCCAGAGGGAGATCTCCAGGGCTGCTCTACCCCCTGGTCTCTTCCACTTCCCTGGGCTCAGAGTGGAGGAAGGTTCACAGACCAGGGGGACAGGAGCAAAGTCTGGGGAATGGGCTGATAGTGCAGGAAGGGTGGTGGTTTTCATTTTTGTTTTTTGTTTTTTTCCCCAACATTTTGTATCTTTAATAACATACATAATGGTTTCCAGCCATATTCATAACAAAAGTTATTCATAAAATGTATCTAAAAATAACATTTTTTCCTTTTCCATGTGAAAAGCTTGAGGATGTCCCAATGAGGGGGTAAGTTGAGGAGGAAGAGAAGGCTGGAATGAAGAACCCTGGCTTCCCCACAGTCTGAACCTCCAAATCCTCTCTCCATCTGGCCCCAATACAAGCCCTCATCAGAAACAGGGATCAGAGGGTCTGTGTGACTTGGGCTGGGATGCACCTCTGGATTATGATATAGTGTTCCACTTATATGAGGTCATGACATAATGGGGTGGGGGTTGAAAGAAAAGGTGGGGTGGGAAATAAACCAAAAACCAAACAATCCCCTTTCCCATATTCCTAACCCCCAAGTCTTTCACCAGACCTAGGAGTGAAGAAGGGAGTGTGTTGGTGGGGGAAGGGGATGTTAAGGCAACAGACTCCCTGATCTCACCTGGCTGCCACCTTCAACCTCTGCATCTGAGGAGCCAGGGCTGGGAGAGGGAGAGGGGAGAGGGTTCTGGGGGAGGGGGCTCTGCCCTCTCCACTCAAAAAGTTCAGGACCCCTCCCACTGTCTTGGCTCAAAGAGAGGCCTGGGGATTTAAAAATGATGGGGAATGATCAAAGAGAAAAACCGTTAAGAACTATATAAATATGTATCTATCTTAAATAGGCCTAAGAAATTAATTGTAGAGAACCTCTGATAAAACAGGGCGAGAGGTGAGAGGAAGGTGGTGACGGTCCTCAGGGAATGATGGGAGTGGGGACAGTCTAGAATGGAGAGGGGAGGGAGATGCTTCCCCTCCTCACCCTCCTCTCCCCAGCTCCTCTCCAGTAACCATGTCAAAGGCTTCAAGCAGGCTCCACAATGTAGCGGTCAGTTTGTCTGGGGAGTCTGCTCCCTTGAGGAGGGGCCAGCAGTCAATGGTCTGGAGGAAGCAAGGGTGAGCCAAGGCCAGGTGGGGGATGTGGGAGGGATGGAGGGGCAGGCAGTCTAGCCAGTCCTTGCCCCTTTATCCTGGCTGCCCCCTCTGTCCCCTGGCCTCAGCAGAGATCTCTCCATGGGCCTGGGAGTGAGCAAGGCATGTGCCAATGTTAAACAAAAGTTAAAAGGGTGAGAGAGTAGAAAAATATTAGAATGTATAGCTGAGCCAGCCCACCCTTTCTCAGCCGTAGAGAAGCCCGTTGGGGGTTGGCTCCCGCCCGCCGCCCCGGTAGCCTATGGGTGCGCTGGGCTGTGGGTCCCGTCCGATGGTGGAGGTTTTGTCTGTCCCATCTGTGATAAGAAAGGGAGGAAGGGAGGAAGATCAGGAGCTGGCAGGAGGCCTGAGGAAAAGGCACTCACGTGGCCTGTCATACCAGGTGGGACCTCCCTGGAGCCTGGCCTCCCCTTGGGACCCTCAGGATGACTGAGTTCCTTGCTCAGAGGTGGAGACGCTGGGTAGGTGGGAACTGGGTCAGGGAAAGAGGAAATGCTCACCACCCATGGCATGTTCTGTCATGCTCAGACACAGAGACTCCAGGGTGGGATTGATCTCCAGGTCAGGCCCGGGTACCGGGCAGTCTGGAGGGAACATGAGAATGGCCTGGGGTGACGAACGGACCGGGAGTGAGTGGGTACGCTGCACAGAGCTGCGGCTCTGGCTGGGCATGCTGCCTCCAGGACTGGCAAACTACAGGTTCTGTCGGCCCTGGCCCCCAATGCTGGGGCTGGTGAGGGCATGTAGGGGAGAGACACCCCCAGTGCCCGAGGGGCTCAGTAGGCCCATCCTGCCAGGTGGGAGGGCCCGTGGAGGCAATGGGAACTGCCGCTGGGTCCGCAGGGCCACCCCCATCCCCACAGAGCCAGCTATGGGGAGTGAGTTGGAACCAAATGCCCAGCCCTTCTGTTGCCGGGAGTTCTGCATGTCCAGTGCGGCTTTGCGTGGGAATGTCCGGAGGAGCTTCAGCACTTGCTGTTTCCAGGACAGTAGCCGCTTCTTCTGTGTCTCTGTGAAAGCCTCATGAGTCAGGCACTTTTCAATGAACTGGAGGTAACTAGTGATGTTCTCCTCGTCTGGTCGGGACACCAGCAGCTGGGTGCACACTTTGCCCATCACCCGTGTAAACTGGCTGGGGATGTCTCCATCGGCGACGGGAGCTCACTGCCATCAGTGGGAGCTGGAGCTGGTGGAGGGGGGTAGCTCTCTGCAGCTGGAGGGTCATTTGCCTCAGTGCCCTTGTCTGTGCTAGGGTGGGCTAGGGGGCGCTCAGCACCTGTCAGGGGCAGCTCCCCCCGGCCCCCATCCTTAGCAGTAGGGGTGGCAGCAGCAGCGGCCACAGTGGCCTGAAGGACACTGAAGGCCTTGATAGGGGTGATGATGATCTGCTGCAGTTCCTGCAGAGCATTCCGTAGATTCCCACCTTCCAGCACATCCTTCTCTAGGGACTTGAGGACACTCTGCCTTTCACACAGCTTCTGGATACTCAGGGCAATCTTATGGCGAGCACCTTTGGTGACATTCTGTGACTCCAGGTGCTGCTCAGTAAGTGTCATCATCTCCTCGTAGCTCATCTGTGAGAAGAGGGCTGCATACTTATGCAAGTGGAGGCTCTTGAGCCATGAGGGTACATCTTTCATACCACTGCCGTCCTCCTGTTAAGTGTTCTGGCTGGAGCGCTGTTCCTCCGTCTGCTCACTGCCAGAGGAGGCCACACTGCTCTGGGGCGAGAGGGGTGCGTGGTCGGGCGTGATGAAAGCAGCCCGAGCACTGAGCTCCTCTGGACTCGACCACTCACCAGGGGCCTGGGGACTTGTAGGGATGAGAGACATGGAGCGCTTCAGTGGGCTAGGGTGGATTTGGCAGGGGAGACCTGTGTTTGCATTGCTCCCAATACTGTTGATGGCTGGTGGCACTGAGCTGGAAGTGTGGAAGGGCACATGTCCGTTTTCTTGGGGTGGCTTGTCCTGCAAGCCTGCCCCTGCTTCTCCAGGGCTCAGCTCTGCAGGTCCTCCCCACTCATCTGAGCTCTGGTGTGAGTGGTAGGAGGGCTCTGGCCAGGTACAGAAGCCACTAACCAGTCGCTCTTCCAGGTGGCTCAGCCAGAGTGCCAGTGCATTGCGGTCCTCCAGTGTGGTGGCTGGGTGGATGAGGGCATAAGAGAGCAGCTGGTGGCTCTCCTCAATGAAGGCATTGCTCTCAATAGAGTAGGCCAGCACTTTCTGCAGCAGCCTCATGTACTCTGACTTGGCCTCCGTGTTGCCTGGCTGAAGCAGGGGCAGGTGGGACAGCAGGAGGGACACCACCTTCTCTTTGGACTCTTGTTGCCACTGGCTGACAATGGCAGCACTGTTGGCCTCCGACTCCAGAAGGTGAATGTCATTGCAGTCCGCCAGTGAATGCTCCAGGCAGAGCTGCAGGAAGCGGGCCTGGGTATGGGTGACCCGCTTCAGAAGTGACAGCAGGGCCACTCCTGCCGTCCTGCCGTCCTCCTGTTAAGTGTTCTGGCTGGAGCGCTGTTCCTCCGTCTGCTCACTGCCAGAGGAGGCCACACTGCTCTGGGGCGAGAGGGGTGCGTGGTCGGGCGTGATGAAAGCAGCCCGAGCACTGAGCTCCTCTGCTCACACTCATTCCAGCCCTTGAACCAGCCAGCGAGGATGCCCACCTGGTCTCGGAACATCATGGTGCCGGGTCTGGGGCCAGGGTGGGAGAGATGGTGGTGGCAAGGGTCACATGGTCTCTGCTCTGGGCTCCTGTTACCTCTACCCTGAAGACCAGGGCTTGAGGATGTTCCCTGGCATGGTGGCAATGGGTGGTGGGGGAAGGAGGGAACCTGCTCACATCGGGGGAGGTCTTGGTCCAGTCACACCTCTCCAGGTTCCGCCTCAGCCGCCACCGCTGTCCCCGGGGGCCTCCTCAGGCCACTTCAAATGCAGCTGCAGCCATCGTCTCCTCTCCGGCCTGTGAACTCCCCTCCCTCCTCCCGCACTGACCACCGCCGCAGCCACCGCCATTCCAATTTGAATAGAGAGATTTTCAAATGTTCTGGAAAGCTGTATTCTCATAATTTTGTAATATTTCAAATTTGATTTTTGATTGATTACATAATACATTTATAAAGTTTTATAATGTGAGACAAGTTTTTCTAGTTTATTTGGTGCTGACAATTGGACCCAGGGGCATTCTACCTCTAAACGACACCCCCAACTCTTTATTTCTTAACTTTGAAACAGAATCTGACTAAGTTGCTGAGGGCCTCATTAAGTTGCTGAAGCTGGCCTCAAATCTGTGATCCTCCTGTCTCAGCTTCCTAAGTACTGGGATTATAGGTGTGTGCCACTGTGTCCAACTGAGACAAGTTTAAAAAAAAAAAAAACCTCCCTTGGCGAATCATTTTATTTACACAAAGCATTCAAACTCCTCACTGATATCTGATAGTTTATGAATAATCTATCACTGAAAGGATTATTTTTTAAACATTCATTGATGATGTCTTTTTCCAAGGCACTTGGTAATTAAGCTACTGATGAGTAATAAAATGATGTATTAAAACACCTGTGTCTTTATTCTGAGCCTCAACACTAGGATGGAGCTCTAAACTGACATAATTGGTGTTTCATTTGTTAAATAAACAATGACATTGGAAAAGGGAATTTCCCTTTAGTTAATTTAAAATGATTCAAATATTGGCAATTCTTTTATTTTTGTCAGTTAATTTTGAAGATAACATTTTTGTTAACAATTTTCTCTTTCCTTGCAAATTTATATTTGCAAATGTTAAAGCTTTGGATCATGTAGGATAATTAATTGTATTATATACTTACAATATTTTTTACAATTTTTAAAAGCAGTATTACAATAAAATGAAAGAAATTATTTAAATTTCTTTTTACTATTTTTGTAGTAATCTATATATAGCTAATAAAACTACTTTTTGATTATTGGGTCAAATACCATACTGGGTTATCATTTATGTGGTTCTGCAATGAAGTCTTGTTGAGTATTCTAGTTTTCAGTTTTCCTTAAATATCAGGAATATATATATATATATAATCTTTGCCAGTTTGTTCAACGTGTTCCTTTATTAAATTTTCACTTGATCTTGAGGATTTGTATTGATTTCATGAGAAAAAAATACATTGGCAAAGTAGCACATTGGTAACTGTTCATTTATACAAAAAGCTGTAAAATCCAGTTATAAACATTTTACCGAATATTTGATGACATTTTAAATTTGTATTTCTGACATTTTGAAAGAAGAGCCAGATGAAGAAATTCATACATTTACTTAGAATCACCATGAATACTACAAGGAACATGCAGACTGATACAGGTGTGTGGTGCTGGCGACTCATACTGTCTGCATCATTGCCCTTGGCAGCATGAGTTTTTGAAATGGGGAACATGCTTTCTGTATAGTTCTGAAAAATCCAAGTAAAGTTTTTCCTCTAATGTTATAGTTCTATTCCTGTGAAATTCAATGTACAGTTATAACACACAAAATATATTCTATATAAAACAGAATCTTAGCTCAGATAATTATAAACAAGGCTTTCACCTGCATCAAGGTCCAGTGAAACATTCAAAAGTTGGACACGATGCATACAGTTCTTTTCTGTCCAAGGCTATCTGCATCTTGCAAGGTGTCTACTATCCCTGACTCTGCCCACTAGCTATCTGTTGTGCTCCCATAACCTCTAATCTTGTGACAACAAAAATTGCCCTTACATATTTAGAAGGCTTCCTGAGGACTATAGTACTTCTTTGAGAGCTGAGAGTCTGAGACAGGAGGATTACAGATTAGAGGTCAATCTCAGCAACTTAATGAGGTCCTCAGCAACTTAGTGACACTCTGTTCTGAATAAAAAATAAAATAAAGCTGGGAGTATATCTCAGAGGCAGAATGCCCCTGGGTTCAAATCTCAGAAACACACACACACACACACACACACACACCAATAAGAAAATAAAATGTT
Organism: Muscardinus avellanarius; assembly: GCF_963383645.1. Taxonomy (NCBI): domain Eukaryota; kingdom Metazoa; phylum Chordata; class Mammalia; order Rodentia; family Gliridae; genus Muscardinus; species Muscardinus avellanarius. The sequence continues at coordinate 134,604,332 of NC_137787.1, read as the reverse complement.
ATAGGTTCTATGGATATACTATCTAGATGGATTCTACCCAGATGATGGCAGAAAGCCTACACAGAAGAGATGATACTTAAATTGAACTGTAAAGACTCAGGCAAACTGGGATAAGAGGCCATGCGAGGCAGAATTAAGATGTAATAAAGTTTATAATAGTTGTAAAATAATAATTGTACAACTGGCACCCACACTGCAGAGGTGGGGTTTACCCAGAAATAATCAAGGAGGTATGTAGAAACCAGATCATGGAAACATTTGTCATGTGTGTGTGTGTGTGTGTGTGTGTGTGAGTGTGTGGTGTGTAGTGTAGAGTAACGGACTGCTGCAATCATATTTGCTTCATATAGAAATGAATGAAGGGCGTAAAAAAGTGTCAGGAAAAATGAGGGGCTGGAGGTATAGCTCAGTGGCATATTGCCTAGCATGTATACGGCTCTGAATCCAACCCCTAGAACTACAAATGAAAAAAATAAACTAAAGTAATGCAGAATGGGAGGAAAGAAAATCAGTTTTTTTCTATAGAATCATTTCCTGGATTTTAGCAAAACTGTTTTTTTTTCTCCGTGGATTTTTTTTTTTCCTTTTTGGTGGTACTGGGGTTTCTGGAAACCCTTCTACCTCTGGGCTACACTCCCAGACCTATTTTTTATACTTTTTTAAAAAAAATTTGTAAACAGGGTCTATTAAGCCAGTGTGGCTGGTTTCGAACGTGCGTGCATGATCCTCCTGTCTCCGCCTCCCAAGCGCGGGGATTACAACCATGTGCCACCACACCCGGCCTCTCCGTGGATTTTTGAAAAAAGTTTGAGATTTTTTGAATCATTACTTCTGATCTAGTAATAACAAACATCTTCCCTTTATCTAACACTCCCTCTAATATCAGTTAGACCTTAGTGTATTTCCTTTCCCTATATCTATAGGCCTTTATATTCTTATTTTTATTTAATTACTTTAACATGTTTCCTGAGATTTAACTTTATTCCTAAAGAAATCTTCTTTTTCTAGCTTAATCTTTCTGTTTTCAGTTTTCCTCTGCTTATGTTCTGATATTAAGACTGACATGTTTTTCAAACCACTCCATTTTTCTGTGATATTTTGAGCAAGCTTATTCCCTAGAGGCAGTATTTTAAAATTATTAGCCTTTATATTTGCCTTTGAGATGGCAAAACTTTCTTCCAGTTATTTCTCTAGTGTACTCTAAGAAGAGAGCATATTTTTAATGAGGGTACCAATTTGTCCTTAAATTGTTTCATTAATAAAACATGATATCCTTTTTATGCTTGAATCCATCATTTCAGACTGAAATCCAGTCTTGGTTTCTATGCGTGGAATTAATGAGTTCAGAGCCAACATGGGTTTATATGGATGGGGTGACTCAAGATTATTAACCAGTCATGTGAATTACGATGAATCCCTAAAGTTTCTTCCTTGGATTTGAATGTAGAACAAAATTTGGAAGAGGAGGATCTGGTACTACCCATTTGAGCCTTACACTAACAATTGAAAGCAAGAATTTCACATACTATTATTCTGTGACTCTCATGAAACAACTTCTTTGCAGTCTACAAGTGAGAGCCACAGTAAAAGCAGGACAGTATCCTCAAACTCTGTCTTTTTCAAGGCCAGACTTCAGTGCGACTTATCACATGATGAGTTTCTTCCCTCTTTCATCCCTGTCTAAAATCACAGATCTACCTGTTTGCACACTGTTCAAAGTCATGTATAGCTGCCTACACACTAGTTATTTTTCTATCTCAATCCAAGTCAGCTTTCTAAGGCCTCTGGCTAAAGCTTGGCTGAGGCTCCTGAGATCAAGTGGTTGCTTCTTATAGTCCCCACAATGTAGAAGCCACCAATTCAAAATCCTTAGGCAGTCTGAGAATTCAACTTATTCATCCACAAAGAAGTAGTCAAATGTCAGCTTCATGAAAACCAGGCCTAAGTTGCAATATTGGCTGGGGAAATGGTCAAGGTTTAAAATCCTGGCATGACCTAAGCTCGGTATAATCCTTGAAAAGGTTAGATTATACCAATCAATTCCACCAGCCTCTGGAAGCCTTGATCTTTATATATTCTAGTTTTGGTTTCCAAATTCACTCAGGGGTGTGGTACAATGGAATTCCCAATACTGACCCTAGAACTAGACAGACCTGCCTATTTTGAATAATCCTAGCACTCATTATGCCACTTCCCTCCCAGGAACAGAACTTCTGCACTAAGCTTATGCCAAGAGGCCCATGATACATGGTCTAGATAGGCAGGCAGACCCAAAGAAGAAGGGTCCAGGAAGAGGATGAGATGGAGCTTCCAAATCTACCACTTAAGTTATTCACTCCTTCTCTTCCATGAGTGAGAGGTCACAGGTGTTTCTAGGACCTGGAAAGAAATATGAAGCAACAAAAAGCAGGCCCCAATATGTGCTTCAATTTAGGGGGCTCTAAAAGTGTTCTTATCTTTGCCATATTATATATAATATATAGTATTATGTGCTATATATTATAATATATAATACATACTATAATTATATATACACTATATACCCAAAGGGAATTAATGCAACTAATTTTATTAGCCCCGAGGAATCATCAGTTTTAAAGCAAAAAATTTAAAATAAGAATGTAATATGGCAAAAGCGCACAGTCAAAAGATGGGGAGATATTAGTTAAGAGACCATGGAAACTTCAAGGAAGAGGCAAAGAAAACTTGTAGCAAATAGGCATGAGAAGTAGGACACTGATTCCGATATTTCTTCAGATATGGAAGATCTTAATGTGAGCAGCAAAGAAAGCCAAGAGGAGAGGTGCTTGACTGACAAAGGTTTCAAAGTTTGGTTTGCAGGGGAAGATGGAACTATTAGTAACCCAGGAAGAGAGAAAAATGGTTCTAATGGAGGAGATGGAGATAATGAGTTGTTTATATAAGAATTTTAAGATATTTTAGGCCATCTTACTAAAAAAGGGATAACAGTGTGACAACAAGAGAAATATGGATAGTAAAAGGATCAAGGAAAAGAAGATGACAAGTGACAAGAGTCTATGTCATTAATAGGAATGGGATTCAAATTTGTCTCTGAGCCAAATGCTGAGTTATGTAGTTCTGATGTGGACAGCATATATCATGCCAGTTAACTAGAGGGGTGGAGAACAAAGATTCTCTATTATCACATCCTTTTCCCTCTTGACACTTGAGCTCTCTTGTACCATCTCCTAACTTGCCCCATCCCCCAGAGTCAGCTACCCATATTTGTTGGTTTTATGTCACCCTTGCTTTATCTCTCAGAGTCTCTATGCTTCTCCATGACTCATGTCTACTATAGGTGTTCCTCCGTATTCCAGGAAGATTTCTGGAACTAATGCTCAATTCCCTGATGTAAAATGGCTTAGTATTTGCATATAACCAACTCACATCTTCCCATATACTTTAAATCATTTTATATTACTTATAATATCTAATACTATATAAAAACTATGTAAAAATTGTTATGCTATATCGTTTGGAGTATAATGACAAGGAAAAATAAGCCTGTACGTGTTCAATGCAGACACATTTTTCCAGGTGTTTTCTTCCTTGCTTGAATCTGTGATGCAGAACCACTGATAGGAAGGCTAACCCACCTGGGTTTTGGGACACCTCTTTTTATACCTGAATTGCTCCAACAGTCTTTTTAGTCTCCCTCTACATGGTACCCATAGGCATCTTTCTACAGTGGAAATGGAATCTGTTACTTTCTGGTTCCAAACTTTTCATTTATTTGTACTGTCCTCTGGAAAAACCACTCATGTGACTCCACAAGGCTTAGATTTCCTCTTTCCCATGGAGTAAACATTTATTGTTTGTTTGTTTGTTTGTTTTAGGACTGGGAATTGAACCTAGGGAAATTCCATCTCTCAGATACACCCCTAGCTCTTTTTATTTTTTTATTTTGAAACAGGTCTCACTAAATTGCTGGGGCTGGCCTGAAACCTGCAACTCAGCTGTTGATCTCCCAAGTACTGGGATTATAGGCATGCCCCATTGTGCCTGCACATAATGTTTTGAAGTGACCTGGCACCCATCTTCCTCCTATTGGTAAGGCCAGCTATATCCCCCCAGAGTGTAAGCTGTTCTGTGGAGTCATCAAGGACAGTCCTCTGTCCTCTGGCCAGCAGCAGGCCCGAATTGGTTCAGTCTGGCTTTCTCTTCAAGGACTTCGAATCTTGGGGGAAATGACACAAAAGCAGAAACATAGGGGAAATTATCTTGGCGGCAGTGCTCTGACAAGGTCACACACAGGGCTGACCTTGGTGATCTTGTCTCTAGCACTGCTGTTTGTCTTTCTGAGTTTGACCCTCTTGCTCTTGAACTGCATCTGTGAGCGCCTGGGATCCTTCTCCTAAACAGAGTTTTGTGTACCTCAACTGGAGTGGGCTTTTACTGTTGCCACCAGAAAATCTACCAGACCAGCTTCGCGTGCTCTTCGGGCCTCAGCTTACATGTCAGACTTTTTATCCTGTCTGGTAGAGTAGGCAGAATTTTATCTGCTTTTACTGTATTTCCTTTCTTCTCTGTCTTCTCAGGCTTCATATGGTTACTCACAGGAGCAGACCCATTCTATTTACATATAGGTCATTCTATTAATCCTTTTAACCTTGGGTCCTTATTTTTACTATCTTGTTTTTATACCAAACTTGTGATTATATCTATAACTATTATTATATTTATAGTTATTTACGAATAACTATAAATACTTTATTTTATAAATACTTTATTTTATACTGAATACTTTATTGATTTTGTTTTTCTTATGTTTTTGAGTTCCTTAGAGTATCTAGGAGTAATTTTCTATGTGGTTGTCTTCACACATGGACACATGATCACCACTTTAGAAATAGAATTCTTTTTTTTTTCTTTTCTTTTTTTGGTGGTGGTACTAGGGATTGAACCCAGGGGCATTCTACCTCCAAGCTACACCTTCATCCCTTTTTATTCTTATTTTTGTATTTGACATAGGGTCTCCCTAGGTTCCTGAGAATCTTGCTCTGTTGCTTAGGGTGGTCTTGAACCTACTATCTTTTTGTTTCAGCTTCTCAAGGACTGGAATTTCAGGTGTGTGCCCATCCAGCTGAAGTTTTATTAAAAGCAACAGCTACAATAACAACAAAACTAAGGCCTACTTTGAATTTTTAGAATGAATTTAGAAATTTCTTAAACTATTATGAAGCATCTTTCCAAATTGACTACTTTTTTCATTTTGGGGGGATATAAAAGTTTATATTATCAGAATATGATGAAGAAACAAAACCCACAGGGATATTGTTTAAGGAACTGAAAATGCCAACCAGCCTTCAAAACAGCCCCCCAAAGTTCCTGCCTCCTGGTACTTATATCTTTTTGTAGATCCCTCCCATTGAATCCATCTTGGTCTGAGTGATCATCAGAGTACAATTGAAACAATAACGTGTGACTTTGGGGGCTAGGTCATAAAAGCTTCTTCCACTTTGCCTGTTTTCTTGAATTTCTTGCTCATAGAACACCAGCCACCATGTTTTGTGAACACTCAAGCTGGAGGGATGGGGGACTGCTGTCTCCTGCCAATAGTCAGTACTAAGTTTTAGAAATAGATACTCCAGCCACAGTTAAAACTTTTAGATCAGGGATTAGCAAACAGTGACCCCTTGTGGCCACCTAGCCTGCCGTCTAGTGTAGTAGAGAAAGCCTATTAGACACAGCCAAGACCTTGCAGTCTATGTTTGCCCTCATGCTATACAGGAAGAGATGTATAGTCACAATAGACACCATGAGTCCATGCTGCTTCTGTAACTGGCAGTGGAGACTAAAATCCTTGGGACAGGTAGTTGAGAAGAGAAGATTGATATGAATTGGCACCTGTGAGATTGACCTGAATTCCATGAGGAATTACTGGACCATGAATTGTTTGTTCACCATTTTCAAACCTTCAACTGTGATGATGCAGAATCAGTGCCCTTTGTCAGGAAGCTGAATAGGTACCTGGCTTGTAAGTTGGAAAGGCTAAAGAAGAGTCTGGTAGGAGATGGAGAGTTATGGGCCCAGCTGCTGCCCCCACCAGCCATGTGACATAATGTGCCTGAGATGCTATAGCACCTTTTGTCCTGCCCAACCATCTGGCATGAAGTCTTATCTTCTGCCCTTTGCATTGGCAAAACCCATAGTTTTTGGTTGGTGAGAGTGACAACAGCACCTCAAGGAAGCTCTAGCTTCTGCCTCACTGGGGGAGGGGGGTCTCTCAGTATTTTTCTTACTTTCTTAAAAGGCCAGATATATTTAGATATTTTGTATAGGAAATTTAAAAAAGAAATTCTAGTCTACAATATTGCTGAAAAGATACGTCTCTGTTATATCTTTATATATTTTTGTTTCTGTTCGATCACTTATTAATTATTTCTTGATACCTACCAGTTAAAAGTTCATCTCCACTCTCTCTTACCTTCCCTATATAGTCAATAGTATCTCTTCCAATTTTGATCTTATAACTTTTCTTCTGTATTCTGGGAGACGCTCTTGAGACTGCTTTTTAGATAACTTATTTAGTTTTCCGTTGCATAAATGCTGAACTGTATTATCTGAAAGAGATTCTGTCTTTTGCCTCTACTTTTGTTTTCTTTCAGCCTTTTCTTATTTCAACCATCTTGTGTCTGTTGGGATTTTACAGAAGGAAACTGATCTTTCCCATAACTCCCTGATCCATTTTTGGAGAGAATGTAGTTTATTTGTTCAGAACACCAAGAAGATCCTGAGAGAAGTTTGTATCTTTTTCTGTAGAGAATTGTTTCTGGAGGTGCGCTCTTCCCTTGAAATTTCTGGATATTCATCCCTTTTTCTCCAGGCATAGAATATTTTATAAGCCTATTTGTTTTTCTTTTCTTTAGGAAATATTTAGCCAGGCATAATGTTTGCCAACAGACTAGGTATAGAGAGTGTTTTTAAGGAATTTTTTAGGTGTTGATAGAATTCCTCACTTAAACTTATGCCTGATGTTCAGGTTGACTTGTACATATTCTGATGCCTGGAATGCATTTATCTATGTTGATATGAGGAACTGAAATAAATAAGTTCTTTTCCTTTGCCATTCTTTCAGAAGGAGAACATTCTGGAGTTTTTGATTGCTAAACATTGGTTCACAAAATGTGATCCCTGACCCAACAGCAGTGACATCACCTGGGAACTTGCCAGAACTGAGAATTATTGGAGTTAGCAAATGGACTCTGGGGATGAGACTCAGCAATTTGTGTTTTAATAAGCTCTCTAGGGAACTGTTATGAATGCTCAAGTTTGAGAGCCACTGGCCTACATCACTTTTCCCAAGGCATTTAAACCTAGTAGATGCCAAGACAATTTAACATTAGTCAAGTTAGTTTCTCACTTCCTGACATGGCCATGAGCAAGTGAAAAGAGAGAGGTTTGAAGACTGGAGGCTGGAACCAGAGGCTGGCTTATAAGATGCTCTGTGGGCATTGCTGCATATTTTTCTGGCAATAAAAATCTCTTTATTGCCAGCCATGGTGGTGCACGCTCATAATCCCAACACTTGGGAGGCTGAGACAGGAGGAACGCACAGGTTTGAAGCCAGCCTCAGCTACTTAGTGAGGCTCTCAGCAACTTAGTGATAACCTGTTTCCAAATAAAGTATAAAACTAGGTCTGTGAGGATAGCTCAGAGGTAGAAAAGCCCCTTGGTTCCACCCCTAGTACCACAAAAAAATCTCTTTATTCCTGAAATAGGAACAAATGTTGTAGATAATTTGAAGTCTTTTCTTGTATCTGTCTTTAATGTTCCATAGAAGAGTATTAGACACATTTAGATATTTATCCAGCAATTAAGTATTTATGGAACATATAATGTATGTCAAGTACTGTGGTAGGCAGTAAGGTACAACAATAAATGACAAATAGGTCATTACAGAACTTAAATTCGATCAAGGGTGAGGCATATATTGACAAACACTTGAAGGAAAAATATATAAAGACTTCCTTCAATTAAATAATACAACTAACAAGCCAGTTAAAATTGGGTAAAATATCTGAACAGAAACTTTAGAAAAGACATATGAATGGCCCGCATGCACATGAAAAGATGCTCATCATCACGTATCATCAGAAAAATTCAAATTAAAGCCACAAGGAAATACATCATACCAGTAGAATACTAGTAGAATGGCTAAAGTAAAAAAGACAATCAGCAGTATTGGCAAGGATGTAAAGTAACTTGAATACTTTTCACTGATGATGGGAATTAAAAATGGTTCAAGCACTTGAAAATCAGTATGTAATTTTTTAAAATGTTAAAATATTCTTACTGGAAATTCAGAAATCTCATTCCTATATATATATATTTTTAAATTTTTATTGGTGCATTACATCATACATCATATTGGGGTAAAAAACTTGTGTGTACAGACATATACACATCACTGATTTAACCCCTACCCAATTCCCACCCCACTCCCTCTCCGTCCCTCCCTCCCTTGCTCGGCTTAGTGGTTGACTTCAATATGTTTAAGTACATTGTGTGTTTTAGAGATTTTCCTCTTCCCCCTCCTTTCTCCTCATTTAGGTTGTCTTGTTTGCTTCTCTATAGGATTTCCTTTTTCATCTAGAGTTCCTCCTATAACCCATTTCTCCCTAACTCTCACATATTAGGGAAAGTATCTGATTTCTTATCTTTTGTTACTAATTCGCATATCTTTATGCAAGAAAAATGAAAACATATGCTCCCATAAATGCTTAAAGAAGAATGTTCACGGTCATGTAATGCTTTTTTAGTTCCAAACTTAAAACAACCTGAGTGTTCATCAGTTCATGAATGGATAAATGAGCATATTATCTCCATAAGCATTCTCACTGCTATATCCAAAATGACTGACCACACAACTTAGAGGAAGGAAGATGCATTTGCTCAGATTTTTTTTAAGATTCTGGATTCAGTCCTTTGAGAACAGGGCTCAGAGCATGGTGGCAAGAGATGGAAAAAGGGAGAGAGTAAGGCTCTGCTTCTACATCATGGAGGCTGGAAGCAAGATAGCAAGCAAGGGGAAGAGAGTAAATTAAATAATCTCCAAGGCTCAGGGACCCTGCCTTAGTAAAGCAAGCACTGCTTCGAACACTGCTACCTTGTTTCTGTGAAGGTTGGAGGAACATTCTAAATCCAGACCATTACTGTTCATCCCTGGCCCCCTAGATCTCATGGCACTTAGTCCATCTCTTAGAGTTCCCATAGTCTTAACAGTCCCAGCAACACTCAAAAGTTCAAAGTCCAATTAATTTGGGATTTGGGGATTTAGGAGCTGGCCTGAGTGCTAAGCTGGTCAGATGTTGCACTGAACTTGGTCAGCAAGAAGAAGAGAACAAGAGTAAGTTGCTGGACCAGAGTCATACACATGGACAGTCATGGCATAAGCAAAGCTCAGTGAGCTGCTCCTAGGATGGACAGTGTCTCTTTAGGACTTTCTGGGCATTTCCCAGTGTCTTTGGCAAGCTCATCCATGCTTATCAAACCATAAGACTTCTACCATCAATTCAAATGTATTAATGATAAGTCCACCAGAGATGAGAAGGCATTTTTGATCCAAGTGTTAGTTACCAACTGCAGCATAGATGTGCTGGTCTGGTTCCTATGTTGACATGTCCAGACGAATTTCTGAAGCTATATGCTGCCATGTTTGGACAAGTTGTTTATCAGTTTTTGTTTGAGCTATATGCTGGCATGTTAAAACAAGTTGTTTATTAGTTCCTAATAATTGTTTTATGTTCCATGCTCTACACAACCCTAAAGGGACGAACAGGGATATAAAAAGAAGGAATGGTATAAAAATAGTATTAAAATCCATCAGGGCAAGCATTTACCTGAGCTCCATTTTTGGCATCTGGGGTACATGGTGGTGAGATGGGATTTCCAAGGGGCCTTGGCAGCCCTACCCCCTGTGGCCTGTTTGACTGCAAGGGACAGCATACTGGATCTTCCAGCCTGCCTCCATGGCTTTCAGTTTGTAGTCTTTCCTCACAGCTGTTCCACATTTATGGCATTTTAAAATTGTGGCTTTTTTTTCTTGCAACCTTGGCTTCACCCTCAAAGCTTCATAAATTGCCCCATTTGGCACTGCTGCAAGGGATTCTGACCTTGCCACACATTGCCTGCCTCCGAGGCTTCCCTCTGAAATATGGATGGAAGCCTCCATGCCCCCTTTTTCCAGCAAAGTCAGTATTATATGAGCATCAAGACTAACCACCAGCAGGAAAGGTAGTTACACCCTTTTCAATCAAAGATGCTGAGTCTACCTCCATCATCATCTTGGACAAGTCAGTCCCCATCATGGGCAGTGCTAGGTCTGCTTCTGTAAAGTCCACAGTGAAGGAATCTGAGGGCATTTATTCAAAATGGTCACCCTTGTTTCCATGTTAACGAACTGCCCTGATTTTATCCCTTTATTTTTTTATTGCAATTTTCAACTGCCTGAACCAAATTTCTTTCTTTGCTTTTAGTCAAAGTGTTCAACCTCCCATCAGCCATCTTACTTTTTTTTTTTTTTTTTTTTTTTTACAGTACCACCTCTCTGGGCCTAGCTTTACATGTGCCTTTCTGGTCAAACTACAAATCCATAAAGTCTCTTTGCTTTGCTTTCTACTCCCAAAATTCAGTGTACAATTCACTGAATGTGGACATTAATATCCCTAATGCAGTTTGAATACATTGCTGTTTTGAGATTTCCTCCACCAGTTTAATCAGTTTATCATCTTTAAATTTTGCCTTATGCAAAGTTTCAGAACACTGGAAAAATGCCGATAACTTCTTTGCCAGAATGTTAACATGTATAACCTTTATTCCATTTTCCTAGGGAGTCCTCTTTGCCCTCCAAAATCTCCTGAGCACAGTCTCTACCATATTGTAGCCCTTTCAACTTCCTCTCAGAAAGCAGTTTCAAAGACTCACAGACCACATAGTCTTAAATATAGCAGTGGTCCCACTTCTCTGGTACCAATTTCTGTCTTAGTTACTATTTTCTCTCCTGTATCCAAGATGACTGACCACACAACATAGAGGATGAGAGATTTATTTTCTTACAGTTTTTTGAGGCCAGGGTATGAAGCTCAGGGCCTGGTGGCAGGGAGTACACAAAAGGAGAAAGCAAGGCTCGTTTTCTTACATCATGAAGGCTAGAAGCAAGAAAGCAAGTAGGGGTAGGAGTAAGATTTATAATTACCAAGGCCACACCCACAGGGACCCATCATTAGCAGCCAACCCCAACTTCCAGCACTGCTACCTTGTTTTTGTGAGGGCTAGGAGGACTTTCTAAATTCAAACCATCACACACACACACATACACACACACACACACACACACACACACACACGCACATATATACACACAAAATAATATTAGCAATGAAAAGGAATGAACTATCAATATATGCAATGATATGAATCTTAAAATAGCATTTTAAGCAAAAGAAATCAGATATAAAACACATACACATACATATATATATACATACACACACATATATATAATGGTTCTATTTGCATAATAGCTATGTATTATATGCTTCCATCTGTATTCTAAAATTAACATTAATATAGAAAGGTATTTTTTTTATTTCCTGTCACTTGGAACTACAGTGCCAGAAAGATCAGTCAAGTGGGGCAAGAGATGGAGAAGGAGATTGGAAGTAAAGAGACCTGAGAATTTTTTGGGGGGATAATGGAAATATTTGATACTTTTATTATAGTAATAGTTATATATTATTTACATTTGCCAAAAGTCAGTAACTGTACACTGAAAATTGAGGTCTTTTATGTAAATTAAACTCAGTAGAGCTATTTATACCTATGCTAATATAAACATAGTGAATATATAATTAAAAAATTTATATTTTAAGTATATGTGCATATAATTATTTTACATATTTTTCAGTAAAAAAGAATAAGCACAGAATTTCAGAAAATGCCAAAAATTAAAAGGGATGTAAGATAGAACAGAGAAAGGATAACAAAATAATTCAGTAACATGGAAATTAAGGGAGGAAAGAATCTGCAGAGTGAGGAGGGGGGTCAAATGTCTTAAATGCTATAGGAAGAGAGAATTTGGAAGGAATTTAATGATATGATCACTAAACAAGAAGAGGCTTTGTTTTCTCCTCTGAAATCTCCACCTATGAGGAGTATACAAGCCAAGAGGAGGTGGAGACTGTCATAGGCACCTGAAGAAAGCCTAAGAATGAAGCTACACATAAAAGGAAGAAGGCTCCTCTGAACTCCTGAACTTAGCCTGCCAAATATTTGCTTCAGCTAGTTTTTACTTGGGTTTCCATCATTCCCATCCAATGGACTCTAGACCAATAAAATGTCCTTCCTGATGTCAACAGTGTCTTTTAGTGATGGCTCATAGTATGCACATCAAAGGGCTAGGGATCAGCTGATTCAGGGAGCAACTGTAAGAGGCATTTCCATTTCTCTGGAAATTTCTTAGTTTTCTCATTTCCTCAACAACTTCTTCTTCTTCTTCTTCTTCTTCTTCTTCTTCTTCTTCTTCTTCTTCTTCTTCTTCTTCTTCTTCTTCTTCTTCTTCTTCTTCTCTTCTTCTTCTTCTTTTTCTTCTTCTTCTTCTTCTTCTTCTTCTTCTTCTTCTTCTTCTTCTTCTTCTTCTTCTTCTTCTTCTTCTTCTTCTTCTTCTTCTTCTTCTTCTTCTTCTTCTTCTTCTTCTTCTTCTTCTTCTTCTTCTTCTTCTTCTTCTTCTTCTTCTTCTTCTTCTTCTTCTCCTCCTCCTCCTCCTCCTCCTCCTCCTCCTCCTCCTCCTCCTCCTCCTCCTCCTCTTCTTCTTCTTCTTCTTCTTCTTCTTCTTCTTCTTCTTCTTCTTCTTCTTCTCCTCCTCCTCCTCCTCCTCCTCCTCCTCCTCCTCCCCTCCTCCTCCTCCTCCTCCTCCTCCCCTCCTCCTCCTCCTCCTCCTCCTCCTCTTCTTCTTCTTCTTCTTCTTCTTCTTCTTCTTCTTCTTCTTCTTCTTCTTCTTCTCTCTCTCTCTCTCTCTCTCTCTCTCTCTCTCTCTCTCTGGATTGAACTGAACCTAGGGCCTCTAGTACACTAGGCAAGCGCTCTAACTATATTCCCAGCTAAAGTTTTTTATTTTCCAATTTCCTAAGCCTAAGCCATGTAATAGCAATATCTTTCCAGAAAAGGAAGGCCATTTTACCCCTTTGACAGGCTCTCCATGCTGATATTTTTATTATTTTAATCAGATCTAAAAAAATGATTACGTTTTTTGTAATTGGTACTAGGGATGAAAACTAGGGGCATTTTGCCTCTGAGCTACACCCCCAGCCCTATTTTATTATTTTTTAAAAACAGGGTCTTGCTAGGTTGATGAGAGTCTCTTTTCTTGCTGAGGCTGTTTTTGAACCTGTAACTCTCCTTTATCAGCCTCCCAAGTACTGAAATTACAAGCTAGTACCACCATGACCAGCTATCCTTTTTTTTTTTTAAGTTAATGGCCACATTGTGAGAGTGTTAAAATATCTTTGAAGACACATGAATTTGTATTTCTGGAAGCAAATCATCATTATAATTTCAGGTATCTAGGTGTTCAGAAACTAGAATAATTTTAAAAATCAGGAAGATGCAGTATGCAGTCTTCATTAATTTTTGAGATGTGAAGATGATTCCCATTTTCTGACACTTGGTTTCTCATCTGTTATCCAGATATCTGATATTGCTTGGTCCCTCAAAGCAAACTTAATCTTGAAGGAAAAATAAAATTATTGTGTCAAGGGCTGGATGGCATCGCTGGAACCTGAGTCAAGTGGGTTTTGAGTGATGTACATGACTGCTGTAGGTACTCTGATAGAAACTCCAGGTATGAGCACACTAGTGCTCAGATATGAGACTAATTCCAGGCATTTAAGCCCAGGACTGCTAGCTGGGAGTAGTCAACATGAGAGGAGACAAAATGCTTAAAAGTTCAGAGCATTAGCTCTGAAAATAATATTCTACTAAAAAAGGCAACACAAGGAAACTTCAGAAACATTGGCATTTGCCTCTGTTTTACAGTGAGCACCAGTTAAAAGATGGCACTAGTTGAGGACAACATGGACTCCCTCATCAAGGCAGGCAGTCATCTGTCTCTCTCAAGGTTGTAGAACCTCGTGTTTGTTGTCTAATTTCCAGAAAGTTTTCATTCACTGGAATATTATTAACATGTGGCAGTGGAAAGTAGACTAAAACTAAATTAAAATGTCTAAAAGAGCACTACCTGAATGAAAATGTATGATTTATAACCAGAGCAACACAAATGCTCTTATTTTTATTTTATTATCTGATTACCTTTAACAAGTAAAGAAACATCCATCTTGATGACTGGATCACCAGGATTTTGCATTTCATATTAGTAGGGCAAGGATATACTCTCTCACAAGCTATACTTTTGAAATAGAAGTTTTATATTTATGCTTCAAAATATCAGAACCCACCACTTTTGTGTTGATTTTGTATTTCTGGAAGCAAATCAAGAACCCAACAAGACTGTTTCATCTTCTCCTGTAGACCATCTAGATATATTTGGAAGTTACACCAGAATTAGATTTACATTCCATACTTTCATCATAATTAAAGGCATCAACTTGATCAACTTGTCTGGAGGTTATTTTGTTATATAAAAGTGAGTATTTTTCTGAATATTAAAAAAGAAAGCATATTAAGAATAATAAAACTGGAATCACCATGTTCTAGTTCCTGCTTCCTTTCTATAAGAATTGATTCAGAAAATAATTATTATGGAAAGATAAGACTGTTGAGGGAAAGTTGAAAAATAGGATGTTTAGTCTCAAAACAGCACCGTCCAAATTACTCGTGTGTGTGTGTGTGTGTGTGTGTGTGTGTGTGTGTGTGTGTTGCTGAGGATTGACTCCAGGAGCATTCTACTTCTAAACTACAACCTCAGCCCTAGCTTATTTATTTATTTTTGGAAATGAGGTCTGGCTAAGTTTCTTAAATGGTGGCAGTTTCTTAAATAGGTAGATAACATTTTTGGTTTTCCAATTCTGGTGGATAAAGAATCAAGCTTCACTGAGTTGCTGAGTCTGGCTTTGAACCTGCGATTCTCTTGTCTCAGCCTCTCAAGTACTGAAATTATAGATGTTTCCACCATGCTCAGATACAAATTACTTTTTTTTTTTTTTTTGGTGGTGGTGGTACTGGGGTTCCTGGAAGCCCTTCTACCTCCGGGCTACACTCCCAGACCTATTTTATACTTTTTATTTGGAAACAGGGTCTCTTAAGCCAGCGTGGCTGACTTCGAACCTGCGCAATCCTTCTGTCTCTGCCTCCCAAATGCGGGGATTACAAGCGTGTGCCACCACGCCCAGCCGTGATTTTTTTTTTTTTTTTTTTTGGTGGTACTGGGGTTCCTGGAAGCCCTTCAACCTCCGGGCTACACTTCGAGACCTATTTTATACTTTTTATTTGGAAACAGGGTCTCCTATACCAGCATGCGCGGCTGACTTCGAACCTGCACGATCCTCCTGTCTCTGCCTCCCAAGCACGGGGATTACAAGCGGGCACCACCACGCCCGGCTACAAATTACTTTTTAATTGTAACAGGAAAAAGATGATTTGATAACGCAGAGACACAATGGTTATCACATCCTAAGTAGAATCCAGCTTACATGAAACTTGTTTCGAGTAAAGTCATGCCCCATTCAGGAGACATCTTTAGAGTACCAGGAAGGGTTTTTTCCTTCTATTGAACAATTGTCAAAACTGGAATGTCATAGAGTCTGTCTCCAGAGAGGATTCTTTCTTTCTAAAAGTTCCATTGGAATTTTCAGTTTCCTATGAAAATGTAAATATACCTTAAGTCTTTGTAAATCAAAGCAGAACTGAGTTTACATTTTTGGTTTTCCAATTCTGGTAGATAAAGAATCAAGTCTCAGCAAATAAATAAATAAATAAATTAATTAAAAAAATAAAAGCACCTCATGGGCATCACAATGACAGATAAACCCCAGAATTCTTCTCTTGTCTCCTTCTCATCCCTCTCTCCAAAACCTTCTCTTCCATTTCCATATAACCATTGGTCCCTTCTATAACTATAGTTTTCATTTTTAAAATTTTACATAAATATAATTCTACAATATGTATTTTGTTCTGGTGTCTTTCACTTGGCATAGTTATTTTGAAATTCATCTGTATCGTTGAGTGTAAAAATAGTTCATTCAGCTAAAATAAAATTTGTTTATCCAGTCAAATGTTGATGAATTGTTTCCAGATTTTTGTCTATTACAATTAAAGCTACTATAAATGTTTGTATGCAAGTCTTAAGTGCTTTCACATCTCTGACTAGATCATATGATGGGTGTCTATCTACCCATTTAAGAAACTGCCACCATCTTCTAAAATGGGCATACCACTTTATGTTCTCACTAGCAGCATGTGAGAGTTCCAGTTGCTTCATATCCTTGCCAAACACTTGGCTGGTCAATCTTTTTCATTTCAACATCTCATTGCAGTCTCAAGTTGAGTTTTTCTAATGATCAGTCCTATTGAGAACTTCTCATGTGCTTATTTGTCACCAGTGTATTTTCTTTGGTAAAGTGTCTGTTCAAAACTTTTACCATTTTTGTTGCTATGTAGGTTTTCTTTTGTATACATTTGTGAGTGTTGGATTATTCTGGAAACAGGTGTTCTAGACTCCGTTTTGGTTCTCTCTTCCTGCACTGTGGGCTAGAACTCTTATCAAGGAAGGAAGCCGAGACACTTGGAGGGCTCACTTTCTTCCTGTCTCTCAGAATCACTGTAATTTATTGACTTAGAAAATTGTTCTGTCTGCCTTTTTGTAACTTGTCTGTTTTCTTTTGTTTGTTTCCATTAAGAAGATAAATCCAGTTCCTGCTCTTTTGCTATAGCCACAAGCAGAAACACATTGGTTTTCTTTTCATGCTCAAATATTTAAATGCTTCTCAGAGGAAGGTTTAATTCAATGAGGCACTTTTTTTTCCCCCTCCAAGTGCCAGGTGGCCATCCAGGCAGGGTCCTCCAGTGTCAAATGATACTGCAAACTACAGCTTCAAACTTTAGGAAGCATCAAAACCCTAATGAGCTTGTTAAAGATTGTTGGGTCCAGCTCACAGAATTTCTAATTTAGGACTTCTGGACCAGAATATTTGCATATTGTTTGCAGATTATTATTTCCAGGTCTGGGGACCATACTTTAAGAATTATTGCTGTAAACGAACCATGATCTGGATTGGATGAATCAAATGCCTTGGGATAGGTTAGTTGTTGACATTTCTCCTTCCTCAATTGTCTGATTACGTTTATAAGGTAAATTTGCCACTAACACAATCTCTCTCTCTCTCTTTCTCTTTCTCTCTCTCTTTCTCTCTCTCTCTTTCTCTCTCTCTCTCCTTTTGATTCCTATCTTTAATCAGTTTGCTCCTCTAAAGCAGGCATATACTTTTAATTATGTATTCTTAGGCTTGGTTAACCATTAACTTACTTTAGCCATCCCAGAATTATCATAGAGTTCAGTACCAGTACTTTGTCCCCTGTGTTTTGTCTGAAAGGCACTTTAGGTTTTTTTTTTTTTAAGGCCAAATTCCCTATTATACAAATAATTACTTTTTTTTGGGTCTATAATGAAAGGTCTTTATTTATTTATTTATTTATTTATTTTTTAATTGGTGCATTGTAGTCACATATCAATCACATTGGAGTACAAGACTTGAGAGGATATACAAGCACACATCATCCAATTAGCCCTCATCCAGCCCCCATCCCATTCCCTCCCCCTGCCTCGATCCCATGCTTGTTTGGTGATTAACTTTGATACATTTGTTTATGTACCTTCTGCGTTTTAAAGAGGCTCCATCCTCCTCTATTCCATACCCTCTGATTGGTCACCTTAGTTGCTTCACTATAGGGCCCTTTCTATAGCTCGACCTCTTCCTGTTGCCCCTTTCCTCCTAGTTATTGCTGATTAAAGGAAGCATCTGATTTATATTTTCTGCGATATTTCTCTGTGCATGCCGCGTTGCAAGTACTGATCCCACTCTTGATGGCCCCAGTAGTGGCCTGGCTACCTCATGGACTGATCCAGACCTTGCTGGCTCAAGCAGTGGCCTTGCCTCATGGGAGGCCCCGATTCTGGTCTCGCTGGCCCCGACACAAGCCTAACCCCTCAGCTGGCTTCGATCCCGGGCTCGGAGGCCCCATAGTGGCCTTGCCTCATGGCAGGCTCCAATGCCGGCCATTGGCCCCAGCACCGGCCTAACCCCTTGGCAGGCTTCGATCCTGGCCTCGGAGGTCCCAGCACCAGCCTAGCCTCACAGCAGGCTCCGATCCCAGCCTCGCTGGCCCCAGCACCGGCCTAATCCCTCGGCAGTCTCCGATCCCAGCCTAGGAGGCCCCAGCACCGGCCTTGCCTCACGGCAGGCTCTGATGATGGCCTCACTGGCCCCAGCCCTGGTCTAACCCCTTGGCAGGCTCTGATCCAACCTTGGAGGCCTCAGTAGCAGCCTTGCCTCACGGATGGTTTCGATGCCGGCCACTGGCCCCAGCACCGGACTAACCCCTCGGCAGGCTCTGATCCTGGCTTCGGAGGCCCCAGCACTGGCCTTGCCTCAAGGTGAGCTCCGATCCTGGCCTTGCTGGCCCCAGCACCGACCTAATCCCTCAGCAGGCTCTTATCCTGGCCTCGGAGGCCCCAGCACCGGCCTTGCCTCACGGCAGGCTCTGATGCTGGCCTCGGAGGCCTCAGTAGCGGCCTTGCCTCATGGAAGTCTCCGATGCCGGCCTCGCTGGCCCTAGCACCAGCCTTGCCTCACGGTGAGCTCCGATCTCAGCCTTGCTGGCCCCGGCACCGGCCTAACCCCTCGGCAGTCTCCGATCCCGGCCTCGCTGGCCCCAGCACCAGCCTTGCCTCACGGTGAGCTCTGATGATGGCCTTGCTGGCCCCAGCCCCGGTCTAACCCCTCGGCAGGCTCTGATCCAGCCTCGGAGGCCTCAGTAGTGGCCTTGCCTCACGGAAGGCTCCGATGCCGGCTGCTAGTCCCAACACTGACCTAACCCCTCAGCAGGCTCTTATCCTGGCCTCGGAGGCCTCAGCACTGGCCTTGCCTCACAGCAGACTCCAATGCCGGCCATTGGCCCCGGCACCAGCCTAACTCCTCAGCAGGCTCTTATCCTGGCCTTGGAGGCCCCAGCACCAGCCTTGCCTTACGGCAGGCTCCGAAGCTGGCCACTGGCCCTGGCATCAGCCTAACCCCTTGGCAGGCTCCAATCCCAGCCTCAAAGGCCCCAGTAGTGGCCTTGCCTCATGGCAGGCTCCGATGCTGGCCATTGGCCCCGGCACCGGCCTAACCCCTCGGCTGGCTCTTATCCTGGCTTCGGAGACCGCAGCACCAGCCTTGCCTCATAGCAAATTCCGATGCCAGCCTCGCTGGCCCCGGCACCAGCCTAACCCCTCGGCAGGTTCCAATCCTGGCCTCGGAGGCCCCAGCACCAGCCTTTCCTCATGGTGAGCTCCGATCCTGGCCTTGCTGGCCCTGGCACCTCCCTAACCCCTCGGCAGGCTCCGATCCCAGCCTTGAAGGCCCCAGCACCGGCCTTGCCTCAC
This sequence comes from Muscardinus avellanarius, assembly GCF_963383645.1. NCBI lineage: Eukaryota > Metazoa > Chordata > Mammalia > Rodentia > Gliridae > Muscardinus > Muscardinus avellanarius. The sequence continues at coordinate 134,584,714 of NC_137787.1, read as the reverse complement.
GGCAGGCTCCGATCCTGGCCTCACTGGCCCCAGCATCGGCCTAACCCCTAGGCAGGCTCCAATCTTGGCCTCGGAGGCCCCAGTAGTGACCTTGCCTCACGGCAGGCTCCGATGTCAGCCATTGGTCCCGGCACCAGCCTTACCCCATAGCAGGCTCCGATCACTGTCTCGAAGCTCCAGCACCGGCCTTGCCTCACAGCAGGCTCCGATCCTGGCCTCACAGGCCCCAGCACCGGCTTAACCCCTTGGCAGGCTCCGATCCCAGCCTCGGAGGCTCCAGCACCGGCCTTGCCTCACGGCAGGCTCCAATTGCAGCTTTTCTGTGTCTGTCGCTGTCCTCACCCCTCGGCAGACTCCAATCCGAGCACCCTCTTCGCCCAACCAATTGTCCTACGTTCTCGAGGGTGCGTGGTGGTAACATTCTGCCTCTGTGGTTATTATTTCAAAGGTTCCAGGTGTAATGCATCAGATCTCTGCCTCCCCTGAGTACTGGCCACTGCCATTGCCACTGCCTCCACCATTTCAAATCCTTCCCAGGCTCTTTTTCAACTCTGAATGTTGTCCAGTGTTCCTAAGCATGCATGACGGTAGCATTCGACATTTGGTGTAATTTCTCCAAAAAAAATAAGGTTGGTAGGATCCAATTTCTGCTTCTCCTGAATACAAGTCTCCACCGCCATTGTGGATACCACTTTCAACACTGCCTTTCTCCTTGGTCTCCGCTAAACTCTCTCCTTACAGGTGATGTCCAAGATTCTTAACAATATAGAGAAACAGCAGTCCTCCTTCACGGGGAATTTTTCCATAAGTTCCAGTGCATTTGGATAAGTTTTGTCTGCATCTCCAGTGTCCTGGCATCCACCACGGCTTTCTTAACTCCTCTTCAATATTTTTTCTTTTTCTTTTTCTTTTCTTTTCTTTTCTTTTTTTTAATAAGAGAAGACAGTATATGTGGTTTGAGGAGGTAGTGGGATCAGGCACTCAGTAGCACTGTGACCCGGTTGGTTTCCCCATGGGTCCAATGTGCTCTGCACTACACCGCCTGGGGCCCAGAGTCCCGCAACCCGGGCCCCAGCTGGTGTGCCCCGCATGACCCCCGCCCGGGACCCAGGGTACTGGGCCCGGTTTTCCAGGGGTCTGGCGTGCTACACCCGGTCTGGCCCGGGGCCCAGAGTCCCGCGACCTGGGCCCTGGCTGGCATGCCCTGTGCGACCCCTGCCCAGGACCCAGCTTCTTACTGTGCCTGGTTTCTCTAGGGGTCTGGCGTGCTACGCGAGGTCTGGCCTGGGGCCCAGAGTCAAAAGGTCTTGATTTCTGTTTCTAAATTATTTCTAGAATTTAACTCCCTTGGAGTGAAAGTTGTCTTTCACTTTCCCATCTTTCTCAGAGATTTTAATTAACTAGATGCAAAAATTCTCTTTGGTGGAATGGATGCTTATGGGAAATAGAGATGGGGTCATTTAACGCATGGCAGATTGGGGCATAGTGTCTTCAGAGCCCCATTCAGTGAGGAGATCCACCTCCTTTCCTCATGTCCTTTGGATGCCATAGTTATAATGAGTCTTGCTCTTACCCTCAAGCAAGGATTTCAGAGTAGTATGGCTTGTGTTTAAGACCATGGGCTCTCAAGCCAGAATCAAGCCAGTGCCAATTCTGGCTTTGCTTTCCTTTTTGGAATCTTGGGCAATATAATCTTTTCAAATCCTCTGTAAAAGAGATGTAATCTTAATTCATTATGTTGTGAAGATTAATGAGGATATAATGACTATAGCTATATGTGCTATAAAACAGACATTCACTACATGTTAGTGTAAGACCCCCGCAGAGGGGAGACCCTCAGTCAACCTCGGGATAAGCGACGACGGCAAGAACCACAAGAAACTACTTGATGCAAAAGCAGAAGGTAAGAATTTTTATTAGGGGGCCAGTGCACTGGGGCCGACTCGTATCTCACTTAAGAGCAGAGGAGTTCGGCCCCGAGTGACTGAAATTGAGGGTATTTATAGGGAAAAGACCACCAGTTAGGGGGGGGTTGGGGCCAAGTTACATGCGTTTACAAAATATTACAGAATCATTTGAAAAAGTACATTCTGTTGTCAAGTGTTAGATAAGACACTAGGTGTAGTCTCAGCAGGTTCCCGGCACAGGGCGCGCTGACCCGGTCAGTATAGATAAGATGCTAGGTACGTTCCTGGAACAGGGTGGGCTTATTGCATATTTTTCATTCTTACACTATGCTTCTTAAGCTGCAAGCTGCAGTAATATACACTTTTTCTTTTTAACTATTAGCTGGCTGTTTTAACTATTAGCTGGCTGCCAGGGCTTGCGATTTTTCTTCTAAATGGGGCCTTTCATTCCCCACTCCTTTTAGGAAATAGTTCTAATCATAGAACTAAGTCTTTGAGTCTACATACTTAAGAACTTCAGGTTTAACTCTTTGGTACTGCTGGTGTAGCATTAAAACCTGAACAGTATTGAATCGTTCCTTAACAAAGGCAATTAATCTATTTATTATACAAGGTTCTATGGTAAGCAAAAGCAATAATAACAAAAGTGGCCCCATAAGGGCAAATATTAATGTGGTCATCCAGGGAGACCTTATTGAACTACCCTTTAAACCATCCTTTTTGCAGGTCTCGTTCCCGCTATTTATCTTCTAGCCACTTTTTAAATTTTGCCATAGATTTTTGAACTATCCCAGAATGGTTAGCATAAAAACAGCATTTCTCCTAGTAGGTGAAGTTGTAGATAAGCAGTCATTGTTGCCATTACAGGACTTCCTAATGAGGTGCAGCTTCAATGAGTTGGTAAGATGTCATCTAAGTTCCGTTTTTTTTTTTGGTCTGTGCTTCTCGCACGTGGGAAAAGTGCTTTCAAAGTCCAATTTCATCAACAGTTTTGTCTATGGTTCAAATATCCTCGTTATCTGCTCCAGTTGTTGCTTGACTCGAAAGAGATGAATCCAGTGGCGTTTTTCTTTTATCTTCACTGCAGCCAGGGTGCTACTCAGACCAGGTCACCTGGCTGTGCAACTGGGTTGTTGGGTTGATCTGCCTCACACCAGGTAGTGGGTTTGCTCTCTGACCGTTTGGAGAACCTGTAAGGACCTGGGCACAAGGCTGGCATTTTTCAGTTAGGCTCTGTATTTTAAGAGTTCAAACAATATGCTGTAACATCACCAATCTAAGTTTTACAGTAGCCTGAACCCCAAAGAGTTAGTTCTTTTAGATGCTTACATTTCAATCAGAACTGGCTAGAATAGCAATGTTTTGAACAACCTTGAATAATATAACTTGATCACTGAATTTACTCATGAGACTGTTTCTAGTTATTTACTTCATATTAGGGTTAGAGGCAAATCAGCAAGATCTGGCCAGCTAGCATATGAATACATATACAAGTAAACTAAATTATCTTTTATAAGCTTAAGATATCATAAATTTCTTTGGCCTTGGAGTGTTGTCAACCTCAGATACAAAATAAGTCTTTACTGAATAATATTCTAGGAGAGACAGAGGGAGCAGAGAACTAAGCCCGATATCTAAAGAAATTCAATATTTTGCCTGTCACCTCAAGAGCTACCCAGGCTTCCTCCAGCTGGTCAGAGGGCTGATCAGAGGGGCCTTGCCGAGCCTTGGGCATCCTTAGTTCTCAGCCATGAAGGAGCAGACTGACCTTACTTCCCTCCAGAAGTAAAGGCAACATGCTTTGTAGAGGTGGCACATCTCATGCAGATGGGACTCCTCTCAGGGCAGTCCTTGACACGACACTCAGGCATCTTTGCCATACCGGCAGGTATAAGGCCTTTAGCTTCTTCCCTCTCTGTTTATGAAGCCTTTGGTATCTCTGAGGGGGCAAAGACTTATTACCCAAATGCAGGGCTATTAAATGGACTTGTCTCTGTGTCTGCATCTGTCCATTCTGATGCTTAACTTTGTTTACCCTATTTCTGTTGTTGAGACATTCCAAAGGTCAAACTTAAAAGTTGATTAATGGGAGCCTTCATCCCAAAGACACAGTAGGATATGCATCTCATTTTTGTTAGATCAAACATAATAGCCAGATTTTAAATTTATACTGGCCTCATTCTAGTAGTTCATTGACCTAATTTTATATTGGGCTATATCGGTAATTATAAGTCTATGTGAGCTAACAGTATTGATAAAAATCAGATAGCTCTATTTTTTAAATGACAACATTAACAATGAAAATAAATATGTTATTATTAATAATAAAACACTTATTTAATCAGGATAAACAGATTATTAACCCAGGTCTTAAGGCTAAATCTCTGAATTAAAAGACAAAATCTTATTGGTTAGTTCACATACAAATATAAAATTTATATACCTTTAACCTTTAACTTCTGATTTTTGAAATTTTTTTAGCACATTTAGATAACTCTAGATATAGAATGACATTATGATTTAAATATCTATTACCAGGAAGACAATATGATGGTAGTTGTCTCAGCCTGAAGAAAACAAAGTATGTTAATCTTTCAGTAACGACCTTAAACCTTTAACAATTTAAGCCACATGAACCAAGGTATCTTCTTATTATTGTTTGATTTACTCATTTAGCAAACATTTAAAAAGTTTTTCTTTAAGAACAAAAAGCTGCTGGGGATTAAGTCAGTAGCAAGAATAAGCCTTCATATGCAGGCCAGACAAAAAATCTTTTTCTTTGTCTCTGAGCCATCAGGCTAGAGTTATAATTAACATTGACCTTGGTTAGCCAAAGCTAACCCTCAATTTAGTTAACACCAAGTGTTAAAACACAAATACCTGTATTTAGAAAAATTATTATATAAATTGTTATAAAAAGCAAGCTGTATTAATCCAATATTAATTATCAATTATACAAAGGAATTTTAATTCAAAACCTTTATACCTTGTAGGACTATATATCTCTGTATTTTGAAATTTTTATAAACAATTTTTAGCAGACAGAAAATGGCCCAAAACTTTTTAAGGACACATGTGGACAGTACATGCTCCAAATTCCAAAGTGGGCATGTACCTTGTATTATTTGTATTGGTATCCACAACACCTAGGCTCTGACTATATTTTTAATACTGCCACATTAATACATTTTGATGCCTCCTTCCAATACTGGTACATTTTCCTCTTTGTTTAGTAACTTTTTGACACCTATTAGGACAAAAGTAAACATAGAAAATACATTTTGATTTTTATAATTGTTGCTAACAATCATGAGCCCAATTTTTATTATATTTTTTATTTTTACCACATACCTGTACCCCTTAGCAAAGGAATAAGGATGCAGACTCAGTCATAAACTGCTTCGAGCTGAACAGGGACGAAGTTGGGGGCCCGGCTTTAGGGTACAGGCATGCAGGTGGGTGATGAGGGAGTCAGATGGGTGAGTATGTCTCTATGGCAGTCCAAAGGGCTTTGATAGATGTCTGTCAGGTTCTGTTTGTAACACCATCTGATGTAGGAGATAACACTCACAAAATAGTTAGCAAACTGGGCCATAAAGCAACATGACAAGGGAAGACAAGTGAGTTGATTTCCATAACTGCTCTCTGATAAACAATCTTGAAGCCAGTTTTAAATAATTATTTTTCTGATGCCTGATAGAGAGCCTTTTAAATTATTTTTCATTACAGATCTTTGGGGTTTCTTAATTTCATGGCAAAAAGTAATCCTCTAGCTTTTATATCCATAGTATATCCCTGCTGGTGAACTTTAGTATTTTTTAATAATTTATTTTTATTACATATTCAAACATATCATAAATACTGTTTTGCAACTTATCACACACCTTTTGCAACGTGCTTTAACCTTCTTGTTTTATCCTGTTTTTTACTTTTTCCATTTGGGACAATCTTGGGATAAAACTTACAACCAAACAAATTCCATTCATGCTTTACAACTTGCCTTAACCCTCTAACTTTTTATCTGGTCCTTTGTTTTCCCTTTGGGACTTTCAAGATAAACCTTACAATATGCTTTTTTACTTTTTACAAAATCTCCTTTTTCTGTATTTATTAACATATCCTTTTGTTGTTATCTATAAACAAACCCAAAAAGAGCATACCATTTAATGTTGTTCACATACCAGCAATTAAAAAAACATTTAAAAGACTTAAGTGTTATTTTAAACCTCATGAAGTTAAGAGCATCTTAAAGCATTGCATTTAGCATTTTTTAAACTCAATTAAACTATAGATTACATGGAAAATTAAGACATTAGATAAATATCAATAGCACCTTAAAACCTTAATTTTGCAAAAGGAGCAATGTTAAAAACACTGTATATTTTATTTGACCATACACCTTAAAACTGTTGTAAATTACCATAGAAATTCACAACATCATAAAAAACATCCTTAGTGTTTTAAAACATTGATTTTTTTTCAAAGAAAATAACTTTATTTAATCATCTCTCACAGGAGTTTAATTGGACAAATTTTTTGAAGTAACCATTTTAGCTAAGACTAATTGAGATAAAAATATCTTTGAGTAATAACTCAAAGTGCAACCAGCAAAAGAAAAAAAACTTTTTGTTATCAGAGGAGCTGAATTTTCTGGTGTGGCTAAGAACGTAGAAAGGAAGGTCATTTTAAACACCTCTACAGGCTGAATAAACAGATGGCTCAGGGCTGGCCTGAAAAGACTCCCCACCCTGGCTAAGCTTTTGGAACTTGGGCCAGGAAAGAAGGACACTGCCTCCGATCTGGCCTCCGAGATTTCACTGTGTGATCGCCTAAGGCTCTTTTAACTCAGGTGGTGGTAATTGGGAGGACTCACTGGGAACATAGGTCTGAGGACCCCAATTCCCTCTGGAACTGGGGGCGCTCAGCCATTTAATGGTTCCCCTTTGCACTGTGAGCCAGGCCTCAGAGGGCCTGTATGGCCTCCTGATTGAGAGCATTTCCTCCAGAGTTGCGCTTGCTTTTCCACCTTAAATAGACTTGTGCCTAGGCTTTTGTGAGCAGCCAGAATCCTTGAATGGCTTTTGTTCATCTATCTTTCCCTTTTTAAGTTTCTGTTAAACCAAATTGGCAGCCTGAAGTATTAGTCTGTCTCAGGATGGCCTTCCCTTCTACTGGGTAAAGAATTAACTAATAACATTAGCATCTATTCTTTTGAGTAGGTGTTATAGCCTTATATTTAATCCTCATGAAAAAACTGCATGTGAATTTTTTTCTCCAGGCTTGCAGGCAAAACCTATTGGAAACTAATCTGGCAGCACTAAGACCCTGCGGATCCCAGGCTGCTGAAGCTGCACCTGGAATGCCTGACTTTATCATGGCTAGGCTCAAGAGCTTTTGCATTTTGCAAGTTGTTTTTTTCTAGCAAGGAGCTGGGGTCTACGAGTGGCACTGCCTGTTTCCCCTATAGGAATATTTCGTTTATCATCCAATTCCCTATTTGTGGAGGCCACAAAATATTTATTTCCCAGTGTTCTAGTTTTTTATATATTTTCACCCTTTCTATAGAAGTTAGTTTGTTTAAGAAGTAATTTAACATCTCTCTAAGTAAGATCATACAATGAACTGAGTAACTTGAATGCCTTGATGTAATGGTCAGGGTCAGTAGTATAACTTCTCAAGTTCTTTTTTAATTTCTTTTAATTCTACTAGCGAGAAAGGCTGATGGACTCGCTTCGACCCGTTCTTTCCCCCTTTTTCGTTGGACGAGTGAGGAGTGGGATGCTGACAACTTCTCTCTGGGGCTGGAAGAAATCTTCCAGCGGCCGCCCCCAGGGCAGTTTGCTCAGCCTCCCTCCAGCTCACTGTCCAAGGTTTGATTAAAAAGCAAATTAAACACACAAAATAAATGCACAGTACTGAAAAATCTTTTTCTATGCAATCTGATGCAGAACAGAGGCCAGAAGCCTTTTCCGACCCATATTTTATCATTTTTCCTTCAACAGCATATTATAACCACCACATAACTAATAACAAACACCACATTCTATTATCATGGGGCAACTATTTCAACACTATTACTTTAAGCAAAACACTATAAGCACCATAGAAGACAAAACAGTATCATAAAACTTTTACCATACCAAAAAACATGCCACCTCAAACAGAACACAGAACATCATATTTACCTTTTCCCAAGGACAGCTGGGGTTCCTTGCCTCATTGCCAAAATTAAATACAAAAAAGAGAAAACGAGAAAACAAACCAAACAAATCCACACGCACACCAACTTTTTGACACTAAAGCTTTGTAATTTACTAAATTAAAGCTGTTTATACAACAGATATCTAACAAACTATTAATTATTCTTATTAATAATACTATTACTAGGCTGAAAAGAATTATTTACAACCCAGCTGGTACACACATTTTAATAAAAAAACACAATGGCCATAACAGTCAAGATTAAACACACAAAAAATATCACTTAAACAAACCAGACAAAGAGACACAATTGGCCCTTAACCAAACTCAGAATGAAGCCTCTGAATGAAGCCTCACCTTTCACCAAGACTCTCAAAAACCAGTCAAAGAAACACAATTAGCACACAAAGTGGAGCCCCTCCTTCTCTCCGAGAGACTCCTAAGACCAAACACAATTGACCACCTCTGGCAAGTGGCCCTTCCAAACCCTAGACGGCACCCTTCATGTGGGACTAGAACCCACAATCGCTTGGCACCCAGATGGCTGAGAGTGGGACTCGAACCCACGATCCTCAGACCCAGATGGGACGTTTCCGAGCGTCCTCGGAGGTCCCCAGACTTCCTGGGACGTCTCCCAGGGTGGCAGTCGGTTATCACGGACACGTCTGTCGTAACCCTCCTTGTGTGTGGGACCCGAACCCACAATCGATCGGACAAGGAGTTCTGCGCCAGCGAGCACCGCTGGCACAGACGACTGCAAATACCAGAAATACCAGAAGGCAGCTGCTCACCACTTTACCAGAAACCAAACCAAAAATTACAGAAATTAACACAGCCGGCAACAGGAGACATACAAGACAAACAGAGACAGACAGGTAAAAATCCTACCTCCAAGGGGTGTCTCGTGGAACTTGGGTGGTCGTGTTTCCCGGCCAACGCACCAAATGTAAGACCCCCGCAGAGGGGAGACCCTCAATCAGCCTCGGGATAAGCGACAACGGCAAGAACCACGAGAAACTACTTGATGCAAAAGCAGAAGGTAAGAATTTTTATTAGGGGGCCAGTGCACTGGGGCCGACTCGTATCTCACTTAAGAGCAGAGGAGTTCGGCCCCGAGTGACTGAAATTGAGGGTATTTATAGGGAAAAGACCACCAGTTAGGGGGGGGTTGGGGCCAAGTTACATGCGTTTACAAAATATTACAGAATCATTTGAAAAAGTACATTCTGTTGTCAAGTGTTAGATAAGACACTAGGTGTAGTCTCAGCAGGTTCCCGGCACAGGGCGCGCTGACCCGGTCAGTATAGATAAGATGCTAGGTACGTTCCTGGAACAGGGTGGGCTTATTGCATATTTTTCATTCTTACACTATGCTTCTTAAGCTGCAATCTGCAGTAATATACACTTTTTCTTTTTAACTATTAGCTGGCTGTTTTAACTATTAGCTGGCTGCCAGGGCTTGCGATTTTTCTTCTAAATGGGGCCTTTCATTAGCAATTATTTCTTTCAAATAAATGCAAATCCAAATTACATTTCCTAATACCATTATTTGTGCAATTCATTTTTATTTCTTGCCCCACCATTTTATGTTCATGGTTTCTTACATAGAAGGTGTTTTTAGAGACATTTACATTTTCTTGCAATTTTTGTGTGTTTTTGCACTCATGATTCACAAGCCTGGGTAAGGACTGCTCTAATAATTCTGATAAAGTGGCTTTCTTGGAATGGAATCAGCATTTCTTTGCAGTTTTATTCAGATTATAAAATAGTAACAAAATTGACTGTTATTCACATTTATGAAAAACTTGCTGCAATTCAAAAATTATTCAAGTACTCAGATTATTTTTGGAGTTGGGAGGGATTTTTATAATGACATAAGGAATTTTAAGATCATCATAAATGAAAAATTACAACTCTTAAAATGATATTTACTGTTTCATTGTTCCTTTAGCAATCAATACAGGCTCAATTCCCATTTGAAACTGTATTTCAAATCTTGAATTTGGATCTTTTTTAGGACCAGCATTATGTGGTACAATATTCTTTTATACTGTTGAGCAGTACAACCAACCATAGCTCCCAGTCAGCCTCATGATCACAAAGAGAAAGAACCAACATTCGCTCAGGGTGCTGTGTTGCTAAGCCAGTATGTTCAGTAGGTTAGGTATTCTAAGTGCATTTTTTACTTAGGAAAATTTCAGTTTACAATAGGTATATCAAGATGTAACTTCATCATAAGTTAAGGAGGATCTGTATATCTTCTCTAAAAGTTTTGCAAAGTATCATCAAGATAATATACATAATACCAATAATTCCAAAATGTTTACTTCAAAACCGTTCCCTAGCTTTTCTAATGCATGATGGATTATTGTTAAATACACAATTTCAAGTCAAGGAGCATCTGTATTCTCAACAGATAATCAATATAATTTTGCTTCTCTTAATCTTAGTACAGGAGAAAACAGATTTATCATTTTGTGAAAAAAGTATAAATAAACGTATGGAATAATAGTACATTTCCATGTTGCAGCTCACCCAGAGCTTGCTTTGTAATTATACAAAATATTATGGAAAGGGCTAACACCTAGCCTTCTAAGCTCCAGTGTCTAGTCTCTCTCTCAGTGTGCTTGATGCTCTGTTCGCTCTTTTTCTGGTGTTATGATCTGAGTTCTAGCAATAGTCCCACAAAGGAGCTCTCTGTCGGAGCCTTTACATCTTGGGGAAAACTTTCCTCTCTGGTAAGGAAAGTGAAAGTTTTTTCCTGACTGCTGTATTTTTTTATTTCTTTACTAAATATTATTGAGAAAAGAACACACAGTCTAGAAATGTATCTCACCGATTTCAAAAGCAATTGTTGTGAAGTTACATTCTCCCCCACTGCTCCTCAACCCACAATTGCAGTTACCCTTATGTGTGATTTCTGGGATTCCCAACAATGGAAAAAGTTCCAGGAATGGAACAAGGGAACAATCTGTTTTAAAATGTAACATTTAAGCCTTCTTTGGGCATATTCATGGGGGAGGGAGGAGAGAGAGAGAGAGAGAGAGAGAGAGAGAGAGAGAGGAGAGAGAGAGAGAGAGAGAGAGGCTGAGACTAGATCTTTATTATAATGGACAACTTTTCAGTACATTTTCTAGAATCTGAAATTAACACTTCTACATGTGTACGAGAGGAAGTGTAATCAGGAACTTGTAAATCTACAATTAGTTGTGACAATTAGCTTAAACTTTTCTTGTGTTAGTAAGAGTAGAGGGAGTATACTGCCAAGGAAAGAACAGTGGATAAAAGTTTTAGGTGCAGATCTGAACTTCCTAGCTACTTAAATGAGGACAAGTGTCTTAAAATAACTTGATTGATTGATTCATTATATATAACTTCTGCACCAGCACTGTATTATGAGTCTGATTCCTTATCTCTCATATAGGGATGTTAGTAAACAAAATTTAGAGAAATAAAAATTCTTCTTAGCTGGACATGGTGCACGCCTATAATTTCAGTATTTGGGAGGCTGAGAAAGGAAGATTATAGATTGGAGCAATAGCAATCAGCCTCAGCAATAGTGACTCTTAGCAACCTAGCAAGATCCTATTTAAAAGTAAAAACTGAAAAAGGCTCGAGTGTAGCTGGGAGATAGAATGCTACTGGGTTCAATCTCCAGCACCCTCTCCCCTAAAAAGAAAAAGAAAAAAAAAACCTTAAAAGAAGCAACTGGCCATTGTACTGTGGTATCATAAAATGGTCTCTCATTTATAAGGAAAGATTAGTATAGAGTAAAAATGTTTAAAATACATTGATTTCTGAGGTGATATCTCTTTCTAGGAAGTTAAATATGTTTATAGCCAAACAATTCAGATCGCTGATTCCAGGTACTCTTTTCTGAAGTTGTGAGGTATCAGCTTTTTTACTCCAGTGATATATAGTAGGAACCAGAGGACTTTGATATCTATTTCTGGATTTATAATCTGATTAAGGGGATAACTCCGTGAGTCCAGAATATTTGAAAACTTAATTCAAAGGTTTTAAGTGAAGTTTATCAGGTAACACTGAAGTCATAGTTACAATCATTTGGGAGAAAAAAACAAACTCCTGAACATACTCTGTTCTGCTTTGTTACTCTTGAACTGGGCTTGGCTTCACATCAGACCTCAAAGGGGGCTGGAGCTGTGCACTGACTCAATAAGTACATTTTACATAGATAGAAGTCTTTTAATAAATTCGGGAGATATTCATATGTCATTTAAATTTTTTATTTTTAAGTGATGCATAAATTGCATATATTTATGGGGCACCATGTAATATATTCAAATCATGGTAAGCATATTGATCTCCTCAAACATTTATCAGTTTTTTTTTGGTATGGTGAGAACATTCAAAGTTTTTTTTTCTAGCTTTTAAAAATAGAAAATAGTACATTATTATCATCTCTAGTCATCCTACTGTTAATTAAACCACAAGAAATTTATTTTTCCTATCTACTTGTACCCAATGACTGAAATTCCTACCCCCCTTACATTTTTTTTGGTGTTTGGTAACTACTACCATCCTACTTTTAAATGATTCTGGGCATTCAACTCAGAGGTGAAATGCCCCTGGGTTCCATCCCCAGTAATACACACACACACACACACACACACACACACACACACACACACACACACAATTCTATATATGATGAGACTGTGTGGTATTTGTCTTTTTGTGCCTGGCTTATTTCACTTTAGCATAATGGTCACAATTTCATACATGTCTCAAATGTCAAAATTTCATTCTTTTTATGGCTGAGTATATTCAATTTTGCATATAGCACATAAAATGTTGTGTTTTTTCTTGATCCAATGACTCCTGGTTAAACAGGAATCATCTAGTGATTTCTTGTTGAACAGCATCTGTTTTGCCACGCAGAAGATAAACAACCTGCCTGAAATGACCACTGTTATGACTTTTACAATTCAGAAAAATAAGGCAAGATTAGTTATTTGAAACTAGCCCCCAAACCACCCTGAGTACCTGTGACATCTGGATGTAAGGACAGGCTTGAGGGGCCCAGGCCTGCAAGGATGCTCTCTGTTGGACTTGGCCAATTCTGGATCACAAGGAGGGTCTTGCTCTTTGAAAGACACTGCTCAGTTGCTTAGTTTTCCCCTCCCTTCCATTTAAGCCATAGATTGGTTTACGAAGTGCTCTTCTATCAACTCTTTGCTTTTTCATAGCAACCCAACATTTTTTTGAATACTTTTTTTGAGTATAATACATTTTTTGGAGGCCTGCCAAGTGGTGAGGCCGGTGCTGAGGCCAGCAGGGCTGGGATTGGAGCCTGCTGTGTGGCGAGGCTGGTGCCGGGGCCTGCTGCACAGTAAAGGGTCAGCGGGTTTCTGCAATTGTGCGGTCAGGAAGCACTTGAAGCTGCTGCTGCATCATCCCATCTCTCAGCAGATCTCCAGATCCAAGTGACCTCTATTAAAAAAATAGATGTGAGTGGATCATCTCATCAAAGTCACTCACCTTCTGGCTGTCATGATTTCAGCAAATGGGAAATAGTGTGGAAAATAAAAGTAGGCTTCCAAGAAAGAGATAAACTGTAATTGATCCAGTGTGGAGAAGTAGAAACTCTAGTACATTACTGGTGGAATTATAAATTAATGCAACCATATTGAAAAACAGCATGAAATATCCTCAAAAGAATAAAAATGAACTTACCCTATGACCCAGGAATACCACCTATGGGTATCTACTCAAAAAAATGAAAATCAAACTACCAAACCAACGCACGAGTATATATGTTCATAGATACACAATTCATCATTCCCAAACTATGGAACCAGCCAAGATGTTCATCAACAGATGAACGGATTACAAAACTATGGGATATGTACACAATGGAATTTTACCCAGCCACAAAGGAAAACAAAATTGTGGCATCTACAGGGAAATATCACAAAAAAGAGAACTCAGATGCTTTCCCTAACATACAAAAACTAGGGAGAAATGGGTAATAGGAGGAACTCTAGTTGAAGAAGGGGCCATATAGAGGAGCAATTAAGGTGACTTATCTGAGGGGATGGAGGGGGGAAGATGGAAATTCTTTAAAGTACATGATGTACTTAAACATATCAAAGTCAATCACTAAATCAAGCATGGGAGCGAGGGAGGGGAGGGAATGGGATGGGGATCGGATAAAGGCTAATTGGGTGATGTGTGCATGTATATCTCCACAAGTTTGTTTATTACAATAAGGTGTTTGACTATAGTACACCAATAAAAATATATTAAAAAGAAAAAAAGAAATACATTTGGCTTCTGATTGATTGTTTCATGTTACACAGCAATAAGTTTTGGGAAGGAAGGCTTGCAGTCAGTTACCTTGAAGCTTTAATTCCACAATTAGTGGGCTGCCCAACTGCCTCTCACTGGACACAGTCATGCATAAGAAATGAAAGAATAATGTGACTCCAACCCCTTAGAAGGCAGTGTGAGATGTGAGACAGAAGCAGGGGCTTCGGGGAGGAGAGCACGTAAGTGACCACAGACTAATTCACCTTAGTGGACAACCGGCAGTGGTTTGGTCTTGATAAAGATGGATTGCAATGGTTTTGAGACACCTCCAGAATCGATTCATGCTCCTTCTAACAGGAACTTGTGTTTTGGCAGCATCCTCAATCTAGTGGGAGCCAAGGATCTCTTGGGAAATCAGTCTATTCAAAAGGAGGAACAAGATACAAAGACTTGGAACCAAACAAATTAACCATGGGAGCATTTTTTCTTTTATGAAGTTGAAAGGGATAGAAATGTCCTCCTCCTCACACTGCATCATTTTAGAGTATAAGAGGATGCTTGTCAGTGTTTCTAAGCTTTGTGGTAGGAGGTGTAAAAATCAATGTACAAACAGACAGCTAGAAGTTCTGAGTAGAACAAAGGAAGGCATTACAAAGAACACGTTGACAGGAAGATGTATCAGACAAAATAATTCCTTCTTTTAAATATCAAATTTTTATAGACTTCTTTATGCACCTTTATATTTTTCATTCCTTTGGCTGAGGAGTTGGCAGAATCTATTTTGTCTTAAAAAAGGAGAGAAAATGTGCAATCACAACTTTCCATCTTAGTGTTGTGCTAAATGTCTCAAGGGACTGACTCACAGTATACCCATAGTATTCAAATCAATGAATTGGAAATTCATTAAATTTTTGGCCTGTTTTTGTCTTATATTGCTCATACTGAGAAATAACTGTATCACATAGTCGAAGATCTTGACATTTTCAGGCTAAGCTTGACACTAAGGAATTAAAAAAAAATCACACCAGAACTTGGTCACATTATTTCTCTTGAACTATAAATGTCAGTGCTTTCCCTCTGACAGCTGACCTTGACTCAGGAAGGAACACTCCATGATGGCTTTTTATAGTAATGTTTACTTTTGAAGACTATGATGTCTTTGAGGACTCAATCCCTGCCTCTTCTGGATCTTTATATTTCATACCATGACCATCCCTGTGCCCTGGAAACAGTAGATTAAATGTTGGACGTGGGCATAGCCATCATTTTTTCCTAACTCCTTCATTTCAGAGGCATAAGTACCCTAAATTGTGCCTTCATTTTATTATTTTTTATTTAAAAAAGTTTTTGGTGGTACTGAAGGTTGAATCCAAGGTCATTCTACCTCTTTAGCCTTATTAATAATTATTTTGAAACAGGGTATCAATAAGTTGCTGAAGCTGGCCATGAACCCTTGATTCTCCTGTATCAGCTTCCTAAGTACTGGGATTAGAAGTGTTTACCACTATACCTCTCTTGGTACCTTCATTTAAAATAGCTATTTTGGTAAATAGCCAAATCTAGCTTTTGAGTCTTGTTCAGTTTAGTGTTCTATTAACCAAGATAATGCACTAAATTGTCCTTTCAAAGGTCACATGTGGCCTTCCAGTTGTCAAATCCAATGATCTTTTCTCATGTTTAATATGCCTCAGTCTATGTATTACTGGGAATCAGAGAACAAAGGTATCCTAGACAGAGCTACTTCATCTTTGGATTTCTGATTGGTACAATTTTTGGCCACAATCTTTTTCAAGTGCTTGCTTTCATCTGCAGTTACCATTATGTGCATCTTAAAACGCGCCTTCCAGAGCTGGGTGTGGTGGCATACACTTGTAATCCCTGCATTTGGGAGGCAGAGACAGGAGGATCACGCAGGTTTGAAGCCAGTTGTGCTGGCTTAAGAGACCCTGTTTCCAAATAAAAATATAAAATAAGTCTGGGAGTGTACCCGGAGGTAGAAGGGCTTCCAGGAACCCCAGTACCACCAAAACCAAACCAAAACCAAAACAAAAAAACCCTCGCTTTCCAGTCCGGCTCTTCTTCTTGAAGCCAAAACTCATGTCTGACACATCACAAAAGGCCTTTCTTCACCTCTCCCCCGATTTTGTCTCAATACCTTCAATAACAACCTTCTTAGTGGCAATTTTTTCCTTGGATGTAGAGCTTTCCCTCCTGTGCAGGCCTGGCTTTCCTGCTTTGTGGTTTTTCTTTGTTAGTCCAATGGGACTATCTTGATGGTATTTCAGTGATTTCTAACTGTTGAATCCAGTGGATACTTATCAGTCTCTGCTTTAAAAGACATTTGACATGGTTGACCTGGTTTGGACAAATTCTCATCTGTTCTGGCAAGCCCAGGATCTAACTCTACTTTCTTTGGGGGATTTTCTATGTTATGCAAGGGGTCTGTCTCCAAAGGCCAGATACCTGCTCGCTTCCTCACTGACCTTCTCCTGCAATGTAGATACTAACAAGGATCTGGCGTTATCCCCCTTGTCTCTCTCTACATGTGTTTCTTTCCCTTTCTTTCTTTCTTTCTTTCTTTCTTTCTTTCTTTCTTTCTTTCTTTCTTTCTTTTTCTTCCTTCCTTCTTCCTTCCTTCCTTCCTTCCTTCCTTCCTTCCTTCCTTCCTTCCTTCCTTCCTCTCTCTCTCTCTTTGATTCAATGAAACACATAGAAAGACAATACTGTGGCACACTGAGGGTAAGCTGGAGGGGACTTGAAAATTATTATATGGGAGATTTGGTGGAAAACAACTTGTTGTATTTTCTTAATATTATAGTAAACATTTTTTTCTGCAAAATAGGTAGAATTAGTTGGGGTTAAATATATTAAGATTTTTGACTCATCATGCCTTAGAAAGGTGGCCCTAGAGTTATAGAATGAGTAATTTCTGATTCTGGGACAATCAAAAAAATTAAATGAATGAAACAGATGGGGTTTGATACTGTTCTGAACATACCAACCATGTGTGGGACTGATTCATCAGGTCCTATATCTCTATACTCATTACTGAACAGAGTATCAAACTATGTAGTATATACTCTTTCCCTGGTGTGTAGATTGGTCAATTCATAGCTCTCTCTTTCTATGTTGCCAGTACCAAAGCAAATTAAATTATTCCTCATTGAAAATATCATTCATGGCTCTTAAAGACACATCAAACAATGCTGTGATAGGCTGAAAGATGCCCCCTCAAAAATACCCACATCTTCATCTCCAGAAACTGCTAATTTTACCTTATGCTGACAAAAGATCTTTATAGATGTGATTGACTTAAAGATTTTGAGATGAAGAGGCAACCCTGGTTTATCCAGGGAGCCCTAACTGCAGTCACACATATTCTTATAAGAGAGAGGCACAGGGAATCTAAAGATGGATGTATCAAAGAGAAAGTGAAGACAGGCAGAAATTGGAGTGAGGTAGTCATACCCAAGGAATGCTGGATGCCACTAGAAACCAAAGAAGGCAAGGGAGGATTCTTGCCTAGAGGCTTCAAAGAAACTTGGCTCTGTGGTCATTTTGATTTCAGACTTACAGCTTTCAAAACCGAGATAATAAGTTTCTGTTGTTTTAAGCCACCGTGTTTGTGATAATTTGTTCTAGCAGCCACAGGAAATGAACATAGATACTCTTAGATTTTTTTGTGTGTGTGTGGTGTTTGTACTTGATAATGTCATAAAGTGAAGACATTGAAGGCTGTTTTGTAGTTGTATCATTTAAATCAGTTCTATTACTAACCCAAATTGCGAAGTAGATGATGCAGCTTTTTAATTAATTTTTATACTTTTTTTCTGCATTATTGTCTTGTATCATACTGTAGCTAATAGTGAGAGTGATGTACCTGCACATAGCACTTGGTGGGCAATGGATAACGTCTCTATGGATCAGAAGATGATGCAATTTTGGAGCACAGTCTCCTTTTTCTAAAGCACTTTGACCCTTCAGGTACCTAGTGCCTCCTATCTGTGTGACTGTGTATGTATAGGGGGAGTGGAATCAAATACAATTTTGATATAAAGCATTATGTTGCACCAGGCAAAGATCAATAGAATTTTCCAAAACAAGTCTTGTGGTAGACTCTGGTTCTCACTTTTTCAGGTTAGATGGGAGTGGCATTCTTTTTGAAAAGGGGGGCATAACACATAGGTGGTCAAAAAACCCCCACACAGATGGCTGTTTTCTCCTAAGTGAAACCCTGATTTTAACATAATCCATATAAATAGTAGATTAGGACATGTCTTAAATTCAACTTTGGCATTAAACTGAAGGGAGACAGAAAAGCAACTAGATAAGAAAATTAAAACTGGACCCTTTACTTTATGATTTCTGAAAGTTATTATGGTTCCTCTTTCTTGGATTTTGTTAATTGCAAATTTTGACTCACTATATTTCTGTTGTACTTGAGCAGAGGAGGAGGAAAACCCATTCACAGTGGGGTGGTGGTGTTGGCAGTCTTTCAGGGTTGCAGGAAGTGGGCCTTCAAGGTCAGCACTTGGATCTGTTAGAGTGAGGAGTGACCAGGTGGAGCCTGCTGGCATAGGGAGGCTTTGTGAAAGCACAGAGGCAGGCAGAAGCTGGTGGCAGCTGGAGGCAGAAGCTGTTAGCTCATCCTGCAGACAGGAGGATCTCTGCTTCAAGTCCAACCTCAGCAATTTAATAAGGCCCTTAGTAACTTAGTGAGATCCTGTTTCAAAATAAAGAGGGCTGGGGAATAGCTTGGAGTTAGAATGCCCCTGGCTTCAATCCCCAGTACCAAATATATATATATAATACTGAAAAAATACATACATATAATGAAATCAGCTTCACACTAATTAGAATGCTCAAATGTCAAGAAAGGGAATTTAATAGTAATAGAAAAGTAGATTCATAAGAGAATGAGTCACTAGTGGGAGAAAGAATTTATATGTGTAGATTTATGCTGTAGGATGTTTGTCTAATAGAGTTAAAAATAAAAGTGAAATTTTCTCTTTACCATAAATGGGTAAGTTTTGGCCTATTCCTTATTGACTTAAACAGGCTGCATAATAGATCACATGGAAAACCAAGAGTTGAACAGTGGAGTGTTTGTTATTTAATGTTTCCCTGACATTAAATTCCTCCCTTGTCTGGTGTGGTGGTGCATGCTTGCAATCTCAGTACTTGGGAGGCTGAGACAGGAGGATCCAGGTTTGCAGCCAGCCTCAGCTACTTAGTGAGGCCCTTTACAACTCAGTGAGACCCTGTTTCAAAATAAAGAACAAAAAATTGGGCTGGGGTTGTAGCTCAGAGGTAGAATGCCCCTGGGTATTCAGTCCCCAGCAACACACACACACACACACACACACACACACACACACACACACACACACACTCCTCCCTTTCCAGTCCCCATTGATTCTGTGTAACGTCCTTCATCTATCCACTTCTCTTTTTATAACACCTGGAACTAGAGGTCCTTGGGCGACAGGAATACACAGCCAGGAACTGGTCCCTGGTGAAGTTTAGGCACGAGGAACTGAGGAGGGATGGGATGGGGTGGGGGACACCAGCCAGGCCAGGGTGCTTGGAGGAGCCTTCCAGGGCTGAGCCGTTCTCAGTGGCCACAGCTGCGGCAGGCTGTGGGGTGATTGCAGGAAGGCTGGAGCTGAGAGCTGGCGCCTTGCTTCTGGGGGTGTAAATGGATGGAATTAAGGGACAGGCTGCACAGTTAGGCAGGAGCCATATTTATAAGCCCAAGTCAGGATTCTGTGTTAGATCCTTATAACACCTAAAGTATCTTAAGCTGCTGATAGACTTTAAATAGGGACATAATAGGAGAATTGATTTCCACTAAGGAGTTAGTCATGCTACAAAGGGCTTATGATGCATTTTCTGACGCAGGCGAAGAAGGAAATGCGTTTTCCCCTTAAGGTATTTGAGAATAAAGGTTCTAATTTTCTTTAAGCCTCAAGAGAAAGGCCTAAGCCTTTTATATGTTTCAATGACAAGTTGTTTTCCTAGTAGCATCTGTTAATGTAACTTAATTTTTTAAAATTTATTTTATTTTGATTAGCATGTATTAATTGGACACATTATTGGGGTTCAGTGTGATAAGTCAATGTAAGCATTCAACATGCAGTAATCAATCCAGCCTCCCTAATCCATCCCCTTTCCAAATTCTAGTCATCACTATTTTGTATTCAGGTTGATTTTATTTTAACTCCACTTATGATAACATGTAGTACATGTCTTTCTGTGCTTGACTTATTCAACTTTCAGATCCATCCACTTTGGTGCAAATGACCCAATTTTGTTTCTTTTTAGTGGTTGGATAATATTTCATTCTGTATTCTATTTCGTTTTCTTTATCTGTTCCTCTACTGATGGGCACCTATATTGATTCCATACCTAAATTCTTACAAAGAGTGCTGCAATAAATGGGCAGGCAGGCAGCTCTTCGATATGCTGACTTCATTTTTTAAAAATATACACTCTGAAGTAGGAGACATATGACAGATCTACTTTTAATTTCCTGAGGAGCCTCTGCCCTGTTCTCCATAATGGCTGAACTAATTTACAGGCCCACCAACAGTGTATAGAAGTTCCTTTCCCCCCTCACCCTTCTGGTGGTTAGCATTCTTTGAAATTTTTAAGGGATACAATGTGAAAATGATTGGCCATTGTAACTGTCTCTGCTATAAAATTAGAGTAAAAACCATCTCTTTCAGGTAGGGAAAACATCAGCAAGCATCTGTTGAGTCGAGGTTGGAAGACGGCTTCCTTTGAGCAGGCCACATAGCATTTTCCTCCAAATAACTCATTTTCTTTAAAGCTTCCCCACTGACAACAGAGCCTACCATGAATCTTGAACTGCCACAAACAGAAGGAAAACAATTGCATTCTTTCTTGCTATCTGAGCCCTGTGCTTAGTTTCATGACTACTAGAAAATCCTGGGTTTGTGTAATCTGCTAATGACAATCATACCTTGAGCTCTGCTAAAACTGAAAAGCAGAGTAGTTTTCTGCCAGGCATTCTAGCCAATGTTTTCTCCTTTTAATAAGATTATCTCCTTTTAATAAGTAGTTTAAAAACAAATAGTATTCCTATTTTCTTTAGGATATAAATATTATCTGTGTTTTATGATTTGCTTTCCTTCTTCCCTTACATGTTTATTTTTAACAAAAATGGAAATTCCCACTTAAAAATGAGTAAACAAACTATAGCAGTGGCACTGAGGATGGAGAGAAGGGGACAGGGATGCTGGGGAAACCCACAGGACTTAGCAATGTTGAGATTAGGCAGTGGGGACAGGAAGGAGGCAAAACTGATTTCATGGTTACTGTTTGGAGTAACTGAGAGGATAAGGAAGACAGGAGGAAAAAAAGAAAACTTTTTTTCTTGTTTTAAATAAAACCTTTCTGGGCACATTGTGTTTGAAGTGCCATTGGAACACCCATGGAAACCATGGAACGTAGAGATCTGGAGCTGAGGAGGAGGTTGAAGAGTGTCTCAGTCAACATTCACATTGGTAATATCCAAAAGACTGACCACACAACTTAGAGGATGGAAGCTTTATTTGTTCACAGTGTTTTGGAGATTCCAGGTTCAGTCCATGGGAGGCTGGGGTCTATGGATCTTAGAGCATGGTGGCAGGAAGTAGAGGGAGAGAGCGTACACAGGCTCTGCTGTCACATCATGGCAGCTGGAAGCAGAGAAAGCCAGCAAGGAAGGGGATTCAAAGACATAGCACAACCCATAAGGCCATACCCTAGGGACCTACCTTCTCCAGCCACAGCCTAGATTATGACCTACCCTCATGACTCAGTTACATCAACCCCAAACACCCATTTCTGAGCTCTTTAGGGGACATTCTGTATCTAACTATAACAAGGAGCTAGTACAGATCTGGGTATTCTCAGCCATAAGGAGAAGCTGTGTTCAGGCAGAGCATGAGGAGACGTGGCATCCTCGTGGAGGTCAGGGGCGCATTGATATTAAAGGAGAAGTCAGACCAGAGGAGACAAGATGAGAGTGGAACTGAGATGTAGTAGGATTAGGTCTTGAGGCCAAGGGAGCCAGTAGTTTCCCGAAGGAAGGGGATTGTCAGTGGAGTCAAGGTGGAGAGGCCAAACAAGGTAAAGACTGAAATGCAGCTCCTGCACTGCTGCTAGTGATCTCAGCAAGAGGAATTCCTCAGACAAAGCGGGTAGAGGCCAGATTCTCATGGACTGGGGAGTGAAGATGAGATAGGAAATTGAGGCCAGCTGTGAGGGCACGCAGCTCTTTCAATGAGTTCGAAGGTGAAGAGAGAGTGAGGAAGTGCGAAACTGGTTGCCAAATGGATAGGCAGGATTCAAAGAGGACTGTGTGTTCTGCTAATTCTATTTTTAAGGTGGTGGTAACATGCACATATTTACAGGCTAAGGGGAAAGATCCAGCCAAAGAGGGTGGTTGAAGTTAAATGTAAATAAAGATGTTATTGTCAGGCAGTGGTCTTCAGCTCCCAGAGGACCCTGAATGCCTACATGAATAATGGCAATAAGCCAGAGGCTTATTGTAGTATATGCCTATAATCTCAGTAATTGGGAGGCAGAGAAAGGAGAATCACAGGTTTGAGGCCAGGCTCAGCAATGTCTTGAGACTCTCAGCAACCTAGCAAGACTGTATTTCAAAACAAAAAATAAAAAGGGAAGGCAGAATGCCTCTGACACAACACACAAAATAATAATAATGACAACGGCTGACTCTGATGGAGCATCTATTGATCCTGCTAAGCAGAAATGAAGTAACCAGGCTGAATCTGCATAATGCATCCATAAAAATTTCACAGCCATCTGATTGTATTTTCATCCAAATCTCAGTGTAAGAGTCTCCAACAGTTGGATATTTTATTAATCAGAGAAAAGTTTATCCTAAAGCTCATTCTTAAGGAAAGAGTAAGTCTCGTCTCGTCTGTGTTACATTTCACTGTGACAGATGTGTCTCATTCTGGTTCTTATTTACATAGAACCTAGGCATATTGCCATTACAGATAATTAGTCTTAAGAGCATTAGCTTTTATTACACTCATTTTAAATTTCTCTTTCATCCATCAGCATGTCAAGAAAAAATGTACCCTTCCCCCCACTAGCTTCTGAATCTATTTCTGCTCAGGTTCATTGAGCTTCTTGTAGTTTTCAGGAGAGGAGGCACTCAGGGCCTCTGCTGGACCTATTGTTCCAGTATTCTAAATCTTCCAACATTTTTCTTCTGTGAAGATAATTGAATCCCAAATTCAATTAAAGTCCCTGAAATATCAGGCAACAGATTTCCTATCTATCTATCTATCTATCTATCTATCTATCTATCTATCTACCTATCTATCTCTATCTCTATCTCTATCTCTATCTCTATCTCTATCTCTATCTCTCTACCTCTATCTCTGTGTGTTGGGGGGATGGCATATGAATACAACTATTAACAAAATGTCAGAATTTTAAAGTCAAGGGGAAAATTTTTGGAAAGCTTTTTCAGCTTGGCTATCTCTTTACTGACAATGTTTAAAAAATAAATTATTGCATGCCAAGAGAAAGCATGATATATAGAGACCTTTCTGTAAAAGAACACATTGTAATATGACAATCTAAATATTATGAACTTATCTTGAATACTGTCTAAGATATTTTACTTAACAAATATATTAGAAGGGTCTCAGTCATTTCATTTTACAGCATATCTTTGGTAGTGCTCTTAAAGTAAGGGTTAAAGGTATTGTAGTAACAGTAAAAATGAAGCATTTTAGTGGAAAGTTTTCTCCCAATTTGAGGGTTAGCAGTATGGGTGAGTCACTGAATATTGTTGGATAAGCTGTTGAGTTGAATTAAATTTATATAGGTATAGCCATTTACAGATATTCCCATTCAGAAATTTTTTCCTACTAAAGGCAACATTCAGGATATGATTACACAGAGATCTACATTAAAATTATAGAAGGGAGGAATAAAAATGTTTAAAACCCTGACCACAATCAATACTTCCTTCTTTGTTTTTCTCAGTTATTTTGTCAGAGCAACACAAAAATAACACACCTAGTACCTTAAAGACATTAAAAGTAGGAAGAGATAAGAGTAATTCAATCATCTACACATACTTTTAGGTACTCAACTTCAAATGAGTCCCAGAACCACCTGGAAAGCCAGTAAAAAAACAGGTCCTTTCCATTAAAGGTTGATTCAGGGGATTGAGGACAAGATGTAAAATTGATATTTCTTTCTTTTTTGTGGTACTGAAGATTGAACCCAAGGGCATTATACCTAATAGCTGCACCCCCAATCCCATTTTTTAATTATTTGTTTTGAAACAGGCTCTCACTACGTAGTGGAAAGTCTCACTAAATAGGCTGGCCACAAACTGGTGATCCTCCTGTCTCAGCCTCCCAAGTATTGGATTGCAAGCATGCACCGTGAAATCTACATTTCTAACCAGCCATATAGGCCATGCTTTTGGGTAGCATTCAGTTGGTATGAGAACAGCCTTCTCACATCATCAGTAAAGGCCCTAAGATGAAGAAGAATATTTTCAAGATGCTGGAGAAAAAAGAATTGTTTATCTGGTAATTGGATACATAGCTAAAATTTCACTCAAGAATAAGAGTAAAATGAAGATATTTTAAGATTAATATTAAGGGCATATTACCAACAAACATTCACTAATGGAGTTTTAAAGGAATTGCTTAGGAAGAAGAAAAAGCAAATTAAAGATGTGTCTTGGAGACACAAAAGATTGGTAAGCCAAAGCTAACACGTGAATAAAAAAAAAAAAACTTTGGTCTATTTAGAATTTAATTTTGCAAGTAAAAAGCAGAATTAGAAGTAGAGGGTAAGAATATCTGGTGAGCCTGATGTCTTTAGGTAAAGCTTTATAATAGCTTGTGTTTGTTAGAGGAGTATAGGGATATTGGTTAATTTCAAGTTTCAGTTATATATGAATATTAAGCCATCTCTTGGTACATAAATCTATCAGGGGAAAAAGAAAGTTAATATAATATAGCTAAAGTGGTTAATATAGATAAACTATCCAAGATTAGCAAACAGATTGAAACCAACCTTCCTTCCTTCCTTCTTTCCTTCCTTCCTTCCCCCCTCTCTTTCTTGCTACTGGGGATTGAACCCAGGGGCATTCTACTTCTAAGCTATACCCCAAGCCCCATTTTTTATTCTTTATTTTGAAACAGGGTCTCACTAAGTTGCAGAGGACCTCACTAAGTAGCTGAAGATGGGTGTGAACCTGTGATTCTTCTGTCTTAGCCTCCCAAGTACTAGGATTACAAGTATGCACCACCATGCGTGGCAAAATGAATACTTTCAAAGACATCTAGCCCAATGTTGTTATTTGGAGTCTGCTTGGAGTGCACAGTAGCAAAAAATTCCTCATATCTTGCATACATATAATCTCTAATAATAAGTTTACTTGATTGTGTCTTACTTTTCATAAGGTTTGAAACCTTGCCTCAGAAGATTAATGTCCTTAATACTTTAGTTTCTTCATTAAACAGAGTTTTGGGAATAGAAGTTACAATAAAAATCAAAGCTCCATCAAGCAAAAATAGGCAATTAGTCATTCTGTTTTGTTTGATTCTTGCTAAGCTTTTTTGTAATCTTCTCAAGTAGAACTTAAATTTCTTGAAGGTGACATGTAAAGTAATTAATTACTTTTTATTTGGTGTGAATGTTGTGGATTATAACTGGAAATATGCACATGATTAGTTTAAAAAAGAGAAGTGGGATTTATTTTCCTCTTGTAGTTCTCTCCTGTAGGTTTCCATGAGAGTCTGAGCTTTTGTTGGAGAGGATGGATGAGATTTTGGGGGAGTCTTTCCCAGTGTCTCTTGTGGTGTTCTATGCTTAGCCACCTTGATGTTCAATGAATGTGAGGTGACTGCTACACCATGAGTGTGGAGAAAGGGCATCTTAGTTTGAGGTTGGTTATATCTGAGGCTTGCAGGGGGAAAAGCCTACCCTGTAGAGATGCTGCAGCTTCTTGAGAACCCACGGTTCCTTGCTAACTCGGAGGGACTGAGGGATAGATGAGTTTTCAGAAACTATAAACATTCTTGCTGTCACAACATTGCCTGGCTGAGATTCTCTGGTGGAAAAACTGTTATAGGAAGGAGAAGAGGCGCTTGGCCAGTTGTTCCAGGTCAACCCACCCTTGCTCCCCGCCCCCACTCCCCCCACTCAACTACAACATAAATTCTGGATTGATTTTCATTTCTATTTGTCACCCAGAACCAAAATAACAGCTTTACATTGCCTTTACTCGGAATCTGAGACCATTTAAAAAGCAGATAAATGAAGTAGCCTCCTAAATAATATGTACAAAACTTAGTGCATGAGAAATTGTTATAAACGGAAATAGAAAATTGCTATTCATTTCTGGCTAGTTTCCATTTCCATTTTTAAAATTTTTCTCTTTAATTTCTGATCTTCCCTTCTCTGAAATCAAGTCTTTAAAGCAGACTTTAATAATTTTTAATGATAGGAAGATTTACTATTCAAAAAGCAGCTAGCCATCCAGAATAGATGTTATTTTGTTCATCTCTGCAAGGGTTCTTCAGAGATATTTTTTCCAGTGGGAATATTTTTCACAAAAAAGCTCTGGTCCAAAAGGTAAAAAGCTGGAAAAATAAAGATGTAACATAAATCTATACCAGAGGAAAATGACTAAATTTTTTGAAATATTTAGTAGCATGATCCCTATGAAGTAAATGAATTAAATGAACATAATTAGAATAAATGAATTAAATTAACATAATTACAATAGAAATAATCATTATATTTGCACAACATGTGTTCTCTAAGATCTCTTTTCCCCTTTTCTCTTAAGTAAATGATCCCTCTAAGGTAAATACTCATAAGCCTACCTTGTCTTTTAAAAATTCATCTAACACATTTTATGTCTTTTCCTAGAAGTGATTTACTTTGTAAAATGAGCCTTTTTTGATCTATAGCCTCATACTAAGCTCTTTGTCTACTTTAAGATGTAAAACCATCATCATTTTCCCTTTAGGTCTCTGTGGTCTGGTTTACAAAGTCGGCTTCCCAAAGGAGTTTAGGAAATTACCATTTTTGGAAGCCTTTAAAAGGAGGAGAGATCTTTCTCTCTTGTTCATGGTTTTAATGTGGGCCCACTTGGAGGGGAAGGTAAGAGAGACATGAGATATCTTAAAGAAAGATATAAATTTTGTTGTAGACAAGTTGTCCCTAGTGCTGGTGGTGCCTGCAGGGGGACACATAGGCAGACAGATAGTAGAGCAGAGCTTGGCAGAGAGGTCAATACTCACAGTGGAACTCATCCAGATAGGAACGACAGGTGAAGCTGTGAATGTCAGATATCCAATAAAATAGAAGAGGACCAAAGAGATATGGAGGGTGCAGGAAGAGGAGAGGAGACGTCCATGTGGGAGTCTGAAAGGCTGTGCTTGGGGAGGTGGGAGGAAAACTAAGGGGATTGTGGCATCCTAAAAGGAGAGAGTTTTGGGTACTAAGACAGGTCAGCTGTGCTGAGTGGAAACTGAAAATAAGGCCTCTATATTTGGAATTTACAGTTTTAGAAAGTTAGATAATCCCTAGAGATCTTTGGTAACAAAACAACAAAGAAGGAAGCCAAAGGGGACTATGGAGAAATGCCTTCATTACAAAAGGGAGGCAACATGAGTGCAGCACACACTGGAATTGTAGTGAAAGTTAGAAATAGGATGCTGTCTAAAGGAACACTAAGAGCCTAGCATGATGGTGCAAGCCTGTAATCCCAGCACTTAGGAGGCTGAGGCAGGAGAGTCACAGATTAGAGACCAGCCTCAGGAACTTAGTGAGACTCTCAGCCAAAAAATAAAAAATAAAATAAAATAAAATAAAATAAAATAAAAAAGGTTGGGTGGTGTAGCTCAGAAGTGGAATGCCCCTGGGTTCAATCCCCAATACCAAAGATAAATATATACATAAATAAATACCTAAATAAATACATAAATATAAAAATAAAGGGCACTAAGGTCAACTGATTTAGGATAGGGGCATCTGTGCAAAATTGTGAGTAGACTGAAAGATATAGGTAGAAAGGGAAAGGGTGGATGCAATGTTAAAAGAACTCAGGAAACAAAGTCCCAGAATGAGTGGGAAGGAACAGGCGCAGACACACAGGAGCAAACCTCGGGAATGCAAATAGGAATGCTGGTGAGTGTCCTTCCTCAATGAAAGGATGGTATTCTGGGCAGTATCATGAGCATCATGCCACGGCTTGCCAGAGGGTCCATCTGCAGTCTCTGGGTTTCAGAGCATGTGCCATGGACTGTGATCCTAAGTTCCTCCATGAAGTGAAAGTTGCATGGCTGATCTTGGGCCAGAGGGTAAAACACCTGGTGGGTCAAGTGCCATTGCTGAATTCCTGAAGGGGTTCTCAGGTTTCTCATGATATGCTCCTGTTGCACCCACAAGGGAATCAACAGTAGGTGATAAGGACTTCTGTGACTTCATCTTTAAGTAAAATCCAGATTTCTCAATGATATTAAAGTTACTAGGGAGGCACACATCAATATCATGGCACTTGATGTTGGTCGAATCCCTCTGTTGGAAGACAGAAATGAACTTCTTGTGGAAGGTGAGCCTCCCATTCCCAGCCTTAAAGAAATCATGAATTTGTTATGGCGAAATCATCTTGGAACAGGTGGACTATGTAGTTGAAAACAATAAAGGAGCCACTGATGGCCACAGCGTTCATTTTGCCAGCGTAGGAAGCATCTTTGGTGCCCGGTCACCCAATGCCACCACATCTGTTTACTTCATCTTTTACCATGATGTTCCATGGATGTGGCTGAAACTACACAAGAAACTGCCAATGTCTTTCAGGTGGGGAGAAACAGGAAGGGACTGTCATAATTATAGTCAACATTAACATTCTATGAACAATTCACCCAGGAGTAGGAAATAAAAGGGGACAAATAATAGTCCTAATTTATAGAAAAAAGGTGAGGCCCAATAGAAAGTTTTAATTTAGTACACACAGGACACAAATTGTGTTCCATGAAGCTGTTCGCAATGATACTGTATTTGCACGTGGTGGGCGAGAAAGTTTGCCTGGAGGGGCAAGTGTGAAAATGGGCATGTGGATGAGGCATAGGAATTCAGGATTGTCCCTTGGGAAGACTGGTCTGGCAAGCCTCTTCTATGTGTTTTTTGCACAGGTCAAGGGTCTAACAAGTTCAACGTCACATTAGGATGTTCCACTGGAAACCCTGAGAGGGCCAACCAGAATCAGGTCACCATCCAACCCTACTGGCTCGCAGTCTTTTCTTTTGATGGTCTCGTTATTTCCCAAACCTTCCCACACCAAAGTAAAATGTCTTGATTAACCTTGGGGGTCCAACACTGCTCCTGCCTGTGTTTTATGTCCTTGGAACTGTAACTCTAGGCCTTGATTTTTTTTCTGATCCTTTCTTTGCTCAGAACAAACATGTTTCAGTAGCAAGCAGATTATTATCTAGGTGAGTCAAGAGATATTCCTGAAAATATAAAGGAGCATAGAGGGAGGTCGATGCCTCCTCCATGTGCTCTCTCACAAAATAGAGGTTCTAATAAATGACCATATTTTCTTATGTATTTTATGGAGAAACTAAGACTTGTCAATATTTAGTATTTAGCATTATCACTCTGAATTCACATACTATACTTTTAAGTTTTACAAGTATAGTACAGTATTTTCTGTTTTTATAGAAGACTCCAGGTCTCAAGGAAGTTTGTTGTTGCAGTAAGATTTGTACTTTGCATCTTAAGTTGGTTGAGTAGTGAGGCAGAAAGAGAACATTTTCACATCTTGTTATTAAAAATCAACTTGGGCATAATCCTCATAAGTAAATTTCCTAGCATGAACAGGAAATGCAACTGGGAGCTTAGATACAAAGTTATGATTTTGTTTAGTCTGTGTGATTTTTAAATAAGATAGGAACTGCAGCAAGGCTGGTAAATTGCCTCTCATTTAAAAAGATCACAGATTATGATAAAACCATATCACAGAATAAAACCGTATCCAAGTATTTATTTCGGGATTTGTATATTTTTGATATCCTTACCAACCATGCTTATAGTTTCTAATTTTTTATTCTATGAAGCTATTTCTAGTAACTTCATAGAATGAACAAATTGTAAAAGAATTAAATTTTATTAAGAGGAAAAATTCCCTTCATTTCCCTGATAGCTGTTCTTTGAGGGTCTCACTGAGATTGGGAATGAGAATACATAGTATGATGTGGTTTCCTCCAGAAATATTCAGAACCTGACTATAGGTACAGAAAAGGCTAATTTAACTTTAGCCAAGGTTATGAGGCTTAAAGCACTGGGGGAAGTTGAGGTCCAGTAGGAAAGAAGCTGAAGAGAGGCTCCTTCAATTCCAGACAGCAAAGGGAAGGAAGGGACACAATGAGGGGATGGGTACTGAAGGGGGTGAGTACTGGAGGACTCAGTAGACTGCGGTGGGTGGAAGCTGGAGGACTAGGAAGCAATGGCCACAGATTTTTTTTTTTTTTGTGGCATTGGGAATTGGATCCAGAGGTATTCTGCCTCCGAGCTATATCTCCAGCTCTATTTTATTTTTTATTTGTAAACAGGGTTTTGCTAAGTTGCTGATGCTGGCTTCAAGCCTGTAATCCTGTGTCAGCCTCTCAGACTCATAGATTATTTTTATATTAAAGTTTCCAACTTGAGAATGATGCCATTTTTGGGGAGGGTGAGGTTGAAGTTGGGTTGCTCCTGCAGAATGGAAACAAATATTTCACAAGTCAAGTGTTTTACAAGTCAAGGAGGTCATGTCAGGAGGTCAGGTCGAAGCCTGGGTGCATACTCATAGAATGTTTGAAAGCTTCTGGAAGTCAGGGCTCCTGTGAGTGAAGTGGCAGCATCTTCAATACGTAAAGGCTAGTGAATGGAGCAAGGATGATAGGTAGGGTGTAGGTGCATTGTATCTTCCTAGGTAGAAAGGGAACTGTTTAAAAAACTCAGTACAAAAATTTAAACTTAGCCACTCATCTGTTAGAACCTTGGTGATATGCTTGAGACTCTCACCTTAAAGTGTATGGTGCGCTCATACTGGAAGAAAAAAAAACTATGCCAACAGCTTGTAAGAATATCTATCTTTCAGTCATTAGCAAAAAGGCCGGTGTCCCTAACAGAATTATAGAGTGTCTTCCAGACGCACACTAAAGCCCTTGAAATCTTGGGAGATGGAAAGATGGGCAAGAGAAATCTCATGATGAGGCAGGAAGGGAAATGTAAAGCATTTGGAAGGCATTTGGAAACTTTCTTTTCATGCTATACATGATCACCACCAGGGGGCAAATTTCCTTCCAGTGACAAAACCAGCTAGGAAAACTGCTTGCACTTGTACCTCAGCTGATCAAGAGAAAAGACCTGATCTGCTTCTGAGAGTCACAGAAGGCAGCAACATTCTCCCCTTGTGCCAGAAGCAGATTTGTATAGGTCTCTAATATTAATTTCATTTTCCCCATGGAAATAGTGTTGTAAATAATTGCTAGGTTTGCAGAATGACTCCAAAAGTAAAAAAAATTAAAACATTTTAACTAGTTCTTGATGGACTTAGAAAAAATAAATCTATTTGTATAATATATGAAGATATATATATATGTGTGTAAATATAACTATAAATTTATAATTTCTATGGAAAAATTTCCCAGGAACAAGCATTTAGATTTCAACCCATTTATATCAGTGATTGTCTAATACTTCAAAGCATTAAACAAATGCCAAGTGAACAGAGGTATGTATTTATACATAAACACATTCCTATCTTATTAAATGTGAAATTACTTATTAAAGAAATAATAAAGATTTACCAATACAGTTTGAGACAGTCTGTTTTTCTTTTTATGAAGCAATAAATGTTCAACTTTACTTTTGCAGGTTGATAAAAAGAGACTAGCCTTCATCCCTTGAGTTCTCCATTGTCTGGGAACAAATTATAAATGTTCCAGGTAAGGTTAAAAGTGAACTATGCTGTGCTTATCAAACAGCTACAGGCTCTGCACATACCTTCTGCACTATGAACACAAAAGAAAGTTCATTGTGCATCAATTTTGTTCAGCCTAATTTGTTGTCTGCCAAGACATCCTGCTGCCTCGGCATCTATGTGTTGAGACCCCCACTCCACATAGTTAATCGGCAGAACGCCCCGAGAAAGAGGTATCGTCTCTGGCCAAAATATCCCCCACTTTTACCCTTCATGACTATTAATATTTCCTTTAACTTTCTACACGAATTGCTCCAGTGATGTGAAATTAAGACTATAAATAGAAACTGAGTCTGTGGAAATAAAACCTCTAATAATTTGCCTAAACGTCCTTGGCTTTGTTCAATAATAATAAAAACTGGCCAGAATTCAGATGCTGTGATAAGCATTCCAGCTGCAGCAATTACAAAGGGTCTCTGACCCTCACTATCACTAACTTAGGTTAAGCTATTAACTCAGGTAAGGTAGTTCAGTTTAAGGAAACTTTGTTTACCCTTGAGATCCTGCCTAGAGACAGAGAAGATAAAAACCTTGTGTGTGACCTTAAAGCAATTTAGTTGATAAACAACTTAGTTGCCCAAATACAATAGACTCAAGGAGAAAGATTGATGACTTTTACGCCCAGTGTAAATATTCCTGAAGACAGAGAGGCTGACCGCATGGTTAATGAATATGACAAAATAAAGGACAGACGTTCTAAATATATATGTATGAAGGAAAGGAAATACCGTGTAAGAGTAAGAAAAGCATTTTTGCATGAAGAAGAGCTTATCATAAGAAAGTCCCAACTGGGAGAGAAAGGAATTAGAAAGTTAGAAGCAAGTTGCAGAGGGTTTGTGACAGAGAAATGGATTATTAAAGATGGTTAGACTTTTAATAGGCTTATTGTCTAAAGAAGAGTGTTCAGCAGTTAAGGAAATATATCTGACAATTAAAACCAAGAACTTTGTGGTGTTGTTTGTGGTATTTTGTCTGCAAAACTGTGTTGTGAGTTTGCTTAAGCTTTCAGATTTAGGAGAAAAAATGCCAACACCTGGAGAAACTTTATCACATTCACCTGAATCACCACGTCTCCCCACACTTGCTATATGAACTGAGCCCAAAAGATGGAAAGTTCCAAGAAAGCCAAAGAAGATTCCCCGAGAAACCCCCAAGCCTTGGCCATGCTTGTTTATTTTGGGAAGTGGCCCCCTGGGACTGCTTATCTGCAAAGACCTTGGAAAAGAATCAGGAGTCAGGAGTCAATCTCTCGAAGATCAACAGCCAGCTGAAGGACTTGTTTTATTACCTTTGTTTACCTGTCATTCATTATTACTTCACAATGATTACACCCACCTCCCTCTCCTCTTACTATTAACTTTACTGGTGAAAGGTATAAATTTCTTGGAGTTTTTGTAATAAAGTGTCATTGGCTCAAGAAGCCTTTGTCCACCTCAAATTCTTTCCCAAGCGCCGTACCTAAAAACTTAGGGAATTCATAGAGGGGAAGGAATTGCTGTAGATAAGTTTCTGCAGAACTCCACCTGCCTTTTGTCCCATCTTTCTGAGGCTCCCGGTCGCGAGTGGACTTGCCCCCACAGGACTGAGCTAGTTGGTAACAGTTCTCAAAGCTATCACAGGTGGAAAAAATTGTTACTAACATCATCTTCAAGTGGCAAAGAAAAGATGGGTGCAGTGAGCAAGGTTCTTTACTCTAGCTGCCACAGGAGACCAGTATCCCTGGCCCTCTTCCCCCCTAGAGACGCCTCCCCTTTCAAATTTCAAAATCAATTGGGTGTCTGCTACTTCCTCTACTAAAAATCATTTGGATTGGAAGCCACTAGCAAGTATTTTGTTCCTTGCTAAGCAAACAGAAGAAACATAGTCCTTGCCCATCTGCTGTGGATTGAATTTTTGTCTCTCCAGAATTTCTGCAAAGTCCTAATACCCCAATGTATTTGGAGATGGGCATTTGGAAGATAATTAGATATAGATTAAGTCATGAAAGTAGAGCTCTTAGGATGGAGTGCATCCCCTTCTGACAACAGGAAAAAGGCACTAGGGCTCTTTTTCTGTCTTGTGTAGATAGCAAGAAGCCAGCCATCTGGACCAAGTAATGAACCTTCGCCAGAACAGAGCTTGTTGACATCCTCATCTTGGACTTCCAACCTCCAGATCACTGGGAAAACAAATTAATCATGTTAAACACCCAGTGTAAGGTATTTTGTTGTGGGAGCTTAAGCTAAGATACTACCATCTAACACGCCAGGCCAGCATTTTCCTTCAGTGTATTTTCAGTAGAAAGCATTAAATGTACAAACCTTTATTCCTATAGTGATATTAGGTTGCTGGGAAGAATGACAGTCTGGGATCTAGAGTGGGGATTGTAGAAGTGGAGGTAGCAAGGGCCCTCAACTGGTTAAACAGACGCCGGAGATTGTCATCAATAATGTGCAAGGTGTGTTTTGTGGAAGAGGTACCAGAGCTTCATCAGATTCCTTTTGTGGTGGCTCCAAAATTCTTAATTAGGGTCCCCATTTCTCTTCATCTGACTTTTTTCTTCACTGGTTTGATATTCGATTAGGAATATCATCTCTAGGATTAGAAACACAGGTGTTGACAGCCTCATCTTTCCCTTACCACTTAATGACTGCAAGTTTCTTAATTTCTTTATCACAGTTTCCTCATACTAGGGCTTGGGTAAATGTCCCCCAAAGGTCAGTGAGTTCAAGGCTTGATCTCTAGGGAGTTTCTGTCAGGAGGTTATAGTAGAGTCTTAAGGAGATGGGGCATGAGATATTTTGATTAATTTTTGGTTGATGTCTTAGAAATCTGGTGCATATTATACATTTATAAGACATTTTAATTCAGACTAGCCTTATTTCAGGTGCTTAAGAATCGCATGCTGCTAGGGGCCACTAATTGTGATGTGTAGTATGATTTTAGAGTGTTTGCAAATGGGAGAAAAAACACAGTGTGTTCTTAGAGTGAAAAATTCCCTAGAGGGAATTGGGTTATTTATGCTGTAGACACTTGTGTCACAAGGGTAGCATTACCTTTAAAAAGACCATGGGTCCTTCTATGAGAAAATTAAATGTCTGCACCTGGGCTATTTTAATAGAAAGATACACATCTCACATCCTGAGAAAACATCCTGAGATTATATGTGTATATATATCAATATATCTATATCTATATCTCTATATATTGATGCCCCTAAATGTTCACATTTTCAAAAATAAATGAGGATTTTCTTTCTTGAAATTGAACTTGCAGTAGACATGTTGACTCTGACATTCCAGTCAGGTTTAGCAGTGGTGAGTTAGCAGCTTTTAATTCTTCTTGGGAGGGAGTCTGAGAGATCACTTTAAATAGAAATTTCCAGGCAAATGGCTACCTGAGTAAGACAAAGTCACCATCTCCCCATTCAGTTTCCCCAGCTACGTGACCCAATACTTCATTAATGAAAATGCGGAGTCTAAATTCATGTTTTCTATTCAGAACACACTGGAACTACTTTTAGCCAATTATTCTAATTTCGGCTCAAGTAGTCCTTAGCTCATGATCCATTATCTTTGTAAACATCTCAAGTTGAAAACACTTTTCGGTTTTGCCTCTGTAGCAGAGTGTTTTACATTCATGACAGAGTGGTTGTACTTTATCACTGAAATCTGAAATTCATCCTGGAAGTGCAATTACATTTCCTAGATGAAATGTCAGATGGTTTACTTGCTAAGGAGTAACCACAATTGTACCATCAGTTGAGAATAAGATCTGGTATGTAATATGCACACACTTTCTTACTTCTGTCTTTGACCACATGTAGGCATTCTCAGGTATGTTGTTTATCAGAGGAAGATAATTTTAGGTTCATCCATATGAAACTACTGTTTTTGTAGGTCAAAAATGGTTGAATATTGACACTTTTATGTATATAATCATAACAAAAGAAGGTAGTTCATTTTCCATGCCATTTAAAACTGAGTGGTAAGGAAGAAAAGAGAAAATTATGTATTTCAAATTTGTACTATTTCCATTGGAAAAGAAATAGAGCAGAATGCTTTAGACCTGTAGTTCTCAATCTTGGCTGCCATTAAAATTATCTGAGCAGCAAATACCTCGTATGGTGACCTCAATGAGTCAGGTCCCATAGTATATGGAAAACTGATAACACTCCTGTGATGAGGTTACATTTTCTAGTGAGGTGAGATGAATCACTCAGTTCTATGAGAGCTGGAGGACAGGAGGGTCCGCAAGGTAACCCCTGCTGCACATAACCCCTGATGGTATGAAACCTGGAAGTTTTCTGCTCTTTAATTTATGCTGTGGGGCCCTGCTGAAAACTGGAGAATTAATTGGCTTACCTGGATTCATTTCAGGGCTGCATTTGCTGTTTCCTACCTCTGTGAACATCTTTCCAGCTGGCGTGTGTGTGTGTGTGTGTGTGTGTGTGTGTGTGTGTGTGTGTGTATGGTACTAGGAATCGAGTCAAGGAGCATTCTACTTTTGAGCTATACCACCAGCCAAATTTTATTTCTTGTTTTTGAAACAGGGTCTCAATAATTTGTGGAGGGCCTCATAAGTTGCTGGGGCTGGCTAAGAGCCTGCCATCCTCCTATCTAGCATTTTCTTCTAGATTTATAGGCTTGAGGTAGCTGAAACCTTCCCTGGGCCATGAGTTCCCTTGAGACCTGTGCAACGGTTAAGGAAACGAATCGCTAGTAGCTTCCCAGAGCTTGGCCACCCACATTTGCAGAGATCTGGCCATATCTAATGTGTGATATGTAAGTTTGCACCAAGAGCATGTGTCCCATCTCAAAAGAAGCCTCAGAAGTTCCACAAAGTTCTACCAAAGAGATCTGGTGAAAACTTGGCCTTGCTCTGGTCATCATGTTACTGAAGCACACAGGTGGTGATACCTTTGATGTGATCCCCTTAATAAATGTGTTCAGACAGGACCCTGAAGGAGGGAGTATTTCTAGCCATTTCCTAGCCCAAGGCTCATCTCTACTCTGTGCATTGTGCTCTTGTTGCTTCAAGAGACCATCCTCACTGCCCATCAGTGCCTTGCCCTTTCACCCAGCCCCCCATCCTGTCTCTTCTGCATTTTAACCTGTTTCCTTCCTGAATGTAATTTTGTCTTTTTTGTGGTACTGGGGATTAAAACTAGAGGCTTTCTACCACTGAGATACTGAGCTACACCTCAACTCCTTTATTATTATTATTATTATTATTATTATTATTATTATTGGTGGTACTGGGGTTTTTTGAAGCCCTTCTACCTCCGGGCTACACTCCCAGACCTATTTTTACATTTTTATTTGGAAACAGGGTCTCCTAAGCCAGCGCGCGTGGCTGGCTTCAAACCTGCGCCATCCTTCTGTCTCTGCCTCCCAAGCGCGGGGATTACAAGCGTGCGCCACCATGCCCGGCCTCCTTTATTATTTTTATTTTGAAATAGGGTTCACTAAATTACTTTGTGCTAGCCTAGAACCTGCTGTTCTCTTGTCTTAGCACTCCAAGTACTGGAATCACAGATGTGAGCTACCATGTCGTTTCTTGATTCCATATTCACAGATAACTCTTGAGATAATTAATTTTACCTTGCCTCTTTTAGAAGATTTTTTGTTGGTACATTGTAATCATACATCTTAATGGAGTAAAAGATGGTAGAGGCATACATGCACACATCACCCAATTAGCCTTACCTTGCTTCTTGATATCAGTTCCTTTTGGTCAATTATCCTAAAGCTAATTTTATTCTTATTATATTATTCTCCATTCTACTTCTTAAGCAAGAAGAAGAAATAGTGACCATTTTGGCAACTGCTAAAAGTATAATATGTGTCATAAATTTAGAATGGTGCTCAAAAGGGGTAACTCTTCATCCTAATGTCAGGTGTGAGAAAAAGACTCAATGGCTTTTAAAAGTCCCCGAGCCTTCTCTCCTGTAATTTAGAAAAACTCCATGCTCAAATCTCACCTTTCCTTTTAGCATAACCATAAGCCCAGCTGAGTGACAGCTCAGGAGAATTGCTGAAGCATTTCCTACTGTGTAGGAAGACTAAATGAGGGACATTAACATCTGGTTTTGAACCTATGCAACAATCTGGCTTCCTACAATTTACATAAACTCTGCATAACACAGAAGAAGAAAAACATGAGAAGAATAAAGGTGAGCTTAGAAAAGGGCATCTCAATAAAAAAACAATGTTTAACTTAAGAAAATCCTTGCTGGGCGTGGTGGCGCACGCTTGTAATCCCTGCACTTGGGAGGCAGAGACAGGAGGATCGCGCAGGTTCGAAGCCAGCCGCGTGCGCTGGCTTAGGAATCCCTGTTTCCAAATGAAAATGTAAAAATAGGTCTGGGAGTGTAGCCCGGAGGTAGAAGGGCTTCCAGGAACCCCAGTACCACAAAAAAAAAAAAAAAGAAAATCCTTAAAAAGCATTAACCTTTACCAGGATCCACAGAGGAAAGTGGATCCTCAATCAACTATAATTGCCATTAAAATGTGAAATATGCTAGATGGACTTCAAAGATACTAAAAAACTAAATAATTTTCACGAAGCAGAATTTTGATGTGTTTGAGTTAGTGTGAAAATCTTTGTAGTATATATATATATATATATATATATATATATATACACACATATATATTACATGTATATGTATATATACATATACTATATGTAGAATATACTATACTATATGTAGTCTATACTATATGTAGTCTATACTATATGTAGTCTATACTATATGTAGTCTATACTATATGTAGTCTATACTATATGTAGTCTATTCTATATGTAGTCTATACTATATGTAGAATATATATATATATATATATATATATATATATATATATATATATTCCCTATTTGATGGAAGCCATGCAGCTGAGTTGTAAGTACACAAAAGCAACTAAGGTATTATCTCTGCCCTCAAGGAACTTACAGTCCTGGGAGTAAGGAAGACACATCAGCAAATGATGGTCATGTAGAGGGTGATAAATGCTTTGGAAGGCAATGGGAAGAAATGGCAGGTTTTACTTGGGATTCAAAGAGGACTTCAAAAATAAAGTGACATTGAAATAAAATCTGAAGGTCAATTAAAAGTCTTTTGTGCATATAAAGTAAATGAGGACTATTCCAAGCAAAGAGAACAGAGGCACAGAAGCACCAAAAGAGGTACTTGGAGAACTGCTATACTTTGGGATGGCAAGAATGCAGAGCACACGTAGGGTAAGGTAGAAAGAGACTGGAGTGGAAGCCGAGGTGGAAAGAGGTGGGGTCCTGAAAGGACTTGCTCTTCTTGCAAAGGAATCAGGGATGGGACTCATCAATCAGGGGAGTGAGTGATGCTTCTGGACATGTATTTGGAAACATCACTAAGAGGAATCATATCAATTGGAGGAGATCAAATCTTAAGGTAAGGAAACTAGAAGAAAGTTGTATAGTATATATAAGAAAATTGTATAGTATAGTATATAGAAAATTGTATTTCCAGGATACAGCTTACAGGAACCTGAATTAAGTAGTGGAAGTTGTAGAAAAGGAAAGACAATATTAGGAAGGCTTTTATTTTTTCCTTTTAATAGCTATTCAATTATTATTATTATTATTATTATTGTTTTTTAGATTTTTTATTGCTATATTGTATTCATACATCATAATGGGGTAAAAAACTTGTGTAGACATACATGCACACATCACCCAGTTAGCCCCTACCCAGTCCCCACCCCATTCCCTCCCCATCCCTCTTTTCCATGCTTGGCCTAGTGGTTCACTTCGATATGTTTAAGTATATCGTGTGCTTTAGAGACTTTCCTTCTTCTCCCCTCCTATCCCCTCAGTTAAAAAGCACTGCAGAGAATCAGAATAGAAAGAACATATCTCAACATCATAAAGGCAATCTACAATAAACCCACAGCCAACATCAAATTAAATGGGGAAAAATTTTGAGAATTCCACCTAAAAACAGGAAGAAGGCAAGGATGTCCATTATCACCACTTCTCTTCACAATAGTACTTGAGACTCTAACAAGAGCAATAAGGCAAGAAAAGGAAATCAAAGGAGTACAAATAGGAAAAGAAGAACTCAAACTTTCACTATTTGCAGATGAAATGATACTATTAGAATACCCAACAAACTCGACCAAAAGGCTTATAGAACTGATCAACAAATTCAGAAAAGTGTCTGGATATAAAATCGATCTTAAAAAAGCAGAAGCTTTTCTGTACACCAATCATAAATCCACTGAAAAAGAAATTCAGAAAATACTTCCACTCAGGATTTCCCACACAAAAAATAAAATACTTAGGAATAAACTTAACCAAGGAGATAAAAGACCTCTACAAAGAAAATTATAAAACATTGAAAAAAGAAATTTTAGAAGATCTTAGAAGATGGAAAGATCTGCCATGTCCATGGATAGGCAGAATAAATATCATTAAAATGACCATACTTCCAAAAGTGAGCTACAGATTCAATGCAATACCCACTAAATTACCATGGTCATTCCTCACAGACATAGAAAAATCAGTCCTTAAATTCATTTGGAACAACAAAAAACCCAGAATAGCCAAAGTAGTTCTCAGCAACAAAAATCATACAAAAGGAATCACAATACCTGACTTTAAACTATACTACAAAGCCATTGTAATAAAAACAGCATGGTACTGGCACAAAAACAGATACCTAGACCAATGAAGCAGAATAGAAGACCCAGAAACAAGTCCACACACTTACAGTCAATTGATTTTTAGGAAGGCTTTTAAAGAGGTGAACTGGAAAACTGGTGTTTGATTAGACATGGAATGTAAGAAAAGAGGAGGAGCCTAGAATGATGTCAGTATCCACGTTACTCCTTGATGTAATTCTACATCTCCACTCCTTCTAAACCTTCATTAATTTATTCACTGAACACATATTGAGGGTCTTTGATGTGCTAGATACCATACTAAATACTGAAGATGCAAATTTATTTATTCAGCAAGTTTTAATGTTCTTTGTCAGGCACTATTCTAGACTATTAGTGGATTAAATGGACAAAAACCTGTTGAAATAAGCACACACAAAGGGGAGGAGCAAAGGTTTCCCTTACTAACTTGGTGAGCAGCAAGGAAAATAGCCCATAAAGCAGCAGCTTCACAGGACGAAGCAGAGGAAGCCTGTGAGAGGCTTCTGAGAAGAAGCCAGTCTGAGGACAAGGACAGACATCCTGACAACAGAAGGCAGAGTAAAGTTTTGAGCATTCTGCAATTCCAGCTTAGGCACAACAGGATCTTGGTGACATTGGTTGTAAGCAGTATGAAAGAACTCCTGCAGTTTCTCTGAGAAAAGTACAAGTGGCCATTTCTTAGTAAACCAACTTAGGGCTAAGCAGAGCAGAAAAATTCTTATGAAATCAGAAATATTCAAGACATCTCAGAAAAGTGAAGGCTTTTCAATTCTGTCCCTCATGCAGTTACTTCTAGTGGAGGAGACAGGATAAATTAAATAAAAAGTAATTCATATAGTGCATTTGGGGTGACGGATTCTATGGAGGGAAATATAAGATGGGGAATGGGAATAGGAGTGAGTGAGTGTGTGTGTGTGTGTGTGTGTGTGTGTGTGTGTGTGCGCACATTCATGTGGGTTATTTCAAGTGGGTTGGTTAGGTAGGGAAGGACTCACTGAAACAATGACATACACAGTGAGAACTTAGTCTCCTGGAAGAATCAGACAGGCTCAGCACCATGTGAAAGATTCAAGGTAGGAGAATACAGAAGATGAGCTGGGAATGTGTCCTTTGGCCCCTTGCCCTGCTGGTAAGTATGGTATGGTTGAGGAAGACATTGTAGATGAGATGCCACTTTGGCTATATCTGAGGTGGAGTCAGAGTTAAGCAAGTTGAGTAAGACTGGTATGCTATGGATCCTAAACTTCCTCCAAAGGTCCATGTGCTAAAGGCTTGGTCGCTAGACTGTGGCTCTGTTGGGAAGTGGTGGAAACTTTATGAGGTACAGTCTAGTGAAAGGATGTTAGGTCATTGGGGGTGTTTCCTTGATGGGGAAATTGGGATGCCAGCCCTCCCCCCTTCACTTCCCACCTGCCACGAGGTGAGTAGAGCTCTGTTGCCAAGAGCTTCTGTCTTGATGCGCTGTCTTGACACAGGCTCAAAAGCAATGGGATAACCAACCATGGACTTAATCTCTGAACCCATGAGTCAAAATAAACCTTTCCTCTTATTTAAAAAAATATTGAGCCGGGCGTGGTGGCGCACGCTTGTAATCCCCACGCTTGGGAGGCAGAGACAGGAGGATCGCGCAGGTTCGAAGCCAGCCGCGAGTGCTGGCTTAGGAGACCCTGTTTCCAAATAAAAATATAAAATAGGTCTGGGAGTGTAGCCCGGAGGTAGAAGGGCTTCCAGGAACCCCAGTACCACCAAAAAAAAATATTATTGTATTAGTGCATTACAATTATACATCATAGAGTTTCAATGTGATAAAAAAAAACATACATGCACATAGCTCTCAGTATATTTCCCTCCACATCCTACCCTGTTCCTCCCTTTCTCTCCTTGCAGGAGTTAATGAGATTGGTAGTAATTTTTTCATATATTGCCATAGTATTATTTGAACTATTTCAGTCCTTCCTGTTTCTCTTCCTAAATCCCTCCCTCAGTATCCTTCCCCTACTCTATAGGTCTCTCTCGCTCTGCATGAAGTCCCTTATGTTTCCTATTTTCTCTCTAGCTTTCATATATGAAAGATATAACCCTTGACTTTCTGAGACTGGCTGACCTCACTTAGCATAATATTCTCTCCTTCCATTGATTTTCATGCAAATGATGTATTTTGTTCTTTTTATCGCTGAGTAGAATTGCATTCTGTATATATACCAACCACATTTCCTTTATCCATTTATCTGTTGATTAACAACTAAGTTGGTTTCATAATTTAGCTATTGTGAATTGTGCTGCTTTAAACATGAATATTACAAGTATCAATATAGTATTCTGAGTTTAATTCTTTTGGAAAAATACTGAAGGGTAGTATATGAGTCATATGATGGTCACTCTTTCCTTTTTAAAGTTGATTTATTTCAGGTATTTTGTCACAATAATGGAAAGATGACTAATACAAGGACAAAGGACATAGTTTTGTAGTAGGAAGTAGAAGTGTTGTATATGTATGACAAGGCACTGCACCCTAGTGGATTAGAATATTCAGGGAACTTAAGTAGTTGCTCTCTGGGAAACTGGAGAGCAAAGGATGTGTGGAGGAGTCAGTCATAATGACAGAAAGAAAGGGCTGGATTATGGATGGAGCTTAAATAACATGATGAAGACTCTAGAGTTCAAAGGAAGGTGACTTTTTGTGCATTTGGGTATGTGTGATCATTGAATTGTTTTTTGAGGTACTGGAGATGGAACCTAGGGGCTTTTTACCTTTGAGCTATGCCCCCAGTCCTATTTTTTATTCTCTATTTTGAAGCAGGGTCTCACTGAGGCTGGCCGTGAACCCTGATGCTCCTGTCTCAGCCAGCCGAATGCTGGGATTACAAACTGGCGCCATTGTGCCCAGTTTATGATTGAAGTTTTAAGCATGGAAAGAATTGTAGGCAAACAAATATTGGATTTGTTTTTAGAATGACAGGCTGGAGGATAAATATAGAGTAAGTGAAGAGTAAAATAATCTTATAAAAAGTTAGGGATACCCATTTAAAGGTTATCAGCAAATTCAGGCAAGAAATAAGAAATACCTTAAAAAGTCAGAGGCAGTGGTAACAGAGAGGGAAGAGACGACAGATTCAGTAGCTGTGTAGATGATTTATGTTGAGGGCTGAAATTCTCAGACCATCAGCACCTACCCCTGTGCATTCTATTCTTTCAGTTGTTCAAATAAACTCTTAACTTCGAAACCTCAGTCCAGAAGAATCAATCCACTGAAGTTTATTCCAGCAGCTTCTCAGGAGCCATAGCCTCTTGTGGCTTATGGTGTGAATCATCCCACTGGGCCGTTGTGGGATGCTACCCACTGAGAGGAGCATCTGAGGATGAGTAGAACATAGTGTGCAAGTTTGGAAGGTGAGCAAGAGAAGAGAAAAACAGGTCAATAGATAATGTCCATAAAGAACTTTAGGGCTTAAGATACTGAGTCCTAGGAAGTAGGTGCTCAATAAATCTTTATGACTTCAGAAAATCAAAAGAAATGCTGTTGGAATATGAAGACAGAATGGTAAACTCAACCAGGGGGAGTGAGGAAAGGCTTAATAGAGAAAAATACACTTGGATTTGGTCTTGATGGATGAATGTGTGGCTTGCCAAGAAGTGCAGGGACAGCATTCAATTAAGATGAACTGGTAATAGCAATGGAGACATGCATAGTCAGCTGTGAAATTATTTTTCTCTTTTGAAATCTAGTTTAGGTCCAC
Organism: Muscardinus avellanarius; assembly: GCF_963383645.1. Taxonomy (NCBI): domain Eukaryota; kingdom Metazoa; phylum Chordata; class Mammalia; order Rodentia; family Gliridae; genus Muscardinus; species Muscardinus avellanarius. Next base: position 134,539,884 of record NC_137787.1, on the reverse strand, counting down.
AGCTATACTCTGTTACCTAAATTCATCCTTGATTAGGCAGGAAGGAAATGATTTCATTCTGAAGACAGAGACATAAATAATTGCAGAAAACCAAAAATATAAATGCTATTTATTTCTGGTTCTTCTGTTAATGTGTAATTAACATTTAGAATAAAAACCCAGGGAGAAGCTAATTCTAATATTGGAAATGATTGAAGAAAGATTTTAGAGAGCCTAGAAAAGGCCAGAATATTCTGGAAGCCTTCAATAATTGAGCCATGAGAGGTTAAACCAAGAATCCCTAGTTGCATTTTTGTTTACCTCAGCTATGCCTCTCTTCAACGAGTTAAAACTATTAAAACAGGCACTACATGAAGTATCCCTGAAATGGTGTGCTTTGAAGCAGTGGAAAAACTTTCCAGCCCTGTGAACACATGAGTTTAGTCTACATAGCAGTTGACATAAAGGAGATAAGGATGGCCACAATTTTAACGTATCCAGAGTTGTACGTTCCCCCATCGATTACTCTCTTTAGCTTTTTATCACACTTCAAATAGGACACAGATTCTAAGCCAACTGCACATTTCTGAGAAAGCAGTGATAACCTGCCAGAGGCAAACATTAAATTTTGGTTAACACTGAATGAATTTTTAGAAACTTCTCCCTGAATCAACCAATATAGACTCGCTTTTGCTAAAGGTGCAATGTGGAGATTGGGTTTGTGGAAAGAATGTTAATATGGCTTTCCATTTGCTAAGGTTCAACCGGTTCACTGTGGCCTCATAGCGAAAAGACAGGTACCTGCTCAACAGTGGAGACCTGCTCTGCAATCAAGGATCCAGTTGTTATGTCTACTGCTTGCTTTGCCTTTCCTTAGGTTGTGTAGGGAATAGTGAAATAAACTTTAGATAAATTCTAAGGAAGAGCAAAAAACAATCACATGTACCCTCAACCTCTCCCACAAATTGCCTAGTTCATTTATTTATTTTTTTGAAGTACTGGGGATTGAACCTGGGACTTTTCTTATGATAGGCAAATGCTATACCACTGATTTACACCCCCGCTCTTTAAAAATTTATTTTATTTTGAGACTGGGTGTGTCAGTTAACATTCTCACTGATATAATCCAAAATGACTGACAATAAAACTTAGAGGAAAGAAGAACTATTTGCTGATTATTTTCTGGAGGTTTTGGGTTCAGTTCATTTGAGGCTGGGGTCTAAGGCTCAGGGCATGGTGCGATGAAGGAGAGAGATAGAGAGATAGAGATAGAGATAGAGATAGAGATAGAGAGAGAGAGAGAGAGAGAGAGAGAGGAGAAAGAAAGAGAAAGTGCACATATGCTCTCACACTGTGGAGGCCAGAAACAGAGAGAGCCAGAAAGCAAGGATATTCCAAGGTACAAAGCAATCCTTAAGGCCATACCCTGGGGATCCATCATCTCCAGTCACACCTCACTGGCCCAGAATACCATTCAAATAAAACCATTACAATGGATTTGTCTAGGATGAGATTGCAATACTCATGGCTTAACTATATCAGCCTTGAATTATTCAGGGACATTATATATCTGACCATAACATAGGGTCTCACTAAATTTCCCAGGCTGGCCATGAACTTATGATTCTCCTGCTTCAGTCTCCTGAGTAGCTGGGATTACAGGCACATGCTACCACACCTGGCCTTACTTTTAGTTTTAATTTATACATATTATTTGTACCTATTTATGGGGTATTGTGTGATAACTTGATATGTGTGTATAGTGTATAATGACCAAATCAGGGTAATGATCACTTTAATCTCCTTAAACATTTATCCTTTCTGTGGACTGGGTACCTTTGAACTCATTAGTTTTAGTATTCTATTGCACAATAGGGTTACTATAGTCCATAATAATGTATTATGTTACCTGGTTTCCACTCTGCCATGGGCAGGAAGAGAGCTGTCAGCAGGGACTGAAGTCAGAACTCCCTATAAAGAGACTTAGCCTGGGCTGTAAGAGACAAAGAAGGAGTTGGAAAGGGGATGGAGGAGGAGGAAGCCACTCCCACTGGTGGAAGAATTGGGAAATGATGAGGATCGATAGTGGGACAGAGCTGAGATGGCCCTGTACAGAAAGCAGATGTTTCTATCCCTGGGTAGGGCACTTGGAGGTCATGGAGCAAAATACCAGAGCTAGAGATGAATTCTGAAGGCCTTTTGAGCTGTGTGGAAGAATGGGGACTTAATATAGAAGACATTGGGCCATTGTAGTGTCAGGTAGATGGGTGATTTTTCAAGTCAGGATCAGTAAGGGAGGAAGATGGCAGCAACCACTGTTGCAGGAGACACTTCCAACCGTGACTTCCTATCTAGAATACAGGAGAGGGAGTGGATAAGGGTGGAATTAGAAGCAAGGGGACAAGGAAGCGCCTGACACGCAAGAAATGCAATTTTCAATAAAACTTCCCAGAAGGGATTAGAGAAAGGACGACTCTAGCCACACACACTGGGGACTCTTATCAACACACCTCGTAAGAAAAATGAGCCAGGCATGTGAGGGAGCCATGCAGCACCAGGCAGGGAACTGAGCCACCATCCCGGGACTTCAGCGTACTCCGCCATGCTGCGCCGGAGCTGTGGGGCGCCCGGATCAGCAGATCCTGCTCTACGCGGTGAGGCTGTGGCTTCTGATCGTGGAAGGGAGATTAAATTCATTGCTGCTGAGTACTCAATCTCACAACCTCTTAAAATCACATACTTTCTTCTCTTATTGAAAAAAATATATATATTTATCGGAGAGGGGCCAAGATGGTGGTGTTGGTAGCCAGGACTCAGGAGATGCAGACAAACTCTATCCAATTCACTTGGAACTTTTGGAAATAAAAACCCTGCAAAGAGGGACTGCCCCTGCCACTCATGCTTAAGAATTCTGGACATCTTATCACGTAAGGAAGGAACTCAGCGAAAAACCAGGGGAAGGTGGCACTGACGGAGCTGCATAGGTGGAGCGGCAGAACCACGCAGGCAGAGCACCAGAGCGGTGGGCGGTGCTAGTGCAGTGGTGGAGCAGCGCAGGTGGGTTGGCAGAATGGTGCAGGCGGGGCAGCAGAGCAGCGGAGGGACAGTGCAGAGGCGTGGGCACTAGTGCCGGCGGCAGAGGTGGAGGCTATTATTTTGGAGAGGCAGAGACCAGATTCAACCCACCTTGATCTTCTGAAGAAATTGCCCCAAAGGTAGAAATTGGTGGGTCAGACAAATCCAGTTCAGTCCACCTTGAGCTTTTGAGGAAATTACCCCAAAGTAGACTGACTGCACCTGCCACACATGATTGAGAAGCCTGGATGATATGCTAAGTGGAAAAAGGGTATGGGGGGCATCAGAGGGAGCCCCACATAGCTGGGGTGGGTCAAATGTTGCATGTTTGGGAATCATCAGCCCTCATGGCCACCACGCTCCTCTGCACAGAGTGGGAGGCCAGGGTCCACATGAAACGGCAGAGCCTACTTTCCAAGGAGAAGCTATGGACCTCTGCCTCTGGAGGGAAGACAAAATTTATTGATACTAGGTATTTGGGGTCCCAGCTTTTGCAAAAGACATGTACTGCTTTTTCATAGTAAAAAAGAAAAGAAAAGAAAAAGAAACAACGCCGGGTGTGGTGGCGCACGTTTGTAATCCCTGGGCTTGGGAGGCAGAGATAGGAGGATAGTGCTGGTTTGAGGCCAGCCTTGCTGGTTTAAGAGACCCTGCCCCCCCCCAAATATATATATATATATATATATATATATATATATATATATATTAGGTCTCTGGGAGTGTATCCTGGAGATATAGGGGTTTTCAGGAACCTCAGTACCACCAAAAGAAAAAAAAGAAAGAAAGAAAAAAGGGAACATCTGTAGGTGACCTGCTCATAGTGACAGAGACCAGAGCCCAGTGCACAACAAGCCCAGTGCTGGGAACTCTGAGGCCAAGATAGGAATCTGCCGGGTGACTAGGCCAACGGCAGGGCCAGGGAGGCTGGGATTGGAGCCTGCCATGAGGCAAGGCAGGGGCTAGGGCCTCTGTCCAAGGCTGCGATCGGAGCCTGACAAGAGGTAAGGCCGATGCCAGGGCCAGTGAGGCCGGGATCAGAGCCTGCCATGAGGCAAAGCCAGTGCTTGGGCCTCCAAGGCCAGGATCAGAGCCCGCCGATGCCAGGGCCACTGAGGCCAGGATCGGATCCTGCCAAGGGGTGAGGCTGGTGCAGGGGCAAGCAAAGCCGGGATCAGAGTCTGTGGAGAGGTTAGCCTGGTGCCAGAGCCAGTGAGGCTGGGAATGGGGCCTGCCATGAGGCAAGGCCGGTGCTGGGGCCTCTGAGGCCGGAATCGGAACCTGCCGAGGGGCAAGGCCGATCTCGGGGTCAGCGAGGCTGGGATTGGAGCAGACCATGAGGCAAGGCCAGTTCTGGGGCCTCTGAGGCCGGGATCAGAGCCTGCTGAGGGGTGAGACTGGTGCTGGGGCCAGCCTGGCCAGGACTGGGGCCCTCCGTGAGCCAAGGCCAGTGCTGGAGCCACTGAGGCCAGGATTGGAGCCTGCTGAGCGGTGAGGCCAGATCCTGGGCCAGCGAGGCTGGGATTAAAGCCTGCAGTGAGGCAAGGCCGGTGCTGGGGCTTCCAAGGCCAGGAACGGAGACTGCCGAGGGGTGAGGTCAATGTCGGGGCCAGCAAGGCCAGGATCGGAGCCTGCTGTGAGGCAAACCCGGAACTGGTACCTCTGAGGCCGGGATCAGAGCCTGCCGAGGGGTGAGTCCAGAGCCAGGGCCAGCATGGCTGGGATTGGAGCCTGCCAAGGGGTTAGGCCGGATCTGGGGCCAGTGGGGCTGGGATTGGGGCCTGCCATGAGGCAAGGCCGGTGCTTGAGCCAGCAAGGCCAGGATCAGAGTCTGCCGGGGAGCCAGGCCAGTGCCGGGGCCTTCAGGAGTGGGATCAGAACTTGCAATGCGGCATACATAGAGAAACATCACAGAAAATAGAAAATCAGATGCTTTCCCTAATATGCAAAAACTAGGAAGAAATGGGTAATGAGAGGAGATCTAGTTGAAGAAAGGGCCCCATGGAAGAGCAATTAAGGTGACCAATCAGAGAAGATGGGATGGGGGAAGATGGAATCTCTTTAAAACACATGATATACGTCGTAAACAAATGAATCAAAGTTAACCACCAAGTCAAGCATGGGATCGAGGGAGGGGGAGGGAATGGGATGGGGAGGGGATAAGGGCTAGTAGGATGATGTGTGCTTGTATACTCTCACAAGTCCTGTATTCCATTGTAATGTTTGACTACAATGCACCAATAAAAATATAAAAAAAGGATTAATGAGGTCCTTGTTTTATATGATGGAAAAGACTTTCAGCATATGCCAATCAGAGACAGAGATTTTTTTTTTTAAGTAGGAAATATAGATTCAGTGGGTCACCCCTAAAAGTGAGAGAGGTCCTTTGGTAATGCTGGGCTCTTTTTTATAGGGGACTTTTTTTTTTTTTAAGAAGTTGGCAGGAGGAAGTATGTAAGGATAAAATTAGTAGGCACAAGATTTAGGGTGCTCTGGTCATCTTCCAGTTCCTGGTCCTCAGTCTTATCAATAGGTATCTATTTTGTTTAAACAGTTCAAGAGCAGCCAACAATGCCTAAGGAGATTGCTTTCTGGAGTAGTGTCCCAGGAGATAGTGCTTTTGTGTGACCTTCTTGTTGGATAGACTGACACCTCTCTAAGGATGGCCCACAGTGCTCAGGGTAATGTGTAAATCCCTCAGAAACTCTGGGGGTCTAACAGGCCTTGCCACAGGCTTCCATTTAAAGTTACAGTTTCCTTGTTCTCCTTTATGTCTCCTCTCTGCCTATTAAGTTTATTTCTTTCATCCTATATCAGTAGGATCTTAAAAGGCCTTGGAGGGGTAAAGAATATATGTGTTCACAAATGTATCTGGCAGTGTGGTTCAGAATAGGTAGTATATGGGGAGATGGCAGCTGTTTCCCAAGTTGTTTCAGTTACTGGATTGATTCTAGGTGACCTTGTGGTGACAATAGGAATGGGGTGGGTAAAGGAAATTATATCATCATCACTTGTTATCCAACCATTGCTTCTTGAGGAGACCACTGGAGAGGGAGGAGTTTGGCAAAAGTGGGTACCTGATTAGAAATCTAGGAAAATAGTGGGACAAGTTTATCCACTGGATGATTTGAGAAGATGTCATAATCCTCAAGTTTCCTGGAACAGTCACACCTTGTAAAGGGGCTGCCTTTGTATCCCAGTCAGTGAGTCTGCACAGGGAGCCGCATGATCTTTTGATTAGAATGTTGGAGCCAGAATGTGTAGAAATTAAGACTTTTCAAGTCTAAGAGGAAAACTCAAATCCAGAGGGAAATGAGATGGCCAGTGTTACTGTGATGGAGGTCACAGGCACTGGACAGACTGGCTTTATCTGGGGCCAGGGTCACAGTGCTGTATCTGATGGCACTTGGAGAAATGCATGGAGAAGATAAACTCTCCTGTGGCCTTTTCTAAATTGTTTACAACTTTGCATTTCTTTCAAAGTAGCCACAGAATTAAAGGCAAGAGCGATTATTGTCTATAAAGAGGTTGTGGGGACCAGGTGGCACAAGCCTGTAATTCCAGTACTTGGAAGGCTGAGGCAGGAGGATGGCAGATTTGAGTCCAGCCTTAATAGTTTAGTGAGTCCCTCAATAATAACCTAGTGAGGTTTCAAAAATAAAATAAAATAAAATAAAATAAAATAAAATAAAATAAAATAAAATAGAGATGGGGGTGTAGCTCAGAGGTAGAATCCCCCTGGGTAACACATACATTCATACATACACAGACACACACATGCATACATAGATACAAATATACATCCCAGTAAAACACACACACACACACACACACACACACACACACACACACACACAAGTCTGAGGTTCTTAGCATTTTGTTGGTTTTCTTTCTAGGGTCTCTGTCCTCTCCTGGGTTAGAAGGGTAAATTTCCACATTTTATTCTTATTTTATGTATCTCATTTTCTATTTATTTATGAAAACATTCTATTTACAGCAACATGAAGGTATTTGTTATTTTTAAAAAGCTAATAATTTATTTCATCTATTTATTATCTATCATCTATCTATCTATCTACCATCTATCTATCAATCATCTATCTATAGTACTGGGAATTGAACTCAAGAGCATTTTACCTCCAAGCTTTACTCCTAGCCCTTTTTTAAAAATTTATTTTTATTTTCAAACACAGTCTTGCTAGGTTGCTGAGGGCCACACCAAGTTGCCGAGGCTAGCCTTGAACCTATGATCTTCCTGTCTCAGCTCCTCAAGTACTGGGATTATAGGTGTGCAGCATCATGCCTGGTTTCAAGCATTTAATATTAAACTATCAGCGATGAGAGGCTATGCCACTCATGGTTAAAAATCAGGAAAGACCATTTTAGCACAGCAACCATAAAACCGCTGTGAATTACCAAAGATTTTCATTACTGTACTTACCTTATTTAATTTTTTTTAGTAAAACCTCCTGTTAAGGAATACCGCTGAGCTATATTTTGATAACGCTTTGAAAACCATGCACTGATTTCACCCAGCAGCATGCAAGCCCCTCTTCTACCTGAGCAGTGTGCTCCGTGTTGGCAACTCATTTGTCCTAGAGGAGGTGACCTTCACTCTTGTTCAGGCCTATGCTCACCATCTTCTGATTTTATTTCATCTTGTGTGGGACCTCACACCTTTAAGTGCTGATTAGTAAAATAATTTAGTCAGTCTTTCAGCAAAGAGTTCTGAGATGTTGTGTCCTGCGCTAAGCTCGATCTGGGGTAAAGGGAGAGAGCACAGACCCCGCTGGCCATCCCCTGGGGAAGACTGCCCCCTTCTGGCTCATCCCTGCCTCTCCACTCCACTGGGCTCTTAGCCATGATCCAACCGGGCTCTCCCATGCCCTACCCCTGCTGTATACCTTTTGCCCACAGCCCTCTGTTCTGTTTCTTGTCAGTCTTTGTGACAAATTCCTCTTCTTTTGGGTGTTTCTTATGTGTTGTTTGTTCTTGGTGTTTGTTTTAAACCCAAATATAATCTTCAGCCTTTCTCTTCTGGTTTGTACATGATCCCGAAGGAACTTATTCATACCCTCAGCTCTGGTTGCCTTCTGATCTCAGGATGTATATTTCTGTGTGAAGGACTTGATCTCAGAAATGACTTGGGCAGATATCAAAATCAGGGTCATTGAATTCATTATCCAATCAATCAAGTTCTTTCCCTGTCTTCTTTCACTCAGTTATGTAGCCTGCCCTCTTCTCTGGTGACTGCAGCTCCTAACACATCATTGTGTAACAAGCTACCAGTTATATAATCTCAGGGAATGGATTTCTCTGAACTTCTCTCTTTTTGTTAGACAGAGATGACAATGGGTTATTGTGAAGATTAAGTGAAATTATATGTAATGTTTCACAAAGAGCCTGACACCCTGGACACATTTTTTCAGTCTCATCCTCATTAGACTCAGAGTAACTTGAGGCTAGTGTCTTTGTGCTCTTACTTTTTAAAGATTATCATCATTTAGGAAATTCTCAGAACCTATATGTTGGCATATGCCTAAAATACTCAGGCCCTTTTTATCTAGCTTTGATACAGGGGCTGGTATTGTTTGAAACTGCAAATCTTTCAGCTCCTATAGTCATTGTGTAGGGAAGCACAAGTAAGTAAGAATTTAGGATAGACTGCATACAGTGATTATGCTAACTATTCATTAAGTGTTTTATATAAATCGTGTTTCATATGTATTAGGAAAGAATAATCTATATTAGTAAATTCAAAGCACAATTTGAAACTCACATTTCTGAAATTCAGTGGAGTTTCCAATGTGCACATTGTTGGACAAAAGAATTTCATATTTTTAGTTAATAAAGTCTTATATTTTTATTAAATTTTACTATATCAGATGATAAGGTATAAGTTATTTCTTGGGAAATTACCATCTATTTTCCTATAGAGGATAATCAGAGCAGTGACCATTAACAGCACACTTCCTTCAGGAGGAATTGTTTGTTGTAGTTGAAGGTTTACCATGACAACATAGCTGAGCATAGTTGAGTTATGATCTCTACTTAAAAAAAGAATGATTCTAGATACCTGCAGCTTATTAGTGGGTGCCTTCTGATTTTGAAGAGTCTCTTCAGTGTTTCTCTAACTTATTTGTCACATGGTAGGCAGTGGGCAGCCGTGTTCAGTCTGCTTTGAGGGAAAAGGTCTAACTTGTTAGACAGGTTGCAAGCTGCTGAGTCACAGAGGGTCTTTTGACAAAGAGAGAGGACCTAAAAGGGAATCTATAACACTTGGTTGCCCAGGCATCCCATTGCAAGGACAGGGTGTGGGTGACTGTCATAATACTGCTGTTCCTACCTCATAAGATGCTAATAGGGACAGGTCCAAAGCCTTAAGAAGCCTATTGATCAAGATGTACAAACCCTGAAAAGGACTATGTTTTGGTTTCTGTGGTTAAATGACTTAGAAAATGGCTGGGTGAGGAGGAGCACACTGTAATCCTAGTACTTGGGAGATTGTGACAGGAGGATCACAGTTTTAAGGATAGTCTCAGCAACTTAGCAAGGCCCTCAGTAACTTAGCAAGACCCTGCTTAAAAAAATGACTAGGGGAGAGAGGATCAAGATGGTGGTGGTGGTGGCAGTGGCGGGGGCAGACAGTATTCGGGAGAGGCAGACAGATACAATCCAATCCACCTTGAATTTTTGAAAAAAATCTCCCAGAATGTAAACTGCTCCTGCTGCACATGCTCAGGAATTCTGGACAATGTACTGTTTAAGAAAAATGTTCGGGGCGCATCAGAGGAAGGGAGCCCCACATGGCCAGGCCAGGCTTGCCACCCCCCCCCCCATGGGGGGCACCGCACACCTTTACACCATGCTGGGGGAGATGGTGTGCTAGGAGCAGCAGATCCCACTCTCTGTGGTGAAGCTGTGGGCCTCCACTCTTGGTGGGGAGATAAAATCCATTGCTGCTAGGTATTTGGGGTTCCAGCTTCTGCAAAAGACACATTCTGTTTTCTTTCATTAAAACAAAATTTGAAAAAAACATTGAATAAGAAATGGGAACCTTGCTGGGCGTGGTGGCACACACTTGTAATCCCAGCATTTGGGAGGCTGAGACAGGAGGATCGTGGTTCACGGACAGCCTCAGCTACTTAGTGAGGCCCTTCGCAACTCAGTGAGACCCTGTTTCAAAATAAAGAATAAAAATTGGGCAGGGGGTGTAGCTTGGAGGTCAAATGCCTCCGGGTTCCAGCCCCAGACCTAGATGTCCTGCCCATGGGGTCAGGGACTAGGGCCTACTCCAGAGTGAGGCTGGACCAGAACCTGCTCCACAGCAAGGCTGGAACTGGAGCCAGCGAGGCTGAGATCAGGGCCTGCTGCACAGCAAAGAACCAGTGGGTCTCTGCAACTGTAAGGTCAGGAAGCACTTGAAGCTGCCACTGCTTCGCCTCATCTCTCAGCAGATTCCCAGATCCAAGTGACCTCTATTGAAAAAAATTGGTTGTAAGTGATCATCTTGTCAAAGTTACTCACCTTCTGGCTTTCAGGATTTCAGTAAGTGGGAATCAGTGTGGAAAATAAAAGAAGGAATTCCAAAGAAGAAAGGAAGTATAATTGATTGGATATGGAGAAGTAGAAACTCTAATACATTATTGGTGGGATTGCAAATTAGTGCAACCACTTTGGAAAACAGTATGGAAGATCCTCAGAAGAATGAAAATGAACTTACCATATAGTCCAGCAATACCACTTCTGGGTATCTACCCCAAAGAATGAAAACCAAAATACTAAATTAATGCATGAGTAACTATGGTCATAGCTGCACAATTCACCATTGCCAAACTATGGAACCAGCCAAGATGTCCTTCAACAGATGAGTGGATTACAAAACTATGGGATGTGTACACAATGGAAGTTTACCCAGCCATAAAGGAGAACAAAATTATGGCATTTACAGGGAAATGTCATGAAAAGTAGAAATTGGATGCTTTCCCTAATATGTGAAAGCTAGGAAGAAATGGGTGACAGGAGGTACTCTATATGAAGAAGGAGATCCTGCAGAGGAACAATTAAGGTGACCTATCTGAGGGGATGGGAGAGGGGAAGAGAGAAACTTTAAATCATATGATGTACTTAAACAAACATATCAAAGTCAATCACTAAACCAAGCATGGGAAGGAGGGAGCAGGAGGAATGGGATTGGGTAAGGGCAAATTGGGTGATGTGTGCATGTATATCTCCGCAAATTTCTAAACCCATTAAGATATGTGACTACAATGCACCAATAAATATTTATTTAAAAATGGCTAGGGGTGTAGCTTAGAGGTAGAATGGCTCTGTGTTCAATTCCCAATACTAACACACACACACACACACACACACACACACACACACACCACTTTGGATAAATGAGGAGAGATACAAGTAAAATAGTGAAAGGGGTATTGGGGCAGGGAGGTAGAGAGGGGGAAAAGGAGAACAAATGAAGGCAACAGCTCAGATAATGCTTTCTTTATATGAAGGTATTGCTACCAATCTCACTAATACATCCAGTAGGGGAGGGAGGAGCAGATCTGGAGGGCGACACACCAGGCATGTGATGTGTGTATGTCTGTATCACTGTGGACCTCACTATGATATGTAAAATGACAGTGCACCAATTTAAAGATTAAAAAGTAATAATAGTGAAATAAAACTTTAGAAAATGATGGTTTTAAATAGCCCAGGGTACAGAAGAAATGCTAGCCAGCGTGGCTGACTCTGAGCACAGGCTACACAGCCATTTGTCCCTAAGCGAGGGTCTGCTTTCCCGGGAAGAGTTGATGAGACTGATGGAATCCCAGGAGAAGAACCTTCGGGTTTATAAAGAAGGTGTCAGAGGGAAGGGGGCCAGTGGTGGCGAGGAGCAAATTATTCTTACAAGTTGGAAGGATTCCAAGGCAGGAGGAGCAGACTGTCTAAAGGGGAAAAAGAAGTCAGGCAGAACTGTGGATTTCATTCAACCTCGTAAATAGCATAGGATAAATTGTTCACAGGGTCACTGAAGCAAAGAGTACAAATAAGCTTGAGACACTTTGATATTTATATGAACAGCTGATTGAGAGCAGTGCTAGCAGAGAAAGAGGTTTAAAATCTCAAAGAGGCTGAGTTCCATGAACCAAATAAGATCCCTTTTCCTGTTCAGCGATTTTCTGTGTTCTTTGGCTTATTACCACTTTCCTTGTGTCCTCGTGGACATTTCCAGGGCAGATGGTATGCTCTGCTTTATCAAGCTACCACTCAATTCAAAAACCCAGTGATCCATGAGGCTACGTGTCTTCCAGTCTGACTACTTTCCACTCGCTTTTATAAGCAGAAGGATATCTGCTCCAGCTGCCCATGGAAGGATCCTTAGAGGGCCCCCGATTCCATCAACTTTCTAGACGGTGCTGCTGAAATGATCGTGAGTCTATTCTCCTCACAGGTTTAAGAATTTAGATGCTGTCTTCCTCCTGGGAGTAGAGGGCATTTGTTCCTGCATGGCTGGTCTGTCTTTTACTCCCCCACTCATTTTATGGACATTACTAAGCCACTTTTTTTTTTTTTTGGTGCCAAGAACTGAAAAGAAACAAAGATTTCAAAGTTTAAAAGGCATTTTAAAAAAATATACTACTATTTCTACTTTGAATACACCTGTGAAGCATGGAGTCACAACATTGCCCGGCTTCTGAGGGCTTAGCATCATCCCATCACAGGAAAGTGCAGAACCTGATGCAGCGTAAGGGTCTGCTGTTGATGCCCTGGCTGGCTGAGACCTGGCTGACCTTGTATCCATCAAGAGCCCCACTAGCCATTGTGTCATATTGGGGTTAGCAGCAGAAAGTGGATTTCAGATCCTCAGAGATGGAGGCCTGTGGGTGAGGGAAGGAGAGGAGCGGGCCTCCTTATACAGGGCTTCTTGTCCTTGATTTTGGATTTCAGACCCTACCCTATCAAAGTGCTGCATGGGGTTTCCAGCTACTCTGAGGTGCCGTTCCCAGGATGCTGGGAATTAACATGCTGTGCCAGGAGCTGGGCGTGGTGGCACATGCTTGTAATCTCAGTACTTGGGAGGCTGAGACAGGAGGATCACAGATTCGTGGCCTGCCTCAGCAATTTAGTGAGGCACTCTGCAACTTAGTGAGGCCCTGTTTCAAAATAAAAAATAAAAGAGGGCTGGTAGTACAGCTCAGTGGCAGACAGCCCCTGGGCTTAGTCCCTAGTGTCTGGCACAGAAGGCTGAGGCACTTTGAAGGTGGTCTTTTGAAGGTAGATCTGCCTACCACCTCTGCATTAAGTGCTAACAATCTGGGGTGCAGATACTAAGCCATCTCAGCTTCCCCGCCATGCCTTTATTACTGCTGCATCGCATGAGAGCAAAGAACAATGTCATATAGCAGGTGCTCAATAAATATTCGTCAAATGAATGACCTTCTATTATGTCATCAGAAATTAATCTGTTCCAAGAAGGGCTCCCGTATGCATCTTGTGTGCATATGTCCCGGGTTGCCCAGCTGCCCAGGGGACTGAGAGGCCTGTGTGCATCCTCCAGAAGCAGGACCCTGCCCAGGACTGCATGTAAATGAGTGAGGGGCTGATTGGGAGCTGTATCCACATTTAGGTAAAAAGGCAGTAGCCTAATTCTCTTGTGTCCATATTCAGCAAGAATGGCTAACTGGTTTGAGATCTATTACAAAGTTAAATGTTTGGTTTCATTTTTACTCTTCAACCATTTTTTTTTTTTTTGGTGATACTGGGATGGAACCTAGGGGCTTTCTATCTCTGGGCTACACTCCCAGATCTATTTTATATTTTATTTGGAAACAGGGTCTCACTAAGTTGCTGAGAGCCTCACTAAGTAGCTGAGGCTGGCTTTGAACCTGCACTATCCTCCTGTCTCAGTTTCCCAAATACTGGGAAGACAAGTGTGCACCACCAGGCTCAGCTTTCAAACATTTTTTTGAGTAAAAATTTTCCCAAACACATCTTTTAGAAATGATTATTTCTAAATGAAAGGAAGAGGGGAAGTGAACCCTATTAATTTACAAAACTTAGAGCCTGATTTTTTGGGGTTAGAGTCTTGATTCTACCATTCACTAGCTTTGTGACCTTCTTCAGGTTCCTAATTTGTAAGATAAGAACAATAATATTTCCTACCTCATGGAGCATTGTGTAAATATGTAAAGTGCTTACAATAGTCCTGACACACACTATTGACCATATTATGTTCTAGTAAGTAATGTTATTTATCATTGTTATTACTGCTTAACTAATTATCTTAAGCTCACAATTTTGTTTTTATTACTAGGAGTGTGTTTGGATACTCTTAATGTTTTTACAAATGCATTTTAGTAAACTAATCTGGCATTCTTTCTTCCTTTTCTCCTCCTTCTTGTTTTCCTCCTTCTTTTTCTTCTTCCACTCCATTAATATTAAGGATTGGACCCATGGGAATTCTACCTCTGACCCACATCCCCAGCCCTATTTTATTATTTTATTTTGAAACAAGTTCTCTGTTGCTAAGGGCTTTTCTAAGTTGTTGAGACTGTCTTTGAATCTATGATCCTCCTGTCTCAGCCTCCCATGCACTGTGATTACAGATGTATACCACCATATTCAGCCGGCATTGTTCTTAACCAGAATTCTCTCTGGACTGGCATTTATACATACAGAGAAAAAAATGCTTATAATAACACTGGGGCACAGAGAGATTTTGAATTAGCATCTGAATCATCCAAATTGAGTTACTATAGATTTGGAGTTGAGTGGATTTTATTATGAAGAAATAAGCTTCTTTGAAATTTGGCAATATTTAAGTAGCAATATATAAAAGCCCTTCAAGAATTTTACATTCTTGAAAACTAGGAATAAGTAGTGTGAAAACTACTCTGACTTAAGGAAATAAGTCTAGTTTGGGAATCAGTGATTTGCTTGCATCTTAACTAAATAGGCTAACTCAGGTTCTGGCTAATTGCCCAACTCGGGGTAATTTGAGCAAATATACAGAAGTAAAGAAAATCCATGGGTACAGTGGTTTAATGAGGCCTCTTGATAGCTAGGAGACACAACAAGTATCATTGAGCTTTGCTGTAATAAAAATGTTATTAATAGAAATTGTCTCATACAAAGCAGTAGATGTGTAGGCCAGGTTTTGAACTAGAAGGCACCATCTCACCCCAATTTGATTTTGGATGGTTTCAAGTGTTACTGGAACCCTGAAATCCTTCCAACATATTTCTTTACATGTGTGCGTGTGTGCATGTGTGTGTGTGTGTGTGTGTGTGTGTGTGTGTGTGTGTTTGAGACTAGGGAATGAACCCAGGGCATTCTACCTCTGAGCCACAGCCCTAGCCTTTTTTATTGTTTGTTTTATAAACAGCATCTTGCTGGGTCGCTGAGAGTCTTGCAACTTGCCGAGGCTGATCTGGAATCTGTGATCCTGTGGTTTCAGCTTCCTAAGTACTAGGATTACAAGCATGCTCCACCACACCTATCATTTCCAACACATTTCTTATGTTTCCTCAACCACAGGACAATCACCAGCAATCTTTGTTCTCAATCTGTTTCTCCACCATTCTTGCTTGCATTGTGACATATCACAATATGTTTTTTTTTTTTTTTTTTTTTTGGTGGTACTGGGGTTCCTGGAAGCCCTTCTACCTCCGGGCTACACTCCCAGACCTATTTTGACATTTTTATTTGGAAACAGGGTCTCCTAAGCCAGCGTGCGCGGCTGGCTTCGAACCTGCACGATCCTCCTGTCTCTGCCTCCCAAGCGCGGGGATTATAAGTGTGCGCCACCACGCCCAGCATGACACATCACAATATGTCACATGTGACTTTGTGCCACAATGCAATATGCCAAGCCTGAGTTCTGTGGGCGGGGCTAGGCTGGAGAGAGGACACGGAGTGTGGGGGGAACAGCTGTGTGAGGTCTCCACGTGTGCCCGGGTGTCTCTGGACTGGGTAGGCAAAGAGAAGATGAGAGCAGAGCAGGAAAGGTACAGGACATGAGGAATTAGGTGAGATGTGTGAAGGTAGAGAAAATGGAAGAGGAATTAGATGCAGGAAGGCAAAGAGAGTTAAGTAGGTGGTAGGCAGAAATAGTGGGAAAATTTGAACCTTCTGAAGCCAAAAGTTCTACATGATGTTTGCTTGACATTTTCATATATAATATTTCTCACAATGTATTAAGCAATGTGGTGTCGGTTTACACATAACTTCTTACATAATCCTTAAACACTGTAAGGTGGTTATTCTCTTCATGCTACTGGGACTCGGAGCCTCAGGGAGGTTGCCTGAGGTCACAGAGGTAACATTAAGGACTTAGAGATGTGAACAAAAATCTACCTGAATCAAAATACCATGTTGTATGGCAAGCAGCAGTAGTCAAACAGAGCAGACAGACAATTGAGGAGAAACTATCCAAAAATGTTGCCTGGTCACTAGAGGCTAGAGTCTCAGGGAATGGGCCATACACTGCATGATAGCTTTTCTGGGAATGGAATTTAAAAAGGAGCCAAATTTTAAATGCTTCTACTTTTCTGCTGTATTAGAGTTTCATTGGAACATTAGTCACACATTATGTTAAAAATATTGGAGTAAGAGTTACAGGCACTGCAAATGACTGAAAGACTTTAAATAAGGGACATATGGGGCAAGATGGGAGAGAAGAATTGAGGAGAGAGGAGAGGAGAGGAGAGGAGAGGAGAGGAGAGGAGAGGAGAGGAGAGGGAGAATGTGTATGAGAGAGACAGAGCAATGAGACAGATAGATGAGAGATGTGTGTGTGTGTGTGTGTGTGTGTAAGAGAGAGAGAGAGAGAGAGAGAGAGAGAGAGAGAGAGAGAGAGAGAGAGAGAGAGAGAGAGAGGTGGGAGAGAGAGGGAGAGGAGGAAGGTGATCGTGCAGTAGAAACGGTTGGAGGAGGAGGTGGATGTGTGGTAAACTCATTCTTAGCTGAGTCTGTTTCCATGGCTAGAAGATGAACAGATATTTGTAGCAGGGAGAACAACTCCCCACCCACTCCCATATCCCACCCAGGGTGGATCTGAATAGGACTTTTTGTCCATCTCTAGTCTACTTTTCAGAAAGCAGCAAGAGTAATCTTTCTTAATTATAAATTCAATTATATAATTTTGCTGCTTAAAGTTGTTCAATAGATTCCCACTGCACTCAGAATAAATCCAAGCTCCTTCTATACCTACCGGCCTACCTAACCTGCCCCTGCCCACCTCTCCACTCTCATGTCCTGCACCATAGCACTCTGGCTTTTCTGCTCATGTGAGTCAAAGCCTTTCCTGGCACGGGGGCTTTGGATCCTCTTCATAGAGATTATTCCTCCCAGCACTCTTGAAATACTTCTCTCTAACCTCATCAGAAAGGCCCTTCCTGATTACCATATCTTAAGTGAATTTCTCTTATGGCCTATCATTTCCCAATTGTGTATTCTTCATAGAGCTAGTTGCACTTTTAATTATGCATATGTTTGTTCTCTGTGTTCCTGAGCATCTTCACTAGATTATAAACTTAGGAACTATGCTCTATCTGGTGCCACAAGAATGTGTTCATATTTAATGAATGACTTTTGTATAATGTTTTCTTGTAGTGTTCAAGATGGCCAATACCCTACCTCAGCATAGCTTCAGTCTAGGATAAAGAAAGCCATGTTTGGCATAGCTTGGTGAGGTCTCCTGATAGTGAGAGGTGACTACAGGGCCTCGTGGGCTCTGTGGCAATAAAAGCAGTACTGATAGGGAAATGTCTCTTGGAGTGGGAGATGCTCGGGCATAGTTCTGAAGCAGAAGGACAGGTCAGGGGAAGTGAGGCCGTTGAAGACAGGGTTAACTTGAGGTAAGAGGACTTTAAACATTGAGGCAGCATCTGAATGTTGAGAATGACTGTTCTTGGTGGGAGGTGTATGTGTGTGTAAAGGAAAATGTATGTTAGGAGTTTTCTGTGTGCACATGTGTGCATGCATGCATGCACATAAACACATTTGATGGTAAGACCCATTGCCTACAGGAAGTGAGAGAAGCACAACTTTCCTCTCAGTGATGGAGAATTGCCAAAGAGACCTACAACCAGGAACCCAGAGCTCCCTGAGACTCCAGCTACAGCCATGTCCTCCAACATGCCCACCAGCCTCAAGCCCACACAGCCTGGAGAGATATCTCTCGAACTCAGGCCTTTTGAAAGCTGAGGTTCTGTGTATTGGATCAATGGGGTTAGATCCTAAGGGGATCTTTCTAGAAGAGAGCAGGAGTGTGGGACTAGGCATTGGTTAGAAGTGAGAGGCAGACCTCAAGGCAGGAAAATAAGTTTAGAAATGGCCTTTCTCCTTGGCTGTTCAGGTTTCTAGTTGTGCGGTTGTTTTTCCTTTAGACTGTTGAATAGTCTTAGTATACAATGTAAATTTTTTCTTTCACCTTTAAGTCCCATCAGGCACCTCCAGTCCTCTAATACAGATGCTAGATATACTCATCTTGTCAAAGTGGAGTTGAGATAGGATAAAGATGGGACTTCGTTCACATCCCTTCTCTACTGAAGCCATCGCAACAGCAGCAGCTTTCCACTTCTAGGACGGTGGCCTGGAGTTGAGTCTCCAGCAGGAGGGGAGGCTCTGTGGGGGCTGTGAGCTGCAAGTGGAGCTGCAGAGGGGATGCTCAACTCAGAGAAACCATAATTATATGGCTAGTGGCTGAGAGGTAAGGTCATTGCTCCTCTGCAAGTACACATGAGAAGTATATCTGAGCCTTCCTCTGCCACGTGGATTCTATTATCAATATCATCTGTGGTCCTTGTTAAAAATAACCATTTCCATCTGGGCATGGAGGCACATGCCTGTAATCTCTGTACTTGGGAGGCTGAGACAGGAGGATCTCAGGTTTGTGGCCAGCCTCAGCAACTTAGTGAGGTCCCTTAGCACCTCAGCAATGTAGCTAGACCCTGTTTTAAAATAGAAAATAAATTAGGCCTGAGGTATAGCTCAGTAGTCGAATGCCTCTGGGTTCAACCTCCAGTACAACAACGACAACAACAACAACAACAACAATAATAGTAACAACAACAACTATTCTCTGGCTCCACTCTTGTAGGTCTGGGGTGGGGGTAGCACAGGAATCTGTATATTTTTCAAGCACCCAGTTCCTTCTTCTCATCAGGCAAGAGTGAGACTCACTACCTTAGAGGGAGTGCCCCTTGAAGGAGTGGGGAGGGTCTGACACTGGGGTCACACAGTACTGATATTGCTTCAGAGAGGACACACATAAAAGGAGTGATATTGATACATCTGTCTATATCTACTTTTATACAGAACATCTGTATTTATATACCTACACTATAGATATACTATGTAGATATATAGACATTCTATGTATACACACACACACACACACACACACACACACACACACACACATATATATATATATATATATAAAATAGGTATAAAGAGATATAGATATAGATATACTTAAAACTCCCAGGGAAAGCATTCTCTCTAGGACAGAAAATTGCAGATCACCTCACAGAAAAAAATCAGAGAAGAAACCAGGCTTTTCATGGACTCCACTGCTTTTATTTATAAACCAGTTTTCCAACCTTTATGAACTTCTTAAACAACACAAATTCATCTCAAGTTGTACAGTCTGTTACCTTGGCAAGCTTGTAACAACAAATCTTATTTTCCATCCTTGAACATCGCTCCTAATTATTCCAGTTAGCTTTGAAAGCAAGAATACTGTGGTGGTGGTGGTGGTGGGGTGGGGGTAAGCTTGAAGATTTGATTGGATTTGGGTTTATAGGTAGTTTTTCTCTCAGAAGTCTTCATATCTCTTTCATAAGGAAAGGCTATAGAATTTCCCTTTAGGAGAGATCATTATCAGATTTTACCATTATATGCAATATTTATTCTTTATTAAAACATCTCCTCACTTATGTTCTTTCCCCCTCAATAACCAAAATAGCACAAGAATAAAGAAAAAGTGATACTGTGGATCCTTCTGTGATCCTGTGATAATATTCTCATAACTTTTAACTTGGAGCATGTGAATATGTACCTGTGGTACGTATTTGTGGGTGTGTGTACACAATACATATATATTTATATATATACACATACACGTACACACATACATATACTGAAAAAATGCTAATAATGATCTGAAATAGCAGAGTTTCTCTAGTCCAAATATATACTACATCATACTATCCAAGAGTATTATATACTATATAATACTTTATATAGTAGCAGAGGCAAAATTTTCACTGATTATTCATTTTAGGGCAGCAACTCTATGGTATTTGGAGTTTTGAGTATGGTTAAATATGGCCTGTTTTAAGAAAATCTTATGGACTAGAATGAAGAAAAGATTTTCTGATATTACTCCTCAACTCTCTCAGTACCTCAGAATGACAAAATTCTGGAAAATGGTGGAGTCTCTGTCCTGCTCTAGTGACAGGGGGTACTGATTGCGCCATCCAACCAAAGTGTGTGTTGAGGCTCTGCCATGTAAGATTATTAAATGTTCTGAGCAAAGAATGATCCGGGTGCCATGGGAAGGCTGCAGCATGCTGGTAGTGGCTTCCAAAGGTTCAGTCCAGTGTTTATGCAGTAGGCCATTTATTTTTCAAATTCTTAAGAAGTAGTGATGTTTGCTAAATTTTGTTTGTAGAGGCAACTTGCCTTCCTTCAGATTCCATGCCTGTGCTCACATGTATGTTCCATTTTTTTTGGATTATCCCCCAACTCCCACCAGCCTTCCAAGTTCAGATGTACTTGACTGCTCACAGTAATGCAGCTCCCAGGACCATCAAAGCTCCCCGCAGCGACACAACTGGAGTGTTTAACCTTTTTAACTCACATCCTGGAATCCTAATGCAAAGTATTATATTAACACACAACAACTAATTATCAGAGACATGTAACATTCATGGAGTATATTAAAACACATATATTATTAATTTAGTCTCTTAAGTTTTGCAACCTAACATGAATGATCAAATATCTGACATCTCAGTATCTTACTATAATTCTGCACTAAAATTATAGAGACTGTGAAATGAATACAGGAATGTACATGATTGCTAGGAGTTATCACTGTATAAAATACAACTGGAGCGGGCATGGTGGCATACGCTTGTAATCCAAGTACCTGGGAGCTGAGACAGGAGGATCTCAGATTCAAGGTCAGTCTTAGCAATTTAGGGAGAACTTCAGGAACTTAGTGAGACTCTGTTTCAAAATAAAAATGTAATAGGGCTGGGGGTGTAGCTCAGAGGTAGAATGCCCCTGGGTTCAAAATCCCCAGTAACACACAGTAACACACACACACACACACACACACACACCCCACAACTAAGTAGATATTTTATCTTTGCTTAATTCTCACTGATAGAAATTACAGATATAAAATAACAACTTCTTGGTGTCTTTTCTGGTGCTTCTTTTAGTAATATGAACATCAATTACCACAAAGAATTCCACAATTGATTAGTATTATGACTGTAACATAAGTAGAAGAAAAAGCCCAGGAGGCAAAATACATTATACATTGCAATCACACACATACTTATCTTGCTATTAAAAGTCAAATTCTTCCAAAACTTTTCCATGGATTTCTATTCATCAATAAATGTGGCTTTCATTTGTTAAGATGAAATTAAAGAAAACATTCAGCATATTTTTACTCCCAGTTTTAGAAATGCTATACTCTTAATCTAGATCAATTCCTTTCCTAAATTTGGTGTCTCCACTTTATCTTTTAAATATGGGAAAAATGTCCTAAATAGTTCAGACTTAATTTTTCTAGGTTCCACTGGTCTCATGGTTTTGTAAGGGAAACAAGGTGCAGGAGCCCATATCCTGCATCCACTGAGAGGGCTTCTCAGCTGAACCCCTGGTGGACAGCAGTGCAGACAGACCTCCAGGAAGCCAGCTCCAGGTTCGTCATGCGGTCTGTGTGAGCGTCTGCGCTTTGGTGTTT
This sequence comes from Muscardinus avellanarius, assembly GCF_963383645.1. NCBI lineage: Eukaryota > Metazoa > Chordata > Mammalia > Rodentia > Gliridae > Muscardinus > Muscardinus avellanarius. The sequence continues at coordinate 134,517,836 of NC_137787.1, read as the reverse complement.
GCAGGCATTTCTGTCAGCATCGGCTTCTCCATGCACAAATGAAAATCATCATGAACAGAAAAGAGATCAACGAAGAAGGAGGAAATCAGGTCAAACCAAAGGGGTCATTTCCTTCACGAGGCAACCCTGCCAGCAAGGGACCAGAAAAGCTGCTGACACATTCAGGATTCTTCCATCTTCTTCAGGAAGAAAGGTTTGAGAAAGTGGACCTCTGAGAGGAAATACTGCAGACTTCCAAGTTGGTGAAAGAACTTCCAGCATCACTTGGGTACTCTGGGTAGGAGGAGCTGGAGGATATGATATTCTTGAGCCGCTGGAGGGCAATGATTAAAAGCAAAAGTAGAAATGCTAAAAGGCTGAGGAATATGGACACATAGATGTAGACATTGGACAGGTGGCTGGAGGCCGGGTCCACGGACGTGGACAGTGATGTGGGAAAGAGCTCAAGGAAAGTCCCATTCTCCACACTTCCTGCAAATCCAGAGGAAAGGTCAGCCTCAGGCATCTTTATAAAGGGCAAAAAATGGAACAGGTATGTTGAAAGTCTGAGTCACGCGGGGGTTAAAAAGGACAGAACTGGCATTGTTCTTGCATGAGAATGTCAGCAGAGACTGCAGGCTAGTAAACTGGCACAACAAAACGTCTTGGGTTTTATACAAAGGCAGCAGCAGGGGATTGGATGTCCATTGAGACTGCAAAAAATAAAAACAAAACAGCAACTCAGTGCATTTTTTCAAGAAATAACACATTGAAGTCTAATTTTTTAGTTTGTATTTCAGTAAGGCTTAATTATAAAACCCACCAGGAAAGGAAAAGAATGAAATAACTCCCCCAGGAATGAGCCATGTTTATATCTTTATAGTACAAATGATTATATAAAAATGAGCTTTTATTTTTCTCTCCACCAGTACCCTAGGTGCCAGGTTTCTCCAAAGAACTAAAGATGAAATAAGAAAGAAAATGTGTTTCTGATGTACCCCATCTGCTGGGATTTCAGCAGCTGCTCTAAGTGGATGTGCTGAGATGAGAACCCAGAAAGCTCGTTCCAAACCTCCCTCCTCGGGGAATTAATGCTGCATATCCCGCAGCGGACTAGCACACTTCCAGACCAGTATTTCTCCCTGGCACCTGCTGGAGGACCCCTGGACCTGCAAGTGATTTCCGTTCAATGTTTATAATATAATGTTTAAAAGAGATGAAATTATAATATAATTTTATCTCTTTACGATCAGGAGCCATCTTTATGTATTTCTTTTGAAATGTACCTAGGTAATTGTATATAGACTTTGGGCATTGAGCTAAATACAAAAACAAAAACACTGTAACTCAGAAGAAGAGCAAGCTGGGTTGTCACTGAGTGGTAGAAAGAGTATTAGGTCCACAATCAAGAGCTTGGGTTTGAGGTCTGATTTGCCCATCATTTTAGACATGTTGGTCACTTACCTACAAACATTTCCTTTTGCCATCTGCAAAGAGGTTCAGCACCTGCCCTGTCTCACCACCAAGATACTAGATATGCACTCACTAAGTGTAAAGGTTGGACCGAAGTGAGTTGTGTATGCATGCATGTGAAGCAAGTGTTTGTGCCTGTGTGCACACACTTAAAAGGGGGCACAAAAGAGAAATGCTTTCTTTTTGGTCAGGTGTAAAGAAAGCTCTTTTTTCTTTCTTTCTTCTCTTTTTAGGCTGTTAGAGAAGCAGCCTGAGGGAAGAGGAGGCTTCCTCATAGAGAACTCTAGAACTTGCTCAAGTCCAGAAAAGATGCTCCTCTGAGCTTTTCTGGGCACTAGATCTTTTTGCTATAGATTAGATTTCTAAATCGCCCTTCAGGGGTGGTGAAATACTGGTGGGAAAACATCTGCTCTGCTCCCACCTTTCTCTTCCTAAACACTGTCTGGCATTTTACCTTGTGAATCTGCTATATCTTTCTATTCTCCAAATCTAATTAAGCAGCTGATCCTTTGAATGGCTGACATTTGCCACTGTGGCCGGAGCCCAGCAGCACTAATGATCCCTGGGAAGGAAGGACACTTCAGGGAGGGCTGTTCAGTCGGTGTCACACAGAGTAATGAGTCTTTGTGAGCTTCTCCAAAGGCCAGGGACAACATCTTAGTAGTTCCTAAAATAATTTGACTCCTACTCCTCATTATGCTTTGCCTGGTGATTTTAATTCCATTAGGCTGCTACAGGCTCCTAACGATCTTTACTTTTTATTTTTATTTTTTTAAGAAAGAATCGCAGTGGGACTGCAAATGTGTTACACTGATGTGGCAATACCTAGTCTTTTTACAGTGCATAAATGTTCTAGCCGTTTGTCTTTAGGGAATATGGTCAAGTGTCTCAGAGGCAGCATGGTGCACAGAAAAGAAAACTAGGGTAGAAACCTCACAGACTGAATACGAATTTTTTTCTCAAAATATTCTGGTACAACCCAAGCAAAGCTAAGGAAACGGAGAAGCAAAAAAGCAAAGAAGCTAATTGATTTGATATGCAGAGTATTTGTAATTATAAGATAAACCAGGGCTGTAGGATTCTGCCCACCCCCACCCCCTTACACCATCTGGTCTCAATTTTCCTGTAGTTTGGTAATACGGATTGTACATCATCTCTTTTCTAACATGGGCAAAGAAGCCAAGGACTTTGCATCTTTTGTGCTTTTCACAACTACTTTGTAGGGTATATACAATGCCTTTGTAGCTTAGATCTTGAATACTCCTTCAAAGGCTCACATGTTGAAGGCTTAGCAACCAGCTTGGTACAATTGAGAGGTGATGGAAACATTAGAAAGAAGGGCCTAGTTGGAAGATGTGTGTCACTGGGGGCATGCTTTTGAAGGATTTATTTTATCCCTTCCCTCCTCCCCCGCTTCGTGGAGTAGTTTTCCTTCTCTATGCCCTTCCTCCATGATATTCTGCCTCAACTTAGGCCCAAAACAATGGAGCCAGCTGACCATGGACTGAAACCTCTGAAACCATGAGCTAACATAAACCTTTCTTCCTTTAAGTTGTTTTCTCAGGCATTTTGTCACAGTGACAAAAAGCTGACTACCACAGTGCCCATTTTGAAGATGAGAAAAGTGATGTACAAAGACATTGTGATTTACCCAGGGAGCATAGCTAGGCAGTGACAGAGAAGTAACTAGGACCCATGCCTGAACCATGTTCTTGGTTTTCTCAACTGTAGTAGGAAAAGAGAAATCACAAGAGCCGTGTAATTTGTTGCTACCTGATATTTACTTTGGGCAAGCCCACAGTCTTCAAACTTTGGTTTTGTCATTTGCAAAATAGTAATACCTTTCCTCCCTAGAAAATAATAAAGTGTCATCCCAAGTGAAGAACCAGGAGACAGACAGTTCCTTCTAAATGCCTAGAAAGACTAGTGGCAATTTCAAGGTGTATTAGTCAACTTTGTGTCGCTTTGACCAAGATACCTGATAAGAACAACGTAGAGGAGGAAAGGTTCATTTGGCTCAAGTTTCAGAGGCTCAGCCTCTGGTCCACCTGCTCTAAGGCGATGAAATCATGGCAGCAGGGCACAGGAGGAACAGCTGCTCAACTCATGACAGGCAGATGGCAAACCAGCCAGGAATCAACCAGAGAGGGAGGAGGGACCGTGGGCAGAGTCCCCAAGGCCACACCCCCACAGCTTACAGCCTCCTTCACATCCCACCTGGCTAAGTTACCACCAGTAAACTCATTCAGATTGTTAACATATCCATGGATTGATCCACTGATGAGGTTCCAGCCAGGGTGAGTCAGTTATTTCACTTTGAGCACTGCTGCTTGCCCAATATATGGGTTTTCTGGGGGACCGTCCATATCCAATCATAACTCGAGGTCTCTGCCAGTCCTACAGCTCTGACATGAGAAGAGACCGGACTCAACTAGAACTGGCTAATTTTTTTCAAGCCACTTTCTCTGCTACCCAAAGCCCTTTCATTTTCTAGAGGTGGAACTGGAGGCACACACAGTGGTCACGGGTACCAGGAAGTCAGTGGCAAAGCTAACGACTGGCAACTAGACCATGTGTCATACTGCAGGAATCTCTTCTCAGGGTAAATATTCCATGATCACTTTCTCACTTCCTGAAGGTCACCTTTATCAATGTGAACCTTAACTGTCCATGAATTATTTCACAGACAATGAGGCTAAAAAGTTTCAGGGAAAGCACCTGATCTCCTTGGTTTGGAAGAATGGTAGAAAATAAACAAGTGAAATCTTATATGTCTATATGCTATTTTGCAATGAAAAATGCCCCCTTTACACATCTCTTTCTCATATTACAGATTTGATAACATTTTCAGACTTCTTAATTTAAAATGGCAGGCTACACAAATTTCATTGTTCTACTCTGAAACAAGAGTATATGCATTGTTAGAGATAACTTTAATTTGGCAACATTAATTCTCATTTGTTGATTGAAGTCTAGAATACTAGTATATCTTCTTTGTCTCTAGTGGCTATTTTATTTGACAGTGAGTGTATACTACCTAGGAGGAACCAAAGTATCTGTGTTAGGGCATTGTGACAGGTGGCCTGTGGAAATGAAATCAAATGAGTGTGTTTCAGGATGATGCTTCTTGGCTTTTTCTCCTAGATAAGGTTTAAGGAAAAGAAGAGACTTCATCTTAAATGCATAGCCTTGACCTGTCTTGAGGCAGTGCCAGACAGCAGACTCCCATTTCAGGTGGCACCTGAAGCCATGCAGGGAGATTTTGATTTTTTTTTTCCTGAGCCATCCTCAGAAAGTGATTTTTTTATCCGAGAAAGAAAAATGAGATTGCTGGATCACAACATAATAAGTGAAGATTTGTGAAAATGTTTTAGCTGGTGGCTAGCCAGCTTTCTCTTTGTCTCTTGGAATAAAAGCCTGGGTTAAGAAGAAATCTACAAAAAAGCAATGAGAAGGAGACATACGTACTCTCTCCCCATGAGGCCAGGGGGGTCGGAGATATGGTATAGCATGGATAGGGCAGACCTTGCTCCAAGTCACTCAGAACTCATGTCCCTGTGACCCCTCCACAAGGATGGAAGCTTCCCCTCCCATGGGGTGGTTATAAAGATTGCAATGTTTTGGAAGAACAAAAAAATGCTCTATAGTACACACTATAATACCTTTCATCCATTCATCCCTTCTAAAGGGAAGAAGCGTTGACTGTTCTTCATCTGAGGCCTCTCACATAAGCACTGCAGGACCCACGGCAGAAAGACAGTGTGGGAGCAGAGCATACACACATATGGCCTTGACCTCCATAACACAATGGTTTTTAGAACAGCCTACTAGCTAGCCTCAAATGGGGCACAGAATCTTGGACTGTGAGACCTCTATTCAACACATCTCGATGTGAATAACAAATACTTAAAGGATTTTTTGTTGTTGCTGAAAATTGGGACAAGCTGCTCTGTCCCCTTGCAGACTTCCTTTAAAGAATGACCTAGCTTTCGATTCACAATGCCACATCAACATTTCATCAATACCGAGTCCTGCTGTGTCGTACTCCAAAAGGCCGTCCTCCCCAAAGCATTAGGAACAGTGCTGTTCACACGACATGACAAAATGCTTTTTCCAGTACTCACATGTAGCATTAAACATTAGGATATAATTAATGAGTTTGGGTGATGTGCTGGGTCTCTTTCCAATCCATAAAATCTACTATTTCCTGAATCCAGAAGGGGAAACTTATCACATCTAAGCAAAGCTGTTTTTAGTTTATTAGAAAGTCACTTGTTTTATGTAAAACCTCACAGCCATTGCTTTAGCTTTCTTTTGCATGAAGATCTTTTCTCCGGATGCTTTCTCTTTGCTTTTGGTCTTTTAGGTCATGCTGGGTGAGAGAAGACTAGTGCTGACAATGTAAATGTTCTACCACCCTCTCTCAGTATGTTCAATAAAAAAAATTGTTAAAAAAATTAAAAAAAAAAGATCCTTTGCCTCCTCGGTTAGGCTTATTCGTAAGTATTTTTTTTTTTTTTGTGGGATATTCTGAGTGAAATTGTTTTCTAAATTTCTTTTTCCATGGATTTATAATTGGCATACAAGAAAGCTTCTGATTTTTAATATTGATTTTGTGTCCAGATCCTTTGGTGAATTTGTTAATGAGTTCTATAAACTATTTGTTTAAGTTTATTGGGTTTCTTAGTATCATGTCATCTACAAATAGAGATAGTTTTAGTTCTTCTTTTCTTTTTTATTCCTTTGATTTCCTTTTCTTGCCTTATTTCTCTGAGTAAAGTTTTTCCTGATTTTTCCATTACAAACTTCAACAAATAAAATATAGTACTGCCTCTATCAAAAAAAGAATGTTTTTAATGTTTCAAGTGCCAATAAATGATGTATCATTAGTTCAACTTTAAGTTCCTTGATTACCAATGAGTATGCTTATTGGCCACTTCTATTTATTCTTGATGAATTGCTCATTTGTATTTCTTTGGCCATTGTATCAATGAGAAAAAATGAAATAAAGTATATAAAGATATTAATAAAAAGGAGATTTACAGGTAAAAAAAAATCTTGCAGGCAATGACAGACCTTTACCCCTGGGCTTATAATCATCAAAATAAAGTTTATTGTCTTAAGAGTTCTCCCTACCTACAGCTGACTCAGCCATCCATTTATTCATCTATTTAAGAGCAGCCCTTACTTACAGTGCTTTGGGAAAAGCAGAATTTTGTATGAACTTTCATCATGATTTCTTCTATTAGCCCTATAGAAACCAAAATAAAATAAAGTGCATCTCTCTGCTATTGCACATTGAGCTATAGGGCCATCTGCTCAGAAGAAGTATAGAGAGATGGAGATTCTGAATAGCACATTGGAATTCATGGATCTGGACTAGATAATGCAAGATGAAAAATCAAAATTATCGTTCCTCTTTACCTATAGTCCAAATGAATGACAAGAAAGTACAACCAGAACATTTTTAAATTATACTTGATAAAAACTAGAGAAATACAAAGTTTGGTATCAGTGAGTTATTTTAAATTTGTTCAAGGGCAGGTCATTAAGTTGCATTGGATTCAGTCCAATCTTCTTTCTTTAGTTCTCACTGTGAGATGACTTTTGTCTACCTGGGAATACACCCAGGCTCTATAAAATATTTCCTCAGCGAAACACAAAACAACACATGAACTCAATATATTTTTTTTTAGGTTAGCCAACTTATTTTGTCCTGATTATTTAAAACTCGATTACTGCCGGGCGTGGTGGTGCACGCTTGTAATCCCGTGCTTGGGAGGCGGAGACAGGAGAATCACGCAGGTTCGAAGCCAGCTGTGCTGGCTTAAGAGACCCTGTTTCCAAAAATAATAAAGTATAAAATAGGTCTGGGAGTATAGCCCGGAGGTAGAAGGGCTTCCAGGAATCCCAGTACCATAAATAAATAAATAAATAAATAAATAAATAAATAAATAAATAAAACTTGATTTCCTACCCAGGATAAAAATTTCAAGATATTCAGAATATACTTTTCTTGGTAAACAAAGCAAAGTAGTTTAAGGAAAGCTAAAAAACACAAGCAGCATTGCAAAAGGAGTCATAAATATACCTGGCTTGATTTCTACCTCACATAGTCTCAGAAGTAATTATGAGTCCTTTGCATTTATATAACAGTGTTTTCAGAGAGGAAATACAACTATTACTCTTAATAAATGTTTAAAGTATTTATATTCCACGGGAATACTTTATTTTTAGACCACTGCCATAGAAGGAATAATCATTTAAAATTACATGATAAATGGATGGAACTGGAGAATTTTATGCTAAGTGAGATTAGTCAGTCAAAAAAAGTAAAAGGTCAGCCGGGCATGGTGGCGGCACACTTGTAATCCCAGCATTTGGGAGGCTGAGACTGGAGGATCGCGGTTTGCAGACAGCCTCAGCTACTTAGTGAGGCCCAAGCAACTTAGTGAGACCCGGTTTCAAAATAAAGAACAAAATATTGAGCAAGGGGGTGTAGATCAGAGGTGAAATACCTCTGGGTTCCATCCCCAGACCTACAAAAAAAAAAAAAAAGTAAAAGATCCAATGTTCTCTCTCATATGAGGAAGCTGAAGAGAAACTGGGACACAGGAGGAATTCCAGGCAAAGGAGAGACCTTAGTGAAGTGAAGAAGGGGACCTGGGGTTGATGGGAGGGGGGAAGAAGAGCTGAAGAGGGAAACACCTCAATGGTCACGATGCACACACACAAACTTATCAAAGCTAATCTGTGCTGAGCACAGGAAGTAGGGAGAGAGCGGGAATGGGGTAGAACTAGGAAGGACTTAAGTACTGTGTGCATGTATGCCTCTATCATCCTGAATCATATATCATCAAGATAGATGATTACAAAGCACCAATAAAAATAAGAATAAAAATTATGTGGTCTTAAAACTTTAAAATAAGATTTTAGAACAATATACGTAATTTAAACAGACAGTTCCCCAGATTAAAGAGAAAAGAAGGCTATTACAAAACCAGTTTCAGGCACAGTATTTTTGATTCGTTTTTTCTGTGCTGGGGATCGAATCCAAGGCTTGGCACATGCTAGGAAAGTGTTGTATTACTGAGCTACCTCCCCAGCTTGCATTTTTATGATTCTTTTGAGACTGGGCCTATCATGGCTAACATAATTAGTCTAAATCAAAATGAGAAAAGTAGCAACATTACGGATGAAGAAAGCATGAAAACCATTAAGAATCAGAAGAATGATGAAAGTCACTTTTAGGGAGCAGAAGAAAGATCATTGGCTAAATGAGTCATTAAAAAAAACACAACAAAACGACCAGAGAAATAAAGACTTGATCATTCAAGGCCATAATGAATCAGTGGGAATAAAGAAGTGGGAATAAAGAAAGATTTGCCTTTCAAGATGTTACAGCATATTTAATGAGGAATTCCAGGCTCCATTCTCTCTCTCTATTCAGCTCTGACCATTTCTGATATTTTAGAAGTGCATTCACAAGAACACTTTTATTCTCAAACAGCTAAGATTGGTTAAATCATAGCATTCATACATAAAAATATTTGCTTATTTTTAGCAAGACTAGATAGGTTTTTAAAAATTCACATCAAAACATGCTGTGGTGGGAGAATGGAATGGTGTATGTTCCTTAACTATTGCATTTCATTTTGTATTTATAGCTAAACAACAGTGTCTTTATCTAGGGTGATAGCTAGAAAGATTTTGTTTTTGTAATCTTAATCTATGATTGTCATAAATCCCTGAAAAACAATTTTTTAAAGTTTTAATTCTTTTTTTTTTTTTTTTTTTTGAGGGTCTGGGGATGGAACGCAGGCATTCTACCTCTGAGCTACACCCCCAGCCCTATTTTTTATTCTTTATTTTTAAACAGGGTCTCACTAAGTTGCTGAGGGCCTCACTAAGTAGCTGAGGCTGTTTGCAAATCTGGATCTTCCTGTCTCAGCCTCCCGAATTGGGATTACAAGTGTGTGCCACCATACTTGGTTTAGTTTTAATTCTTTACATGTAAATTTCTAGATATCCTTAGGCTTCAGGTGCCTTTGAGTGTCTCCAAAACTGTTCCAAGAGAGCAGAGAAGAGCTTGGACATTCGGGTTTGTTCTAGCCACGTGAAATCCACTCTAAATTTCAGCAGATGCGTTAGCAGTGGGAAGCCACTAGCGATTGAGCCACTCAGAATAAGAGGAAAATGGGAGAAAATCCCACTCACTCCCAATTAATGCCATATTTTCCTTCCTTTTCTGTTTTTTTTTCTGCTGCATCCCTCTTTAAATACATATACTACTCATTTTGTGGCTTTTGTCATCTTGATCCGTTTTTTCTCTCCCATTCCTCATTTCACTTCTCTCCATCCCCTGTAGGCATCCAGGCAAAGATGTTTAATGAAGACTTTTCTGTTTGTATGTGTTCCTGTAAATTCTGTGTGTGTGTGTGTGTGTGTGTGTGTGTGTGTGTGTGTTTCTTTTCTTTTTTTTTTTTTTGGTGGTACTGGGGTTCCTGGAAGCCCTTCTACCTCCGGGCTACACTCCCAGACCTATTGTTACATTTTTATTTGGAAACAGGGTCTCCTAAGCCAGCGCGCGTGGCTGGCTTCGAACCTGCGTGATCCTCCTGTCTCTGCCTCCCATGTGCGGGGATTACAAGCGTGCGCCACCACGTGCGGCCGTGTGTGTGTGTTTCTAATTTATGAGTGGACATCCACTAATACTTTTTTCACTCCGTAACTTAGATTTCAAATTTCATACTCACTTAAAATATCTTTATATTTGAGCAATAGAGAAGAGAGGAATGTAGATTGTCTAATGAATCCGATTCTCTATTTTTGCACATAAGAATACACCAGAAACTATATATTTACAAAATCACATGCTTAAGAGCAATTTAAAAAAATAAGTTACATTGGTTGCTTGAAAAGAATATCTATCTACACTGACAACTGTAGTCATATACTAATTTGAAGTATGGTGCTTTAGAAACTATTCTCTAAAAATGGTTTGGAATATCACAAATACACACATATGCACATGCACACACACATGTTTTGCATTTTCCAACAGGGACTCAAGCTCACAGTCTTTTAATAACATTTTAAATCTTGAATTAACGAACCATCATCTCTCATAACACAACTACAAATAGAACTCTACTTTATGACTATATAGTCTATAAATTGCCCATCTCATCTGAATATTAGCCAAGTGTTTAGCATAACGTATACATGCGAATTTTGCCAAATAAGTTTTCATTCTTCTAGTCATCTATGACTGACATTCAAAGTATTATGATACTTTCCACAGTAAAATGGATATTCAAAAAGAATAATGTTTAGTAATTGCCAGCTTAGGCAGGCTAAGTTTTGAGTACAATCAGTTTTGGTCAGATGATACTATTCAGCTGAATACTCAGAGGGAATAAAGTAAAATGTGGATTTCAAGATTTATCCCCTTAATACAATGCAAAATTTCTGGTAGATCTTGGCTCAATTAACAGAAAAAAAGCTTTGTCATAAAGGATGAGGTTCAATATAGATTATGCATTCAGTAAATACTAAGTCATTACTAAATCTCCCAAGTATAATAGAGAAAAATGTTCTTAGGAAAAATATGTTGAAATAGCCAACCATAAAGTGTTATATATAACTAGTCCTCAAGTGGTTCAGTCAATATGACAACACACACACACACACACACACACACACACAGAAAGCTGACAAAGCAAATATTAACAACTGGTTCATCTAATCAAAGGATATACAGGTGTTCCTTGTTAATATTCTTGCAACTTTTCAGTATGCTTGAAAATTTCCAGCATACAAGTTGAGAGAAAATGACTTAACTCCAAGGATTTTGAGAAAATATATTTGGAATAATGTGCATTAAGTCAGCCAGAATTTTCGCAAGACACTTCTAAAGAAATCTAAGGATGAAGCCAGCATTCTTCAGTGGGCAGCAGAGAAGTTCAAATGCCTTTTGCTACCATGAGCTCATGATGCTCACCAACTCACAGGTACTGTGGTAAAGTGTCAGAGGATGAGTTAGAGGAAATTTCATTGGGCCAGGAAACTGGAGCCATGGTGATGAGAGATTTTGCCTGAAGACCAGGAAGTTGACTCACCAGTCAGCCTTATGCATGACTTCACTCCTGCCACCTCCCACTGGACTGAATCTCATCTGGGCCTCCAGGATCAAGGAATCCAGTTATGTTCTTCTTGCATCATCAGTCACCTTCAGAGGCAGCCAAGGATATTCATCCTGCAGCTTAAATAACCAGTCAATGGAAGGGGCTTGGGTAACATTTAGTTCAGAGAGCAGTTTTCTAATGAGGACTAAGGAGTAGGTGGACTGTGCAAAGCTTACAGAGAGCCCACAAGAGCCAATAAAGTCAAGGTTCATAGTAGAGATTTAGGAAACTGCAGCAGCAGATAAACTAAATAGAAGTAGGGGACTTTACCTAGGCAGCAAGATCATAGAGCGTGCAGATTGCAAGTTACAAAGACCAAAGAACTCATACTCCTTATAACTCATAACCAGCAACCACCTCCTGGATCACCCTAGTTTGGGTGAGTCCTCTAGCATGCCAAGAGGCTAAACATGATCCCATGAACTCATTGAGAGACCAGCATTAGAATATTTTGAAAGGGGGACAATAATTGGTTTAGAAATTGAATCTGGTCACTCTAAAATATAGCTCTGAATAAATATAGCTCTAAATAAAAAAATCAGGAGTATTGATCACACAACTGAGGTTATGCCTTGAAATGAGGCATTTCAGATATCCAGGTTTTAGAAAAAAGTTACAAGAAAACACCATTTATACAAGGACACAAAGTGCACTCTCAAAGCAGCAGAAGTACTCATCTACCTGGGTTTCCAGGTATAACAGTGAAGGCAAGAAGCAGAGGATGCTATGTCTGTTAGGAGGGCACATTCCCCCATGGAATTTCCTGAGGTCCTGCTATTCCTTGGTGTGAAATGAGCAGAGGGCTTGTCTGCGTGCTCTTTCTTTTGCTCACAGGAGACACAGCAAGCCCAGATCTGGCTAACAAAGAAGTTGTCTGTATATTCCTTGTAACATGGAACAAAATGATATAGCAGGCTATCGAGTGTGGGAGGAAATCAACCCGCCCGCAGCCTGTTGTCATTTTAGACAACGACTCAAGACCAGACTCTGTCAAAGACAATATGGAAGCAATAAACAAGTGTGGGCTTAATTCTCCCGGAATGTATTCCAACTTAGAAATATAAGTAGGTGAAATTGAGAAGTAATTTAGAATTATTTGTAGAACACAGACTACCCATGCTAGTGACCTATAGAAAATAGTTACATGTTCTTCTAAGAGCATAAATAACTATAGTTGTACTCATGAAAGATGGGTAATCTCTTACAACTTTGTCTTCTACCAAGATTAACGTTGAGCTCTTCATCTGACCTTTTAAGGCTGTGAGCTCTGTGTTTTGTATTCAATTGTAGAAGCAGCCTTGTGCAGAAAAACATATTCATTTGTTATTCACTACTTTTACCTCTACTCTTTGCTCTTTTTTTTTTATTTCAGTAGTGTGGACTGGGATGTATGGACACATCATGTAAACAGAGGGTTGAGAAAAAGAGAAAAGGGGAAGGGGTGATGGCTGTCCTCAAGTCATTGTGGAATGGCCATCTGTCTTTAGAACATGACAGGAAGAGGAAAACTTTTCAGGATGCCTTTCTAGGAGAAAATGTCCAGGCAACCAGTTTGAGGAAACCATGACCACTATTACTACCATTACATAAATGATAGCTGCCCACATTTATTGAATAAAAAGCACATACCAGTCTTCATATGTGCTTGTGTTTGTGTGTGTGTGTGTGTGTGTGTGTGTGTGCGCGCGCTTTCTTTAATCTTCACAACTCTTAAAGGCAAATATCCACCATCATTTTTAAAAGACGAGAAAATTAAAGTTCAGAGAAATAAAAGGTTTGCCCAAGATCACCCAGCCACTTAGAGGCAGGGCTGGAATCAAAATCTCTCTCTCTATGTTTTCAAATTTTATGTTCACTATAATTATTTTCTCTGGGAGATGCAAGATAAAGAGGGATACTTTTGTGACTTGTAGTCATTAATGCAGTTCATAAAATGTTTCTGATATTCCTCCTTTTAGGCATATTATAAGATGGCATGCTTTTAGCCCTTCTGAATTTTGGCCAATGAAATGTAGGAAAAGTGGCATGTGTCACTTCTGGATAGAATATTTAAGACCCAAAGTGAGATTTGTCAAGTCCCTTCCCTCTACTGCAGTAACTGTGTACCTGCCAGCTTATATCAGTCTGAATCCTTGAATGACCCCAGCAAGGGCCTTCATCCCTTGTTGACTACTGAGAGTGTTAACAACAAATCAACTTCTGATGCTTTAAACCACACGATTTTTGGCTTGTTATTGTAGCACAATTCACCTCTACTGACTAACAAAAGATCTCACTCTACGGTGACTGCATAGTTTATAATGGGTCTCCAAGAATTTGGCTGCAAAGAAGTCAAATTCTGAATAGCTGAGTTACATATATTGTATTCAAACCTCCTTGAGAGACTGGTAAGAAAGAAACTTTTAAAGGATATTTGCTTGATTTTCATTTTATATGAGAGTTTGGTTTAAAGGGATAAAAGTTATTTGATGGAGTAAAAACATATTTCCTGATAAACTAGAATATGATGAGCTTCCACTGTACAAGAATAAACTTTACCAATTGCCATTTAAACATGTACAGATGGTTTTAAGTGATACTAGGTGACAGACAATAAAGGTGTTAAGACTAACTCATAACTCCTGATAAAACTCATTGTATAAGTAAGGGTGAATGCCACTGCCTTTGGTTAAGAAAAGCTACATTCTTTGATGCATTCAATCATTCATTCAAAAAACACTTGTTAACTATGTACTACCTACAGAAAGGGATAAAATATTGTCCTATTATGTGCACAAAACTATAAACCTGTAAGCTTTGTGGTTACCAATTTATGTAAGAAGTCTAAAAGATCTCTCTTATACTATATGTCCCTTATTATCTGGCCACAGGCTAGTTTTCCAGTTTCATTTTCCCCACTGCATCTGAGAATGATTTTCCAGGCATATCCAACTGTGCTCAATTTTCCAATTACTTTTTTAATACTTGTATTTAATCTCATAATTCCCACCTACTTTTTTCATGCAAATTACTGGCTGTCTCCCCTGCATTCTCAATACACTTTCTGTACTTTTTTACACTAGCATTTCTCACATTTTATTATATTTATTTACCCATCTGTCTACTTTGGTAGACTGTAAACTTCTTGGAACAGAAACTAACATTTTACTAACTTTGATTTTCGCAGGCCAGTATAGAATATATAGCAAAGATGAGCATTATTTTTTGTATGGTTGTATGAATAAAGAATAGAAGAATAAAGAAACTTGAAGCCTCTTGGAGAGAAATGCCATATTTGTTCTATGTTTACAAATAATATTTACTGAATAAATAAATAATATTAGATAAAATAATAAAGATTAAGATTAATCATAAGTACTCAGTAGTAAAAATACTTTTATAGAAATATGAAGGCCTATTTTAAGTCAAGAAAAGATAGAAGACATAAACAGCTCCCCCCCACACACACAGTGGGGAGAGGTCCCAGAAAGAATAACCCTAACCGTAAAAATATAAATGAAATTTCCTTCAATATTATAAATATCTTGATTATGGTAATAAAATTCAGTTTCAGGTTCCAGAGAAAGCAGTGCCCAGACTTTCTTAGCAATCAGTTGTGTCATTCAACACTGTCCAGCAAGGTTGAGCTTTTATTTGGTCAAGTGCTCATGATATTTCAGGGAAGGATGGAGGAGTGTGCTCTAAATTCTAAAGTACATTCTTGTGAACACAGTTGGGAGGCTGTGAAAAAACATATTTCAAAGAGCATGATAAAAATAAAGAGTTTACTACAGTGAGTCAATGAAGCTCTGACTGACTGGACACAAGAATGTGTTGTTTTTAAAGTTTTCTTCAAGTAAAAATCCATCATAGTCTTGCCCTTTGAAAATTACAAGTGCTTTATAATCAATCACAACCTATGGCACTGTGCTTCTCTGTGGAGATAAAGGGTGTCAAAGAAAAGACTTCACCATCACTATGGAGAAGTTCACTTTTTTTTTTTTACTATATCAAAGAATATTATAATCCCTGATTCTGATATTTTGTCTCATGGCTAGGTCAAACTAAAACAAAAACAACTAAAAAATTCAATAGAAAATAACACTGAAAGAGTGTTTATCTTTTAATATATTTTTCAATTTGACTACCAAGTGGCACTACAGAGATCAATGGTACTAAAATAGCCACTTGACTCCCTGGATGCCAATGTGCTCACATGTCCTATGAGGTGAGGAAATCAAAATGCACACACTTTTCTCTGTATCAGGAATCAAATTATGTGATACACAGGCATAAATGTCACAATGGAACCCACTCTTCTGTATATTTAAAAGGCACCAACGATTTTTTTTTAAAGTCTTGCTACCAAAAAGAAAAAGTAATTGAAACTGAAAATCAGTTGTATTAACTGATTTTATTTATATTCTGAAAGAAGTTCCCCATCTCCTCATGAATGAGTAGCAACTTGGATGGGCAGTGGCAGGGACCACACTTTGAGAAGCACTCCAAGCAGATCAGAGTCGTGGTGGTGTGGGCAGTGATGCTTAGGAAACCTTGCAGGACCGTGCTAGGGAAATGATGAAAATAGTTCAACTTCTTAGAAAAAGAGCAAGGGAAATGAAATAGATGAACACAAAAGAAGCAAATATTTTCTCTTGTCATTACTTGTGTAGCTAACTTCAAACATTAATCATGTATCTAATGTATTTTTCTTCCTTTTATAGTCTTTCTCAATGATAATTTTCCTCTATAATAAAAGCCAAAAGCCAAAACTCAAACAATGGCAGTAAGAGGAAAAAAAAGTCTTCATAAAATCAGAGAGCTACATATCCTGAAATATTAGGAAACTGGAGCCAAGAGTGGTGACACACCTGTAATCCCAAGTACTTGGGAGGCTGAGACAGGAAGAGTGCAAGTTCCAGGCCAGCCTGGGCAACTTAGAGAGACCCTATATCAAATATAGGTCATTGATAAAGTGCTTGCCTAGCATGTTTGAACTCCTGGGTTCAATCTACAGTACAATTAAAAAAATCAGAAAACTGTGGTCATAAAAGGTTAAGTATATTTTGAAGATCACTTTATGTTTTGCCTGCTTCTGAAAAGGCTATGCAGAAGGAAACCCAACTGGTGACAGAAACCACAAATTAGAAGCTATGACCCCTTTTCCAAATTCAAATCTATGTTAGACAGAGCCAAGCTTGAAGAGACAACAGGAGAAACCATGATGAAAAAAAGTTAATTTCTTTTATCATCCAGAATTTTTTCATCCTTGGAATCAAAATATGGGCTAAGCAGAGTCCAATGGGCATGTTTAAGATCAAAGCTGACAAGGATAATAAAGTGTGAGAGGGAAAGACCGGAGGATCCTGGACTAGACCAACTTTACTTGCACTGGACCAACTTGTTGGCAAGGAGTGTTTCTGCAGGCCTGGGAATCCCACCTAAGGCAATACTCCACTGTCCTATCTGAAATTAAGTGCCCTTAGCATCTGCATCATGGACACCAAAGTCAGAAAACACACAAGAGGTGATTAGAAATGATGCCAGGTGACCACGGCATGCGAGGTTCATGGCAGAGGGTACTGGTAAATATTTTGTTCTGTCATTTACTTGTTGTGCCACTTACTTGGATGAATCACAAATGATGTCCTTATGATTTATGTACTTTATAGGAATGTTAAGTGTCAATAAAAGCTTTTGACCCATAAACTAATCTTATGTGCCAGACATACAGAATGTCTTCTGCTTATTGAATGAATTTTTAAATACTTCCATTTTCACTTTGAAATGTTTGAGGCTAAAAGGTATGTAAATAATAAATCCTAAGAATTTATCCTATGGAAAAGGAATCAGACAAGTTTAGAAGATGATGCACAAATATGTATTGTGCAACTAAATGCTGAAACTACCAAAATGTTCATGAGTCAAGGATTGGGTAAATAAACGACGGAAGAGTCATACGATGGATTATTCTGATGCTAATAAAATGATTATTATAATAATAATTATCATTTTTGTGGTTCTGGGGATTGAACCCAGGGGTGTTCTACCACTGCTATATCCCCAGAACCTTTTATATTTTTATGCTGAGACAGGGGCTTATTAGGTTGCCCAGGCTGCCTTGAATCTGACAACCCTCCTGCCTCAGCCTCTGATGTTACTGGAATTACAGACATGTGCCATACTGCATGGTAAAAGGATCATATATTCCAAAAAGGAAAGATGCTGGAATATTTTGAAGAATTATGGCTAAATCAACAAATTAAGCTTCAGAATGGTGTATAATATGATTTCATTCTCCTACTATCCACACATATACAATTTTAGGAGCAAAAACAAGAGGATATGCGCCACACCATGCTATTAATATGCACTTTCTTTAGAGGGTAGTATTATGGGTGTTAGTATTCTAGTGTGTACATTTCTGTATTTGGATTTTGATACAAAGAACATGCATTGTTTTGCAATCATAAAAGAGTAACAAAGGGTTTTCCTTTAAGAAACAGAAATAAAATTTAATTATTGCATTCACAGTGAAAATGCTGCTGGTTTTTAAGCCCCCTTCTCCTCCCCTTCTATACTATGTGTACTTAACATAAATCTTTGAAATGGTTCATTTGTGCCCTTTCTTTCAAAGTTTAAGACTCTCAGGTTGAGAACAGAAAATCTTCCCAATAGGGTTTAATTGTGCTTTGAGTTAAAGTTGCATTTTATAGTTGGCTGTGAATGTTCCATTTAAGATTCAGGAAGAGTACATCCCTCTGCTATAATCCTGAGCACAGGCAAAGCGAATAAGAACCAAGCCAGTTTAATTGGCAACAGTAGACTGATTACCAGGCGTTTCTAATTGGTACTAGACTTTAATGGCAAATTAATAAGGAAAGCCGTGATTTTGGCTTCTCCTAGGGAGTGAATCTCTATGTTCAAGGCTCCTGGAATAACTTGAGTTAGTGTTTAAACCATGGGTAAAGTAATCTTCCTGTCTTTTTGAATCTGGAACCAGTTCTTACTGCCACTTATTCTTTTATTTCCCATCAGAAGTTGAATACAGGTCTATTACCTTCTTAAATGACCCTTTTAACAATTATAGGCTAACATATTCCAGACTCTTTCACTATGTGTATAACAGTATCAGCATCAACAACCATGCCCACAAGACAAACTGCAAATCTGGAGTGTCTAACTTCCCATCTTAATAGAACCTAATAGATGGAAATTGAAAAGCTAGAAAATCAGGAATTATGAATGACATATCCTTGTCCCATGATGAGTTTGGAGCTTTGGAATACTGGCACTGTTTTAGCTGGATAGGGCCACATCAGGCACAAGAAAGTGTATATGGCTACTTGATGTTAAGAACTTCTCTCTTTTCAATTGTCAAACTTAGTAAAGGATAAATATTAACTGGTTTATGGTTTTGAGCAGGAACATGAGCATAGACACACCCCTAAGGAACTCTTGACGCATCCTGTCAGATAACTGAGCTTCTCAGAATATCCTGTGGGGACATCTCAAAACTAAGAATCTGTGCAGAAGGGGTCACAGAATTTGGCTCAGAAGCTTGCCATCCTCTATGAGAGATTTTCTGAATCAGGTCAGAGGCTGGGTCACACACACACCAGGACTTCTTTAGGCCTCTGGATTGAGTCCACCAGGTGCATATGTTGGCCAGAAGGAATCCTGTCAAGTCATGCACTTACAGGTTGAGATTCTCTTTGCTGGATTCACTATTTTATTAACTAACTTAAAGGTTTTATTATTTTGTGTTTAGCTGTCATTATGAGAAATAATAAGCATTTATAAAAATTAGGCTTATGATGCTTTATATTAACATAGTAATACAATATGCTCCACATCTGTCACCTCTGTTCAATAACTGATTAGATATAAAAATCATCATCTAAAAAAGAGTATTAGAATACAAATTCAGGGAGAAAAGTAATTCCAGAGCAAAGAACTATTATCAATTTAGCTCAGACTTAATCTGAAATAAAGGCTGAATCAGAGAATTTTGCCCACAATGAGTTAATCTTCCAATCTTATAATGAATGTGTAACTCTGGGATTACTTAACAGCTAGTATGATTAATCATTCTTACTAATTTTCTCTGTCATTCTTCATCTGCCCTTATTCAAAAAGGTAAGGAAAAAAGAGGAGAGAGAGAGAGAGAAAGAGAGAGAGAGAGAGAGAGAGAGAGAGAGAGAGAGAGAGAGAGAGAGAGAGAAATTCAAGAAATCTTCAAGTAAACGGTCTGGTGCGTTTGCTGTTATACATAATCACATTTTTAACCCTTGACATGCTTGTGTGTATCATAAACATCTAGTAAAATCTGGTGAGCTGAACTAGCCAACAGCAGGGGGAAGAGAGCCGAATAAGATCTAACCTTACATCAGGCATCTTCAGTGACAACCACCAATGTGCACTGAGCTTCCCAAAGGACTTTGGCTTTATGTAGAGGAAAAATAGGGCCCCTCCCCTCAAAATACAAAAGTGGAATATGGAATAGCCACCTACTTTCTGGAACTCACTATTTCCAGAATACTTTGAAGTTGTCGGGGGGGGGGTCTCCATCCCCACCACGCAGAGCATTTGAAGGTGACTTGGGCTTGGCTCCAGGGAGTGCTGTCTGTGCCGCTGGTGACAAGACAGCTCACTCACAGGCCATTTGCACTACACATCAACACAGCACTGCTTACAAAGGCTGTCCTGTGTTGTGTGTGGTGGTTGTAAGGGACCAGATGCATCTCTTTTTAGCAAAATGAAACAGATTTAGTCACAAAAAGGTATTTGAGAACATCTATCGGCTGGATCATACATAAGATAAAATACCCAGACTAGCTGAATAATTAAGATAATTAAATATTATCTTTTAAATTTTTGTTAGGGAGGGCAGCAAGGCTTCATCAAGAGGCAAACGTCTGAAGAAAAGATCACCACTTATTTTGTCCACAGGAGGTTATAATAATGAGCCTGGGAAATCTACACTGAACCTCCCCCCCCCCCTCAAGAAACATCATGGGGAGTGGCCCCCCTGTTGGCCCTGGAACAGTAGCGTCTCCCATTTCCCAACCCTTTGCAGGTATAGTGTGGACCTTACCAAACGAGACGGCTTGAGACGTCCTTGGATCTCACGGTCCACCACCGAAGTATTTACTTTAGTAGAAAATTTTCCAAAGGAAAATTTGCAGGCAGAGGAAACGAAGGATGTAAAGAAATAGACTCCATCTCTGGAATCTGACACCAAAGCCAAGCTTGCGGGGCTCCTGTGTCTGGCGGTTGAGCGCACAGGCACAGTCCCCACACTTGGTCCTCAACAAAAACTCATGTTTCCGTGAATGAACGGGTCCTCCCGCTCCCAGTAGGAGAGCACATTGAATATCCTCCCTTAATCGGAACTGAAACAATTTGCCTGTCATCCACGCACCTTGGCCGGGGAGCGCAGGGTTCCGGAGTCTCCTCCGACCTGGGAAAAAGGAAAGGTGGCAGGTGCAGTTATCTTACTGGGTTTTCAGGGACCTCAGGAAACCGCCGCTGGGGAACTGAAGCGTTCAGCGCCAGGAAAAACTTCTCCAAATGTGCAGCCTCCGAAAGACAGTGAAGACACTCACAGGAACACCTAAAGGAGCAAAGCCAGCCGTCAGTGTGACCGTGACGAATGTCTGGGAAGGGACCTATAACCCCAAATATGCAGATGAGCGCACCACAAGAATGACCACATGCTCCGCAAAGGCCCAACAAAACGCACCCAGAAACGCACTCTACAAAGTGTAGAACTGTCTGCACTTGCACGGAGGAACCAGCCTTTGCGGCGGACTCGAGGGCAGACCCCCGCAGGCTCCCGCGTCCGGGAACGAGGAGGTCAAACCCTGGCCAAGGACACCGCGCGCCGGACCCCTCGCGGCTCCCGCTGTGGCCCCGGGACCCCGAGAGCCGGGCTGCGGAGGCTGCTCCGGGACCCTAAGGACGCAGCCGGGCGCGAGAAGGATGGATTCGAGAGGCGTTCCACAGCAAGACACATCTCAAGGAGTCCCGGGAGAGGCCGGGAGGAGGCTCCCGAGGCCAAGCGACCCGAGGCCGCCTAGGCGAGGACTCGAGGCGTGCCCCGCCCGCGGAGGGCGAGCCCGCCCGGCGGCGCCTCGGGTTCGCGGCTCCTCCGCCTGGGCTCTCCGGCCCCGGGGAGCCCCTTCCTGACCTGCGAGTCGGGAGTCGAGATCACCTGGCTGCGCGCTCGGGGTGGGGCGGCGCCCCAGTCTCGGCGATCAGCGCCGGCCAAGCGCTGGGGATGCGAGGCGCGCAGAGCGCACGGCGCGGCGGGAGTGGGCCGGGGGCTGCGGGCTCTGCCCCGCCCTGGCCGCGTCCCTCCCCCCCCCCGCCCGCACAGCCAATGGCTGCCGACCGGGCCCACTCCCGCCGCCCCCAGCCGCGCTCGCTCGGGAGGGCGCCGGGCGCTAGGGCAGCACCCCGCTCAGGCGAGGGAGGAGCTTGAGCCAATGCTGGAAAATCCCGGAGGAGGAGGGGGAGGAGGACGAGGCGCTGGCGCAGGGAGCCTCACCTGGGGGTAGCAGGTGGGGTGCGGTGAACTTTCTTGGGGGTCTATGTGGTGGTCTATGTAGCAGCTTCTTTGGGATTCGGGGCCTTCCTCTGCAGGGGAGAGCGTCCACGTCTTGCCAAGTTTCTCCTCTTACATCTTTCCTGAGTCCCGCGCAGCCCGGCTCCCACGCGACGCCCCGGGGTGCATCCTGGCAAAGCCCGGCCGGCTGAGCCTCCTGGGGGCATCGCGGCAGACCTCGGTCATTCGCCTCGGTACCCTCTGGTTCCCCCGCCACATCATGACTTGGATAAATAGGCTTGCAGTTTCTTTGACTGTCAGTGGTAAAAGTCCCGGTGGGTAGTTGGCATCGAGGGAGGGAGTCACAGATCATTAAGGAACTCTGACATAGGAGCCTTTCTCACACCGATCAGTGGTGTGACCTTCACCCCACGACTCTCCGTGTATTCCGGTTTTTCAACTTAAATGCGAATGTTGGCTCATTTGATGTCTGAGATCCCTTTCACTGGGACACTCAACAATCCTGTTGGCTCCATGGTGGCCTGAGGGAGGGCGGAGCCCCTAGGGCCTTCCATTCCTAGTCCACCCTCCCTGTTGTCTTCACCCTGACCCTGAGACCTGTGTACCTCTGGCCATGCTGCCCACCTCTCAGTGACCATCAGCACTCACACACAATCTGCTGTCCACCAGCGTCCAGTTCCTGGAACCCTGTTATACTTGTGCCCAAGTTTGATTGTTTTCTGGGCAGAGACAGACAGGAGCATCCAGCTTCATTCGGAGTCTCCTGGAACAGTCTCATCCTTCCTTCTCCCTGGTGATCGTGGGCATGGGTGGGAATCTGATGTGAAACGCAGGAATGAGGAATGAGCTGTGTGGTCGCTCCTGTGGGTGCTGTTACATCCATCTGCCTCCTGCTCTACTATGTACTTAATAATTTCCTTGGAATTTTAGCCTCATCCTAAGCAATATCATTCATGAAACCATTGGTTTGTTAAATACCCATTACATATCTATTCACAGTAAAAGCATAAGCCCTCTCTGTTCTCTAAAATCATGCCGGCTATATCACTGGTTGCTCTCACACCTGTGGACCTTCAAGGCAGTGTTCCTCACACTTATGCCCCAGCCCCAGAGTCGGCTTCATTCACAGGGCCCAGGGTTCCAAGGCAGTTTGTCCATTAAGAAGCCTTGAAGTTGTCTCGCAATTTTCCCAGAGGGTAAAAGTCAGTTTGCTGCCTGGCAGACTTTTTATCCAGCCTTCCACAAGCAGTTTTCTTTTCCTTGTCTTATCTTGGTTGTCTATTCTGGAAGACTTATCTTGATATTTTCCTAAATTGTTAGCATATTTGTTTCCTAGGGCTTTGGTTAAAAATGACCATTTAAGCCATTACTAGGTGGCTTAAAACAGCAGAATTCAAAATGCTGCTTGGCTCCTTGGGAGCTCTGAGGGAGTGCATCTCATGGGGCTCTCTAGATCCTGGCTGATGTTTCTTGGCTGTGGTAGCTGTGGCTCCCAGATCCCTGTCTGTCTTCATAGCATCACCTTGATGTGCTTCTTTTCTTTGGTTTCAAAGACACTTTCATTAGAATTAAGGCCCACCCGAATCCAGTGAGATCCCACTTCAAAATTCTTAATTATATCTGTAAAGGCTTTTCTCCCAAATAAGGTCACATTCATAGGTGTATATACACTTCAGGGAGACCGTTCAATGCACTGCAGGTTTTGATTATCCAAACCCTCTGCTTTGGGTTTTGAGTGTTCTACCTCTCCAGCATGACTTCAGGTAAACCCAGGTGATGTCAGGCTTTCTGGTAATTGTCAAAGACAATTGTTGCAACACTAAAGAAGTAAAAGAAAAATTGGCCACTCCAACATGGGGTAAGGAAAAGTATGGAAATGTGTTTTGGGGTCTTTGTAAATTCAGAGTTGGATCAAACTTCTTTCTCATTTCTTTGGCTGAATAACGTCATCCTCATTTGAATTGATAAAAAAATCCCAAGGACAGTGAATATTCGAGGCAGTTATCTTGATAAGGGAAATGAAACTTCTGTTTTCTCTTTATTTTTTAAGTTTCATATATAAACATTTAAAAAGTTTAAAGTGTCAAATTTACCTCCATAGGATGTCTTCAAAGGCAAGTGAGTCCCGAGGAATGGGTTGTTGAAAAAAAGCACAGAATTTGGAGTAATATGGGGAATCATCAAATTCTAACGCTGTTACTTCATATCTGTTTGATTTAAGCCATAACCTCTCTGAGCCTCATTTTCCTTATTTATTGAATGGAAATAATAGCTTCTCTACCTTATCAAGTGGTTGTCACACACATACAGTTCCTAGCAACTGCTCAGCGTGTATGCTTAAAATATGCTCCACTTTTAATTTTTTGCTGGCATCAAAGCAACATTCAGAGTTACTTTGTCTATTTATTGATTTCCTTCTAGGTTATCAGGAAATTTAAAATAATCTGTTGCTAATGCTCCTTGGACTAACTCTTCTATCTTTCTTTTATTCCTTTATCTCTACACTTTTATTTTTATTTTCTGGCACTGGGGACTGAACCCAGGAGCATTCTTCTTCTGAGCTACGTCCCCAGGCCAATTCGATTTTATTTTATTTATTTTTGAAACAGGGTCTTACTAAGACACTGTTGGCCTTGAACCTGACTTCCTCCTATCTCAGCCTCCCACTTACTGGGCTTACAGTGTGTGCCACCATGCCCACCATCTTTGATGCTCCCTCTCCACTCTCTGTCTTCCCTCGTGTGCTTCATTCTTCTTTCTCACAATCTGTTTCCTCACTCCATCAGCCATGATTTCAGAGGTCCATGCTCTATAAAGAAATGCTAACAAAATAACTCTGAGAAAAGTATAGATCATAAAAATGTTTTATTTTTCATGATGCATTAGTAAGCTGTTTGTTTAAATTATGATCTTTTCAAAAGCATGGGGAAATTTATGTCGTCTAATACTACAGAAAAATTCCTGTGCCAGAAGTCCTCCTGAAGTCAACAGACATGCTTGGGCATCTGCTATATGCTGGGCAGTGTCCTTAGCATTGGGGATATCAAAATACTTAAGACAAGTGTGGACTGGGAGGACACTGGTTGGGTGATGTGTGTATTTATGTCTACACACGTTTTTTTTGCTTCATCATGATGTATAAAAACAATGCACCAATAAAAAAATTAAGATAAAGTCCCTGCCCCCAAAGTGCTTATAGTCCAACCAGGAAGACAGACATATACATAAATATATACATTAAGTAACTGTGACTTTAAGCTAATAGGCACCAGAATCTCTGCACTTGGGTATGATGCCATCTTATGCTGGTCAGTCTAGATGTTCACCCTACCTGTGGTCCTCTCTGAATGATCAGCCACATCCTTCTCCCCTGAGCAGTTTATTGGCTCAGTACAGGTGTATAATAGAAAAACAGCCAACTCTGAGTGAGTGAAGTGGACACCTGCATTTTTCTCTTAACTTCCCATCATCTTGCTTCTTACTGTAGTAGCAACTGTGGGATGCAGCGGTAGGCAGAGGCCATTTCCCGCTGATGAAGCCCAAAGGCCTTGCACTCTGTCCCTAGCCCACATTACAGCTGGGGTGAGAGCTTATGACCTAGGCTTGGCCAATCAAATATACCTTCCTTAGCCCTGGAGGTGGGGTAGTGACGCTGGAAAGCTGAGAGCTCTGTGTAGAGGTAGTCCAGTTTCCAAGGCCAGCAGGGACAGGGGACAGGCAATGACATCTGGTTTCTGGTGTCCAGGTGTCAGTTACAAAAGAGTCCTCTCGCAGCCAGTTCAGTGGTGTGATTCGCTGTGCCTCCTTGCCTAACTTTGTTTCTCTTCATTTTTTTCAGCACCTCTCTGATCTTTCAACAATGATCTGGTTTTTGCTGAAACCAGCCTGACTTATTTCTGTTGCTGGCAACTAAGAACACGTTAGCTGAGGCCTGGAAAGGGCTCTCCCTCAATATGAAGAAGGCTGACGAGCTGATCCAGGTAACTTCTCTGTAAGGAATATGAACTAGAAATATTAGAGTGGAACAATGAGAATCTGGAGCAGATCCTAAAATCACACAGCCAGAGACTGTGAGACAATGGGGCAGGGGAGGGCAACAACAGGGGGAGGGGAGGGCTACATGGAGGCTGAAATTATGAGTAAGCAAAAGCTATGAGAAAGAAAAGTTGTGAGTTAGCAGAGATGAAAATATGTGCAGAAGAGAGCGAGGGTGGTTGGCTGATAGCAGCTGGCAAGTAGGAGCCAAGAGGAACATGATGGGTGGGGAATGGATGAATTTGTGCTTCTTAGGGACCCAAGCTAACCTGCTCACTAGATTTTCCTTAATTAAGCCTGAGCTGTTTTTCAGTTTCCAAACTATGCTTCCATTACTATGAAGCTGACTAACTCTGGCTACCCATATGTTCCCTTGAAATTCCAGTTGCTCTTATTTGGATATGTGTTCTCTCTAATACTGCTGTTACTTGAGGCAATGAGGTAAGACTGTATTCTATATGACCAAAGGGTCCCAAAGATTACAGTGAGTAGGACCTAGTGAATGCCCTCTACATAGTGTGACTTAGGAGTCACTAACCTTCCTCTTCTAAGTTATTATTTCTCTTGAAAGTTCTAGTAGGAGACTCCTCCTCTGAGCTGAAAATTGAATTTTTTTTTTTTTTGGGTGGTACTGGGTTCCTGGAAGCCCTGCTACCTCCGGGCTACACTCCCAGACCTATTTTTACATTTTTATTTGAAACAGGGTCTCCTAAGCCAGTGCTCGCGGCTGGCTTCGAACCTGCGTGATCCTCCTGTCTCTGCCTCCTAAGCGCGGGGATTACAAGCGTGCGCCACCACGCCCGGCTGAAAATTGAATATTTTATAAGAGGCCTCTGTTTAAAGTTTTCTCCATTTCTTGTAGGGAAGAAGATCTAGAGGTGTTTCTGTTTGTACCAGCCATGAGCATCTGAGCAGTTCATATAAATTGATTCTTAACTTTGAACTCTCAGAGGTCTGATACTGAGGGTTGATCTAGTTAGATGTCAGGAAAATTTGGCTCAAAGTGGGGGGAAGTAGACAGTAGATAATAGAAAATAGCAATGTCATAGGAGATCATCTCATAAGGAAGGTCACAGTGAGCAACCCCATGTGAAGAGTGCCAGGGAAGCCGGGCGTGGTGGCACACGCTTTTAATCCCAGCAGTCGGGAGGCCGAGACTGGAGGATTAAGGTTCGCAGACAGCTTCAGCTACCTTAGTGAGACCCTTTGCAACTCTGTGAGATCCAGTTTCAAAATAAAAAAAATAAAAAAAATAAAGCTGGGGGTGCAGCTCAGAGGTAGAATGCCCCTGGGTTCCATCCCCAGTGCCCCCCCACACACACACACAAAGAGTGCCAGGGAGCCAACAGGGTGGACACCAATGCCACACATTCTCACTCCTCAGCCTTCCTTGCACCAGCTCCACAGTATGAGCTTACATAATTTCCTTGACCTTTCAGCTCTTGTAGGAGATGGAACTGGGCTGAAGTGGGCTGAAGCAGATGGACGTCCTGTCTATCTATCCACTTTGAGATTCTGCTTAGAATCACTCCAGAAGTAATTATGGCTTAAGGTTATTTACTTGAATCTGTGACCTTCATTTTTATCTCCTACGACAGTGAACACTTGTAGCTGGTGACAAAAAAAAAAAAAAAAATACATGTCTGACCCAGTTAATGAATGATTCCTGATTGGGGGTGGTGGTGGGGATTTTGTTAATGAAATTTGAAGTGGGAAGGAGCTGGTGCATTTGAAGGGAAGACAGAAGTATTGGAACTTCTTTCATGAAAGCACAAGACTGAAGTTAGACCCAAAGAGCTTTATTTATTCCCTCAAAGTCTAAAATATACCACAGGGCTTTTTTTCTTCCTTTCTGAGAAGAGTGGGTAGAAGTGTTCTTGGAATAGCAATGAGTCACATCAGGTGCAGGTAGGAGAAAAATCCGAACGCATGGCCGTGACTTCTTGTAGGAAACCAGTCTAGGTGATGCTCGTGTGGCCAGATGACTTACTGTGGGTTATAAATCAATGATGAGCAATGAGAAGAGCAGATGGGGACTTTAATGCGTCCTCCACAGCTTTGTCTTGTGACTGGCTGAAGTCCATGTGCAGTTTTGAAAAGGATGTTTGAAAGGGATATTCATCATTTTAAATGCTCTGTGGGAGCCTTGCAGTTCATAACGTGCCACTTAGGTATTTCTCAAAGATAGGTTTTCCTTGATGGGGTTTACAGTCCCATAACAGCAAAAGGGCAACTTGGGGTATTAGGACAGAAAACACTTTGACGGAATTAGCAAGAGATATGTGAAGGGTTGTGGAGGAAAGGTAAAAAGGGTTGAGAGTTCAACCCTCAATTCTTCTCCAAAATGTTGGCACCTGGTATTTTTGTTCACCTGGCCGTAGCTCTTGTCAGTAATTACTCAGTTTGACCCTCAAATACTGCTGGGAAAAATATGTACTTAGAGCCTTCAGCATGACAAAAATATTTTCTCTTGTGGAAAAATGTTAAAAACCCCAAAGTTTAATGATACTAGAGTTGATCTATATGAAAACAGAAGATGGTTAGTGAGATGATTTTGAGCCAGGCACATCTGCTATGTTCGCTGCCTTATTTTGAAGTTTTCCACTACGAGATCCTCATCAGAAGTGTTGATGTGAGTGGCACTGACTGCTGAATGCGGAGCTGGTGCACAGGCAGCTCCTCTCAGATACCCAGGTGAAAACGAAGGAATAATCTGTAGTCTGGGAACACACACATCTTGAGCAAACGTGCTCTAACTTCAAGAGGAGAAAGCAGACAGAATTGCACTCAGATTCTTTCAGTAGAGCAAATATTAGCAGAGCATTAGGCATGCAGAATAGGAGTGCTAGAAACTGTCCTAAATACTGCAGGGAGGAGGAAGGAAGGAGCTACATACCCAGGAGACCTACTAGTGTATATTGCATTATTTTTTTTTTTCATATGGTTAAAATGTTCATTGAAAAAGCTCAAGGAGGTATTTCTGTGGGAAGTACTTGTAACTAAAATATTTCAGGCAATACCAAAGAGGCTTAGTCACAATAACATTTTCATCCTTGCTTTGACATGCACAAGGCAGGTAAGTGGAGAACATTTTCCCCAAATGTGCTTTGTAGTGTAAATTTCATGAATTCATCTATTTATTCCACAAATATTTATTGAGCAGCTGCCACATACCAGGAACTGCTCTGGTTTCAGGGTACACAGTCAAAAACAAGACATGCTTGCACAGGGCCAGCTCCAGTCATCATGGACACTTCAGATTTTCCCGAAAGTGCCGTTGGTACTGGCACTATCCCACCCACAGTAGAGTGGGGACTCATATCTTTGTCTTGCCTATTTTATTCTTTTCTTGGAACAAAATTCCCATTTGTTTTACTCTTCTTCTCTTTCCTCTCTTTTCTACCTCTTTGGGTACTTCCGTATCAACTCCTCTTTAGTCTCGTCAGCCCCTCCACACCAGCAACCCTATCGCTTTTCTCAGGTGATCATCCTTTTCTTCCCTCACTCAGCTTAGATTCCAGGGTCCGTCACCCCGTGGTCTTCAAACTCATGGCCCATACGTACAGGAAATTTTGCCAAAGGAGGACTGTGTAATGGCAATTTTTAGCTGGGCCTGGTGGTGCATGACTGCAATCTCAGTACTTAGGAGGCTAAGATAGGACGACTGCAGGTTCAAGGCTAGCTTCAGGAACTTAATGAGGTCCTCAGCAACTTATGAAACCATGTTTCAAAATAAATTAAATAGGGCTGGGGGTGTAGCTCAGAGGCAGAATGTCACTGTGTTCAATACACACACACACACACACACACACACACACACACACACACACACGCGCACACTTTTAAGAAAACTCTCAACCTTCATGGTAATTGCTTTTCTTAAATTGATTCACTTGAGAGCTCATAGTCAGTTACAGTCCCTCTCTACTTCGCCAGAGATCTTCACACACCTCCCCATCCCAGATCTTACTATTAAGTATTCAGTTGGGCTGCAAAATCTTCTGAATGCCAAATAAGTGATGTCAAATATTATTTAGGAGAATTTTTTTTTTTTTTTTTTGGTGGTACTGGGGATGGAACCCTTCTACCTCCGGGCTATACTCCCAGACCTATTTTATATTTTTATTTGGAAACAGGGTCTCTTAAGCCAGTGAGAGCCTTCAAACCTGCGCAATCCTCCTGTCTCCGCCTCCCAAGCGTGGGGATTACAAGTGTGCACCACCACGCCTGGCTAGGAGAAAAGTTTTTAAATAATAAAAACTTAGGGTTTTCCCTCACTTGTCTGTCTTTTATGTGTTTTGGTTAAGGAGAAACATGGTATAATAAATAGGATATTTTTTTCCATGTTGGGATGCTGATATTGAATAGAATGGTGGAGGGAAAAGTAAGTTTTGTTTAATGACTTTGACTCTTTTATCTGTTGTCTGCTCTGAGAAAAAGTCATTCAAAAGCAAGGCAGAGATGCCCCAATTTAAAAACATATTCTTACACATTTGAAGATACTTACCCTTAGAACTTTTAAAGTAAAAGTATATTAAATAAGTTTAAAATTTTAGAGCAATTGTAGGTTTAAAGAAAAATTGCAAAAATAGTACAGAGTTTCTCTATTTTGCACACCCAGGCTTTCCCTATTAGAAATAACTTACATTATTATGGTATATTTGCCACAATTAGTGAATCAGTTAATATTCCAATATTGATATATCTTCTTTTTTTGTGGTATTGGAGGCAAAAAACAGGGGATTTCTACCTCTGGGCTATACTCCCTGACCTATTTTATACTTTATTTGGAAACAGAGTCTCACTAAGTTGCTGAGAGCCTCACTAAGTAGCTGAGGCTGGCTTCGAACCTGTGTGATCCTCCTGTTTCAGCCTCCCAAGTGCTGGGATTACACGCATGCATCACCACGTCTAGCTTTTGATATATCTTCTTAGTGAAAGGCAATGTTTTATTCAGATTTCCTGGTTTCGCTTACTATCATTTTTCCGTTCCAGGTCCCCATCCGGATCCCACTTTCCAGTTAGTCATTGTATTTCCTTAGTCTATTCTTAGCTGTGATAGTTTCTCAGACTTTCTTGTTTCTGGTGACCTTCTCAAATAAAGGCATGCAGGCCGGGCATATAGAATGCTCCTTGATTGGGATTTGTCTGAAGCTTTCCTCAAGCTTGGACTAGGTGGTGGGCTTTGGGAGAAAGGCTGCAGGGAAAAATACCATTGTCATTTCATATCCAGGGTACACACCGTAAATATGACTGATCGCTGTTGACCATCCAAGCAGAATAGGTTCATAATATTTACTTTTACAAATACAGCGGAATGCTTTTCAAGATTAGCAATTATTCAAGATCTATAAGATAAAAAATTTATATGCATTAAAAAGTTCATGTGCACTGTTTAAAAGATAGTTTAAAATCCACTTTGAACAAATTAGAAGATATGTCTTCCAATTACTGCTAATACTCATCTTAGTTTACCTTATAAAACGTTTGATAATTCCACTTATTAACAGCAAAAGATACTATATGTTGGCTGCTGAACAATATATACCTTTTCCCTTTAATAAATTCAGAGGAAGAGTCTGAATTTATTGTTAAAGATCACCACAACTAATAAAATTAATGGGAAAATTCTGACTTTGTATTAATTCTTCTTTAATTATTGCAAAGATTAATGCATATATATATATATATATATATATATATATATATATATATATATAATTTCACTTACCAAAATACCCCCAGCCCTGTTTTATTCTTTATTTTGAAACAGGGTCTCACTAAGTTGATGAGGCTGGCTTTGAATCCTCCTGTTTCAGCCCCCTAAGTACTAGGATTACATGTGTGTGCCACCACTCCCTGCTGAAGATTTCTAATTCTTTACTACTAATACATTGAGTTGTCAAGTGATAAATTATTAGCATATTACTTATGACCAATCCTTATATAATTTAAAAATTCTTTTCAGTTCATAAGGAATTCAAAGAGCTAAGTAAAATTTGTATGAAACATTTTTCCATTTTAATCTACTTAGTTATGAAAAAAATTTCCTCAGCACATATATGTAAGTGCAACATAAAATTATCAATGGCTTTTATTTTCTGTAACTTAATCTACAAATAACACTTATCCATGGGTGAAGTAAATTGGCAAAATGTATCCTCACTTATCTTAACTGTCCTAGTTCTTATTTTAAAAACTTTCAATAAAATATTAGTTTTTACTTTCAAGAGCTGCTTATAAAAATTTTTAATATTTGATAAAAGCCACTTAATAGTATCATAATAGTAACTTGGTCTAGAAGAAAATTTTTAGCATTTAAAGCTTCATGCTCATGGAGACTATAAAAATACATTAAACTTTAGTTTATATATACATATTTTTGTTGCAGAGAAGTGTGTTAGGGTGATAAATAAAAATCCTATGCTCACAAAAATATATCATAAAACTCAGTTGAGGGGGTGGGTGCAAAGGGAGTGGACCGAAAGTACAGCCTTAAATAGAAAGAAAAAGATGCAAAATTTCAATTTAAGAAGCTCTTTTAAATGTATTTTTAAGTGGATGATGGTGAGTACCAAAATTATATGGTATTTAAATTCACTGGATACATTTCTTAAAGCGACATATAAAAGTACAGTGTATGTCAAAAAGTCTATAAGGTTTACAATGAACAGTGTAGATGTTACCTTAAAAGAGTGTGGAGGGCACATAGTTTTTCAAAACTATTTTTAGGGGCTCTGCAAGCAGAGGGTTTGAAGACCACATGACACTGGAGTCACTTCTTTCTGAAGAAGACCTTTTGAGTCTTGTTCTTCTCTCATTGTCCTCATCAGGCAATCCACCCCTCAGCCTAACCCTGGTTGAATCCAAGTATCTACTGACCCCTTGCCTGTACCCAGCTACTCAAGGCCACTGGACTGGTTTCACTTCCAGCCATGGTCACAGCTCTCAGAAGGCACAGCATGCTGTCTACAGTCATCCAGGCTTCCCTGGCCTGTTCAAGTTCTCACCTCCAAACAGGGTCCCACACCTTTGTCCTCCCCCTTCCCCAAGCCATTTATCCCACAACTCAACTTGCAACTTGCAACTGGATCTCACAGTTCCTCAAGAAAGTGGTTGAAATAGAATAAGAACATTCTCGTCATCCCTCCTGCACTGGTACCCATCGCTGCCTTTCATCTTATTACCATGGATGAAGTCATTCCTGTGGGAGCCCAACTTCCCTAGGCTCTAGGTCCCAATCAGGGATCTCTCAGCTTCTAGAGGACATGGCAACTATACCCTCACCTGTCATCACCAACGTCTCTATATGCCTTTGTCCCCTCAGCTTAGTAACCAGCTTTCAACATATTTCTCTTAAAAAAAAAAAAAAACCCACAAAGCTAGGGCAGTGGTGCACACCTCTAACAGTACTTCAAAGGCTAAGACAGGAGAATTACAGGTTTGTGGCCAGCTTCAGCAACTTAGCGAGCTCCTCCACAATTTAGTGAGACCCTGTTTCAAGATAAAAAATAAAATAGGGATGGGAGTGTAGATCAGAGGCAGAATGGCCCTGGGCTCAATTCTCAGTTCCCCAAAACAAAAACAAAAACCACTCCACCCCATTTTCCTGTCTTACCTTCCCCATCTCCCCACTTTACTCCATAGTTAAACTTCTAAAAAAGCTTTAAGACTTTTCTATGTCAGTCATTTTCTTTTTCTTTTTCTTTTTTTTTTTTTTTTGGTATTGGGGATGGAACCCAGGGGCATTCTACCTCTGAGCTACACCCCTAGCCCTATTTTTTATTCTATATTTTGAAACAGGGTCTTAACTGAGTTGCGGAGGGCCTCACTAAATAGCTGAGGCTGTCTGCAAAGCATGATCCTCCAGTCTCAGCCTCCTGAATGCTGGGATTACAAGCGTGTGCCAACATGCCTGGTTTATAGTCAGTCATTTTTTGGCTTTTTCTCTTTTTCTTTTTTTTTTGGTAGAGAGAGAGAGAGAGAGAGAGAGAGAGAGAGAGAGAGAGAGAGAGAGAGAGAGAGAGAGAGAGATCTAGTGCCCTTTATGAATGGCTGTAAGTCACACATGTCACTATTCTTCACTAAAAGTGAGTCATTAAGTCTGGCTTGCACTTGAAGTGAGAGAGTTGGACGCTACTTGAGAACAGGTTGTCAGATAATCTGTGGACATATTTTAAAGCCATATAAATCTGTTGCTATGTGTTGTTTTGACTGACATGTATTAAGACCGGCTTCACACAGATAAGTTGCTAGAAAAGGAAGTATTTTAACAGCCTTTTAAAAAAGTTGTGGATATTCATAAATACTACACCAAATAATGGTTTCTTAAAAATGAGTTGCATTGAGGAACCCAAAACTATATCAGTGAACTTTTCAAATTCTGTTACATTAAAATTTATTGGAATATTTTGTACTTTGAATGGGTATATTGTCCAAGATCATTTGGAATATCATTTCACTGAATCACTGAATTGTGTAGATTTTTCACATATAGACGTATCTTATGCAATATTAAGTATTTTATTTATTAATATCACTACTAATCTCATTGGAGATTTTTTTCAGAAAAGTATTTGAGTCAAGCTTTCAAGATTATAGTGACAGATGCAGTATTTCTAAAATTCCAATTTGCATTTGAAAGTTTGAATTTTGTCATTGGCAACAACTACTGGCTGTTGTTTTCTTTCAAATGATAGCCTCACTTGGTTCATTGTTGAGAACATGTCTACCGAATGCCCAAATCTCAATAAATATGCTTTTTCATTGGTTCATATAAAATTGTCATTCTCTAAAAAAAGAGAGAGTTGAGTGTGGTGGTGCACACCTGTAATCCCAGTGCTTGGGAAGCTGAAATAGAAGGATCACAGGTTTGAGGTCAGCCTCAGCAACTGAGAGCGACTGTCAGCAACCTAGGAGACCGTGTTTCAGAATAAAAAATACAAAGGTCTGGAGGTGTAGCTTGGAAGCAAAATGCCCCTGAGTTGATTCCCATGGTCCTCAGTCTCTCTCTCTCTCTCTCTCTCTCTCTCTCTCTCTCTCTCTCTCTCTCTTCTCTCTCTCTCTCTCTCTCTCTCTCTCTCTCTCACACACACACACACACAGACACAGACACAAACATACACACAGTGTTTAGCTCACAACACACTCCTAGAAGTGCTCTTCTTTGAGATAACCATTATGCTTCAGTAGATATAGAAATGTTTTTTGCACACTTTCCTATTTGTCAAATAACAAGAGATATAAATATTTACTTAATGAAATTAATATTTATACCCCTTCACCAAGGATATTCTAAAGTGAAATTCTTCCAGGGTTTTCCCCCTCCGGTCAGTGACTGATACACAATGTATATTTTCTAGTGTCTCGCTCGCCACTGCTTTGACTCAGGCTAAGTCACCAACAACTTAACCTGCCATTACCTTTGCACTATGAATCCAAATATCAGCACACCGAAAAAGGCAAATAACATTTATCATCATTTTGACAATAGTTTCGAGTTTTGAAATATTCTGAAGGTGTCTCAGGGACTGTCAGAAGTCCGTGGTTTATACAGGGGGTACATCAGTCCTGAGAAGCAACCAATTACTACTGAGAAAGTTAATTTCTCATAAGTTTCAGCCCTGATGTCTGTCTCCTCTTTACCTCTTCTGCCCACACCTCCCTGCTCCCAACCACGCAAGCCTTACCCACCAGGCTGAGGAACTCATTGCTTTTCCTCGGTAAATTTCTCCTGATGCCATCTCTTCTCTCCTTCTTCTCCTCGTTGCTTGTTCCTCCTCCCCCTTCTCCTCCTCCTCCTCCTCCTCCTCCTCCTCCTCCTCCTCCTCCTCCCCCTTCTCCTCCTCCTCCTCCTCCTCCTCCTCCTCCTCCTCCTCCTCCTCCTCCTCCTCCTCCTCCTCCTCCTCCTCCTTCTTCTTCTTCTTCTTCTTCTTCTTCTTCTTCTTCTTCTTCTTCTTCTTCTTCTTCTTCTTCTGGTGGTACTGGGGTCCCTGGAAACCCTTCTACCTCGGGACTACACTCCCAGACCTATTATATATATATATATATATATATATATATATATATATATATATTTTTTTTTTTTTTTTTTTTGGTGGTACTGGGGTTCCTGGAAGCCCTTCTACCTCCGGGCTACACTCCCAGACCTATTTTTACATTTTCATTTTTGGAAACAGGGTCTCCTAAGCCAGCGCGCGCGGCTGGCTTCGAACCTGCGCGATCCTCCTGTCTCCGCCTCCCAAGCGCGGGGATTACAAGCGTGCGCCACCACGCCCGGCTATATATATATTTTTAAATTTGGAAACAGGGTCTCTTAAGCCAGCGAGGCTGGCTCCGAACCAGCACAATCCTCCTGTCTCTGCCTCCCAAGCGCGGGGATTACAAGCGTGCGCCACCACGCCCAGCTCTCCTTATTCTTCTTCATTTTATTTTATTGTGGTAAAAACACTCAGGATGAGACCTCCCTTCTTAATATGATTTTTAAATGTACAATACAATTCTGTTATTTATAGCCACAGTGTTATGCAACAAATCTCTAGAGTTTAATTATGTCATACAATCAAAAATTTATAGCCATTGATTAGCAACCTCTCCTTTCTCCTTCCCTCAGTCCCCAGCAACCACTATTCAGTTCTTTTCTTTATGAGTTGACTCCCTTAGTTACCTCCTATAAGCAGAATGTATTCCTTTGTGACTGGCTAATTTAGCTCAGCATAATGTCCATAGGATTCATACATAATACCAAATAGGAAGTATTTCCATCCTTTTTTTTTTGTAATAGTGGGGATTGGACCCAGAAGCATTTTACCTCTGAGCTATGCCAAGCCCTGCTTTGTATTTTATTTTCATTGTACTGGGGATTGAACTCAGGAGCAGTCTACCTCTGAGCTACACCCCCAGCCCTATTTTTTATTCTTTCTTATTAACTAGTTAATTTTTGCAGTTCTGGGGATTGAACCCAGGGGCATTCTACCATTGAGCTATGCCCCCAGCCCTATTTTTATTCTTTATTTTGAAACAGGGTCTCACTGAGTTGCAAAGGGCCTTACTAAGTAACTGAGGCTGGTTGTGAACCTGTGATCTTCCTGTCTCAGCCTCCCAAGTACTGGGATTACAAGGATGTGCTACCATACCCGGCTTATATTTTATTTTGCAATTTAGTAAGACCCTTTCACTTAGTTGCAGAGGGCCTTACTAAATTGTTGAGATTGGCCTTGAACCTGTGATCCTCTTTTCTCAGCCTCCCAAATACTGGGATTACAAGCATGTACCACTATGCCCAGCTTTTTCCATCTTTTTAAATGATAGATTGTCTTCTTCTGACCTATCAAGTCCTGTGGAGAATTTTCTAAAAATATTTTTAAAAAATTAAAAGATATTTTCATGCGGATGATAGAAGTTACTTTAAAATAAATTTTCAAAACCACATAGTCGATCTTAATTGCCTTGGAGGCCTGCCATACCCTTGTTATTAGCGTTGTTGAATTTTCTACAGCACAGGGCATGTTAGTGAGTCATGAAATTAAAAGCAAAAGAAATGTGTTTGCTAATTGGGTGCAGAACATTTGTGAACTCTCAGCCATCCTCTTCCAGGGTAGCTGGTGCGCATCAGTGGGTTAGAGTGGGCCTGTGTTCAAGCTGTGACTCGTTAGCTCAGCGAACAGAGCCTGTATGGGACATGGTGTTCAGAGGCCCCTACAATTCTTTAATTTTTTTGTCTTCTTGCACTGGTTTGAATCTGTGTGGCACATTATTCATTGTGATGTGGGCTGGCTGCTGAGTTTTCTCAGGGCTGAAAGCAGCTTTTGGTGAGAGCTTTGGGGGCATATCATGCCGTTGGACATGACATTTACTTGATCTTTCAAAGCCTCGTGCAGCCCTTGGAGAAGTAGCCCGCCAATGATAAGATTGGCCGTAACCTCTGTATGGTCACTGTTATCACAATGAACCACTTGTTCTGAGGGTCTGTGGTGCTACACCTAAATTAGGGTGCTAATTAGCTTCTGAGGCTTGGTGTGTCCACTTCATTAGCCCTCAGCCTCGAAATGATGGCTTATGCAAACTATTTGCCCACATCCATACAAATTATATTCGAGGAGCTTTGACGAAGCTAATGAAACTCAGAAAAATTTAATTAAAGAGATTCTTTGAAACAAGTTTTCTTTGCCAAGAAGTCCTTCCTGCTGTCAGATCTAGTTTTTTTTTAAGTCTGAAATCTATGGAATTTGGGAGTCCCTCTCTGAGAAGACAAAGAAAAGACAATTGTAGGTGATCTGACTTAAAATGAGTACATAAGTCACAGAAAATTGTGTAAGGCTTGAATACTGGGCCTCTTAACAGAAATGAGTACCTAGAAATGCTTCCTGATCAACAGTATTCTGCTAGATGACATCAGCCGGTTCCAGAGAGTCAAGGATCCTTTGTTTTCTCTCATATGTGGAAACCAGAGAGAAAATAGGAAACAGAAGGGATTTCAGGTAAATGAGGAGGAAGACCAGTAGACTAGTGGAAGAGGAGTAGGGGAGGAAGATGGGGAGGAGAAAAAAGAGGACTTAAGAAGGAAGCAGTTCAAATGATGCTATTTCTATATATGAAGGTATTTCTACCAGTCTCACTGACATGTACAGGGGCAGGATTAGCAGGATGGGATGCAGAGGAAACACACCAAGAGCTGTGTGCATGGATGTTTGTATCACTTTGAGCCTCACTATGATGTATAATTAAAATTCACCAATGAAAGTATAAAAATGAATAAAAAGGGGGAAATCATTAACAAACATTCCCAACAAATCAGTGTGACCAAAGAACATGATTGGTAGGAATAGGTTTGTTTTATGCTTCTTTAAATAATTGGTAATGTAATAGAATTTTATTTTAAAATGATTAAAAAAAGAAATAACTGCTTCCCCATAGGAGCCTGGTTGGCTCTCCTCTGACATTCCTCCGTCCAGCAGCGTGGGAGCCTGGTCATAGCCAGCAGCCAGGTGAGGAGGGGCCCTGAGACCCCAGCTTCATCAGCTTCACAGTGGCTCCGTTTCTGCTTTGGAGGAACTTTCAGTCACAGACAAACCTGCCTCTCTAATCTTGCTGGAAAACGTGGCTACTTTTCAAGTGACCTAACTCATGCTTGAAGTTTGTTGAAGCCATAAAAACACACCGATTCTTTGCTTTCATGAAGCTGTATCTTAAAGTGACATTTGATTTTATTCTATAGTTATATTTAAACATTACTAGGCATGGAAACATCCTAACTCTATATGTAAGGAAGTTATGGCCATTACTATATGGAGATGTTACAAATTTACAATATCAAATAATAAGCCTGTTAATTAATTAATTAATTAATTATTTATTTTTGGTGGTGCTGGGGATGGAACCTCTGGGCTACACTCGCAGAGCTATTTTATATATTTTTTAAATTTGGAGACAGGGTCTCTTAAGCCAGCGGAGGCTGGCTTCGAACTTGCACGATCCTCCTGTCTCAGCCACCCAAGTGTGGGGATTACAAGCGTGTGCCACCGCTCCTGGCTTTGCTAATTTTTTTTAAAGAAGTTTGTCTCTTGAAGGTAACTTGGGAGGCAATATTTTCATGAGCTCTATTGAAGAGCAAGTAACTCAGTATCCCCAATATAATATTTACTATACTAACAAACGTACATGCTAATAAAAGGGCAAAGTCCCATGCACAGTTTTTGTAACATCGGAATGATGCACATGTCTTTGGGCATATGGTTCTCAAAGATAGACTACAAATAGGGCATTTTGATCATTGAGTCGACCATTTGGCCCTTTATTTTAGTTAGGTGCAATGGAAGATCTGTACAAATATCTCATCGCTAGAGTGATTGATCAGTTTGACTCTATAATGGCCTGAATCAACATCAGAAAGCACCCAAACTTCTACACTCATCTGTTAATGAAGTATAATTTAGATTATGTCTACTTCCTAATTCTATATTGATGATGGCAGAATTTCAAGTGTGCACTATCATGAATAGCTTGTATCATGCTTTAAAATTTCTATACAATATGTCTGTTTCTAAAGAAGTTTTGAGATGATTTTATATATTTCTTAATATTTACCATTATAGCCAGGTGTGGTGGTGCACACTTATAATCCCAGCATTTGGGAGGCTGAGACTGGAGGTTCGTGGTTGGCGGACAGCCTTAGTGAGGCCCTCTGCAACTCAGTGAGACCCAGTTTCAAAAATAAAGAATAAAAAATAGGGCAGGGGGTGTAACTCAGAGGTTGAATGCCCCTGGGTTTCATCCCCAGACCTGAAAAAAAAAGTACCATTAGGATAATGTATTATATTTAACATAAATTTCTGTGTCATGGCTTAATTAAATTCCACAAGAATTTATTTAGAGTTTATTATAAGGTCAATAGTACGCTAAACCTTGACAGAAGTTGGAGGGCTGTATGTGAAGGGCTGGAAAAGATCTCTATGAAGAAGAAAGAGAGATTAAAAAAGATTATGCCTCGTATCTGAGGACAGTATTAAGTACCCCTCAGTCCCCACTTTTCCAAGTTAAATAATACCAATTGCTCCAATCTTCCACTCCCCACTCATGAGCCACATGTCCTATTGAGAAGAGCTCTCATCTAAAAGTATATTTAGCAAGGCCTGAACTGGGTATTGTTTATTTTATTTATTTATTTATTTATTTATTTATTTATTTGGTGGTACTGGGGTTCCTGGAAACCAGTCTACCTCCGGGCTACACTCCCAGACCTACTTTTTTTTATACTTTTATTTGGAAACAGGGTCTCTTAAGCCAGCAAGGCTGGCTTCGAACCTACGCCATCCTCCTGTCTCCTCCTCCCAAGTGTGGGGATTACAAGTGTGCGCCACCATCCCCGGCTTGAGTATTGTTTATTGATGATTGTTTATTTCAAATCTCTTTTATGCTTTTCCTCTAGATTGTAGGAGGCTTGGAGTTCTGAGTTCTACTTCCTATTCTTTCAACTGTTTGGTATTGGTCAAGCCCTGTTCTCTTTTGATGGGCCTCAGTTTTCATCTGCAGTCTCAGGCACTGGACTATGGTTTCTTTATTTCATTTTGTGTCAGGATTTTATTTATTTTATTTATTTTTTATTTTTTTGGTGGTACTGGGGTTCTTGGAAACCCGTCTACCTCTGGGCTACACTCCCAGACCTACTTTTATACTTTTTTATTTGGAAACAGGGTCTCTTAAACCAGCGCTGCTGGCTTCGAACCTGCACGATCTTCCTGTCTCCACCTCCCAAGTGTGGGGATTACAAGCGTGTGCCACCATGCCCGGCTTGTGTCAGGATTTAAATCTTAAATTGTAATGATAGCATTTATAAGATTCCAGCTTTGTGAAAGTAAAGTTAAAGAGTTGACTTCCAACTCCTTGTATCTTGTAATAGTTGAGGCATGAGAATGTCCTCTTTAGAGATTCAGCATCACAATTACCTTTGAAACCCCTTAGTCTAGGAAAAAGTCCGAGACTTACATAGAAACTAGTTGTACTTGTCCTAGACTTTTATGAACAAAACCACCATTTGGATCAAATAGCCTAAAATCCCAACCAATATTAGGTATGGAAAAGTTTGTTTTTATTGGGTATAATAATAATTGCTTTTGCTTAAATGATTTATGCCCATTTCAAGCTGTGAAAAACATGAAAAGATAAAAGAAAAATACACTTTAAATCACACAATCCAGAATAATTGTTAGAATCTTAGGTGGTCATTATCCATGATTTAAAGAAGTATGTCTAGAATATATAACAGAGTATGTCTAGAATATATAACATAGAATATCAAAAATAGTTATTAGGAAAAATCCACTTTCATTAATATTTTAGTGGTTGTTTGCATTGTGTCCCGCTATTTTTTAAAACACACTTTATCTCCCAATCCATCTCTTTCCTCTACGGCCCAGCTTCTTGAAGGACTCTGCATCATGTCCTTCTCTCTTCCTAACTTGGAAAATTGCCTTTGACTCCTCCCTCATTGAAACTGAGTCTGGTAAGGTGAACAGTGACCTCCAAGTTGATAAAACCAAGGGAAATACTTCCATTCTTTGCTTTTGTTTCATTTCTGACTTGCATTGGGAAGACCACAACCTCTTTTTTATATTCTCTCAGACTCTGTGAACCTCTACATCTTTTTTTAGCCCTTAAATGTTGGAAGATCCTGGGGTCTAGTGCTTGATATTAGTGTCTTCTCAACTTATATACTCTTCTTGAGTCATAGGAGTAGTGGATGGATGGGAATTCTTCACATTTCGTGACTCGGCTACCATTCAGAAGATGATGACTCTTAAATCTTTATGTCTCCGATCTATCTCCTTAGTTATTTTCCATATATATCCATCTGCATGTCCCAAAGTTAAGATGTTCCAAAGTGAATCCATCCCAAACTTGCCTTCCTTCTGTTCATAAGAGTGCTAGTGCGATCGATATCTAGAATCCTATTCATTAAAGGCGGAGTTGAGTATTGTTGATGATCATTCATTTCCAGTCTTTTCTGTGCTTTGCTCTAGATTGCAGGAGCCAGAAACCTAGGAATGGCATGTGAAGTTCTGGATTCAGTTGATAGTCAAAGAAACATGCTTGCTTTGGAAGGTGGGAGGGAAGCAGAACCTTTTTTTCCAAAGTAGTGATGGTGGCTAAAAGTGTCATAGGCAGATGTGAGTTCTACAAGGATTGAGATTCACATTTTATTGTCAGTCTCCAGTGTGGGAGCTACAGAGAGTCTGTGACATTGACAGCCTCTGACTTCTGGCTGACAGCGACATCGGCTTCCTGTCCTCCAGACTATAGTTTCCGTGCTGTGCCTGAAAGTCTGGTGGCCCTGGCCTTTATTCCTCTAGTCTTTCCAATTATTTTGTAGGCATCTAGTTCTCGGCTCTTAGTGCCTTGACATCCCTCATGAGGTTTCTGACCTTGACTGACATGGTCCTATTTTATTTTAGTATAAAAAGAAGTGATTGCTTGCATTATCTTATTTAAATCCCAATTTAAAATTCTTTCTAAAAATGTGAATCTCAAGAAAGTAGAGGGCTGAATTTCAGATACAAGAGTTTGGAAAGGATGTGGGGGAATGGAGAGGGAGAGAGATGGTTAAAGGGAGCAAAGGTACAGTTGAATATGAGGAATAACTGGGTGCTGCATAGTACAGTGGGGAAACTATGGATAACAATAATTAATTGTATATGTCAAAAGAGCTAGGGATAGAGGTTGGTGGCATGAGAATTTAAGCTCGCAACAGAAACCATCTACACAGCTCCTGGATTTACCTTCTATTTCCTGTCTGTTACCAAAATAAAATAGGGCTGAGGGTAGCTCAGAGATAGAATTCTTCTGGGTTCAATTCCCAGTACCACAACAAATTAATAAAATAAAAGAATTTAAAGTCCTGGAAAAAAGATCCTCCTTTTACGGATAAAGTGAGGTTTAAGAAATCAATAACTTTTTCCCCCATGCCTGTTAGTGTTATGAAAAAATTGAAACAAAAAGATATGCATTTGAAAATATTCATGGATTGGTGTTCTTTTTCCTCTCCTGTCCCTTCCTTGTTTCCTCCTCCATCTTTAAAACACTGAGCCTATTGATTTTTTCTTGGGATCTAGTCTTTCTTTTTTAATGTATTTTTATTGGTGCATTGTAATTATACATCATAGCGAAGTTCAATGTGATATAAACAAACATGCACGCAGCCCTTGGTGTGGTTCCCTCTGGATTCCACCCCACTTCCCTGCTCCCCATACATGATAGTGAATTGGCAGTGATACCTTCCTATATGGACTTATCTTGATTAGGGTCTTCAGCACCTTTCACCCGGATTAGTGTCATTTAGCTCCCTAACTAGAATGATTTCCTCCATTCTGATCTCACTGAATGCATCTTTCATGCTGCTGTGTGGAATCAGGGCTTTAAAAGCAAACTGGGGGGAGAGTATGGGTGGAGCTAGGGGAAAACTCACCAACTGCTGTGTGCATGTATGCCATTATCATTACACTATGATGTGAGACTATAAGACTATAATGCACCAATAAGAGTATTAAAAACAATCAATTAAACAAATAGATATCAGTCCTCTGCCTGAAACTCCCCAGTGGCTCTCCATACTACTGGATAATGTCCAGACCTCTAAGCCTGTGAGAGGCCCCTGCACTCCAGACTCTGCAAGGGGCTCCAGCCTCCTGCCTGTACACAGTCACTTTCTCTACCTCCACCCAGGCATTCCTTTTCAGCTCGCCTAGGGCAAGGACAAAATCTTTTTTTTTTTTTTTTAAGCCTTTGTACACATCTTTGAGCCTAACACAATGCTTGGCACCTTTTAGGAGACTGATATTTCCTGAAAATAATGGATGAAGAAAAGATGTACCATTGACAGAGGAAAAAATGAAAAGAAAAACACATTCATATTTTTGTCAAAAACCTAAGAAGAGCTGGGCGTGGTGGCGCATGCTTGTAATACCCGCATTCGGGAGGCTTAAAACTGAGGAGGATCCCTTTATGGATAGCCTCAGATACTTAGCAAGGCCCTTCGCAACTCAAGACCCTTTTTCAAAAATTTTAAAAAAGGCTAAAAAATAGGGCTGGG
The DNA here is from genome assembly GCF_963383645.1 of Muscardinus avellanarius. NCBI lineage: Eukaryota > Metazoa > Chordata > Mammalia > Rodentia > Gliridae > Muscardinus > Muscardinus avellanarius. The sequence goes on along the minus strand of NC_137787.1, from coordinate 134,473,030 downwards.
GGTGTAGCTCGGAGGTACAGTGCAACTAGGTTCAATCCCCAGTACTGAAAAAAAAAAAAGAAAAAAAAAAGAAAAAGAAAGAAAGAAAAAAAGAAAGAAAGAAAGAAAGAAAGAAAGAAAGAAAGAAAGAAAGAAAGAAATCCCAAGCTAGCAACTATAATGAACTCATTAGAATGAAGGAGAAACGAAGATGCCCTGGTCTAGTCCACCAAAGTGTATTCTTGGTTAGCTTTGGCAAGTTACTCCTCCATCCACATTTTTAGCTCACTTTTCTTTCTCTATCTGCTGATGTGTAAAGCACTTTGAATATTATATTGTAGAGGTATGCATTGGAATGTTACTGGCTGCACACTATCCCCTAGCCACATCCTTCCCCTCTGAATCATTCTTCAAGATATTGTCTCTTTTACTTATTTTTCCTCCATTGTATACAGTAAGGAAAATGAAATTCTATCTTTTGCTGCAAAGCACAGCTAATTATACATGTGCTCCATCAGCATAAATGTCATCCCTACTCCCTTTAACCTTGGATAGCACAGATTATTGTAATCTATTAAAGTAAGTATTTGAGCGCTGGACATGGTGGCGCACGCTTGTAATCCCTGCTCTTGGGAGGCAGAGACAGGAGGATCGTGCATATTCGAAGCCAGCCTTGCTGGCTTTAGAGACCCTGTTTCCAAATTAAAATATAAAAATAGTTCTGAGAGTGTAGCCCAGAGGTAGAAGGGCTTCCAGGAACCCCAGTAACACACACACACACAAAAGTATTTGTTTAACAGGCGGGGTGTTTGGAAGAAAGGAAGGGCCAAAATAAAATTAATAAAAACAAAAAAAGAAAAAGAAAATGGGGCAAAATATTGCTTTCAATGAGATAGATGGACTGTGCAGAGGTCCATGAATCAGGGTTATAAAGTTATTTCCCACCATGGCTTATGCTTCCACTGTACTCTAGAATCACATGTCTGTTTCCAATGCCATTTCTGCCACTTACTGACTGAATTCCCCTTGGTTAGTTAGCTTTTTAGGTTCTAGTTTAGTCCTTCGTAAAGCAAGGATTATAATAGTTACCTGCCTTGCATGCCTGCTACAGGAGTGAAGATGATAATGCAGATGACGTGCTCAGCACCATAGCAGAACAAGTGTGAGGTCAGTATATTCTAGCCACCATGATTGTATATGTTAGCTTTGAGTTGGAGTGTGGAGACCCACAAGAGGAATGGTTTAAACAAAAATAAAAGTTTCTCTTTGATATAGAGGTGCCCAAGTAGAAATATAACCTAAAGCTGGTCCTCAGGGACCCAGGCCCCTCCCAACTGACTTCACGATCATCCCTAAGGTGTGACTCTCATCCTCATCTAAGATGGTGTTGGGAGCTGAAGCCATAGTCTCTGTAGCAGGATAGGGGGAGAGATGAAGGAAAAGAGCCAATGGTGGTGGGTCTCACCAGCTATCTTCTAAGGCTGAGCCATTTTATCCCATAGTATTTGAAGGATTTGCCTTCATGGTCATTCAACCTCATGCTGGACTTAATCTTGTAAACGATCAAAACTATCACAAGAATATGGCATGGATGCAGTCTCCTGTGACCCAGTATGATCATAGGCTCTTTTTTAATTTACTTTTGTGGTACTAGGGATTGAACCTTGGGGTGAACGACTAGGTCTACCTCTGAATGACATCTCCAGCCCTATATTATTATTATTATTATTATTATTATTATTATTATTATTATTATTATTTATTATACATGGATTGAACCCAGAGACATTTTACCTTCTAGCTACACCCCCAGCCCTATTTTTTATTCTTTATTTGAAACAGGGTTTCACTAAGTTGCAGAGGGCCCTACTAAGTAGCAGAGGCTGGCTGCAAACCAAAATTCTCCTGTCTCAGGCTTCCAAGTACTGGGATTTCAAGTGTGCACCATCACACCCAGTATTCTATATTATTTTTTATTTTGAAACAGGGTGCCATTCAGTTGCTGAGGGCCTCACTACATTGCTGAGGCTGGCCTTGAAGCTGAGATCCTCTTGCTTCAGCCTCCCAAGAACTGAGATTATAGGGGCGCACCACCACATCTGGCTGATTCTTTTTCTGTTACATTTCTACAAAACTGTTTAAAATATAAAATGGTTTTACTACATTGGGTATCACTTGGTGTTTTATATCAGCCTGCTTTTGAAATATCGTTCTCTGAGTGTTTTAAGTGCCCCTGAATTGTTCAGATGTTAAACTCTGCATACCAAAATATGATTTTCCTTTTCTTCCCATTGTGAGCCAGTGCCAAGTTAAGCCGCAGGGCAAGGTTTACATTATAGGTTGATTGTATAACAAATGCTTGAATGCTCTGGGGCAGGAGTGGCTAGAGAAGAAGTGTGACAGGGAAACCAGGTGATTTGGCAGAAAGATTAGCTTTGCTTCAAGATTCACATGAATAATAGATGCGGTGTAAAGCAGACAGAAACATAGGTGGAGAAAAAGGCCCAACCATAGCTCAAGGTCAAACCCCCCACCCTGGGTTAAGAGTGCGCCGTACACTGAATTCCTGCCACACTGCAGTCGGCTGTGTGGTTTCTGGACTTCCTTTCTCTGTTAAATGACTGTTACTTGGCAGCTATTCATTAACACAGGCAGTATGATCACTGGATATAAGTGAATAATTGGAGTGTAATATCTCTTGCTATAAGGCATGTTATCTTTTGTAACTGATGAAAATGGTTCATCTAAGGACATCTTATTTGGTATGCCTAATTATATTAAGGCCTCTGCTGACTCAATTTTTTCAGTATTGGTGATTGAACCCAGGGCCTCACATATATTAGGCAAGTACTGAGCTACACCCCTTGCCCTTTTAAATTTTATTTTTAGATAGGGTCTTGCTAATTCTCCTAGGCTGGCTTCGAATTTGCAATCCTCCTTCCTCAGCCTCCCGAGTAGCTGGAATTATAGGTGTGTGCCACCACAGTTGGCTCGTTGATTCAGCTTCTATGTTCCAGGGCTGCTGCCTTTACATGGTAGTCAGTAGATCATAGTATTACCGAGTCGATGCAGAATGAAATATAAAGTCAAATGACTGCATAATTGTGATAATTTGGATAAGCAAATGTATTAGTATTAAACACCAGCACTAAATATAATTCGCAGAATGACTGGGATTTAGGAACACAAAATAAAAAAGGGTAGAACCTAGTTTTTTTTTTTTTTTGGTACTGGAGATGGAACCCAGGGGCATTTTACCTCCAAGCCACACCCCCCAGCCCTATTATTTATTCTTTATTTTGAAACAGGGTCTCACTGAATTGCAGAGGGCCTCACTAAGTAGCTGAGACTGTAAACCGCGATCCTCCTGTCTCAGCCTCCCAAATACTGGGATTACAAGAGTGCACAACCACACCTGGCTAGAAACTAGTTTTTGAGCTGAGATACTAACTGCTTTCTTTTGGTATTTGAGAAATTACATCTTTTCTGTCAAGGGAATAGCTTGACTTGAGTTCCATTTTGTAAAGTTACAGTTGTGTAACCTTATGGTGTGCTAGTATTTTATAAAGATAATATTTCCTGGAAATTGTGAGTGCTAGCTCCTACTCCAGCATTCTCCTCAGCCAATGGCATAAATACTGTGAGGCTATGTTCCCACCAATAGGAGCACAGCACAGAAGCCCTCTCCGCTCCCCTGCTGAAAATACAATTCCCACAAGTGTCAACCATGCTGTTCTTGCACACCCGACTTTACTAGTGGCAGGATCCCTTTTTGCAAAAAGTAAAAGTCCTCTTGCTGAGCTACTTTCAAATACGTGCTTTTTTATGATGCCATAAACATTTTCTTCTGATAGTATCAATTCTCCCAGCTGCTATAAGAAATGGGTTGATGGAGTGGATAGGACAGTGTCTGTCAGCTGACAGACTTGCTACCCCTTCTCCTTGTTTAAAGAAGCAAAAGAGTGACTGAACGTTGCTCTTTCCTCTCTAATATTTAATGGGTCTCTTTTGAGTATTTAAAATAAATATGATCATTAAATGGTGATAGACACTTTTGCCTATTAAATATCTCTCTACTTCCATTTCACTGCTAGAAGCTGCATTTTATTTAGGGCAGGAATCTTCCCTTAACTATTTGCTTCCAAAACCTTTTCTGCAGTTAGGCATGTGTTGCCGTTGTGAGCAGTGGATCAGAGTTGAAATTTGGCTCAGCTTTTGGGAAAACATTTGGGGCCAATGCATCTTGTTCCCTGTTCAACCTCACTCCCTCCCTCCTTTCCTTCCTTCTTGTCTTTTTTCTTTCTTTTCTTTTCTTTTCTTTTCTTTTCTTTTCTTTTCTTTTCTTTTCTTTTCTCTTCTTTTTTTTTGTGGTATTGGGAATGGAATCCAGGGGCATTATACCTCTGAGCTACACCCAGCCCTATTTTTTATTCTTTATTTTGAAACAAGGTCTTGCTGAGTTGCAAAGGACCTCACTAAGTAGTAGTGAGGTTGTCTGCCAACTGTGATCCTCCTGTCTCAGCCTCCCGAATTCTGGGATTACAAGTGTGTGCCACCATGCCTGGCTTCTTCTTCCTTTCTTAAGGAACACACTGGAGCAGCAGCAGTTATCTTGCAATGTTGAGGAGAAAAGCATGCGAAAATAGCAGATTCTAACTCTGATGTCTAATTCTGATTCTAACTCTGATAATGCTAGCAAATCACCACCTCCAAAATATCTCGTCAGCGAATTCCACTCAGCAAATCCCATTTTTCCCTCAATGAATCCCACCCAGTAAATTGAGTTTTCCATTACTCGCAATGCGAGAGATATAAGAGCTAATATCTCACAATTAGATTTTGTCATATATATGACAGAACACACACACACACATATGTGTGTGTATATATATATATGTATATATATGTGTGTGTGTATATATACACATATATATGTATATATATATACACACACACACATATATATATTATATATATATATAATATATATATGATTGTTTTTGTTCCTGAATCCAATAACTAGGGCTTAATACCAATATTTAATACTAATATATTTACTTCTCACAATTAGCCCAAATAGGCTATGAACTTGATTTTGCATTTCATTCCCCAACTCTGCATCAGTGGGTTGCCTAGCTACACGAGGATTTAGCCATCTCAGTGAAGCCATGAGTCGAAGACGGCCACATGAGGTGATCCAATCGCAGTCTTTCTCGAGAAAGTTGCAGACTTGGAGATCTATGGATCAGTATCACCTTTCTGAAACTTTTTCCTTCATTTCTTCAAAGCTCACTATTCCTGTCCTAGTCCCTCTTGTGCTGCTCTAGCAGAATACCTGAGACTGGGTAAGTTATGAAGATAAAGGTTTATTTCCTCAGAGTTCTGGAGGGTGAAAAGGACAAGCAGGTTCAGTGTATGGTGAGGGCTGCTTTCTCTTTCCAAGATGGCACCTCACCGCTGTGTCCTTCAGAGAGGAGAGACACTGGGTCCCCGCATGGCAGAGGCAGAAGGGCAGCCAGGTGCGTGCTGCACAAAGCCTCTTTCACAAGCACCTCCTCCTTCATGAGGGAGGAGCCTTCATGGCTTCATTACTTCTTAACAGCCATACTAGTAATATTGTTGCTTTGGAGATGAAGTTTCAACATGCATTTTGGAGGGACACAAACCTTTATTTATTTACTTTGGTACTGGAGTTGAACTCAAGGGCATTCTACTTCTGACCTACACTCCCAGCCCTTTTTATTTTGAATAGTGTCTTGCTGAGTTGCTGTGGATGGTCTTGAGCCTGCAATCCTTTTGTCTCAGCCTCCCAAGTACATGTTCCACCAAGCCTGCCTGGCAGTCTATACTCTTTATTTATTTTTTGTCTTCAGTATTTCGGATTGAACTTGAGCCTTCATATATGCTAGGCAAACACTCTACCACTGACCTATACCCCCAGGCCTTCAAACATTTAAACAAAGCAGTTTCTCCTGGCCTCTGTTTCTCCAACTCTGGGCTTCTCCTGTCTTCTTTACTTTCTTTCTTTCAATTTTTTTGGTTGTTTGTTTGTTTATTTATTTATTTATTTATTTATTTATTTATTTTGGTGGTACTGGGGGTGGAACCCAGGGGCTTTTTTCTACCTCCAGGCTATACTCCCAGACCTATTTTTTATATTTTATTTGGAAACAGGGTCTCACTAAGATGCTGAAAGCCTCACTTAAGTAGTTGAGGCTGGCTTTGAACCTGTGCGATCCTCCCAAGTGCTGGGATTACAGGCATGAGCCACCACGCCCAGCTTTTTCCATTTTTTTTAAATTAGAGAGTTTCTTAATTTTGTTTCTCATTCCTCTCAGTCAGCTTTTCATTCCTACTCTCAATTTTTTTTATGGTACTAGGGATGGAACCCAGGAACATTCTACCTCCGACATATATCCCCAGTCCTATTTTTTAATTTTTTAGTTTTGAAACAGGGTCTCACTAAGTTGCAGAAGGCCTCACTAAGTAGCGGAGGTTGTCTAAGAAATGTGATCCTCCTGTCTCAGCCTTCTGAATGCTGGGATTACAAGTCCTGGTTGACTCTAAATTTTTTGAATTTTTATAGCTTTTCTTGAGCTGGGCATGGTGGTGCACACTTGTAATCCCATCCTCTTGGGAGGCTGAGACAGGAAGTTTACAGGTTTGAATCCAACCTCAGCTACTTAGTGACACTCTCTACAACTTAATGAGACCCTGTTTCAAAATAAAGAATAAAAAATAGGACTGGGGGTATAGCATGGAGGTTGAATGCCCCTGGGTTTAATCCCCGGAACCACACACACAAAAGTTTTTTCTTGTTTGTAATTTTTTTTAGTTCTCTGGATTTTTCTTGTTCTTAATTTTATTGATATAATCTTACATCTCTGAGGGTATAAATAGCTGATTTTCATTTTAAATCATCTCCTTGCATGGTTCCTATTTTCTTCTGACTGTTTTGATTTCTTTAACTTATTTGCTTTAAAATTTAGATATCCCATGATCCTAGGCTACATGCTCATATTGAAGAATGAGGTTATCTCATTGATTGGAGATTTTATATGCAAGGTCAGGGCTTGATGCCCATTGGGCTTCTCTGTAGCACAGTCTATTTGACTTGTTTATTGGGAATCTTGTGTCCTTCTCTGGGTTGATTCTATCTCCCCTGCGCGCGTGCGCGCGCGCACACACACACACACACACACACACCACATCATTTCACAACCTCCTTCCTGGTATAGGAGGCCCATGTGGGATGGGAGCTGGAGGGGTCTCACCATTCAGTAGACTTCCACCCAGTTTGTCTTTTCAATAGAGTAAGCCACTCATTGTCCCTTGTGCTGTGTCCTCTGGCTCAGAATACCTTTGGTTTGCCTTCTCTAGAGAGCAAACCTCCAGCCTTTTTCCTGGCTGGTTCTTAAACACTCTTTTTAACCAATCTTTCAGTTTTCAGCTTAGTTTTTACCCCTCCTCTTAGCAAATTGAAAGAGCCAATTCCTGGCTCTTTCTGGAGTTCTGTGTTGCGAATCACATTGCTTCTGGTTTCTCTTTCTGCTGGCATAGATGTCAGCTATCTCTAGTTTAAAATATCAGTTACCTCTCCTGCGCTTGCTTTTTAGGTCTCACATTCTGGTGGCCGAGGTTTGGCCTCAGTTCTCTTTGCCCTTGTGGTCTATATCTTTAGCTACCATTTGAGTGGGGAGTGAAAGGGAATGGAGGTAAATACCCTTTTGTTAAATTCTACCTCTTTAATTAGTATATCCGTTGGTGTTTTATTCCCCCAAATATAGCATTAATAAACATGCTCAGTGAAAATTTATTGGATGAATATGTCAAGGCTCAGAAGATGATGCTCCAAAACATGCACCTTGACAACTGAGAAAACTGCAAAAGCAGAAAGGATGCTCTGACTTTACCTGCCTACCTGTGTGAAACTGGCCATCAAGAAAATCTATGGCCCACCTCATCTAAAAGTAGGTCATATGACCCTCATTCCAGAGGGATCCTGCCCTACACCTGGAGGTCAAAAAGAATCTGAAAAAAAAAAAAAAGCTTTACTTTGTTAATCCATTTTCAATTTGCTATAAGTCAATACCTGAGAAAATTACCTTATTAAAAGAAGGGTTGATCCATTTCCCTGTAAATGATGTAATTTTACTATTCTTTGTGACTGAGTAAAATCCCATTGTGTATATATCCCATAGTTTTGTAGTCTATTCATCTGTTGATGGACATCTTGGCTGGTTGTATCGCTTGGCAATTGTGAATTGTGCAGTTATGAACATAGATATGCATGCATTAGTTTGGTAGTTTGGTTTCCATTCTTTTGGGTAGATACCCAGAAGTGGTATTGCTGGATCATATGGTAGGTTCATTCCTCTTCTTCTGAGGATCCTCCGTACCATTTTCCAAAGTGGTTGCACTAATTTGCAATCCCACCAACAATGTATTAGAGTTTCCACTTCTCCACATCCTCACCAGCATTTGTTGTTTGTGTTTTGAATAATTGCCATTCTAGTTGAAGTTAGGTTAAATCTCAGGGTAGTTTTGATTTGCAGCTCTCTGACTGCTAATGATGTTGAGCATTTTTTATACATTTATTGGACATTTGAGTTTCTTCTTTTGTATGCTAAGTGAGACTAGTCAGTCACAAAACGTAAGAAATTGGATGTTCTCCTTAATATGCTGAAGCTAGGGAGAAAGTGGCTCATAGGAGGAACTCTAGATTAAGAAGGAGATACTATAGATTAGCAAGTAAGGCAACCTAACTGAGAGGGATGGGAGGGGAAGAAGGAAATTCCCTAATGTACATGATGTACATTCACAAACATATCAAAGTCAATCACTAAGCCAAACATGAAAAGGAGGGAGTGGGGAGGGAATGGGGTGGGAATTGGGGAAGGGCTAATTGAGTGATGCGTACATGTATGCCTTACCACCTTGTACTCTATTAAGATGTACAACTACAATGCACCAATAAACATTTTTTTTAAAAAGGAAAAGTTTTGTTTTGGCTCATGGTTCTGGAGGTTCCTATGGATGGTCAATTGGTGTCACTGTTTAGAGTCTCTGGTGAGGCAACACAAAATGGCAGAGGTGTTCCATAGAGTAAAACAGCTCACTTCTGCATCCAGGAAACAAAAGAGAAAAAGGAAGAGACCATGGTCTACAGTCGCCTTTGAGGGCACACTGCCAATGATCTGAGGACCTCCTACTAGGCACTACCTTCCTAAAGGTTTCACCACCTCTAAATAGGAAACTGAGCCTTTAACACCAAGAACCTTTAGGGACACTTATCAAAATCATAGCAGTAAGTAACACTGAGTTGAATACTAGTAGATGAAACATTTTTTGTTAACTCATGCTTATAAGCCGGGCGTGGTGGCGCACGCTTGTAATCCCCGCGCTTGGGAGGCAGAGACAGGAGGATGGCGCTGGTTCGGAGCCAGCCTCGCTGGCTTAAGAGACCCTGTTTCCACATAAAGTTAAAAAAAAAAATAGGTCTGGGAGTGTAGCCCGTGGGAGTGTAGCCCGGAGGTAGAAGGGCTTCCAGGAACCCCAGTACCACCAAAAAAAAAAAAAAAAAAATCATGCTTATACGTAACTATTCATTCTTTATCAAATCTAAGCATAAAAACATATCATTTTCCCTAGTATTTCACTTTGGGTCTTCATTTATGTAATCTCTTATGTCACATAAAATGTTAGCTAGGGTATATTCATTTCGAGTCACCCCCTCATGCCATTTTGGCATGGGGTTGTATTTCTATTTTCTGTATTTCTATCTTTTAATAAGCTTTAAATCTTCAAAAAATGTTAGCTAAATAAATTTATTATGATTTTCTCTAGTTAGTCTGTCTTTGTTATAAGCACATTGCCATGTACAATGTGCCAAGGACATCCCTTGTAATGGATGAAGAAGATGTATTCCTTTTTCTGCTTTACAACTGGGTGAAAGATGCTTATAGACAGAAGGCCTCAGGATATGTCCATAGCCCACTTAGCTCTATGTTCTCCAAGAAACTTCCAGAAGTGAAGACGATAAGATCAAGAACCTATAGCAATCTCAAAGCCCATTCTCTTTCTATCAGTGATTTAATCCTGGAACTGGAATTTATATGTGTTCTGATGGACACCCCTCAGCTCTTGATAAAAGGTCAATCTGTTAAATACCAATATGGTGGGTGTGAATTTCACTCCACAACTTCGAGTATAAAACATTTTGCATCCTTTTAAAAGCCCAAAATTAATTAAAAGTTAAAAATTAATCTTCCTAAAGCTCCCATCCCACTGGGTGTTAAGTTTATAGGAGGTTGTTGATTTGGACTAATCTTGTGTACTTGGACCAGGAGAGCAGACTAAGCCAAATGGAGTCACTTGTGCTAGGCTCCATGTAGTAAAAACTAGACTTTGAAGATAGACCAGTTTACAGACAAAAACAAAACAATACAAAAAGACAGACAAAACCCCCAGAAGATTCTAGGCAACCTGAGTCAAAGTAATAAGAAATCCTCTCTGACTTAATCCTGTAAGAAAAGTAACTCTAACATGACCAGTCTACTTTCTATTCTGCTTTTACTTCTTTCAATCCATTTCCACCTATAAAACCACCCACTTCTGCTCAGATCAAGGAAACATCATTTCGTTTTGTAGCATCAAGTGTTGCTCAATTCTAGATTCACAAAAAAGCCAATTAGATCTTTAAATTTGTTGCAATTTTTTCTTTTTTAAATATATACTTTGGTGCATTATAGTCTCCCATCTTAATGTGTAGTTCAGAGTGATAGGGACATACATGTGCACAACCTTTGGTGAGTTTCCCCCCAAGTTTCCTCCTTACTCCCTCCCTTTCCCCATATATGGTATTGAGATTGGCGTCGGTAATTTCACACATGTACAGAATGTCGTGGAATTGCTTTCTTTATTAATTCTCCCTCCTCTTCCACCCTCAGGCCCCCTTCATTGCTCTATTGGAGTTTCTCCTCCACTATCTAAAGTCCCTCTTGTATCCCGATTACTCCCTAGCTTCTGCATATGAGAGAAAACATATGCCTCTTCACTTTCTGTGACTGGCTAATCTCACTTAACATGTTCTCCAGGTCCATCCATTTTCCTGCAAATGACATAATTTTGTTTTTCTTTATTGCTAAGTAGTAGAATTCTATTGAAAAGCCAGGCATAGTGGTGCATGCCTACAATTCTAGTATATGGGAGGCTGAGACAGGAGGATCACAGTTTCGAGGATAACTTCAGCAAGTCGTGAGACTCCCATCTACCTAATGAGAATCTATTTCAAATAAAAATAAAACAGAGTTTGGAGTGTAGCTCAGAGGTAGAATGCCCCTGAGTTCTATTCCCAGTATCACACATATATCCACAAAAGAATTCTATCATGTATATATCCCATAATTTTTGTAATCTATTCATCTGTTGACACCTAGGTTGGTTCCATAATTTGACTATTTTGAGTTATGCTGCTATAATATAACCACGGATATGCATGTATCGCTATAATATTCTGATTTCTGTTTCTTTGAAAGATACCCAGGAATGGTATAACTGGATTGTCTGGTGGATCCTTTCCTAGTTGTCTGATAAATCTTCACACAGGTCTCCATAAGGGCTACACTAATTTGCAATCCCACCAACAGTGTAAAAGAGTTCTCCTTTTCCCACATCCTCTCCATTATTTATTGTTGTTTGACTTCTTCATAATTGCCATGCTGATTGGGGTTAGATGTAATCTCAGTGTAGTTGGGATTTACATCTTCCTAATTTCAAATGATGTTGAACATTTTTTTTTCATACATTTATTGGCCATTTGTATTTTTTCTTTTTTGAAATGTCTTTTTAATTTAATTGCCCATTTCTTGATTGAGTTATTTGGGTTTTTTAGTGTTAAGTCTTTAAAAGTTTTCTGTGTATTCTGGATATTCATTATTCCTCTATTAGAGTAGCTGACAAACTTCTCCAATTCTATAGGCTTTCTTTAGACTCTTGATGGTTTCCTTTGCTGAACAGAAACTTTTTAGTCGAATGCCATTCACTTGTTAATTCTTGCTTTAATTTTCCAAGTTACCAGCAAATTCTATATCAGTCATAATAGAGACCCCTTCCATTATGTCTACATGGTTGGAGGATTTCAGCATATAAAGAAGAGCCATGCTCACTCCTCATTTGACATTGTCCCAGTCCACAGTGGTCCCTGGGGGCAGGCTGCTGTGCTGCTCTGGGCCAGCATCTGGCACCAGGTCTTAAGTTGCATTTCCATGGCTGTACCAGCCAGTGTGCCATCCATACAGCCTTCAAAAAGTTATTCCACTCTTACCAGTCTCTACAAAGGAGTGGGGCTTGCCAATCAGCTTCTCTTCCATTCCTTTCCCAGTAAGAGGAGCAGAAGGATATTCTGAAATTTCCTTCTAATTTCCCCTTTTCCAACAGTATCACCTTTATCTTCTGCCACATCCAAATAGATATTGTCACAAAACTGTCATTTCTCCTATCTAGTCTTCTAAGGGTCCAGTTATCTTTCCAAAATATCATTTGTTTTCCCATAAGTGCCCTTTCTCCATCCTCTTTCCCTTACTATGTTAGGTATTAGACTCCTAGTTCTAACCACCCCTTAAGTTACTGGTCTCTGAGTGGAGTTACATGATGCATATGTTAATAAAATGTGTACACTGTGCTTTGTTGATCTGTCTTTTGTTAGTCTAATTTCACAAGGTCTCAAGTGGAGAACCTAAAATGGGTAGGGGGAAAAGATATTTTTTCCTTCCCAACACAATCACCTAGAGAGTTCACAAAATACTAATAATGTCTGGGACCACCATTAGACACTCATTTAATTAGCATCGAATTATTCAAAGTTCCCCAGTTGATTCAAATGTACAGCAGAGGTTGAGAAGAGCTTAAAGTGTATTAAAACTGGTGTATGTGGAAAGAAATGGCATATTTTACCTTCAGTAAATCAGAAAGTCAATAGTAGAAATTTAAGAAATAAGCATTTAGTCCTAATGAAAATTCTGGGTACAGAAGTGCATATTGCATTCTATTTTGTTTGTTCTGTGACTTTGTCAGCACATCCGCAGGTCACAAAATTGTTGTATGGGAAGGGCTTGGAAGCGCCAGGGAAGTTGCTTTCTTGTAATGCTACCACAGAGTTTTCTTCATCCTTGCCAGTTTTCAAGACAATGTTTGGCTCCCACAAATGTTTATTTCCCTAGTGTTCACACTTAGCTCTTGCATATCACAGACTTCCTGGAGTAGGCTGGTGGAGGTGGGGATTTTCTCAGAAGGAAACCAAAGCCAAAAAATTTTGTTCCTGGTAGAACAGGAATGAGTTTAAATCCATCTCTTTAAAGTGCTGATAATATCTTTGACACTCCCTGTCTAAAAAGTTTGAGAATTTTTTATCTTAAAATTTGTTTTGTAGTGAGAATTTCAGCAGCCTAGTGAGACCCTGTTTCAAAATAAAAAATAAAAAAGAGCGAACTGGGCATGATGGTGCACACTTCTAATCCCAGCATTAGGAAGCTGAGACCAGAGGATGGCAGTTCATGGACAGGCTCAGCTACTTAGTGAGGCCCTCTGCAACTTAGTGAGATCCTGTTTCAAAATAAAGAATAAAAAATAGGGCAGGGGCTGTAGCTCGGAGGTCGAATGCCCCTGGGTTCCATCCCCAGACCCGCAAAAAAAAAAAAAAAAAAAAAAAAAAAAACAGAGCTAGAAGTGTAATTTGGATGTAGAATACCCCTAGGTTTAATCCCCGGTATGAATAATAGATAAGTAAAAAAATAAAAAAATTGCTTCCTAGCTCCGATACTGCTCTTTATTTGGTAAATTTTTGTTCACTGATTTTTGCCCATAGAGTTCTAGTGTTACATTCACATTTCTCAACATCTGAGTCTTAACTATAGACATGAAGCCCTAAGTAAATTTTAATGAACTTGGGCTCCAAATATTATCATTTTGATTATGGAGTCATGACCAAATATAAGAAAATTAAGTGAAAAATATTATCTTTACAATAATAACTTGATGATTAGAATGTATATAATATTTGATTGTACTCAAAACTGGAAGTAAAAAAAGCTATACCAGGAACATACTACCAACTGTCATTTGTAGAACTGGATTTCTCAGGTGAGCCTGGTAGGAATGCTGTCTTGGCACTGACTCCAAAGACATGACCCCCACCATTTCTTCTATGCAACGATGCCTTGGATAACTAAACTATAAGACTGCGCCATATTTCTTCATGCATAAGTTTATAGTATATTTCTTCCATGTCTGCTTCCAGGATTGTTGTAAAGATTTAAGAAGTAACTTTTCCCTTACCACATCCTATTTACTAGGATGCAGGGTGAATTTCATTTTGTCTGTACTGGTGCTTTTGAGTAGAAACTTTGACTCCATGTTACCTTAGTCTGCAGCTCGTTCTGATTTGTTAGATATGGGATGGAGCCTATTATAGTCTGAATGTTGTTTGTCCCACAAAGGTGCATGATTTGGAAGCTTGATCCCCAGAGTAATGGTGTTGGGAGATAATGTGGAACTTTAAGAGCCTATATAGTAGGGCATGATGGTGCATGGCTGTAATCCCAGTACTTGGGGACTGTGAGAAGAGGATTGGAGGTTCAAGGCCAGTCTTAGCATCTTAGGGAGGCCCTCAAAAGCTTAGCAAAACTCTGTTTCAAAATAAGAAATAAAATAGGACTGGAGGTATAGCTCAGAGGTAGAATGCTCCTGGGTTCAATACTCAGTCCAACACAATAATAAATAAGTAATGAAGAATAAATAAATAAATAAATAAATAAATAAATATAGTTCAGTGGTAGAGCACTTGCCTAGCATCTGTGAAGCCCTGGATTACATCCACAGCATCTGAGAGAGAGAGAGAGAAGGAGAAAGAGGAGAGAGAGAGAGAGAAGGAGAAAGAGGAGAGAGAGAGAAGGAGAGAGAGAGAGAGAGAGAGAGAGAGAGAAGAGAGAGAGAGAGAGAGAGAGAGAGAGAGAGAGAGAGAGAGAGAGAGAGCAAGAGAGAGCGAGAGCGAGAGCGAGAGATAGGACCTACTAGATGGCCCTTGGGCTAGTGGGGGATGTACTCTCGGAAGAGATTGAACTATTTCTCATGGCATCCTGGTTAGTTCTCAAAACACAGCTGCTACAAAAGCTGGAGCCTGGCCACTGGTCGCTGGCTTCCCATTTGTTTGATGTGGTTGCTCCTTCTGGCACCCACTACCACCATTGCTGTCCACCATGAGGCCATGGTGTGGTGAAGGGGTTGGGGGGCTCTCAACCATACCTGTGAGATGTTTAGACTTTCAGCATTGTTAGGTTGGAGCAGAGATGTTGGCAGCCCCCACCCTGAAAGTTCCATTTGGCTGATGCATGTAACTGCAGTTAAACAATGGCCTAACTACCCTGGCCGATGCGTACAACCGCAAACACATATGTCACCCAATTCCTGACACAGGTGTTGCCCAATTCCAAGATCTCTGATATGGACCACTGCTTAAGAAACAACACTTACCTGCCTGGGAAGCCCCCAGTTCCCTGCTCTCCTCTGCCCTCGAGAAACAGCCCCATAAAAAGTTTCAACCTGCCGACCCTAGGTGTGCGCTTCACTGGCCCCGCCTTTGGACCGGTGAACCTCGTCCAGGAGTGCAGAATGAAGCACCTCTTGCTTTTTACTTGGCCTGCTTGTCTCATTCCCTGCGTCGCAACTTTACAAGCATCCCAAACTGTGAGCCAGACGAAACTCTTGTCTTTTTCTTTTTATGGTACTGGGGGTGGAACCCAGTGGCTTTCTATCTCCAGGCTATACTTCCAGACCTTTTTTTATATTTTATTTGAAAACAGGGTCTCACTAAGTTGCTGAAAGCCTCACTAAGTAGCTGAGGCTGGCTTCCAACCCATGTGATCCTCCTGTCTCAGCCTACCAAGTGCGGGGATTACAAGCGTGCGCCACCACGCCAGGCCTCGAAGCTCTTGTCTTTGTAAAGTTAGCAAGCTTTGGTATTCCATGATAGAAATGAAAGAGGAATTGATACTGGGCCCAAGAAAGACAGGTACACTAAATTCCTAGGGGAGGCTGACACGTGGAGGGGGGCAATGCTCTGAGGACCGCCTCTCTAACTCTTGTTTCTAACATAGGCAAAGAGGTTCAGCAAGCCCTAGTTAATGAAACCTTTAGGGAATCGAGGCTGTTTTACTGTTGTTTTCTATTTTCATTGGTCTCAGCTTCTCCAACCTGACTACTTGGAAGCCCTCACCTGTGAGTCTGCGCAGTGCTCTCCTCTGCTCACCTGCCTGGTTTCCTTCCTTTTCTTTGCATTTAAAGCCTTTTTTTTTTTTTGTGGGTCTGGGGATGGAGCCAAGGGGCATTTGACCTCCGGGCTATACTCCCTGCCCTATTTTTTATTCTTTATTTTGAAACTGGATCTCACTGAGTGGCAGAGGGCCTCACTAAGTAGCTGAGGCTGTCCGTGAACCGCCATCCTCTGGTCTCAGCCTCCTGAATGCTGGGATTACAAGCGAGCGCCACCACGCCCAGTTTTAAAGCCTCTTGACAGGGACTCTTCCCCTTTGGCTGCTCTCTGTGACCCATAACACTGTGCTGCCTTTTAGCTTCTTTGGAAAGCTGATTTCCTTTGGGTGGGATACCATGCAGTCCTCAACCCTATTCCTTCTGCTAATTCTTTCTTCCCCTCCCCAATTTACACTGAGAACTATTAGGTGCCAGGACTAAATCGGGTGGTCTAATTTAGGCTCATGAGTTAATAGCAGATAATATTGCTTGTTTCCTGGCTGCTACCAGGTCCTGGGATGATTACCAGAATCATAATGGTGAGTCAAGCATATATTGCTCCTGTTCTCATGGATTTTATAGCTCCAAAGAATGAGGAAAATGTATTTCAGGCAGTTGTCTGTGATGAGTAGGTGAAGATGCCACTTTGATGCCTTTAAAACTAATAACAGAGGTCCACAGTTGAGGGTCCTTGAGTCTTTGTGCCCTCAAGGGACAACTCTGCTCGCTTTCTTAGACCTCTGCTCTTAGCAGAGGCAGCCAAATTGTTGGGTAACATTGATTATTTCAATTCCAGAACCCTAAAAAAAATTGCCTGACATCTGTTGGTGCTCACCATGTCACCAGGTCTGCTCTAAAAACTTTGGATGTATTAATTTACTCATCTTTAGATCAGCCCATTAGATGGGGACTGTTCTTATCCTCATTTTGTGCAGAAGAAAACTGAGGCCCTCCTGGGCTACATCATTAGCTCATGTTTAGGCTCTATTAAGTTCAGGGATAAAGGTTGGGGTTTGATTGGGAACAGACCTTTTGCTCAATGACCTTTGCTCAATTCCTGGGTACTATTTCCTCTAATTATGTATCTTGTTCTTCCTCAAGATGGGTTGTAGGAAGTATAGAAGAAATACTAGGATCCTCCTGTCTCAGCCTACCAAATGCTGGGATTACAAGTGTGCACCACCATGCCCAGCTAGTTATTCTTCTTTTAAAAATCTACAAGCTAGAGAGAGGGTGACTGGCCAAGATATTTTTGAGTTACATAATGTCAAAAAATGTGTGGCAACTTTGAAAAATATGCCTAGTCTGAGTTACTACTTTTTCCTACAGTTTTGTTAGCTTTTACACAATGGTTTACTAACTTAAGCTACACACTAAAGGCACCTGGAAATTCATTCAGAATTCTTATGTCCAGGACAACCATCACAACACTGATATCCCAACATTGCAGGGTGGGGGACCCAGTCATTAATAATTTTTTAAAGCTCCCCAGGCAACTATAATGTACTAACAAAGTTGAGAACCATTGGTCTAAGGTCCTCTCAGGGTATCTTGTAGCTGTACTAGTATTTGCCACTCAGGAGGGAGAAAGGACCAGAGATGAAATGTCAATGCTTTATTTCCTGCCAGTGTGGAGGAAATAGTAATGAGCATTCTGACATTTGTCTGATCTCCATCATCTGGGACACTCTGCAATAATTTGTACAACAAGTAATTTAATTAACATGATGACAAGCAAAGCCACTAGGAACACCTAGGGCAGAGACAGCTCACAAGGAAGACAGTAGATTATGCCATTTTGAAAGAGATAGAGAATTAACTATTTGATGAAGGTTTAATAAAATGCTGATTGAATCAGGGTTCTGCTATCTGATAGGTGCAATGAATACAAACAGTGGGCAAGATGGAAAGGTCATTATTAAGGAAATTTGTACAGTGGAGAGTATGAAAAGAAGTCATATATAATCTTTTAACTTAAGAAAATATTCTTAGAATAATAGCAGTAATCTATCAATCAGTTCAGGAATTGAGTTTCAGAGTAAACAGTACTACTTTTCTCGTATCAAAATATTTCCTTAAAGTGTTAACTCAGGAACAGATGATACATTTTGAACTGGCAATATAAGTAGAGAGGGAGAAAATGCATTCAGGATCCATTCATAAGTGGATTTCTTAGGTTTTCTAAACATTAACCACATAGTTCTTTCCACTTTTCCTTTCTTTAATATACTCATTATAGTAATCAGTATACTCATTTAGTATAATCATTTTTTTTACCCTTTAGGTGGTGATGGTATTGCAAATTGAACCCAGAGCCTCATGCATGCTAGGTAGGTTCTACCACTGAGCCAGATTCCCCAGCCCTATCATACTTGATTTTTAATGAGTGTACTAGTTTCTTGAATATGCATATGTAATGGTTAAAAAAGAACTTTAGAGTCTGTCCAGTATTTGAGTGTGATTGTTCCAGTCATTATTCTTGCAGCTATAATTAAACAACTGACCATATACCTTAGAGGAAAAAAGGTTTACTTTATTATAGTCTCAGATTTAGTCCATAGGAGCTCAGGGACCTCTGGGTCTCTGGGCCTGGGGTAAGGTGGAGAGAGAGAGCACATGGACTGTGATCCTCACATCATGGAGGCTGGAATTGAGAGAGGGCAGGGGGAGGAGGAAACATATATAATCCTCAAGGCCGCACCCCCAGGGATCCATCTCCTTGAGCACACCCTACTGGCCTCCTGGGTACTAGCTAGGTAAATAAATCTATTACAATCCATTGCTGGGATTGCAGCTGTCATGATTTCATTTTATCAACTCTGAATATTAATAAAGAAGCTGTTTAGGGGACATCTGCTCCACTGCAGATTTGCTTTATGACTGGGTAAAGTTTATGTCATCTTTGTGCTACAGTGTTCTTATCTGTAAAATGGGGATTATAATAGAACCTGACTCATAGTATTATTGTGAGGAGAAATGAGTTGGTGGTGGAATGCTTAGACTGTGATCTGCACACATCAGCATATGTATGTTAATTCTGCAGTCACAGGGATGTGATCCACACAGTTCTGCGCTTCTCATTCCCTTCTTCTCTTCCCTTTTGGCTGTTTTAGGCCACTTTACAGTTAATTAGCACCTCTATCTTATTGTGAGTGACAGAAATAAAGGATATCAAGACAGTCAAGTTTGGTTCTAATTATCACCTAGTTAACATATAAAAAGGTTGAAGCCATCAGCAAAAATGATGTGCCTGGTTGTCTATAGAATTCAGTTATCTATGTTCTCCCTAGACTCTGCAGTTCTCCAGGTTCCCCTTGGATTGGCTAATTGAAGTTTGGCTATCCAAAGCACTGGCTCAAAACCCTAGATATACATTAGAGTCACTGGGGATGTTTTAAAATATCATTGTCCTAGCTTTACCCAGGACCAATGTCATTGGAATCTGTGTGGATTATATTTTTAAATTTTGTTGTCATTGTTTGAATTGGAAACTCCATTCCTGGTTCTGATGGGTAGGATAGCCAAATTGATTAGGATTGATTCTAGAGACTGTTGGATGGCCTTTAGCATTTTAGGTGGAATGAGCTTTATGATTGTTTTTGAAGCTCCAGTGAGGTAGCTGTGCAGGTCATGGACACCTCACCCCTGGGTCTTTGTTAAATCTTCTCTAGAAAGTCCCTGATGAAGACACTGGGAGCTACTCTTCACCAGTCCTAGCTGACCTCATCTAGAACCTTCCTCCCCAAATCAGAACTGCAATAGATTCAGTATGTTTTCTATATATTTGATTAGAACTTATTTATTCTAGAGTACCACCTTAGTTAAATATTTCCATGTAAAGCCTGTGTCTCAGGATTTCTTGTTTGCCCTACTCTTGGAGACCCAACAAGACTGAATTCTATGATGTGCTACAGAGGACACCATTCACCTGGAATACAATGACTATTAAGGCAAGGCCTGTGCCAGGGCCAGTGATGCTGGGATCGGCAGGCTCTGATCCCGGCCTTGGAAGCCCCATCATGGGCCTTGCCTCATGGCAGACACTGATGCAGGCCTCGGAGGCCCCAGCACCAGCATTGCCTCACAGCAGGCTTTCTGATTCCAGCCTCGCTGGCCCCGGCACTGGCCTCACCACATGGCAGGCTCCAATCCTGGCCTTGGAGGCCCCAGCACTAGCCTCACTGCTTGGCAGGCTCTGATCCTGGCCTCTAAAGCCCCAACACATGCCTCGCCTCATGGCAAGCTCCGATCCTGGCCTTGCTAGCCCCAGCACTGGCCTCACCAAATGGCAGGCTCCGATCATGGCTTCACTGGCCCCAGCACCAGCCTTGCCTCTTGACAGGCTCTGATACTGACCTCCCTGGCTCCAGCAATGGCCTCACTACATGACAGGCTCCGATCCTGGCCTCGGAGGCTCAGCATAGGCCTTGCCTCATGGCAGGCTCCAATCCCAGCCTCGCTGGCCCCGACACCAGCCTCGCCTCATGGCAGGCTCTGATCCCAGCCTCGCTGGCCCCAGCACTGGCCTCAACATATGGCAGGCTCCGATCATGGCTTTGCTGGCCCCAGCACCAGCTTTGCCTCTTGACAGGCTCTGATCCTGGCCTCTAAGGCCCAAGCACCATCCTCATCACATGGCAGGCTCTGATCCCAGCCTCAGTGGCCCCAGAACTGACCCTGCCTCATGGCAGGCTCCAATCCTGGCCTCGCTGGCCCTGGCACAGGCCTTGCCTTAAGGCAGGCTCCGATCCCATCCTCACTAGCCCTGGCACCGGCCTTGCCACCCAACAGGCTCCTATCCTGGCCTTAGAGGCCCTGGCACTGGCCTTGCTATGCAGTGGGCTCTGGTCTCTATCATTGTGATCAGGTCATCTACAGATGTTCCCTTTTTTCTTCCTTTTTTTTTTTTTGGTGGTACTGGGATTCCTGGAAACCCTTTTACCTCTAGGCTACACTCCCAGATACCTATTTTTTATATTTTTACTTGGAAACAGGGTCTCTTAAGTCAGCAAGACTGGCTTCAAACCTGTGCAATCCTTCTGTTTTCACCTCCCAAGGGCGGGGATTACAAGCGTCCACCACCACACCCGGAGTTTTTCAAAAAAAATTTTTTAATATGAGAAAGCAGTACATATCTTTTGCAAAAGCTGGGACCCTGAATACCTAGTGGCAATGAATTTTGTCTCCCCTCCGAAGGCAGAGGTCCACAGCTTCACTTCAGAGAGCAGGCTCTGCTGCTCTACATGCACCCTGGTCTCTCACGCTGCACAGAGGAGTGTGGTGGCCATGAGGGATTATGTCTCCCAGAACACGCAACATGTCAGCCCAACCCAGCTATGCAGGGCTCCCTCTGATACCCCCCAAACCCTTTTACTACTTAGCATGTTGTCCAGAATTCCTGAGCATGTGCGGCAGTAGCAGTCTACCTTTGGGGAGATTTCTTTAAAATTTTAAGGTGGATTAGGTTGGATCTCTGCCTCTCCCAAATACGGACCACTGCTGCCACTGCCACGACCATCTTGGTTCTCTTCTGAGCACCTTTTTCACACAGCATGTTGTTACAAATTCCTGAGCATGTGCGGCAGTAGCATTCTACCTTTGGGGCGATTTCCTCAAAAGACAAAGGTGGATTGAATCAGATCTCTGCCTCTCCCAAATACTTGCCGCTGCCACCACTGCTGCCACCACCATCTCAGTTCTCTTCCAAACACTTTTTCCACACAGTGTGTTGTCCAGAATTCCTGAGCATGTGCAGCGGTAGCATTCTACCTTTGGGGAGATTTCTTCAAAAAAATCAAGGTGGATTGGATCAGATCTCTGCCTTTCCCAAATACTGGCATCTGCTGCCACCACCGCACGGGCTGCCACCGCCACTGCCACTGCCATCGCTGCCACCACTACCACCATCTCAGTTCTCTCCCAAACACTTTTCCCACTCAGCAAGTTGTCCAGAATTCCTGAGCATGCGTGGCTGTAGCAGCTTACCTGTGGGGAGATTTCTTCAAAATATCAAGGTGGATTGGATCAGATCTCTGCCTCTCCCAAATACTGACCTCTGCTGCTGCCACCACAGCTGCCACCTCCGCTGCCACTGTTGCCGCCACTACCACTATCTCAGTTCTCTCCCAAACAACTCTCCCACACAGCATATTGTCCAGAATTCCTGAGCATGCGCAGTGGTAGCAGTCTACCTTTGGGGAGATTTCTTTGAAAGTTCTAGGTGCAGCGGTAGCATTCTACCTTTGGGGAGATTTCTTCAAAAAAATCAAGGTGGATTGGATCAGATCTCTGCCTTTCCCAAATACTGGCATCTGCTGCCACCACCGCACGGGCTGCCACCGCCACTGCCACTGCCATCGCTGCCAGGATCTAGGATGGGATCTCTGCTTTTCCCAAATACTGACCGCTGCTGCCCTTGCCACCACCACCACCCTCCTGGTTCTCTGCTGAGCACCTTCTTTACATGGTATGATGTCCAGGATTCTTAACCATGTGCAGCAGGAGTAGCCCCCCTTCATGGAGATTTTTTTTCCAAAAGTTCAAGGTGGATTGGAGAGGATTTGTCTGCATCTCCTGAATCCTGGCTGCCACTGCCACCATCTTGGCCCCTCTCCAATATTTTTTAATAAGAGAAGACAGTATGTGTGTTTTGAAGAGGTTGTGGGATAGAGCACTCAGCAGCAATGAATTTTATCCCCTCCAAAAGTGGAGGCCACAGCCTCACTGCATTGAGCAGGATCTGCTCTTTCAAGTGCACCATGGTCCCCAGTGCAGCAGAGAGGAGTGCAGCAGCCAGGCACACTGAGTTCCCCAGGATGTGGTTGGGCTTCCCACCCGGCAATGCTGGGCTCCCTCAACCATGCCTAGATCATTTTTCTTACAAGGTATGTTGCTAAGAGTTCCCCAGCATGTGCAGCTGAAGTGGTCTTTTTTATAATCTCTTCTGGGATGTTCTTCCAAAAATCACTTTTCTTTCTTGGAGGGCGTCTCCTTTTCATCTTGCTTCTAATTCCGCCATTATCCACTCTCTCTCTCCTGTATTCTAGATAGGAAGTCATGGCTGGAAATGTCTCCTTAAGTTGTCCCAATCAGATATTAACCAAAATCTGGTGTTCAGAGCTTCTCTGAGGAATGCATGCCCTTTTCGGTGGCTGCCATCTTGCCTTTCCACTCTATGCCTCTATTTTATAGATGATGTGTTTCAGAGAGCAAATTGTGAAATGAGGACTTAACTCCAGGTCTTTTATCCAATATCCTAATTTGTCCTCTAATTTTAATTAATGAGTAAGTAAATTGAAATAATTTTTCTGATTTCCATAAACTTAATTAGGAAGTTTCTTGCAATGTAATACCATGGAATTAAAGGGACACATATATTTATTTAGCTGCTGGCTTATTAGTGTACACCTTTATTTAAATGATATAGCTTCTTTAAATTTTGGGATATACCTATAGGAAACACTTAAATGAATTTGGGACATTAACTAATCTTTCTTCTCTTTGGTATCTTTGTACCCACTCTGTTTCTTCCCTAAATCTAGAGTAATGGATATAAGTCCAAGCCCACTCCCCTTAAAATATAAAGAAATACAAAATGAGAAACACATTGGTTATCTTTGAGTTTCAAGTTATAATTATAATAAAATTATAACAAATTATAGATAATAATCAAAACAGCAAGTTGTGCAGAAAATGAACCTTGTGAGAGAAAAATTTTTCTTTTTTCTTTTTTTTTTAAATTTAATTTTTATTTTTTGTGGATCTGGGGATGGAACCCAGAGTCATTTGACCTCCAAGCTACATTCCCTGCCCTATTTTTTTATTCTTTATTTTGAAACAGGGTCTCACTAAGTTGTGGAGGGCCTCACTAAGTAGCTGAGGCTGTCCTTGAATCACGATCCTCTGGTCTCAGCCTCCCAAATGCTGGGATTACAAGCATGAGCCACCATGCCTGGCTATGGCCCATCTTTAAAGACATATGCACTCAATCAACAGTACAGGAAAATTCAAGGCACAAAGGTAGTTAGTGAGTTCCTGAAGTTATACCCATTCCCATACTGGTTAAATAGATGAACAAAAGATTACTTCCCATAATCAATACACTTTTTTTGGTGGTGGTGGTACTGGGTTCCTGGAAGCCCTCCAACCTCTGGGCTACACTCCCAGACATATATATATATATATATATATATATATATATATATATATATATATATCAGTATATATAATATATTATTTATATATAATATGTAAATATATATATATATATTTAAATTTGGAAACAGGATCTCCTAAGTCAGCGAAGCTGGCTCCAAACCAGCGTGATCCTCCTGTCTCCTCCTCCCAAGTGTGGGGATTACAAGCGTGCGCCACCACGCCCAGCTAGAATCAATACACTTAAAAAAATTTTTTTTTACAAAACCCAATTTGTAAAAATTCTCCATGAGCCATTCCAGCCAAAGAAAATTACCAATACAATTTTGAAAAGTGTGAGTTTTTAAAATGATAATTTGGGTCAGGGCAGTAAATCATCAGATGTGAAAAAATCCAGTGAATTGTGAGCCAAAACAAGTAGACCTTGTTATAAAGATTTGTATGAAAATTTATCACTTATAAAACCCTTATCTGAAATGAGGGTAGACACAAAAAAATTGAGGTGCTAGATGCGGTGGTGCATACCTATAATCCCAGTACTCAGGAGGGTGAGACAGGAGGATTGCAGGTTTGAGACCAGTCTCAAAAATTTTGTGAGGCCCTCAGCAAATTTTGTAAGACCCTGTTTCAAAATAACAAATAAAATAGAATTTGGTGTCTATCTCAGAGGTAGAATGTCCCTGTGTTTAATCCCCAGTGCCATGAAATAAATAAACAAAAACAAAAAGTTGGGGTATCAGAGATAAAGAGGATCTTTTGTTTTTGTTTTTTGAAATGAAGTTTCATTGTTTCTAGGGCTGGGCTGGTCTAGAACTCCTGGGCTTAAGCCATACTCCTGCCATACAGCCCCCTTGGAGCTGGTACAGGTATGCACTATTGCATCCAGCCTTAGCTTCTAACCCTTCTTAAAGTTTTTTTTTTTGCAGGTTTTCCCTGGGGAAAGTTATAGCATGTATCTTATTCTGTCAGAGGGAGAGCTGGGAAGTGCTTGTCTCTTCACTGAAAATCAAGAGAAAGAAACTACGGAAGAATCATTTGCAGAGCTTGATAGACGTTCGTTGAAATTAGAAGGACATGGTGTGCTGGAGACAAACCGCCTTCTGATAAGTGCTCAGGGAAAGCGGTAGGCTGGTTGGCTGATGGAAACTGAGCCAAGGGACAAGCTGCTGCCAGAGGAATGGGCCTGGGCTCCAAGTCTGTCAGATAAAAGAAAGCATGAGAATGTGTGTTGGTCCACTGGGAGTTGCCTATAGGACCCCTTGGAGAGGTGACAGGACCCCAGTGGAAGGTAGCTGGATGCCCAGGACTAAGGAGAAGCTAGAGCCAAGGGTTATCACTGGCCTTCAGAAAAGCCCAGGTGAAAAATCCCCACAGGTGGGACAGGGATCTGAGAAGCCACAAAGCATTCAGAAAGCATGCATTGCCTTTCAACACTGCTAGATCAGTCAAGAACAGATTTTCCTGTGACCTCCTCCTTCCCTCCCTCCAAACATTGCAGGGTCTGAAACAAGGAATATAACAATCACATTTTCCTCGGCCCCAGAGTATGACTCACCTCAGGGCCGAAAGTGGTTGTGAGTTGAGTGAAGTTGGAGTTTTGGTTAATATAAGTCTGAGTTTTCTAATTTCTGATTTGAAACTTTATTTTGCCACTTAGATAAATTATAGAATTTTATAACATTGAGAGTGATCAGAAAGTTATGAGATTGTTAGCATTCTTATCCAAAAAGAGAAGGTAAAACACCCTATCTCAGCTAAACAACATTAATGGCATTAATGAGATAGTGGGAGAACAGAACTATTTTGTGATTATATCTATCAAGACAGCCTTGCAGGAAGTACAGTATTGCACGAGTTTTCTCATGATCTGGACAGTATCAATTAGTTGGAAGATGTATTTCCAAGAAACAAAAAAATTGTAACTAGATATAGGTAATAATTTTATAAACTAGTTAAATGAATGGGAATATTTGCTCACTATGTCTATGGTTTTTTTTTTTTTTTAGACTTTTTTATTTTTTGAAACAGAGTCTCACTGAGGTGCGAAGGGCCTCACTAAGCAGCTGCTGTCCACGCAAACCACAATCCTCCCAAATGCTGGGATTACAAGCATGCACCACCACGCCCAGCCCTATGTCTATGGTTTTATAACAGCTAATACCATAGCGAGCAGATTTTTGTCATTTGTTTATTGGATATTTTTCTCTAGAGAGGTTATGATATTACACATGGTTCTATTTTCTTAGAAAATTAAAGTATTCATAAGGAAATCTCATTTGCTTTTTGCAGTTGTATGTTGAAAATTAACCCTTCCTTAATCTGTCATCTGATTAATTCATAGAAAAAATGCATAAAATTATGGCAGGAAGGGACAAGATACATCCAGAAACCTACCTCTCCCAAGTAGGCCCAGCCTCCTTTAGTTTGGACCACCTCCCAGTTCTCTGTTCAGTTATGAACCCATCAATGGATCAACCCATTGGTGAGATCAGAGTCCTGACAATCCAGTTACTTTCTCAAAGTGCCACCTCTGAGCATTGCTGCATTGGGGACAAAGCCTTTGGGGATGTTACAGATCTGTACCATAATGATGATGATCTGATTTCATAATACTGAGAATTCCTTTGCTTACCATAATCATGAGTCATCTTAGGAAAATTAGGATCAAGTGGGATAGCTTTGGATTAGGATACAGAGATGATAAAAGTACATTGTAAACTTCATGTGGCAAAGAAAATGTTCCTTGATCTAATGACCAGATTTTTAAAAATTAAACCAGATAAATTCTACTGTGTTTTTGTAATAACCTTATTTTCTAATGATTCATTTTCCAGCAACTCTTGAATCTTTATTTTTAGTGGTATTTGGAGAAAGTGAGAGTCTTCCCAATCCTTGTTCTGCCAGATCTTGGGGCAATGACAAGTGAGCCTCCAAGCCCTATCACACTTGTTAGGGGTGAGAGCGTATACTGGTGGGTGTCTGACTATTACAAGTCAAATAGAAATTATTTCAGCTTATATCTTTTTTCCATTGTTTGCTCTCCTTTTTATTCAGGCATAGATTTATAATTGGCTATATAAATTAAATAATTTATAATGAGCCTAATTTTTATCTTCCCTAAATGCAGCTTCATTAACATCAAGGATTACTGGAACAGCCTGTCGTGTCAAATCATTGTACTCATGCAAAAATATACCAGTTACCATTGAATTTGGATTCTGTCTTAAGAACTTTGAATCAGGAACTTAGAATCTGGGGGAGAAGTGACATGGAAAAGTTAGAGCATGAAGTCAGGGGACACAAAAGATGAACCCAAAGCAACATGTAATTCTAGAAAGATAGGAAGGAGGGGAAGAAGAGAGGAATAAAGACAAACATACAATGATGGCACTTGTCAAAGCAACACAGGGACCAACTGAAAGTGCTCCCAATGGCTGAAGCTAGAACAACAAAATATGAACAACAAAATAAAGTGGTATTGAATTGTAGCCCAAAGTATAAAATAAATATGCACGAACCCATATTGATATAAATGATTAAATAAATAACTAAATAAATAAAGGAGAAGAGAAACATCTATGCAGAAGAAGCGTAAATAATTTATGCAGTTTCTCTGTTCTCAAGGAGGAGGAGCTTAACTCCCTAGTCCTTAAGTATGTGCTGCCTGAAGTGACTTTCTTAGAAAAAATATTGTATGGGAAGGGGGAAAATAACTTTTCAGTGGAAACACCTGGCAGACATTACTTTAGACAGGTGATTCAGACCAACGTCAACAGTGATGAGTCAAGTCATAGTTTTCTTTTAAGTTCTTTTTAACTTTCATACCCTTCATATGATATGGTGAAAATGACACACTAGTTTTATAATTTTCCTTTAGAAAAAAACTCTTATCACTCCAATCATGAGAAACTGATACAGAAATCCAAATTGGGAGACATTCTAGAAAATTGCTGAGCATTACTCCTCACAGCTCTGAAGGTCATTAAAAACAAGGACAGTAAGGAGATGTCACGGTGCCACAGGAGCCCAGGGACTATGACAAGTGAATGTAATGTGGGATCCTGGAAGGAGTCCAGGAACAGAGAAAAATGTTAGATAAAAACCAAGGAGAGGGTCTTGGTGGCACAGACCCATAATTCCTATACTTGGGAGGCTGAGACAGAAGGATCACAAGTTTGAGGCCAGCCCCAGCAATTTAGTGAGGCTCTTGCAACTTAGCAAGAACCTATTTCAAAATAAAAATAAAAATATAAAAGGGCTGAGGATATAATTTGGAGGTAGAATGTCCCTGGGTTCAATCCCCAGTCTCTCTTCCCTCCCTCTTCTCTCTTCTCTCTTCTCTCTTCTCTCTCTCTCTCTCTCTCTCTCTCTCTCTCTCTCTCTCTCTCTCTCTCTCTCTCTCACACACACACACACACACACACAGACAAAATTGAATATATATGTGGACTTCAGTTAATAATGTTCTTTAATTGTGATGCACCTAACTTCTTCCTGTAAAATAAAATAATAATAGGGGAAACGTGTGGACTAAGTGAAAAATCTGTACTGTCTTCACAAGTGCTCTGTAAACCAAACTTATTCTAAAATAAAAATAATTGAAAATAAATTCTAGCATACGGATTGCAAGTGGAACTAACACAGTTCAAGCTGCTGCCTCTGGAAGGAAGTGGGGACGGAAGCAGGTGAGTGACATGGCCAGCAATGAGCATGGTGCTGGGCAAAACCAGGCAGGGGAATGGTGTGTGAGGATGCTTTTGAACACTCGTGTTGAGTGTCAAAAACATGTCTCCAAATACACACGAAGGACAAAGGAAAGGTCAAGGCCCTTCAAGGAGCTCTGAATAAAATTAAGACGATTAAATTCATCTCAAGTTAAAATCAAGTCTCCCTTTAAAATGGAGAATTATGAGATTATTTCTTATTTTGAAAAACGCAGAAGAAGGAGGATGGTGGAGGAGGAGGGCCTGATGCTAAGTTAGCTGCCTCCCCCGACACCTGGACCCGGAAGCCACCAGAAGGATGCGCCAGAAAGGAAGACAGTCTGTGTCTCCTTGTCTTTTCTGTTGGTGACGTGTGAAATGGGAAGGTCAAAGATGATAGGCTTTGAAGGAGATTTTCAGAAAGGTATCCTCCAAAAGAGCTATCAGCACAATACCAGCTACCACTGTAGCAGCATTCGACAGCCTGCCGATGCCAGCTGTCATCACCCACCAACCTGTATGTGGACCCAGAAGGTCACAGAACCACAGAGCTCCGCACCACGAGTGGCTGAAGGAATTGTGCTAAAACAGGGTGATGCAGCCAACAAGACTGGGATGTCCTCTATTGTCCTGGCCTTCATCTGTTAAAATATTCATATACCTATTGAAGCCCCTAAGAAATGATGCACGTAAAACTCTTAAGCAGTATTAACCCACCATTGCTGAAACTTCTTTGACCCTGCAATATCTTCCCTCTTTTGATAACCCTTTTTATCTCCTATTGATCAGTGTTTGGTGCAATCTGGTTTGGAAAATTTTCCCTTTAAGGAATCTATCATCCTATGACTTAGAAAAGAGGCCAAGTCACGAGCAGCTGTTTGGCTGTAACCTGAGTGTGGAGGATTGTAGACAGGCAGAATCCCATGCTGGGTGTTCACCCACCAGGTGACCTTGATCCAGTTGTTTACTCTGAGGCACACTTTCTTCATCTGTGAAAATGAATAGATGGATGAGGGCACCCTCTTTGCAAAATAAAAAAAATAAAAAGGATTGTTTTGAAAAATTTGAGTATCTGTGGAGCATCTAGCATGTGCTTGACATGTGATTGGTGCTGAGTGAAGGGGTCACTAATATTGGTTTGCAGCAGTTGATGAACTGCATGGCTTTTTCCTAGCACCATCTATAGGAGGCTTTAATTTTTATTTATTTTTTTGTATTGCGAGCCCCCCAACCCCATCTTGGTACTGACGATTGAACCCAGGAGTGTTCTAACTCCAAGCCACACCCTCCAGCCTCTCCTCCTTTTAATTTTTTTTTATATGAAACAGGGTCTCACCAGATTGCTGAAAGTCTCCTACATTGCTGAGACTGTCCTCCAACCGGTGATCCTCCTGTCTCAGCCTCCCAAGTACTATGATTAAAAGTACATGCCACCATGCCTGGCTCCTCTCTCTCTCTCTCTCTCTCTCTCTCTCTCTCTCTCTCTCTCTCTCTCTCTCTCTTAAATAAAATACACTTTGCATTATAATTAAACATCATAGGTTCAGAGTGATAGAAACATATATGGGCACAACACTTAGTGTTTTTACTTTTAAATTTTTGTTCTTTTTTGAGAGTGCTGGGGATAGAATCTGCATGCTAAAAAAGTGCTCTGCTACTGAACTACATCCCCAACTCTAAGTTCTTTAAAGGAGAAATTAAGGGAAAGTTTTCATAAAGTAGTAACTTAAAAATTATGCTGCTGGGTGTGGTGGCGCACGCTTGTAATCCCAGCATTCGGGAGGCTGAGACCAGAGGATCGCGGTTTGCAGACAGCCTCAGCTACTTAGTGAGCCCCCCTGCAACTTAGTGAGACCCGGTTTCAAAATAAAGAATAAAAAATAGGGCAGGAGGTGTAGCTCAGAGGTTGAATGCCCCTGGGTTCCATCCCCAAAACCGCAAAAATAAATAAATAAATAAATAAATACAACTTAAAAAATAAAAATTATGCTAAGAAACTTGGGTTCTGTCTTGAAATTTTGCTTTCTTTTCTCTCTTTTTTTCTCTTTTTCTTTTGAAGTACTGAGAATTGAACCCAAGGCTGCTCTATTACTGAGTTATACCCTCAGCCCTCCCCCGCCCTTTTTTTTAACAGGGTCATGTTAAATTATCCAGGCTGACCTTGAACTTCTGATCCTCCTGTCTCAGCCTTTCACATACTGGAATTACAGGCTTGAGCCACAATACCTGGCTTGAAATTCTGCTTTAGTTGTATCCTAACAATGATTGCACTGTAGTTCATATATTACACATACGTAGTAATTGTGAAGTCATTTATTATTTAAATTTACAACAGGATGTTGAATGGAACAGATTTTCTTATTTACGATTTTAGCTGATGCCTCAAAGCAGAGGGAATAGGCAAAAGTTTCCTCCAGGAGCTAACAAGAAGTGCTAGACAAAGCAGGGTGTGGTGGCACATGCTTGTAATCCCAGCATTTAGGAGGCTGAGACAGGAGGATCATGGTTTGTGGACAGCCTCAACTACTTCATGAGGCTCTTTGTAACTCAGTGAGACCCTGCTTCAAAATTAAAAATAAAAAATAGGGCTGGGAGTATAGCTTGGAGGTAGAATTCTACTGGGTTCCATCCCCCATACCGGAAAAAAAAAAAAGCTAGACATGTCTAGGGAGACCTACTCATAGACCTTGTCTGGTAACCATCAAAACTATCCCCCACCTCCAGCCATCAGCCTATAGGAGAGAAGCTGGTCACCAAGGAAAGGCAGTGATGGCATAGTGGAGTCAATGAAACAGTTTCTACTCTTTTAACCAAGTAGTGGAGATCTAGGAGTCTCGCTCAAGACTGGGGGTGCTGTAGGAAGAGAAACTGACACCTCACTCTTGGTTCTCTATATACGGCTGAACAGACTTCTGGGTATACCAGGAGTTGGAGCCTGGAAAGAAGAGGTAGTATGGGTTTCCCAGACTCTGGGGCATGGATGAACATAAAGATCTTTGCCTGAATTCTTTCTGGAATGCTCTGGTAGTAGGCGAAGTCATTAAAACAGGGCAAGGGTAGAAAGGGGCCTTCTCCACTTGTTATGGAAAGATACATGAGCTCAAGGGCCAAGAGAATAGGGAAGTTATAGATGGCCACCAAGCTGAAGCTGTCTTGACTGGCCCTTGCTCAGGAAGCTTGACTGGTGAGCTGAGGATTGTGGCCATAGGATGAGCTGGGGGGACTGACAGGGGCTGGAGCTGAAAAGGGAAGTTGGCCTGTCACGGTCCACTGAAGAGTTCATTGTCCACATCAGGAAATGACAAGGACCCTGAGGTGTGGAGTAGGAACCAAGTGGGGTGGGGGTTAGGGGCTCAGAAGAACTCCATAATGCTGTGATGGACTTGGCCAGGGGGAGGTCACAAGCTGAGAGACAGAGCACCGTGCATTAGATGTCTCTCTGTCTTCCTCTGGTCCCCCTTCCTTTTCCTAAGTCTATGTTCCAGAGGTCTCCCTGAAAAAAGAATAAAAGTCTTTATGTTAATCTTTGCTCAAGGCAGCTTTCTGAATTGAGGAGAATCCCTGAGTTGGTAGGGGTAGAGATATCTAGTGAGAATCTATGAACTTGCTGTGAGGCTCAAGTTTGTGTTGCTGTTGTTGTGTTTTGTTTTGGTGCTGGGAGTTGAACCCAGGGGCATTCTATTTCTGAGCTAAATCCCCAGCCCTATTTTATTTTTTATTTGGAAACAAGGCCTCACTAATTTGTTGAGGCTGCTTGAACCTGCAATTCTCCTGTCTCAGCCTCCGAAGTACTTGGATTACAGGCATGTGCCACCATGAAATGATTATTCATACATCTATTTTGCAGGTAAGGAAATTGAACGTCGGGGGTGTTGTGCAGTTTCCCTGAACCCATCCAGTCAATAAATGCATTTGATTAAAAAAAGTCTTTCAACCATGTTATCTTTCTTGTAAAAGAGAATGTAAATCTCATCATGTTTAACTTTGAGAGAAATTGACTAATCATGGATAGCTTAGAGCCATAGCAGGGTTCATTATTAAGAAATTTAATAGGAGAGATGAATGGACCAAGAAGGAAAGAACACTCAAATAATGCTGTGTACATATACAAAAATTATCAATGCCAATCTCAACAGCATGTACAATGAAGGGGAGGAAGTGAGGGAGGATTCAGAGGGAAACTCCCCAAGTGCTGTGTGCAGACACGTTTCTGTCACTCTGAACCTCCATAATTGCAATGCACCAGTAAAAGTATAATAAAAAGAAATAATTCAAAGCAGTGTTAACTTCAGGTAATCTTGGAGAAGATACAGCAAATTCATATGAAGACCTTTGGTGTGGACACTGCAGGAGCATCAGGCCCCACAGCACTAACAAGACTCTTGGGTTCTCTGCTTGTGTACAAGTGAGCACAGGTCTTGCACAAGTTGCTGTATGGGTGCAGGGTGAAGATCAAGGCAGATAGAGATCATGAATGAGCTTTTCATGCTGTTGCCATCCCAAATGGGTCCTTTGTGAAACTCAAACAAGACAAGGGTCACTTGAAGTCACATGATGCTGGGGTGCATTTTTCCAAATAAAATTTTAGGAGTGTATTTTTTTTTTTTTTGTGGTACTGGGGGTGGAACCCAGAGGCTTTCTACCTCCGGGCTATACTCCCAGACCTTTTTTAAAAATATTTTATTTGGAAACAGGGTCTCACTAAGTTGCTGAGAGCCTCACTAAGTAGCTGAGGCTGGCTTTGAACTCGTGCGATCCTCCTGTCTCAGCCTCCCAAGCGCGGGGATTACAAGTGTGCGCCACCACTCCTGGCTATTCTTTTTTTTAATATATTTTTATTGGTGCATTGTAGTCAAACACCACAATGGAATACACGACTTGTGAGGAAATACAAGCACACATCATACAATTAGCCTTTATCCTATCCCCATCCCATTCTCTCCCCCTTCCTTGATCCCATGCTTGATTTGGTGATTAACTTTGATATATTTGTTTGCACATATCATGCATTTTAAAGAGATTCCCTCTTCCCCGATGCCATCCCCTCTGATTGGTCACCTTAATTGCTTCTCCATAGGGCCCTTTCTTCAACTAGATCTCCTCCTAGTACACATTTCTTCCTAGTTTTTGCATATTAGGGAAAGCATCTGATTTTTTAATTTTCTGTGATATTTCTCTGTGTATGCTGCATTGCAAGTTCCGATCCCATGTTTGAAGGCCCTGCCACTGGCCTGGGCACCTGGCAAACTCTGATCCCGGCCTTGCTGGCTCCAGCTCCGGCTTTGCCCCATGGCAAGCCCCGATCCCAGCCTCGCTGGCCCTGGCACCAGCCTCACCCCTCGGAAGACTCTGATCCTGGCTTCGGAGGCCCCAGCACTGGCCTTGCTTCATGGCAGGCTCCAATCCCGGCCTTGCTGGCCCCAGCACTGGCCTCACCCCTCAGCATGCTCCAATCCCAGTCTTGGAGGCCCCAGCCCCGGCCTTGCCTCATAGCAGGCTCTAATCCCACGCTGGTCCCAGCTCCGGCCTCACCCCTCGACAGGCTCCGATCCTGGCCTCGGAGACCCCAGCACTGGCCTTGCCTCACAGCAGGCCCCGATCCCGGCCTTGCTGGCCCCGGCACTGACCTTACACTTTGGCAGGCTCTGATCCCAGCCTTGGATGCCTCATCACTGACCTTGGAGGCCTCATCACTGGCCTTGCCTCACGGCAGTCTCTGATCCCGACCTCACTGGCTCCAGCACTGGCCTAACCACTCGGCAGGTTCTTATTCTGGCCTGAGAGGTCCAAGCACCGGTTTTGCCTCATGGCAGGCTCTGATCCCGGCCTCACTGGCGCTGGCATTAGCCTCAATCCCCAGCAGGCTCAAATCCTGGCCTTGAATGGAGGTCCCAGCACCGGCCTTGCCACATGGCAGGCTCCCATCCCAGACTCCCTGGCCCCAGTGCCAGCCTAGTCACCCAGCAGTTTCCTATCCTGGCCTCAGAGCCCCAGGCACCGGCCTTGCTGTGCATTGGGCTCTGGTCTCTGTCACTCTAAGCAGGTCGTCTACAGATGTTCCCATTTTTCTATTTTTTTTTTGTGGTACTGGGGTTCCTGGAAACCCCTCTATCTCCAGGGAGAGACTTCTCTCTCTCTCTCTCTCTCTCTCTCTCTCTCTCTCTCTCTCTCTCTCTCTCAATATATATATGCATATGTTTTTTTTTAAAAACAGGGTCTCTTAAGCCAGTGAGGCTGGCCTTGAACCAGCGTGATCCTTCTCCTTCTGTCTCCGCCTCCCAAGTACGGGGATTACAAGTGTGTGCCACCACACTTGGCATTTTTCCTTTTTTTTTTTTTTAATATGAGAAAGCAGTACATGTCTTTTGCAAAAGTTGGGACCCCAAATACCCAGTGGCAATAAATTTTGTCTTCCCTCCAAAGGCAGAGCTCCATAGCTTCTCTTTGGAAAGCAGGCTCTGCTGTTCCACATCACCCTGGCCTCCCACTCTGTGTAGAGGAGCGTGGTGGCCATGAGGGCTGATGACTCCCAGAACATGCAATGTGTAGGCCCATCCTGGCTATGCGGGGCTCCCTTGGGGGGTGATATCCACCCCCCAAGCCCTTTTGCCACTTAGCATGTTGTCCAGACTTCTCAAGCATGTGTGGCAGGTGCAGTCGATCTACTTTTGGGGACATTTCCTCAAAAGCTCAAGGTGGACTAGATTGTATCTGTCTGCCCCTCCAATTTCTACCTTTGGGGCAATTTCTTCAAAAGATCAAGGTAGGTTGAATGAGTTCTCTGCCTCACCAAAATAATTGCCTCCACCTCTGCTGCCGGCACTAGCACCTGCACCTCTGCGCTGCCCCGCCAGCACTAGCACCTGCACCCTGTGCTTTCCTGCTGCTGCTCTGCCCACACCACCGGTCCATTCGCCGGCACCGCCTTCCTCCTGGTTCTCTGCTGAGCTCCGTCCTTATATGATATGATGTCCAGAATTCTTAAGTATGTGCAGCAGGGGCAGTCCCCCTTCCCGGGTTTTTGTTTTTCTCCAAAAGTTCCAAGTGAATTGGATAGAGTTTGTCTGCATCTCCTGAGTCCTGGTTGCTGCCACCACCATCTTGGCCCCTCTCCAGTATTTTTTTTTAATAATAAGAGAAGACAGTATGTGTGTTTTGAAGAGAATGCAAGATTGAGCATTCAGCAGCAATGGATTTTATCTCCCTTCCAAGAGCGGAGGTCACAGCTTCACGGCGTAGAGCAGGATCTGCTGTTCCGAGCCCACCATGGCCCCCGGCGCAGCACAAAAGAGCCTGGTGGCCAGGTACACTGAGTTCCCCAGGACGCTTGGCTCCCCGCCTGGCACTGCACGGCTCCCTACACCATGCCCGGCTTATTTTTCTTACAAGGTATGTTGTTAAGGTATGTTCCCCAGGATGTGTGGCTGAAGTGGCATTTTCTCTAATCCCTTCTGGGGTGTTCTTCCCAAAATTGCTTTTTTTGCATGGCTGGCACCTCCTTGTCCTCTTGCTTCTAATTCTGCCATTATCCACTCTCTCTCGTGTATTCTAGATAGGAAGTCGTGGCTGGAAGTGTCTACTTAAGTTGTCCCAATCTGATATTAAGCCAAAATCTGGTGTCCAGGGCTTCCCCGAGACATGCTTGTTCTTTTCGGTGGCTGCGATTGCCACTGCGACCATGGCCGCCACCATCTTCCTTCTCCCCAAGAGTGTTTATTTTTCAACTGTCTCTGCTCACTGGACAAGAATCTCCAAATACACTGATTGGTTTTGTTTCTTCATTTGTTTTCTTGTTTGTTTTAGCACCAAAGGAAACCTCCTTCTATGATTATATAAGCAAGATGTCCTGTTCTCAGCTCATTCCTATTCCTGGAGAATTAAAAATTCTGAACTCAATTCAATTGATGCCCATGTTTGGTGGTAGATTGGAGTAGAGAAGTGGTCAAAACTTAGTCTTAGAAACTCCCGGCAAGTGATGTCTGCTGGCCCATATCCATCTCTATGGCCTAGTCTCCTTTTTCTCTGGATTTCTCTGACCCAGAGTTGCTCACCACAATATGCAATCAGGGCTCCATCTCCCTGTCCTGCATGGCATTGCATCAGGGGGAGTGAAAACCAGGCCATTATCATGCAAGGAGCACTGCAGCATCCTGCCTGCCACAAGGGTCAGATTTACTTGTTCTACCTGTCAGTCTTGCCTGCTCTTGTCTCTTTGCTCTGAACTAAATTGTGACCTTCAGAGGCAGAGAGAGACCATGTGCTGTCAAGGAAAGGGCACAGGCTGGAAATTCCAAACCAGAGTTGAGATCTCTTTTTGAGTAGTCCTGGGCAAGCAAGTTACAGAATCTTTTTTTTTGGGGGGGGGCAGTACTTGGAATGGAACCAACGGGCATTCTACCTCCGAGCTACATCCCCAGCCCTAGTTTTTATTCTTTATTTTGAAGCAGGATCTCACTGAGTTTCAAAGGGCCTCCTCACTAAATAGCTGAGGCTGCCCATGAACAGTGATCCTCCCCTCTCAGCCTCCCAAATGCTAGGATTACAAATTGGGATTACAAGCATGCACCACCATGCCTGGCTAAGTTGCAGAATTTTTACAAACCTCAGCTTTCTCTTCTGTAAAATGCAGAATCCCTGCATTGTTGGTTCAGCATTTGAGCTGCTGCAATAATTAAATGTCCTGACAATCATGAGTTCCTTTTTTCCTCTAACATTTCACCTCTGTTTTGGTAGAGCTGCCAGGTGCACCTGAAACCTACAGTTTGGACACCGGAGGAAGGAGCAGGAGCCACAACAGCATGCCTGGAATTCAGGCCTATTCATCCTTTTTACAGTTTCCTTCACACCCTCCTGATTTGTGTCCTGAGAGCCTCTTGGTTGAATTACCACTAGTACGAAAATGTCTCCATAGCAAGCGCTGCTGCCCCTTCCTTCTCTTCCTTTCCCACATCTGAGCAAATATTCCTGTTGTGACTTGTAACAAGGGGCCAGGCAGCCTCTGATTAGGAGGCTTCTTGTCAGAATCCCCTTGAGAAATGGCTTGAGGAGTAGAAATGACCTGCTTTTAACACGGGTGAGTTTCTGAGAGTTGCCTCAAGTCACTGACTACCCCACTGCAGATGGATGGACCTTTCCTAGGAGACAAGGCTGCTGCCCAAGGCCAAGGTAGCCCTGCCTGTGGGGCAGGGATCCCACACCAGGCTGTCTTCATGGGGAGCTAATAAAAATAAGCTCCAGGCTCCAGAAAGTCCATTTCATTGGAAATCTATGTTTTTAACAAGCTCCCCAAGCAGTTCTTCTTATGCAAGCTGAGGTTTGTTCTAAGAGATGAAGAACTAATCGACCTCCGAACTCTCCTGTCTCAATATTTATTAGCTCTACTCAATGAACTATGAGGGAATAGAGGTAATACTTTTGTTTTTAATTGTCTGAATCATCCCTCTCCATATCTTACCTTCTGAGGTGTATCTCCATGGGTTATTTCCCTGAAATCAATCGTTCATGGCATAGGAATCTCGCCACATATTATAGCTAAGCTATCACCATAATGACTGTGACATTCACCTGGCTAGCATGTATTGAATACTGATGGTTTGCCATAGCTACCTTAACATGCTTTGCAGTGGGATTGAGCAGGCATGATTTTTGTCAAGTCTGAACAGAAGCTTTAAATGCCATTGCTAGGTACAACTGAATCTGTTTCTAGTGCCATGGCTTATATAATGATTTTTCCTTCATCCCAGGTTCCAGAATGAGGAAAGACATGGTGCTAAGCCTAGCAGAGCCCAGTTGACCTGCAGACCTCATATCATGTGATGAGGAAATAAATATTTATTGTTGTAAGCTATTGAGATTTTAAAATTTGTTATCCGGCAGCACAGTCTAGGGAAAAGCAATTAAAACACCCACTCTGTGCCTGGTATTATGCTAGAGGATAAAGATGAATAACATAGTCTCCTCCCTCAAGATGGTTCTGTTATCAAAGGGGGAGGATTCAATGATGTTATTCTAATCTACTCTACTCTGCTCATTCTATCTTATCACCCATCCCCTACATTGTTCCAGAAGTCCTTATTTTGGATTTTATACATAGAATGTAAGTACTTAAATGCAATAAGGTATATCAGAAACAGGTAAAAAGGAAAAGGGAAAAAACTAAGAAAAATACATAATCTATGCTTGTCGGTGGATGCAGATTTGATTCTAATCAGCTGGGAGCCAATTCATGAAAGAGCTGATTAGTTCCACAATTCACAAAGCCCATAAAATTAAAAGAAAAGCAATTGTTCCAGAGAGATAGGCCTCTGCGGGATCATAAGATAACAGAGGTGGCTTCGAGAGTCCATGGGATTAAAGCCATTAAAATTTTCTCTTGGCATTATAACTTAGCATTTTCATTTCCAAAATACCATATACAGCCTCAGCTTGATTTGTTTAAATTTCAAAGTGAAAAGAGAGAAAAAAATTTAAATAGAGTAGGAAGAAGACACAGTGTGATAAATCTATAAAGTGCTCTTTGTGGATATAGTAATTCACTAACTTAAAAACACTGAATTTTAAGTATTTGTTTAACTGTTTTTCCCTACAAGTTCTTCTAAGAAAGAGTTTGCCTTGATTTGCTTTCTAGCTCAGTATCTAAAATAAAGCAGTTGAACAAATATTGAATGAAATGAATGACTAGAAATTAGTTTCATTGTTGTCTAGTATTCTACTGTGTATGCTATTGTACATTCATTCTACTGTTAATGGACATTTGGGTTGTTTCTGTCTTGTGAAAAATGAGAAACTATATTACTATGAACATACTTGGACATAAATACCTATTTCTCTAGGAAATAAGCCTAACATGGAATAACTGGGCTTTATGGTATATGAATGTATATGTTATACCTTCCAGTTTACTAGGAGCTACCAGTCTGTTTTCCAAATGCTGATTTTCATTTGCCTTTCCACCAACAGTGTATGAAAGTGTCTAGTGTTCTATGTTTACACAAATACAAATGTAAAGTATTTTCAGATGTGTTGATATATGCCAATTTTGCCATATGTCTCCTTGTGGCTTTAATTTGAATTTCCTGGTTTACTAATGAGGTTAAATATACTTCTGTGTAAAAAATTGTTGATTTTCCTTCCATATGACAAGCCAGTTCAAGGATTTTGTGTATTTAAAAACTTGGGTTGCCTAATGTACATGATGTACATTCAAAAACATATCAAAGTCAATCACTAAGCCAAACATGAGAAGGAGGGATGGTGGAGGGAATGGGGTGGAAATTGGGGGAGGGCTAAATGAGTGATGTGTGTTTGTATGCCTCTACCATCTTGTACTCCATTGAGATGTTTGATTATAATGTGC
This sequence comes from Muscardinus avellanarius, assembly GCF_963383645.1. Taxonomy (NCBI): domain Eukaryota; kingdom Metazoa; phylum Chordata; class Mammalia; order Rodentia; family Gliridae; genus Muscardinus; species Muscardinus avellanarius. Next base: position 134,432,533 of record NC_137787.1, on the reverse strand, counting down.
CAATAAAAAGTTAAAAAATATTACCGGGCGTGGTGGCTTGTAATCCCCGTGCTTGGAAGGCGGAGACAGGAGGATCATTCAGGTTCGAAGCCAGCCATGCTGGCTTAAGAGACCCTGTTTCCAAATTTTAAAAAAAAGTATAAAATAGGTATGGGAGTGTAGCCCGGAGGTAGAAGGGCTTCCAGGAACCCCAGTACCACAAAAAAAAAAAAAAAATTAAAAAATACTTGAGTTGCTGTTCTTTTTCTTATTATAGGAGTTCTTTACATATTCTGAATATTAATCCTTTGTTACATGTGCTGAAAATGTCTTTTACTCTGTTTATCTTTTCACTCCTTTTATGGTTTTTCCATGAAGAAAAATGTTTTAATGTCAAATTTAGCAAGATTTTCCTTCATGGTAAGTGATGTTTTTACCTTTTATGAGTATGTGTGTGCATGTGTGTGCATGTGCGTGCTTGGTGCTGAAGACTGAGCTTTGGGACATTCTACCTCTGAGCTCCACTGGCCCCTTTGTTATTTTTTTTTTATCATCTGGGAAACAGGGTTTCACTAGGCTGCTGAGAGCCTTTTTAAGTTGCTGAGGCTGTCTTCAAACTTGCAATATTTCTGTTTTGCAAGTATTGAGATTTTAGGTGTGTGCTACCATGCCCAATGTGTATCTTATATAAGATATTACTCTCTGTCACAAATCATAAAGATATTTCTCATAGTCTCCTCTAAGAAGCTTTATAACTTTTGTTTTTCATATTTAGGCCCCTAATGCAGTAGGATTAGTATTTTCAATTTGGGGAGGCAGAGGGCAGGTTTCAAAATAATTCATCTTAGTGAAGCAGTATTCTCTAAATGTTCCCATAATACAGCAGTGTCAGAGACACATGCATGCATGTTCATCTACATCAGGGAAGTTAAAGGCCCATAACTGAGTCACTGACTCTAGAGTGACCAACAGGGGGAAGGATGTGTGACATCCCCACTTCCTCTTCTCTCAGGTATTGTAGATAGGGGTGGCACCATGGTGGGAACATAAACAGTCAAGGCATGATACCTGGTCCCATTCTCCAGGCCCAGTCTAAGGGTGGGCAGTGAACATAGGTGATTCGGAGCTGTTGAAGACTGAATAACACATCCCCCAGATGTTCACATCCAGACCACCAGAACCTGTAACTATGTCACTTACAAAGGAGACTTTGCGGGTGGGATTAAATTAAAGATCTTATGGGGAAATGGTCCTGGATTATCTTGGCAGAATGGCAAGTTCTTATAAGAGGGAAGCAAAAGACCAGAGAGGAGAGAATAAGCTACACTGCTGAACTTGAAAATGAAGGAAAGGGCCTGAAGTCAAAGACAACAGAAAGAATCTAAAAACTGGAAAAGACAAAACATCTTGCTTAGCATGTCCAGATAGAATCCAGCCCTTCAGACTGATTCTAGATCTCTGTCTCAGGAACTGTAAGATAATAAATCTGTGCTGCCTTAAGCCACTAAATTTGTGACCATTTGTTAGGAGGGCCCCTCAACTTGTCCTGTATCCCACATGAGTGTCCCACCAAATAAGGTGCCATCTTTATTCTGGTGACCCAGTTTTACAAGATTACTTTGGCTCTGGCCAGTGAAAATGTTTCTCTCACCAGGTACCACTCTTGGAATCTGGCTAGGATAGCCCAAGGACAACTGCATTGGCATACTGGGGAGTGTCTCATGGGGAAGACAATGGCCACCACCCATGCAGGTTTCCCTCTCGGTAAGGGCCCAAACCCAGACATTTCTGCTGACACCTCTTAGTTTCAGGCACTGGAAGAAAAGGAGATCCTAGAAAATTTCAAAGAAGGGTCCCACAAATATAGAGGTCTCATAAGGAACCCTCCTTCCCAAAGCTAAAAGTAGTACTACATATAGATAATGATCCCTGTTTATCCTAAGAATTCATTGCAGGTTTTAAGCCAGGAAGTCACATGATCTATCAGCAAGATCACTCTGGCTGCTGTATGTGGAGAACTGCTTTGGATCTATTGAGAGTAGAAGCAAGGCAATCACATGAAAACACTGTTGCCTGGATACAATGTCTGTGATTGGGATGCTAAAGCAAAGACGGAAAGGAGTAGACATAACAGAGCTGTTTCTAGCAATAGCATGATGTTTGCATTTATATAGTACTTGGTCCATTCTTCTACCTTGTGTTTATATCATCAGAATATGGCATGGAATGAACAAGCCTGGGCCATGCAGATAAACTTAGTTCCAAATACTCACTCCACCTCTTAGTAGTTTGTGAATCTGCACAAATGACTTTCATATCTGCAAATTCCTTATAATTATACTTACTCCCTAATCAATGTAAACATTAGAGAAAATCCTTATGCCTGGGTGTGGCACACAGAATTTTAATAAATGATACTACTTTCTATTTCTATATTCATGTTTTTATCTGCAGTATGTAGTAGAGCAAAAAGATGACTCACAATTATTGTTTATGGAACTGAATTAAATAATACTACTATTTGTTTGGAGAGCAAATGTTCCCTCAGAGAAGCAGTGCTTTAACCCTTTTTGGGACCAGAAAAACTCCTTGAGACTGGGATAAAAATTGCACTTAGTTACTATGCAAAATTTTTAAGTGTAATTTCAGAGATTTCACAACTCCACCTAAACACCTCTATTTACCCTCAATTTAGAGCTACAGAATAAACTCTAACATGTATATCATTGATTTTTCAATGATGCACTTGGAAAAATATCTTAGTTTATAGAGAATGTTATGGTAAGTGAGACCAGTCAATCTCAGAGAGTCAAGAGTTAGGTGTTTTCTCTCATGTGGAAGCTGGAGCCAAAGAAAGAAGTAAAAGGGACTTCAGTCAAATGAGAGAAAGTAGTACAATAGAGGAAAAGGGTTGGGAAGGAGGTGGGGAGGGAGAAAAGGAGGATTGAGGAAGGGAACAGTTTAATTGAGATTACATCTATACAAGGTTTCACTAGCGTGTATGGCGAAAGAGGAAGAGGGCAGGGAGTGGGTATATTGAGGGAAACACAACAAGTGCTCTGTGCATATGTGTTTGTATCATTTTTAATCTCACTATGATATATAATTACATTGCACCAATAAAAGTATAAAAAGGATGTAATTCAATTCCATCTGATCTTTATTTTATAAGTTTTTGAAATTTCAAAGATAAAATCTTAGTTCAGAATCATCTATTTAGCTGTATCTATTGGTTTTATCCCAATAGAAGTTAAGAATTTAAACTTTCCCTTTTTATCCCAAAATTTGATTTAAGAAATAGAGATGAGAGAATTCAAGATCTTCCCTGACTAGGGCCTGTGGGACTGGCTGGAAAGTCACAATCCTGTAGGACTGGAGGCTGCAGGGCCATTCGCCTGTCCTCCAGTGCTGACCTGAGGTCAGGCCCGCCTCCTCCCGATCAGTCGTGATCAATGATGGGTGACTCTAAACTGATTTTGAGTAGCTAAATGCCAAGATAGTTAAAGAGTTTACCAATAACCTGATGACCTTAGAAACACAAATAAAAGTACTGAGCTTGTAGATGCAAAATTGATTTCTGGATGGTTTATTGCATGAGGATTTACTGTGAGAGAGCAAGCTGAAGTTCAGCCCCGAAATAGATAAGGCCTTCGTTCATCTTCTTAGAGAGCCCCAAATGAATTAGGGTGATTGGGAAAATCTGATTATTTTCATTTACATAATTTCAAAAGGTATTTAAATTGCTTTGGACTTGTAAACAATGTAATAGAATTTTTCAGAAAAGGATGTATTTCTTTCATAGATGCAGGACAATGCACAAAAGACTAAGATGTGTGATGGAATAATGTAGAATTAGTGTATAACCCACCCATTATGGGCAGTTTCATCATCTGCCTGACTAGAGGTTCTAAATCAGAATCCTGAGGGGCTCTAGTAACCGAGGATCCTCTTTCCAGAGCCTTCTCCCTTTTCTCCAATCTCTTTCTGTCCTCATTAATTTTAAAGGAATCTAAGCACTATAATCCCCAGGCTCTTGAGGGAATTTATAGATGGGACTAAAACCTAATCCATTTGGGCATAAAGCTAGAAATTACTTTAGTGTTGCAATAGTGTAGACATGCAAAGTTTCCTTAAGATAAATGGAGCTCTTCTATCTCTGCTTTCCCGTAGAATACCCTGCAATGCCCAGACATTTATATAAGGATTTTATACACCTGCACACCATGATGCTAGAGAAGATGGAGAGACTTAACAGAGCATCTGGTTCTTGTATGTGCCAGAAGAGTGTGGTTTCTTTCAGTGTACTTAGGAGATCTATTCTAGCTATAAGCCTCTAACCATCCTTCTAAATTATTCTATAATAATCTCAAAATGCTGGGACATCTTTCATGGATGTTAAATTTTAACCTTATCTTTCAGAAGGTTTCTTTTTTACTAACGAACTTTACTAACCAACTTTCTTGGTCTCTGAATACTTTAAGCACCAACTACACATAACTGAGCAAGATAAAATTTTTTAAATAATATCTTCTTAAATCATAACAAATTTCTTTGGCTTTGATTCTCCTCACAGTGCTAGTGTGTTTGTTTGTTACCAGTTTTTCTCTGCAATAAATCTCAAGACATCTCATATTTTGATTATAAGATGAGAAATACTATTTATTTCTTATATATAAATATAAGAGTTTTAAAGTTAGGAATCTTAAACTAGATTTAGAGTTAAAAAATAAGACAAACAATTATGCCCCTTCAAAAAAATTTAAATGATAGAGAAGATGATTGACTAAAAGAATTGATCCAGGTTAAATCTCTGAGAAGGTTGCATCTGACAAAATGTATTGCTTTGGTGTGTCCAATCATGATTAGTTCCTTTGTTATAGTCCTTGATCAGAATTTAATCTGAAGTTGTGAGGTTAAGAGAAAATATAGAAATCACTTTATGACTGTATTTTGTTTCTTGTATTAGGATATTCAGTTGTGACCTTAGATGTGTTGCCTGCTGTGATGGGGCTGCAGGGGACTGGGCCAGCAAAAACAGATTTTAGAATTTGTCTTCCACCCCAGTCAGAGTGGCAAGCATAGAGAAATCAAATAACAAATGCTGGTGAGAATGTGGGGAAAGAGGAACTCTTTTACAGTGTTGGTTGGAGTGCAGAGTAGTTCAGCCCCTATGGAGATCTGTATGGAGATTCATTAGAAAACTGGGAATAGATCCACCATGTGATCCAGCTCTACCACTCCTGGGTATTTTTCCAAAGGGGTTGAAATCAGAGAACTACAGCAACATATGCATACCTATTTTCATAGCAGCACAATTCCTAATAGTCAAAATATGGAACCAACCCAGGTCCCCATCAACATATGAATGGATTGCAAAATTATGGGAAATACACACAATGGAATTCTATTCAGCTATAAAGAAGAACAAAATCATGTCATTTGCAAGAAGATGGAAAGTCCTGGACAGCATTATGTTGAGATCAGCCAAGCACAGAAAGAGAAGAGACATATCTTTCCTCTAATATGCTCAAACTAGGGAGCATAGGGGATACCAGAGAGACTCCAGATAATGGAAGGGAAATCTCAGCAAAGTTTGAATGGAAAGATAGGAAAGGAAGAAGGCTAAACTTGATTAATAAGGGTCTACATCCGAATATGTGTAAAAGTATGAATATAGCATAGTTACCCTGGACAATCATTGGTGGGAGTTGGGGGAGGGAAAACGGGGGTGGGAGGAGAGGGCACCAAATACAATTTAAATGTATACCGTTTATTTTCAATAAATAATATGTATAATAAAAAAAGAATTTGTCTTTAGACCCATTGGCTGTTGCTCTCCCTTCTATTACAAAGAACTGCATGGATTTTTCTTAGCTGCAGTTTACTTTAGTTTATAGATTTGTGATGAGAATGAAGGTGTCAGAAAAAGATTATCTTTGTGGCTGAAACATAAGCAGAGATCTGAAGAAAGGAAGGATGCAAAAAGGATTTTGTAGACTCAAGCTTAAAATCCGAGGTATAGATCTTGCCATTCTGTTCACTGTTTTTTAAGGTCAGATATAAAAGAAAAGAGCCTATCAATGTTCTGATCAATAATTGACTTTACTGGACATTTTCTTACTTTTTATAAAATCTGTACAAGGAAGGATTGAGAAGTGAGTTGGAAAGAAAAAATTATAAATATACTATAAAATAATATGTATGATATATTACTGTATAATTATTGTCACATTATTATATGTAAGATCATTATTAAAATAACTTTTTATTCTCTCTACTGTATTTTAATTTTAATTTAATTTATTTTATTTTTATAACATAGGCACTATCTCACGTACCCAACTCTCTTCTTACAGTGAGAACAATTATATCTACTCTCTTAGCCATTTTGAGGAATATAATACATTATTATTAATTGTAGTCATCTTGTTGTGATAGATCTCTTAAAATTATTCTCCCCCCAAAAAAAAAAAATTAATACAATTCACATTTGCCGGGCATGGTGGCTCACGCTTGTAATCCCCGTGCTTGGGAGGCAGAGACAGGAGGATTGCGCAGGTTCAAAGCCAGCCATGTGTGCTGGCTTAGGAGACCCTGTTTCCAAATAAAAATGTAAAAATAGGTCTGGGAGTGTAGCCTGGAGGTAGAAGGGCTTCCAGGAACCCCAGTACCACCAAAAAAATATTCTCCCATCTAAATAAAAGCTTGTACACTTTGACCAGTATCAAATTGTCTCCCTAGTAGTCCCTGGTAACCACCATTATACTCTATGCTTCTTTAACTTTTTTTAGATTCCTCATACATGTGAGATGAGATCAGGCAGTATTTGTCTTTCTGTGTTGGTTTATTTCACTTAGTAAATGTCCTATGGGTTCAGCCATGTTACAAATGAAAGGATTTCCTTTGTTTTAAAGGGAGGGTAGTATTCCATTGTATATTTTAAAAATCTATTCATCAGTTGATGAATAGGTTGACTCCATATTTTGGGAATTGTAAATAAAGGTACAATGACCATAGGAGGGCAGGTATCTCTTCTACATAATGACTTTATATTCTATGGATATGTATCCAGAAGTAAGGTTGCTGGATCATATGGTAGTCCTATTTTTAATTTTCAGAGGAACCTCCATACTGTTTTCATAATGACTATACTAATTGAAATTCCTACCAATAGTGTACAAGAATTTGCTTTTCTATATATCCTTGACAAGACTTGTGATCTTTTATCTTTTTTAAATTTTTATTGGTGCATTATATTCATACATCATATTGGGGTAAAAAACTCTTGTGTGTACAGACATGTACACATCACTGATTTAACCCCTACCCAATTCCCACCCCATTCCCTCCCCGTCCCTCCCTCCCTTGCTCGGCTTAGTGGTTGACTTTGATATGTTTAAGTACATTGTGTGTTTTAGAGATTTTCCTCTTCCCCCCTCCTTTCTCTTCCTTTAGGTTGTCTTGTTTGCTCCTCTATAGGATTTCCTTTTTCATCTAGAGTTCCTCCTATGACCCATTTCTCCCTAACTCTCATATTAGGGAAAGCATCTGATTTCTTATTTTTTGTGACTGACTAATCTCACTTGCATAATGTCCTCCAATTCCATCCATTTCCCTGAAAATGATGTAAATGAGTTTTTTTGATGGCTGAGTAAAATTTCATTGTGTACATATCCCACAGTTTTGTAATCCGTTCATCTGTTGATGGACATCTTGGCTGGTTCCATAGTTTGGCTATGGTGAATTGTGCAGCTATGAACATAGATACACATGCATTAATTTGGTAGTTTGGTTTCTTTTCTTTTGGGTAGATACCTAGAAGTGGTATTGCTGGATCAAATGGTAGATTTGTTCCCATTCTTCTGAGGATTCTCCATATTGTTTTCCAAAGTGGTTGCACTAATTTGCAATCCCACCAACAATGTCTTAGAGTTCCCACTTCTCCACATCCTCACCAGCATCTATTGTTGTTTGTGTTTTGAATGATTGCCATTCTAGTTGGAGTTAGGTGAAATCTCAGGGTAGTTTTGATTTGCATCTCTCTGATTGCCAGTGATGTTGAGCATTTTTTCATGCATTTATTGGCCATTTGAATTTCTTCTTTTGTGAAGTGTCTATTTAGTTCATTTGCCCATTTTGTTATTGGATGCTTTGTTTTCTTAGTGTTGAGCTTCTTGAGTTCTCTGTATATTCTAGATATTAGTCCTCTATCAGTGGTGTAGGTGGCAAAAATCTTTTCCATTCTGTTGGCTCTCGATTGAGGTTCTTGACAATTTCCTTTGCTGAACACAAGCTCTTCATTTTCATGCAATTACATGTATTGATTCACCTTTTAATTTGTTGTGCCTTTGGGGTCTTGTTGAGAAAGTGTTTATCTGTGCCTATGTGTTGCAGTGTTGGACCTATGCCCTCTTCAAGGAGCTTCAAGGTCTCTGGTTTGATTTCCAAGTCTTTGATCCATCTTGAGTTGACTTTTCTGCAGGGTAAGAAAGTGGAATTAATTTCCAATTTTCTGCATATGGTTAACCAGTTTTGCCAACACCATTTGTTGAAGAGGCTATCTTTTTTCCCCTATCTTTTTTGGCCCTTTTGTCAAAAATCAATTGGCTGAAAGTGTGTGGACTTGTTTCTGGGTCTTCTATTCTGCTCCATTGGTCTATGTATCTGTTTTTTTTTTTTTTTTTGCCAGTACCATGCTGTTTTCATTACAATGGCTTTGTAGTATAGTTTAACGTCAGGTATTGTGATTCCTCCTGCGTGGTTTTTGTTGCTGAGAACTACATTGGCTATTCTAGGCTTTTTGTTATTCCAGGTAAATTTAAGAACTGATTTTTCTGTGTCTATGAGAAATGATCTTGGTAGTTTAATGGGCATTGCGTTAAATCTGTAGATCACTTTTGGAAGGATGGCCAGTTTAATGATATTTATTCTGCCAATCCATGAACATGGAAGATCCTTCCATCTTCTAAGATCTTCTTCTATTACTTTTTTCAGTGTTTTATAATTTTCTTTATAGAGATCTTTTACCTCCTTGGTCAAATTTATTCCTAAGTATTTTATTTTTTTGTGGGAGATCCTGAGTGGAAGTATTTTCTGAATTTCTTTTTCAGTGGATTTATGGTTGGTGTACAGGAAAGCTTCTGATTTTTTAAGATTGATTTTGTATCCAGATACTTTGCTGAATTTGTTGATTAGTTCTATAAGCCTTTTGGTTGAGTTTGTTGGGTTTTCTAAATATAGTATCATGTCATCTGCAAATAGTAAAAGTTTGAGTTCTTATTTTCCTATTTGTACTCCTTTGATTTCTTTTTCTTGCCTTATTGCTCTGACTAGAGTCTCTAGTACTATATTGAAGAGAAGTGGTGATAATGGACATCTTTGTCTTGTTCTGATTTTTAGGGGGAATTCTTGAAGTTTACCCCCATTTAATATGATGTTGGCAGTGGGCTTATTTTAGATTGCCTTAATAATGTTGAGATATGTCCCTTCTATTCCAATTCTCTGCAGTGTTTTTATCATAAATGGATGTTGAATTTTATCAAAAGCTCTTTATTGCTGTTTCAATCTCTTTGATTGTTATTGGTTTGTTTAAATGTTCTATATATTCTTGACTCAGTTTAGGAAGGTTGTATTTATCTAGGAAGTTGTCGATTTCCTCCAGATATTCCATTTTGTTGGAGTATAGTTTTTCAAAGTAGTCTCTGATAATCCTCTGGATTTCTGCACTGTCAGTAGTAATTTCTCTTTTTTCATCCCTTATCTTCATAATTTGGGTTGATTCTCTTTTTTTTTTTAGTTAGGTTGGCTAGTGGTTTATCAATCTTGTTAATTTTTTCAAGAAACCAGCTTTTTGTTTTGTTGATTTTCTGTATTGTTTTTTATTCTCTATTTTGTTCATTTCTGTTCTAATTTTAATAATTTCCTGTCTTCTGCTGGCTTTGGGGTTCAATTTTTTCTGCTTTTCAAGGGATTTGAGGTGCATCATTAGGTAATTTATTGGAAGATTTTCTGTTTTTCTTATGTGAGCACTTAGTGCTATAAATTTCTCTCTTAATACTGCTTTCAAAGTGTCCCAGAGGTTTTGATATGTTGTATCTTTATTTTCATTTGTTTCTAGAAATTTCTTGATTTCACCTCTTACATCTTTTATAATCCATTCTTCATTCAGAAGTGTGGTGATCAGTCTCCACATGTTTATGTTGTTTCTGTGGGTCTTCTTATAGTTGATTTCTAGTTTCATTCCATTATGATCTGAAATTACACAGGGAAATATGTAACATTTTTTAAATTTGCTACTGCTCATTTTGTGTCCCAGGATGTGATTTATTTTGGAGAAGGTTCTGTGATCAGCTAAGAAAAATGTAAACTCTGCTGTATTTGGGTGAAATATTATATATGTGTCTAACAGGTCCATTTGGTTAATGGTGTTCTTTAGTTCTGAGGCATCTTTACTGACCCTTTGTCTGGAAGATCAGTCTAGTGTTGTGAGAGGTGTGTTGAAGTCTCCCAGTATTATTGTGTTGGGCTTTATGTGTGACTTCATGTCACAAAGAGTTTGATTTATGAAAGTAGCTGCCCCTATGTTTGGGGCATAGATGTTGATTATTGTTATTTCCTCTTGCTGTATTATTCCTTTTACCAGTAAAATATGACACTCTTTGTCTCTTCTAATAGTTTGGGTTTGAAGTCTAACTTGTCTGATAATCATAGTTGCTACTTCTGCTTGTCTTTGAGTTCCATTAGCTTGGATTACCTTGCTCCAGCCCTTTACCTGAGTTTGTTCCTATCTTTACTTGTAAGGTGTGTTTCTTGTAAGCAGCAGATGGATGGATTCTGGTTTTTAATCCATTTTGCCACTTTATGTCTTTTTATTGGGGAGTTGAGGCCGTTTACATTCAGTGTGATTATAGAGAGATAATTTTTAATTCCTAACATATTAAGATTTTATTTGTTTGAGATACTGTTTATTCTTCTTTGCTTAGTTGTATGCTGGATGGGAAATCTTGTTTCTTTGGTTCTGGCGTGTATTACCTATTTCTTCTTTGCAGTTAATCTCCTTGAGTATTTTCTCTAGCGCTGGTTTTGAAGACATAAATTCATTCAGTTTCTATTTGTCATGGAAGCTTCTTAGTTCCCCATCTAATTTGATAGATAGTTTTGCTGGGTAGAAAATTTTTGGCTGGAAGTTGTTTTCTTTCAGAGTTTGGAATATGTTACTCCATGCCCTTCTGGCTTTCATGACTTGGTGTGGGAAGTCTGGAGTGATTCTAATTGGTTTGCCTCTGAATGTCACTTGGCCTTTTGTTTTTGTTGCCTTTAAGATTCTCTGCTTGGTGTCCACATTGGTCATTTTGACAATTATGTGGCGTGGGGATCCTCTTCTCCAGTCCTGTCTAAAAGGAGTTCTATAAGTTTCCTGGACCTGTGTATTGACCTCTTGCTCTATGTTTGGAAAATTTTCTGCTATTACTTCCTTGCAGAGATTGTTGATCCCTTTGGTTTCACCTTCTTTTCCCTCTTCTATTCCAGTTATTCTTAGGTTAGCTCTCTTAAAATGGGCCTGTATTTCTTCAATGTCAGATTCCTGCTGTCGGATATTTTTTTCCTAGATTAGAAACTATGCATTCATTTTTGGATTGATCATCTTCTAAGAGCGAGATTCTATTCTCCATATGGTCTAATCGGTTGTTTGTACTTTGAATTGAGGCCTTTACTTCATTAATTGCATAGTTTATCTCTTTTTGGCTCTCTCTGAATTCTTTTCGAAACACCTCTTATTTCTACAGTTATTTTCCTGATTTGATCTTCTAGAGACCTCTGAATTTCTGTTTTATTGGGTTCTGATGTTGTGGGGTTGTGGGCATTCATTGCTCCATTGTTATTCCTCTTTCCCATTATTTTGGAAGTTTGTGCCTTCTCTGGGTTCTTCCCTGGGTCACTACGACTTCACTTAGGGTGCTCTGGATCTTGAGTCTGTTGTATCTCAGTCACCACTACTCATTTACTGGGTTGTATTGCAAAGTCTCAGACCCAGGGAGTCAATGGAGGCTGCTTGAGACCATGGGGGTGGGTGCCAGCCTTGGTGTTCTCCTGCAGGGAGTTGTGACTGTGGTGTGATACCTCCACCACCACCACTCCCCCACTGGGCTGCACTGCTAAAATCTCCGACCCAGGAAGACTATCTGCACAAGTCCCTGGGAATGCAGTACTGGGATTTCTCCTCTAGGGGCCACATTTGACTCAAGTTTTTTGAGCACGCTGATGGAGCTGTTGTGGACTCGATGAATTGCCTGCTGCCACTGCTGTCAGTATTGTACCGCTGTCACGACCTTGGCCGTGAGGCTGGAGTATTTCTTCTCCGGTTTTGAGCTCTGCTCTGAGTCCCTGTAGGGTGTGCTCAGCTCGCTGTCCTCCCCTCCTCTCTGGAGCCTGGTGGGTTGTTGAGTGCATTGGTCTGAAGCTGTCCGGTGAATTCACCGCTGCTGCCGGCAGTAAGGTGCTGCTGCTGCATCCTCGACTGTAAGGCCGGCTGTCAGATTCTGAGCTCTGTTCTGAGTCCCCCTCCTCTCTGGAGCCTGGTGGGTTGTTGCTGGAGCCGTCAGGTGAACTCGCTGCTGCCGCTGTCAGTAAGGTGCTGCTGCCACATCCTCGGCTGTGAGGCCGGTGTATCTCCTGTCAGGTTCTGAGCTCTGTTCTTAGTCCCCCTCCTCTCTGGAGCCTGGTGCTGTGAGGAAAGATGGCGTCCATGCGGCTCCACACCCTGGCTCTGGCCACAGCACTGCGGGCTGGTTTCTTTCTGGTGTCCCGTTTTTCCAGCTCTCTTTTTCTCTGTCCCTTGTATTTACAGTTTTTGTTTCTCTGCTGATGGTGTTTGCTGGCTATTAAAGGTGCTGATTTTGCGGTAATAGAGATCGATTGTTAGTGGGACCCGTAAGCCTCGGTTTTCTCCGTCGCCATCTTCCTGGAACTGATCTTTTATCATTTTAATAATGGTTATTAAGTCATGTATAAGTTGATATCTTATTTTGGTTTAAATATGTATTTCCCAGACAATTAATTATGATCAGCATTTTTTTCATATACCCATTGGCTATTAGTATGTCTTCTTTTGAGAAATGTGTATTCAAGTCTTCACTTATTTTCTTTCTTTCTTTCTTTCTTTCTTTCTTTCTTTCTTTCTTTCTTTCTTTCTTTCTTTCTTTCTTTCTTTCTTTCTTTCTGTGGTACTGGGGATGGAACCCAGGCGCCTTCTACCTCCAGGCTACACTCCCAGACCTATTTTATATTTTATTTGGAAGCAGGGTCTCTTAAGTCAGCTAAGGCTGGTTTCAAACCTGTGCAATCCTCCTGTCTCAGCCTCCCAAGTGTGGGGATTACAAGCATGCACCACCACGACACTTCACTTATTTTTTATTTTATTTTATTTTATTTTTGGTGGTACTGGGGTTCCTAGAAGCCCTTCTACCTCCGGGCTACACTCCCAGACCTATTTTTATACTTTTTATTTGGAAACAGGGTCTCTTAAGCCAGCGCGGCTGGCTTCGAGCCAGTTCGATCCTCCTGCCTCAGCCTCCCAAGCGTGGGGATTTCAAGCGTGCGCCACCATGCTGGGCTTCACTTATTTTTTAATCATGTTATCTTTTTTCCTATTGAGTTGCTTGAGTTCTTTAAATATTTCAGATATTAATTCCTTATCAGATTATGACCTTGCAAGATTATTCCTTGCAGATTATGACCTGCATTTTTTTTCTTCCATTCCGTAGATTGTTTCCTTTTGTATTATTCAGCTTTTCATCACAGTAAAGAAATACCTGACAGACTACATATGCAGTAAAGAGAGATTTTGAGTAATGGTTCTGGATGTTCAAGTACAAAATTGGGCAGCAGCATTGCTTTTGGACCCTGATAAAGGCAGAACATTATTGGCATGCCCTCAGGGACCTACAGACATTTCACATTTCACTAGGCTCCACTTTTAAAAAGTCCACAGTACCTCCCAGTATCAGCACTCTGGAGAAAAAGTTTTACCTATGAACCTTTGATGGACACTCATCCAAGCAATAGTACCTTTGCTGTGCAAAACTTTTTGGTTTGATGTAGTATCATTCACTTTTTTTTCCCCCCCCTGTTTGGAGAATCATCAAAACACTCATTCTCCAGCTCAGTGTCATAGAGGATCTCACCCTGCTTTCTTCTATCATTTTATAGCTTTATGTCTTACATTTAAGTCTTTAATCCTTTTTTATGGTGTGACATAAGGATGTAATTTCATTCTTCTGCTTGTAGATATTCAGTTTTTCCAATGACATTTATTAAGAGACTGTTTTTTTTTTCCACTGTTGTGTGTTCTTGGCATCTTTGTTGAAAATCAATTGACCATAAATGTGTAGATTTATTTCTTTCTCTCCATTCTATTCCATTTGTTTATATGGCTGCTTTGATGTCAGTGCCATACTATGTGGATTACTATAGCTTTGTGGTATACTTTGAACTCGGAGTATGTTGCTTCCGGTGTTGTTCTTTTTGCTTAAGATTGCTTTTTTCTTTTAAATTGAACACAAAGGGTATTCAGCTTCTTGGTAAGCATGAAGCTAATGAGCACAAAAGATTTATTACCCATGGCAAGTAAAAAGAGCTCTGAGTTATCTGCAAAGCAGTGCTCTTCCTTAAGCATGAAATCAAGAAAATTTCTAGGAGCCCATATATATTCACTTTAGAGGTAGGAACCTTCTTCTCTTCTTCTTCCTTCTTCATTTATTTATTTCTTAGTGCCTAACACTTTGGCGATTTGGGATCTTTTGTAGTCAATTCTCTGTAAGTATTTTATTGACAATTGCCAAGCTTGTTCAATGTTTCTTATTTAGTATTGTCCTTTTTCCAGTATACAAATTATTCCATAAATTCTAAGATATATTTTCTTAGTATGTGGGGTTGGATATTAAACATCACAGTTTACACTCTCTTTGTATTTCTAGTGGAATGGCATTTTACATAAGCTAACTGATGACCTTTGAAGACAATGGGGGTGTAAAGAGAAGTCTATGCTATGAAATGAGAGCCACTTAGCTTTCTCATTAGGTTCTTGATCTTTACTATCATTAACCTCTATAAGTTCTTGTTCTCTCTATCATTGCAATGTTGCAAATTACAAAAAATGGTTGATTCTCTGTCACTTAAGCAATGCAGCCTCATTCATTTTGTCATTGAATTTTTTCCTCTAGTTGCATAACCACAATTGCCAGAGCTATAGTAGCCATTTTGTTAATATTCTTCAGCTATAGGTTTCAAAAATAAAAAATAAAAAACCATTGACCATTTTTAGTTCTCTGAGTTAACCTTCTTCCTCTGGGAGGGGATTCACCCTTCTTTATCTGTCATCCTCTAAAAGAGAACAAAATGGCAAAATATTTTTAATCCTACAACCTGGTTATTAAACAGAACTTATCATGCACAGTAGTGACTTTCTATATCTCAGAGATTCTTGTGATCACCTCACTACAATATCTGACTCATCTCCCTTCCCCACAAGTCAGGAATGTAGTCAGACTCTCCTGGAACTTGGTTATGACCTGAGGGAGGTGTGTTTGGGTTCAAGGTGAAAGGAGAATTGTCAAGCTTTTATCTTGAAAATTCAGTTCTCTCTAGTGTTATTATGGGTCACACAAATCATCAGGTCAGTACATCTGTGTGTGTGTGTGTGTGTGTGTGTGTGTGTGTGTGTGTGTGTGTGTTTGTGGTACTGGGGTTCCTGGAAGCCCTTCTACCTCTGGGCTACACTCCCAGACCTATTTTTACATTTTTATTTGGAAACAGGGTCTCCTAAGCCAGCACGTGCGGCTGGCTTTGAACCTGTGCGATCCTCCTGTCTCCGCCTCCCAAGTGCGGGGATTACAAGTGTGTGCCACGACGCCCGGCTGTGTGTGTTTTTTTTAATGCTTATTATTTGGGTATTGAGAAGATGTTGGAAAAATGATGGGTAATATAACAAATTTCTCTTTTTTTCTGCTGTCTGCAATTGTAATTTTCTGAATTCAGGTTGCCCATGTTAATATTTTACATCTTATGCATCTTTCATTCTCTGGAGATAATGTGTTGTCATGAAAATGTGGAGAATTGACTTTTATTACTGAGCTTCTATTGTATTTATCCTTCTCCTTAAGCAAATAAAAATCTTTTGTCATTTGCATTGCCATAAACAGGGAGATCTGGTTAAATTGTGCACACACTAAACTGTAGGAATCAGCTTGTCCATGGAATAATTGACTGAATTTCAAAGACACACAGAGATAGATGAGATTATGACAACTGAGTGACCACTGTTCAATCTATCATTTTCTCTATTCTGGTGCTTTGACTGCAGCTTTGTTCATCCTGAAGATATTGCACCTCCCACTGTGAGCCTCTCCTGGAAAGAGATAGTCAACAATTACTCCAAAAGCATGCTTTTTAAATGCAAACCAACTACTGGGGAGACTAGACTCTTAACTACCTCCTTTATCTCACATGCCAGGCCAATACTCACCAGTACTAATCAGCCCAGGACCAGGCACCAGACTAAGAGGGGGATCTTTAGTCCCAGAGCCCATTGAAAATATACAAACCAGCAGCCTCCATACTCAGCCTCTCCAGTCCTTCTCATGGAAACTGAGGTAAAGTCTCTTGCTCCTAGTTCCTCCCTTCCCTCTGACCTTAGCTCACCCTGGTGTTTCCTTGTATGACTTCCTGTAGTATGCTGTGCCTCATCCTCTTAGAATCTATGAATAGAACAAACTATCTTTTCAATAGCAATCAATTCCTGATCTGTTGACTTTATTCATCTTCTCTTTGCCTTCCTTCTTCTTTTCTTCCCTCCCTCCCTTGCTTCCTTCCTCTCTCTCTCTTCCCATGCTGGGGATTGAAACCAGCATCTTATGATTCTAGGCAAGCACTCTATCACTGAGCTATACCTTCAGCTCTTCAATTTTTTATTAATACCCTACAAAACACCCATAGATTATCTATGTACTTGATGTAACATGTCACTGTGTGCGTTCAAGATACTTCTAGGTGTTTCTGTAGTAACAGTTTTTACATACATTAGAAAAATTTAAATTATACATTTCAGGACATAATATTCTTTGACTCCTTCAATAGCTTAAAGAAAATAAGTTTTCACGAAAATATTTGGAAGGCTGAATGTATTTAATGTTAAAGTCCTAGGGAGTTTGGTGAACTATATATATCTTGTTTTCCCTTTCTTTTCTACAATTTTTGAACTCTATCATTATTCACCTGGTGCTCAGCACTACCAGGATTACTGGTATTAAGTAGATGATAGCTCAATCTGCATTAAGATTTTGATTTCATTTGTGCACCAGATAAAAGCCATTCCTGACTGTGCAAAGTTTAAAAGCTTTACAAGGAAGAAATGGATTAGGTAAGCTAAAGCTGAAAGCATTACCACAAAACCTTTCTAATTAAGGTTTATACAGAAAAAATGTGAGATAACTCCAACCTACTTTTTTCTGCTCTCCTCCGCAAACACTCATAATAATAGAATAATGACAGGTTTCAGGATAAGAAAACTGGAACATATGAAGGGCCTGATTTTTTTTCTTTTACTTCAGAACTAAAAAATTAATATAGGGTCCAAGTTTCAAACAATGAAATTTTATATTAGTTGCACTAAATAAAGTTAATACTTTATTATAAAAGGAAAGAAAATAATACAAATCTACCATGAACAGAGTTCACCCACCGAGCTTTACAATGCCTGAGTCACAAACATAAAGACCACAAGCTTTCTTGCACCCCTTCCTTGTGGTTCCTCCGGCCTCTAGTTTCACCAGAAGGTACAGTAAAGGCAACCTGCCCTGCTGTGAACAATCAAGTGTACTGATTGTACAGAAAATGGCTGGAAAAATGTGCTCAATCTACTAAAAATGTACCTGAAAATGACCATTAGGAATCTAAACAGAGTGAATGGAATGAACAGTGAGATACTGTTTCACCTTACAATGGGCAAAGATCTTTAAATGCTTAGTGCTTTTAAGAAATGAGGGCTTTTAAGTCATTTTATGAATGTATACATCTATACCACCTTCTGAAAAGCAATTTGACAATAGAACAAAGGTTCTCATATGCCTAGCATGGTGGCACTGTCTGTAATCTCAGTATTTGTTGGCTGAGACAGAGGATTGCAGGTTTGAGGCCAGCCTCATCAACTTAGTGAGACTCTCTGGGTGTGGCGGCACATGCTTGTAGTCAAAGCATTCGGGAGGCTGACACAGGAGGATCGCAGTTTGCCTCAGCTACTTAGGGAGACCCTTCGCAACTCAGGGAGATCCTGTTTCAAAATAAAAAACAAAACAAAACAGGGCTAAGGGTATAACTTAAAGGTAGAATGCCCCTGGTTTCCATCCCCAGTACTGTTAAAAAAAAAATGAAGAGGGTTGGGGGTGTAGGGTATAGCTCAGAGGTAGAATTCCCCTAATAACACACACACACACACACACACACACACACACACACACACACTCACACACTGCTCTTCTGACTTCCCCGTAACCAACTGGCCAGCTGCCTACTTCTTGCAGAATACCTGGGGCCCGTTTCCTGAGTTCACATTCTCACTTCCACTTGCTAACTTGTATGCTCAGCAGGAACCAGTTGTATTTCTTCCAAAATCTTTCCATGAGGATGTTATCGGTGATTCATGATTTCATTAAATGTTATAAAATCTCTATTGAATGTGAGGATGAATTTTAATAAGGCACTTATTCCTCTGTGAAAACTCAACTAAATGTGTTGGAAAGATTAAATAAAATTTGCTCACTAAAAAGCATTGTTGAATAACATTTCATTTACTAGATATATACAACAATATGTTACCCATTCACATACTGATATATAATTGGGTCATTTCCGGGTTTCGATATTATAAATGAAATTGTAATAAATATTTGTATGTGAGTCTTTGTATGCACATTTGTGTATTCTTACCTCATTTTCAGTCTCAAGGATTGATCATGTCATAAATAGTCTAATAAGCTTTTGATCTATTAATTGGAGCTTTTTATAACCTAAAAAATTAAAGGGAATGTTTCTATCTCTTTTCTGCAGTCTTACGCCTCTTGTGTTTCAGTGACTACTATGACTCAGTGTCCTTCAACTTTCTTAATTCCTTATGTTATGATATATGCACAAAACACCAACTGAAGGTCCAAAAGCATCCTTCCAAGGCTGGCGAGTGTAAGGGCCCTCAGCTAGCATGTACAAGGTACTGCGTCAATCAACAGCAGTGGCAAGAATAAAAGGCATCCAGTCATTTAAAAAAATGGATTGTTAGGCCTGGGAATGTAGCTCAGTGGTAAAGCATTTGCCTATTATGTGTGAGGCTTTGAATTTGATCCCCAGTAAACACACACACACACACACACACACACACACACACACACAGTATTGTATGTGTCAAAATTATGATCGGTTGCTAAATGCTACCTGTGTATGAACTAAACTTCAAACATTTGTGCTTCAGGTGACTATACATCAATCTTCATTACTTACCACCTTCTAGAGACAACTAATCACATAGCATTAAAAACAACCATACCGGTGGCAACAGCGCCATATTGCCACCGGCAGCAGCAGCAGTGAATTCACCGAGTCCAGTACAGCTACATCTGTGTACTCAAGAACAGTGAGTCAAATTGCGGGCCACAGAGGAAAATCCCAGTACTGTACTCCCTGGGACTTGACCCAGTGGGGGATGGGCGGTGGCAGAGATATCACACCATAGGAGAACGTGCAACCGGGCACCCCCCATAATCTAAAGCAGCCTCTATCGACTCCCTGGGTCGGAGACTCTGTGATACAACCCAGTAAAGGAGTAGTGGGGTCTGAGATACCACAGACTCGAGATCCAGAGCACCTTAAGCGAAGTCATAGTGACCCAAGGGAAGAACCCAGAGAAGGCACAAACTTCCGAAATCATGGGAAAGAGGAATAACACTGGAGCAATGAATGCCCACAACCCCACAACATCAGAACACGATAAAACAGAAAATCAGAGGTTTCTAGAAGATCAAATCAGGAAAATAACTGTAGAAATAATAGAGGTGCTTCGAAAAGAATTCAGAGAGAGCCAAAAAGAGATAAACGATGCAATTAATGAAGTAAAGGCCTCAATTCAAAGCACAAACAACCGATTAGACCACATGGAGAACAGAATCTCGCTCTTAGAAGATGATCATTCCAAAAATGAACACATAGTTTCTAATCTAGAAAAAAATATCCAACAGCAGGAATCTGACATTGAAGAAATATGGGCCCATTTTAAGAGAGCTAACCTAAGAATAATTGGAATAGAGGAGGGAAAAGAAAGTGAAACCAAAGGGATCAACAATCTCTTCAAGGAAGTAATAGCAGAAAATTTTCCAAACATAGAGCAAGAGGTTGATACACAGATCCAGGAAACTTATAAAACTCCCTTTAGACAGGATCGGAGAAGAGGATCCCCACGCCACATAATTGTCAAAATGACCAATATGGAAGTCAAGCAGAGAATCTTAAAGGCAACAAAAACAAAGGGCCAAGTGACATTCAGAGGCAAACCAATTAGAATCACTCCAGACTTCCCAAACCAAGTCATGAGAGCCAGAAGGGCTTGGAGTAACATATTCCAAAGTCTGAAAGAACACAACTTCCAGCCAAAACTTTCCTACCCAGCAAAACTTTCTATCAAATTAGATGGAAAAATGAGAAGCTTCCATGACAAATAGAAACTGAAGGAATTTATGTCTTCAAAACCAGCGCTAGAGAAAATACTCAAAGAGATTAACTACAAAGAAGAAATAGGTAACACACACCAGAACCAGAGAAACAAGATTTTCCATCCAACAGACAACTAAGATTGGTTATCTGTGGAGATTCATTATTTATGTTAGTCTGTTACCTATCTCTAAATTGTATTGTTTGCCTTTATAGTTGTTAATTTTTAGGATGTCTAGTTGGAATATTAATATACCTTCAGATATAGCATTTGGAAATATTTTATCCCATTCTATTAGTAACTTTTAACTCTGTTTACATTGTCTTTGGATATACAATTTTTTTATTTTTTATTTTTTAGGGAGTTTGTATACTCTTCTGTTGCCTGTGCCATTGAAATCATATCCAAGAAATCACTGCCAATTTCAATGTTGTGAGGTTTTATGACCCAGATTTTCTTCTAAAAGTTTATAGTCTTAAGATTTATATTTAGGTCTTTTATCTATTTTGAGTTAATACTTGTATATGGGATTAGGTAAGGGTCCAATTTTATTCTTTTCCATGTAATTATTATTTTTCAACAATATTTAGTTAAAAGATTATTATTTCCACCACCAAATGTTTGTGGAAACCTTGTCAAAAATAATTGACAATATATGGAAGAATTTATCTCTAGGCTTTTATTTAACTCTAATGGTTTATATATTTGCCTTTAGAACAGTACTACACTGTTTCAATTATTGTAGCTTTATATGGTTTGAAATCAGAAAATATAGACTTCCGGGAAGATGGCGACCGAGAAAAGCGGGGCTTAAGAGCCCCGCTAACAACAAATATCCATTACCACAAAATCAGCGCCTTTCAAAGCCAGAAAACAACATCACCTGAGAAACAAAAAAAATCACCAGGCTCCAGAGAGAAAGCGAACTGAGAACAGAGCCACAGAGGAGATCCTCACGCCCGAGGACGCAGCAGACGTGGCAGCAGCGCCATACTGCCGGCGAATTCACGGGACGGCCACAGCAAGCCGAGGGGAGCTGCTGCGGAACAGCCAGGCGGGATTTCTCGGCGCAGAGGACATCTAAAGCTCCCAGTGTCTGAGCTCAGCACACGCTGCAGGGATTCAGAGTGGAACTCAAAACCAAGAAAAAAAAAAACGCCAGCCCAACAGCCGAGGGCGTAGCAGCGGCGCCATATTGCCACCGGTGGCAGCAGCACCGAATTCACTACAGCTACATCTGCGTACTCAAGAACAGTGAGTCAAATTGCGGGCCACAGTGGAGAAATCCCAGTACTGTACTCACTGGGACTTGACCCAGTGGGAGAGGGGCGGTGGCAGTGATATCACACCATAGGAGAACGTGCAACCTGGCACCCCCCACGGTCTAAAGCAGCCTATATCGACTCTCTGGGTCCGAGACTCTGTGATACAACCCAGTAAAGGAGTAGTGGGGTCTGAGATACTACTGACTCGAGATCCAGAGCACCTTAAGTGAAGTCATAGTGACCCAAGGGAAGAACCCAGAGAAGGCACAAACTTCCAAAATCATGGGAAAGAGGAATAATACTGGAGCAATGAATGCTCACAACCCCACAACATCAGAACCCGATAAAACAGAAAATCAGAGATTTCTAGAAGATCAAATCAGGAAAATAACTGTAGAAATAATAGAGGTGCTTCGAAAAGAACTCAGAGAGAGCCAGAAAGAGATAAAGGATGCAATTAATGAAGTAAAGGCCTCAATTCAAAGCACAAGCAACCGATTAGAACACATGGAGAACAGAATCTCGCTCTTAGAAGATGATCATTCCAAAAATGAACACATAGTTTCTAATCTAGAAAAAAATATCCAACAGCAGGAATCTGACATTGAAGAAATATGGGCCCATTTTAAGAGAGCTAACCTAAGAATAATTGGAATAGAGGAGGGAAAAGAAAGTGAAACCAAAGGGATCAACAATCTCTTCAAGGAAGTAATAGCAGAAAATTTTCCAGACATAGAGCAAGAGGTCGATACGCAGGTCCAGGAAACATATAGAACTCCCTTAAGACAGGATCGGAGAAGAGGATCCCCAAGCCACATAATTGTCAAAATGACTAATGTGGAAGCCAAGCAGAGAATCTTAAAGGCAACAAAAACAAAGGGCCAAGTGACATTCAGAGGCAAACCAATTAGAATCACTCCAGACTTCCCAAACCAAGTTATGAGAGCCAGAAGGGCTTGGAGTAACATATTCCCAATTTTGAAAGAAAACAACTTCCAGCCAAAAATTTCCTACCCAGCAAAACTTTCTATCAAATTAGATGGAGAAATAAGAAGCTTCCATGACAAACAGAAACTGAAGGAATTTATGTCTTCAAAACCAGCACTAGAGAAAATACTCAAAGAGATTAACTACAAAGAAGAAATAGGTAACACACATCAGAACTAGAGAAACAAGATTTTCCATCCAACAGACAACTAAGATTGGTTATCTGTGGAGATTCATTATTTATGTTAGTCTGTTACCTATCTCTAAAGGGTATTGTTTGCCTTTATTGTTGTTAATTTTTAGGATTTCTAGTTGGAATATTAATATACCTTCAGATATAGCATTTGGAAATATTTTATCCCATTCTATTAGTAACTTAACTCTGTTTACATTGTGTTTGGATATACAATATTTTTTATTTTTTAGGGAGTTTGTATACTCTTCTGTTGCCTGTGCCATTGAAATCATAACCAAGAAATCACTGCCAATTTCAATGTTGTGAGGTTTTATGACCCAGATTTTCTCCTAAAAGTTTATAGTCTTAAGATTTATATTTAGGTCTTTTATCTATTTTGAGTTAATATTTGTATATGGGATTAGGTAAGGGTCCAATTTTATTCTTTTCCATGTAATTATTATTTTTCAACAATATTTAGTTAAAAGATTATTATTTCTACCACCAAATGTTCGTGGAAACCTTGTCAAAAATAACGACAATATAGGGAAGAATTTAGCTCTAGGCTTTTATTTAACTCCAATGGTTTATATATCTGCCTTTAGAATAGTACTACACTGTTTCAATTATTGTAGCTTTATATGGTTTGAAATCAGAAAATATATATCTTCTAGCTTTGTTCTTTTTCAAGATCGATGTGGGTACCTAGAGTCCATGTTCCATCTTAGGATAGATTTTTTTTTCTGAAAAATAAATATATAAATATATGATAGTTTCACCTAAAAAATAGAAAAAAGTAGATTCTCTGGTAAGAAAGAAAGCAAAAAGAAATATTGAAATGTTATCTTTAAGTCATCAAAAGCTTGGTATCAGACAAATGAAACTGTTATGTGAGATTATCATTTTTAATTTTGGATAAATTGCTATAATACTAGAAGTCAACTACTAAGCCAAGCATAGGAGGGGGGGATAGGGAGAGAACGGGGTGGGGATCGGGTGGGGGCTGTCTGGGCAATGTGTGCATGTATGTCTACAAAAGTATGTATCCCACTATGATGTATGAATACAGTGCACCAATTAAAAATAAATATAAAAAAAGAAAAAATAAATTAAAAAAAATAAAATAAAATAAAAATAAAAATAAAAAATAAATTAAAAAAAAAGAAATCAGAAAATATATATCTTCTAGCTTTGTTCTTTTTCAAGATCGTTTTGGGTATCTAGAGTTCATATTCCATATTAGGATAGATTTTTTTCTGAAAAATAAATACATAAATATATGATAGTTTCACCTAAAAAATAGAAAAAAATATTCTCTGGTAAGAAAGAAAGCAAAAAGAAATATTGAAATGTTATCTTTAAGTCATCAAAAGCTTGGTATCAGACAAATGAAACTGTTAGGTGAAATTATCATTTTTAATTTTGGATAAATTGCTATAATACTAGATGTCAACCACTAAGCCAAGCATGAGAAGGAGGGATGGGGAGAGAAGGGGGTGGGGGCTGACTGGGCGATGTGTGCATGTATGTCTACAAAAGTTTGTATCCCACTATGATGTATGAATACAGTGCACCAATTAAAAAAAAAAAACAACAACCATACCACATGTTTAGCATTTCCTTATACCTAAATCATTTTAGAAGAAAACATATCTCTCACATTAATTTTGTTTTCTATTGTCAGCCATCCATTAGACTCTCTTGATAGAGAGCAGCAGATACACACTGTCAGGAATGCTAAAGGAATTCTTCAGGTTGATGGTATTACTCCAGACACCAGAAATAAAGACCCTTAGAAATTGTAACTATCTGAGTAAATATAAATTTTTTTCCTAAATCTCTAAAATATATAGATGTATTTATAACAAGTTATGAGATATTATTGTAGAGATTTTAGTGTATACAGATAAGATTCATATGATGTTGCACTCATGAAAGCTGTCTGGGTGTGGAGAGGTTAAGTGAGCCTCTGCAGATAGTTGCAGGATTTCTAAGTTATAAGAAGTGGGATCATTTTACCTATAAACAAACCATGAAATTGTAATTTCAATCTCTAGAGAAACCACTGAAAGGAAAAGAGTCCAAGAGATATTGTTAAAGATCCTATAGACAAAATGCAATATAAAAATATTCAGATTATCCTAAAGAAGGCAGAGAAAGGAGAATAGAAGAGCAACAATAACAACAACAACAAAACTAGACTGGACAAAACATGCACACACACAGAGAAATCATAATGAATTCAAACATGTTAATAATAATTACACTAAATATAATGACATAAAAACACTACAATTGAAAGCATAGATTCTTGATGTGTATAGAAGCAAGACTAGTCTATTCTGCTTATAAGAGAAGTATTTTTAATAGAGAGAGAGAGTTAGGTTGAAAATAGGTGAATGAGAAAAATAAACCATGCACACAATGCATAACTCCACAGCATAAGAAGGATGGAGTGGTTGTATTCAGACCAGATAAAATGCACACACACACACACACACACACACACACACACACACACACAACCAACCAAACAACCAAACAAACACAAAACAAACAAAAAGTCAAGACAAAGAATATTAGCCAGATGTTTTTGCTAAGTGTGGGCTGATCTGCAGGTGAAAATGAAACTACTCTCACACAGTCAAAAGTAAAAGATGATTAAATATGAGTAATCAAAGTACAAGAAACTCTCTCACTTCAATGTATGAAATTAGAAATATCAAAACAACACATCTCAGGAAATTCACTGCACTGAAAGTCATGTTAACCATATTAAATACACAGACAACTGCAATATCAAGAAAGAGAAAACTACATACAGCACCAGACCAGAGTGAACTGCACCATTCAGAACAGAGCTGGGTGGGTGGTCCTGTTAGCAGCCTCGCTGAAGTCCTGGTCAGAAAGATGGGTCCGGGCAGTGCAGTCACTCCATGGTGAGACTTCAGAGGGATCCTCATCTCTTCTCTTTATGAACTTTGTGTGAACTCACTAGGCTAAGCCTCTGGCAGTCAGCCCAAGGTGGTCAGCCTTGGGCCAGTGATCAAATGTCCCTTAAAGCCACTTTTCTTGGCATTTGGCTTCAGAAAGTTTGGTAAGGAGGTGGATGTATTAAGTACATGAAGTGGTTAAAAACAAATATACCAAATTAGCTTAAACAAAGCAATCAGTATATTAGGTTAGCAAAAAGCACAACCACGTTTTTTATTCCATAGAATAAACTAAGAAAAACAAAATGAGAAGATTAGGGGAAGAGGGAGGGAAATCAAAGTTGGGGGGGTGTTCCCACATATCCATATACATTAACAAAAGAGTAAAGAGGGATTTTTATTTTTTGAGATGGATATCTTGCTATATTGTTCAACCTGGCCTAGCTTCCAACTTCTGTGTTCAAGTGGTTCTGCTTCAGCCTCCTGAGTAGCTGGTACTATAGGCACATGCCACTGTAGGGAGCATAAGATGGATATTTTATTATTAGAAAAAGGACAAATTATCAGATAGACACAATTATAAATATGTATAGCCCTAATAACACAGTTTCTAAATATACGAGGCAAAAATGGACAGGATAGGAGAAACAGACAATTCTACAGTCACAGTGTTATGTTTAAGAATCCCTTTTCAGCAACTAAAGTAACAGATTTTAAAAGATCAGTATACTAAGATTTAGCATTATCAAGCCCATGGTCTAGCTGGAATGTATAGGACATTGCTGATAGAATTGTTAAAAAAAAGACACACCACTTCTTAAGACTAACCATATGTTGGGCCATAAAAAAAGTTTCAGTAAATTTAAAAGAATTGAAATAATGCAAAGTATACTGTCTCAAACAAATCAGAAATAAAATAGTAATATTATTTACTATTATTTATTTCAAAGGAAATCACAAATAGTTGGGAATTTAATTGCACCCTTATACATTTTTCATGGATCAAGGAAGAAATTCAAGGAAAATTAGAGAGTAGTTTTAAGTCATTAGTAAGCCTACGCAGATTTGTAGCTAAAGTAGTGCATAGAGGAAAAATGTTTTTAGTGCTAATATTAAAAAAATAAATAAAATATATGACCTAAAAAGAAATAAGTTAAATTAATAGTAGACCAAAAGATGAAAATAATAAAGATGGCAAGAGAGCTATTTTGAAATGTAAAGCAGGCAATAAAGAAAACAAAGTCAATGTTAGTCCTTTGAAAAGATCAATTTCAACAAAGCCTTGGCTGAACTGAGCAAGTGAAACAGATCAGTATCAGAAATGAAAAACAAGAACTTCCGGGAAGATGGCGACCGAGAAAAGCGGGGCTTAAGAGTCCCGCTAACAACCAATCTCCATTACCACAAAAAGAGCGCCTTTCATAGCCAGAAAACACCATCACCAGAAAAACAAAAAAAACCACCAGGCTCCAGAGAGAAAGCGGACTGAGAACAGAGCTCAGGGCCACAGAGGAGACACACGCGCCCGAGGACGCGGCAGCAGCGCCATACTGCCGGCGGCAGCGGCGAACTCAACAGACGGCTACAGCAAGCCAGGAGAGCCGCTGCGGAACAGCCAGGCGGGATCTTTCGGCGCAGACAGCATTTAAAGCTCCCAGTGGCTGAGCTCAGCACACGCTGCAGGGATTCAGAGTGGAAATCAAAACCAGAGAAGAAAAAACACGCCAGCCTCATGGCCGAGGCGTGGCAGAGGCGCCATATTGCCACCGGTGGCGGCAGCAGCAGTGAATTCACCGAGTCCAGTACAGCTACATCTGCGTACTCAAGAACAGTGAGTCAAATTGCGGGCCACAGAGGAGAAATCGCAGTATTGGGCCTCCTGGGACTTGACCCAGTGAGGGAGTGGCGGTGGCAGAGATATCACACCATAGGAGAACGTGCAACCTGGCACCCCCCATAGTTTAAAGCAGCCTCTATCGACTCCCTGGGTCGGAGACTCTGTGATACAACCCAGTAAAGGAGTAGTGGGGTCTGAGATAATACAGACTCGAGATCCAGAGCACCTTAAGTGAAGCCATAGTGACCCAAGGGAAGAACCCAGAGAAGGCACAAACCTCCGAAATCATGGGAAAGAGGAATAACACTGGAGTAATGAATGTGCACAACCCCACAACATCAGAACCTGATAAAACAGAAAATCAGAGATTTCTAGAAGATCAAATCAGGAAAATAACTGTAGAAATAATAGAGGTGCTTCGAAAAGAACTCAGAGAGAGCCAAAAAGAGATAAAGGATGCAATTAATGAAGTAAAGGCCTCAATTCAAAGCACAAACAACCGATTAGACCACATGGGGAACAGAATCTCGCTCTTAGAAGATGAGCAATCAAAAATGAATGCATAGTTTCTAATCTAGAAAAAAATATCCAACAGCAGGAATCTGACATTGAAGAAATATGGGCCCATCTTAAGAGAGCTAACCTAAGAATAATTGGAATAGAGGAGGGAAAAGAAAGTGATACCAAAGGGATCAACAATCTCTTCAAGGAAGTAATAGCAGAAAATTTTCCAAATATAGAGCAACAGGTTGATACACAGATCCAGGAAACTTATAGAACTCCCTTAAGACAGGATCGGAGAAGAGGATCCCCACGCCACATAATTGTCAAAATGACCAATGTGGAAGCCAAGCAGAGAATCTTAAAGGCAACAAAAACAAAGGGCCAACTGACATTCAGAGGCAAACCAATTAGAATCACTCCAGACTTCCCAAACCAAGTCATGAGAGCCAGAAGGGCTTGGAGTAACATATTCCAAACTCTGAAAGAAAACAACTTCCAGCCAAAAATTTCCTATCCAGCAAAACTTTCTATCAAATTAGATGGAGAAATAAGAAGCTTCCATGACAAACAGAAACTGAAGGAATTTATGTCTTCAAAACCAGCGCTAGAGAAAATACTCAAAGAGATTAACTACAAAGAAGAAATAGGTAACACACACCAGAACCAGAGAAACAAGAGTTTCCATCCAACAGACAACTAAGATTGGTTATCTGTGGAGATTCATTATTTATGTTAGTCTTTTACCTATCTCTAAGTTGTATTGTTTGCCTTTATTGTTGTTAATTTTTAGGATTTCTAGTTGGAATATTAATATACCTTCAGATATAGCATTTGGAAATATTTTATCCAATTCTATTAGTAACTTTTAACTCTGTTTACATTGTCTTTGGATATACAATATTTTCTTTTATTTTTTAGGGAGTTTGTATATTCTTCTGTTGCCTGTGCCATTGAAATCATATCCAAGAAATCACTGCCAATTTCAATGTTGTGAGGTTTTATGACCCAGATTTTCTCCTAAAAGTTTATAGTCTTAAGATTTATATTTAGGTCTTTTATCTATTTTGAGTTAATACTTGTATATGGGATTAGGTAAAGGTCCAATTTTATTCTTTTCCATGTAATTATTATTTTTCAACAATATTTAGTTAAAAGATTATTATTTCCACCACCAAATGTTCGTGGAAACCTTGTCAAAAATAACTTGACAATATAGGGAAGAATTTAGCTCTAGGCTTGTATTTAACTCCAATGGTCTATATATCTGCCTTTAGAACAGTACTACACTGTTTCAATTATTGTAGCTTTATATGGTTTGAAATCAGAAAATATATATCTGCTAGCTTTGTTCTTTTTCAAGATCGTTTTGGGTATCTAGAATTCATATTCCATATTAGGATAGATTTTTTTTCTGAAAAATAAATATATAAATATATGATAGTTTCACCTAAAAAAACAGAAAAAAATATGCTCTAGTAAGAAAGAAAGCAAAAAGAAATATTGAAATGCTATCTTTAAATCATCAAACGCTTGGTATCAGACAAATGAAACTGTTATGTGAGATTACCATTTTTAATTTTGGATAAATTGCTATAATACTAGATGTCAACCATTAAGCCAAGCATGGGAAGGAGGGATGGGGAGAGAATGGGGTGGGGATCGGGTGGGGGCTGACTGGGCGATGTGTGCATGTATGTCTACAAAAGTTTGTATCCCACTATGATGTATGAATACAGTGCACCAATAAAATAAAATTAAAAAAAAAAAAAGAAATGAAAAACAAGTTATCACTACAGAGTTTACAGACATTACAAGATAATATGTGGACGGCCCTAAATAGTTTTTTGAATCTCATTTTGTATTTGGGAACTTACAAATAGATAAAACTTCAGTAATATTAAGTAGGTCAAATAGGATTACTCTGACAATCCTTTGCTAAATTGAAAGTTAGATGTTTATTCTATGTGATTAAAATTAAACCATGAAGTTCAACTATAATGACATTTGAACCATAATGTTGATACTTTAGAAAGAAAATAATCCTTATTTTAAAAGGTGAGAGAATTGTGAAGTAAGAAAATTAAGATTTTTCACTTCTTTTTAAACATATGTGGCCCATGAAAAGTCATTCAGCACTATGGTTCACTGTGAAGTTTATTATTTATTTATTTATTTATTTATTTATTTATTTTCATTGCTCAATAGTTTTACTAGAATACAACCACATTTTATGTATTAGCTACAGCTGCTTTCACAAAAATGGCAGAACTCAATAGTTGCAAAACATATTATCTGCCCTGCAAATCCCGTATTTTACAATGGGCTCATTACAGAAAAATCTTTCAGACCCCTGACCTAGGCAAAGGTAAAATGATAAAATTAGTCCAAATATTTCAGTAATCAAAATTAATATGTGAAGGCAAGCTCACTTATTAATATTAAAAGATTCTCAAGTTGATAAATGAACAAAATCTAGCTTTACTCAGCAAGAATATATTTTCTTAGAATGTTTTGAGCTGCTACTACAAAATATCTAAGACTAGATAATATTTATAATGAACAGAAAGTTCTGGAAACTGGAGATTCCAACATCAGTGTGCCAGCTTCTGGCAAGGGCCTCCTGGCTGCATTATCTCACAGCAGAAGAAAGAGGGCAACAGAGAGCAAGAGAGGGCCAAGCTCACCCTTTTCTAATGGCACCAATCCCACCCACGAGAATGGAGCTGCATGACCTTATTACTTCTTAAAGATGCCACCTCTCAACACTGTTATGACAGCAATTAAATTTCAATGCTAATCTCAGTGTCTTGTTTGGGGAAAGGGAGTGAGGTGGGAGGGAGCTGGAGGAAGCTCACCAAGTACTGTGTGCATGTATGTGACTAACTGAACTACATTATGTTGTGAGATTACAATGTACCAAAAAAACATATAAAATAAATCATGTAAATCTAAAAAAAAAACAACACAAGTTTGGGAGGGAATAAGCATTCAAACCATAGCAAATACCAAAAATTAGATTGAAAATAAAAAGATGAAAAAGATACAGCAGGTGAATATTAACCAGAAAAAGATGACATAGAGAGATGACTAGAACTATAATTCTAATAGTCCAAATAAAATTCTATGGAAATTATGTTAATAGGGCAAAGAAAGATATATTGTATTAATAGAAAGGAAAATCCACTTAGAGATTATAACTTAGCCACAACACATGTAAAGCAAATACTGAGAAAAATATCACAGAGAGAAATGTGTAAAATAATAATTGCAGAATATTTTAATACCTCTTTTTTGAGAATGAAAGGCTAAGCAGACAAAAATGTAGTCAGAATACATTAAATTTGAATAGCACTGTTAACAATCTTGATAAAACAGATTTATTGAAATCTGCATCCAAGACAGAAATAAATAGAGAGTACACAGTGGGCCATCCGTATCTGTGAGTGCCACACCTGAGGATTCTGCTTCTATGGATTCAACCAAGCGTAGATCAGAAATATTTGAGGGAAAAAAACCCTGCACCTTTACTGAACATGAAATTTTCTTTCTTGTCATTACTCTTTAAAAAAGTACACCACCAATTCCTCCAATATTTACTTTGTTTTATGTATTTAAAATAATCTATAGATGATTTAAAGTATATGAGAGGATATGAACACTTGTACGCAGATTTTCAGCCATTCTGTATAAGGGAATTTGAGCATCTACAAGTTTTTGGTATCTACAGAGGCTCCTGGAATCAATCCCCTGCAGATATTGAGGGATGACTATGTATTTTTCTTATGAATGCTAAAACATTTATAAAAATGGATCAGAACTTTGTCCCAAAGGAAATCTCAAAAAACTACAAACAATATCATTCAGGCCACATTTTCTAATGACAACGCAGTAAATGAGAAATTACTCTTAAAGAAAATGTTCAGAACTCCAATAATTAATTCATAGATTAAACATAAAATATTTAGAAGCAAACAACAAAAATTCATATTAATGATTCATAGTATACAGAAAAAGAAGTACTTAAGTGGAAAATTTTATATCGTATAAGTGTATTTATTAGAAAACAAGGGAGATTAAAAAGAATCTATGCTTTCAATAAAAATAATTAGAGGAAATTAAGAATTAAGCCTAAATAAAGTATAATAAATTATATATTAAGCCTGAATAAGTTATAATAGAAAATTAAAATGAGAAATGTGTTTAATCAAAAGTAACAAGAAAATAAAGTTAGTAAAAATAATAGTAGCTAGTTCTTTGAGAAGACATACAGATTAGTCAGATTTATGTTAAGATTGACCAAGAAGCAAGAAAAGTTAAAAGAAGCTGGGTGTGGTGGCACAAGCTTGTAATCCCAGTACTTGGGAGGCTGAGGCAGGAGGATCACAGGTTCGCAGCTAGCCTCAGCTACTTAGTGAGGCCCTCTGCAACTTACTGAGACCCTGTTTCAAAATAAAGAATAAAAACTAGGGCTGGGGGGGGGGGTATCGCTCAGAGGTAGAATGCCCCTGGGTTCAATCCCTAGTACCCCCTCAAAAAAAGAAAAGTTAAAAGAAACAATTTTACAAGTAATCAAACTATTGACCATATAAACAAATGAATGCCAATGAGTTTGTAAACTTAAAATAAAAACATTTATAAAAATATAAATTAGAAAAGTTGAGTGAGAAGTAGAAACCTAAGCAAATAAAATATCTCTTTGATTTTAAAATTTGTTTTATAAGACCCAAACTTGATGGCACATGCTCATAATCCCACTACTTGAGAAGCTGAGACAGGAGGATTGCAGGTTCTTGGCCAGTTTCAGCTACTTACTGAGGCCCTCTGAAAGTTAGTGAGACCTTGTTTTAAAATAAAGAATAAAAAATAGGACCGGGGATGTAGCTCAGAGGGTTCAATCCCCTGTACTGCAAAAAGAAAAAGAAATACAAAATTTGTCTTACGAAATTATACCTGTGTCAGATGATTGATTTAATGAGAAAATTTTATTAAAATTGCAAATCAAGCTTGCAAGAAAATGCTTATGCATACTTACAATGCATAACAGGAAAAAACTCTATTCACAATAACAAAAAAATAAGCAACAGAAATGAAGATACACAATGGAATTTTTTTTTACTGGGGTTCCTGGAAGCCCTTCTACCTCCAGGATACACTCCCACGGGCTACACTCCCAGACCTATTTTTTTAACTTTTTTATGTGGAAACAGGGTCTCTTAAACCAGAGAGGCTGGCTCCGAACCAGCCCGATCCCCCTGTCTCCGCCTCCCAAGCTCGGGGATTACAAGCATGCGCCACCACGCCCGGCACAATGGAATATTTTTAAACAATTATATTCTCCCTTTTTGTAGGACAAAACTTTGTCATTGGCAACTTGATATTGTTCAATATAATATACTGATGGGAAGAAAAATCCTGAATAAATATGGCTATATATATATATATATATATATATATATATATATATTTTTTTTTTTTTTTTTTTTTTTTTTGGTGGTACTGGGGTTTCTGGAAGCCCTTCTACCTCCGGGCTACACTCCCAGATCTATTTTTTATGTTTTTATTTGGAAACAGGGTCTCTTAAGCCAGCGTAGCTGGCTTCAAACCTGCCCGATCCTCCTGTCTCCGCCTCCCAAGCACGGGGATTACAAGTGTACGTCATGACACCTGGCTGGAAGTATATATTCTTCATAGACTCAAAAAGACATGAGATAATAAAGCTATCAGCTCTTTAAGTTGCTGAGGCTGGCCTTGAACTTGCAATCCTTCCATCTCAACCTTCCAGGTACTGAGATTGCAGGCCTGTGGCACCACACCCCGTGGAAATTTTAAATAATCTCTCTCTCTCTCCATACATATATATATGTATGTATGTGTGTGTGTGTGTGTGTGTGTGTGTGTGTGTGTGTGTATGGAGAGAGAGTGAGTGTGTGCGTGTGTGTGTGTGTGTGTGTGTGTGTGTGTGTGTATTACTGAGGATGGAATCCAGGGGCACTCTACCTCCAAGCTACACCCCCAGCCCTATTTTTTTAATTCTTTATTTTGAAATAAGCTCTCACTGAGTTGCAAAGGGCCTCACTAAGTAGTAGCTGAGGCTGGCCAGGAACCATGGTCCTCCTGTCTCAGCCTCCCAAATGCTAATAATATTTAAAAAACAAAACATTTTGAGTGAAATAATTTTAAAACTAGAATACATACAAAGCCAACTAGCCCATCAAGCTGAGGTTAAGATGGAAGCATATTTGGACATGCAAATCTCTCAAATATCTTGTCTACCTTACATTCTTCTAAGGATGCATTCAGGGAATCTGCCCTAAGGAAGCAACAGCGTGAAATGAGAAATCAAAGCTAGGAGAGAGGCAGAGAGCAATTAGGGTGAAAAGTATCATGGGCTTGGGAAGAAACACAGCAGCAGAACAGAAGAAAACCAAAGCTGGGGGATCTTCCAGAAAAAAAAAAATTGACTCAAAATCTGGTCCTTGAAGATTCTGGAAAAAAATATTTTGCTATTTGCAGAAAAGATGGAGGATGGATATTTATGTACAAATTTGGGGAGTTATTGGTGCATAAATGGCAGCCGAAGACATGAAAGTGAGGCGGGATCACTTGGGGAGTGAGCATAGAGAAAGAAGAGCAGAGGAGCCTTGGACATTCCAGTGCTCAGGGGTCAGGGAGACACACAAAGGGCAGCCGAGAAAGCAAAAAGAACGGGGAGTGAGAGGGCTCAGAAACCCAGTGCAGGAGGGAGAGAGGGATGGAATCTGAGAAATTATCAAGATCAATTAGCTAAAGGCCTGAGAATTGATGGGTGGGTCTGACAACAGAGAGCTTCCACTAAGGAGCACTGTTGGGTGGAGAGGATGAAAGCCACTGTGGGGTGCGAGAAAGCAGGAGAGGAGTTGGAGATGCACCTGCATCTGCAGGCGGGGAGTTAGGAATGAGAGCAGAGGCATGTGGCGGGAGCTGGGGCTGGAGGTGGGCAATTGCTGTGGCTTAGATAGGGTTTGTCCCCCTAAGATTTATTTGTTGAAAGCTTGGTCCCCAAGGTCGTAGCAGTAAGGAGGGTAGAAGGTCTTTAGGAGATGGTAATTGGGTTTTCTTGTCTACCTTACATTCTTCTAAGGATGCATTCAGGGAAGCTGCCCTAAGGAAGCAACAGCGTGAAATGAGAAATCAAAGCTAGGAGAGAGACAGAGAGCTCTTAGGGTGAAAAGTATCATGGGCTTGTTTTTATATGGGGCTTGAAACCAGGAGTGTGTTACCTCTAAAGTGCAACCTCAGCTCTATTATTTTATATTTTATTTTGAAACAGGGTCTTGTTAGGTTTCTGAGGGTCTCAATATGTTGTTAGGGTTGGCCTTGAACCCACCATTCTGTTTCAAGCTCCCAAGTATGGGATTATAGGTATGGGCCATCATACATGGCTAGTTATTGGGTCTTTTAGGGGAATTAATGCTTTTCCCTCAAGAGTATGTTAGATCCCATGAAACATGTTTTCATGCTCCAAGGACTAGATTAATTACCACATTTGCAATTATTATAAAGCAAAATTGACTTCCTCTGCCTGCTCTGCTTCCTCTCTTGCCATGTGACCTCTTCTGTATGTGCAGGTTGGGGTCCTCTTGTGCGTTCCTGCTATCCCATGCCAGCCACCATGTGAGTGAGGCACAAGGTCCTAATCAGATTTAGCCAGCCAATCTCATCTCCAGATCTGTGAACTACTTTTTTAAAAATAAAGTTCCCAGCCTCAGGTATTTTGTTATAGTAACACAAAATGGACTAAGACAGAAATGTGAGCACATTTGGGTGCTATTGGGAAAATTCTAATTGGGAACACTTGATGACATAGATAAGTTAAAGGAATAATTCTGGAGTGATATATCTTTGATGAAGCAAGAATGGGTAGGTCCAGTTTTCAAAGACTAGCCTTCCATAGAGTCATATTGAGTTATCCATTTTAACAGAAGGGAAAGCCTTGAAGCATATAAGACTGTGAAATTTTTACTCAATGGAATGCAAATTCATAATAAAAAGAATCTGAAGCAAAAATGAGACTAGTATATGTGTGAGGGCAAGGGATTTCAATGTTTTGTTTTATTTTAGAAGATAAAATAAATATTAGAATTTTAAAATGTTTTTCCTGCTCTTCTTTATTACTAAGGCTTCAGGAGCATAGAAAACATAGGAATACAGCTTTTTTCTCCAAGTTCAGTATATTTGTGCTAGGAGTATTTTTAGATATGTTTATCAGTGTCTAGGTATCTTTTCCACCCTACGCCTGACCTGCCTATGGGTCTTTAAGCTGTATCAGGAGGCAATGAGAATGAGATATTTTAGGAAAAGTAAAAGCAAATTGTGTTTTAATATAAATGCAGGGTTGATATGGCACCCCAGATTTTTACATTTCTAACATCTAACTAAATGAACAACACATGCTAAAGACAAATGTCAAAATTCCCTAACAACATCTTAATATAGAATTTGGGGGAGGGGAATGCAATAAACTTTAGAAATGGCAGCTAAGGACAGGTAAAAGCTTTTGGAGCAGAGTATAGAAAGTTACCATCTTAGATGCCTAACTTGCATTTTTTTCCAGATGGCAATTGATAGGTTGAGAAATCCTGAGATTACACATGAATCCTCCAAAATCTAGAAAGAAGCAGAATAAGGGCATATTCTTACCCTTTATCCTTTCTTGAAAGAAAAATAAAGGAAAAATCAACTAAGGAGAAATAGAAAGGGAAAAAATATGGAGCTCTGGAATTTTCTAACGAAAAAGAAGACACGACGGCTATGTAGGGTAAAAAGCCTGAGGACTTCCTCTTTGGGAATCAGATACATCCCCAAAGTATGTGGAGAAAACTCTGGTATAGTACTTCTAAGAAGTCTCAAAGGGGAGCACAGGCCAGGCCACAGTCTTTCTTCTTCCTACAACTTTCTCCAGTTATAGAAAAGTAATTCAAATATAATAGGTTAAATATTTAACTAGGTTAGAGATAGAAAACATTCTAGACTTCTGTTTAGTGGGAAGAGATCAGAGAAATTGAATGTCTAGGGAAAATGACTCTGAAAAGAACTGAATGAAAAGGAGCAGTCAAAAAATGGCAAAAATGCTATGACAGTTGCTACCATCAATGTGCATGCACACACACACACACACACACACACACACACACACACACACACACACACACACCAAAAGAAAAACATTGGACCTACAAGAAAACATAAATCAAAGGACAGAAGGAAACAGAATACAATTGCTCCATGTTGTAGAATAACTTAGTGGAAACACTTACTAAAGTAAAGCTGAAAGAAAGGTTTTTAAAACAGCTGAATAAGACAAAGTACTGCAAATCTAAGGGGAAAATTCAGTATTAAAATGATTAATAAGAAAAATTAAAACAGCAATGAAAAACTAGAAGCCATTAAAATCAAATTCTGACAATTAAAAAAAAGGCTTGAGATTATCACAATGAATTAGGATGAAAAATGCAAGGAATAAAATAACTAGAAAGAAGCTAGTAGACATAGAAGGCAGGAAAGAGAGTCCACGTAAAGACCACTGATAACCTTGAAGTAGAGGACCCAACAAATGCTGCAATAGAGGAATTAAAAAACCAAACACAAGAAAACTTCACCAAATGAACATTTTATAGATTGAAAGATTACTAGATTCCAGAAATTTTTGATTCAGAATGTTCCACAATGATACATACTATACCAAGATAAAGACAGTTGTTTAGGTGTGCAGCAGTAAATCTGTTAAAAAGAGGCCATGCAGGCTGGCCTTCGACTTCCACGGTGAAGACAGGGGAACAGTTTATATTAAGTAGAGAGAGGAACAGTTTATATTAAGTAGAGAGGGGAAAGTAGAGGTCAGTAGTGATCAAGGCACCAAGCAACTTGAGATTCTATTCAACCACAAAGGAAAGAGCGGGCCTTCTCAGAGACAAAGAGCTCAGAATTAGTATACAGTGGCTCGTCTTGGAAAAACAACTGATAAGAAATTCATACAATTGCTAATGATGTTGAGCATTTTAAATACATTTGGCAATTTGAATTTCTTCTTTTTTGAAGGGCCTATTTAGTTCACTTGCCTGATTTTTGATTGGATTATTTGTTTTCTTAGTGCTGAGTTTCTTGAGTTCTCTGTAGATTCTAGATATTAGTTCTCTATTGGAGAAATAGTTGGCAAAAATTTTCTCCCATTCTGTTGGCTCTCTGTTGAGCTTTTTGATAGTTTCCTTTGCTTTACAGAAGCTCTTCAGTTTAATGTAATCCCATGTATTGGTCTGCCTTTTAGTTTCTTGGGTCCTTGGGGTCTTGTTGAGAAATTTTTACCTGTGTTATGTGTTGCAGTGTTGGACCTATGCCTTCTTAATGGCGCTTCAAGGTCTGATCTAATTTCCAAGTCTTTGATCAATCTTGAATTGACTTTTGTGAAAATCTAAACTACCCTGAAATTTCACCTAACTCCAACTAGAATGGCAATCATTCAAAACACAACAACAAATGCTGGCAAGGATGTAGAGAAGTAGGAACTCTAAAACATTGTTGGTGGGATTGCAAATTAGTGCAACCACTTTGGAATACAGTATGGAGGTTCCTCAGGAGAATGGGAACAAACCTCACATATGATCCAGCAATACCACTTCTGGGCATCTACCCAAAAGAATGGAAACCAAACTACCAAATTAATGCATGTGTATCAATGTTCATAGCTGCACAGTTCATCATTGCCAAACTATGGAACCAGCCAAGATGTCCATCAACAGATGAATGGGTTGCATAACTATGGGATATATACAGATGGAATTTTACTCAGCCATAAAGAATAACACAATTACATCATTCACAGGGAAGTGGATGGAACCAGAGAACATTATGCTAAGTGAGATTAGTCAGTCACAAAAAAATAAGAAATCAGATGCTCTTCTTAATATGCAGAAGCTAGGGAGAAAATGGGTCATAGGAGGAACTCTAGACCAAGAAGGAGAAATCATAGATGAGCAAATAAGGTGATCTAACTGAGGGGGATGGGAGGGGAAAGCGTGGAATTCCCTAATGTACATGATGCACTCACAAGCATATCAAAGTCAAACTAAGCCAAACATAAGAAGGAAGGAGGGAGAGGGAATGGGACAGGAATTGGGAAAGGGCTAAATGAGTGATGTGTGCATATATGCCTCTACCATCTTGTACTCCACTAAGATGTATGACTACAAGGCACAAATAAAAAAATTTAGAAAAAAATTCATATGAAGAAGCCAGAAATGAAGAGACCGAGGGGGGAAAGGGCAGATAATGATCACTGAATGTGATTAATTGTTGAACGACTACTGAACTAGCATGGGATCTATATTCCCTAAATAGGATATAAATATTATCAACCTGAACAAAGTAAAACAAAATAGAAACAAAATTTGGAAAAAGGAAGACAGAAGTAAGTATAGAGTATTGGAAGCATGGATGGGCTGTATATCATTCAGTCTATTAGTTACAAATTCCATTTCCTTCACTCAAATTTTTTAGAAGAATTGAGTGGCACCAAATGGGAGATTTTATTCCCTGAAAAGTGCTGGAGGTGAATTCTGTAAGTATGGACACATTAGCTTTTGAAGTTAGTGAGGTTAACAGATCCATAAGCTTTTAGAGTTGGCATGGCTAATCTGAGTTAATTGATCTTAGAAGGAAGGCACTGCCATTCAGTTCTGTGCCTTCATGGCTTTTGGATAGCTGAGGAGAATTTGGATTGGAAACATACCCCATAGAGAAATTGCAGCCCTATATAACTAAGGTGTTGCAGAAAAGGACAGGGTTATTTATAAAAAGCATCCCATAGCTGGGCAATCCCAGTACTTGGGAGGCTGAGGCAGATGGATTGCAGGTGAAGGTCTCAACAATGTAGATGCTCAGCAACTTAATGAGACCCTATTTCAAAGTAAAAAATAAAAATAAGAGTGGGCAGTATAGCTTAGAGGAAGAATGTGTCTAGGTTCAATCCCAAGTAATAATAATAATAATAATAATAATAATAATAATAATAATAATAATGGAACATTCTTGTTTCTAGAGCCAAAGAAAGGACCTCCAGGGCCGTAAAGAAACCACAGAAGAGAAACCAACCATCCAATATCTGATGGGAAAGTCACCAAGAATGGGGAAGGTGTAAACCCTGGAGATGAGGAAATATCATCTTACTTTACAGAAGATGAAGCAGTTGAATTCGGGATAGAGACTAACAAGTTTGAGTGTGGAAAATTTTTTAAATGTACTGTCAAACAGGATATGGACTTTAGGTGAAAGGCAACTAATTTTAATGATATTTTGCATATTTGTCATGATCATCATGACAGTTCTGTTATGTACACATTGCTTTTACCCCAGTGCAAAAACTCAGCTTCAGAGAAATAAGAATTTGTACAATGCCACACAGCCAATGGATGCTGGATGTAGGATTTAAGTCTAGAACATGCGGCTCCATTTGTAAAAACAAATAAAACATATGGTGGCTCTCTAAGGATTGAAATAACTTAATCAAGATGACTTTGATCATAACTTTTGGTAATAGTCTCGGTGAAGGAGTTTGCCAGAAATCCAGTGTATCCTGAGTCAGTCATACATTATATTGTACAAATTCTTGTATATGATATAATCTAAAGACATCAAAGTTTCATAGAATAAGTGTTGCTTAAAATCATTTTATTGCAGGCTCAAGGCCAGCCTCAGCAATTTAATGAGATACTCAGCAACTTAGTGAATCTCTACTTTAAAATAAAAAAAAGGGATAGAGGTGTATCTCAGAGGCAGAATGCCCCTCTAGATAGTATCAAAAAACATCTCATGCCGGGGGTGGTGGCGCACTCTTGTAATACCAGCATTCGGGAGGCTAAGACAGGAGGACCGTGGTTCGAGGACAGCCTTAGCTACTTTGTGAGGCCCTTTGCAACTCAGTGAGACCTTGTTTCAAAATAAAGAATAAAAAACAGGGCTGGGGTATAGCTTGGAGGTAGAATGACCCTGGGTTCCATCCCCAGTACTGAAAAAAAAAATCTCATTCTAAAAATATTACTGCTACCATGTGATCCATTAAATTAAAAAGTTCTTTAAAGCCGGGCGTGGTGGCACACGCTTGTAATCCCCACACTTGGGAGGCAGAGACAGGAGGATTGCGCAGGT
This sequence comes from Muscardinus avellanarius, assembly GCF_963383645.1. NCBI lineage: Eukaryota > Metazoa > Chordata > Mammalia > Rodentia > Gliridae > Muscardinus > Muscardinus avellanarius. The sequence continues at coordinate 134,390,925 of NC_137787.1, read as the reverse complement.
TCACAGCCAGTTGTTCTGGCTTAGGAGACCCTGTTTCCAAATAAAAATAAAATAGGTCTGGGAGTGTAGCCTGGAGGTAGAAGGGCTTCCAGGAACCCCAGTATCACCACCAAAAAAAAAGTTCTCTAAAGTTAGAAATGGTATCATATATTCTTCTAGTTTCTTTCTATTTTCTTTGACATGATTTCTGATACACAGGGTATGTTCAGAAATATTTGGTGGGAAAGCTCATGAAACAGGAGGGCAATCTCTAGAGGCAAGCAACAGAGCTCTGTCCTGTTAGACATTTTATCAGGAACTTGATGAAGATAGAGAAGATCTGCTTATCAAGTTGAGACATGACAGAAAGCTGGAAAAGAGAGCAAATATGATTGATGATAAAATCAAGATTCAAAATAGTCTTGACAGCCCAGAATGATAGGCAAAACTCAAATGTTCTCTGTACTTACCTTTGATAACTCAACTGCCTAAGTACTGAGTGGGGAGATGCAGTTTGGCAGCAGTTTATGTGAAAAATATGCCAGGATTTTGCTTGTCCATAATAACATAAGCCAACCATTTAATGGAGTTGCTAAAACTGAAAAAAACCAGTTGCAGTAACAGGATAGTAGTATCCAAGTCCTCAAAATAATAATCCTCCCGGGTTTTTGCACTGATCTGATCACAGCTGAAATAATTGCTTTCAACTATGGACACTCCAATTTATGACAGATACAAACAAATTGAGAGTCCCAGGACCAGATGGCCAAGAAGGGGAAAAGTGTTCTTTGAGAGACAGTTAAGCCAGGTATAGTGGTGCATGCCTGTAATCGCAGTACTTGGGGGGTGAGACCTGAGAACTGCAGGTGCAGGCTATCTCACCGTAACTTTGCAAGATTCTGTTTAGTATAAAAAAATAAAGAGGGATAAGGGTGTAGTTCAAAATAGAGTATCCCTGGGTTCAATTCCTGGTGTTTCCCCCCACCCCTCCAAAAAAGAGACTGTTCAAAGAAATAGAAAATTTTGGCCTATAGTAATTTGAAAGGGACATTCAAATATTTGAGGGGCAATTATATCAATAATGTTAAATATGCCCAAATGTTATTAAAAAAAAGACAAGGTTTGCTCCATGCTGTCCCGGTGAGGCAGAACTGGGGAAAAAAATGAGAGAAAGCAAAGGGAGAGTTGATTTTAGTTTATAAGGGAGAACTACTACCTGGCAGCTAGATTTGCTCATTGGCAAGATGGGCTAACTTTGAAAGGAAACTCAGAAGTTTCACTTCCATGGGCCTATCATGAGGGGTTCCTATAGAGAACAAGGAGAGTCAAGAGTCCCCTTTGGGTTTCTTTAGGGGCCTGATATTCTGGCTTAGAGAAAAACCTGGCTCCTAATGGGCAGATGCCTCAATGGTTCTCATTTGCTCTTCTTGGTGGTCCACCAGGAATTTCTTTACCAACCAACTGCTGCCACGTATTTCCATCTGCAAGCAAATCTCTTTCATTAGGGCAAAGGCTATTTCATTACTGTATCCAATATGGCACTACCACATCCTGTCTCCCATAGTTCAAGGCATCACGTTTATAATGTTTTTATTAAAGAAAATCCTAAAATTAAATTTTTTCTCAAGGGTAAGGACTGCTAAAAGAATCTGCCAGGAAAACAATGTGATAAAAATGCATTTTTTTCTTTTGAAATCACCAGCACAGAGAAATTTTTACTTTGTGAATGTCAGTTCCTCCAGGGTAGAAAATAGTTTTTTCCATAGTCCTTTTATAGTTGGAAGCATTGTGGTTGCTTTAAGTCTGAGAAATAACAGTGCAAATTTTTTATCATATCTTGTAAGAAGTCAGAGGGATTGCTTTTTTAAGGTAAACACCTCTATCTAGGTTTTTTTCCTTTTTGGTGGAGAATTGATTGAGTTTTTCTTCAGTGTACTAACTTGCTGATAACTCCTCACCGACACCATAGCTTGAACCACTCACCAAGTGTACTATTTGAGCCCTGGCTTTCACTTGCCAGGTGCCATACAGTGTCTAACTCAGTCCCTGCTAATTGAATCCAGAATTAGATTGTACATTTCCTGCGAAGAAAAGCAACAACAATAAAATCTTAATTAATGAGATCTTCCAATTTTCTTGAAGGAAAGATTACATAGTCCACATAAGAGCTTTATAATTGATGGGGAAAAAAGAATATTAAAAGTCTCTTCCAAGTCAGGTGTGGTGGCACACTCCTACAATTGCAGTACTTGGGATTGAGAGGCTGAGACAAGAGTATAGAAAGTTCAAGACCAGTCTCGGCAACTTAACAAGACCCCCAGTAACTTAGTAAGACCCTGCTTAAGAAACAAAAAAAAATCTAAAATAGGGCTGGGGTGTCGCTCTGAGACAGAGGCCCCTGGTTTCAACAGATACACCCCCCCCCACACACACACACACTCACACATGGGCTCTTCCATAACTAGCCACAGGTCTCCTCTGCACCCTTTCATTAATCTCTCTCTGACCATCTCTGCCCATGATCCTCCACCTACTACACAGACTGAATCTGAGATCCTACTCTGCTCACGTTTTTCTAGTAAGCATTTCTTTTTGTTTTTAACCACTTAGTATGTGGCAGACTCTTGTTTCTTAGAGTTCTCAGAATAGGGCCTCTCAACAATTTTGTGAAGTCGGTTCTCTGTGGAAATATGATATGAAAATGAACAAATACGTCTGGATTGCAGTTTGATGAGCGGTGTGTGATCCGGCAGGGGCGTGCGATTGGACTGAATCCCCACACTGCAGTATCTTGCGCTGCGTCTGCGTTTCTCCCTATGGGGAGAAGCCAACTCCAGAATCAATATTCATGAGCTCTTGCTTTGATTTTCCTGATGGGCAGAAATCTGTCCTCTCCCAATCTGTATTCCTTCCCCGGGCTTGTCAGCACTTTAGCAAGCCTGGAGATTGAATTCCCCAATATCCATGATCATTCTGTAGGTTAAAATTGCTATTCACATCTGTCAGCTTTTGCTTACAAAATGATCTTTCACCTCCCTAGAAAGAAGCCTGCTATTTCCAGGGAAGGTGCCTGTCACCTTGAAGGAAATATTTTAAACTCATCAAGGAAATAAAATAAAGTGTTTCAGGAATGTAGGTGGAACAAGAAGAGTAAAAAAAAAAGAAAGAGAGGAAGAAAGAAAGAAAGAAAGAGAGAGAGAGAGAGAGAAAGAAAGAGAAGAAAGAAAAAAATCTGGGCATGGTGGCACACGCTTGTAATCTCAGTACTTGGGAGGCTGACACAGGAGGATCTAAGGCTGGAGGCCAATCTTAGCTATGTAGCGAGAGGATCTCAGTAACCTAGAGGAAACCTGTTTCCAAGTAAAAAATAAAATCGGACTGGGGGTGTAGATTGAAGGAAGAATGCCTCTGGGTTCCATCCCTAGGGAAAAGAAGGAGAAGAAGGAAGGAAGAGAGGAGGAGGAGGAAGAGGACCACCAACAAGTTTGGTACTGCAAGGAACTTTTGGAACTTAAATATTGCTTCAAAATATTCTTCAGGATTTTTCCACATGAATTTGAAATAGACTTTTGGTTTTTTTAAAGAGGGAGGGAGGGAGGGAGGAGAGAGAGAGAGAGAGAGAGAGAGAGAGAGAGAGAGAGAGAGAGAGAGATGCTTGTATATTTTCTTGTACTGTGTGTTTCTTTTAAATAAATGGAGCCCATAGAAACACACCCAGATTAACCTTCACTATTGTCAGTAGTGAGTGGTGTCTTTGAGGAGTTATCCCAATGGATTTTTAAAGTTGATTTATAATATGCTTATGGTTAGGCTGGTTATGGTTAGGCTGGGCATGGTGGTGCACGCTTGTAATCCCCGCACTTGGGAGGCTGAGACAGGAGGAACGCACAGGTTCGAAGCCAGCCTCAGCTACTTAGTGAGGCTCTCAGCAACTTAGTGAGACCCTGTTTCCAAATAAAGTATAAAAAATAGGTCTGGGAGTATAGCCCGTGGGTAGAAAGCCCTGGGTTCCACCCCAGTACCACCAAAATAATAATAATAATAATAATAATAATAATAATAATAATAAGCTTATGGTTAATGCGCAAGTACAGTAATGCTCGATGTATAGATGTATAGCATGGTGACTTTTAAAACTAATGCATACGGTTATAGAACCTTACCAAAAGAGAGCTATAGACTCGTGCTCGCGCGCTCGCTCTCTCTCTGTCGTACTTGGGATTGAACCCAGGGGTATTCTACCTCCAAGGTGCACTCCCAGCCCTTTTTTGTTTTTGTTTTGTTTTGTTTTGAAACAGGGTCTTGCTAGGTTGGCGAGGTTGTCCTTGAAACTGCAATCCTCCAGTCTCAGCCTCCCAAGAACTGGGATAACAGGTGTGTGCCACCACACCCTACAGATAAAGAACTCTTCTAGTATCCCATAGGTTCTCTTATCTCCCTTCACAGATTACATATACTCCTCTGCAGGTGACCACTATACTAACTATTGGTTAGTGTTGCCTGCTTCTGAACTAAATGGAAACATGAAAAGTTTTGGTGTCTGGTTCTCTTAATAAGATTCACACGTGTGTACCAGCAACTTACCCATTTGTATTTTTATATATTTCTTTGTATGACTAGACTACAACTTATTTATTTATTCTTCTGTTGACTTGCACCTGGGTTGTTTCCAGTTTGGGGTCATTATGCGTACAGCTACTATAATGACACAACATTCTTCTGTCTTTTGGTGAGTGTAGGCACTTCTCTTGCATATGTACCTCAAGGCTGAATTGCTGGATCATAATGTCGGTGGTGTTTGGTTTTAGTGGAAATTTCCAAACAGTTTGTCAAAGTAGTTGTGCCATTTTACAAGTCTCACGAGTAGCTCCACCTTCTTGCCCAAACTTGTCACACAGTTAAATTTTGGCCATTTTGGTAGATTTGTAGTGGTATCTCACTGAGGTTTTAATTCACACTTTCCTAATGAATAATGATATTGAGTATATTTTCATGTACATATTGGCCAGTTGGATATTCTCTTTTTTTCTTTTTCTTTTTTTAATTTAATTTTATTTTTGGTACTGCAGATTGAACCCAGAGGCATTCTACCTTTGAGTTACACCCCACAGCCTTTTTTATTTTTAATTTTAAAACAGGTTTTGCTAAATTTCTGAGGGTCTTATTAGGTTGCCAAACCTGTGATCCAACCGTCTCAGCCTCCCAATTACTGACATTATAGATAGGCACGCACTACCGCACCCGATGATGGGTATATATATATATATATATATATATATATATATATATATATATATATTTTTTTTTTTTTTGGTGGTGGTGGTGGTACTAGGGTTCCTGGAAGCCCTTCTACCTCCGGGCTACACTCCCAGACTCAGTTTTTTACATTTTTATTTGGAAACAGGGTCTCCTAAGCCAGCGCGCGTGGTTGGCTTCGAACCTGCGCGATCCTCCTGTCTCTGCCTCCCAAGCGCAGGGATTACAAGTGTGCGCCACCACACCCAGCGGTATATTCTTTTATTCAAGTGCCTGTTCAAGTTATTAATCCATTTACAGAAAATAAATAAAATGTAATGATATATAATCTGCATATAATAAGATCCACTAATTTTAAGTATACATTTTGATGAGTTTTCACACACACACACACACACACACACACACACACACACACACACATCTGTCATTAATATCAAGATATAGAATATTTTTCTTTTCTTTTTTCTTTTTTGGTGGTACTGGGGTTCCTGGAAGCCCTTCTACCTCCGGGCTACACTCCCAGACCTATGTTTACATTTTTATTTGGAAACGGTCTCCTAAGCCAGCGCGCGTGGTTGGCTTCGAACCCGCGCGATCCTCCTGTCTCTGCCTCCCAAGTGCGGGGATTACAAGCGTGCGCCACCACGCCCGGCTAGAATATTTTTCTTACCCCAAAAAGTTCTAGTTGATTTGCCATCAATGGCCATGTCCACAATCCCAGGCAAACGCTGATCTGCTCTGTATCAGTAGAGATTAGCTTTGCTTGTTCCATGTTTTTCCTAAGTAGAACTCTATAACATGGATTCTTCTGTGCATGACTCCTTGCACTTATCGTAATGTTTTTCTCCTTCGTCTGTACTGTTGGGTAGATTGATAGTTCATTCCTATTCATTACTGAGCAGTAGTCCATTATGGTCTATATTATTACCACAGTTTATCAGTTCATCTGTTGATAGAAATTTAGGTTGTTTCTATTTTTTATTTTTTGCTATTATCAATAACAGCTGAATAGAGCTGTTATGAGTATTTATGTAGGCATCTCTTTGAATACATATATGTTTTATTTCCTTTTGGATAAATACATAGGAGTGGAATTAAACAAACAGTATTATATGGTAGGTGAATATTTAATTTGCAAGAAATCCCAGGTTTCTTTCCATAGTGGTAATGACATTTTCATTCCAATGAGAAGTGTGTGAGAGTTTCAATTCTAACATGTCTTCACCAATAATTGATATTGTCAGTCATTTTGATTTCAGCCTTTCTAGTATATATCAATAACTACTTATGGCTTATCTTTAAATTTAATTTTATGTGAATTTTTGTAGGAACTTTCCTCAATGCTGATATCCATCTCTGCCCATCCTAATATATAAGAAGTATAATTTAAGTCCCTAAACATTTGCTATTGTTTGATGTGAGTCCTTAATACCCCCCACATGTATAGTGCTTAAAAAGTTGAAATTAAAAAATTTACATCAAATATAACCCAATTATTTGTATTCAAAGCTCAAGAAAATTCTGAAAATGCAGTTAGATTATTGATTTTGTTTCAATGTTAAGTGCTGGCATATAAAGATGGAGCTTCTGTTGTATAAGCCAGAGATCTTCAGTATTGTCTTAAACCACTTGTTTCTGGGAAGCACCATGTCTGTAGACAGAGAACTTGCATTATGAATATGTATAGTACAATACAGTCATTGTTCTGTTTCTGCTTTGCATTAATATTTATTATTTTTAATGAAAAATAATTATCATCTCTTGAGAGCATATTGAAAGTAACAATTATATCCAGAATTTTGATGAAGCTTTGGGGCAGTAACTTGATGTGCTTACAGATTCTCTCATCAAAATATTACCCAGTTCTCAAAGTATAATAACAGCATGAATACCTAGTTATCAGGTCCTGTGAGAGATGTTCTCTCAAAGAAAGAGGCTTAGCAGAGTAGAGAGGTAAGAGAGTATAAATTCAAAAATTCTGCAATTAAAAATATCTTTATAATTTAATAACTTAAGAGATAGGTAATCAAGTTGTTTCTTTTCAATTTTGTGATAAGAAAATATGAACAGTAAGAAACTCATTTAATGATAAGTAAACCGCTATGAGAAAACCTGGTGTTATCATAGCATTTGTGACTCCCATACGAGAAATTTGAATTATAAATATTGATGCTTATATGAGAAAGTCAATTTTTTAATTTATTTTATTGAAAGTAAATGTTATACATTTAATCTGTATTTGGTGCCCTCTCCCCCCACTCATTTCCCTCCCCCCCTCCCAATACTTAATACCCAGGCTAACCTTGCTATATTCGTACTTTTACACCTATTTGGAAATAGCCGCTCATCAGTCAAGTTCAGCCTCCTTCCTCTCTTAGTTTTTCATTCAAACTTTGCTGAGATTTCCCTTCCATTATCTGGAGTCCCTCTGGTATCCCCAATGCTCACTCATTTGGGCATATGAGAGGAAACATATGTCCCTTCTCTTTCTGTGTTTGGCTGATCTCACTTAACATAATGCTTTCCAGCCCTTTCCATCTTCTTACAAATGACATGATTTTGTTCTTCTTTATAGCTGAATAGAATTCCATTGTGTGTATTTCCCATAACTTTGCAAACCATTCATCCGTTAATGGGGGCCTAGGTTGTTTCCAAATTTTGGCTATGAACATAGGTATGCATATGTTGCTGTAGTTCTCTGTTTTCAACCCCTTTGGAAAAATACCCAGGAGTGGTAGAGCTGGATCGTATGGTGGATCTATTCCCAGTTTTCTAAGGAATCTCCACACAGATCTCCATAGTGCCTGAACTAGTTTGCACTCCCACCAACAACGTAAAAGAGTTCCTCTTTCCCCACATCCTCACCAGCATTTATTTTTGTTTGATTTCTTTATGCTTGCCAATCTGACTGGGGTTAGATGGAATCTCAGTGTAGTTTTGATTTGCATCTCCCTGATGGCTAATGATGAAGAACATCTTTTCATGAATCTATTGGCCATTTGTATCTCTTCTTTTGTAAAGTGTATATTCATTTCAGTTGCCCATTTCTTGATTGGGTTGTTTGTTTTGCTAGTGCAGAGTCTTTTGAGCTCTTTGTATATTCTAGATATTAGCCCCCTATCGGAGTGGTGACTAGTAAAAGATCTTTTCCCATTCTGTAGGCTTCCTCTTTAGGTTCTTGATGGGTTCCTTTGATGAGAAGAAACTTTTTAGTTTGATGTTATCCCACTTGTTGATTCTTGCTTTAATTTCCTGAGCTTTGGAGGTTTTGTTGAGAAAGTTACTGCCTGTGCCTATATGTTGTAGTGATGAGCCTATGTTCTCCTCTAATAACTTCACAGTCTCTGGCCTGATTTCTAAGTCTTTGATCCATCTCGAGTTGATTCCTGTGCATGGTGAGATATAGGGGTTTAGTTCCATCTTTCTACAAATGGATAGCCAGTTCTCCTAGCACCATTTGTTGAAAAGGCTGTCTTTTCTCCAGCATATGAGTTTGGCCCCTTTGTCAAAGATTAATTGACTGTAGGTGTGTGGATTTGTTTATGTATCTTCTATTCTGTTCCACTGGTCAGTGTACCTCTTATTGTGCCAGTACCATGCTATTTTTTTTACTACTATTGCTCTATAGTATAGTTTGAAGTTTGGGATTGTGATGCCTCCTGCGTGATTCTTGTTGCTGAGAATTGCTTTGGCTATTCTGGGTCTTTTCTTTCTCCATATGAAGTTCATGATTGCTTTTTCTAGGTCTGTGAAGAACACCTACTACATTCTTCACAGACCTAGAAAGTTAATTTTGTATGTCATCTTGCCTGGGCCATTAGGTTTCCATATATTTGGTCAGCCATTATTCTGAGTATTTGTGTGGGGGCATTTGTAAAGCAGACTATGTTCTTTACTGGAGGTGGGTCTCATTCAGTCAGTGGAAGGCCTGAATAGAGAGAAAGGGCTGCCTTCCCCTTTAATAAGTGACAAATCCTCCAGTCTGACATCTTTCAAAATGGAGCATTAACTGTTGCCTTGTAACTTGAACCAAAACATGAGTTCTTCCTGGGTCCCAAGCCCTGCCAGCCTTTGGACTGGAACTAAATTTGCAGTTCTGGGTGTCAGTTCTGTGGATATGGAGTGGAACTACACCACAGCTCTACCAGGTCTACAGCTTGCCGAATCACTCCACAGATCTTGGGACTTGTCAGCCTCCATAATCATCACATGAGCCACACGAGGCCCTAGAAAAACAAGAACAGCCAGTAGAAGGAAAAAAATAAGAGCAGAGCTGAAATTAATCAAATAGAGAATTGAAACAAAGGATTGATGTAACAAAAATTACCTCTGTGGAAAAAATTCCTTACAATAACTAAGCACTCAATTACACCCTAATGGTTCTGTTTCTCTACAAACCCTGAGACACATATAACCATTCATCCAAAAGTGATAGATTTGAAATTTTAATTTAAAACAGAAAAGAAGTCAGGTATATGGTGCTTGCCTGACATCCCATTATTTCGGACACTGGACCAGGAGGATCCCAGATTTGAGACCAGCCTCAGCAACTTAGACTCTCAGCAACCTAGCAAGACCTTGTTTCAAAACAAAAAATTAAAATGGGCTGGAAGAGTAGCTCAGAGGTTCAATCTCCAGTACAAATAAATAAATAAATACATAAAGCAGAAAATATTTTGTTTGCAAATATGTACGTGCAATGAAAGAGGCTTAATGACAGACTCTCTAAATGTGTTTTCCCTGTAACTTAAAAAATAACAAGTTGGGGGCTTCTCTATCACAGGGCCAGTGATTGTACCCATGGTCCCAGCTTTTATTCTTATGGTGTCCTTTCCTGAAGAGATGTCAAGGAAGAGAGTGGAAATGATCAGCCATACTTTTTATCCATTTCCCTCTGGAAAAATATCCAAAGGCTTGTGCCTTCTTGGTGGGAGACTTGGGTCTCCCATGCTTCCTTATCTCGTGTGGAGAGTGCATCTGAACTTCGTGTGTTCCTTCTCTCACTAGGCTGGAAGCCATCATGCCTGGGTCATACGTCACACCTGCTCCACAGGCTTCTGGATCCTCCCTTTGGTAAGGGAGGAAGTAGCAAGTTCCAGTGTGAATGTAGGTCAAAGCCATGCTCTCTGTTTTTGCTCAGAGTCTTCCATGAGAGATCCTGGGGATATTTCCCAAATTAAAAAAAGGTAACATATAATTCCATTTTAATAAATGAAAACAATCAGATAAAACACCCAAGAGTCATGCCAGGCATGATGGCACGTGCTTGTAATCCCCGCGCTTGGGAGGTGGAGACAGGAGGATTGCACAGGTTCACAGCCAGTTGAGCTGTTTTAAGAGACCCTGTTTCCAAATAAAAATATAAAAAATAGGTCTGGGAGTGTAGCCCAGAGGCAGAAGGGCTTCCAGGAACCCCAGTACCACCCAAACTAAAACTAAAACTAAAAATAAAACACCCAAGAGTCAAATTTCTTTTTATATTAATTTTTTTTTTTTTACTGGAATAGCTGGGAATGAACCTGGTTCCACCTTTTTATGCAACCATCTTGGATTCTGACTTAGCAGAAGGCCAAGTCCAGTGGGTGCTAGCAAAAGATATTCATAGCTTTGACAGAAAGTTGGGAGCAAGTGTGTTTGCGAGTGTGTGTGGGTGTGGGTGGTGTGGGTTTTGGAGGACAGGGTAGAGAAAAGGGGCAGAGAACTGTTTTCTCTCCAAGAATAACACTAGCAAGAGCTTTATAGTTTTGAAAGCGCCTTCATGTATGCTATTTCAGTTAAACCTCATGCCAAACATGTAAGTTAAAATTGTTGCCAAGGTTTGACAAATGGACTGTTGAAACCCAGAGACTATTAGTGAAAGATCGTACTACCCGGTCCTTCTACTCCATCCTCTGCTACCCTATTTAAACAAAACAAAATATAATAAAATCTTAGTGCGCTGAACATGGTGGCACATGCCAGTAGTCCTAGTACTTGGAAGGATGAGACAGGAGGATCCTAGGTTCAAGGCCAGCCTCAGCAACTTATTGAGACTCTCAGTAATGTAGTGAGAACCTGTTTCAAAATAAAAAATGAACTGTGACTAGGGGTATAGCTCAGAGGTAGAATAGCTTTGGGTTCAATTCCCAGTATCACAAACAAACAAACAAACAAACAAACAAACAAACAAACAAAGAGAACCTCAGTGGCCACAAATCGTCTCCAGTTTGGCTTAGGTATACATCAAATAATAAAATAATGTGGTCTTATTTGTTTTTATTTATGCTAAAGTCTCATGAGAATTGGAACTCTGGGCCCTAAAAGTCTTTGTAATTAATTGTTGAGAACTAAAAAATGATGTATCTACAGCAGCGAACTGTTTTCTGGAGGTTTAGTTATTTTTGGTGGGCAAAATGGTATAATTTACTAGAGATTTTGTAGACTACAGGTCATGTTGATTTAAAGAACAGAGTTGTTAGGAAGTGTTTTGTCTCGGCGAGTTGCTTTCTTTGTAGGTCACCTTTCTTTCATGTTTGTTTTCCCAGTGAGCCATATTTTATGCATTGATAGTTGGACTGAGCCAGGTGTGTACTAGTAGTAAATATAGGGTTAAAGAAAAAATACAACTCTACAAACAGGAAAGGCTTTAATTGGAGTGGAGCCTAGGAGGGGGCTGACTGGGAGAGAGAGTCAGGAGAGTCAGGAGCTCCTTACAGACTAGGGGCTATTTATGGGGTATTAGGAGAGTAGGAGGGTGAGGCAGCTGTGTATTTCTCCAATTGGTGGTTTAACAGCAGGCCAAGTCAGGTAAATTTATGGGGTTGGGGGCAGGGGGATGGTTAGAGGCATTTTCCCACCTTTTCAAAAGCGCTTTGTTCTCAACCTCCTCTAGCCAGGCCTCATAGGCAGACCTCACAGGGCCCACACATACTCCAGAAAGGCTAACAATTCGGTCATTTTAAAAAATCTGTACTGCCGGGCTTGGTGATGCATGTTTCTAATACCTGCATTTGGGACGCTGGGATAGGAGAATCACGGTTCACAGGTAGGTAGCTTCAGTTAGCCCCTTGCAACTCAGTGAGACCCAGTTTCAAAATAAAGAATAAAAATTAGGGCAGGGGGTATAGCTTGGATGTTGAATAGCCCTGGGTCCATCCCCAGACCCCAAAATAAAATAAAATAAAATAAAATAAAATAAAATAAAATGGTGCGCCCACTTCAGAAAACAGTATGTTGGTTCCTCAAAAGGTAAACACAGAATTATATATGATTTAGTCATTCTTTTCCTAGGTATATACTCAAGAAAAATGAAAAAATATGTCCACAGAAATATGTATGCATGCATATATGTAAGAACAAACTTACATCATTTACAGGGAAATGAACGGAACTGGAGAACATTATACTAAATGAGATTAAGCAATCACAAAAAGTAAGAAATCAGAGCTCTCCCTAATATATGGAAGCAAGGGAGAAAAATGGGTCATAGGAGAAACCATACGTGACCTAACTGAGAAAGATGGGAGGGAGAAAGAGAGAAATTCCCTATGTATATGATGTACATTCACAAACACATCAAAGTCAATCACTAAGCCAAACATGAGAAGGAGGGAGGGGGGAAGGGGGTGGGAATCGGGGAAGGGCTAAATGAGTGATGTGTGCATGTAAGCCTCTACCATCTTGTACTCCATTAAGATGTCTGACTAAAATGCAGCAACAAAAAATTTAAGAAAAGCAAACAAAAAAAATCATAAACAATTTGTCCAGACACGCCAGGATATAATTTCAGAAATTTGTCTGATCATTTCAGCATAAGGCTCAAACCAGCATGTCTGAGCTGCAGATGATAAGGAACCCTTGGATCATAAAATACCATTTCACCCCCAGTGGACTTTCAAACTGGATGTCAATACATTTGGACAGGAGTCTGGCAGGTTCAATAAGTCTGATGAGCCTGTCAAAGACACCGGGAAATGCCCAGAAGGTCCTATGAAGACACTGGCTTTCCTATGAGCAGCATGCTGAGCTTTGCTTACACCGTGACAGTCTGTCCCTGTGTGAGACTCTGATCCAATGACCGACTCCAGTCCTACTTTTCTTGCTGACTGAGGATAGTGCAACTCTAGCCTTCTCAGTGCCCAGGACCAACTCCTGCATCTCCTCTTCCATTCCTGAACGTGGCTCAATATTCTCTACTTCCTGTTTCTTAGTATTACTTTGCTTTGAAGTATCTTACCATAAAGATGAGTTAATATACATGAACTTAAAAAAATAGTAATGTTTCGGTGCCACTTTAAAATTGTCACCTTCCAGCCGGGCGTGTTGGCGCAGGCTTGTAATCCCTGCGCTTGGGAGGCAGAGACAGGAGGATCGCTCAGGTTTGAAGCCAGCCATGCGTGCTGATTTAGGAGACCCTGTTTCCAAGTAAAAATGTAAAAATAGGTCTGGGAGTGTAGCCCGGAGGTAGAAGGGCTTCCAGGAACCCCAGTACCACCAAAAAATAAAAAAAATAAAAATTGTCACCTTCCAAACATGACCCATTGGTCTGGCCTTCATTCAGCTGCTTGCAAATTGGTAAGAGAAAAACTTCGGCTTTCTAGACCTTGATGAGACCTCTCATTATTCACTTGTTACACTGAAAAATACCACAGCAGTCCACGGGGCATGACTAATCTTGAATTCATAGACAATAGCCTGTACATCCAATACATAAAAAGGTGTAACTTGGTTAATGTGTCTAATAATCTTATAGTCAGATTATTTGACTATGAGAAAACCTCTCTGTATGCCTTAGTGCTAAAGAAGAAAGGAGTAACTGATGGTGATTTGAAGTGTAAAATCATAATCGCTGATGGAGACTTGTCTGTAAATCGTACATCATCCCCATTTAGTCCCCTCCTTGTCTCGCTGACATTGCAGCTCAGTGTTGATGAGTGTTGCACTGAACAAGCACATGGCAGGGTCTGCCAGGTGGCAAGCACAGCATCATCTTAAACACAGGAGCTACAGGAAACATTTATATCCTGGCATCTGTATCAGTTACCCACCAGTTTCAGAAATTCCAATACATTTCATAAACATTTATTGAACACCTACTATGATCAGAGCACAGCTCTTTGCCAGATGCCTCGGGGATCACAAACATAAGTAATTTATAATGCTGGCCCAACAGGATAAATAAATGTGTGCAGAAGTAATTGTAATGAGAAGTCCAAGCAACATCCTGGGAAACATGGACTTATAGGGACAGCTAAAGACTGGGACAGAAGAAAGAATTCTCTAGGAAGTCATAGGACTCAAGCAATGGGCAGGACATGAGATCAGAAGGGAGTTGTGAGTTCGTTTGCGGTAGGGAAGAGAAAAAGCAAATAACACAAGTTATGCATAAGGCAGTAGAGACACTAGGAAATACAGCTCAAGAAGAAGCTCAGTTACAAACTGTATAAATCAGATTCTGAGTTCCATCTTCTGCTACACTTGAATTCAATCTAAGATGTAAAAATGTGCTTAATCCTAAATTGATTATGAGTTCAGAGTGTTCTGGGTAGGGAAATTGAGTATTTTGGACTTTGGAGAGTTCTCCTCAAACTTGAGATGATAATAGATCTTTTAAACATACTATTTATTGTGTTTTTTTTTTCTGGCTACAACTTAGCAATATACTGATTGTCCTTCATTACCAGTTCTTTCTTCCTTTCTTCCTTTCTTTCTTTCTTTCTTTCTTTCTTTCTTTCTTTCTTTCTTTCTTTCTTTCTCATTCTCTCTCTTTCCTTCTTTCTCTTTCTTCCTCTCTCATTCTCTCCCCCTCCCTTCCTCCCTTTCTTCCTTTCTTTTCTCCTTCTTTCTTCTTTTTTCATGCTGGGCCCTCACTGTGTGTTGCCTGGGCTTGTATCAAAGTCCTGAGGATCACTTGGATATCCATACCTAGAAGAATGAAATAAAATTATTATCTCACACTATACTAAACTTAATGTATTAAATACTTGAGTATATGACCTTATTCTACAAAATTAAACTAGAAAAAAGAGAGAAAGAACCATTTTTTTTAACATGACCCCAAAAGCATAGGCAACAAAAGTAAAAACAAACAGGATTGTATCTAACTGAAAAGCTTCTATATACAAAGAAAAACAATAGAATGGCAGAAAATGTTGGCAAGCCATACAATTGAAAAAGGGTTAATCCAAAATATATAAGAATTCCAAATAATAATTCAATAATCACCCATTGGACAAAGGATCTGAAGAGACATTTCTCAAAAGAAGAAATACAAATGGCCAATTGCTATATGAAAAGATGTCAAACATCACTAAACATTAGGGAATATGCAAATTAAAACCACAAAGAGGTAGCTCCTTACTTGTATTAGAATAATTATCATCAAGAACTTTAAAAATATATATATAAGTAGCCAGGCAGCCTAGTATGGTGGCGCACGCTTGTAATCCCCGTGCTTGGGAGGCGGAGACAGGAGGATCACGCAGGTTCAAAGCCAGCCGTGCTGGCTTAAGAGACCCTGTTTCCAAATAAAAATATAAAAACTAGATCTGTGAGTGTAGCCCGGAGGTAGAAGGGTTTCCAGGAACCCCAGAAGCACACACACAAAAAAGTAGCCAGGCATGGTGGTGCATGCTTGTAATCCCAGTACTTGGGAGACTGAGACAGAAGGATTGCAGGTTCATGGCCAGCCTTAGCTACTTAGTGAGACCCTCTGAAACTTAAAGAGAACCTTTTTCAAAATAAAGAATAAAAATATGATTGGGGGTGTAGCTCAGAGGTAGAATGCCACTGGGTTCAATCTCCAGTAGTTTCAACATATAATAATATATATAATATATATATACACATATACATATATACATATACATACATATATATGTAACAGGAGTTGGTGAGGATGTGGAAAAAAGGAAACCCTATACATTGTTAGTGGGAACATAAATTAGTATAGCTATTAGAGAAATAGTATGGAGCTTTCTCAGAAAGCTAAAATTGAATGAATGACCTTATGATACACTAGTCTCACTCTGGATCTATATCCAAAGACTATGAAACTATCCCCTACCCTGCTCATTGCCACATGATTCTCAATAGCCAAGATATGGAAGCAACCTAAGTGTCCATCAATAGATTATATATATATTCATACACTACACACAATACATAACACCTATATCTAATGTATATAGGATATAATGTATATATAAATATACAGATATGGAATTAAAATAAAGAAATCCTGTCATTTGCAACAATATACATGAACCTACAGGGTACTTCACTATATGAAAGGATACAGGAACAAATATACAAATACTGCATAATTTTAAATCTAAAAAAGTTGGACTCAGAAGTAGATCATAGAACAGTGGTTAACAGAGGCTGGAGGACTGGGAAAAGAGAGTTGTTGATCAAAGGGTCCAACATTTCATCTAAAAAGGAGGGATAAGCCCTAGTGATCTACTGCTCAGGATAGTGACACTAATAAATAAAATTCACCTTAATTTCAAAACTACTTAAAAATAGGTTTTAAGGGTGCTTACCACAGAAAAATGATAAGTATTCGAGGTGAATACTTATCGAAGTATCGAATACTTTGATATGCTAGCTAGCTTGATTGACTAATTCCACAGACTAAACATATATCAAAATATCCCATTGTACCCCATTTTGTTTATTCAAAATTTATAAAAAGAGAAATATGCCCTTTTCCCACTTAATTATTTTTGCACTTTTGTTTAAAATCAGTTTTTCATATATATATGGGCTTCTTTCTGACTCTGTATTCACCTAACTTGACTATTCTAGCCTTATGCCAACCTCTCACACCTGTCTTAATTACTACAGTCTTAGAATCAGGTAGTTTAAACCATGTCACATTTTTCAGTTTCTTGGCTACCTTTGGTTCTTTGCACTTCATATGAACTTTAGAATGGGTTCTTTCTCTTCCTTTCTTCTTCTTTCTTTCTTTCTTTCTTTCTTTCTTTCTTTCTTTCTTTCTTTCTTTCTTTCTTTCTTTCTTTCTTTCTTCCTTTCCTCCTTTCTCTTTCTTTCATCATACTGGGACCGAACCTTGAGCTACACCTCCAGCCCTATTTTTTATTTTTTTATATCAAAACTAGATCTACTAAGTGTGGAGGGCCTCAATAAGTTGCTGATGCTGGCCACAAACCTGTGATCCTCTTGTCTCAGCCTCCCAAGTACTGGGATTATGAGTGTGCACCACCATACCCAGTTGGCTTGTTAATTTTTACCAAAAATATTTTTAAAGTCTGCTAGGATCTGGGTGAAAATTAGATTGAGTTTATTGGTAGGTTTAGGAAAAATCAACATGCTAACAATATTAAGTCTTCAGACCCCCAAACAAGACATAATCAGTTCTACATATCTTTATTTTCTCCATACAATAATTTGCATTTTTCAATGTACCCCTTATTCACATCCTTTCTCTCCCCAGTTTGTCCTTAGCATTTCATATTGATCGATGTAATTATAAACAGTATTGTTTATGCCAACTTCCAATATTTTAATCTTGGAATGTGAGCATACAATTGATTTACATTGATCTCATATCCTGAAACACTGCTAAACCCATTTACTAGTTCCAGGCACTTTTTTTCTTTGTTAATTTTGTTGGCTTTTTATATAGATGACCATTTTGTCTGTAGATAGACAGCTTTACTTCTTCCTTTCTCATTGAGATGCCTATCCTTTTTTGAAATAAAAAAAAATACTGTCTTGCCAGAACTCTCAGTACAATGTTGGATAGAAGTAAAGCAAGCAGCCATCCTTTCCTTCCTCCTGATCTCAGGGAGATGTTCCATCTTCTAATGTAAGTCTAACGTTACTTTTATGTTTTCTGTTGGTGGCCTCTATAAAGGTAGAATTTTTACTTTGATTTCAAATTTGCTAAAAGAAATGAAGGTTAAATTTTAACAAATGCCTGTTCTGTCTACTGAGATTTGTTCTCATGTGGACCTGTGATTTTTTTTTGTAGGTAGGATTTAATTAAAAATGTCTTCAATATATAATATGGCTATTCATGTCACAGATTTTTCTCATTTGAACTGTATTGGTTTTTATCTTTCATGGATTTGGGTATCTCTTCTAAATTGTCAGATTCATTGGCATAAAGTTGTTCATCATGTTTCTTTATGTTACTTTTAATAGCTACAGAATTTATAGTGATATCACTTCTCTCATTACTGATATTTGTGATTTATGCCTTCCTTTTTCCTGATTACTCTAGATAGGATTGATTGATTTTATAAATTTTCTGAAAAAAGTAGGCTTGCAGATTTGATTTCTGTGATCTTTCTCTGTGATTTTTCTATTTTTATTTTATTGATTTTTTGACCTTTATTGTCTTCTTTTTTTTCTTACTTTGGTTTCACTTGCTCTTAATTTTCTAACTTTTCTTGTGGAAACTAAAGCCACCGATCTGAGGCATTTCTTCCTTCTCCTTTTCCTTCTCTTCCTCTCTTCCTCCTCTTCTTCATTTTCACACTCAACTCAGGGGCATACTACCTCTGAGATACATCCCCATATCTTTTCACTTTTCATTTTGAAACAGGGTCTTGCTAAGTTGCTGAGACTGGCCTTGAGCCTGCGATCCTCTGTCTCACCACTACACTCAGCTACATTTCTTCTTTAAAAACTAAAAATTATTTCTAAGTATTGCTGAAGTGACATTCTACAAATTTATGTGGTGATTTTATGTTCTTTCAGCTGGAAATAGTTTCTAATTTCCTTTTCTGTTCCCTTTTGACTCATGGGTTATTTAGAAATGTGCTATTTAGTTTCTAAATATTTGAGGATTTTCCAAGATTTTTCTGTTTTGATTTTTCTGTTTTGAATTCCATTATTGTATAGACCTTGTATCACTTGAATTATTTTCAGTGTCTCAACATTTTTTTACAGCCCAGAATAGGTCTATTTAGCAAGTTCTTTGTGTGGACTTGAAAAAAACAAGTGTATTCTTTTATCATAGGGTGGAGTGTTCTTTAAATTAGGTCAAGTCAGATGAGAGTATTGTTTACTTCTTCCATATCCTTCTTGATTTCGTCTTCTTGTTCAATAACCCCTTCCTTGGCAATGTGTTATCAGTTGTTGATGCTACCCAGTAAATTTTTTTATTTTAGACATTATAGTTTACATTTCTAGAAGTTCTGCGTGGGACTTTTTAAAATATCTTCCATGTCTCTATTTCTGTTTTTTTAGCATATGGGATACAGTTATAGTAACTGTTTTTGTGTTTTTCTTTTTCTGGCAAAGGTAAAGACAGTTTCCTCAAGACCTCAAGAATGAGTAGGAATTTGCCATGTGAAGAAAGTAGGAGGGCTGGTAGAATTTAGGGAAAAGAATAATTTTCCAGACAGAGTGAATAGCATGCATAGGCCCTTAAGGAAGAAGGAGTTTGAAGTTTCCAAAAATATAGAGAAGTCAGAATGGGTGGATCAGAGTACACTGAAGAGTGAGGAGTGGTGATAGAGGCACATACTTGTAATTCCACCAACTTGGGATTGCAAGTTCAAGACCTTTTGGTAAGTTAGGAAGACCCAGTCTCAAAATAAAACAAGCAAACAAAAAATACAAAAGGCTGGGGATAAGCTCAGTGGTGGAGCATTCCTGGGTTCCATCAGTAGGATTGTTCCCAAAAAAATGTTGAAAAAAAAGGGGCTTAGGAGGAATGATGCAAAACCTTGTTGGCCATGTACTTCAGTCAACATAGGCTATGTTGTACTACAATAACAAATAGCACCCAAGTTTCAGTGACTCACAACAACAAAAAAATTATTTCCTGAATCTGTCACATGCTCACAGAAAGGTAGCTGTGACTTTGCTATACATCTTCATTCAGGGCTAGAGCTAAAGGGACAATTCCTAACTGGAATATATCTTCCTGACAGATGGGGAAGAGCCTTGTTAGAATCATCATATATTTTCATGGCATCTGTTAATAGCTAGCCCATGTCACAGCCACGCACATTTCACTGGAAAGCCAGTGGTATGGTTGAGCATGTCAGTGGGGTAGGGACAGCAGTTATTTGGCAACAATAATACCTACCATACAGGAAGTGGCACCTGGAGAACAATGGGAAGCCAGGATCAGGTGAAGGTGAATCATGGGAGTGTCACAATGTCACCTCATCTCTTATAATTAGGCTTTATTTAAAAAAATAAAAATAAATAATTGGATCATAGCTACTTGGAAAGCTGGGGCAGGAGAATTACAAGTTTCAAGTAAGCCTGTACAACTTAACAAAATAGTGTCTCAAAATTTTTTTTTTGGTACTCAGGATTGAATCCAGGAGTACTATACCTCCAGCTACACCTCCATCCCTATTTATTTTTTGTTTTTGAAACAGGGTCTTGATATATTGCTGAGAGTCTTGCGACACTGATAAGGCTGGCTGCAAACTTGTGATCATCTAGCATCTCAAGTACTAGGATTACAGGTGCATGCCTCTACACCCTGCTTAGAATAAAAAATTTTGAGAATAGGTTGAGAATATAGCTCAATGGTATATTGCTTGCCTAGTATGCTTTAGGCCCTGGGTTCAATCCCCAGTACTGAAAAAAAAAAGTAGTTGGAGTCAAAGTCAGAAAAAAATACATTGGATATCACATTAAGTAGCACTATTTAGGTAAAAAAAACCCACAATAACATTTTAATGAAAGCAATTACTGTAAGTTTTCTGTAAAATTTTTATGAAAGTAATTAATGTGAGTTTTCTATAAAATGCATGCCCATCTTAATGTTTAAAACTGACTGACATAACTATTTTTTAAAAGTGACAGTTATATACATGTCTAACCTCTGATGCTTCTTAAAACACATTACTTTATAAGAGTGCCTCAAGCAGAGTTCTGATGATTACTTTTAAAGAATTGGAGTACCACAGAAAACTGATTTCACACACTTCAATTACTCTTTTCATCTTTCTTTGAAATATAAATAATAGTGGATGTAAGAATGTGTTAGTTAGCTTTCCATTACTATAATAAATACCTGAGATAATCATCTTAAAAAGAAGAAAGGAGCCATGCATGGTAGCACACACCTATAATTCTAGTACTTGGGAGGCTGAGACAAGAGGCTCCTAGGTTCCAAGTCAGTGTGTAGCAATTTAGCAATACCTTGTTTCACAATTTAAAAAATAAGAAAATTTAAAGGACTTGGGGTGTAGTAAGAAATAGAATGTCTCTAAGTTCAGTGCCTGGTATAACAAAAAAGAAAAAAAGAAAAAGTTTATTTTGGCTCACTGTCCTGGAGTCTTTGGTCCATGGTTGAGTGGCCTAATTGTGGGCCTGACGGGCAGCCCTTGGTAAAGCAAAGCCACTCATTTCATGGCCAGGAAATAAAAGAGAGAGGAAGACACCAGTCTTTCACAATGCCCTTTGAAGGCATGCCCTCCACTCCCAATGACATAAAACCTTCCACTAGGTCCCAGCTCCCACCACCACTTCCAAACGCACCAAGCTGGGAACCAAGTATTTAATACTTGGGCCTTTGGGAGACACTCAAGGTCCAAACGATAGCAGAATATAAGTGCTGTGTTGTCCCAGGGCCTCAAGGAAAGGAACAGATGAATACCTGGAGAACCAAGCCAGCCCTCCAACACATTGGACATGATCCTTTGAAGCCAGAAGGCCATCTTGTTCTAAAGTTTGAAATAACACCAAGCCTTGGGAGAAATGAGAGTTACCATTAATGAGTATGGGGTCCATGCCACTGAGGAAAAAAGGATGTCTGGATCAGGTTTATTTCTCTTAGAGGAAATAAATCTCACTTCCTGGAAACCATCTGTATGCCAGGTGTGGGGCTGTGTTCCAGCAGAGAATATTACAAGAGGCATCTTGCTCTAACTCCCAGGCTAGCCTTCATGCCCACAGCACTCTGACTATTTCTCTATTGTAGCACTTGCCAGGTAATTTAAATGATCTGTGAGTGTGACCTGCTTCCTAGTTGGCCATAAATTCTATACGGGCAGTAACAATGTCCTGTCTACCTCTGTCACCTAGCACAATGTCTGGTAGATGCTCAATCAACCAGATATCAGAACAGAAGGGATCTAGCTGACTTTCTCTGATCAATCTTGGCAGTGGACCCATTATGAAAGAGAGAGGATAGAGGGTAGAGGAGAGAGAGAGAGAGAGAGAGAGAGAGAGAGAGAGAGAGAGAGAGAGAGAGAGATTGATTCAGTCCTTTTCAGTAAGGTCTGGGAAGAGCTCCAGAGGGCGGTGATGGGAAGGAAGGAAGCAGGAAGCCAGGAGACACATGGGCAGGAGGCCCCTTCCAGACACCCAACCAGGGCATTTCCTGCCAAGGGAATGGGAAGGGAATCTCCATACAGATCCAGGGCTCATAAGGCTTGAGTCCAAACTGAGGGAAGTGAGAAGCCTTATATGAAAGCAATAGCACTGACACTGTTTCTTGCTTGAGAAGTATCTTTCTTATCTGTAACTAGTTTGCAAGAACATCCCTGGGAACTTCAGAAAACTGGATTTCCCAGATTTTTAGGTGAGAATTAGAATGGAGAAGAGGATGATTCCTCTCATCTGCCCTTTTCCACATGATCCTGAGCATATGGGGGTCTGAGTGTATGGATGATAGGAAGCCCGGTTTGTCAACACATGCATGCATATGGAGTGTGGCCTAAAGTGAGGACAAACTCACCCCTAATTTGCTATATTTTATAAGAGTATAGGGCTATTAATTTATGCATATGTGAATAGATATATGAACTTCTACATACAGATGCAAACATATATATGCATAGGGCTATTAATTCAAATACATGTGAATATGCATATGAACTCATATATGTATATATAAGCATAGGGCTATTAATTCATATATAGTCAATATCAGCTTTATATAAAACTTTTCTTTTTCCTCTCTTTCATAAAAGTAAACTGGCCGGGCGTGGTGGCACACATTTGTAATCCCAGCATTCGGGAGGCTGAGATGGGAGGATCACGGTTTACAGACAGCCTCAGCTACTTAGTGAGCCCCTTCACAACTCAGTAACACCCTGTTTCAAAAATACAAAAGGCTAAAAAAAAAGGCTAGGGGTGTAGCTCAGAGGTAGAATGCCCCCTTGTTTCCATCCCCAGTACTGGAAAAAAAAAAAAAACATAAACTGATCAGTCATATGTTTGGATTTTGAAAAATAGGATTTTTCTGAAATTTAGGGCCTTCAAGAACTCCATTTTTTCCCTGCAAACCTGCACAGGAGTAGTAGCCAACCAAGACTTCCTCTGCTGCTCTGCAGATTCATTGATTCCCTGCTGTGTTAGACTGGGGCAGGGAAAGAGAGGGGCCCATCCCATCAGGCAGGTGACTGTTAAGAGGTTTTAGGCAAACTGATCCTGCAGGCAAATAATGTGGGAAGGCCTTTCCATATACTCCTTAGAAACCTTAGTATATGAATACACCCAGAGATTGGGTATACAGCATTTCCAGTTGGTATGACTACAGGACCCTTTGCTTGTAGGTACTCACAGGAATAATGTTCACATGGCCTGCTTTGGGATGCTCTAGAAAGCGGGAGCCGGGAGCATCAGGTCAGGCACAGCTTTGCCCCTAGAAGTGCCCCAGGCCACTGAGAGTGGTGGCCACAGCAGAGATGCCTGATGGTTACTGTAAATGACTTTGAATGATTATGCCTCTTTGGGTTTTGACTTCTACTTTTGAAGCATTTGAAATCCTGTCTGTTCTGTAGTTCTATGATATTCTGTACTGTCTCTTGGCAGGAAGACATTACCAAATCAATAGCTCCTCTGACCCCATATATATCTGAAGGCAATAGATAAAAAAGCAATCTTCTGTCTTGTCATGGGAAAGAATCAGTTCCTCAACTCAGTATCTGTGGGGTCCTTGGCTTACATGATGGTAAAGAATCTCAGCATGCACCATAGACAGAGATTTGTTTATGAAAGTAAGAAATACATATTCAAAAGAGGACAGGAACCACCACCAGAGTGAGAGAGACCCACTTGGGGTTTCACAGCCTCTTCTTTTATTGGAGATCGCTGCAAGGGGGTGGACAAGGGCACAGAACAGGGACAGCAGTGTAGTTTTCCTCAAATCTTTAAGCTTCTTTCATCTGATTGATTAATGGAGCCTAGTCTTGACCAAATGTCATAGACCTTTTAACAACATCCCCTCCAGACACTCCTTATCAGTCTAACATACATTCTACTGGTCAACAAGACATATGTACATAATTAACTGGATGTGTAGTGCTCTAATATTTACTGAACCCTTTGTTTACTGGACTTTCCAGGAATTTAGGTCTGAAGGAAAACAGACTTTCAGGGTGAAGGTGAGACCCAATGTGGAGGTTATAGATTTAAAGCTGCACTCTCCCTTTTTATCCCTGTTTGTCTCATTTCTACCTACTACTTTTATTCCCCCACCCCATCTCATGTATTGCTACAGCAATTTTTGTGATTGCTCCCCTGTCTTTCCACCCTAACCTCCCTCTGAGGAAGCTAGCTTAAGCCATCACTCCGTCTTGCTGATTAGAATCCAAGCCTGAACGCTGACTGCTGGCTCCATTCTGGTGTTCTTCCCAGATGTTTATGGCCCCACCCTTTTCTTTTTGAAATCATTTTCCCTCCCCTTCTGCCTCTGGTAACCAAATGTCGCATCATCTGCAGTCCCTATCCTGACTTTCCTAGAGAGCCACCCTATCCCAGGACACCGCAGCATGTTGGCACTGATCTTTCATGCTACAGACAAATCACATGGTGCTTATATCATCCCTGCCTAGGCAGTGGCACCCCTCACCAGGCCCTTCATCAATGCTTGTTGCAGTGAAATGAATATTAATGTGAGTTTCTGGTCTCCTAGTTTGATGACGTAAGAACATTCTGACCCCACAGCGTCCTGTCATTTCATGACATAGGACAGTCCCCTGGGCATCCACAGCGGACAGTGCCACAGGACAATCCCTCCCATTACACCTGGAATTTGAATACTGAGTCAATGAGCAAAGGGTCAGGAAACAGTGGGAACTTATGAAAACCATGCTGGTCTGGATACACCAGTAGCAGAGCAAGACTAACACTCAGTTTTAACATTTATTTATTTATTTTGTGGTACTGGGGCTGGCACCCAGGGGCATTTTACCTCAGAGCTACACCTCCAGTCCTAGTTTTTATTCTTTATTTTGAAACAGAGTCTCACTGAGTTGCAAAGGGCCTCACTAAGTAGCTGATGCCGTCCATGAACCGTGATCCTCCTGTCTCAGCCTCCGGAATGCAGGGATTACAAGCGTGCGCCACCACGCCCAGCTCTGTTTTAACATTTACAGCTGTGACTTCCTGGAACTGCAAAAAACACCTCGATTTCTGCAAGTTTCCAAGCACTGCTCTCTAATGTGTGTGTGTGTGTGTGTGTGTGTGTGTGTGTGTGTGTGTGTATGTGTTACTAGGAAATGAACTCAGGGGCATTCAACCTCTGAGCTATACCTCTATTGCTCCCTCCCTGCTTTTTTGTTTTAAAACAGGGTCTCATCAAGTTGCTGAGAATCTAGCTAAGTTGCGGAGGCTGATCTTGAACCTGCAATCCTCCTGTCTCAGCCTCTGAAGTACTGGTATTACAGGTGTAGACTACCACACCCAGTTCTCTACCGTTCTTAATGAGGCTATGATCTTCTAATAAACATAAGCCGGACCAGAGCCTGTATCTGCTGCCACCAGATTCCCAACTGATACAGGAGGCAGGAGAAAGTCAAGTGGGGAACTTGCAGTTAGGATGAGAAGGGTCCTGGATATGCATGTGAAACTAGAGTTTTAATCAAGTAGAAACAAATCTCCGCAAGCTGGAGAGGGAAATTTCCATTTTGTTCAAAGGCATAGAAAACTTGTAGTGATTAATAAAAGTTTGCTCATGTTGCACTTTTTTAAGTGGACAAATGCTCATATTCAACGGCAATTCTCTGAAAAGTTGCCAAATTTTTGACATTAAAAAGAGATCCTTGCTTTTGATCTCTTAGGTAAGGAGACCAAAAGCATAACCCATAAAAGAAAAAAACCCAATAAAATTGGCTTTATCAAAATTAAAGCCTTGCCGGATGTGATGGTGCATGCTTGCAGTCCCTGTGCTTGGGAGGCTGAGATAGGAGGATTGCACAGGTTCAAAGCCAGCCTCAGCTACGTAGTGAGGCTCTCAGCAACTTAGTGAGAATCTGTTTCCAAATAAAATATAAATAGGTTTGGGAATATAGCCCGGAGGTAGAAAAGCCCCTGGGTTCCACCCTCAGTACCACACACACAAAAAAATAATTTAAAAAAAATTAAAGCCTTTTTTTCTGTAAAGGACACTTTTTTTTTATACATCTTAATGGAGTACAAGATGGTAGAGGCATACATGCACACATCACTCATTTAGCCCTTCCCCAGATCTCTTCTCACTCCCTCCTTCTCGTGTTTGGCTGAGTGATTGACTTCGGTATGTTTATGAATGTACATCATATATATTAGGGAATTTCTTTCTTCCCCTCTCTCATCCCCCTCAGTTAGGCCACCTTACTCCTCTATGGTTTCTCCTTCCTTGTTTAGAGTCGCTCCTATGACCTTTTTTCCCCTAACTTCTGCATATAAGGGAGAGCATCCAACTTTTTATTGTTTTTATTGTTTCCATTCATTCCCCCTGCAAATAACGTAATTTTGTTCTTCTTTAATAGGACAAGAAAAGCTTGCTCTATAGACTGGGAGAGAAATATTTTTTAATCTCAAATCTGACACTAGATTTGTGTCCAGAATATGTAAAGAGCCCTCGAAATTCAACAATAAGAAATCAAACAATCCAATTAAAAATAGCTAAACCCTTAGGCATCCATAAACAGATGAATGGTTTAGGAAATTATGGTATATACATGCAATGGAATTTTACTCAGTCATAAAGAAAAACACAATGATGTCATTTGTAAGAAAATGGGTGGAATTTGAGAATGGTATGCTAAGCGAGATTAGGCCGTCACAGAAATCAAAGGGTTGTATGTTTTCACTCATGTGGAAGCTAGAAAGAGACTGGAAAATGAAGGGGCTTCAGGTAGATGAGGGGAGATACTCATAGAACAGTGGAAGAGGACGTGGGGAGGGCGGTGGAGACATGAAAGGGAAGATCTGACGATGGAAGCAGTTCAAATAGACCTTTGTTCATATATGAAGTTTAGTCAATGTTAATATTATACATGGGGAGGGAGAGGGAGTGGGGCAGGACCGACCCAGAGGGAAACCCGCAAGTGCTGTGTGCATAGATGTTTCTATCGCTCGGAACCTCCTGAGGATGTATGATTACAATGCATCGACATAAAATAATCAGAATATACATAACCACACAAAATATATAGTTTTAGAAATTCAAATAAATTACATATAATATTAAAACTGAAAACAAATATGTAAAAAATCTGAACAGATAATTCACCAAAGACTACAGAAAGTAGGTACAGGTATGGAAAGTTGCTCTAGTGTCACTAGTCATTAGGGAAATGCAAATTAAAAGCACAGTCCTCCTATTAGAATGTAAAAGCAAGATGAAACTGATAATGCCGAGTGCAATATCACCTAGAACTTGAATGTGGCTGGAGGGAACGCACAATTTTATAGCTAGCTTGAAAAACATTTCAGCAGTTTCTTACAAAGTAGAACATGTACTTACCAAATGACCCAGCAGCCCTTAGTCCTAGGGTATTTGCCTAAAGAAAGTGAAATCTTATCTTCACAGATATCTCACACACAACTGTTTATAACTGGCTTACTTAGAGTTGTCAAAAACTAAGGACACCCCCAACTTTTGTTGACGGGGAAAGGATAATGGCATGGTGTTATATATGTGTAGTAGAACACTACTCAGCAGTAATAAGATGCAGTGGTACATGGACCAACATGGGTGACTCTAAATGCATTTGCTACATGAAAGATTCTAGCAAAAGACTCCATGCCATGTTTCCCTTTGTATGACATTCTGGAAAAAACAGATCTGTTATGGCCAGGGATTGGGAGTGCGAGAGGAAGGGTGTGACCACTAAGGGGCAGAAAAGGAAATTTTGATGAAACTGGTTTGTATCATAATGAGCACAACCTTCTATGGTTTTCAAAACCCATAGAGCTGTTTACCATAAGGAGTAAGTTCTACTGTATAAAGCTAGGGGAATTTTTTTTCGGTATTAGGGATTAAAACCAGGGGCATTCTACTTCTGAGTTACACCCTCAGCCCAATTTTTAATTCTTTATTTTGAAACAGATTCTCACTAGGTTGCACAGTGCCTCACTAAGTTGCTGAGGCTGGCTGCGAACCTGTGATCCTTCTGTTTCAGCGTCTCAAATAGTGGGATTACAAGCTTGTGCCACTACACCTGGGTAGAATAAATTTTAAAATATATATCTGTCTATGAAATCTATAGCACTTTTGGAGGTGAGGAAGGCTAATATCGTCCAGAGTAAAAATTAAGAGTAATAAATTTAGATGAGCATAGTGGCACATGCCTGTTATACTAGCACTTGGGAGGCTGAACAGGAGGGTCCTGGGTTTGAGGCTGACCTCAACTTAGTGAAACCATGTTTAAAGAAAAAAGAAAAAGAAAAAAAGAAAGCCAGGTGTGGTGGCACCTGCTTTTATTTATTTATTTTATTTATTTTTTTGGTGGTAATGGGGTTCCTGGAAGTCCTTCTACCTCCGGGATACACTCCCACGGGCTACACTCCCAGACCTATTTTTTTTTAACTTTTTATTTGGAAATAGGGTCTCTTAAGCCAGCGTGGCTGGCTCCGAACCAGCACGATCCTCCTGTCTCCGCCTCCCAGATCAAACGTGTGCCACCACGCCGGGCTGTAGCACCTGCTTTTAATCCCAGCATTTGGGAGGTTGAGACAGGTGGATCGTGGTTCACGGACAGCCTCAGCTACATAGTGAGGCCCTTTGCAACTCAATGAGATCCTGTTTCAAAAATAAAGAATAAAAAATAGGGCTGGGGGTGTAGCTTGAAGGTAGAATACCCCTGAGTTCCATCCCCAGTACTGCAAAGAAAGAAAGAAAGAAAGGAAGGAAGGAAGGAAGGAAGAAAGAAAGAAAGAAAGAAAGAAAGAAAGAAAGAAAGAATTGGAGGTGTAGCTTAGAGGTGGCATGCCCATGGGTTAAATTTGTACTGCTGAAAAATTTAAAAGCTATACATTATGAAATTTAGGTTACATTTATTTTTATATAATTATAAATAAGCCAGGCGTGGTGGTGCAGGCTTGTAATCCCCTCACTTGGGAGGCTGAGACAGGAGGCTCACACAGGTTCAAAGCCAGCCTCAGCTACTTAGTGAGGGTCTCAGCAACTTAGTGAGACCTGTTTCCAAAAAAATCATAAATAAAAATACATAGTATAGAATTTTAAAAATCTGGGAACTTTTTGCACATCATTAATTAAAATAAAATGCTATCACTTTTTACAGACTTTCCAGTGTTTCTTAAACCTTAAAAGAATACATGGCTTATTGAGTATCATTTTCATGTTTGATCAAAAAAGCCTTTTCTTCCCTGTGGATTAAGCCCACAATCCACTCTTTAACCATGCGGAATTCAAGATAAAAATGTTTGAAGTTCTGTTTACTTGATCTTTTCACTTGGTTTTCTTTTTTTTTTTGTAAAGACTTTTGAAATCAAAGAACAATTCAAAAGTCCGTAGCATTCTAAAGAGCCGTTTTATTGCAATTTCACTGAAGCGAAGCTGTTGTACTTTCCTTGGAATGAAAGTATTTCTTCATGGTAAAAGCTTATTGATCAGAGCCCCACATCGCCAGTGAGCTTATGAGCAGCCAAACTTGCCTCACTTTAAAACAAAGTTAAAATCAATGTATTCAAAGACAGACATGCTTCTGAGGGATAAATTAACATCTTGACTCACTTTGCATTAGTGAATAGATGTTTTGGTTTCAAATCAATGGAAGAAAAATCTCTTCCTTCATGCAACATGTCCCCTGTTGGTGACATTTGTCGGATGACATTGAAGCAAAGGCCTGGTGGATTTTTCAAATTAGCCAGCAGCCCCGTAACTGAGGCCTGTGTCAGCAATGCAAGTCCCTGCTCGGGGGCCCCCGTACACCACAGCTTGCCAAACACACCATCTCAGCCCTCCAGTACCCTCACTGCCAGCATGATGTATATTCTCTGGGGTTTCAGGCCTCATGTGCCACCGGAATCAGAGCAGCATTTATTTGTTAGCAAATAGAACTTTCCTTTCTGAGTATACCCATTTCTGTTCTAAGGGAAATGGTGCTGCTAGGTTTTAGCTTATGAATCTAACTATTCTATAAGATAGCTTCATGCATTTAGAAAACAACAAAAAACTTATACAGATTTCCCATTTGTGTAGATAGAGGAAAGCGGAGATTTTTTTAAAGCACCATTAATATTTTTTTAAATTTTAGTACTTGAGATTGAACCTAGGGGCATTCTTTCTCTGAGTTATATCCACAGCCTAATTTTAATTTTAATTTTAATTTTGAAACAGGCTCTCATTGGTTTTCTGAGAGTCTCGCTATTTGCTGAGGCTGTCCTCGAACCTGTGATCCTCCCAAGTATTGGAATTACAGGCATGTGTCATTACCCCTGGCTTACATGTTTGTTTGCTTGTTTTTTAAGTTCCTGGGATACCTGTTGGTTTTGAGTATTTAAAGTGAATTATCCTAAAGCCCCCATTTTCTTAAAAACTAAAATGAGGAATCTGTATCATTGACATTATGTTCCTGGCTAAGGAGATAAGATATCAAAGCAAAAGGGTACAGTCATCTAGAAGTTGCCCCGCGCCTGGGAACCTCAGCAAAGACTCTCAGGAGGCAGGCACTCAACAGGGACCCAAACCAGGGTCAGCAGGTGGAACAGGCTTCATCTACAGTTCTGCAGGGCTATCTACTCTGAGATGACTAACACACACTTCTTGGTGTGAGTCTCCATGACCCACTTCCTTCCTGACCTGTACTTTTAAGAGATAATTAACAATGCACCAATAAAAAAATTAAAAATTAAAAAAATTAAAAAGAGGGATAATTGTAGCCGGGTGTGGTGGCGCACGCTTATAATCCCAGCATTAAGGAGGCTGAGACTGGAGGATTGCAGTTCGCAGACAGCCTCAGCTACTTAATGAGGCCCTCTGCAACTAAGTGAGACTCGGTTTCAAAAAATAAAAAAATAAAAAATAGGGCAAGGGGTGTAGCTTGGAGGTCAAATGCCACTGGGTCCCATCCTCAGACCTGCAATAAAAAAGAGGGATAATTTCGTAACTGACACTTATTCCATGCTTATTCTATAGTAGGGAATTCTAAGGCTTTGTGGGCATTTTCTCATTAATCTCCCCCCACAGCACTACAGTCACTGCTATCCCTTTTATAGATATGAAAGCCATGCCTTATGAGTTCAAATAATGTGTCCAAGTTCTAAACATTGGTATGTATTAAGGACAGTGAGAAATATCAGAAATCCAGAACCATCGCACCATATCACGTATGATGAATGGCCCAAATAAAAAGAGGTCTGTACACTACACAGAGATGGCAGAGAATGAGGAGATGCTGAGTTAAACGAAGGTGAGAATGAGGAAGCAAAGAAGGAAAACTGAAACATCACAAAGTCTTTCTTCCAAGATTAGCAGACTACATCCTGTTGTAACTTGGTTTAAGAAAAATCATCAGGCTAGCTGTTACTTGGTGACATTCT
Organism: Muscardinus avellanarius; assembly: GCF_963383645.1. Classification (NCBI taxonomy): domain Eukaryota; kingdom Metazoa; phylum Chordata; class Mammalia; order Rodentia; family Gliridae; genus Muscardinus; species Muscardinus avellanarius. Next base: position 134,358,990 of record NC_137787.1, on the reverse strand, counting down.
CTGAGAAGTAGTTTCATACTTCTCTGATCCTGTACACTTCATGCACTAGGATATGATGGAGAAGCCCACATCCCCACCACAGGCTCCAATCATCAAGGCCGAGCTAATGTTCCTCATCATATCCAAGGAAACACCACCCCCTTGACTTAGAACCACCACTGTGAGCCTTCTCATTGCTGTGGGTCAGTCACATCCTGGTTACCACTGAGCTGGGAAACCCTTGCCAGCATGCTCGGTGCCACAGCAGCAGTGGACCAACCTCCCAGGAGAAGAGAGGGTTCCTGTTCATGGTTCCCAGCAGGCAGCAGCTTTCAGGAGCTCTGGTTTCCATACCCCACACTGATGCTTCCTAGGAACCCCAGCTTGACAGATTTCTGCTGTGATGTCAGGCTGTGTGGATACTTGATCCTCATGGTACTCTGGGACTAATAAAGAGCATACCAATTCTAAATTCGCTCACAGGGTAAATGACACATAAAACCAACTCAGGCATAGATTTGTACTCATGCTAATGAAAACGGAAGGGTTCTCAAACCTAGAAGTTTCATTGTCTCAGGGAAGAGAGATAAGATATAAAGCAAAAAACTCTCACCTGCTCCAGATCCAGAGGCCAGGTTACTTTAGGACAGGCGATCAGGATCCCTTCTCTAAACAAGTGGCTCTCCATTAATTTCATGGACTGGTAAAATGACTCAAAACATTGTGAAAGGTAAAGTAGACCTAATTATATATTTCACCTAGGAAGGATATTAAAACAAGCAAATAAACTCCTATCTTTTATTTGCCTTCATGTAATAATTTTAAAAAGGGATCTTTAATACTGAAAGGGAATTGAGTTCAAGGATATCTTAATAACAAAACGGTATTAAGCCAAAGGACATAGTGATTGTAAGAGACAGTCATTCCTGTTCTATACACATAATCATATACATTTTATTTATTTTATTATGTGTCAAAAAACAAGGTCAAGCCAGATGTGGTGACACATGCCCATAATCCCAAAGAGGCCGGGCCAGGATCGCAGGTTTGAGGCTAGTTTGAGTAACTTAGCAAAGCCCTCTGCAACTTAGTGAGACCCTGTTTAAAATAAAAAACCTGTTTAAAATAGGGCTGAGAGTGTAGCTCAGAGGTAGAATACCCCTATGTTTAATCCCCAGTACCAAAAAACTAAAAACTACAATAAAAAACCCCAAACCAACGCTACAGTATAGCTCTACAAAAGCACTGCTGTAAAACAGTCAATTATTCAGAGCTACTACTTTTTAAGAATCTTGGGAGTTCAGAAAAATAAAGAGAAAGAAGGAGGGAAGGAGGGAGAGAGGGAGGGCAGGAGGGAGGGCAGAAGGGAGGGAGGGAGGGAGGAAGGAAGGAAGGAAGGACAGAAGGAAGGAAGGAAGGATGATTGATGGATGGATGGACGGATTTCAGTCTGAACAAATGTATGGAGTAATCCAGGGGCCATTTCAAAGGGAACTGGGGACATCGGTACAGTATCCCAATTCTCTCTAGCACACACATAAAAAAAAACCTAGCAGACCTGAGTGTAAACACCCTACATATACTGCTTGCTGTGTGGACTTTGGCCAGTAACATAACTTGCCCAGACCCCAGTCTTCTCATCTCTAAAAGAAGGTGAACAACACCTCGCTTGGAGAAGAGTGTGATTAGGACGAGAGCCTGGCTCATTCAAGAGCAGTGCCTGCTCCTGGGGAGCTTTCTCTCCTGTGCTCCAGGGCAGCCCACCCCCTGCAGCCTCTTTCTTCTACTGCGTGGCTCTGGACTGAGGCTACTAGGTCCCACTAGGAGTCTGTGGCATGGACAAAAGAGTGAAGAAAGGCATTAGAAGAGAGCGAGGAGCTCTAGGGTGGAGTATGGACTCCATAGCAGCTTCCTCTTCCACAAGCAAGAGCCGGTAGAAGCCATTTTCCTCCTGTTTGGAATGTGGCCCCAGCCATCTGCACACGCTTGGCCACCGTGACAAAGAGGAGAACTTTATCTTTCACCCTCTATGAAACAAGTCCTTTAGCTATTTACATTTCTTTTAAAGTTCCTCCTCAGTTGCTCCACTAGTTGGCTGACCTCAGGGTCCTTGTATGAGCTACCACTGCTCCTCACCCCCTTGCTCCTCCCCACCCAGCTGAGATCCCATGCTCCACCCTCCTAGAGACTCCTTGGGTTTTTCCCACTGTAACACCGTCTCAGCAAAATCTTTAACACTGCTAAATCAACCCACCACAAATGCCAAACTTTTATCTACATAATGAGCACATCTATTAAAAGGAAACCCAGCTAGGCAAGGTGGCGCATGCCTGTAATCCTAGTACTTGGGAGGCTAAGACAGGAGGATTGCAGGTTCAAGGCCAGCTTCAGCAACTTAATGAGGTCATCAGAAACTTAGTGAGACCTTGCTTCAAAAAAAAAAAAAAAATAGGGCTGGAGGAGTGTAGCTCAGAGCTAGAATGCCCCTGAATTCCATCCCCAGTACCACAAACACACACAACAAACAAAAATTCAATCTTTCTGGTGGTTTCACTGGAAACCCATGATCTCAGTGCTGCTCAGAGATACTGCTACAGGTCCCTGGCCTAGCCTCTTTCCCCAGCCCCCTGGTCCTAGACAAACATCTCACCATTTAATTCAAAGCCCTCTTCCCTTCTCCTGACAACCTCATATCTTCCCTTCTCTCTCCAGGCCCCTAAAACATTCCCTACCTCATCCTTACTCTTGAGTGAAGATCCTCCTTTCCACTTCACAGAGGACACCCAAAGAGAAGACCTGCACACTCCCCCACCTCATCTGCTCTTCTGAGCTGGTGGCCAGACACGGCCTTCCCTACTGCTAAGATGGATGAACTGTGTTTCAGCCAATAGACTAAGGAAACAAAATAAAAAGTCCTAGTTCCCGAGTCCCATGGAGTATATGGGAAGACAGGTAAGAAAACAGATAATGATGATAAGATTCACACCTCATGAGGAAAACATCTACAGAGCAGATGGAGTCCCAGAGAAGGAGCAACCAGGCTGCCCACATGAAACATCAGAGCAGGCTATGCATTCCCACTGAGATAAAGGAGAAGCAGCCCTGTTGGCTAGAGCTGCTGCCAGGCGAGGACAAAGAGAAGGGAGGAAAGCCTGAGCAGTAGAAAGCCTCATTATTCAAGCTGTGCAGGCCGAGGCACTGCCCATGATTAGACCTCATATAGCTAAAAATAATGAATCCTTCAGAGAGTGGTGGAATGGAATTTAATGGAAACAAAGCCATTAATTGACAACAAATATACCGCATGTCTTACCTTTGCTTTCAGGTTGTTTATAACCATCACAGAGTCTGGCAATGAGCAGAGAATCCCCCTGCAGATGGCAAACAGTACCTCAAACATGAGAGGGAGATGTGGTCAAGAAACAGCATCTAGGTTATAGGATCTGGCCTGCTGTTAAGTGGGTGAAGCTCAGGACCAGTCACTTGTTTTGGAATTATTTGTCTATAAAGCAGAGTTTGGATATATTCTTTCTAAATTCCTTCTAAACTCTAACACTCAGGATGACTGTGGAATTAATCAGGTTTTTTTTTTAATGATGGCAACAGAACATATTTAGACTTGGATGGGCACCAGGGTGGTATGAGACCTGCTGAATGCCGTGGCCATGAGTTTAAGCTCCTTTTTGTTGCTGTCAGATCATCTCCTAAACATTTCTAATGTGATTTTTAAAGGTCTTCTCAGATCTTCAAATCAAATATTGGCAGATTTCCACTGTTTATGAGGAAATGATAGGAAAGTGGTTCTCTGTAGGTCATTTCTGGCACCCTCACTGATGTCTGCCTTTAAGGCTAAGTCAATATCTCTTTGCTTCTGCTCCAGTGACTTGAGATTCTCATCACCAGGAAGAACAGCCAATTTTTATTATAGCCTTTATTGCCTCTTTGAAATGCCTTCAAGTCCCACTTAGCAGGAGAATTTACTCATCCTACCTTTGACACCTATTGTAGTCTTGGCCATCACATTTGCTTATTTTAATGACTTCATATTGATGCCCTTGAGGTACTCATTGATTCTAAGGATTGATAGACCAGCTTTGGATCACTAGCTACTGGGATCACAACAGCCCTTCTTGCTGGGCTCCCACAAAACTGGCCTGATTTGCGTTGTTTCTGCATAATAGATAGTGACTGGAGATTTTGTTCCCATCCTCAGTCAAAATCCACATCCTCAGCTGGGCATCATGGTGGTACAAGCCTATAATCCTAGTACTTGGAAGCCTGAGACAAGAGGATCACAGGTTGGATGCTAGTCTTAGCAACTCGGAGAGATCCCCAGTAACTTAGTGAGACCTTCTTTCAAAATAGAAAGTAAATTAAAGCTGTGGGTGTGTCTCAATGGTAGAATGTCCCTGGATTCAATCCCCAACACCAAATCCACATCCTCAAGTTGCTTGTTGGGTATGAGATTAATGATAGCTGAGACAGGATCTGATTTTTCCTTCTCTTGTAAAATCTGCACCCTGCAAAGAATTAATAGGACCTGCTGGACCAAGAAAAAAAATTCCTAATAACAACTGATATCAACTGGTGGCTCACAATATATATGCTGCATACTAAACTAATTGGTTTATATATATTTACCAATTAGCTCTCACAACACCCCACAAACTAAGTAAATATTATTATTATCACCATTTTATTTTACAAAAAGGGCTCAATCTAGTAAATGACAGAGCCAAGATTCACATGGAGCCTCTCTGGTGCTAGTGCTCACACTCAAAAGCCAGCCTGCGTTGTCTCTCCAGTCACTCCTTGGTATGTGCATCCACACACCTGCCTTTTATAACACTCAGCATACGTTCTTACCATTTCAGTTCCTACCTTCCACTAGACCACATTCAGTTCTTTTCACCTCAAAAACCATGAAAATACTCCTCCTACAAAACCCATCCCACTGTTCTCCAGCCTTTGTCTGGGGAGTTGGGAGGCATGGGAAAATGGAGGAACTTTTTCTCCTGTCCCTTCACTCCACTGGCTTCCTTCTCCCACCCAAGGTCCACTCAGCTACAAGGATCAGATTTGGTTAGTCCTCCCAGGCTTATTGGCAATTTGGTTTGGTGCAGCCACACATTCCTGGGAGACATTCAAAGCAAAGAAGCAGGGTTATTGGTAGTCAGCTTGAATCTGTCATATCTCCAGCCCAACAGAAGCAGATCAGCCTCAGGGAATGGTCACATAGCAACCATCCAGGTCCCTCAGGCCTCCCACATGGGCAGCTTGTCCTTGGAGTTACCTGACTCCCTTTCCACCACAGCATGAGAATGCTGAAATGGAACTGAAACTAGTGATGGCCCTGGTCTGAGTGTGCAAGCACACACACACACACACACACACACACACACACACACACACACGAGTACTTGTATGTTGTGAGAAAGAGGGAATGGATTGCAAACAAAGTAAGGAATCCGCCTACTAAGCCACCTTTACCATCTCTCCACCAAAGTCCATCAGTGACTCGGAGGGTAAAAAATGAGCTAAATATTGCTTCAGAAAACACCAGGAGAGGCAGCCCAGTGGGGCATCATCATCCTTGCAATAGCATCTTTGCCTAAGGATTGATCTTAGAATTGTCACCATTTCAAAAAATAGCTTCCAAGATCCGAGAACAGTGACCATTTATTGAGCATATGATGTGCTAGGTATCATGAAAAGCACCTTACGAACATTATTTTATTAAAGAGGTAGTTATTTTTATGCCCTTATTACAGCTGAGAGCCAGAGCAGTTAGTGACTTGCCCTGAATTGCATAGCCAGTGAGAGGTTTTGGTGCCAGCTCCACAACAACTAATAGCAAAACCCAGGCAGGCCTTGATTTCCTCACCTGTCAAAGAGCAGAACGACGCCAACCTTGGCAATGGAATTAAGAGACAAGTGACATAAAAATGTTCTCAAAAGCACAAAGTAAGCCAGGCAGGGTGGCATACATCTGCAATCCCAGTCCTTGAGAGACCGAGACAGGAGGATTGCAGATTTGAGGCCACCTCAGTAATTTGGCAGAACCCTATTTAAAAAAAAAAAAAAAACAGAACTGAGAGTACAGCTCAGAGCTAAGAATATTCCTGAGTTCAATCCCTAGTACCCTTCCCCATACACACAAAGAAAAAAAAAACATGAAGTGGGTGATTTCAGATGGTACTAGTGAAATTCTCCCATTTGTATTGCAAGTGAAGGGGGATGTCTCACATTGTCTATGTCCCAGAAGGAGTACGTAGATATGCATTAGGTAAATGAAAGAATAAACACATGCTAAATGAATTTTTAGATGCAGTTGTAAGTGTCCCTTTCAGAGTAAACTCAAACTATTTTAAAAATGACTTTTGTTTCAGCTCCTGGAGAATTCAGAGTCTTTAATGAGCCCCTGGGAAAACCTCACCACCTGCAGGTGTGAATCTAAGACACTATCTTCCTCATTCCTTGGGAACATGTGTATGTTTGCTCAAAGGTAGGAAGTGCAAATATTTCAATCACAAGAAACCCAAACAGGATAAAAATACCAACAGATTTTTAATAGAGTTGACATTTTTGTGATTCATAGATAATCAATATTAATATATATAGATTAAGTGATAATTGATAGGCAGACATTTGTACAAGTTTTCTTTTAAACATCACTCAAGACAATTGTGCCTGGGGATGGAGGCACCTCTAAAACTAGACACATGGGGGAATATGGGAAAAGTGGAGAAGGAGGCTTTATGTTTGGTCCCATGAAGGGCCACCTGCTCTCTTACCCACCACAGTCTGCTTGGCAAGAGCACTGCAGTGCCCACAGCTAGAACCACCTCTGGGACAGGCTGCCACCAACAGCCAAGAGCAATGGGAGCTCAGCCCAAGCTGGCAGCCAACCTATCCACAGGCACATTTGGCAAGTGAAGGCAGGAGTGGAAATCTGCCAATTTAAATGAAGCAGTCCTGTGTGTGTGTGCTGTTCTCTCTGAATCCTAGGACGATAAACTCTTATTGCATTGTGGTTAATCTAGTACAAGGAGGTATAAAAAGTTAATTCCAGATGTAGGAAGCATCTCAGTGGGTAACTGAAAACCAGAGATAATCCTCCCAGCTGGCTTGGGGTTGCGGAGTGGTACCAGTAGAAGAGCCACACATCCCTGACCTCCAGGGAGACCTGACAGATGGATGTGAATGAATGGTCCTCACCATCTGGGTGACCCAAGTGTGGAAAATCTGTAGTTAATTGTACTCACTCTTTACCAAATAGCATGAGTTGTAGCTACCCAATATCATCACAGCTTCCAAGACCTGTGAAGGTTTGAAAACAGCCTGGGAGAATGATAAGAAATATTTGTTCTGGAATTCTGTCTGGGCTTCTCATATAAAAGCGAATAAACGATGCATGAAAGTAAGGTCTTGTGACTCATTTGCAAGCTTTGGCTCAACTGAATGCTGTCTCAGGCAGACCATATGGAAGGTCCAGTATCAGCATTTTAAAGTGAGGATGTTTTTACATGCTTGTAACCCTCACTGCCCTCAGTTCTATTCACAATAAACAGTTTACATCAAAACAAATGAACAAATACACAACTGGGAGATGATTAGCTTTGAAGCATGAGTGTAAACAGCCTTGGCTTCATACACATACTAATTGCTTTCCACTGGTGCTGCACAGAAAGAGGACTGATAGGTTAGAATAATTATTGCTGGAGTATCTGGTGAGATTATGGATGTGAAATTGTACTGCAGACTGCAAAGTTATGTACAAATGAATGTAGGAAGTTATTTATAGAGATAATAAACACTTTCCTACACATTCCTTCTCTCCTGGCGCTGTGACTGAACAGCCCTTACTTGACAGCACAAACACACGTGTGGGCACCTCTAGATGAAATGCAGGGGGCTATTTTTCTGCCTGTTGCTTTTCTCTCTCTGGCCTGCTTCCATTATCTAGAGTTCTCTCTTTCCTACAACTGTGTAGAATTTGTAGTATTTTCCTGGTATCCCAGAAGTCCCCCTCGTTGGGAGAGCCTTCACAGTATGCCCACCCAAGGTTACCCTCTCCTCTGACCCTCTGCCTGATCTACATTTATTCATGATAAATTTTCTGTATCATTAGTTACTTGTGTCCTGCTCATCAGTAGCAAAGACCAGATTTCAAACACAATAAAATTATAGTTTCTTGGCACATCTTTTTTGTGTAAGAATTTAAATGAGGGTCCTGTTGCAAAAAGAATGTATAGGGGCACAGGGCAAGAATAGTCCCCTGTCAGTAATGGAAAGAAGACCTTGACTTGACTTCCCTGAGATTCTTCACTGCTTGGGCACCATGATAAGTTGTCACTTGGCTCTAGACCCTGGTTATTTGTGATTCTAGATTATGAGAAAGCTATTTACCAAATATGTTTTCTAATTCATTAAATTGGAACGTAATTAGTATCTGACTGAGCTGGAGGTATAACGCAATAGTACAGCTCTTGCCTAGCATGCACAAGGCTCTGGATTCAAGCCCCAATACCACAAGAAAGGGAAAGAAAAGAGATATCTAGCTATTTGATTCATAGGGTCACTGTGCAGATTAAAAGAGAGAGTTTTTGTAAAATGGTCAGGCATCACCTGACACACACTAAGTCCTGGATAAAAACTGACCATTATGACCCTGTATATTATGTTACTTGTGGATGCAAATCTGCTATTTTCCTGGACTTCTGGGCTGGGGGTTTTCAGAGTACCCTATGATATAATGGATACCTACCATCAAGTAGGCTAAAGACATTTGCTTGTTATAGCTTATGCTATTCAAGTAAAATTCAAATTACCTTTCATTAGTACTCAGTCACCACATTAAAAACTGAAGACCAGAATAATAGCCTCCATTTGTAGAAGGTTTTACTTGGCATGCACTGTCTCATTTAATGACATTAGTGCGATGAGATGAGGGCCCAATAATCAAGCTTAAATCAAAAATCAAAATTAAACTTTGACTCTTTCCAACAGACAAGGTATCTGAGAACCAGGTCCCAGAACCCTTGGGATTATGCCCTGAGGCATCAGAAAAACACGCTGATGTCACCTTTCATCACATGAGGGTGGCACTTTCCAGAAGTGCCATAGGAGGACATCCATTTTATTTGTTCCCAAAATCATCAGTAAGAGTTTCAAGAGCATTTTTCTTCAAGAAAATTTAGACTGAGACTTCTTTTGAGCAAAATCAATTGACAGCCAGTCATGAATGACCATGAGCTCACATTCAACTTGGTAAAGCATCTTGGGTTATTGATAGTACAGCTTACATTTGGCTAATATGAGTGTTCAGTTTCCTCAAAGTGATGAAGATAAATCTTTTTTTTTTTTTTTTTTTTTGGTGGTACTGGGGTTCCTGGAAGCCCTTCTACCTTCGGGCTATACTCCCAGACCTATTTTTTACATTTTCATTTTGAAACAGGGTCTCCTAAGCCAGCGCGCGCGGCTAGCTTCGAACCTGCGTGATCCTCCTGTCTCTGCCTCCCAAGCGCGGGGATTACAAGCGTGCGCCACCACGCCCGGCAGGATAAATCTTTAAAAATAAATAACTAGGGTGAATTCGTTCGAATCGCCCCCTCCCCTGTGCCATTTCTGAATGCCATGGGGCTTTAACTGTCTTCTGTATTTCTATCTTTTAATAAACTTCTTTAAATTTTTCAGCAAGAGTCCGGGCTAATGTGTATTTACCCTTAGCTCAGGACAAGAACCCGCACTTTTTCTGTTCTTCTGTTTTTGTATTTTGTTGTGGTTTGAGGGAAATTGTGTCGAAGACCCTAACAGGGGTCCCTGAGGACAGTTTCCCCAAAACCATAACATATTCTCAAACCGTAGCATATTTGATGCCCACGTGAGGCTATCTGTCCAGCCAAAGGTGATTCCAGCCAATGGTGGCCCCGAAGCCACTGCATCTTGAAGGTCAGTAACCCTCCCCAAAACTGGACCAGATCTTGGCGGATGACTGGATTGCTGGTGCCAATGGGCTCTCTGGAACTGTGAAGACCCCTCTGCCATGGACTAGCTACAGCAGAATCTCCAGGGGAGGGGAAAATTCCCCATTAAATAGCATAGGCATGATAGGCCCAATGAGTGCCCGTCCATTTGGCCCACATCACAGATGGGACACTTTTAAAAGCCCTATACAAAGTTATGTCTAAAAAGAAATGCCCATGGACCACCTTCAGAAAGCTCCCCAAACAGGAGATGCCAGCCAGCACCAAACAGGAGATGCCAGCCAGTACCCATTTCTAAAATGGTAGTAAGTTTTTTTTCGGTAGTTGGAAACCTGTTCTAGGGAGATAAGCTAGCTTGTTTTTAGCGGCAGCATCTAGGAAGCGTTGCCATTGGCAACCGCAACCATGTGCAATAGCTTCAAACCCCTAGCCCCTATTGGAAGCCTGAATGGGCAAGCTTCTCCAAGAGCTCAAGAAAAAGCCTGAGTCAAAAGTTTTAGCCAGATAACTGCCAGGCAGATCTGGTAGGTGAATGGCCACACCCAGGAGGCATTGTCAGGCATTCAGCAGGCAGTTACAGCTCCATTTGCATAAGAAAGCCCTCAGGGGAAGAAGCTCAGGAGGAGGCTCGGGATTCTTAGGCCCTTCAGAAATTGAAAAATATTCTCAGGGAGGCAAATTAATAAGATCATTTTTTTTAATGGCAATATTTTCAGCTAGAAAAACCTCATTGAGAGAAGGGACAGGCAGGTGAATGCTAGCTGCAAGGCAGAAGGGAGGTGGCTAAACTTAAGCTGTCACTGGCTTTCTGGTGGACGGTGAAGCCACTTTAACTGCTCCATGTCATCCCAGCTGGATGCCCCCAGCTGGGCTCCTAGCTTTAGGGGTGCAGGGAACCTCATCCGGACAGAGAAAGGCCACGCAGACCTCTCTCTGTCTTAAGATGAGATACCAGCAATATCCTAAATGCTAGGGTAATTGGTTTTAAATCGGGAAGCTCTGGGAAGGGGTGTGACCTTGCCCAGACAGGCCCTAAAACCCCATCTTTTCTTTCTTCAGTGGGATCCCGGCAATCCAAAGTGAATGCTGGATTCCCCACTCGCATGTGTTCTCCAAAACTGGAAAAAGTTTGACACCAAAAGGCTAAGGAAGAAAGATCTCATATTTCTCGGCACCCAAGTATAGGCACAGTATGTGCTGGGGGATGAAGAAATCTGGCCCTTTCAGGGAAGTTTAAATTATAACACTATCCGGCAACTAGATCTATTTTATAAAAAGGAGGAAAGATAGATGGAAGTTGCTTATCTTCAGCTGTTCTTTAACCTTCAAGACCACCCAGAAATCTTTAAGGATTGCAGGGTTAAAGCAATTGTGACAGCCTTGGCTACAGTAGGGTGGGGAGGGAGAGTTTAGAGTTCGATCTGTCCATATGCAGTTCTTTCTTAGGGGCTGAGTGTAAGGCTACATTACCAACTCAAACAATAGGTGTTGGCAGTCTTAGTCAATTTTTTATCTGGTAGAAGGGGAGGCCATTCTCAGGCTGCCAACTCAGTTTGACAGGGACTTGAAAAGGGAAAGACAGAGGGGCAAAAGCCATGAAAGAAGTCTGGCTGAGCACAGAAGCCAAGGCTTAAGTCTATTTTAGGGGTGGAGAGCAAGGGCATCTCGGGTGTAAATGCCCTCAACCATGAGGCCAGAAAGGGCCTTCCAAGGCCTGGCTCACAGGACAAAAGGGACCATTAAACGGCTGAGCGCCCCCAGTTCTGGAGGGAACTGGGGTCTCCAGACCTAGGTTCCCAGTGATTCCTCCCAACTCTCACCACCTGAGTTAAGACTAAAGAGCCTTAGGTGATCACAGTGAGATCTCAGAAGGCCAGATGTAAGGCATTACCCTCCTTTCCCGGCCCAAGGTCCAAAAGCTTAGCTAGGGTGAAAGGCAGATCAGGCTAGCCCCCAAACTATTTTTTTTTTTTACCCAATACTCAGCCTGTGGCATCCAGGATGACTTCTAATTCTCTCATTCTCAGTTAAACTAGAGATTTCAGCTCCTCTTAGGAAACCAACTTTGTCTTTTTCTGGCATCACTAAAGTTATTGTTCAAAGTTTTAATTTCAACCAGTCTTAGCTAAACTGTAAACTCCTAAAAAGCTGTGCAAGTAGACCTCTGAAATGTTATTAAATACAATATACATTATTTTTAAAGTTCTTTTTCCTTTGACAAAATTAATGTTTTAGACACTAATGATGTTTATCTGATGTCCTGGTTTTCTGTGGTAATTTATAATACAGTTTTTAAGGTGTGTAATCAAATATGATATGCATTGTCTTTAATTTTATTCCTTTTGCAAAACTAAGGTTTTAAGGTGCTAGTGATGTTTACCTAATGCCTTATAATTCAATTATTAAAGTGGGGAAATGCAAAATGCAATGCTTTGCCATGCTCTTAACTTCATAAGGTTTAAAATAACACTTAAGTCTTTTAAATGGGTTTTTTAAATTGATGGTATCTAAACATTATTAAATGGTATGGTTTTTTGGTTTGGTTGTATGTAACAACAAAAGACAGATGTAGAGAGTCTATAGATGTATTTCTTTATATTTTGATAAAGACAGAGAAAGGAAGTTTTGTGAGATTAAAAAAAATTATAAAGCATTTGTAAAATGTTTGTTGTAAGTTGCAGAATGTTTGTGGTATGTTTGTTTGCATATGTGATGAAGATGGATTATTAAAAGGGTATAGGTGTCTAATAAGCCTACCACTTATATATTCCCAAAAGAAAAGTGCTAGAGTTCAGTAGCAGGTGTACTATGGATAGGAGAGGCTAGAGGATTACTTATAGACTCCAAAGTCTGTAATAATTCTTTAAAACTGGCTTCAAGATTGTTTACTGGAAAAAAAATTTACAGGAGAATGAGTCATATCATACAGGGATTCGAAATTTGCCTTAGAAACTAATTTTAAAAAATAGCTTGTTAAGTCCACCAGGCAAGCAATCTAGAGACACATGTCCAGGTGAAGATTGGCAGCTTGGTTTCACTCATATGCCAGGGGAAACTTTTAGGTCTTTTTTGACTAGGACATAGTCCTAGATGACAATGTTACCCTACTGTCAGTGTACCATCAAGTTAAGTAAACTCCAAACAGTGCCAGAGGAAAAGGGTAAATTCTGTTTTGTCCAGGTGACCTGGTACTCATCAAATCATCTAAACTCTTTATTCCAACGCCTATTTCAGGTCTCCACAGTAATAATTTCTGGATTCAAATGGCACAAAATATACTAAATACATCCCACTTCTGTATGTTTAAGCCAAATTTGGCAAAACGGGTTTTCACATCTCATTTAATTGGTTTAGGGCTGAGAATGATATTAAGAGGCAAATGAACCTTAATGTAACGTCATATCTGAATTTTCATGGTTACAAGTCTAATAAAAACGTTTAGACAGTGGAAGACCCTATTCAAATCCCAGTAGTTGTCCCAGGAGACTGTTTGCGTGTGGGACCTGTGCCATGTAATCTCAAATGTAATCATACAATAACCAGTCCCACTCCAGCATCAAACTTGCATCTCCCCTTAGTCAGTTTTCTGCTTTAATTTTTCTTATTCTGTCATCCCTCAAGTCTTTCAAGGCTGCTGTTATATAGGCAAACTCGGGATCATTCTACCTACTCCACAAGAGTCCTCCCATAGACGAGTCACTCTGCCACTTCCTTCTTTACCCCCAGATTCTAATGACAATCTCCATCTTTGGTCCCCAGGCCTTGTTGCAGGGTTGTCGGCCACCTTGCTATCCATCCCTGGATTAGTGTTAGGAGCCTATATAAGAATTAATGAACTTGTTTGTTTATTCACTAAAACAATTAATGATTCAGCTTTGGCTTTGGCAGCTATCAACACAGAACTGGGTGAAGTATTCCAAGCCACTCTAGAAAACAGAGCCACCATAGATTATCTGCTTTTGCTTCATCATATAGGGTGTCAAGAACTCCCTGGAATGTGTTGTTTTAACATTACTGATAATTCAAAAAGATAACCAGTCTCATATCAGACATGCAGAAAGAATTAACACATATTCAACAATATAAAGGTTTGTTTGGATATGGTTCCTCATGCCATTTATAAGTCCCCTTCTTATCATCCTTGTCTTTTTACTTTATGGGCCATGTGTACTAAATTGCATGGTGAATTTCATTTCTCATAGGCTGGAAGCTTTCAGACTTCAGATGGTGTTACAAACAGACCTTGACAAGGACATCTATCGAAGCCCTTTGGATGGTCACAGAAACACACAACATGGACCCATCTGATTCCTCCATACCAATCACATACAGGTGTACCCCAATCCAGGGCCCTTTTGTCATCCCTGTTCAGCTCATAGAAGCCAGATGAGTTGTCGCCCTTATTCCTTTGCTATGGGTACACGTATGTAATAATAATAATGATGGGAGAAAATTGATGGGAAATTAGCTCATGTTAAATATTTGAAAAATTGTAGAAGTCAAAATATATTTTCTATATTTACCTTTGGTCTGACAGGTATCAGGAAGTTACTAGACAAAGGGGGGAAATGTACCAGTATTGGGAATGGCTTAGGAAAATTTGAGAAAGTTCTGATTATTGATGTATTTCAAAAATAATTGTGTCAAAATGGCAGACCTGGGGAAAGGAAGATTTGGTCTTGGTTTCGGACAGGAAGCAAACAGCTATTGAAACTTAGACTGACTTAGCTAAAAGTAATTAGCAAGTCTATAGGAGAGGGGAACTAGGACTTCCTCATCCTCATTCTAAAGACAGGTTTACATAATAATTGGATAATCTAGCTAGGATGGGAAGAGGGATGACCTTTGTGAAAGATACTTTGGCAGGGGGAGGTACCTTACAGGGTTTTTACTACATCAGAATTATGTGAACAAGATGGAGGTCATGTGTATAAAAAAGCTGGGTTCACATGTTGTATCTTTGGTGAATTTGTTTGAATCGCCCCCCTCATTCCATTTCTGAATGGCATGGGGCTTTAACTGTCTTCTGTACTTCTTTCTTTCTTTCTTTCTTTCTTTCTTTCTTTCTTTCTTTCTTTTTTTTTTTTTTTTTTGGGTGGTACTGGGGGTAGAACCCAGGGGCTTTCTACCTTCGAGTCACACTCCCAGACCTATTTTCTATTTTATTTGGAAACAGGGTCTCACTAAGTTGCAGAGAGCCTCACTAAGTAGCTGAGGCTGGCTTCTAACCTGTGCGATCCTCCTGTCTCAGCCTCCTAAGTGCGGGGATTACAAGCTTGCGCCACCACGCCCGGCTGTACTTCTTTCTTTTAATAAACTTCTTTAAATCTTCAAAAAAATAACTAAATAAAATGTAAACAAAAGACAAAAATAAAGCTTGTCATTCTAAGGTACTAGACTTCAGCAAAGGGGAAGAATGCCTTAGGATGCCCCCAACTTAATGACATCATTTTCGCATATTTTTTCTGGATTTTTTCAGCTTATTTAGCAAACCTCATTAATAGGACCCTTCCTTGCATTTGACCCTGGATATTATATTGTATATATATCATGCATTTCTTCCAAGCCACGTTCCCCTGGTTGAAGAGAACACTATTAACTGAACATCCTATTGGTTTAAATATTGCCTGGTCCATTTTGCATTTATGTGCATCCTATCAGCAACTGTTAAGAACCTTTAGAAAACATTTTTTTTTTGCTTAGGTAGTCTTCCCTCCTTCTTCTTTCTGCATTTCTCTCTAGGATAGAGTCCAATTTAGTGAGAAGAAGGGGTTTTACTCCTCTTCACATTACTAGGAAGAAGAGAACCTCCTGACTTTATATAGTCCTTGACTATGTGTAGAATGGTGTGTCTCTTCTCCATAGTGAGTGTCCTGTTCCTCATGGGTGCTCATAGTCCCTAGATTATGATTGATTTCAGTCACGACTTGGTCTTTCTTGGCTCAATCAAGGTCTAGAAGGACACTCTGGTTAGAGTGGCCTCTCCTTGACTCTGGCTATCAGCAGACCTCTGAATATTTTCTACCTCTTTAGTTCAGCCCAGACTGTAATGCTGGGCTATCTCTCCTGCCATAGAAAATTGGTTTGTAGATCTGCTAGCCATAAATCCAGGCTCTATGGTCTATGGGCGCTGGTAGATGTTTGGGAAATTAAACTTGAGAGCTCTGCTCCATCGGACCCTGTGGCCTAAGTGGCCATAGCCTTGCGTTGGGCTGTTGTTGATAGAGGGACATCTTAAATGGCCATCTCTTTGCACACCTATACTCTCAGTACTTGGGAGGCTGAGACAGAAAGATCTCAGATTCAAAGCCAGCCTCAGCAACAACTTAGTGAGATTTTGTCTCAAAATAAAATAAAATAAAATAAAATATAATACTCTGGATTCATTGGATTCAATCCTCAGTAACGCCACACACACACACACACACACACACACACACACACACACACACAGCCATCTCTTTCCTGAGTTGTCAATGTTATCATCTCTCGGCTAACATACCAACTCTTCTCAGGGCCCAAATTCCAAGAAGGTTTTATGTCATCATCTATTGAAGCTTCCTGACTTTGATTTAAAAGATGGAAGGGTTACCTTATTCTTACTAGTAGAAAACCCATAATCTCATCTTTCAAGCATGGTTGCTGACATATTAAAAGTGTAAAGGCATGTAGCAAATTCTTATCATAATAGTTACTTGGCTTTCAGGACTATTGCTCTGTTGCTGAATCCTAATTAGTATGAGAGAAGCTAATTATTATCTCCACCTTTCTCTTTTTAATCTTCTGTAATATTTCTCAAACCTTCGCCCATTGCTGCATACAGATAGATACCTTGGGGTAATCAAGACCATGATAAGGAACTCAAGCTGGCAAACGATATTAATTTGGTGTGTGTGTGTGTATGTGTGTGTATATGTATGTATGTGTGTGTTTATGTGTGTGTATGTATATGTGTGTTTATGTGTGTGTATGTATGTGTGTATGTGTGTGTTTATGTGCGTGTGTGTATGTATGTATGTATGTGTGTGTGTGTGTGTGTGTGTGTGTGTGTGTGTGTTTTACTGGGGATTAAACCCAGGGGCATTCCAATATGTCCCCAGTCCTATTTTATTTTTAATTTTTAAATAGGGTCTCATTGAGTTTCTGAGCCTTGCTAAATCGCTGAGGCTGGCCTCAAACCTGTGATCCTCCTGTTTTTAGCATCCCAAGTACAGAGGTTGCGGACATGTACCACCACACCCAGATGGTGGTAATAATATTACATACTATCCCTGTTACTCACCCCCAACCATTTAATGTGCTTTGTATTTATTTCCAAAATGTCCCTAAGTATTTTAAGAGAGCTTCTTTCCCAAATAAACTCAGTCAAAGGAGGAACACTGGTTTTACATTTATGAAAAATCCTGTATGCCATGCTTGCCCACCATATGTAACAGGTCTCCAACCAAGCATCTAAATCCTTTACTTATTTTCCTGTCTATTTTTTTCTATTTTTCTGAACAATACTGCTGCTTTGAAAATAAATCTCATTAGTTCAAATGCTACAAAAGAAAATTCACAAACAAGACAAATAGATGGTCACTCAGTATTCATGGGGTAATTTTGGTGTGAGCAGGCATTTGATTTAAATGAATTGTGTGGGTTAAGCAAACAAAGGGAGGGCAAAAGGTCTCCCTGTGGTGGCAGATGCTACAGAGGTTTGCAAGTTCTCCATGTAGTACAGAGTCAACTGCTTTAGGAACATAAAACTCTGCCATCAACCAGTGTCTACTTGTGTTTTAGCTATCTGCTAAGTAAATTGAAAAACATTAAGAATACACAGAGCAGCCTGAGGATGCCAGTAGCTATGTTCAAACAATGAGGATGAGAACTCATTTGAAATATGAGGTTCATTTTCATGAGCAAAGCGCAAGAGAAGACAAGAAGTCACAGAGCAGCTGGGAGAGTTGCAGTGGGGCCCTGTTTGCTAACAGACAGGCTGGGGCAGAGACAGGGGAGCTTTGGCTGGCTGTCAGATCACTTTCAGAAACAGCAATTCATGTCATGCTAATAGTTCAGTCTATAATTAGGTGTATTTATCTATGCCTCTGTGATCACACTCCTGGCTTTCTGTGCTTGGACTCCTCCAACAAATAATTCCAATGAGTTATGCCTCTCCAGAGCAGCAAGAGGATGTGTGTGTGTGTGTGTGTGTGTGTGTGTGTGTGTGCGCACGCACACACACACATGCAAATGATTTGTGTGTTAAGACTCTGTTTTCATGGGAATCAGAATTCAAAGCCCATCAGAGAGGATGGAGAAGCAAAACAAATTTGCTATGATTGTATATCCATCTTCTTGTTTTAGGTCAAAGCAATACACCTTAGCATTTGACCTCAAGACTGCTTGGAAACATGATAAATAAGAGTGATTAGTCAATTCAGCTAGGCATGGTGGTACACACCTATCACCCCAGTATTTGGGAGGCTGAGACAGGAGGATTGCATTTAAGGCCAGCCTCAGCAACTTAGTGAGAACCTATTTCAAAATAAAAAGGGCAGGGAGCATAACTCAGAGGTAGAATGTCCCTGGGTTCAATACCCAGTACCAGGAGAAAAAAAAAGGGTGAGTAACCACTTCACACTTTGAAAGTATTTGGGAAGCCATGAAAGCTGCTGCAGGTTGAGCAGTGAGTATCTGTTCTTCATCATATTTGCTGCTCAAGCAGGAAGACATCCTGAGCAGTTGGACTGGTTCATCACACATGGGCTGATGCGGTGACTGGGTGACCTAGCATCCTACCAGGCTTTGATCAGCTAGAATCTCCATGTTCATGAGTGAGATTTCTGGTGAGGTCTTCCTGCCAGGAGACTGACACAAAAAGGCCACCCTTCGCCCCTTTCTCATGTTTCAGGAATCAGCCAGCTGCGGTCTGGTTTGTTGCTCCCTGGGGAATAGTGTTCACACACAAATAATATTCATCCTCCATATTCCAGGGTCTCCACTGGAGCTCGCATGATCGTTCTAGCAAGTGTGGGGCACCTTCCAAGCCAGGCTTCCAGTCATGAGAACGTGCAGTCATTACAACTGCTACCAGAGAGCTGCTCTCTAGAAAGCAGGATGGGAACCCATTTTTAAATAAATATCTGTTGATTGCTTATACTATTGCAGTAATATCTCATTTGACACTCAGAAATCCTAGAAATGAGTATTTCTATATCCCTAGGGTTCAGATGATAAGAAAACTGATGCACAAGCAAGGTTACCTTATTTCCTCAAAGACCTGCAGCTAATATGAGGCTTTGTTGGGATTTAAACCCAATCTGCCATTGTAGAGGCTGGGCTTCTCCTTTGCATACTGTCAGAGTCTTAGTTCTTGCTTACTGCCTGAGCAGGCTGCCTCTTCTAACTGAAATAGAAAGGCATTTCCACTGTTTTGGTTACTCATACAGGAGAATAAAATATTAGTGATTTGTATTTTACTAATTGGCTGTTTTCAATTCTTGGTAAAGGCAAAAGACTCTCAATAAGCTTGAATATTATTCCTACAAATCACACACATGAACACATGCATTATATTATATACATATGAATACTTATATATACATACTATGTATACGTACATACTATATATGTATAATCACATACACTGTTATATGTATGTGTGTGTCATATTTAGAATAACAATTTTCAAAATGAAGAAATTACATTTAGATGGAAGAACCATGACTCACAAAATTCAATAATCAGCTATCCTTAGCTTTTAGTATTCATTTTGTAAAATCAGGTTATACACCATCAATTTCATGAGGCTTAACTTTTCTAAATTTCAATTGGCTGTCAGGCTATCTAAGAAACTCCTGCTATTGAAGTCAAGCTTGACTAAACACATCTAGGGAGAAAAAAAAGAACAGAAAGAATCCTGATAAAGCTGTGCACATTCACTGACTCCGCTGTGCTTCAGCGAGACTTCCTGTGCATTATAAACTGTTGTCTGATTTTTTTCATGGAACTCTGAAGCTGAGTGGATAGGAAATGTAAAAGTCAAGCAGCCCCAGAAACATATCTAGGATGACTGTGTTGGCCTCCCCCATCTTTAGCAGAACTCTTTGAAAGCTGAAAGCAGATTTGTTTGTTATTTCCAATGCTTTCTCCTCTCATCCTGTATCAGTGCAAAGACAGCAGAGGAAAGAGCCTAAGAAAGGAAAGAATTAAGTAAGTTTCTTTCTAAATGTGGGGGGACTCCTATTCCATAATCAATCAATCTCTCTTTCTCTCTCCCCCCCTCTTGGTACTGGGGACTGAACCACTCAGGGGCATTCTACCTCTACACTATACCCCTAGCACTATTTTTATTCTTTATCTTGAGAGAGGGTCTCACTGAGTTTCAAAGTGCCTCACTTAGTAGCTGAGGGTGTCTGCGAACCGTGATCCTTTGGTCTCAGCTTCCTGAATGCTGGGATTACAAGTGTGTACCAACACGCCCCAGCTGGTTCTTTATTTTTGAAACAGCATCTTTCTAGTTGCGGATGGCCTCACTAAGTAGCTGCGGCTGGCTGCGAACCTACAATTCTACTGTCTCCGCCTCCCAAATACTGGGATTACAAGCATGCGCCACCATGCCTAACTCATAATCTCTTTTAATTGCCTGCTAAAACTAAAACTCCCAGTCCCTACCCAAGACTTAATGAAGCAGACTCTTTGGGATAAGCCCAGGAACCTGAATTTTAAGAAGCTTCTGAGGTGATTCCTAAGTCCACTAAACTTTGTGATTTATTGAGGAAGTCAGTAAGCACTGTACCAAGTCCTTAAATTAAGGGATCTAAAATTTAAAAATAGATTAGAGATATCGCTAGTGCCATATTATATCAATGCATAATGTCTTTTCATGTTTCTCAGTAATAATAACTTAGTTTCATAAAAATAATATGTGCTTCACATTTATAAAAATTTAAGTGAAAAATGTTGATCTTACTGAAGTCGATTATAAATCAGTAGTTGTCAGAGGCTGAGGATATTAGAAAAGGGATAGGGAAAGGTTTGATACTAATTACAGTTAGATAAAAGCAAGAAGTTCTGGTATTCTAATGCACAATAGAGTCACCATAAATAACAATAATATTTTTATATATTTTTAAAAAGCTTTAAAAGGGATTTTAAAAATACTTTCATTGGTGCATCATAGGATAACAGGTTCAAGGCAGTCTTAGCAACTGAAAGAGACCTTGTTTCTTTCCCCCATTTTAATATTTTTTGTTTCTTTGTAGATACTTTATTATTTCCAGGTTACTGATACTTGGATTTATTTTTTTAATTTTATACTTTTATTAGAGCACTATGGTCTCACATCATAAAGTAGTTAGTGATGGTGGCATACAGGGCTTCCCCCTCCTCCCCCACTTTCCCATACACGTATTGGCAGTGCTGGTATTCTCACATATGTACATAATGGCAGCAGGAATGTTTCCTTCATTAATTCTCCCCCTCGCCTCACCCTCCCCTAAACTACCTCATTCGCTGAACTGGAGCTTCTCCTCCATTTTCTAAAGTCCTTCCGCAATCCAGATTACTCCCTAGTTTGTGCATAAGAGGAAAAAAATATATGGCCCTTCACTTTCTGTGTGTAGTGAATCTCACTTAACATAATGTTCTCCAAGTCCATCCATTTTTCCTGAAAGGAGATAATTTGGTTCTTATTACTGAGTAGAATTCCATCGTGTGCATATCCAATAATTTTGTAATCCATTCACTTGTTGATAGACACCTAGGTTGGGTCTATAATTTGATTATTGTGAGTTGTGTTGCAATAAACAAGGTTATGCATGTATTGGTATAACATTCTGATTTCAGTCTCTTTGGAAAGATACCCAGGAGTGGTACAGCTGGATGATATGGTAGGTCAGTTCCCAGTTTTCTGAGGAATATCCACACTGATCTCCATAGCAGCTGTACTAATTTGCAATCCCACCAACAGTATAAAAGAGTTCCTATTTTCCCACCAGCATTTATTGTTTGACTTCTTGATGATTGCCATTCTAATTAGAATTAGATGGAACTCAGTATACTTTTGATTTGCATCTCCCTAATTGTTAATGTTGAACTGTTTCACATATATTTATTCACCATTTGTATTCTTCTTTTGTGAAGTATTTATTTAGTTTAAGTGTACAGTTTTTGGTTGGGTTATTTTTTGTTAGTGTTAATTCTTTTAAGTACTTGGTGCATTCTAGATATTAGTACTGAATCAGAGGAGTAGCTGGCAAAAATTTTCTGTCCTGTAGGCTCTCTCTTTAGACTCTTGTAGTTTCCTTTGAGAAACATAAACTTTTTAATACCATCCCATTTATTAATCTTTGTTTTAATTTCCTGAGCTTTGGAAGTCTTAGTGAAGAAGTTTCTACTTGTGTCTCTATGTTGGAGTGTTGGACCTTTAAAAATTTTAAAGTCTTTGGTCTAATTTCCAGGTCTCTGATCCGTCTTGAGTTGACTCATGCAGAGTGAGAGATTGGAATTTAATTCCATTTTACTACAAATGGATAAGCTGTTAAAAAGTAATTTGAATGATTTCATCATAAATCATGTAT
Source organism: Muscardinus avellanarius (assembly GCF_963383645.1). NCBI lineage: Eukaryota > Metazoa > Chordata > Mammalia > Rodentia > Gliridae > Muscardinus > Muscardinus avellanarius. The sequence goes on along the minus strand of NC_137787.1, from coordinate 134,336,462 downwards.
GTTAAGAGATAAATATGTTTACTTTGATATAAACCTTAATTATGTACATGCATTAAAACATCACATAGAGCTGGGTGTGGTGGCGCACACTTGCAATCCCTGCGCTTATGAGGATCGCACAGGTGCGAAGCCAGCCTCAGCTACTTAGTGAGGCTCTCAGCAACTTAGTGAGACCCTGTTTCCAAATAAAGTAAAATAGGTCTGGGAGTATACCCTGGAGGTAGAAAGCCCCTGGGTTCCACTCCCAGTACCACCAAAAATAAAAATAAAAAGAGAGAGACATGTGTTTATTTACAATCAATGTAAATCAAAGTAGCTTATGCTACTTTCATGCCAGAATAAATTCTAGCACTCTTTGGAGGAATGTAACTAAATCTAATATTTGGCAACATAAAATTTACCATATCTGATATCTAATAAAATATAAGACATGCAAGAAAGAAAAATAGTTACTCAGGAGAAAAATTAGTTAATGTAAACATACTTAGAAATGCACAGATGATAGATTTAAAATACTTTTTAAAACCTCATAAGTATTCTCAAGGATGAAAAAGGAGACATAAATAAATGAGAAAAACAAGATATAAAAATAACTGGTGAAATTTTTAAATTTCTAGAAACAAAAACTATATTATATAAATAAAAAAGAAAATAAATGAAATTAGTATAGCAGTAATAATTAGTAGTGGGTTAGATACTACAGAAGAATAAATAGGAAACATAGCAATAGGAAGTATGACCTATGAGGTAATAGCTAATGGTATAATTACATATATGTAATGGTGTAATTATATATGTGTGATATGAATCCAAAAAAGATAGGCTTGGAATTTTATGAAATCTTAGAATATTAACAGCTGATTTTTTAAGTTTAATGAACACCATAAGTCTATATATCAAATATTTCAATGAAACCCCAAAAGAAGAAGCATAAAGAAAACCATACAGAAGCACATTTTAATGAAATTGCTGAAAACAATGATTATCAAAACACCAAGTGATATATGCATATATAAATGTATCACTTTGAATCTCACTATGATATATCATCACAATGTACCAATAAAAGTCTAAAAATAAAAACAACGAAAAGCTACCCAGTTAAGTATAACATTTTTGGATCATACTTTACCTCTGATCTCTGAGGCATTTTTTCCACTGGATATTGAATCTGGCATTGTTACTGTGGAAAAGTCCAAGATGAGCCTGATGTTATCCTTGTAAATGATATGATACTTTTTACCTAGTTTCCTGAAGAATTCTCTTTATTCTTAATCAAGATATTATCTGATGTTCATCATTTAGTATCATTTTAACTTTCAATATTAAAATTTACGGCCTTTCAACAGTTAAATAACATTTCCATTTTGGGGAAAATTTTCTGAATTGCTATTCTTAATGCCTTGCTTTGGTATCAACTATATATATTTTTTTACCTTTAGTGATCTTTGTCTTTTATAGATAGCAGTTTTTCTATCATCAGTTTAATCTCTTCATACTTTTTCCTGTAGTATTATGATTGTCTGAGGTCAGTAATTATATTTTCATCTCTATATTTTGTTCCTTGCATTTTCTTATTTATAATATAGTATTGTTTGGGGAAAATCTTTCTCTTGTTTTGAGTTTTAGCTCCTTTTTATTGCCTTCTTTTATTATTATGTTTTCATATAGTGAGTAATACTCTCAGAAATAGTTTGTACATTGGTTATAATTTCTTCCATAATTGGACTCATTTCTAATGTTTGCTTTTTATTTTATTATGTTTTCTCTTATTTTCTAATGTTTGACAGGGGCTAGCTTGTGAATACTTTATTTGCTTTTATATAGAGTAATTAGAATTTTCCTTAATTCCTACCTTGAATTTTCCAAGCCACTGTTTGAAAATTCTACCTTCCACTATTTTTTTCCCTGTAGCCTGCAGATTCTGGAGTTATTAAATAGGAGAGCTTCACTGAAGCAAAGTCCAGTCCTTGAGAAATATTGATGTTGCTTTCTTTCAAGATCCCATTAAACACTGTGTGTTAGAGTTCAATCTACTCAGGCAGGGTCAGTCCCACTTCAAATGGCATCAGTAGACTTGAGCTTGAGTCATCCAGGATATATTTTCCAAAATGTCTATTTTAAAGGACATAATAATACTAAATGTTCTGAAGCAAAGTTGAGTTGTTTAGGAATAAAAATATCTAGTGGAAATGGACATAGAATTAGTTAAGAGTCTTTTTTTTCAAATAACTGAATTGAAGGCTGAACACTCATGAGCCAGAAAAACTCAACAGTACACAAAATGAATAGAACTAAAAAGCAAGGTCAAGTTATACAAAAGATCTGGAGTCAATGACAAAAGGTTTATAAGGTTGACGAGCAGGTCTCCAGGACCATTTTGGAAGGCTACTGAATGGACAGGTAGCACATGTAGAAAGCAATTATGCATAGATATTGAGACCTAATGAACTATAAACTCAAGGAAAAGAAAGTGCTATGAGTCCTTGAAAACTTCAAACATCAATAGGGTTGTAATCAAAGACTCCAGTGAACTAGCAAAAATAAATCATCTTTTTAACTATGAAGAAAAACATTGCAAATTTGGAGCAAAATACCAAAGGTTAATGAAGCTAAGCTATTTCTTTTATTAGGGCTGGCGACTCCATCCCGACTAGTGTTTTCCTCATTAACAAGCAAAGTAGAGGAGCCCTTATCATATGTGGTTAGAAATCTGAATTCATATAGAGATCTGCTAATTTTGCTGGCAGCCACAAAAGAAGCAGAATCAAGGCAGACATTGATTCAGCTGGTGATTCAACCAACGTTTATGTCAGTATAAAAGCACATATAAGATAATATGTAAAGATTTTGTCACATTTGTAAGTGAAAAGAGAAGAGCTCATTTGGCAAGAGGGAAAACTTTTTAATTGGCAAAGCAGCCTTGCTAAATAGTTTTGATCATATAAGCAATAACTCCAAATGGCTGGAGAAGGACAAGGAGACATAGGACATCAAACCCTCTGGGTGAGAGAGCCAGGCAGAAGTTCACTGCATTCTTGGCTAGAACTCTGGGAACTCTGGCTCTCTCAATCACGGGTGCAATAATTATTTTTAAAGATATGTGAGAGTTTGATGCATTTCTGAAAATGTGTTGGATCCTGTGCTGTGATTTTAGAGTTTTTCTTGCTCCCCTCTTGTCCACAGTAGAGAAAGTTTAATTATTGGTTGACCTTTGTTCTTTAGCCTAACACAAAAACATCACAAAAATAAAGGGCAGATATGTATTCTGGCCTATATCCACTGGGCATTTACACTCCTCTTTAGGTAGTCTATGCTTCCTGTTCTTCATAATGACAGTAGAACAAATTCTGAATTTATTATATATTTAATACACATTTATGCCTATTGGGAAAATGAATGACACTTGAGTGAGCACTAAGTTTATTTTCTGAATAAGGCTATTCATACTATGGGTAAAAGTTCATCCATCCATGCATGGAATAAATTATCAGTTTTACTTAGTCTCTCATATTAAAGAGAGCTATAATTCTCATGAATTAAATAGAAATTTGAAGATTTTCTTGGGTGAATTTCAGTTTTATTATGTTCTTTTATTTTCTTTATCTTTCAATAAAATGACCAAAGAAAGATAGAAGACAGTACTTTAAGAAAAATACATGTTTACACAAATCCTGTGCCTATCACTTTATCAATGAAAAACTTTAAAAAATAGAACTCATGTAAAGCAAATAAATATAAGTTAGACAAGGTGTTTTGCCAAGACTCCATGTTAATAAATAATTCATTAGCATTAGTATATGCTTATGACTCATACTTGAAAAAATGAAATCAGTTTCTACCTAGAAGTGACAGTTGAAAATGTCAGTGCAAATTTAAAGTACTAGGATTTTAATTAACTCAAAGCCAAGCAGCAGAGGGAGTTGAATGAATTTGTAATATATGCATGTCCTACATTCCTTAGCAATCAACAATAATTATTTTTGTTTGCCCAAAATCTCTATCAACAAGCCGGGCCTGGTGGCAAATGGTTGTAATTCTAGTGTTTGGTAGGCTGAGACAGAAGGACCCAGGTTCTCGGCCACCCTTAGCTACTTAGTGAGGCTCTCCACAATTTAGTGAGACCCTGTTTCAAAAATAAAATCGGGCTGGTGGTATAGCTCAGAGATAAAATGCCCCTGAGTTCAATCCCCAGCACCACAAACGTACACATAAAATCTTTATCAACAGTAAATGATTTGTAAGCTATAAAACAGAGTCTCAATAAATTATAGAGGGCCTCACTAAGTAGTTGAGACTGTTTGAGAACCTGCGATCCTCCTGTCTCAGCCTCCCAAGTACTGAGATTACAAGAGTGCATCACCATGCATGACTAAAACATATATCTTTATTACTAAAATGGTCAAACTATTTTTAAATTTTAAGTTAAATTTATACATGCAGAAAGTAGAATGGTGATTATCAGGGGCTAGAGAGAGAGGGGACCTGGGGAAACATTGATCAAAGGATATACAATTTTATGTAGACAGGAGGAATCCATCTAGGAGATCTGTTGTACAAAATGGTTATTAGAGTTAATGACATATCGTATAGTTGAAACTTGCTAAGAAAGTAGATTATAGGCATTCTCACCACAAAAAATAGGTATATGAGGTAAGGCATATATGTTCTAAGCTTGATTTAGCCATTGCACAATGTGTACAAATTTCAAAGCATCTAGTTGTACATAATAAATACATACAATTTTATTCATCAATTTAAATAATAAAAATAATTAAAAATTAAGGAGAAAGCTTAACCAAAACAGGAGTAAACACACACACACACACACACACACACACACACACACACACACACTGTGACACCGTTGGGCATATACAGGAGAGGGTCCAGCCAATCTAGAGGTTCACACCTGTGCAACCTGCTTCAAAGCCTGATCTTCCCTCTGATTTACTGTCAGGTACTGACATATTTGTTATTATATGACAATTTATTATTATGTGTACTCTATGAGGTAGGCACTTCTGTTATCCTCCTATTCAAAAGTTTAGTGCAGAGCTGGAATTTATAGCCAGGCAGGCCGATGGCAGTAGAACTCAAACCACCATTCTGTTCTGCAAAATCCTGCCTGCCATGGACACCATATCTTGACCTTTCATCCCTTCCTTTCTATTCTGACTGACCTCAGCCACTCTTACTTGGGCCATCAGGAAGCTTCCTGACTGGTAAGAGACTAAACATACAGACAGGCATGTACTGACCATATGTTAAAATGGAACTCTGAGCTATGATCTACAGCAACCTGCCCAGGAAACCAACCCATTATTCATAGTCACTGGCCTAGGAAGCAGCCTGCTGTCTGTGAGTCAGACTTGTAGGAAGTTAGACCACTAGCTCTCACAATGAGTTCAAGAAGCCAACAATAGGCCCAGTAGCCAGATGATAGCCAAATGGCTCCAAATGGCCAGGACCTGATTAATAACTGACAGTTTCCATAACTTTTGTCCCTATCCAACTTAGGCCTAGCCATAGAAAGCCATATATGTACCCTGACCAATCCCATACGATGCTCCACTTCTGGTTAGAGGGCCGACAGCTTTCCCATGCCAACTGCCTCCGGCAGGGCACATCTGAGTTTTGCCTGTTTTTCATACTGAATGTCCACACTCCTCTATCTGCCTGGGTCTCTGCCTACACACATGTGAACGTGGCTGGCCCCCCACTATAGGGAGCATTGAATAATAGCCATTGCCTTTTCCCATCTGGTAGGTCTTAGTTTTATTTTCAGTCTGTCTTCCCACTCTGCCTCCATACCTTCCCCTCCCCAGAATGGACATAGTCTAACAGACTGGAAGTTACAGGAAGAGATTGAGGCACAGAAAATGTCCATGAGGATGATGGGACTCCACTGTGCTTTGAGGGCAAGTGGAATTCACAAAGCTGGCGGTACCACACAGGCACAGGGAACAGTTTGTGCAGAGTCAAAAGAAGTTCCTAAGCATTCTTCATTTTCTAAGCCTCCTCTCAATGGTCAAGGAAAGCTGTTCCAGTAGGTAGATATACTCTGCTTTGTAGTTTTACAGCCAGCTTACTGGTTCAGAATTGTTGTAACAATAATACGTTGTCATAGGTAAGCAACATGATAATTGAAGGCTTTAGTGAGTACAATTAAGTTTGATATCACTAATAACACATCAGTTCCCATAGTGCAGTTAAAACAAGCCATATTATGCCAACAGAGAGAGCAGTACCTGGCTCTTGAAGAATGATTTCAGAAGCAAACATTCAAGTGTCTATTATGAAACCCTGCCAGCATGAGAAATGTTTTGTGCTACATCACATCAGCCCATTTATAGTCTAGAAGCCCCAACAACCAGGAAACAGCAATGTGCCTGCATATGCAGAAAGCAAAAGCCACTGCAAATTAGAGCAAGCAATGAGGAATTCAGTTTAATTGGACTCTGCAGATGCATACACATCAACAGCAGGTCATGTACTTGTGATCACTTCCAAGCTTACTTTTCAGATTTGAAGAACCTCCCAGTACAAACGCTGAAAGGCTTTGAATTTCAAGAAGAGAAGATATGGATTAGGCGAGTAAAGCTCCTATGTGGTGGAAATGAAGACATTACCGAATAAGAGCTTTCAGCCTAGACTGACATTCAAGTTTTATTTTTACCAGGCCACAGTCACTGAAGGAAATGACTTAGCACCTCTGCTCAGGTACCTGTCACAGCTAGATCCCACTGTATAGGATACTGCCTGGCATCAAGAAAATGCTCAGGAAAAACACTGAATCAATGGGTGATAACTCTACAAGCAGAGCCAGGCTATAGGCCTGAACATACTGCACCTACATGCTCACTCCCTGGACAATCCTTCAACTTCCCTTTCCAACATCCTGCATACCTTTGTGTCAGGTGACAGCTCTGCTTTCAAGCTCTTCTACTTCTACCCTGGTTCACACCTACTAGGGATAATAATGGCAGTTCATACTTGAATATTATTTGTTCCCTAATGGAGGCCCACTTCAGAGCTTCTGACTGCAGCAGCTAATAGATGGCCTGTTTCAAAGCTGGCGCGTTTCCTCCTCCCCTCTCTTTGTCCTCCCCTATTCCTTCTCCCCCTGTTAATGAATAACATGCTAATATTGATTTACTGGCTGAAAGAATGATGAACTGGTGCCCAAGAATCAGAAAAAGAATCAACTCAATCACTGTGTGGCCATGAATCTCATCTTTCTGATAAGCACAAAAGCCTGCAGGGAAAAGGTATGGCCTCAGGCAAGGAGGCTCTCTTCAGCTATGGATGAGTCCCAGAGGAGATAAGAGCTGTGACCACACTCTGCCCATACCTTGAAGGAAGGTATACTTCAGTCCACTGGGACAGATAGCTAGACAGGGCAAACACCTGCAGTCACTCACCAAGGATTTTCAAGGTGTGATCCCCAAACCAGCAGCCTCAGCAGCACCTGGGAACTGCACACAAATGCAAATGATCAGGCCCCAACCTGAGCTAGGTGCTTGAGGGCTGGGGCTCGGCCATGTCTTGGCTGTCCAGGTGATTCTGATTGTGCTATATTTTCCAAACCATTGTACTATACCAGGATTGGTGGTGCACTTGATCAGAAAGCAGAGACTTGCGGACTGGTCCATTAATATTGAAGCTGAAATCATCATACTTATTTCCCAGGGGAACCATGAGGAGAACATATACATATCACTGGGAGACCCAGGTGCCCCAACTTTCACCACTCCCCATCATGAGTAGTCATTTATTCTGCCCTGATGATCCCCAAATTAGTGCTCCAGCATCTCTCTGTGCTGCATTATAAAGAAGCAGTATGTAGACTGAACAATCCACTTCTGCCCTTGTGGGAATGTTAGTCTTATTTGCTGGCTTGATGACCTCCATCTACCTCCCAGCAGTCCCTGGATTCCCAGTTTCTCTCCAGGCCTGATGCCGAAGGCTCCACCTGCTCCCCAGGAGGGGGCATGTCCGCCTTTCCTACCCTCACAGATCTGTGTCCAACTGGCTGCTAGGTGTGGGGACACACTCCTTGGCTGCTAATGAATTCTCCGTTCCTTGATACTCCAGTTTCTATGCCAACACTCAGGGCAAGCTAGCAAGTCTTTTGTAAATGAACTCAGAAGAATTAAGCAGCCTAGTTGTTGCTTTTAGATTACTTATAATCAGCCAGAAGGCAGAGTCATGAGAGTATACCTGGCTTATCTGCCTGTCCCCTTTAGAATTCTGGGTCTCCAGTCCTAGTCAGGTTTTCTATGGTCAGAGTTGCCTTTCAAGTCCTTAGGTATAGAATTTAAAGGCTAAGCTTTCCTTTCAGCCAAAGTTATATGGGACAACCACCCAAGGTTTATTCCAAGTGATGAATTATATTGTAATATTTACATAGCCCCAACAAATGAACCCCAAGGAGACCACAGAGACAAAGCTTGAAGTATTTGGACTCACCTGGAGTTAGGTCCCATTTCTAGTTGCTTGAACATTGATAAATTAATTAAGTTCTCAGTAAGAACATTAATGAAGTTCAGTCAGTAAGACTGAAATGATGAAAAGGATCATCTTACCTGGTCATCATAAGGACTCCATAAAGCAAAGAGAGTAAAGTTCATAGCGTAGTGCCTGACACTCCATGTACATCTGTGAGTATCTTAATCCTTACTATCAAGGTCAGATGTTTCTGAGCTTTGCTTGTTTAATACAATAGTTCTTAGAATTCTTGATTTTATGGGAACTGAACATTTATAAACATCCTCTTGTATTATTTTATTTTATTCATGCAACCCCACAATGTGTCAGAGTTATAGAGAATGAATTAAAGTCAAAACAGAGCAAATCATATGCTGTATCACACAGACCCAACTGAAATGGGATTAATCCCCGAGGCTGGCTGAATTCTTTTCATGCTACCCCAAATGGCCTACCATGTGTGTGAGAGGAGTTCTAGAAATATTTCCCAACTTTTCTCTAAGCTATCCTACATCTATACCTAGAATTAGTATTATCATAGATGATGGTGGTATGTCAAATCACTCTTGGAAGCTAACTGCCCTTATAACTAATAAATATTCTTGGCAAGACTTTGTAACCTTGTATGATATATTTTTTTTTTCATGCAAAGCATCAAGGAATGCTAAGCTAATAGATGTGAAAGACCTGAGAAAGTAAAGAGACCTATGAAAAAATGAAGACCTGGCCACGTTACTTCCCACATCAAGACCTAATCACATGTTGCCCCCAAATCCTGATGAAACTGGTCAGGCGAACCATGGGCATGGTCTTTAAAAGTCTTCAGCTGCCTGCTGCAGTATTGCTTGGGATGCTTATTTAAAGTGCAGGCTCCAGCATCTCACCTAGTTCTAGGGAGCCAAAACCTGAGAGTCAATGAATCTTTATTTTTCCTCAAGCTCCCTAGGTGGTACTTCTCAAGCTTTACTGTGCATATAGATCAGCTTATTAAAATACATTTGCTGCTGCAGTGGCTAGAGGGAGTGGTGAGATTCTATGTGTCTAATAGATTCTCAGGTTTTACCTAGGCTGCTCATCTAGGGACTGTGAGAGGCTAAATCCTAATGTTTCTAATGCAAATGAATTTCAAGATCCTCTGGTGTACTGAGAAGGAACCCAATTTCATAGCCTGACATACAGAGCCCCTATATTATCATCTCCAAATACTGCCTTCTTTAGGGTACATTTCTACTACTTTAGGGTACATTAATAAACATCTACTTTAGGATAAATTAATAAACTTCTGGCCATCCACCCACCCCCAACGCATACACACACTCAACTCAGAATGCAAAGATACCAGTTTATACATCACTTTACATATCATCTTCCTCCTCTCTCTTTCATAGCCTCTTGTGCTTACCTCAGTGTTATCATTATTGTATTGAAAGTAACTGTTTATGGTTTTCTCCTGTTAAATAGTTCTGCAGGAATGGTTATGAGGGGGCCTTTGAAGTGTTTATCTGAGTAGCAACAACATATCGTGTACTGGGCAAAAAATAAATATCCATTAGGTATGTACCAAACACAAGCCTAATCATTATAAAAAGTGAAAGAAAATCTACCGTCTTTTGAATGTTCATTTTCCCTCCTCTGGTTTATGAAATAATTTCTGTAAGCTGGAGATAGTTTTTAAAAAGCCAGTAATTGTCTGGTTTATGAAATTATTTCTGTCCAGTTAGAGGTGTTAAAAAGGGCCAGCCATTGTTAGTACTCTGTGCTCCAGCTGCCTAATCATTACCATGCATTTTCATGAGTCTTCTTGATGGTCTTTTTTCCCCAAAATTGTTCTTACTGCCAAGAATTTTCTCCAAGAACACAAACCAACATTTGGAAGGGCCCTATTGTCATTATTAATTCCAGTACCACTTCTTCACATTTTGAAAGTAGATGTAAACAGGTATTGACATGGGAGAAGAGGGGTGGCTTCAAGGACAATGTGATGGCTGAGGAGTTGAATGGGGAACTTTGATCAGCACAGTGCCCTTTAAAGCCCAGCCTTCAAGGTTGCATGAAAGCCACCTTAATGAGGCAGCAAAGGGCAGAGACAGCAGCTGTGCTGGCAGGACTTCATCCATCACATTCATAACCCGCAAATAGAGACTGATGAGGGAGCAGGGCCAGCCGGGGCAGGGCTGTTCATTCTCTCTGCTCACTGCCTTCCCTGTCTTGCTCCAAATACATCCTCTGAGTTGTTTACCTTAGAAAGCAAATATTGATACTTGCTGCCACTGTTTTTTTTTTTATTCAAGACTTGGCTCCTTGATAAGCAGTCTTTGCTTAATTTCTTGCCTTCATTTGAAATTGGGAGATCAACTTAATATTGTGGAAATTCACCGTGTTCGCAAACCTCCTTCTTCCCAGGTGGGATTTAAAGGTGTCCTCCCCAAGTTCATATATTAAAGTCCTAACCCCCAAAATGATGGTATGAAGCGGTGAGGCCCCTCAGGAGGTGATTAGATCATGAGGGCAGAACCTTCAGGAATAGGATTAGTGTCCTAATAAAAGAGGCCCAAAGGGAGCTTGTTTGCCCCTTCCATGAGGTGAAGACATAGCGAGAAGGCCCCATCTATGAACCAAGAAGGAGGCCCTCACCAGAGTTTGGGTCTGCTTGTGCCTTTATCTTGGGCTCTCCTGACTCTAGAGTGGTGAGAAATTTCTTTTGTTCAGTTGATAGTGTTGTGTTATAGTATCTGAATGTGCTGAGAGAGCATTCTTAAAGAGATATGGAGGTATTTGATGTTCCAAAGCTTCCCCAGCTGAGTCAAAGGATGTACTGAGCTGAGAAACCTGTGTGATTCACAAGAGCAGCCAGCCTGGAAGTGGCTCCTGCCTGCACTGGTCCTGCACAGGCTCCCCAGGCTTCTTGGAGAGTCTTGCCCACCTGAGCACCCTGAGGCATCTTTCCAAGGCCCACACCTAGACTTTGCTCACTCTTTATCCACTTAACTCATTGGAGTAGAATTAATCATTCTGGACATATGAGCGAGTCAGGGTAGTGGGCTCTGGCTCTGGCACTGGTTTCCAGACCCACAGCTCTCCAGCACAGGGCCTTGGATGATAAAACCACCCTCTTCTCCCCTCCTTCACTGCTTGGAGAACGGAGCTTTTCTTAATCATGCAACAATATTTTTCAGACTTTAAGATGCATCACATGTGTGCATCATGTTAGGCCTTTTAAAATGCCAGTGAGGTACAAGATGATTCCTACTGTCGCTCAGCAGCGCTGGATCAGAAAAATGTCAAGCAGCCTTCAAGTGGCTGTGGATTGGTGCCACCTCCCAGCACCCACCATCGTGAGCTCTAGCGCCCACCTGCTCTCCTTCTACAGGGCCCTTTGGAAGTGACTGAGTGCCTCTCAGTCCTAGTCACACATGGAAATCACTGGGGAGGAGTTTTTGAAACATAATTCACTCCCTGAAATGTTGATTTAATTGTTCTAGGGGAAAGCTCAGAAAACAGCACATTTTAAAGCTCCCCAGTTAGCCCTAATTGAAGTCAAAGTTGAGCAACATTGAATACTAAACTTGTCTCTCCCAAGTCCTTTCTTGGCACAGGAATTTTTACCCGATTAGCCACTCAGTCATCGGCTTCTCTTAGACCCTCCCTGCCCCTCTCATTATCACCAGAAACTAGACTTTTCAATTTAATGCTTTGTTTTTTTCTTAAGGGAGTGTCACCAGTTTCTGAAGCCTGGTACTATGTTCAGGGAGAGCTAGGTCCTGTTTCTATTTTCACAGGGCTCCCACCCCCAAGTTTTGAAGAGAATCTGATTTTACCCCCCAAGTGGAAGCTGAAAACAGTGGGCCCTCACTTTCCCAGTGCTATGGGTTGAATGTGGAATGTCCTGCCACCCTCCCCCAAAAAATCTGGGGACAACAAAAAGAGCCCAAAATAAATAGATGCACATTTTAACAACAAAAAAGGAAACATTTTATGAATAAATAGTACATTAATTTTCTTAAAGTCCATAAAGGCTTGGTCCCTAGGTTGGCACTCTTAGGATGTGGTAAGAAAGTCAGGGACCCCCATAAAGAGCAGCACCTCTTAATATTAAGAAAGTAAAAATTCAATGGGGGTGTCAGGGCCTACCATAGAGACAAAGGACAAATGTACATGTGGGCTTTAACTCATGGCTTGTCAGCTATTCAAACCATAGCATCTGCCTTTCCCTTCCCCCTCACTTGCTGACTCTAAGTTTTATCAGCTTAAAAACCCAGGTGTATCATTAAGGCAAGGATACCCTGACCATGACTCTACGGACAAAATAATATAACACCTCTTGAGGAGTCACCGAAAGAGCAAATCCCAGGGCCCTTGCTGGGCACAAGGACTTGCATTTTCTCCTCCCTGCCTATGTGTTCAGCTACAAAAACTCATCCTTATCACAAGACAGAGATGTTTATAAAGGACCAGACATTGATCTGAGAGATGTAATATTTGGCACCAGTAGAACAAGTAACTTCCCCTCTTTCTTTTTTTTTAATTTATTTTTTTATTGGTGCAATGTATTCATACATCACAGTGGTATAAAGCAAATACTTTTGTAGACATACATGCACATATTGCCCAGTTAGCCCCTACCCGATCCCCACCCCGTTCCCTCCCCATCCCTCCTTCCCATGCTTGGCTTAGTGGTCGACATCTAGTATTATAGCATTTTATCCAATATTAACATTGATAATCTCACATAACAGTTTCATTTGTCTGGTACCAAGCTTTTGATGACTTAAAGATAACATTTCAATATTTCTTTTTGCTTTCTTTTTACCAGAGAATTTTTTTTAGGTAAAACTATCATATATTTATATATTTATTTTTCAGAAAAATAATCTATCCTAATATGGAATATGGACTCTAGATACCCAAAACGATCTTGAAAAAGAACAAAGCTAGAAGATATATATTTTCTGATTTCAAACCATATAAAGCTACAATAATTGAAACAGTGTAGTACTATTCTAAAGGCAGATATATAAACCATTGGAGTTAAATACAAGCCTAGAGCTAAATTCTTCCCTATATTATCAAGTTATTTTTGACAAGGTTTCCACAAACATTTGGTGGTGGAAATAATAATCTTTTAACTAAATATTGTTGAAAAATAATAATTACATGGAAAAGAATAAAATTGGACCCTTATCTAATCCCATACACAAGTATTAACTCAAAATAGATAAAAGACCTAAATATAAATCTTAAGACTATAAACTTTTAGGAGAAAATCTGGGTCATAAAACCTCACAACACTGAAATTGGCAGTGATTTCTTGGATATGATTTCAATGGCACAGGCAACAGAAGAGTATACAAACTCCCTAAAAAATAAAAAAAATATTGTATATCCAAAGACAATGTAAACAGAGTTAAAAGTTACTAATAGAATGGGATAAAATATTTCCAAATGCTATATCTGAAGGTATATTAATATTCCAACTAGAAAACCTAAAAACTAACAATAAAGGCAAACAATACAATTTAGAGATAGGTAAAAGACTAACATAAATAATGTATCTTCACAGATAACGAATCTTAGTTGTCTGTTGGATGGAAAATCTGTTTCTCTGGTTCTGATGTGTGTTACCTATTTCTTCTTTGTAGTTAATCTCTTTGAGTATTTTCTCTAGTGCTGGTTTTGAAGACATAAATTCCTTCAGTTTCTGTTTGTCATGGAAGCTTCTTATTTCTCCATCTAATTTGATAGAAAGTTTTGCTGGGTAGGAAATTTTTGGCTGGAAGTTGTGTTCTTTCAGAGTTTGGAATATGTTACTCCAAGCCCTTCTGGCTCTCATGACTTGGTGTGGGAAGTCTGGAGTGATTCTAATTGGTTTGCCTCTGAATGTCACTTGGCCCTTTGTTTTTGTTGCCTTTAAGATTCTCTGCTTGGCTTCCACATTGGTCATTTTGACAATTATGTGGCGTGGGGATTCTCTTCTCCGATCCTGTCTAAAGGGAGTTCTATAAGTTTCCTGGATCTGTGTATCGACCTCTTGCTCTATGTTTGGAAAATTTTCTGCTATTACTTCCTTGAAGAGATTGTTGATCCCTTTGGTTTCACTTTCTTTTCCCTCCTCTATTCCAATTATTCTTAGGTTAGCTCTCTTAAAGTGGGCCCATATTTCTTCAATATCAGATTCCTGCTGTCGGATATTTTTTCCTAGATTATAAACTATGCGTTCATTTTTGGAATGATCATCTTCTAAGAGCGAGATTCTGTTCTCCATGTGGTCTAATCGGTTGTTTGTGCTTTGAATTGAGGCCTTTACTTCATTAATTGCATCCTTTATCTCTTTTGGGCTTTCTCTGAGTTCTTTTCGAAGCACCTCTATTATTTCTACAGTTATTTTCCTGATTTGATCTTCTAGAAATCTCTGATTTTCTGTTTTATTGGGTTCTGATGTTGTGGGGTTATGGGCATTCATTGCTCCAGTGTTATTCCTCTTTCCCATGATTTAGGAAGTTTGTGCCTTCTCTGGGTTCTTCCCTTGGGTCACTATGACGTCACTTAAGGTGCTCTGGATCTCGAGTCAGTAGTATCTCAGACCCCACTACTCCTTTACTGGGTTGTATCACAGAGTCTCCGACCCAGGGAGTTGATAGAGGCTGCTTTAGACTGTGGGGGGTGCCAGGTTGCATGTTCTATGGTGTGATATCTCTGCCACCGCCACTCCCCCACTGGGTCAAGTACCAGGGAGTACAGTACTGGGATTTCTCCTCTGGGGCCCACAATTTGACTCACTGTTCTTGAGTACGCAGATGTAGCTGTACTGGACTCGGTGAATTCACTGCTGCTGCCGCCGGTGGCAATATGGTGCCGCTGCTACGCCCTCGGCCGTGAGGCTGGCGTATTTCTTCTTGGTTTTGAGTTCCACTCTGAATCCCTGCAGCGTGTGCTGAGCTCAGCCACTGGGAGCTTTAGATGCTCCCTGCGCCGAGAAATCCCGCCTGGCTGTTCCGCAGCGGCTTACCTCGGCTTGCTGTAGCTGCCCGGTGAACTCGCCGCTGCCGCCGGCAGTAAAGCGCTGATGCCGTGTCCTCGGACGTGAGGCCGGTGTATCTCCTCTGTGGCTCTGAGCTCTGTTCTCAGTCTGCTTTCTCTCTGGAGCCTGGTGATTTTTTGTTTCTCTGGTGATGGTGTTTTCTGGCTATGATAGGCACTGATTTTGTGGTAATGGAGATTGGTTGTTAGCGGGGCTCTTAAGCCCCGCTTTTCTCAGTCACCATCTTCCCGGAAGCCGTAACTTCCCCTCTTTCAAGGTTAAAATTCTTGCCCAGAAAAAGAATAACACCTTTCAAAATGTACCTAAAACCAATAATATTCTTAAACCTCACTCCCACCCTCTGCCATCCCTCCACCAGCAGTCTTTCTGTATGAATTAAACTTCTTTTCTCCTTTGTCCTGGGAGCCAGCTTGACAGTCGTGGTCATGGCTGTGTCTCCTATTTGCTCAGGTAAGAGGTCCCAAGAGCAAGTCTTGTTCCTATCACAGTTGTCCTTCTTTTTTTGGTGGTGATACTGGGGTTCCTGGAAGCCCTTTTACCTCTGGGCTACACTCCCAGACCTATTTTATATTTTTTATTTATTTGGAAACAGGGTCTCTTAAGCCAGGGAGGTTGACTATGAACCTGCACGATCCTCCTGTCTCCATCTCCCAAGCGCAGGGATTACAAGCGTGCGCCACCACGCCCGGCTACAGTTGTCCTTCTATCTGAGTCTTTTAAAAAAATTTTTATTGGTGCATTGTAGTCATACATTTTAATGGGGTACATTATTTGCTCATTATCTGAGTCTTCTAATACACAAGAACTCACCATGCTGGCATCAGTAGACCTTTTAGGAGGTGGGGCTAAGTGGGTGGTCCTTAGATGGCTGAGGGCATGCTCTGGAAGGGCAGCAACCCCTGAAAGCCCTTAGTTCTTTTTCTTTTTCTTTTTTTTTTTTTTGCAGTACCTGGGATGGAACCCAGGAGTATTGTATCTCTGAGCTACACTCCCAGTCCTATTTTTTTTGTTGTTTAGTCTTTTTATATTTTGAAACAGCATCTCACTGACTTGTGAAGGGGTTCTCTAAGTAAGTAACTGAATCTGTCCCATCCTTCAGTCTCTGCCTCCCAAATGCTGGAATTACAAAGGTGAGCCACCATGCCTGGCTAGCCCTTAGGTTTTTACAGGACTTAAGGATTGTTAAGAAAGGAGCAAGCCTGGCCCTACCCATTTTCTTTCTCCATGCTCCCGGTTGGAATTGTAATCATTTGTTCACTCTGACTCCTGTCCCACCATTGCTATCAGCCATGATGTAACTGTAGCCAGGAAGGTCTTCATGAGATCTGAGCTCATGCAGGCTCCATGACCTTGAATCTCCAAATTTCTGAGCTAAACATATCTTACTGCTCTGTGAGGCTCTCCGTCAGTGGATGCCCACCCAAGACACAGGGCAGCTAGAGGCAGATAGGATTGTGAGGACTGGCTTGGAAGTCGGCGGAAACTACTGCCACATGATGCAGCTCAGAGCTTTTTTCTTAACCCATGTTTCCATGGCTGGTGAACCCTAAAAGGCATAGAATAAAACTTCATAAAGTTTAATTCTCATGGAGAACTAGGCTTTTATCATGAACAGGAGCAAATAATATGTTTTTGCCCTACAAAGCAGCATCAATCCAATATCAGAGTCATTAATTTTCCACTCAAATATCTAACATATCCTCAAGCACCCAACATATACTTAAGGAAGTTAATAGTGAAACATTCTATGACTGATCCTCCAAAGTCTTGGCATTTTTCCGCCACAGATTTCTTCAGGAACATTGATAATGGTAAAGTTGGGAGAATATCCATCTAGATGACAAAGAACTTTATATAGCTCAGTCATTTGGACTACTGGCAAACTTTTGCAATCCCGGTGATTCTGTTAAGTCCTGTTTTTCTCAGAGGTTTCAGTTCCTGGGTAATTACCTGACAGACAAATGGACTTGAACCCAAAAGCTTATCTCACAGAGAAAACTATTTGGCTCTCACAGAAGAAGCTAGACTGTGTGTTCTTCCTTGACAATAAAATTGCTCTTTAAATATTTGTATTCTAAGCATTTGGACTAATGCTTGCTTGGTCCATAGAAGACTTTCAATACATATTTGTGAGCTAAACAGTAAGTGAGTAAATGGGTGATAGATGGAGAAAACAAAAAGAATAAGGAAATAAGGGAAGGAGTGAAGGTAATTATATTTCTCATGCAAATATAATTAACAAAGTCAGACTAAAAAGTGCCCTCTCTGACTGGACTCTGATATGACAGTTTCAGTAACCAAGTAACCAAGGTCATAATTTTCATCTCAAGAGGTTTTCAACCTATGATATATCAGAAAGGTTATTAGACCAGGAGACAAAATAGCTAATATTCCCAGATCTGCCTCTATATTGCATTATGTCTTGAGCCATTCATTTAATCTATCATGATTTCTGCTTCCATGTCCAAAAAAAACTAAGACAAATTATGTAATATCTTAGATTTCATCTAACATTAATGTCCCAAGATCATTTTAACTAATGCAATTGAAAATTAAAGATGCAAATGGACAGAAAGTATATTGTTGGAAATTAATACTATCATTTAAATTTTTCATTTGAATATTTTTAGTAACCTTTTGCTATAGGCTTGAATTTTTAAAAATTCAGTTTGCTTTTGAAATATAACCATTAATGATAATCACTTGGAGAAGAAAGTAGAACTAATAATGCCAAACACAGAGAAAGAAAAGTATTAACAAATAATAAAACAACTGGATAGTCTATGGGAAAGGAATGAACTTTGAACTTTGTATCCTATGATGGTTCAAAATAAATCCAGAAATTATTTTATACTTCTCCCTTGAAGGGGACAAATTAATTCCTTTCACCTTGAGTGAAGATAGACTTTGAGACTCATTTCCAGTGAATAAGACAAAAGTGAGGTAAGGAACTTTGGACATTAATTTATAAAAGATACCTCAGTTATCTCCTCATTAGTTCTTGCTTAGCTAATTTGTTCTGGGGAAGTCAGACAGCTTTGGACAAGTCCTTCCTGGTGAGAAACTGGGGCATTCTGCCAATAGCCACATGAGTGCTCATCCTGCAAGTGGGCCCTCCATCCCGGGGCAGGCTTCTGATGACTGCAAGCTCATGATACCCAGAGTCAGAACTGTGCAGCTGAGTCATTCCCAATCCTTTGACTCTTAAAACCTGTGTGGGATAATAAATATTTGTTGCTTTAGCTGACAAATTTTGGTGTCATTTGTTATACAGCCATAGGAAATACACTTGACGGCATGTACAGAAATTAAATCAAAATGAATCATAGGCCTAACTATAAAAGTTAAAACTGTAAAGCTTTTTGGAGAAAACAAAGGAGAAATTCTTTGTGATATTGAAGTAGGCAAAATTTCTTATTTGGAATATAGAAAGCAGGAACTATTTTTGAAAGTTAAAAATTTAGACTTTAATAAAATTATTAACTCATGTTCCTCAACAGACACAATTAGGAAAGAAAAGCCACAGAATAAGAAATAACATGCATATACATGTGTGTGTGTGTGTGTGTGTGTGTGTGTGTGCGTGTGTGCTTATGTGTTTAAAGGACATGTATCCAGAAAATAGAATGAACTCAGTAAGAAAACAACTCAATTTTCCATATGTTCAAAGAGTTGAACACTTTGCTAAAGATATATAAATGGCTAATAAGCAAGCAGAAAGATTCTCAATGTCATCAGTTATTGGGGAAGTTTAAACTAAAATCAAATAATAACTCTCATACCTACTAGGCTAGCTAAAATTAAAAAGACTGATCATGTATTAGTTAGGATATAGGGCAATTGGAACTCCCATACACTTTTGGTAGAAATATAAAATGGTAAATCCATTTGAAAACTCTTAAAACATCAAAAGAAAACAACAAACAAAAACCCCACCTAACTTATGACTCACTCCTAGGATATTTACCTAAGAGAAATAAAAACAAATCTCTATACAAAAGCTTATGCATGAAAGTTCAAGAATGTTAATAATAGCAAAAAGAAGAAAGAAAAAAAGAAAGAAAATGACAGGAAAGAAAGAAAGAAGACCCAGCCAGATACTCATCAATAGGTGAATAAAGGGAAAAAAAACAACGTATATCCATATGATGAAATGCTACTCAACAATAAAAAACAACCCAAAATCTTGTTACATGTAATAACATAAATTAATTTCAAAATCATTAGGTTGAATGAAAGGAGCCAGATAAGAAGGAATGCATATCATATAACTATATTTACATAATTTAGAAAATGCAGCCGGGCGTGGTGGCACACACTTTTACATGCTTGGGAGGCGGAGACAGGAGGATCACACAGGTTTGAAGCCAGCCTCATTGGGTTAAGAGACCCTGTTTCCAAATAAAAGTATAAAATAGGTCTGGGAGTGTAGACCGGAGGTAGAAGGACTTCCAGGAACCCCAGTATCACCAAATAAACAAATAAATAAATAAATAAATAAATAAATAAATAAATAATTTAGAAAATGCAAACTAACCTACAATGGCAGAAAGGAGAGGGTGGCTGTCTATCATCATATGTGGAGGGAGGAGCAGACTGTGAAAGGATATAAGAAATCTTTTGGGAGCAATGAAAATGTTCTGTACCTCGATTTCTATCGTAGTTGATCATGTATACAATGATGAAGACTCATCAAGTCTGTACTTTAAATGATTCGGTGTGCTTCGTCTAAGTTAATACCTCAGTAAGTTTTATTTGAAATTACTAACATGGCCGACCTCTTTGCATTTCAGTTGTGATAACACAATGCTATAGAATTGTAATAATGTTGTAGCTTAGACTAGTATGTGCCCAAGTGACTGGCACAATTTTAATAATGTTGTAGCCTAGAATATTCTTTTCCCAAGTGACTGGCAAGAGATTTTAAAGTGCTGAATCATTCAGGAATATGGAAGGCAATAATTAGTCATTCCTTTTAGCATATGTTTAGTTATATGTAGATTGATTGTTCACTTTAAACTATGGAGTATTTAATAAATTATAAATAATAATTGTATTATACTTTAGAATGGATCTATACATGGTGTGTGATAGCCTGGCTGACAGCTAACTGATGTAAATAAATACCTTTGGCTTTGATTTTTAGAAGCTGCACTTTCCACAATATGGTACATGCTTATATTGAACCTTTTCAAGGCTTAGGTTATCTGATAGAAATTAAAGTGTCTTGCAGACTCTGTTCCTTTTGCTTTTTCTCTCCTTAGGAAAACTTCATCTGAATTCATTTTATAATCCCACATTTTCTTTCATAGATAACTATGAAACCATTCTAAAGGTAATGACACTTCTATCTATCTGAATTAGGCATTCATAACCTTTTCATAACCTAAGACCAACTGCATTATGTTTTTTGTGGAAAATATGTTTTAAAATAATTAAATAGCAAACTTTATATCTTAAGAAACAAGTGCTCCTTCCTTCCTTCCTTCTTTCCTTCCTTTCTTCCTTCCTCCCTTCCTTCTCTTTTTCCTTTCTTCCTCCTCATAATTTTTAAAAAGCCATGTGAAACCATTTTTCTAATTAATTGAACTAGCTAAGAAGGAGGATTTTGAAGTCAGACTGGCTGAATTTGAATATCAACTTTACTCTTTATTGCCTATGGGATTGGGAAAATTATAAACCCTCCCAAATCTCTGTTTCCTCCTCTACAAAATGGAGGTCAAAATAGTGGGTATCTTTGGAGAGTTGTTATAAGAATTAAATAATTTGTAAATATCCTCCCCACAGTACCTGATACAAAGACAATAGCAAAAGTACCGCTATATGCTTGTGAAGTTTTTGACCAGAGTGTGACATGTTATTGTACTGTTTAGAACAACATTCATGAAAATAATGAAAATTTCCAGATATTTAGTGACTACTGTGTGCCAGACACTATAAATTGAATTCTACTTGATCTGGAAACACTTCAGCCTGATTAGTATTGTCTTCACTTTCTAGGTGGGAAGCTTAGAGTGGTAAGAATTTACACAAGGTCAAACAATGACACAATGAGTAAACAACTGGATTGCAAGTTGAATCCAAATCTTTCTAGTTTTAAAATGCATTCATTCTTTCTCTACCCTGTGTCTCCAGATAATTCTAGCCCACAGTCAATAACACATTGTTAGCCTGGGTAATCTTACTCACAAATGAGATCTTTTCATCAAGCTTTTTGAGCAGGAATTGTACCACTACACACACACACACACACACACACACACACACACACACACACACACACTGCTACCTGAACCCAGGACCCACAGGGGAACTTCCAACCTAAAAGTCAAATCCATATCCACATATATAAATTCAATACCTGGCAGTAAAGTCAGGATAATGCAGAAGCAAACCTTCTGTAACACTCTTGGTTTCTTGTGGTGTAATTAGAGTCTTAAGGTGGTAGGGCTAAGTCCCCAGAACTGGCAGCCTGAGTTAGTGAAGATCACCCTGATTGCTGTAGTACAGAGAATGTTGCCCAGGGCCTCACGCCAGGAGCCAGAATGCAGCTTGAAAGGCAATCGATTACTTTCATGTCTCCTTATTTGACTTTGTATTCCTTAATACAAATTATTTCTCACTGCGACTAAAGACTGGAGACATGGTTGGTGAAAGGTAAGAATATTCTAATTCAAAGTCATATTTGTCTCTGAGAAGGTTTGGAATGCTTCATAAATTTTCAAATTCAATTGTCATTGTGTCTTTGGGCATCTGATTTTGCCATTTCAAGTTCTCTGAATTAAAAAAAATCATTAAAAAAGTCAGAAAAAATCAATGTGGCATCAAAACAAGTTTCTTTGACAGTTTTCTCTCTGAGAGGCCTGTCACTGAAGACAGGATGCCTGAGCTGCTGTCATTTAAAGCTTTTGAAAACAAGCAGCTAATTATTGTACAAATGAGATGACATTTTAATGTTATGCACTGATTCAAAGAAAGAGGCACTCTGAATATAAAAGTGATGAAGTTCCTGATGTGGCCACATACAGCTTTTCTCTTGGTGGATGCGTCAAGAATTTTGAGTCACCAGGATGGACACTTGACAGTATCCTAAATGGGCTGTGCTCTTCTCAGCCCTCTCTCCTCAGATGCTGAACTGGGCAGTGCCGCACTCATCCCTTAAAAATCCTGAGTCCTTATCCATGTTTGTATGGAACCAACCTAGGTGTCCATCAACAGATGAATGGATTATGAAACTGTGGTATATACCCATAAGAAAATTTTACTCAGCCATGAAACAAAACCAAAATTATGCCATGTCTGGGAAGATGTATGGAACTGGAGAATATTATGCTAAGTGAGATTAGCCATTCTCAGAAAGTCAAGGGTTCTATGCTTTGTTTCATATGTGGAAGCCAGAAAGAAATTGGGAAACAAAGGGGGCTTCAGATAAAGGAGGAAAGACTCCAGCAGAGAGATGGAGGGGCTCAGGGGAAGTAGGAGGAGGGTATTGGACTTGATAAAGGAAACAGTTCAAATATTTCTACGTACGTATTCCAAATCACCAATACAAATCTCAATAACATGTATGGAGAAGGGAAAGAGCGGGGTGGGATCTGGAGGGAAACATACTAAGTGCCGTGTGCATCTGTGCTTCTATTGCTCTGAATCGCATTATGGTGCAATTATAATGCACCAATAAACGTATATTAAAAATAATACTAAAGAATTCTTTATCAAAAAGAAAATTCAAACCCTAAAAAGCATTTTTTCTTCCTTTGCCCTCTTCTGAAAGGTTTCCAAACCTCCTTTCTCACTTACCCATGCTTCTCAAAAATCATGCAAACCAGCTTTATTTATCTCTTCCACGAGCATGCAATTTTTGCTTTCAGTGTTCAGGACCCTTTCTAGGTACTAGAGATTCAATGAGAACTAACTCCATCTCCTGCAAGTAGGTAAGCACCGGTCTCTGATGGATAAGGGCTCATCAGAGATATGCAGATGATGCTTTGGAAGCAAAGGAAAGCTGCACCTCTGTCTTGGCAGCTCAGAAAGACTTTTTAAAAGGAGGGATCCTTCATAAATTCCCAGAAGACTGATAGATGTAGTGCCGGGATGAGGAATTGAGGAGAACCCTGGGTGGAAGGCTAGAGGCTTCCAGGCAGAAGAACAGAGTGTTCCTGCCAAAGTGGAGTCCTTGTACCTTTGACATGGGATCTTTATTATCCCAAAGAATAGGCATCCGCTAAGCACATTTCACATTTTATAATCAAGTTATTTTGTGAAAGAACAGCTTTCATTTCATTCATTTATCAAAAAATGTTTACAGAGCATGTAGTATGTGGTGGACACTAAGTTAGATCTGAAAAAAGAGGTTTTGTTTGTTTTGGAGTTATTTTTTTTTTGTCATGACTGATAGGAGAAATAACCATGCCCAAGTCAATACATATAGTTATTTTCAATGATTTTAAATAGGCAAAGGATATTTTGAAAGTGGAATAATTTAGGAACATAAAAGGTAAGAAGAGGTATTATTGGCAGGAAGGTGAGAGACATTTCTAGATGTAAAATCTGGTGTGAAAACAGATATTGAAATGAGACAAGAGGAGGGAGGAATAGAAGGGACTCAAAGCTTTGTTTTCCTGGGATGAAAGCAGTGGACTAGTCAGAATAATATTGAGAGAGTTCTTGGTGTGATTAGAACATAAGGCAGAAGAGCAGCACATGGTTTTAAAGGATGGCACAGAAGAGAAATATAAAAAAGCTCCAAGTTTCCTAAGTTGAATTATAAACCCAAAGATTTACATCAGCATTCCACAACCGTGTTATTGCACACTGTAAATTAAAATCTAAAGCATGCAGAAAGCCTAAATTTGGGGAGCAACCAGCACCTAGGCAGCTGTAACATTTCTCAAGTTTTCTGTAACGTGAGATAAAATGACATGCCTAAGCCATAAAGTTAAAGTCATATTTAGGAAAAAAGCTAGATTCATATTGTTTAGACTCTAGACTATGCCCCCCCAATCCATTTCTCTTTCTTTCTCTCTCAAATAGATCGTGCTTTTATCCCTCTTGACTCACTGGACCAGATATTTATCTCTTCTACAATATGGGAACTATTCTCAGATAATCGTAGGATGAAAATCTGGCCCCAGGAAACAGCTCACACTGTTCTTCGGGGAGCATACTGAGCAGCATGGCTCACTCCCAGAGGTTCAGAGGCAAGAACCGAGATATCAGAGGTCTCATCTTGGATCTGCCCTGTTTCCTCTTCCTTGCTGTTTATAGCAGAGTGTGGATCAAACACGTCACGTATGTTTAAGGCCAGGGCCAGGCAAACCAGCTCCATGAAGTCCTTCCCTTCTGGACTTCCAGCCTCTGCAGATGGCACTAACTCGCTCAGGCAACCAAACAGATGAATGATGAGAAGACTGTAATCATAGTAAGATGCAAGATTAGAGAGTGGGTGCCAGCGTCTAAACTCAACGATGGCTTAAATAACTTTTTAATATCCTTAGAGGTCTGGCTCCGGCTTCATCACCATCTCGGTGGTGAATGAGCTTCCGTATACTGAGCACTAAATTTCATAAAGAAAAGAATCAGGATTTATTGTGTCCTGATGGCTGACATTCACTGCCTCGGGGCTGTACCTTCCCCTGGAATTGGAGGCCAGCTTTCTTAGCTGTTTCAAACCATACACACAGACTTAGAGCATCAATAGGGGCATCAATTTAGTCGGTGGTGGTCTCTGGCTACAGGCTAAAATTTTGCTTTAGTCCATCTCTTCAGAACATACATAAGATACTAAAAGACCTCCACCAACAGAGAAATGATTTATCAAGAATGTGAGGGTTTCAGGGAAGTTTTAAGAGTAAATATATGTTATATAGGCTCATATTTAATAGAGAATTTTTTTTCTTGGTGGTACTAGAGATTGAACCCAGGAACATTTTACCTCAAACCTATATCCCTAGCCTCTTTTTTAAAGATTTTTGTTTTGAAATACGGTCTCCCTAGGCTGAGAGTTTTGCTAAATTGCTGAGGTTGTTCTCTTATCTGCTTTCCTCCTGTCTCAGTCTTCCAAGTACTGGGACTACTGTCATGTAAAGGCTTCTAATTTGGGATTATTGCAGAGCAATACAAATATAAAAACTGTAAATTAACCTTTCCATTGAATTGGACTTTAGCTGGGGATGCTCCCAGAGAACTGTATATACCAGAGTATACCAGAGCCTATTGAAGCAACCAAATAAATAGCCAAATCCCAGCTCCCAGCTGCCACCTTCACTGATGAGCCTCAGCACACCCCAGCCTGGCTGGTGGCCCTCTTCTCTTTACCCTCCTCAACCTGCCCCTGTGAGTTTGGGAAAGCTGATCATGAGCCCATCCAAGGGAAGCAAAGCATAAGCTGCTTTGGCTTTAAAGACTGAAGCATCCATGTCAAAACCCTCCACTATGCCACTAAGCATCAGCTGGGGACTCAGCGCTGGTCCAGCCCTCACTTCACCCCTGGAATTCCAGATGCCAGCAGTTTCGCCCCTCTTCCTACAATTCCCCTACAGTTCCCCCCATCTCACATAGATGATTTCCTGGCTGGCTCTCTCCATGGATCTTATGAAAAGAAAAGACTGGAAGCAAAGTCAAAACACTTCAAGGGAAAAAAAAAAGAGGTTAAAGAGAGAAGACAAAGGAATTCCAAACCTGAACATTCTTCAGGGCTAGACCCATCTCCAGGGGAGCACAATAGAATCCATGGTTAGTGCCAGGGACACAAAGAGTTGATTAGCTTATTCCTCTGCAGATTGAATACCCTGACATTGAAGAACAGAATATGGAGAAATTAAAACTATCTTGAGAGTAGTTTATTTGTGGGAAGGGAATTTAAAGAGCATGAAATGATGTGAAAATGTTTTCTGGGTCTTCTTCACCTAATGGATGGAAGGATTGATGTCCAGTCTAAAGACATTATTAGTAATTGGCATCCCAGAGACTTTAGAGGTGCTGGAAAACAAGGCTGGGCAGAGAGTGAAAGCACAGGTTCCCTGAGCGGACTTCAGACCAGTGTCTGGAGATGCCCTGGTTCTCAGGGGCAAGAAAGGAGAAAAAGAATTTCAAAACATTTTAAAGACTTCAATAGAGAAAATGAACTTGCATTTATAATTTAATCACTCGGTACTAATTTCAAATGTTCAAAATGACACTAGAGGTTGGTACCTGTAAACTTTCTTTGCAGAAAAAGAAACTGAGCTGGGCTGACAGGGTTGCTCAAACCTATAATCTCAGTACTTGGGAGGCCAAGACAGCAGAATCACAGATTCAAGACTAGCCTCAGCAATTTAGCAAGATTTTCAGCAACCTACACAGATCCTTTTTCACAAAAAAATAAATATGGATGGAGGTGTAGCTTGGGGGTAGAATGATTCTAGGTTTAATCCCCCAGTGGAGGGAGAGGGAGAAGGAGGAAGAGGAAGAGGGAAGGAGAGAGAGAGAGGAGAGAGGGAGGGAGGGAAGGAGGGAGGGAAGAAGGGGGGTAGATATTCTGAGAAATAATTTATCCAGCAATTTCCCTTCCAGGTTTCTACCCTACCAAAACACTAGTACATGTGCAGTCAGATACATACATGGGATTTTTTATTGCAGTATTGTTATATCAACAAACTAAACAAATGCTTTTATGTAGGGAAGTGATTACATCATGGCATGTTCTATGAATATCATTTATCTATGTATTTGAATACATAAAATCCATTTTAATAACTTAGGGTTATAGTAAAAGTTTAAATACTGGATAATATGTTTAATATGATTCTACTTGTGCAAAGAAAATATTCTTTATAAATTTTTTCTACATTTGTATGTATGAGAATATTTATATTAAGCTAAAAAAGGATGCACATCAAAATTCCAATACAGGGCAAAATTAAGAGCTTTCAACTAGACCTCCCACCCCACCCTATATTCT
The DNA here is from genome assembly GCF_963383645.1 of Muscardinus avellanarius. NCBI lineage: Eukaryota > Metazoa > Chordata > Mammalia > Rodentia > Gliridae > Muscardinus > Muscardinus avellanarius. The sequence goes on along the minus strand of NC_137787.1, from coordinate 134,308,992 downwards.
CCCATCTTTCCCTAAGGGAAGCCATTGTTTTTGTATACTTCTATAGTGTCTGAATTTTTTTCAATGAGAATATATTCATGATTCCTTGTATTAATTTTAAAACAAAGTTGTTGTTTTTTATTTTGCAGGTCTGGGGGTGGAGCCCAGGGGCATTCAACCTCGGAGCTATACCCCCTGAGCTATTTTTTTATTCTTTATTTTGAAACAGGGTCTCACTGAGTTGCAAAGGGCCTCACTAAGTAGCTGAGGCTGTCTGCGAACTGCGATCCTCCTGTTTCAGCCTCCCAAGTGCTGAATTACAAGCGTGAGCCACCACACCCGCCTCCAAAGTTTGCTTTTTAAACCATATGATGCTATGCAAATATAAGACACTCTTGTAATATGACTTTTGCACAGGAAGCATCTGCTACTTAGCAAAAGCCTGGAAATAATTTTTCTTTCTTTCTTGCCTTTTTCTTAATCTAGCATAATAATACATTCATTCCTGTGGGACCTTTAACAAAGCAATCAGACACCACATTTCCTTCTGACTGATGGAGAGACTTAGTATGCAGAACAGAGCCACACACAGAATCGCCAGGTCACCTGCAAGCAGTGTTTAACATCTGTAGGCAACAGAAGGTCACCTTCCATGATATCCTCGACAGCTGGTCTGCCAGCAACAAAATTATATTTCATGCCAGTCAGCCTCACCAGTCTAGACACAGGAAGGAGCAGATGAGAGCAGGGTCTTTAAGCAGCTTCTATATCCTGAGCTAAAATGAATTGGCCATTAAAAATCAGGGCTGAATAAATACTGAAGGGATGCCCTGAAGTCATTAGCGGAGCTCAGAAGGAGCAGATCCATCTCTGCATCGATACCAGGGAGGAACCCTGTTCCTGTGTGGATTCTAGTGGGTCCCAAAGTTCTGGCTCTCCTGTGGTTTCCACTCGAGTCCCACCACTGTGGCAAATAGAGGAAGTAGGAATGATGTTTCCTCAGGGGAGGAAAATAAGACCCAGAAAGAGAAGGTGGGTACCTTGTGAGTCCAGCCAGGGAAGGGGCTGGGGCTGCCCATCCTCCATGTGACTTCTGGGCACAACTACTATGCGATTTGAGAGGCAGGGCCCCCTGCCCAAGGATTTCAGGCAGGCATTAAAGAAGCCATGGGATCCTCCTGTTCTTGGTGGTCTCAGTAGGCTGCAGGATTCATTCCTTTCAGCCCTACTCAGGATTCTTTCAATAACACTTCAGAGTTGACATCTACAGAAAAGATGATAAAATATGGATGCCCATACAGTCACTCTCCTTCCCTTCCCTTCTCCTCTCCTCTCCTTTTTATCTCTCTTTTCTATTTCTTTTGCTCAGGTAATTCCATTTCACCAAAATTCTCAAAAACCTTATTAGAGTAATTGTAATTTAGGAGTTTCCATCTTTTTAAAAGTAAAAATATTCCCCTATCAAAACATAGCCTTTTATATAATATTATGTACTCCTAAATTAATAATCAGTAAAGAACATTCAGAAAGATGGGCTAATGGCAGACGCCCAAATAAACCTAGAATAAATGCAAACCAAGGGACAAAAGAAATTGAGGGCAGCCCAGGAATGAGAGTGAATTGACTAGACGTGGCTGAGAGCAGGGAACAATTGCTCCTCTAAACTAATCACCAGTTGGTTCTCTGTATTCATGTCACAATAGAGGGCAACAACAATTCTGTTCACAACAAACATGATTTCCTTGACATCAAATATTCAGGTGCTGCGAGAGCATGTCTGAGCACAGGACGGACTCTTTTAGTCCCTGGTCATCTGACCTTACACTCGTATTATTTTTTTTAACCCCTTCTTAATCTGTACCATGGAAATCATTGTGTCCAACTCACAGATCTGTTGTAAAGTTGCACATGCTCTCTGTATGGTAAAACACAATCGAACAAAGGATCCTGGTTCCCACTAGGACTTCCCTGCAATCAAAGGACTGAGTTTAATCAGGGTTAAGCCCACAGAGCTTACTGATAACCAGAAGGTCATTAAGGGAAGCACAGGCTATTTAGGGAACAAAAACAGGACAGGGCAGGGATATGGCTCTCTATAAAAATAATGATAATTATTCAAGTGGTCAACTACTGAAAGTCTAATAATGTGCCGAGTGGCTTACGTCCATCATTCATAGTATGAGTGTGTGGGGGAAGCAGTGGGTAGCTGTTTCTACAACAGGTTATTTGTTCATTCACTCAACACATTTTTACCAAGTGCCAGACCTCTGCTAGTTCATACTGGGATAAATACTATTAAAGAAATATTAAGGTGACATGACAGTAATTTACAGGTTGTTGCAGGAGAGAGGAGACTATCTTTAAATGACAGGGAAGGCTACTTTGAGAAAGCAGATTTTGAACTGAGAGCTAAACAATGAAAATTAGCTTTTTTGTAACGTAGGGAATTCACTAATCCCTATCCTGGAGAGTTTAGGCAGTGAAAACAGCACATTTAGAAGACCTGAGGTTTGACATAGAAGGCAAGGTTTTGACATAGTTGAGTATCAGACAGGAGCCCAATGGTCAGGCATGGTGACACATGCTTGTAATCACAGTATTGAAACACACTGAGTATCAGTTTAGAGGTCAGTGTCTAGCAAGGCCCTGCTTCAAAATTACAAAATAAAATAGGGCTTGAGGTATAGCTCAAAGGTAGAATGCCCCTAGGTTGAATCCTCATGACCATAAAAAAAGAAAAATTAAGAGAGAGAAGGAAGAAGAAGAAAAAAAGGAGGAGGAGGAGGAGGAAGAGGAGAAGATAGAGGAGGAAGACGGCCTAGCTGAAGGATATAAATGTCTCATAAGACATGGTTCTGTGGAAAATCCACAGATATCATGAAAATTTAAACAACTTTCTTATACTTTGCAAAAGGTATCTCCAACATGAACAATGGGGATCTGGGTATTTGTTCACTAATCCCAAGAGGGGCACATGATGAATGGTCTCAGCTTGAGCCTAATACTCAACATTATCTGCTTTAGCCCACATTTATCAGTGTTAAATTAGTCAATAGCCTGTCATTTTTGTTTTGGTTTTTGTTTTTTTGTTCAGCACTGGGGATGCAACTCAAGGGCATTCTACCTCTGAGCTACACCCCCAGCCTTATTTTATCTTTTATTTTGAAACAAGGTCTCACTAAGTTGCAGAGGGCCTCGCTAAGTATCTGAGGCTGTCTGAGAGCCACAATCCTGGCCTCCCAAGTACTTGGATTGTAAGAATGTACCACCACACCTGGCTTCCTGTCTGTTTTTATACAACTCAAAATACCAGCCATTGAAAGGAGAAATTGGGCGATGTATCTTTCATCCACTACTACAGAAGACTCCAATGATTCTTCTGGCCAGTGAATACTCCCCACTTATCACGATGCTGCATAAGTTACTGTTTTTACTTAATAAGATGGGAATGTAATTATGTGTAATTCAAAAAGGAAATCTTCACTGAATTGCTGTGATGGCTTCTATAAAACCCTTTGGAATTAAATCTATTAATGAATACTTAATTTGCTTCTACCATATTAAGCACGGTGGTAAATGCTAAGTAAGAAAATGTGAAGTTTCTATCCTCAAGGAATTTACAACTTACCTGTAGGGAAAAGATGTATTAACAGTAGGAACTTAAGAATATTTAATGAAAGATCACATTCTGTCATAAAGCTCAGAACACAGTAGGAGAAAGCAATCATGTAGGGCTGATATTAACTGCATAAGGTTCATGCTGTTCGATATCTGGTGTAAAGAAGATAGTCAGTGCTTTGTAGAATAAATGAAAAAAGTAGATTTGAGTTTTTATTTCAAGGGTGTGAAGTAAATAAATTGGCAATGAGAGATGGGGCTTTTGAAGCAGGAGGGTTGTCATAATCTCATGCATTGTTTGGAATAAGCACGATGTACCAAAAGGCAAGAGGAAGGTAGGGTGGGTGGTGGGATATCATACCAGGGACAGAGGACTTTGAACAGCAAACTTAAAATTTTGAACTTATCCAGTTATACCACTCCTTTGTATTTTTCCAAGGGAACTGAACTTAGACTGCTATAATGATACATGCATACTCATGTTCCGTACAGCTCACCATAGCCAAACTATGAAACCAGACTAGGTGTCCATTAACAGACGAATGGATAACAAAACTGTGGTATATACCCACAATGGAATTTTACTCAGCCATAAAGAAGAACAAAATTATATCAATTGTAGGAAAATGGACGAGATAATATTATTTCACGTGAGATTAGCCAGTCTCAGAAAGTCAAGGGTCCTATGTTTTCTCTCATATGTGGGACCTGGAGAGAAAATAGGAAGCAAAGGAAACTTCAGTCAAATGAGGAGAAGAACAGCCGAATAATAGGAGGGCTGAGGGAGAGAGATGGGGAGAGGAAAAATGAGGACTGAGGAAGGGAACAGTTCAAATAAGGTCATGTCTATACAAGGAAGCTTCACTACTAATCTTATTAACATGTATGGGGAGGGAGGAAGGAGCAACAGGAGGGAAGTGTGAACATATGAAGGAAAATACAAGTGAGGTGTGTGTGTGTATGTTTGTATCACTTTGAATCTCACTATTATATATAATTATATTGCACCAATAAAAGTATAATTTTCTTTGAGCTCAACTAACAAAGCAGGACTTAGTTTCCTGAAAAAGAGGACCATGATCAAAGCAGTGCATTTGAAAAATTACTCTGATAATTGTATCCTAGGAAAGAGACAAAAGATCAAAGGTCAACTTAGCAATAATCGCAAACATTTTGGGGATGACATGGAGTATAAAATAAGTAACACATACACACATAGAGTTATAAATAAATACTTTGCACAGTACATATATGAGCAAAGTAAGAGGATAAAATATGGGGTTGCCAGTCTGTTATAGGTTTGGAAAACCCAGGGTATATGTAGTACCTGGTCCAGAGTGCTCTCTTGCCACTCCTTTCACATATACAAGCCACATATGCTCCTCTTCCTTGTGTCTGAAATGGTATTCCCCATATATCTGAACAGTTCACTCCCTACTTCTTTCAGTCTTCTAGTTAAATGTTACCTTCTCCATGGGTTTTTGTAGGCCCAGCATTCAGGAGGCTGAGACTGGAGGATCATGGTTTGCAGATAGCCTCAACTACTTAGTGAGGCCTTCCGCAACTTAGTGAGACCCTGTTTTAGAATAAAGAATAAAAAACAGGGCAAGGGGTGTAGCTCAGAAGTTGAATGCCCCTGAATTTCATCTCCAGACCCGCAAAAAAAAAAAAAAAAAATGCAGCTGCCCAGGCATTCTTGTTTCTCTTTTTCTTTTTCTTTTTTTTCTTCTTCTTCTTATTTTTTTTTTGCAGTACTTGGGAGGGGGTTCAACTCAGGGACCTTCTACCTCTGAGCTACACCCCCAGCCCTATATTTTATTCTTTATTTTGAAACAGAGTCACGCTAAGGTGCAGAGGGCCTCACTAAGCAGCTGAGGTTGGCTGAAAACCTGTGATCTTCCTGTCTCAGCCTCCCAAATACTGGGATTACAAGAGTACACCACCATGCCGGGCTCTCAGGCATTTTTTAATATTTATTTATTTATTTATTTATTTATTTATTTTCTTATTGGTGCATCTTAGTCATACATCTTAAAGGAGCACAAGATGGTACAGGATAGCTCCTCCTGTTTATCCAACTTCCTACCACACATTACCATCTCCCGTTGTGTTTTATTTAGTTATTCTGTTTATTGACTGTTTCCCTCAATTAGAATAAAATATCTATGAATTGAGAGATTTTTGTCTGTCTGTGCAATGCCATCTCCAGTGCCTGGAGTATAATAGAACACTGATAAATAGTTTGGGGGTGAATGACTCAGTCTCAAGCATGTTTACTACTTCAGATGGGGGCACCAAAAAATAGAACTCTTCCTTCCAGTAAACTTAATTGTAATAAAAACTTATTCCCAGAATTATGGCCCAAGAAGCTGTCACATCATAATACATCATATCCTTTCAGTATCAGATAATGGCTTGAGGCTTAACACTATAATTTGCAAACAACCTCTATCTTAATTAAAATGAATTAAGCATGCAAGGGCTTCTTATATCTCTGACTAGACACTAACTTATTTAAAAAAAAAAACAAAATAGAATTTTGTTATTGTTGTTTTGTGTGTTTGTTTTGCTTTAAGTAGTCTGGTGCTAATGATCTTTGTAAATGCTAAGTGTCTCATTTACTAGCCTTAATTCTTAACTCCACATGTAGAAAAGAAGTGAACTTTCACTTAATAAACCTTCAAGTAAAGGAACACTCTGTTCTCTTAGTCAGCTGGCAACACATAATGCTCCCATTCAGGCCATTCTGCCCAGAGCCATAAGGCAATAGTAACTAGACAGCCTACACGGAGTTTAGAAACCAGACTTCTGAGGTGCAAAGAAAGCCAGATATTTGCAAACTAATGCTCTCAGTACAGCAGAGAGTCATGAAGAGGAGTAAAGGGCTTTTATCGCCTGGTCTCAGGGACACTAATCTCAAAACCACTGGCAAAGAAAGCCAGCCTCAGGGAGCTGTCCAATGTACCATCTCCCAGTACTTGGAAAGGGAATCATAAGCCATGACACTTCGGTTCACTTCTCCTACAGATTGTCTGTCTTTTCAACAGGGAGCCATATCTAAACTGCTTAAATTTAACTAGATTAAGTTTAAATAAAATTTTTAACTCCAAACTTATGCTTCCTGCCAACATGGAATAACAGAGAAGTAGATTTGTCATCCTACCTTAAAAATAAAAAACAAAAACCAGAAAATGGACAAATGTAAGAAACAATGGTTTTCAAGTCACTGAACATGAGGCCACAAGGACCAGTAGTCTGCAAGGGATGAGAGACAAGAGCAGAGACCCTGTGTTTGCCACACCTTACTTCCTTGAGAGCATTCACAGGCTGTGGGGAAGGGAGGAGAAACCTAGGAGAATCTGATAGACATCCATAGTTGACTCCATGTGAGCTGAGTGCCCTGGTAACCAAGGCAACTAGATCTCACAGTGATGCATAGTGGAGAGAGACCGCTGCTTAGAGAGACCCCTGGAGGCCTACAGGGTTCTTTCTGAGCAGATCTCCATATAGTGTGTGAAAGCGAGGAAAAGACCCAAAGGTTAAGACAGAACTGCATGAAAGATGGAAGCAAACAGTTCTCAGTGTTGACAGGAGGCTGGAAACAGTGTCTGTTCCCACAGGTCAGCCTAGAAAATCTTATGATTGACAGGGCACTGGGTAAAACACAAAGGATTTGTTGAGTCTTGTTTTAATATTGTCAAATAATTGTCCTATATTTGAGTACTGCTTAGGTCCAGCATAAGAATCCTTTAAAGTAGGAGCTGAAAGAACAAAACTGCTTTTAGGTAACTGCAATGCATTCCAGAACAAAACTTATGAATATTCATAGAAATATAGTAACATCCAGGATTGTAGATGTGATTTATAATGATAAGATTATATCTAGTGTAATAATATCACAAAGGGTAGGAGTGGATCAAAGGAAGTATATTATCATAAGACCATTTACAATTAGTGGTAAATCATATACTATTACTTAAGGTTAAAATCTGACAAGAATGCATAGTATAGATTATTAATCATAAAACAACTACAATAACAAAATAGTTACCACTTATAAGACAACAAAAAACTAAATATGTAATTAATCCAAAAGAAGAAAAAGAAGCAAAGAGCAGATAGAGTAAATAGAAAATAAAAGCAAAGCCAGACGTGATGGTGCATGCTTGCAATCCTAGTATTTGGGAGGCTGAGAAAGGAGGATCACAGGTTCAAAGCCAGTCTCGGAAACCTAGTAAGACCTTGTTTTCAAATAAGAAATAAAATTAGCCTGGGAATATAACTTGGAGGTAGAATGCCTCTGGTTTCAATCTTCAGTGTATGTCTGTGTGTGTGTGAGCACACACTTTTAAAAAAAGAAAAGCAAGATGATATATGTACACTTAACCAAATCAATAATCCCATTAAGAGCTTGTAATCTCAGTATTTGGGAGGCTGAGACAGGATGATCACGGTTCTCTGACAGACTCAGCTACTTAGTGAGGCCCTCCCCAACTTAGTGCGACTCTGTTTCACAATAAAGAATAAAAAATTCAGCTGGGGATGTAACTCAAAGGTGGAATGCCCCTGGGTTCTACCCCCAGCACCACACACACACACACACACACACACACACACACACATACACACACACACACACGCACACACACACTAAATAATAATCCCATTAAATTAAAATGATCTAAATATAGCACTTAAGTGGCAAGATTATCAGATTATACAAAAGAGAAAGACTTAACTGTATACTTTCTGTAAGAATATCATTTTAAAGGCACAAGTAGGTTAAAAGTGAAAGAATGAAAGGTAATATAATATTTTTAACACTAACCAACAAACAAAACTTAGAATGGCTACATTAATATCAAAGTAGATTTCAGAACAAAATATATTATTAAAGATAAAAATGGTCATTTTATAAAATAAATGGGTCAGTTCATCAAAAGTATATAAAATCATAAATATTTGTGCACCTAATAACAAATTTAAAATACATGAACTTGGCCGGGTGTGGTGGCACACGCTTAATCCCCATGCTTGGGAGGCGGAGACAGGAGGATCGCGCAGGTTTGAAGCCAGCCGCGTGCGCTGGCTTAAGAGACCCTGTTTCCAAATAAAAAAGTATAAAAATAGTTCTGGGAGTGTAGCCTGGAGGTAGAAGGGCTTCCAGGAACCCCAGTACCACAAAAATAAATAAATAAATAAATAAATAAATAAATAAATAAATAATAAATCTTCAAAAAATAAAATATGTCAACTTATGCTGGGAACGATGGTGTGTGCTTATAATTTAGATAACTGGAGGTTGAAGTGGGACATCAGTTGAACCCAGGAGCCCCATATCTGCCTGGGCAGCACAGTGAGACCCCCAACTCAAAAAGAAAGAAAGAAAGAAAGAAAGAAAGAAAGAAAGAAAGAAAGAAAGAAAGAAATGAACTGATAGAACTTCAAAGAAAAAATTTTTTTAATTATAATTATAACTAGAGATTTTCATACACTTGTCTCAATTCTAAAGTATATGCCTCAAATAAGTTAAAAGGATTCAAGTTATACAGAGATGTTTTGGACCAAAATAAAATTGTTAGAAATTAATAACAAAAAGAATTCTGGAAAATCCTACAAATATTTGGGAACTTAAAAAACGTGCTTTTGAACTGCCTACAGGTCAAATACAGATCAAAAGGAAAGTTAGAAAGTATTTTTTAACTAAATGTAAATCAAGTTTTAGCTGGGCATGCTTATAATCCCAGTACTTGGGAAGCTGAGACAGGAGGATTGTAGGTTTGTGGTCAGCCTCAGAAAATTAGTGAGACCTTGTTTCCAAATAAAATATAAAATAGGGCTGGGGGTGTATCTTAGAGGTAGAATGCCCCTGGTTTCTATTCCTAATACCACCAATAAATAAATAAATAATAAATAAAAATAAATCTAAAAAAATTACTGTATAACAAAGGATTTGTTTGTCCCTGGTTTCCTGGAAGGGATAATCAATCCTTCTTATTCATAAGCCCCGTGGAGCATACTTGTGTTTATTTTAAGGAATGAGATGACTCAGGATGAGGCTTTGAGACAGTCTGACCACTGGAGAGGAAAGGAAGGCTGAAGATTTAGTTAAATCACATGGTCAATGGCTCAATCATATCTATGTAATAAAAGCCAATAAAAATTCTAGACACTGAAGCTCAGTGAAACATCCTGGTTATTGAACAGGAACAATTCCATCAGGAGAGGACATGGAAGCTTTGGATTCAAGACTCTCATAAACTTCTCCTAGGTTTTTGTTCATTTGGCTAAGCTTGATTTGTATCCTTTCTTTATAATAATACTATAAACATACATATAGTGCTATCCTGCATTCTATAAGATAGTCTTATTAACCTGATAGGATTATGAACCTGCAAATTTGGTAAGAACTCCAGGTGAATGGGGACCCCACTTTTGACCATCACTTGAAGTGAGAGCAGTGTTGTTAACTAAGTCCTTAAACCTGTGAACTCTGATATTAACCTTGATTGTTAGTGTAAGAGTTAAATTGTAGTACATCAATTGGTGTTAGAATACCACTAAAGCAATGCTTGGAGGGGTGCTTATAGAACTAAATGCCTACATTGGAAAAGAAGCGATGTGTCAAATCTATTTCCCTATTTTTGATCTTATAAAATTAAAAAAATAAGAACTAATTAAAACCAATATAAATATCGGGTGCTTGTGATCCCAGCATTCGGGAGGCGGAAACCAAAGGATCGCAGTTCGAGGACAACCTCAGCTACTTAGTGAGTCCCTTTGCAACTCAGTGAGACCCTGTTTCAAAATAAAGAATAAAAGCCGGGCGTGGTGGCGCATGCTTGTAATCCCCGCGCTTGGGAGGCAGAGACAGGAGGATAGCGCAGGTTCGAAGCCAGCCGCGCTGGCGTAAGAGACCCTGTTTCAAAAATATAAAATAGGTCTGGGAGTGTAGCCCGGAGGAAGAAGGGCTTCCAGGAACCCCAGTACCACCAAAAACAAAACAAAACAAAACAAAACAAAAAACAAAATAAAGAATAAAAAATAGGGCTGGGGGTGTAGCTTGGAGGTAGAATGCCCCAGGTTCCATCTCCAGTACCACAGGAAAAAATAAAACCAATGTAAGCAGAAGAAAAGAAATTATAACAATCAGAGCAGAAATTAATGAAAATAATGAACCAAAAGAAAAATCAGTAAAACCAAAGCTGATTGTTTGAGATTAACACAATTGATAAATGTTTAGCCAAACTAACCAGAAAAACAAAGAAGACATATTCCTAACGCAGTAAGTACTATAGTTTGGATCTGAAGTGTCCCACAGTCCCATGTGTTAAAACTTGGTCTCTAGCCAATGGTACTATTAGGAAATCATAGAAACATTAGAAACTGTGGCCTCGTTGGAGGAAGAAGGTTATTGGGGCACATTCTGGGAGGGTATATCAGGACTCTGGTTTCTTTTCTAGCATTTTACTCTCCACCTGCCATGATGTAAGCATCTTAGCTCTATCATGTACCCTAACCACGATGTTTGCTTCTTCACTGACCAAGAAACACTGAACCCAAGCAACCATGGACTGAAATCTCTGAAACCAAGAGCCAAAATAAACCTTTCCTCCTTTTAAGTTGATTACTTTAGGCATTTTGTCTCAGTGATGGAAGGCTGACTAACACACGTAGAAATAAGAGAAAGTGACATCACTACAGATTCTACAGATATTAAAAGAACAATAAGGCCGGGCGTGGTGGCGCACGCTTGTAATCCCCGCGCTTGGGAGGCAGAGAAGGGAGGATGGCGCAGGTTTGAAGCCAACCTCACTGGCTTAAGAGACCCTCTTTCCAAATTTTAAAAAGTATAAAAAAAGCCGGGCGTGGTGGCGCACACTTGTAATCCCCACGCTTGAGAGGCAGAGACAGGAGGATCGCGCAGGTTCGAAGCCAGCTGCACGCGCTGGCTTAGGAGACCCTGTTTCCAAATAAAAATGTAAAAATAGGTCTGGGAGTGTAGCCCGGAGGTAGAAGGGCTTCCAGGAACCCCAGTACCACACACACAAAAAAAAAGTATAAAAAAAAAGTCTGGGAGTGTAGACTGGAGGCAGAAGGTCTTCCAGGAAAAAGAACAATAAAAGATGTTTTGCACATTATGTAAATAAATGTGACAAATTAGATAAACCGTACAAATTCCTTAAAAGGCACAAATCTCCAAAGTTTGTATGAGAAGAAATGGATAACTAAAGTAGTTCTATATCTATTACAGAAACCAATTTATAGAATATAGCCTTTCCACAAAGAAAACTTCAGACCCAAAAGTCTTCTCTGATAAATTATACTAACCTTTAAGGAAGAAATAATACCAGTTCTTAACTTTTTCAAAAAAATTGAAGAGGATAAAACAGTTTCCAACTGATTCTATGAAACCAAATCAGTATCACCAAAATCGGGCAAATATATTATTACAAGGAAAAGAAACAAGGGAGGGGGGGGACCTCATGATCACAGATAAAAAGAGTATAAATAAAATTTATCAAATCAAACCCATTCAAAGATTTTTGACCAAGTGAGGTATATATAGCCATTCAAAAATCAATGTAATTCATACACAAGCTAAAAAAGAAAAGTCATATGATGATCTCAATAGATATATGTAAAAGCATTTAACAAAATCCAACATCCATTTCTCATAAAAACTCTCAGGAAATTAAGAATTGCAAGTAACTTCCTCTTTCTATAAAGGATATCTGTATAAAATCTATAATTAAGATCATACTTAATAGAGAAAAAACTAAACACTTTCCCCTAAGAGCAGGAGCAAGACAAGTATTCCACGTTCACTCTTTTATTCAATATTGAACTGAAGTTTCTAGTCATTGCAATAATTCAAGAAAAAGAAATAACAGACATCCAGGCTAGAAAGGAAGAAGTAAAACTCTATTTGCAAACAACATGTTGCAGGACATTTGATTAGTTTATAAAAATTGACTTTATTTCTGAATTCTATAAATGAATAATCTAAAATTAAAAATGCAAATACAGTTTACAGCAGCATAAAAATTAGGGATCAAAATTTAAAATGATGTGAATTACCAATATACTTTAAACTGTAAAATATTACTAGTTTAAATTAAAGAACTTAAATAAATGGAGTGGCACATTGTACTCATGAATCAATAAGCTAAATATGGTTAAGATGCAATTCTCCCTCAATGAATATAAATAATCAATATTATTACAATCAAAATCCTAGGAAGCTTTTTGAAATTGGAAAGCTTTCTAAAATTTATGTGGAAATACAAATTATCTAGAGTAACCAAAACTATGCAGAAAAAAAACAATGTTGAAGCTGGACATGGTGGTGCACACCTGTAATCTTGCCTATCATCCTAGTACTTGGGAGGCTGAAACAGGAGGAATACAGGTTCGAGTCCCACCTTAGCAACTTACCAAGATAGTTTCAAATGAAAAATAAAAAGTATTGGGAGTATAACTCAGAGGTAGAATGCCCTTGGTTCAATCCCTAGTATGCCTCATTAACACACACACACACACACACACACACACACACACCACACTACTGTAATAGAACAATATGGTTTGGGGAAAACAGTTTGACAAATCAATAAAGCAGAAGAAAGAAATCTATACATATATGGAAAACTGTTTTTGACAAAAATTCAAAGGCAATACAACAGAGAAAGCATCACCTTTCAATAAATGATGTTAAAATGTTGGATAACCAAGATAAAAATAAGAACTTGCATCAATATCTTACACCATATACAATAATGAACACAAAGTGGGTCATAGACCCAAATGTAAAATTTAGGGCTTAAATTTTTTTCTAGAAAAACACATAGGAGAAAATCTTTTTGACTTTAGGCAAAGACTTATTAGACACAAAAATAAAAGCATCAGCAATAAAAATATAAATTGGACTTCTTCCAATTTAAAAACTTCCATTCCTCAAACATCATTATTCAGAGATTTTAAAAAGAGGCATGAACATTCATACACACATATCAAAGTCAATCAGTAAGCCATTCATAAAACCCATTCATAAAAGCATTTATGACACAGACTCTTGGTTTCTCAGTAACCAAAAGTACAGCCATCGCAACCACTGCAGAATAAGAAAATAATTATTAGGAAAAGCTCAGTGGCTTCAGATAATGTGAAATAAATATGGAGAAGAATCTGGGGTCCAGAGATCTGCAGGAGAAAATTAAGCTCCACAGCTCGACAGGTCTGAAAGGACACAGCTATACACTGGTGGTATAGCACTGTTCATCTACACTGGCAGGAAAACATCCACATGATTTTTCCCAGAAATAAAATTCTCAAGATTTTATTAATAAAATTCTCACTTAGCAACAAACTGACATGCTCAGCTTCTAGGAATAACTCATCTTTTCAACAGGTGAGCTATTTTAATAAATCTGTATTTCTGGACTGAAGACTTATTTTGAGGTATAGTTTGCTTTCTCTCATCAATCTCCTGTGCACATTGGCTTTCTAGTGTTAATACTACCCCACCCCCATTAGACTCACCTCTGGGAAGTTTCACTGAAATTTCTCCTATCACTTGTAAGGTATGTATTTTATCATGACTGTAAACTTAACTTGTCTTGCTGTTTATTCCCCTTCAGAGGGTATATGTCTCTCTGACCATAAGTTTAGAACCCAAAACATCACAGCTGTTTTCCTTACCATGCCTTCCACTCTAAACTCAATCATCAGCCAAGAACTAAATCACTAATCTCTGCAGAAAAAAAGGAAAGACACATGATACATCTACCTCTAATCTATGCTTCTCATTAAAAGCAAAAGTTCTCACTGTTATTAATCAACAACTAACATCTTTGGCTGTGAGAGTGATGTGGTATAGAATACAGGAAGAGGGTAAAAGGAACTGGATGATAATGATTTCATTAATTAACATTGATAATAAACTTTAGAATTCAAGTTCTCAGATTGCCCCAGAGTTCTGAATCATTAGATAAGAATTCAATTAAAGGATGAGTCCTATTCCTGAATCTAATGAAGACCCGAAGCCGTGTGCTTTTGCTTTCTTTTCCTGGGAGTATGAATGTGAGAGTAGGGGAATGTATTTTTGTCTCTTCTGAGTTTATCAGGAAGGCATCACACCTATACAAAGAAAGAGAACTGCTTTGACTCTGTCAGCTGGGGCAAAAGCTTTTTCCCCATTGGAAGGCATTAGAAAACTCGTACTTTATTTTATTTTATTTTATTTTATTTTGGTTCTAGGGCTTGTACACAGGGGCATTCTACACCCAAGCTATACCTCTAGCCCTTTTTATTCTTTTTTTAAATTTTTTTATTTTTTAATTGGTGCATTGTAATCATATATCACATTGGAATACAATACTTGAGAAGATACACAAGCACACATCATCCAATTAGCCCTCATCCAGCCCCCATCCCATTCCCTCCCCTCCCTCGATCCCATGCTTGTTTGGTGATTAACTTTGATACATTTGTTTATGTACCTCCTGTGTTTTAAAGAGGTTCCATCCTCCCCTATTCCATACCCTCTGATTGGTCACCTTAGTTGCTTTACTATAGGGCCCTTTCTATAGCTCGACCTCTTCCTTTTGCCCCTTTCCTCCTAGTTTTTGCTGATTAGGGGAAGCATCTGATTTTTATTTTCTGCGATATTTCTCTGTGCATGCCACGTTGCAAGTAGCGATCCCACTCTTGACAGCCCCAGTAGTGGCCTGGCTACCCGGTGGACTGATCCAGACCTCGCTGGCTCATGAGAGGCCCCAATTCTGGTCGCGCTGGCCCCGACACCAGCCTAACCCCTCATCTGGCTCCGATCCTGGCCTTGGAGGCCCCAGTAGCGGGCTTGCCTCATGGCAGGCTCCGATGCCAGCCACTGGCCCTGGCACCGGCCTAACCCCTCAGCAGGCTTCAATCCCGGCCTCGGAGGCCCCAGCACTGGCCTTGCCTCACAGCAGGCTCTGATGATGGCCTCGCTGGCCCCAGCACCGGTCTAACCCCTCAGCAGGCTCCGATCCGGCCTCAGAGGCCTCAGTAGCGGCCTTGCCTCATGGAAGGCTCCGATGCCGGCTGCTGGTCCTGGCACCGGCCAAACCCCTTGGCAGCCTCTGGTCCCAGCCTCAGAGGCCCCAGCACCAGCCTTACCTCACAGCAGGCTCGATGCCAGCCCTTGGCCCCGGCACCAGCCTAAACCCTCGGCAGGCTCTTATCCTGGCCTCGGAGACCCCAGCACTGACCTTGCCTCACAGCAGGCTCCGATGCCGGCCTCACTGGCCCCAGCACTGGCCTAACCCCTCGCCAGGCTCCGATCCCAACCTCAGAGGCCCCAGCACCGGCCTTGCCTCATGGGAGGCTCCGATGCCAGCCTTGCTGGCCCCAGCACCGGTCTAACCCCTCGGCAGGTTCCAATCCTGGCCTCGGAGGCCTCAGTAGCAGCCTTGCCTCATGGAAGGCTTCGATGCCGGCCATTGGCCCCGGCACTGGCCTAACCCCTTGGCAGGCTCTTATCCCGGCCTCAGAGGCCCCAGCACCGGCCTTGCCTCATGGCAGGCTCCGATGCTGGCCACTGGCCCCAGCATCAGCCTAACCCCTTGGCAGGCTCCAATCCCAGCCTTGGAGGCCCCAGTAGTGGCCTTGCCTCATGGCAGGCTCAATGCTGGCCATTGGCCCCGGCACTGGCCTAACCCCTCTGCATGCTCTTATCCTGGCCTCAGAGGCCCCAGCACCAGCTTTGCCTTGCGGCAGGCTCCAATGCCGGCCTCACTGGCCCCAGCACAGGCCTAATCCCTTGGCAGGCTCTGATCCAAGCCTTGGAGGCCCCAGAACCCGCCTTGCCTCATGGCAGGCTCCGATGCCGTCCTCGCTGGCCCCAGCACCGGTCTAACGCCTTGGCAGGATCCAATCCTGGCCTCAGAGGCCCCAGCACCGGCCTTGCCTCAAGGTAGGCTTCGATGCTGGCCGCTGGCCCTGGCATCGGCCTAACCCCTTGGAAGGCTCTGATCCCAGCCTCGGAGGCCCCAGTAGCGGCCTTGCCTCACGGAAGGCTCTGATGCCGGCTGCTGGCTCCGGCACCAGCCTAACCCCTTGGCAGGCTCCAATCTAGGCCTCGGAGGCCCCAGCACCGGCCTTTCTTCACGGTGAGCTCCGATCCCTTCCACGCTGGCCCTGGCACTGGCCTAACCCCTCAGCAGGCTCCGTTCCCTACCTCCGAGGCCCCAGAACCAGCCTTGCCTCACGGCAGGCTCCGATCCGGGCCTCACTGGCCCCAGCACCGGCTTAACCCCTTGGCAGGCTCCGATCCTGGCCTCGGAGGCTCCAGCACCAGCCTTGCCTCATAGCAGGCTCCAATCCCAGCTTTGTTGTGTCCGTCGACGGCCTCACCCCTCGGCAGGCTCCAATCCGAGCACCATCTTCACCCAACCAATTGTCCCACGTTCTCGAGGGTGCGTGGTGGTAGCATTCTGCCTCTGGGGTTATTATTTCAAAGGTTCCAGGTGTAATGCATCAGATCTCTGCCTCCCCTGAGTACTGGCCACTGCCATCTCCACTGCCTCCACCATTTCAAATCTTTCCCAAGCTCTTTTTCCACTCTGAATGTTGTCCAGTGTTCCTAATCATACGTGACGGTAGCATTCAACATTTGGTGTAATTTCTCCAAAAAAAAATAAGGTTGGTAGGATCCGATTTCTGCTTCTCCTGAATACAAGTCTCCACCACCATCACGGAGACCGCTTTCAATACCGCCTTTCTCCTTGGTCTCCGCTAAACTCTCTCCTTACAGGTGATGTCCAAGATTCTTAACAATATAGAGAAACAGCAGTCCTCCTTCACAGGGAATTTTTCCATAAGTTCCAGTTCATTCGGATAAGTTTTTTCTGCATCTCCAGTATCCTGGCATCCACAATGGCCTTCTTAACCCCTCTCCGATATTTTTCTTTTTTCTTTTTCTTTTCTTTTCTTTTTTTTCTCAATAAGAGAAGACAATATGTGTGGTTTGAGGAGGTAGTGGGATCAGGCACTCAGTAGCACTGTGACCCAGCCTGGTTTCCCCATGGGTCCAGCATGCTCCGTACTACTCCGCGTGGGGCCCAGAGTCCTGCGACCCGGGCCCTGGTTTGCGTGCCCTGCGTGACCCCCGCCCGGGACCCAGAGCATTGGACCCAGTTTTTCCAGGGGTCTGGCGTGCTACGCACGATCTGTTCCAGGGCCCCTTTTTATTCTTTATTTTGAAAAGGGTCTCTCCAAGTTGCTAAGTCTGGCCTCAAACCTGTATTTGTCCTGACTCAGCTTCCTAGGTACTGGAATTATAGATGTGTACTACCACACCCAATTACAGAAAATTCCTATTTTAAACAGTATTAAAATTTTTTACATTCAGAGTCTTCTCTTAATTTTAATACACTGGAAAAACAGATTCAAAATTTTCTGTGACATTGACACTGTCCACAATAGCTGGAAATACGTAATAATTTCTTAAGTATCTAAGTAAAACATTTAATTCTTTTCTTTTTTCTTTCTTTCTTACCAGAGGATAATTTTTCTTTTTTTTAAGGTGAAACTATCATACATTTTTGCTGGGTTGGACTGCAAAATCTAAGACCCAAGGAGATTATCAAAGCTGCGCAAGTCCCTGGGAGTGCAGTACAAGGATTTCTCCTTTAGGGGCCACAGTTTCACTCACAGTTATTGTGCGCGCTGATCAGGAGCAGTCGCAGGGCACAGTGAACTCGCCATCGCTGCTGGCTATATGGCGCCACTGCCATGCTCTCGGCCATGAGGCTGGTATATTTCTTTTCTGGTTTTGAGCTCTGTTCTGTGTCCCTGGAGGGCGTGCTGAGCTTGTCCACTGGGAGTTTTAGACATTCTTTGCGCTGAAAGAAATGGTGAATTACACTTGAATGATCCGTAGCTGCTCACTTCAGCTCTTTGTTTACCTTTTCTCTCTGGAGCCTGGTGCTGTGAGGGAAGAAGGTGCTGCTGCGGCTCTGCCACCGCATTTCAGGCTTAATTTCTATTCTGGTTTCTGTTGTTCTTCTAGTCTTTTTTTTTCTCTGTCCCTTGTGTTTACATTTTTTATTTCTCTGTTGATAGTGTTTTCTGGCTATGAAAAGTGCTGATTTTGTGGCAATAGAGATCGAGTTTTAGCAGGACTCGTAAACGCTGCTTTTCTCCGTCGCCATCTTCCCGAAAGCTCTCTAAGGTAAAACATTTAAAAAACTTAACTAACATTCATGGAGCACTTATTAACTGTCAGATATTGCTCAGATAAATACCTTATAAATATTAAGCCATTTCAAACTTTACACTAATCCTTACTATTATTAATCTATTATTATTTCCCTAATTTAAAAAATGAGGTAACTGAGACACCTAAATGACTTGACCAAAATAACAGAGGCAGTAAGTGAGGCAAACAAGCATAAATTAAACTCTTAGTAGAGATTAGTGGGGAACATCATATACTTTGGTTATGAATAAAATTATTGGACCCTGTTGTGCTAGTATGGCTCTCCTAAAATTCAAAGTTGATAAAAAATAAAAATTAAGCTTAGGTATATTTTATTCTGATCTACTTGGAACATCATGCTGTGTCCTAGGACTTTCCTGAAGTATAAATTTCCAGTTTAAAAAAAGCAAATATTTTTTTCAAATTATCTGAGAAAAAATGCATAATAGAATAGAAACAAAGTTGTTTTCTCAAATAGTTTTATCATTTTCTAATTAACAATTTAAGTATGTGAGTGATAAAAACAGAGAAAGTGATTTCAGCTTAGTTGAGAAAAAATCACTGTGTATATAAAAAAATCTAGAAATAATATATCATACCATGTTAAACATATTTAGGTGGTGAAACTGTTAATAATTTTTCAAATGTTCTCTGATAAATAGTATATATTCAAGGTAAGTTTAAAACTTTAAACCTTTAAGAGATGCTTCTTTTTAAATATTTTATTTATTCAACTTGAAATGTTTTTCTTTAGTCAGACTTTAGTTGAAAAGGAGAACATGAGTAAGAAAACAGTTGGAAAAAAATCTTGGAAGCCGGTTGGGGTGGGGTGGGGCACACGTGTAATCCTTGTACTTGGGAGGTCAAGACAGGAGGATCACAGGTCCAAGGCCAGCCTCAGCAACTTAGAAAGATCCTCTGTAAATTAGTAAGACCCTGCTTCAAAACAAACTAGTGCTGAGGTGTAGCTCAGAGATAGCATGCCCTTGGGTTCAATACAAAGTAGTAAAGCAAAAACAAAAACAAAAACAAAAATGAAGAATCCTGGGGTCCTCCCTCTATCTCTGGTCTCTTGGGGGTAAAAACACAAACCCTTCTGTCTGATGGTTTCAGAGCCCAGACATTCTCTCTCCATACCACATTGCTCTTTCAACAGCATGGACTAAACCTGGGAGAGTCATTTTCATATTCCATTGGCTTATGCTGGAAGATAAGTAAAAAAAAAGAAAAAATTGTCTCACTTAAGAGTTAATTTAAGACTTAATTTGTGCTGGACCTGGTGGCTCAATCTTGTGATCCCAACATTTGGGAGGCTGAGACAGGAGGATCACAGTTCGTGGACAGCCTAAGCTACTCAGTGAGAACTTTTGCAACTCAGTGAGACCCTGTTTCAAAATAATAAAAAGTAAGCCGGGCGTGGTGGCGCACGCTTGTAATCCCCGCGCTTGGGAGGCGGAGACAGGAGAATCGTGCTGGTTCGAAGCCAGCCAGCGTGCTGGTTTAAGAGACCCTGTTCCCAAATAAAAATATAAAAATAGGTCTGGGAGTGTAGTCCAGAGGTAGAAGGGCTTCCAGGAACCCCAGTACCACCAAATAATAATAATAATAATAATGTAGGGCTGAGGGCGTAGCTCAGAGGTAGAATGCCCCTGGGTTCCAACCCTAGGCCCACAAAAAAAAGAAAAAAGAAAAGAAAAGAAAAGAAAAGAAAGAAAGAAAGAAAGAAAGAAAGAAAGAAAGAAAGAATAAAAAATAGGGCTGAGAGTGTAGCTCAGAGGTAGAATGCCCCTGGGTTCCACCCCAATTAAAAAAAAAAAGAAGAAGACTGAATTTGTACTCCTATTCTGCCATCATTCACTATTTATGACAGGGGCAAAATTTCCAGAAATCCTGAACTAAATCTTTCCACATACTTTTCTCTTTTCCCTTAAATGTCATTTCACTACTTTTGTCCCCAACTTGAAATTTTCTTCTCATCTTCAAAGTCCTCTTGGCATGTCACCCAAAGTTACATGAGATCTTTCTGCTCCCTAGGGCAGAGCCTCTCAAATCCACACAGAGGAAAGTTCTGGGTTTGAGATGTAGCCAACATCCCAGGAGACAATATATTGCAGAGAAACAGAGTATGTGCAAGACAGAGGTTAATCCGTGGTTGCCAAATCAGCAAGTCAGAGAAATCTGAAGATGACAGTCTTTGAGCCAAACACAGGTTTGCTGAAGCCTGTGTTTTAGACAGTGCTAGGAGAAGCATGGAAGTTGTAGAAGCAGGGAACCAAGGAACCTTTATAACAAAGGTGTAGGGAGAAGTCAAGAGAAAATGCCAGCTGGGTGTGGTGGCTCCCACCAGCAATCACACTACTTGGGAGGCTGAAACAGGAGGATTGAAGGTTGGAGATCTGCCTCAGAAATTTAGTGCCGGGCGTGGTGGCGCACGCTTGTAATCCCCGCAGTTGGGAGGCGGAGACAGGAGGATTGCGCCGGTTCGGAGCCAGCCTCGCTGGCTTAAGAGACCCTGTTTCCAAATAAAAAAATATAAAAAATAGGTCTGGAAGTGTAGCCCGGTGGTAGGGCTTCCAGGAACTCCAGTACCACCAAAAAGAAAAAAGAAAAAAAAAAAGAAAAAGAAAAAGAAATTTAGTGAGACATCCAGCAGCTTAGCAAGACACTTTCAAAAATAAAAAAGGGCTGGAGTTGTAACCTGGAGGTAGAATACTCTGGTTTCAAATTCTAGTATCAAAAAAAAAAAAAGAATGGCAGCTCAGTTCACACACACACACACACACACACACACACACACACACACTCTTCGAATTTATGAAGGCTCATGCCAGCATCATAGAGATTACAGAGATAAGGCATTAAAACATTTCAGAAGCTCACGCTAAATTTACTTGGAATTTTAAAAAGTCATTAGTTGGTTGTTAAAAGGTAAGCTGCTAAATACTATATATGAGTCTAAAAATAATATTTTTGGAGGAACTCCTCACTCCAGAATCAAGGAGGAAACACAGCACTGGGTAGTTTACTACTACAGCATCAATGTGGAATCTGAGGAAAGTGCAGGCTTTGGCGACCCGCAGATCTGTGCTCAAGTCCCAGCTCTGCTGCTGACTTGGCGTGAGAACTCCATCAACCACGTAACTGAGAAGGAAGCCTTCCTTGTAGCTTTGTGATAACAAAGTAAGAAAATGCCTGCTGGGATGAAAGCTCTCAGTGGAGGTCCTGTCCCTCTTCCTGTGGCCTGGTGGTGCAGAAGCAGCCCAGGAGGCTCAGCAGAGGTCCAGGTGATGAGCCCCGAGAATAGTAGGGTAGGTGGTATGCAACGGGATCCAGGAGCAGGCTTCTCAAAGCGAGATGTTTGACTGTATGGAGCTTCCTTACTTTTTGGTCCCCAGGCCTTTAATTCTACATGCTTCTTTCTCCTAGTGGCTCAGCTGCATCTTTCTCAGACCCACAGAGACATGTGCGCATGCACACAGGGACACACACACACACACACACACACACACACACACACACAAGCACTGTCAATCCCCACTGTTAACAGGCTCTTTGACAGATTTTGACCTCAAGATCAGAGCTCTGATTCTTATTGCCTGGGTCATTACCTGGACCCCTGATGCTCTACCTGACATCTGTCTGATTCTTACTGTGTTTTCCTAAGTCTAGAGTAGCTGCCTGTGCCTCCTTTAGCAGGTCTCACTGGACTCAACCTGGGCCTAGGCCACATTATTATTGAAGGCTCTTTATCCAAGGTCCCTCCCACCTATCCCTGGCTTATTCTCCAAGGCTCTAGTTTGTTCTTTGAGGAAAAAAAAAAAAATAAATATATATATATATATATATATATATATATATATATATATATATATATATATTTGAGATAAATACATAAAGAAAACAGGTCCAGAGGTTTCCAAATATATCTTTGGAAAAATAGTAATCCTCCAGTGACCAAGTTCTGTCACTGTGACCAAAATATTTTGCCACTGCTCTGAAATCTTCATCCACACTGCCATCGCCCTTTCCCTACTGTGGTCGCTTTCCGCCTCCACTGTGACCTTCTTCCAATCCAAAGGTCTAATGATGTCAGCACTTAAGAAGAACAAAAAATACAGGTGAGTGACCAGAGCTAAGTATAACTGCATAGGCAAACAGTGCAAGTGGTGGGTTGAGGCAAAGAAAAGCTCTTGTGCCATATATAGGAACACCTACTCCTCAGCTATGGCTCATAGTTTTCATCCCCAAATGCAGTCCAGTCTTTCTCAAATATCCCTTTTAAAAAAGAGACCAAAGTTTCAGACTTTTTATGTAAAGAAAATATGAATGTTGGTTGAATCACTTTCTCTCTCTCTCTCTCTCTCTCTCTCTCTCTCTCTCTCTCTCTCTCTCCGTGATGTGTGTGTGTGTGTGTGTTGTATTTGAAATTGAACCCAGAGCCATTCTAACTCCAAGCTACATTCCTAGCCCTTTTTAATTGTTCATTTTGAAACAGTCTTGCTAGATTGCTGAGACTCTTGTTAAGTTGCTAAGGCTGGCCTTGAACCTGCAATCCTCCTGTCTTAGCCTCCCAAGTACTAAGATTACAGACACACACCACCGCACCCAACTTACTTTCTCTCCTTGCTGAGCTCAATTGTGAAGTTAAGTTTTCATCATGAACAAACCAAAGACCTGAGTAACAGTTTGCTAATGAGCAGCTTACAGAACTGCCTCCCAAATATCTTTGAATTGTGAGTTCTCAGGGACAGAGACTCTGTCGGAGTCACCTCTGTATGCCTGGTGCTGCGTAGTATCTGGCACCAGACTGGAATTTAACTACTTACAGATGAATGGAAACAAATATATATTCTTTGGAAACCTAACAGCAGAGAATCAAAATTCCAAAATAATATGCAATAGGGGATTTAGTTTTTATGATTGTAGGAAGATTCAGTGAAATAGATATCTGACCTTTTTGTTAGTCCCCTGGCTTCTCTGAGGAGGGGGCATCATGGCTGAGCGCTCAAAGGCCAGGTTCCTGCTGGTATCCCTTGAGAATGGGCAGTTGGCTAACGCAAAATGTCATTGCATTTAAGCAGAATGAACACAAAACTCATTTTTTCCTTAGGGTGCGTATTTACTCAGAGTAAACAGGCAGCTAATGACCAAGTCTTCACAGATACAAGGACAGATCACAGAAGCTTTAAAAAGCAAAGCAAAACAAAAGAGCTTTCAGGTTACTGTTCTGAAGGATGCTTCCGGTAATAAGATGTAATCAGAGACTTCCGGGAAGATGGCGACCGAGAAAAGCGGGGCTTAAGAGCCCCGCTAACAACAAATCTCCATTACCACAAAATCAGCGCCTTTCATAGCCAGAAAACACCATCACCAGTCAAACAAAAAATCACCAGGCTCCAGAGAGAAAGCAGACTGAGAACAGAGCCAAAGAGGAGATAACCGGCCTTGCGCCCGAGGACGCGGCAGACGTGGCAGCAGCGCCATACTGCCGGCGGCACTGGCGAATTCACGGGACGGCTACAGCAAGCCGAGGTGAGCCACTGCGGAACAGCCAGGCGGGATTTCTCCGCGCAGAGATAATCTAAAGCTCCCAGTGGCCGAGCTCAGCACACGCTGCAGGGATTCAGAGTAGAAATCAAAATCAAGAAGAAAAACGCAAGCCCCATAGCTGAGGGCGTAGCAGTGGCGCCATATTGCTACCGGCGGCAGCAGCAGCGAATTCAGTGAGGCCAGTACAGCTACATCTGCGTACTCAAGAACAGTGAGTCAAATTGCGGGCCACAGAGGAGAAATCCCAGTACTGTACTCCCTGGGACTTGACCCAGTGGGGGAGTGGCGGTGGCAGAGATATCACACCATAGGAGAACATGCAACCTGGCACCCCCCACAGTCTAAAGCAGCCTCTATCGACTCTCTGGGTCAGAGACTCTGTGATAAAACCCAGTAAAGGAGTAGTGGGGTCCGAGATACTACTGACTCGAGATCCAGAACACCTTAAGGGAAGTCATAGTGACCCAAGGGAAGAAGCCAGAGAAGGCACAAACATCCGAAATCATGGGAAAGAGGAATAATACTGGAACAATTAATGCCCACAACCCCACAACATCAGAACCCGATAAAACAGAAAATCAGAGATTTCTAGAAGATCAAATCAGGAAAATAACTGTAGAAATAATAGAGGTGCTTCGAAAAGAACTCAGAGAAAGCCCAAAAGAGATAAAGGATGCAATTAATGAAGTAAAGGCCTCAATTCAAAGCACAAACAACCAATTAGAACACATGGAGAACAGAATCTTGCTCTTAGAAGATGAGCAATCCAAAAATGAACTCATAGTTTCTAATCTAGAAAAAAATATCTGACAACAGGAATCTGATATTGAAGAAATATGGGCCCATTTTAAGAGAGCTAACCTAAGAATAATTGGAATAGAGGAGGGAAAAGAAAGTGAAACCAAAGGGATTAACAATCTCTTCAAGGAAATAATAGCAGAAAATTTTCCAAACATAGAGCAAGAGGTTGATACAAAAGTCCAGGAAACTTATAGAACTCCCTTTAGACAGGATTGGAGAAGAGGATCCCCACGCCACATAATTGTCAAAATGACCAATGTGGAAGCCAAGCAGAGAATCTTAAAGGCAACAAAAACAAAGGGCCAAGTGACATTCAGAGGCAAACCAATTAGAATCACTCCAGACTTCCCAAACCAAGTCATGAGAGCCAGAAGGGCTTGGAGTAACATATTCCAAACTCTGAAAGAACACAACTTCCAGCCAAAAATTTCCTACCCAGCAAAACTTTCTATCAAATTAGATGGAAAAATAAGAAGCTTCCATGACAGACAGAAACTGAAGGAATTTATGTCTTCAAAACCAGCACTAGAGAAAATACTCAAAGAGATTAACTACAAAGAAGAAATAGGTAACACACACCAGAACCAGAGAAGCAAGAGTTTCCATCCAACAGACAATTAAGATTGGTTATCTGTGGAGATTCATTATTTATGTTAGTCTTTTACCTATCTCTAAAGGGTATTGTTTGCCTTTATTGTTAATTTTTAGGATTTCTAGTTGGAATATTAATATACCTTCAGATATAGCAATTGGAAATATTTTATCCCATTCTATTAGTAACTGTTAACTCTGTTTACATTGTCTTTGGATATACAATTTTTTTTTTATTTTTTAGGGAGTCTGTATACTCCTCTGTTGCCTGTGCCATTGAAATCATAACCAAGAAATCACTGCCAATTTCAATGTTGTAAGGTTTAATGACCCAGATTTTCTCCTAAAAGTTTATAGTCTTAAGATTTATATTTAGGTCTATTATCTATTTTGAGTTAATATTTGTATATGGGATTAGGTAAGGGTCCAATTTTATTCTTTTCCATGTAATTATTATTTTTCAACAATATTTAGTTAAAAGATTATTATTTCCACCACCAAATGTTTGTGGAAACCTTGTCAAAAATAACTTGATAATATAGGGAAGAATTTAGCTCTAGGCTTGTATTTAACTCCAATGGTTTATATATCTGCCTTTAGAATAGTACTACACTGTTTCAATTATTGTAGCTTTATATGGTTTGAAATCAGAAAATATATATCTTCTAGCTTTGTTCCTTTTCAAGATCGTTTTGGGTACCTAGACTCCATATTCCATATTAGGATAGATTTTTTTCTGAAAAATATATATATAAATATATGATAGTTTCAACTAAAAAATAGAAAAAAATATTCTCTGGTAAAAAGAAAGCAAAAAGAAATATTGAAATGTTATCTTTAAGTCATCAAAAGCTTGGTATCAGACAAATGAAACTGTTATGTGAGATTATCATTTTTAATTTTAGATAAATTGCTATAATACTAGATGTCAACTACTAAGCCAAGCATGGGAGGGAGGGATAGGGAGAGAATGGGGTGGGGATTGGGCGGGGGCTGACTGGGAAAAGTGTGCATGTATGTCTACAAAAGTATGTATCCTACTATGATGTATGAATACAGTGCACCAATTAAAAAAATAAAAAATAAAATAAAAAAAATAAGATGTAATCACACACCTGTGCCACTGTCCGAAGCCGCCTCTATTCACAGAGTTGCTCTTCCATCTTGTTAACAGCCATGCATTGCCCACAGGAAACGTCTGCTATGTGAGATATTGACCTTGGACAATTATTTCCAGACACTCACAGAGCCTTTTGCTGTAGGTGTGATAAATAAGTATTTTCTCCCCTAAGTCCCAGTTCTTCTTACCTGTCATGCCAGAAAAACTGGATGATTACCTTTGGAAAGATGCTGGTGCACAACTTGTTAAGCATGAGGGAAGTTATCAGTTGGCATTAGAGGTTAAAATTTCTACCTTTAAGACGATGAAACCAAGCCAGGTGTGGTGGCGCACACTTGTAATCCCAGTACTTAGGAGGCTGAGACAAGAGAATCGCAGGTTTGATACAGCCTTAGCGATTTATCAAGACTCTCAGCAATCTAGGAAAACCCCGTTTTAAAACAAAAAATTAAAAGGCCTGTGGCATGTAGCTTGGAGGTAGAATGCCCTGGACTGAATCTCAACTATCAAAAAAGATGAAACCGGGCCTGCAAGGCCGGGATCAGAGCCTGCCATGCGGCGAGGCCAGTGCTGGGGCTTTCGAGAGTGGTATTGGAGCCTGCGTTGTGGCATCCACAGGGAAATATCACAGAAAATAAAAAATCAGATGCTTTCCCTAATATGCAAAAACTAGAAAGAAATGGGTAATAGGAGGAAATCTAGTTGAAGGAAAAGCCCTATGGAGGAGCAGTTAAGGTGACCTATCAGAGGGGAAGAGATGGGGGAAGATGGAATCTCTTTAAGGCACATAATGTACTTAAACAAATATATCAAAGTCAATCACTAGATAAAGCATGGGGTCGAAGGAAAGGGAGGAAATGGGATGGGGAATGGATAAAGGCTAATTGGGTGCTGTGTGCTTGTATATCCTCACAAGTCTTATATTCCATTGAGATGTTTGACTACAATGCACCAATAAAAATATATTTAAAAAATATGAAACCAAGATCCAGAGAGCATAGTATCCTCTTAAAGTCCACAGGCTTGGTTAGTGGCTCTGCCTGACCCAAACAGGCTGTTCTCAGCTACCCTAATCAGAAAAACTCAAACTCTAATTATATAGCTTTGCTGACCTTGAGGTAGAAAACTCCATTCCTCCAAAAGGCATTAGATACATCGGCCCAACATGAGCAGTTAATTTGCAAGCAAGCAACTTTGATTTTCAGATCTTGTTATCCAGGGAAATATCTGAAATCTTATAACCAACTGGCCTAAAGCAGTCAAGTCACAAATATCCTTTTCCCTATATGAGGTCCACACTTCAAAACATTGCTTTGGGAAGTCAAAAGTCCCTGTCTCTGCCTGGAGTTCAGAAGCAATCACAGCTGAGGCACTTTCTGCCTCATCCTGCTGAACTTTAGGAACAAGAAACAAAAAATTGCTTCCCCAGCTGATATTATTGTTCAGCACGCAGCATCATAAGGACAGCTTCAGGGAGGCTTGGGAGGACTTCTGCAAGCTTTGGTTTGCACTACATCTTGAATCCTAAGACACTGAAAAAGACAGCTTCAAATGTGCTTTGTGGTGCTGCTTTTATGATGGGCCAGCTCCCCTGCCAACTTGAGGCATTTTTATTTCCAAATATATTATAAACACTTGCAGTACAGTGGCTAGGGAGATGCCATGTCTTCTAAGTCCTCAAGCTGCTATCACAGAAAAACAAGATTCTTTGTCATCTCCCCTGATTGTCCTTGTATCAGTCTGTTATAGCCATAGTGCCTTTGGGATGACTGGGGATACACCAGACAGGCACCTACACATCCTGACCTAATTAGTGTCTACTTCAATTGAAAAGACATCTACAAAAATAGATTCTTTCTATTGGCAAGGCTGCCATTTACCACTGAGAAGAAAAATGTATCTCACCTGAGCCAGGCTAGCCCCGCACAAGTCTATGGAGAAGAAAAATGATCTATTTCTCTGTCACACTGCTGTGTCCCTTCTCACCTGCACCCACTTACTATGGCCTCTGTGCTAGGTTTTCCCAACCTTCAGGGAATCAGAACCCCATGATTCCAGTCTCCTGACTCCACCCCACTACAATATAAACTTGTCTTCTCTATGTAGCATCTCTTTCTTTTTTTCTTTTTTCTTTTTCTCTTTCTTTCTTTCTTTCTTTCTTTCTTTCTTTCTTTCTTTCTTTCTTTCTTTTTTGCGGTATAGGGATGGAATGCAGGGGCATTCTACCACCAAACTACACCCCTAGCCCTATTTTTTATTCTTTATTTTGAAACAGGGTCTCATTGGATAGCAAAGGGCCTCTCTAGGTAGCTGAAGCTGTCCTTGAACTATGATCCTCCTCAATGCTGGGATCACAAGCATGCGCTATCATGCACAGCACCATCTCTTTCAATGGACAAATAACAGGTGATCTGATAAACCAAATGAATGTCTTCCAAACTGTGGCAGTTTGTCAGCCATCCTCCTGATTTATTCCATATCCCATGAATCATTGGCTTTATTACTAACCCAATATTTTTATCTCTATTGACCCATTTTTATATGGTGGTAATGGGAATTGGTACAGGAGCATTTTAACTCTGAGCTATATCCCCAGCCCTTTTCTATGTTCTATTTTGAAACAAGGTCTCACTAAGTTGCTGATGCTGACCTTGAACCTATAATCCTGTATTATAGGCCTGAGCCACCGTACCTAGCTTAAATTGACCCATTTTAAAAATGTAAATAATTGTTTTATTTCAATTCTAATCAATAATGTGTAAAACTATAGCCCAAGTATGCCACTTATTTCAATGTATATTAGGAGAAATTTATGTGTAGAACTACTGAAGTAAAGTTATTGACTCACGTCCACTAAAATTGTCTTATGTACCAATGGTGGTAAATTGTATTCAGGTTTATAGTAGCACAATTCACAAAAGACAAATTATGGGACCAGCCTATATGTCCATCAGTGGAGAAATGAATTGCAAAGTTGTGGGATATATACGCAGTGAAATTTTACTCAACCATAAAGAAGAACAAAATTATGACATTTGCAGGAAAATGGATGAAACTAGGACAATATTATGCTAAGTGAGACTAGCCAGTTACAGAAAGTGAAGGGTCATATGATTTCTCTCAAATGTGGAAGTGAGGGAGAAATTAGGATATAAGAGGGACAGGTAGGGGTGAAGACTTGATGAAGGAAACACTTCAAGTGATTCTACGTCTTTATGCAAAATTATCATGTCAATCTCAATATCACGTATAGAGAAGCGGAGGGAGTAGGGTGGGATCCAGGGGAAGCCTACTCAGTGTGTGGATACATGTTCCTATCACTCTGAACTTCGTTATCATGTATGATCACAATGCACTAATAAGAGTATATTAAAAATATATTTTCATTTCAAAAATTGTTCAAGCTTTGCAAATTTAAAACAGAAAAATAAAAATACAGCTGCTACTGCCCCAAACTGTCCCCTTCTGGATAAAGATTGAGTTTTTTAAAAAGACCCTGAATATTATATTTTTATTTACTTTTAACCCAAGAGAGAAATGATGCTGTGGAAGCCATACATTGCCATGAGTTAGCAAGTGCTAACACATTCTCAATTTATGCAGACTATATTATTGCCCTTCCCCACAGGGTAACATGTGATCTGCCTGGGGCAGATTCAACTTTCCTTCCTTATGAGCAGAGATGTCAGGCTAGAGCCTCTGAACATAACACATTGAGGGAAAGGTTTGTCCCAGGAATCTTCTGTATTTTTCTGAGATTTCGGGTCCCACTCTATGCCCTATCCCTTCCATGGGAGGATTCTGCTGTCTCTCTCTATTAGCATCAGGGCTGGCCATGTGACTGGCTTTTCCTAATATAACATGACAGGATGCAACCTGTATCACCACTGAGCTGAAGTCCTAAGAACTATCTTGTGCATCCATCAGGTTCCCAGCACTCTTGTGGAGGGCTTGATTTCTACCCATGAGTGACCAACAGGCCAGTGGGGCGAGAACATCTATTAGCGTGTCTGTCAAGGGGAATGAGGGTGCAGAATCATGCAATGAGCAGCACAGCCAAAGCTGTTCTCATCTTCTTTATCAATGGTTGCAGTTACAGTACCTTTCAGCAACTTTTAAAGTTATATTGGATTTCAAAAACTAAGTTTTTAACCAGCCTATATTACAGATTTATTGAATTGCTTACAAAGAAAGAGCCAAGCTTCTCCTATACTTACAAAGCAATTCTAATATATTGTTGGTTAAGTGTTACAACATTATCTTGTTTCGTCTTATTCTTGGTTTGCTTTTACTAGTACAATGAGTTTCTGCTGACTTTGTATGCACTAACTCTTGTACTAGAATTACAGGTCAATTCTCCTAACTTGGCCTCGGAGGGAAACCTCTTCTTCACAATTTACTCATAATCTCAGTTAAATCAATCACCTCAGTTTGAGCTTGCCACAGTCAGTGTTTTCAGGAAGCTTGATCAAGTTGGGGTAACCTACACCAAGTCTCTTTGATTCTGCCAATGCATTAAATAGAAAACATGTCTCGCTTGAACATACCCTGTTAACACAGAACTTTTTTTTTTCACTTTTGCTTTTTGAACAAGTTCAAATTAGATAGTAGGATGAAGAGTAAAAAGAACTCCTGAGTACACTATACCAAGAAAATGACATTTAAATTTCCCCAAATATCCTAAAGACATCTTTCAGCAGAAAGAGGAGCCGATCCGGAATGACAAGTTGAACTGAGTTGTCACATCTCTCTAATCTCCTTCAGTGTGGAACAGTTCCTAGGTCTTTCTTCACCTTGGTGATCTACATGACTACAGCAGGTCAGTCTGTAGAATGTCCTTCAGTGTGAGTTTGTCTGACAACTCCTTTTTAAAAAAAAAAAAAAACATTGACTAGTTGATTAAGAAAATATCTTTGAAATTTCTCCATTGTTGAGTTATGTTTCGTCCTTAAAAACTAATAAGTATTTCATAAGGAGATATATATTAAAACTAAAATAAAATCCTCTTTCCACCCCACTTTTACCCACTAGTTTTAACATCATCACTATTTCTTGCTTGAATTCATCTTTGCTAAACTAGCTGACCAATAGTGCCTTTCTAATTCCATCATCTCCTCTACATTCATGAGTTGGCATTCTACCACAAAGAAATGCTCTCTCTCCTCTGATTTATTTATTTATATTAATGTGGGCTCATATTCATTTATTATTCAAGAAATTACAATTCATTGCTGTGATTATTTCTTTTATGCTCAAACTGTCCCAGATTTGGTCAGGAGAAGCCTCTCCTGACAGCCTTTGTGTATTCTTGACCTGCCCCTTTCATTCTTTGAGCATGTTCAGTGCGCATGTTTATTTCTATCGCTCTGAATCTTATTATGGCATATAATCACAATGAACCAATAAAGCTATTTATTTTTTTGCGGGTTTGGGGATGGAACCCAGGGGCATTCAACCTCCGAGTTACACCTCCTGCCCTATTTTTTATTCTTTATTTTGAAACCGGGTCTCACTGAGTTGCAGAGGGCCTCACTATGTAGCAGAGGCTGTCCGCGAACTGTGAACCTCCAGGTCTCAGCCTCCCGAATGCTGGGATTACAAGCGTGCGCCACCACGCCCGGCCAATAAAACTATTTTTAAAAAGGGTATTCTGTGTTCATCTTGTCTATTTTCCTGCCCAACCCTGGAGTCAGCCAGTTCTTTAAAAAGTCTTCCTTAGCCGGGCGTGGTGGTGCACACTTGTAATCCCCATGCTTGGGAGGCAGAGACAGGAGGATCATGCAGGTTCGAAGCCAGCCACGTGCGCTGGCTTAGGAGATCCTGTTTCCAAATAAAAAATGTAAAAATAGGTCTGGAAGTGTAGTTTGGAGGTAGAAGGGCTTCCAGGAACCCCAGTACCACCAAAAAAAAAAGTCTTCCTTACTTAAATATATTTTTATAAAGAATGTTCTTTAGAAAACAAGATCTCAGTGTCAGATGTGCTCATTGTTACTGGGGCATAACTGCTAATAGGTTTTTTCTTGGCCTATTGTTGAAGTATTAAATTCTAGTAACTGCATGAGCAGCTTTCTAGTTCCCTGGCTTTACACAGAACTAAATGGCTTTTGACTTGCATTTTTTCAGTATGAAAGTAGAACAGATCTAGGAAATAAATATACACATAGAGAAACACACACATATATGCATGCATACACATAATATACATTTGTACGTATATGTATGGTATGTGCATTGTGTCTACATTCCATGAGTTCACACAGCTACATCAAACTCTAACTCAGCACCATGGGGTTAATTCTAGCCCCCGCCCCATATTTGCACCTTTCTTCTCCAACTGTGACTGCTCCAGTATGCAGTCAACCTCCCCACCCAACCACGATGCCCTCCACAACTTGTGCAGATCCCAGCCCCTTAAAATATCCACCTTTTGGGAGGTGGAGACAGGAGGATCACACAGGTTCGAAGCCAGCCGCGCTGGCTTAAGAGACCCTGTTTCCAAATAAAAAGAAGTATAAAATAGATCTGGGAGTGTAGCCCAGAGGTAGAAGGGTTTCCAGGAACCCAAGTACCACACACACACACACACACACACACACACACACACACACACACACACACACAAATATCCACCTTTCAGGGCTCTATTCTCTGTCCAAATGCTTTCCTACCATGTTTGGAAGGAAGAAAGGGAGGGAAAGGGAAGGAAGGAAAAAAGGAAGGCAGGCCAGTAGACAAGACAGAATTTTTAATTGGATTCATTTGAACTTTATTCCATTCATGAATTTTTCCATCTCTTTAAGTAGTACCATCTCCATGGGCTGCTCAAATAGGAAGCCATCCAGGTTCCTCTCCTCCCTTTTCTTACAGAATAAGCATGGCCTGTGGGCCTCATTCTGAATGCATCTCCAGTCAGCTTGCTCTTCTCTGTTCCCTGTCCTCACACCACCATCTCTCATCTGTCTTACTGTACAATTCTCCAAACTGCCGTATCTGTTTCAACTCATGTCTCCTGAAAGTGTTCAATCTGGGGCTTAGCTTCAAGCCTTAGAAATCTAATATTACAAAAGATTCCAAAAGTGGATTAAATGTACCAAGAAGAAAGTTCAGTGTGCATACCATGCCAAAAGTAAATTGCTTTTCAGTGGGTATAACTATCGAAGCCAATGCTTTTTCTCATGCCTACCTAGCAGCCTTAAAATCTTTCACTATCTTCTCTTTTCAGGATTATGTTTCTTTCTGTGTCCCATTATCTGTAGTTTCTCTTTCCATGGTTTCTGTTGCTCACATCTGAATAATATTTTTGGCTCTTTTAAAAGGAAGATACTCAGACAATATTTATATAACTTTTATTATAGTATATCACTAAATTTTTCTATTTTATTAGTAGTAATTATTATTCATCTTTTACTGTGCCCAATTTATGAATAAATCTTTATCATAGGCATATGAGTATAGACAAAAACAGCATATACAGGGCTTGGTATTATCTATGACTTGAGGCATCCCTGTGCTGTCTCGGAACATATTCCTCATGGATGAGAAGGACTACTATGAATAGTTCTACACAACTGGGTAAAGAATCTAAATGTAATGGATCAAACCAATAATATGATTCTCAAACTGCAACTGAAAATAATCGATTCCTAAAGCAAGATCAAATGTGCATGTATCAGTCTAAAGAAGAATATAATTTACGTAATTAACATACATTAAATACAACATTTATATTTTTATGCTTAGGCCTTATTTTTATTGACCAATAAATAATCATACATATTTGTGGACTACATTGTAGTCATTTGATACATGTATACAATGCATAATGATCAAATTAGAGTACTTAGCATTTCTATCTCCTTAAACATATATCATTTCTTTGTTTTGGAAACTTACAAACTTCTGCGTTCGAGAGCTTCCTGTCACTATAACGAAAGTCCTGAAAATATTAATTTACAAAGAGAAAAGGTTGATTTTGGCTTACAGTTTCGAAGGTTCTAGTATGAGTTTGTGGTGGGACAAAACCATTTACCACATAGCCAGGAAGCAAAAGGAGAGGAAGAGACCAGGGTATCACACCAATGACCTAAAGACCTCCACTACACCACTTAAAGGTTCTGCCATCTCCCAACAGCACCTCCTTGGGAATTAGACCTTCAACACAAGGAGAATTCACAGCCTCAACTTTAGAAACTCCTCTTCCTGTTCTTTAGAGTAAATTATTGTGAACTGAAGGTCACCCTACTGTGCTGTAGAACACCTGAAATTTCTCCTCTTACATAACTGTCTTGCAATACCGTTACACAACACACCTTTATACCTTCTCCCTCCTACCATTCTAGCCTTTAGTGTCCACTTTATACTCCCTACTTATATGAAATCAGCATTTTTAGCTTCCACGTATGAACCAGAGCATGCAGTATTTGTCTTTCTGTTAGGTCTTATTATTACTGTTTATATATTCCATTGGTTTCTTATTTATTCAAATAAAGTTATACAATTGTCTGAGGAAAGAAAGGATCATTTTCCCATATAGTAGCAGACATATCAATTTCTTTTTCTTTCTCAAGTAAAGCAGCTTTTATCTTTATTTGGGCCAAGTACAGGAGATTGGACTCAGGGGCATTCTGCCTCTGAGCTAGACCCTCAGCGCTATTTTATTTTTTTTTTACTTTAAAACAGGAAATCAGAGTAACATATGCCCATGTTCTTAGCAGCATAATTTGTAATAGCTAAAATATGGAACCAACCTAGGTCTCCATTAGCAGATGAATGTATTGCAAAATTATGGGAAATACACACAATGGAATTCTATTCAGCTATAAAGAAGAACAAAATCATGTCATTCTCAAGAAGATGGAAAAACCTGGAGAACATTATGTTAAGTGAGATCAACCAAGCACAGAAAGAGAAGGGAAATGTTTTCTCTCTAATATGCGCAAACTAAGGAGTATTAGAGATATGAGAGGGACTCCAGATAATGGAGGGGAAACCTCAACAAAGCTAGAAAGGAAGGATAGGAGAGGAAGAAGGCTGAGGTTGATTAATAGAGGAGCTACATTCAAATATAAGTGTGAACATAGCATGGTTAACCTGGACACTCATAGTTGAGAGGAGAAGGGGAGGCGGGTGAGGAGTGGGCACCAAGACTGTGTGAATGTATACCATTTTCAATATGATCCACATAAAAATAAAATAAATAATAATAAATTCTCCTAGGAAAATAATAACCAGATTTCACCAGGCAGAGGGCCTGGGTAAGTTGTTGAAACTGTCCATGAACCAGGATCTTCCTGTTTCTACCTCCCAAGAATATATAGGTGTGTGCCACCATGCCTGGCTAGCTGATTTTATCTTAAAGTGAGTGGTTTGGAAATGAGTGCTGGTATTTGGAATGGAATGGATGGTCATCTTTGATGAATGAAACACGAACTTCTAATTTCCCATCTCAGTACAAGCATCCTATTTTTAGCAAAACTACAGAATAACTTCCCTCCTCCTCTGAATGGTGTTGCAATGTTTGCACTGTTAGTCTTGTCATCTTATGAGACAACCCTCCCCAGATGGTATTTATATCTGGTGGCATGATGACTGGAATCAGCATTTAATTAATTATGCATATTAAACAACTGCAATCACTTAGATTCTATTACCTGGAATGCTGCTAGGTAGGATGTTTAGTATTTCTGAATACTAGAGTAAAGAAAAGGCACAGGTGTCCCATTTTATTATCTCATTTTCAAAGGTAACACTTTATGTACTTTTAAAATTGACTAGAAGTTTGTGAAATCAATTCAGTTTTGCTCTTATACTGCCTAAGATGAAAAAGAGAGAAATTCAGAGTCTATAAAAAAACAAGCTCTATGATGAATAAAACCAGGATTATTATTTTTGCTCATATCTAAGATCCTAAACATGGTTCAAGTAGGTGGTAGATTTTCCCTCCAGTTTCTGTTGTTGAGTTACACTATTGGTGGTGGTGGTGGTGGTGGTATATGTGTGTGTGTGTGTGTGTGTGTGTTAAAGGTGATTTCCTTTCTGTAGAAGAACAAAATCACATCATTTGCAGGAAAATGGATGGAACTCGAGAACATTATACTGAGTATAGCCAGTCTCAAAAACAAGTATATACATGTTCTTTCTTATACACGGAAGCTAGAAAGATACTCAGAAATAAAGGCAAGATCAGATAAACGAGCAGAGACGTCAGGGAAGTGACTGGGGGGACACAAAGTCATAAAGAATGTAATAGTTGGACTTCCGGGAAGATGGCGACTGAGAAAAGCGGGGCTTAAGAGCCCCGCTAACAACCAATCTCCGTTACCACAAAATCAGCACCTTTCATAGCCAGAAAACACCATCACCAGAGAAACAAAAAATCACCAGGCTCCAGAGAGAAAGCAGACTGAGAACAGAGCTCAGAGCCACAGAGGAGATACACCGGCCTCACGCCCGAGGACGCGGCAGCAGCGCCATACTGCTGGCGGCAGCGGCGACTTCACTGGACGGCTACAGCAAGCTGAGGTGAGCCGCTGCGGAACAGCCAGGCAGGATTTTTCAGCGCAGGGAGCATCTAAAGCTCCCAGTGGCTGAGCTCAGCACATGCTGCAGGGACTCAGAGTGGAACTCAAAACCAAGAAGAAACAAGCCAGCATCACAGCCGAGGGTGTAGCAGTGGCGCCATATTGCCACCGGCAGCAGCACCAGAGAAATCACCGAGTCCAGTACAGCTACATCTGTGAACTCAAGAACAGTGAGTCAAATTGTGGGCCACAGAGGAGAAATCCCAGTACTGTACTTCCTGGGACTTGACCAGTGGGGGAGTGGCGGTGGCAGAGATATCACACCATAGGAGAACGTGCAACCTGGCACCCCCCATAGTTTAAAGCAGCCTCTATCGACTCCCTGGGTCGGAGACTCTGTGATACAACCCATTAAAGGAGTAGTGGGGTCTGAGATACTACAGACTCGAGATCCAGAACACCTTAAGTGACGTCATAGTGACCCAAGGGAAGAACCCAGAGAAGGCACAAACTTCCGAAATCATGGGAAAGAGGAATAACACAGGAGCAATGAATGCCCATAACCCCACAACATCAGAACCCGATAAAACTGAAAATCAGAGATTTCTAGAAGATCAAATCAGGAAAATAACTGTAGAAATAATAGAGGTGCTTCGAAAAGAACTCAGAGAGAGCCAAAAAGAGATAAAGAATGCAATTAATGAAGTAAAGGCCTCAATTCAAAGCACAAACAACCGATTAGAACACATGGAGAACAGAATCTCGCTCTTAGAAGATGATCATTCCAAAAATGAATGCATAGTTTCTAATCTAGAAAAAAATATCCGACAGCAGGAATCTGACATTGAAGAAATATGGGCCCATTTTAAGAGAGCTAACCTAAGAATTATTGGAATAGAGGAGGGAAAAGAAAGTGAAACCAAAGGGATCAACAATCTCTTCAAGGAAGTAATAGCAGAAAATTTTCCAAACATAGAGCAAGAGGTTGATACACAGATCCAGGAAACTTATAGAACTCCCTTTAGACAGGATCGGAGAAGAGGATCCCCACGCCACATAATTGTCAAAATGACCAATGTGGAAGTCAAGCAGAGAATCTTAAAGGCAACAAAAACAAAGGGCCAAGTGACATTCAGAGGCAAACCAATTAGAATCACTCCAGACTTCCCACACCAAGTCATGAGAGCCAGAAGGGCTTGGAGTAACATATTCCCAATTTTGAAAGAAAACAACTTCCAGCCAAAAATTTCCTACCCAGCAAAACTTTCTATCAAATTAGATGGAGAAATAAGAAGCTTCCATGACAAACAGAAACTGAAGGAATTTATGTCTTCAAAACCAGCACTAGAGAAAATACTCAAAGAGATTAACTACAAAGAAGAAATAGGTAACACACATCAGAACCAGAGAAACAAGATTTTCCATCCAACAGACAACTAAGACTGGTTATCTGTGGAGATTCATTATTTATGGTAGTCTTTTACCTATCTCTAAATTGTATTGTTTGCCTTTATAGTTGTTAATTTTTAGGATTTCTAGTTGGAATATTATTATACCTTCAGATATAGCATTTGGAAATATTTTATCCCATTCTATTAGTAACTTTTAACTCTGTTTACATTGTCTTTGGATATACAATTTTTTTTTATTTTTTAGGGAGTTTGTATACTCTTCTGTTGCCTGTGCCATTGAAATCATATCCAAGAAATCACTGCCAATTTCAATGTTGTGAGGTTTTATGACCCAGATTTTCTTCTAAAAGTTTATAGTCTTAAGATTTATATTTAGGTCTTTTATCTATTTTGAGTTAATACTTGTATATGGGATTAGGTAAGGGTCCAATTTTATTCTTTTCCATGTAATTATTATTTTTCAACAATATTTAGTTAAAAGATTATTATTTCCACCACCAAATGTTCGTGGAAACCTTGTCAAAAATAACTTGATAATATAGGGAAGAATTTAGCTCTAGGCTTGTATTTAACTCCAATGGTTTATATATCTGCCTTTAGAACAGTACTACACTGTTTCAATTATTGTAGCTTTATATGGTTTGAAATCAGAAAATATATATCTTCTAGCTTTGTTCTTTTTCAAGATCGTTTTGGGTATCTAGAGTCCATATTCCATATTAGGATAGATTTTTTTTCTGAAAAATAAATATATAAATATATGATAGTTTCACCTAAAAAAATAGAAAAAAAATTCTCTGGTAAGAAAGAAAGTAAAAAGAAATATTGAAATGTTATCTTTAAGTCATCAAAAGCTTGGCATCAGACAAATGAAACTGTTATGTGAGATTATCATTTTTAATTTTGGATAAATTGCTATAATACTAGATGTCAACCACTAAGCCAAGCATGGGAGGGAGGGATGGGGAGAGAATGGGGTGGGGATCGGGTGGGGGCTGACTGGGTGATGTGTGCATGTATGTCTACAAAAGTATGTATCGCACTATGATGTATGAATACAGTGCACCAATAAAAAATAAAATAAAATAAAATAAATAAAAACAAACAAACAAAAAAGAATGTAATAGTTAAAACAATGCTATGAATATATATGTATATGCATATATATATATATATATATACATACATAAATTAATATATGAATTCCAATCTCAAAGACATGCAGGGGGAGAGTGAGGAAGTTGGGGAGAAATGGTGGGGAAGGCACCAAAAGTTGTGCATATGTATTTTTTGACACTCTGTACCCCAATATGCTACAAAATTACAATGCATCGAATTAAAAAAAAAAGAGTGACTTCATTTCTGTTCCATGGTAGAGTTTGAGTAGACAGAAATGTAAGCAGCCATTCTACCCATGGCCTCAGGTAGAATCAGAAAAGCCTTCCCATGGATATTGGGAGTCAAATCACATGCCCCTAAGGACAAATGTTATGATCTTGGGTCAAGAGGCAGACAATGGTCATGAAAGGGGGAGGCAGAACTTGCTAACATTTTACCATTTCTCATTTTGTGGGGATATAAAGATACCATAGGTCAGCCATGTCAGCTTTGACCCCACACCATCCAATTCATTCTTCACATGGCTGCTTGGATGAGGTTTCCAAATGAATGCTCTCATATCAACCTTGAGTTGAAAATCATTCACCAATTCACTACTATTCTCAGGATAAATTCTTTAAAATAATCCCCAAATATTTTATCATTTGGTTTCTTCCTGTGTCGCCAGCCTCAGCTCTTGCCTTCCCACTCTAGCAGAATAGCACAACTTAGGGTCCCTATTCCTGGGCAAGGAGGCTTGATGCCCAAGGTATTCATGCCACCTGGATGTGCTTCCTTGACCCCTTACCTGAATAACCTCATTTGTGTTCCCCTTCTCAAGGTGTAATTTACTTCAAGAGCCTTTTCTTGACTCCAAGGCTGAGTGTGTGGCTTATCCTCTATGTTTTTCTAAACTTCTGTACTTATTTCTGTTATAACTTGGATATTGCTACCTGGATAATTCTGCCTGTTTACTTTTCCATAGTGTTGATGAGCATCTTAAATATATCCTGGCATTCAGCATCAGTCATGCACCACAAAACATCTCAGTCAACAATAAATCACATGGATGATGGTTGTTCCATAAGTTTGTATCACTTGGTGATGTTATAGCTAGCTTAGTTTATTTAAGTACGATTGATAATATTCACACAATAACAAAATGGTCTAAATGATGCATTTTTTTCAGAACATACCCACACTGTTAAGTGATTCACAACCATATTAGCACAAAACTGGCCCTCAGTCAATGTTTACTGAACAAACAAAGCAATAACTCCTAACACAAGACATGTCCACCGGCAGAAGCGACAGTCATAGACACAATGCTTTGTTCTTCATTTCCCGTTCAAAAGTTTTCATTCTTTTCATCAGAACACTGAAGTTGAGTCAATAATTTACATATTAACTTTCCAAAGTTTTCCAAAACTTAAGCATTTTACCTGAAGGCCTAAAACACTGCCTTCTTTTCTCTATTATTCCAAACCCTTCCAACTTTCAAAGATCCATAAAGTATACCCTCCAACTTTACAGAACCATTCCTGACTACTGACACTCTATTGTTTCTCTCCTTCTTTCCTTCCACTCTGCACCAGCCTTCATTCTCATAACACAACTCTTTATAGTATCCTGTTGTAATCTTAATGTAATGTAAATATAAGATTAATTTAATATAAAGAGGAAGTGGTTAGGGTTAGGGGTTAAGGTTAAGGTTAGGGTTAACTCCAATTAAACTGGGATTTCCATGAGTACAGAGATAAGTTCTTATGCTTTATATCAAATGTCTCATAAAATCTAGAATAGTACCTATTAAATGAACTTTCCCTTGTATCACTTACCATATCACACTGTTAGCTTAAATTTATGACATTTTTATTCCTATCTATTTCCCTTGCTAGGCTCCAATTCTTTGTGGTCTAACCCAACTCTTATAGTTATTTTGTCCTAATGTAGGTAATGTGTGCATTACATACACAGAATATGTTAGGTATAGCTGATGATAAGGATATGTTTTCCGCAAATATATGCTGATTATTTGGTTGATGTTCCATGAAAAACACATTTGCAGTGGAAGATGAATAAAAAGTCATTTCTGTGCAGACTTGTGGGTCCCATATCTGAAAATTTCGTGGTTCCATTTATCTTTTGTATCTGAGCTCTATCTACCTCTGGATGCCCAGAGAATGTAGAGATGATACCTTTCCTGATACAGAGTTAATTTCAACCAACAGAAAAACTTTTTCATCATAGAACATTTACCTGCAAAGGTAAAAGTTTCATCTTTTGCAATAATGAACACACATTAATTCAGTGTCTGCAGAGCAGAAGGCAAGTAGTATTTAATTATCTCAGCTACTGAAGCTTCCTTGTAATTATTGTATTTATTTTGGGATCTACAGCTGTAAAGAAGATATTAAAAATTTGAGATGCTGAACTCTCCTGCAGTACTAAGATATCAGGATTAGGTTTATAATTATAAATATTCTCATGTCAACAGCCCAACATAATTAACAACACCATTTTTCTTTTGTTAGGTTATCATGGGATCTAAAATTGCTTGTCCTACGTTGAGTAGTTAAGGTCCACAACAATCCTTTTCCCATGCTGCAGACCTCATCTTCTCTAGATCAGTAAACCATCCTGTAAACAGGTGCAGGCTGTGCTTAACCCACAGGGCATGATAGCAATGACAACTTGTGTTAGTCAGCTTTCTGTTTCAATGACAAAGTACTTGATATAAACAATTAAAGGGAGGAAATATTTATTTTTGGTTTGTGGTTTCATAGGTTTCAGTCCATGGTCACTTAGCCCCATCATTTGGGCCTATGATGAGGCAGAACGCCATGGTGGGGAGCACATGGTGGAGCATAGCTGCCCAGCTCATGGCAGCCAGGAAGCAAAAAGGGAGA
Source organism: Muscardinus avellanarius (assembly GCF_963383645.1). NCBI lineage: Eukaryota > Metazoa > Chordata > Mammalia > Rodentia > Gliridae > Muscardinus > Muscardinus avellanarius. The sequence goes on along the minus strand of NC_137787.1, from coordinate 134,266,153 downwards.
GAAGAGTGTGGGGGCCAAATACTCTCCAAGGTCATGTCCCCAGATACCTGTGTCCTTCAACCAGGCCCTACTTCCTAAAGCTTTTATCATTTCCCAATAATGCCATCTGCTGGGGATGAAGCTTTCAATACATGAGTACTTAGAGGACATTTAAGATACAAACTTAACATGACTCTATCATTCTATTGATGAGAATTTGTCCAAAATCATTGACATTAATCTGGTGATCACAAGACAATGGTGGTCTGGCAATTCTCAGGATCCATAGGTTTACACCTTCTCCATTATCTGATCAGTCCATAACTTTGGGAAAATACCATATATTACAGGTTTCTGGGAAAGTACTCTACATGATAGATTTCTTCTTTCTTTCTTTCTTTCTTTCTTTCTTTCTTTCTTTCTTTCTTTCTTTCTTTCTTCCTTCTCTTCTCTTTCTTTCTCTCTCTATCCATCTAGCACTTTTTTACTTGGTCCTAGGTATTGAACCCAGAGGCATTCTATCTCCAACCTACACTCCCAGCCTTATTTTATTTTTAATTTGAAACAGGATCTCATTAAGTTAATGAGAGTCTCACTATCAGCTGAGGCTGTCCTCAAACCCATTATCCTCCTGTCTCAGTCTCCCAAGTACTCTCCAAGTACTGTTCCAGGCTATACGTTTGGTATCTTTGCTCAATCGAATTTTCTCTATATTTATATATAACATAATATATATTACAGGCTTAATTAATATATATTTAGAATATTTATTGGGAGGCTGAGACAGGAGGATCAGGGTTCATGGACAGCCTCAGCTACTTAGTGAGGCTCTTTGCAATTCAGTGAGACCCTGTTTCAAAATAAAGAATTAAAAAAAATAGGTCTGGGAGTAGCTTGGAGGTAGAATGCCCCTGGGTGCCATTACAAATAAATAAACAAGAATATTTATACATAGATAAGTAGCTTAAGATATATAAAACTAGTGGCTTAACTAACAGTGCATGGATAATTTTCATAAAATTATTCATGTGTACTTTAAGATTATAAGTAAAGATCTATAGATTTCCCAGAAATTTGGGAGTGACAAGCCTGGGAGAAAGAACCAATTTGACAATAAAGATATAGGAATCTTTGGGAGAGGGCTTTCAGATTAGTTACATTTTTTATTGTCCTTCCTTTTGTCTCCTTTCTACCTATCTTTTTAATTTTCTTTATTCTACCTCATAAATCATTAACTTAAAAATAGTCACTAACATTCATGTGAAACTATATTTGTTTCTCAATTAGATCCACAGATGAGCTATAGATAAAAGTTCAGCCAAAGTCAATAAAATAAATTTGAATCAGTTAAATATATTGAATTTATAAAAACAGAATATTAGGACAAGTTAAGGCCTCACTGAAGATCTTGGGTGTTACTATTTTAAGCTTTATTTTCTCCTTATATTTATTAAGGCTGAGATTTGGAGGGTAACACACAAAAAATGAACTACTTATATTTCACTTCTGATACAGCTTATTCAGTATCAGAAATTAGGTGATAATATATTTATGGAAGGACAAATTTATGAAAGCTTGTGATTGGTAGAATTCATAATTGTAGAATATATTACCTGGTTACAGTGTTTTCTAAAGTGAAGGGAATGTGTGCTGCTCATTAAAAACCTGCTCATTTCACCCAAATGAGCATTTTGAGCAAATGCGTTTCAGGCACCAAATCAACACTTTTATGTAATCACTTTAAAATTGGAGATCCAATTTAAATTGCAACCATAATCAAAATTAATAGCGTGACATTTTTTGAAACATTATGTGTCTGAGAAAATTATCACTCGACTTCACCACAGCACTGTGTTACCAATTGATTTTAAAACTACTCTGCCGTCCCCGTGGTTAGCTAGGGCGCTGTCATTGACTAACAGATCACATTCCACCTTTCAGCAGCTAGCTATGCTTTTGTTGAAATGATGTGTTATCAAATCTGCTTATATATTCTGAAACTAAGAAAAAAGAGAAGCTGTAATGTTTCAGATTAAACAAAAGGGATAGGAGAACTTAAAATATAGTTTGGGCCAACTCAGCAAGGCCTTATTTATAATTTCATATGTTAAAGTTATGTTTTATTTTTTTGGAAGTTTCAAATTAAACAATCACTATCCCCCCTCCAGGGATGACTTGCAAAATATTAAAAATGCATTTATACAGCATAATTTTCAACATGTTGCCCAAAGCAACAAGATTCCTAATCAAGTTCCTTGTTAATGGGTTATGATTATGACTTCTGTGATAGTAAAATAAGAATTTTGAATAATGCACTTATATTAATAACACACTGATTAAATTATAAAATGAGCTTGCATCCCAAGGCTTTGCTACATAGGATGAAATTCCTAATCCCAAAGGCAAAACAAAGACATGAAAATGTCTACCCTTCTACTTTCATATGTTAAAGTTATGTTTTATCTTTTTGGAAGTTTCAAATTAAACAACACTATCCCCCCTCCCCAGGGATGACTTTCAAAATATTGAAAATACATTTATACAGCATATTTTTCAACATGTTGCCCAAAGCAGCAACAAGAAATATATACATATATATATATATATATATATATATATATATATATATATATTCTATATACTGGCAGAATGTAGTAAGATACACGGAATATGAGATGAATTTGTTTTCCTCAAGCATAATTCACTTTTCCTGAATTATGCAGATAAAGCCCCAAACAAAAGACTGTCCTGGCACCATCCAATGGTTTAGAGCCTGGGTTTTACGCTTCCTTTCAAGCACCTGACATTTTCATCTTGTTCTGGCAGCCTCATTTTTAGTTCCTCCCTCCTGTTTGGCCAGACATGAAACCCTGACAACGTGCAGCATTTTCCTGAAATCTGATTATATGTCACATCTGTGTGTTTCTCAGGGGCAGGCAGGAGCTTCCTATTGGGTATAGAAATCTACACAGCTTGAGCTAAACTGAGGTTGTATAAAGACTGCATGAGAATTGGAGAACTGTAGACACAGATAGTAAATAGACCTCCAGAAGAAGAGAGAAAAGACAAGGGCATGGGGTCAAAGAGAATAAGGGAGAAAGATGTGGTGTGGTCTCAGCAGCAAAGGTAAACAGGAGGCTGCTTTCTATCAAAAGCTGCACCAGTGAGCTATACTGGAGTTTACATTAATAAATATTTACTCTGCTTTCTACATGCTGACAGTGATCTAGCTCTGGAAATACCATGACAAACAAGGCATGGCCCCAGCATTGAGGAAGCTCAACTCTAGTATATTTACACCATTCGGGGCTGGTGATTTACAAAATTCTACAGGAGAGAGAGGAGAGCACTTGGCCAGGTTCGCAAAATGCTTTCTAAAGGATATACTGTCTGAGATTTGTTTAAAATCACTCATACTGATGCATGACAGAAAAATCAATGGATTCAGAAACAGAGATTATTGTTCAAGTCCTAGGTCTGCTGCCTGTTGGCTTTGTTCTGTATTTTATGCTGCTGTTTTTTGGTGTTGGAAATTGCTAAGTCTCATATCGGTATTTGGGTCTCGCTATGTTGTTGAAGGCCTTCCAGAGTCACTGTAACTGGCCTCAAACTTTCAATCCTCCTGTTTTAGCCTCCCAAGTACTAGAATTATAGACATGCTCCACCACACCTGGCTACTTTTTAGCTTTTTCTGTCTCTAGTATACTATAATGATAGTAGCTAATAATCATCACCTCTTATTGTGTGCAGCAAACACATGTTAAAAACTTTGGATATGTCAATTACTACCTGGGCGAGAACTAGTTATTTCCATCCCCATTGCAGATGAGGAATTACTATCACAGAGATATTAAGTTACTTACTCAAAGTCAAGGAAATGAGTGAGGTCAATTTTTGTACTTTTATTGATGCATTGTACGCCATATTATACATCATATTGAGGTATAGAGTGATAGGAATATACATACACGCAACACTGGACGCATTTCCTTCTTGATCCCATCCCCTCTTCCTTTCCCTCTACATGTCACTGAGATTGGCATTTGTAATTTTATTCACATACATAACATTATTTAAACGGTTACCTTCTTTATGTCTCTATCTCCCTCCTGCCTGCCCCCAACCCCCTCCATCACTCCACTGGCATCTCTGTTCCTCTATCTGGGTCTCTTTTGTTTTCCAATTTCTGTTTAGCTTCCACATATAAGAGAAAACATGCAAACTATTTATTTTCTGAGACTGGCTAACCTCACTTAGTATAATATTCTTAAATTCCATCCATTTTTCTGCAAATGACATAATTTTGTTCTTTTTTATAGCTGATCAAAATGTGTGTATATACCAGTTTTGTAATCTATTCAGCCATTGATGGACACCTTGGCTGGTTTTATGTTTGGTTATTGTAAACTGTGCTGCTTTTAAAAAGGGTATGCAGCTGGGCGTGGTGGCCCATGCTTGTAATTCCCATGCTTGGGAGGCAGAGACAAGAGGATCGCACAGGTTTGAAGCCAGCCTTCCTGGCTTAAGAGACCCTGTTTCCAAATAAAAATATAAAAATAGGTGTCTGGGAGTGTAACCCGGATGTAGAAGGGTTTCCAGGAATCCCAGTACCACCAAAACAATGGATATGCATATCTATAATATTCTGACGTTAATTCCTTTGGAAAGTTATTCAGGAGAAGTATATCTAGGTAATATGATGGTTCCATTCTCAATCTTTTGAGAAACCTCCATGCTGATCTCCATAGCAGCTAGACTAGCTTTTAGTTCCACCAAAAATGTAGAGTTCCTATTTCCCCACATCCTCACCAGCATCTATTACTGTTTGTGTTCTTGATGATTGACATTCTGACTGGAGTTAGATGGAATCTTAATGTAGTTTTGATTGCTAATGATGTTGAACATTTTTCATATATTTCTTGGCCACATGTATTTATTTTGAGAATTGTATATTCAGCTCAATTTCCCATTTTTATATTGAGGTTATTTTAGTGTTAAATTTTTAAGTTCTTTCTATATTCTAGACCTAATTATTTTCATTCTTTTAGATGAAGAATCAGCATCACAGATATATTAAGTTGCTGAAAGTCAGGGGATGAGTAAAATCAGTAATTTGAGCTACTGTCATTAACAACTGCAAACTCTAAACTTGCTACGATAATGGTTCTTTTTTTTTTTAATCGGTAAAGTGGAATTAATAATGCTTGTCCTACTTAACCTCACAAAATCTTATGAGGATAAAATGTGTTTGAAAGTGCATTGGAGCCGGGCGAGGTGGCGCATGCTTGTAATCCCAGCATTTAGGAGACTGAGACCTGGATGATCGCGGTTCTCGGACAGCCTCAGTTACTTAGTGAGGCACTCTGCAACTTAGTGAGACCCGGTTTCAAAATAAAGAATAAAAAATAGGGCAGGGGGTGTAGCTCGGAGGTCAAATGCCCCTGGGTTCCAACCCCAGACCCGCAAAAAAAAAAAAAAAAAAAAAAAAGAAAGAAAGAAAGTGCATTGGAAAGTATATATCCAGTAAAAATATAAGATACAAATTAATTTTCCATTTAGCATTAAATGGCTATGCACTGTTGCTCCATCAATACATGCAATAACTATTCTTCCATCTTAGAGGCACAGAAGCTCTTTGTCATAGTGCAGTGTGCTTTATGCCCTCATAGTATACTAATTGTTGTTTTCCCTACCTGTCGGGGAAATTTCTGCCTAGATCCTCCTACTCTGATCACTGCAAACATTGTGATACCTGAAGCTCATGTTAATCATAAAGAACACCAAAGGGGTGTTGCTCAAGGCTTGTATCTAGAGAATTCTGAGACCTGCTCATCTACCAACCTGCTGTAACCTAAGTCCCGGTGTTATTTCAGGATGAGAAGCTATGAGTGCTCTTGAATCCTAATTTTAGTCTTTCTACAGTTTCTGGAGTTCCTTTAAAATTAAAGATCCTAAGTAGAGGGGACAGTTGAGTATATAGCTCCATGACCAAATCTGGGCTATTCAGCCTCTTGTAAAGCTTCTTCTTCAAGCCCAGAAGCTTATCTAAATATTGTTATGCTGAGAAGGCCTTTCTCAGTCTTTTTCAATTTCTCAATCTTTTTCAAGGCCTAAAATGAGCATCTTCCATGTTGTATGAGTTCCAGAAGTCTTCCTTGCATCTTAAAAGTCTCCTTCTCTGTAGCTGTTCCCTGCCACCACCACACATACACCAACAGTGGCCTCACCACCTTTGCTCCCTGGCCTGATCTCAGTCTGGTTGGTTTGGTTTTTGCTGCTTAATCACTTCAAAATACAAATATCTTTGCATTAGTCTTTCTATTTCTGATGAGGGGTCCCCTCTAACATTCTACCACAAAGTCAAAACTTCAGGCTTTTATGTCATTATGAAGTGCATTTCTTAGTGGTTAAAAAAAACATTTTGTGAAAAAGGCTTTTGTTAATGCAAGACTGATTTTGCTAAAGCAAATCTGATTTATGATATATCAGAGTAATGTAAAATAAAGATGCTGCTTACTAAGTGGGAGCTCAAAAAGACTTTTTGAAAGCAAAAATCTTCCCTCTAAAGCAGATGAGAAAATATGTAAAGGCAAAAAAGACAGCAAAGCCTTGGATCTGTCTTACAAGAAGCCATTTTATTTCCAGTTCTTGTCTTTAAAAAAATCTTTTATTTCAAGCCTTTAACAAAAATATTCCTTAATCTTTTAGCTTATTATATATAATAAATGTTAGGATTTATTATATATAAGATGTATATAAGATGAAAAATGAACTTTGCACAGTCTGTTGATAATATATACTTTCCTTCTATTGTGATTTTTTTAAATTTTATCTAAATGTATTTTGGAAAGTTGAGTAAATTCCCAGCTATATCACTTATGGCTGATTAAATCAAAGACTGGTGGTTGTCTATAAAAACATAGACAGTCTGTTTGATCAATAAAACCTTACTGAATCCCTAGTATAAAGCCAGATGTTGGGAGCACAGGATAAAATGCATCCCCTTGTGATTTAGGAGGAAATACAGGCAAGTGGCAGCCAATTGTCCTGAGAAACACTTATCTGAGGCTGATAGAGAAATAAAGTCAAAGATTAATTCTAAGGAATCACCTCCAAGGTTCCTGAGTGATGCAGGGAAATGAGGACCATTTTCAAAGAGAGAGCAGTCTCTGGGAAGAATCAGGGCTTGGAGAACATGGACGACTCAAGGCAGACGTGGGTTAATTCAAGCACCTGCTTCTGGGGGAAGGCAAGGTCTGGCTTTTGAAGGGCCTGTGGACCCCATATTTTATGCCAGTGGTAATAAGACATAGACGAAATGAATGCAGTAATGAGATGTAGTTAATTACATTGCAGACACTCTGAAAATAAGAAAGAGGAAACTGAAGGGCCAGGAGAGGGAGCTCCAGTGATTCATGCAGATGAGAGATGACAAGGGGCTCTTCTGGGGCTGTGACAGCAGGGATGCTAGGACAGAGATGGAATTAGGGATCAAGATAGTGACTGTGTTATACTTTGTTTCTAGAAAAAATTCTGGTTTGACATATCATCTCAACTTTAAGCACTTTCTCCAGCCCCATTCTTGCCCTAAATGTCAGAACTGCCACATCAAATTGTCCATCTCAGGCAGATATGCCAATCTTGCCACTTTCCCGGGTTTTGCTTTTAGCAATTGGGAGGGAGAAAAAAGAAGATCAAATAAGGCTGAAATGAAATGCTACACCATCATTTTAGAGACCTACATCTCTGTGACCTCTTTATGTTGTCTTTAATCATCCTAAGATTGTGCCATTCTTCAGGGAGAAGGTAGTCTGTGACCAAGCTTCAAACTTCTTGCCTGAGCACTCTTGAGATTAAGACGTGTAATGAAATGAATTCTTGTTGGAATTTACACTTTTAAGCATTAAAATTTTCCTATAGGATTAGACAGAATCTCAGATCATTGAATTCCATGGGGTGATATTTGTCTCCACTGGAACATAGAATTTTAAGCGACCTACTTTCAGTAACTACTCTATCATGTGTTAGAAAGTATGTAGATATAACAGTATATCCCTTATTTCAGGAAGGTTACTGCTCAGACGATGTTAACTGTAAAAAGTAAGAACATCTTTGGTTTCAAAGATGTTCTCTAGATATTCTGGAAATAGCAAAAATGGGTTAAGTAATTCAAAATTGACAAATATTGATCCATTCAAACACATCATTCACCATGAGAATAAAGTTCAGCAAATTGAACAAGATGGCCACTGTAACAAAGACAGATTCTTGAGCAACCCTGACATCTCCTTATCTCCCAGAGCTTATAGCTGAATTATACTTCCTAGCCCCTCACATTAAGAATGAATGTGACTTGTCCACAGTCTTTTTCCTGGCCTGCCACATGTAAGAATCCAGTGGAGAATCCTAGGGAAGGATGGGCATGTGAATACAGAAATTCCTCTCCCCAACACAGACTGGATGTTGACATGGAAAGTCTTTAACATGGCAAGCCATGGAGACATAGGATGGCTAATGCAACAGCTTACCTGAATACAACCACAGCACACAATTAATAGCCAGGTGGGAACCAGGGCCCTGCTTTGCTTCTCAGAGATCTTTTTTAAGGCTGGATTCCTGGATGCAAAGAGAAAGATAGGAATCGCCTCCTAGTGTCTATGCTTCTCAGTTTTAATGACCCTAAACAAGTGGCTTCTGAGAATCACCAGAGTCAAAAAAATCACATTCTAGATGACACGGATTTGAATCAATACTCTGACAACTGCAGTACTCAACTCTACAAGTTGAAATCTGGATGCAATTCTTTTTGTTTTTATTGTAGACTGAACCAAGGAGAGAAAGTCCTTCCCAGCAGGTTTGAGCTTAGTCAGATGATCCCAAGTTGACACCAGCTCCTCCCCTTAGCACCTGATTGAAACCTGTATCTCACCTCTAATCTCCAGTTCAGTTTGAGGGCTAGGGCAGCAGCACAGCTCCCCTAAGAGTACTTTCCTTTCATTCTTGAGTCTTAACTCCAACTTGAGCTGCTCCCAGAAACAAGGAGTTGCCTGAATATAGCCATGTGGCTAGTAGCTATAGCATCCAGGCTTCCACTATGCGCTTGAATGTGTGCCCCGATCCACTGTCTCCATTAGCTGAGTCTGGGCTTGTTAAAGGGTCAGGCTCGGCTGCCTTTCCAGCCTTAGGTACCCTGCAACATAGAAACTGCTGATGGAATTACAAGGAATTCCCCCTCTGTACTAGGGCTGGAGCATTAATAGTACAGACATAGCCCAATTCAGATTCTCTGCTGAAAATGTAGTTTTTGGTATTTCCTTTCTCCTCTTGTTTACTAACCAGGGGGAAAAGTTGGTTGTCTTTGAATTGATAGCCCACATACTGAACATGAAGCTGAGATATAATGGATATAACACCCTGTTCCTGCAGATAATGCTTGATGATGCAGGGACACAGCAACCTTCGTGAAGGGATGTAGGAGGATATGTAGAATAAGAAATCAACGCGACTGTGAATCAGTGAGAATATGTACTTGCAGATGTGACTAAAACCACACTCTAGCCAGCCAACATTCCACTGTGTGTTTGCTGCACAAGGGAACGACTTTCTCCTCCACCGGCTAGTTGATCCAGTTTGTAAGTAGCAACAAGTTGATGCAGGTAATCATGTCTTGACTGATATAGCTGAACAACAGAGATGCGCCCCAGGAAATTGGGTAGAGTGGAGGGGAGGAGAAAGCCGAGGAGACGTGAGCAGCGTAGGCCTGGACCAACACCTGCCCTGGCCAGAGACTGGGCCTGTTGGTTCAGTCAGTGGATTTACCTGCCTCAGGAAACTTCATGATTTTCATTCTCAATAAGGATATTCTATCCACAGGCTCTGTTTTGACTCAGTTACTCATGGCCTAACTGACTTTCCCATCTCCCCAGCCCTCATCATTATTCTGGATAACTGGGCACTGACCATTCAATTTTTCAAAAATAAACAAGTCCATAAATTGAAGGTGAAGGACAATAGAAACAAACTCTCTGCCTATATTATGTTCATATACATCCAGTGAGACTGAAGGGAGGGAAGGAGAGACCTTGGGTCTTGCACACTGGGTTTTGCTCTGGAGCCACGATGCCACATGAAATCACAGCCCTGACCCCTGAGGAGCACCTCACCCACCCACATAGCCCCGATACATGAAATAGAAAGCTGATGGTAGCATGGCCTGGGATTCTTTCAGCCAAATAGTATGAAGCTCCTTCAAGGTTATAAAGTAAAACGTGTCTAGATAGTTCAACTCTGATGGCAAAAGCCTACTGGGAAAACAAGCAATAGAATGGTTTGGATATAGCCATCCTCTCTTGGGCTTTAGCTCCTAATAATAGGTCAGCAAATGCTGCTCACATAGTCCTTTCTCAAGGCACATTTCACCAGGGGCCCCTTGATTCAAGGTCATAGTTGAGTTCCTTACAAAGGTGTGGATTGATCGGCAATCACAGACCAAAGAGCCTCCAGAAGATGACAGATATCATGCTCCCACACCCAGAACCCTGTCCAGATAGTATTCTGGGTGGTAAGTAATAGGTGGGGTTTGAAGAGAGCAGATAAGTCATATTTTTATGATTCATATAAGACTACACAATATAAGTAATTGTACAGTGTATTCAGATAGGACTATACAATAGTATAAATAACTAGGATTTTACTTATTCAACATGGATAACCTCAAAAAACAATGCTACCCAAGACACTTACCACTGCAGGGTATAAGAGGCCATCAATACCCATTACAATCTTAAAAGCAAGCATTATTATTTAAGGACACATTCGTATGAAGTATAAAAACCAGTCATGGACTTGATCAATACCAAGTTCAGGGAAAAAAAAAGCATGGGATGGAAGAAGGGACACAGAGATGGCTGCTATTCCGTGTGTGTGTGTGTGTGTGTGTGTGTGTGTGTGTGTGTGTGTGTGTTACTGGGGAACCCAGGGGTATTCTACCTCTCATATACTCCTCCAGCCCTTTTTATAAAGTGGTTTTGTTGTTGTTGTTGTTCATTGGTTTTTGAAGCAGGGTGTTGCTGGGTTACTAAGAGTCTTGTTGCATCACTAAATCTGTCCTCCAACATGTGATTCTACTATCTCAGCCTCCCAGGTACTGGGGTTATAAGCATGTGCCACCGTGCCTGGCTGCTATTCACTTTTAAGACAGGTGAGAGGTACACTGATCCCAGTTGTATTTCTATTTTTAAGTAAAGTATTTTAGGAAGACAACATAGTAATAAAAAAGTCAAAGCTGAAGACCAGATATTTGGAATCAGTGGGTGTGTGTACTGATTCCAAATAACTGAGGACCAATTATTTGGATTCACCTGGTCCTCAGTTATTTGAAATCAGTGGGAGTTGTGGGAATGAGGTGTGTGCAAACTGCTGACAGTAAAGAATATAAGTTATGTTTTCAGACCTCTAAATTTCTATAGTGTGGTTTTGTGCCAAGAGTCAAGGCTGTACATTGGATCCAGTTTTAGAAACAAGAACTTACTTTTTTCCTTTGAAAAAATAATTCTCAATGGATGACCTATTTCTACTAAGTCCCTTCCAGCGGAAGCAAAGAATTCTAAAACAGTGTTACTAGTAAAAACAAAAACAAAATATTCTTGTGTCTGGATTCAAACTGGGCCCAAATGTTACTGTGCTGAGCCCAGTCCAAGACAGACACACATACCATTGGGAGGTCGGTGGTCAGCCAATGCCAAAAGGTAGAAAATTATAAGAACTTCCCTCAATGAGTTTCTCATATATATATCTATAAGGACTGAAAGGGGCAAACGTAACATTTCTGCGACAATGTCAGTCATAACTGCCCTCTCCCCTTGACCCCTGAAAAGGGGTAATTTTTCTGTCCCAGTGCCAAGTACAAAAGGATAGCTGGAAGACAGGCACAGCAGTATATGACTGTAATCCCAGTACTCGGGAGGCTGAGACAAGAGGATCCCAGGTTTGAGCCCAGCCTCAGCAACTTAGCCAGACCCTATTTAAAAACAAAACAAAATTGACTCAAAAGGGCATATATTGAAAGTAGAATGCCCTTGGAGTTTAATCCTCAGTACCAATTTGTGTTTTTTTTTGTTTTTTTTTCAGGTCTGGGGGTGGAACTTGGGCATTCAGCCTCCGAGCTACACTGGGTTGCAAAGGGCCTCACTAAGTAGTTGAGGCTGTTCGCGAACTGCAATCCTCTGGTCTCAGCCTCCTGAATGCTGGGATTACAAGCGTGTGCCACCATGCCCGGCTTCAGTACCATTTTTTTTTTTAAAGGAATAGCCAGAAAGTTCGGCATATAAATGCAGTGAATGGAAATATACCCAGGCATAAATTAGAAGGTTAGACTACAAACTGCAGATTATAGGAAACAAACACAGATAAATCAGTACTGATACAGGTCCTGTATCCCCTTTGTGAAATATTAAATAAAAATCAAAACATTTAAGGAAATGTTGATATCTTCATCGGAACCAGAAATGGAGACACCTTAAGAGTATGTAGCTATAGGGAGAGAGAAGAGGGAAATGCTAAAACCTTTTAAGATCTTGTGAGTACTTTAAAATAAAAAACTTCACAAAATATGTAAAAATGGCTGTAATTTCATATTTATAGTTTTATTGAAAGCCTTGGAGTTGGCTTCATTATTCTCAATCAACTCAATCAACGGTGGAGTTTGCTTTCTCTACCACCCAAGGCTTCTTATGCAACTGGAGCTTCATGAATACTTAAATCCAAGCTGAACACAGACATGTGAGCATAACATCCCTGGAGTAGAATGACATGTAAGTCCTCCACAAACATAGATGAATCCTTGGAGGCTTCAGCCCATCATTTTAGACTATGCAGGAAGCTGGAACTTGGAGCCCTCGTTCATATCCTTCACCACTCCACCTGAGCTGGCCCTTCCTTCCTTCACCAATCTATGGAGAGTTCCATGGAGAGTAAAAGATAGGAAGAAAAATGCCACGTACCAAACTTGAAAGTCCCCGCATGCCTCAGAACACCTAATCTGAAGCATACACCACATTTATAAGATTAACTTAAAAGGATGTTTGAAATAGTGATGATACAATGTAGTTAAACATATGGAAGTCAGGAGGATCGCGCTGGTTCGAAGCCAGCCTTGCTGGCTTAAGAGACCCTATTTCCAAATATAAAATAGGTCTGGGAGTGTAGCCCAGAAGTATAGGGGCTTCCATGAACCCCAGTACCACCAAAAAAAAAAAAAAAAAAAAAAAAAACCATATGGAAGTCAACCACTAAGCCAAGAAGGGAGGGAGGGACGGGGAGGGAATGTGGGAATGTGGTGGGAATTAGGTAGGGGTTAAATCAGTGATGTGTACATGTATATACACACAAGTTTTTTACCCCAATATGATGTATGAATATAATGCACCAATAAAAAATTAAAATTGCAAGAATACTTTCAACTAAATGCCCAGGAAAGTGTGTCAGCCAGGCTATCCAGTAAACAACCTCACACATGGTCAGAAGGCAAGTTGTTTATTCTTTAAAATTGCTAGACTATATTAGAAGCTACTAAAATCTAAGAGAAACTAATACATTTACATAATAAAAGCCACCTATCTTGACATTAACTGACCCAACCTGTAAAAACCTATGGAAATTAAGAGCAATTTTGTTGATCTGGCAGTTGAGCTCTGGAAGTGCTTCAGTTCCGACACTTATTGCAGAGGAAGAACTTCAGGTGGTTCCATGAGAGACACGTTCAGGTACCTGGACGAAGACCACAGCAAGGTCAGCACAACCCAAGGAACCTGGCTTTATAGAATCTCAGGCTACAGAAAACTTCCTAGACATCGTAGTAGAAGGACACTGACTAACTGCAAATACTACACGCTGACAAATTATAAATCTAGGCCTCTCCAAATTCATTTTCTGGATTTAACATGCAATCTCACTTTTCCAACTTAATAGCAGATCATAATTTAATCTATTTCCAATTTTTTCTTTCTTTTTTATTCTTTTGCGGTACTAGGAATTGAACCCAAGGCATTCTACCTCTGAGCTACACCCCCATCCCTATTTTTTACTCTTTACTATGAAACAGGGTTCCACTGACTTGCTGAGGGCCTCACTAAGTAGTTGAGGCTGGCCGCGAACCTGTGATCTTCCTGTTTAGTCTTCCAATATTGGGATTACAAGTGTGTGCCACCACACCTGGCTTTGATTTTTAATTCCGATACTACTATTACCCAAAATGCTTTAAATAAAGAAGCCAAGATACGAAAACATCAGTAACTTACTTGGAAGCCTTATACTTCTCCCTAATTGCTTGCTGAGGCCGATGGGGTATGTCAAGGCATGCTTTATGTAGCTCACTCAGGCAAGGCACAATTTCACTTAGTGAATAGCCTGTAAATGCAGCAAGAGTTTCTGGCTAATCAAGACAAAAGAAAAAAAAATTGCTTCACATAACTTTTTAAGATATCAGAAATCTGAAGACTGTGAAGTAAAAGGAATTAATTCCTTAGTAATCATATCCATCTCAAAAGAAACCATACCCACCTCCTCCAGGGACTTTCCATAGGAAATAAAAAGAACAGCCAGGGTTCTAAATTTCTAAGTTTTCTTATATTTTCTACTTATAATTCTCACTTTGGGGGAGGATCACTTTCCCCTGTTCCCTCACGAGTGGAACTTTTACTGGTTCTTAAAGAGTACTGCCTGTGTGACCATCTTATTTGTATGGAATACGAACAATCCTTAATCAAAATGCAGTATAAAAATAATTATTCCAGGAAGTAAAGGTAGATACCCTGCATCTTTCATCACAACAGAACAAAACCTAGGGGTCTCTTCCTGATCTTGACACCTTCTCAGGCAAGAGGCAACATTAACTGCTTTGTTATCTTGAAATCCTGGCTCAGGCTTTTTTTTTTTTTTTTTTTACAAGAGTTAAAAGTCAACAGCTTTTTCTTGAAGTGGCCAATGATTGCGTCTCAAGGGCTCTCCATGCATAGCAGTGGGCACTGAGGTTTCCCGGCCTGCTTCTGTTGAATGGGCCACAAAGTTATTTAATTTACTTTCTACAGTCTCTGCTCCCAACAGAGTAAAGCCACTGAGTCAAAGCTGGGACAGCTGACCTGTATAACTCAGCAATCAGCTGTATTCTGCTGTCAAGACAACCAGCTTCTTATTAAACTAAGGTGCCCATTCTAAGCCTTAGAATGTAGTTTTAGTCAGATCTTGAATTTCATCTGGAAAGAAGGAAGAACCTTACCCAGAAGTGCCTGTTTACAATATAGTTTGCCAGGCAGTAAGCTGCAGCGGCTATCAATGAAGGAAGGTATTTCAAAAATGGATCAGCTTCAAGGAGACTCAGTTCTGCTACATACTAAGGACAAGAGAGAAAAATCTCATTAGAATTAGAAATCTGACCAAGGTCAAATTTGACTAAAGTCATAAGTAAACCTAAAAAGTCAAAATAATAAATTGTGTCTTTGTTCAACCAGTATCTAGTGGTGAGCACAGAAACAAAGTAGTCAAAATTACTCACTGGGTCAATAATTGGTATTATTGGCTGGGCATGGTGGCGCATGCTTGTAATCCCTGCACTTGGGAGGCGGAGACAGGAGGATCACGCTGGCTTTAAGAGACCCTGTTTCCAAATAAAAAGTATAAAATAGGTTTGGGA
This sequence comes from Muscardinus avellanarius, assembly GCF_963383645.1. Lineage (NCBI taxonomy): Eukaryota > Metazoa > Chordata > Mammalia > Rodentia > Gliridae > Muscardinus > Muscardinus avellanarius. The sequence goes on along the minus strand of NC_137787.1, from coordinate 134,250,486 downwards.
GTGTAGCCCGGAGGTAGAAGGGCTTCCAGGAACCCCAGTACCACACACACCCAAAAAAAATTGGTATTATTGTAGTCAAAATTATTCACTGGATTAATAATTAGTATGCTATTCCTTAACTAGAATCACATCTACGCTGTGGCAGATGTTCAATGTGTGACTGGTTACTTTTCTTATCTTATACTAGTAGTGCAGGTTTATGCTAGTCAGCTAGAGTAATATTGCTCTGACACCTGGAATGAGAACAGAGCTTTCTGTCAAAAGGCAAAAATAGGATGGTATTAAAGTTATTAATTTATTAGGCAAATGAATGCATTTTCAAGGCTAGAATAGTACCAGCGGGAACATATCATATTCAAAGAAACATACTGGAAAACATGTGCCAGCGTCCTTATTAACACTCTGCAAAGTATAAATACCAGACAGCCTAGACTAGAGTGGTTGAAAAGCAAGTTGATGAAACCAATACTTTAATGCCTTCAACTAAAGTTCTATAACTCCAAATGTTTCATTACAAAATAGGTGAGGATGAGATCAGAACCAAATTAAACTACATCGTCTTAGTTTCCAAACTAAGAAGTTTTCCTTGCACATGGTCTGTATTCATCAAGGGAACAATTTCCAAGCTTAAATTTCTCTAATAGGTGGGTGATTAGACAACCTGTGCCTGCCAAATATAGGCAAAAGTAATGTCTTACAACCAGATGTCATGTTCATAAAATTAGCTCTCTGACATTGCTACAAAGGTTACCTGGGCCTAAGACAAAAAAAAAAAAAAAAAAAAAAAAAACTGGAAAGAAAGGAAGAAGTGTAAGATGATTGGGAAAGGCTGCTTTTTGCCCTCCTTGCACTGGAGGTTCGTGGGGCATACCTTGGCCAGATTCTCAGTTCTGAGGCACACTCCTTGCCGCCTTAAGTACTGAAGGAGAAATTGGTTGGTGGTTGGTACTGTCAGGTCAAAAGCTAGGACTTTCAGCAGCAGGTGTTCCATCCTCAATAGCTGTCGCTTTGTGTAAGTGTCATCAGTGATATAGACAAACTCGTCTACTTCAGGGGGATATATCTCTTCATATTTCCTGGGAAAAGTAAAGCATTTTTAGGAGTTTGGAAGTCATGTTTGTCAAGCTGGCCCTGCAGACTTATTTACTTTATAACCTTATTTCCACATCAATATCACTGAATTGTACAGGACTATGAAAATGTCAGGAGTGTGTTTCCCGACCAAGAACATGATATTACAAGGACATGCTGTTCTTAACTGCTGGAACTAGTAAGAGAAACCATTTCCAACTGAGAATTTTAGGTTTTGGCCTCTAATGCACTGGAAGATTCTGAATGACAGACACTATAGGTGAATTCTTATTAATTCTATAGACCTCAAATCATTTTGTGGGAAAGAGGGTTATGATGAAGACAATGACAAACAAAAGAATCTCACACAGCTTGGCTTTTTTAAAAGGTCATCATGTTCAACTTTGTTGAATTAGCAAATAGTGCTCAATAGTCAAGAGTAAGATAATGGTAGAATTTTACTATTTTAGTTTTTTCTTCTGCTCTTGATTTTATTTTCTTTACAGAAATATTGGCAAGGTTTACGCATTAATAACCAGAACATCTGAGGTCAGAAGAACAGAAAGGAAACTACAATTCAGCAATAGGTCACACAGAGGCAGCTCAGACACAATCCAGGCCTCTTTCCCTATACAATTAGGTATTGTTATCCGTCACTGATAGAAACAGGAACCAGCTGAAATAGTTTATTCACTGTAACCAAATAAGCTGTGTTATTATGGGTTATTTGTTAGATTATGAATAAGACAGATTTTATGTAATCAAAATATCTTTAAGTAGGACTTTTATCTGAATTAGAATATAGCCAAAAGACTACACTGCAAAATAGTTACATAAGACCCCAAATTTGAGCCAATGGCTGCTTGAATTTGTTGATATTGAATCTGATATTCAACTTGTTGATAGTGAATCCAAATTAAAGAGTGAACATATAGGTAAGATTCGGTTTCTCAGTAAATTCTGCAAAGATGATGATCTTTTATCAAAAGACGCAGGAATAGTTTTAATTATCAAACACTGCATTTCTTCAATAAAGGGAGAGGAAGAAACCCAAGTATTTTGACAAGAGGTAGTTTCACATTATTCAAGCTGAAAGTACACTTACGAAGCCAGAAGAATAGCTGCTGTCCCTACAAGCTGCAATTTCCCTCTCAGAACAGACATGCAGGAAAGAAACCTGTCTAGGAAGTTGACAGCCAGGTACAGAGTCTCTGCTCGAAGCTTATATTCTTCGCCAACCTCCACCAGCCAGTCCACCAGGATTGTCCGCATGCTCTCTGTGATGTCCGGCTGTTTCCTCATGTAGTGTGGTTTGGGTCTGTATCTTATCTATTTAGGGAAAGAGCTTGGTTACAATATTAGACAGGTCACTCTCCAATATAGTTGATATTAAAACAAATCCCATGAGCAAAAGTTAAGATACTGATTCAAAGCCAAATAAGTCTTTATTATTAGGAAGAAAGTGTGGAATTTTGGCTCTGTAATATAAATGAGTTAACAACTTGAGGAGGAAAATAGCAATATGGGTTATTCCTAGGATTGAAATACTTAGCATGTAAATCCTTTGAGTCAAATAGAAATCACCCATGCATTGTTACTCATGGGATGTACAACTACCGGTGGGGTGTCTGTTTCTCAAAATGCTTGGGATGAGTTCTGTTTAGGGGTTTGTATTTTTTCAAATTTTGGGATTTTTGCATATACCTAATGAAATATTCTGGGGATATTACTCAAGTGTAAACATAAAATTTATTTATTTGTCCTATATACCTTATACACAATATCTAAAGGTAATTTTATATGAGACTTTTAGAATTGTATGCACTAAAAAAGGCTTCATAGTGAAGAATTTACATGTGTGGCATCATATCAACATTGAAAAAGTTTCAGATTTTCAAGCAGTTCAGGTGTGGGTTGTCAGATTAAGGATTCTCAAGCTATATTATTTTTCACAGATTTCTTATATTTAGATGTCACAATAGTGCCATTTACTAGTATTTATGGTCAGAAACTTTTAACTATATATTAAGAACTTGGGATCTTAGAGGTGAAAGAAGAAGTTGGGAAAACTCACTTCGGCTTCTCTGAGGTACTGATGAATTTCTTCAGCATATTCAGTCACATCTATCACATCTGTACCCAAACTGGATGCTTCTTCAGAATGGGAATGGAGAGATGAATCTACCAGCATCGGAGAAACTGCAGAGGTTCAATAGTGTCAGATAAGCTATTTAGTTACAGGCTCATATCCACTCACCCTCCACAGGCAGTTGTGAAAATAGCCATTAACGTCAAGGTTTTCTCTTGCTAGTTACTTGTTACTGGAACAACGCAGATGGTTACCAACAGGGGACACCATCAGCTGTAGGTAAGTTCAATTACCTGTGTTGAAATCCAGCAGGAAGTGAAGGTCTGACTTGAGTGTGCTGGTGTCTAGCTCATATACATCCTCAAATGTCTCTCTGTCCGGGCAGCTGTCGCTATCCTCCTGCTCAGGCTCATCCATGTAGATATCAAATCCATGCTTGGTTGGTTCGCAGACCTCACAGTCAGAAAGCACTTTCTTTCCAGCTGAAGGGAAGACATTTTCTGATCCAGAAAAAGATCTGATTGTTGTGATCTCCTTTAAAAAAAAAAAACAATTAAAGTTCTTATTAGGGGCTATCCCCAAAGGTCATCTGGGCAATGTGAATCCATTTGACTCAAACCAGCCATCTGGAAAGGAAAGACTGAATTCTAAATTGAATATTTATGCTGACAACGACAATTTAATTACAGAGGATAAGGCTTGGAAAGTATGGCTTTTATATTTGTCTACATTTGATAGATAGGGAAAGAGAGCTACCTAAAATGTGTCATCTTGCCTCCATATAGATCAAAAAGAACTCAAGATTATAGAAGGAAGAAAAGCTACAGCTCTCCTTCAAAATACAAAATGGCATGACACATGGGAGGAAAATGTGCAAGTTGGCTTTTATACTTACAGTGTTGGGAGATTTTTTAAGTACTCAGCCTAGTCCTTGCTACACAGCCACTGAGTTCCTACAGGCTCCCTCCCTAAGGAGTTAATTTTTAGTTGCAGGTGCCTCTAAAGTCCCCATTTCATACCCAATTATTTAAAAACATGATGATTTTTAAAACTCATATTAACTTCTCTTATATGCTATAAAATATTTTGTATGACAGAATGCAGTTACTCTTGGTGAGCTTTCTCAAATAGTTTCTCCTTTTTCTGTATTCTTATAACATGAATAATGGTAACAACTGTGGTACCATTACAGTGAGTGAGCATAATGCGTCAAATGTTATTGCATTTTAAAATAACTCACATTGGATGGCATAAATGTCAGCTGAACCAGGGCAGGTGGGCAAGCTTCAAGAACCTGAGTTATATTTATGTAAATACTAGCTCTATCTACTATATTAGCATTTTGCTTATAATAATCTTGGTGCTTACTACTGAAGTTAGCATGTATTTCTGTAACTTTTCTTTCAATTTAGCAGTTAAATATATGATTTGTGTCTAACAAAAATGTATATACAAAGATACTTCATACTTGTTAAAGCTTCTTAAATTCTGGAGAAGCTCTCTTTTTTGACACAATATAGGCAAGGCCCATAGTTATTAATGCAAATAACTTTTAACCAGGCATGGTGGTGGACGCTTGTAATCCCAGTACTCGAGAGGCTGAGACAAGAGGATCGCAGGTTCACAGCCAACCTCAGCTACTTGGTGAGGCCCTCTGCAACTTACTGAGACCCTGGTTCAAAATAAGAAAAAATAAATTAATAAGTCTGGGATTATAGCTTAGAGGTATAATGCTCCTGGGTTCAATCCCCAGTTCCTAAAAAAAAGTATGACAGTATTGTGAAAAAATCACAGGGCTTATAAAGAGAACAATCACAAGTTACCAGATAACTATAATTCCAGTTAGCAAATAACTGCCAAGCTTGACTCTCACTACATAGACACATGCACACAGGTTGAGATATGTATTCATTAAACAACTATTTACTGAGCATAAACTATGTACCAGGTACTGTTTTATGTGCTTAGAATTTAGCAGTGAACAAAATGTTCAGCCTAGAGATTGAGGAGGAGGAGATACAAACAAACAACAAAAAAAAAGATATAGTAGGAGCAAACAAAACAGAGTGAGAAAGCAAAGCAGAGTAGAACATGAGGCCAGCTTCTGCAGGCCTTACCACTTTGTAGCTTTCATGAAGAGGGGAGCCACAGAAAGCTTTTGGGCAGAGGATCAGTGGGAACCGCTTTACGTTTTAAAGGATCCTCTTGGCAGAGTACAGGTAGAAAAGGCAAGATCTGAGTAGATGACTAGTTAGGAAACTTGCATATACCAGATAAGACACAACAGGTGTTTGAACCAGCATAGTCGCAGAAAAGCATAAGAGGGAAAGAGATTCTAGACATTTTTAAAAGTAGAATCAATTATATTTTCTCAGTAGATTAGATGGGGAGAGGGAATAAAAAGATTTCAGGATTACAAAGTTTTTGAGGCTAAGATAAAGAAGACTTCAGAAAAATCAAGTTGAAGGTAGAGAAAAGGGCTATTTGGTATTTGGTTTTAGCCAAGTAAGAGGTGCTTATTGAATGATCCAAGGGGGACTGCTGGCTCTGTGAGCCTGTACCACAGCACAGACAGCCTGGCCAGAGATGCAAATAGGAATCATCCACAGTGAGGGGGTATCTGATGCTAGGAGTCTTGAAGAGATACTGAGGGAGGGAGTCCAAGATTAAGACTAAGCCTTGGGACATTTCAACTTTAGAGACTGAAGAAATAAAGAAGAGCCAGGATAGTGAGGAGTGGCCAGTGAGCAAGGTAGAAAAAGAGAAGAGGGTAGTATTCTCCAAAATGAGTGAGAAGAAATTATTTCAAATAAATAACATTGGTGTTCTATTTAAAGCGATAATCTGTAATCTGTCAAGTAAGAAAAGGACTAAAAAACTGAGCCTAAAAATGGAGAAGCTACACATGGTGGCACACACCTGTAATCCCAATACTTGAGAGTCAGCGACAGGTGAATCACAGGTTCAAGGCCAAACTCAGCAATTTACAGAGACCTTGTTTCCAAATAAAAATATAAGAGGGCTGGGAGTGTAGCTCTGAGATAGAGAGAGAAAAAGAGAAAAGAGAGAAAGCCTGCATACATGCAAGCGGGCCTATTAATCCAGTTCTCAGTAGCATCACAGGTTCAGAGCCAACCTCAGCAATTTATTGAGGCTCTCAGCAATTTATTGAGACCCTGTTTCCAAATAAAAAAATTAAATAGGGATGGGTGGGTAGTTCAGAGGGAGAAGAAGTAGAATACCCTTGGGTTCAATCCCTAGTGCCACAGAAAGAAAAGAAAAGAAAAGAAAAGAAAAGAAAAGAAAAGAAAAGAAAAGAAAAGAAAAGAGAAGGAAGAAAGAGAGAGGAGAAATGTAGATAGGAAATTTCATTCAACAAATACTAGTGTGCTCTTCTGGCACAGGTACTACCCTAAGTATTATAAAATCCTCACCTGATGGAGCTTACCTGAAAATGGCATGACAAATTGTAAAAAAACAAAAACAAAACTTACTATAAATGGGACAGTAGCTGCAAAGAGATGTGTAGTCAAATGGTTTTAAAGATGGAAAAAATTACATATGTTTATGGGTATGACCCAGTAGAGAAGAGAAAACTGAAAGGAAGAAGAGTCATTGGGGAGATATCTTAGAAAAGGCAAGAGGGCTTAAGGTATACTGTCAAGGGACACTTAACAGAACAAGATGGGATGGCAGAGTACATGGTACATGGCAGCAGTGAAAATTCTCTTCTGGTTACTTCTGTGTTTTTAGGAAAATAGGATGCAAAGCCATCATCTGAGAGTAAGGATGAGGAGGAGCTTTGAGGGATTAAATAGAGAAGGGGAGGAGGGAGAAGGTTTTTCTAAGAAGTTTATGGAGAGATGGAACGGGAACATAGAGGTGGTGGTGCCAGGAATGTTGCCAAGCAACCTGAGAGGTTACTGATTGCAAATTTAAAATGAGACTACCCAGCACAGGCACAACTACCAGTTCCTAAGTACCAGGTCTTAAAGAAATAAATATTGCTAACAAGTTTATTAAAACCACTTTTGCTCAGTTTTTTTTAAAGCTCTGAACAGCTCACTTGGGGTATTTTTCCCCCACTGACCAGATCCCACCAAAAGGCAGATAGTTGAAGAAGCAGTTGACGAAGGAGCTTCTAATGTAGCCTCCACCATAACATTTGGGGAAGGGGGGTTAAATCTCTCAAAGTTTCTCACCTCAAATGGGAATGATACCTGGCCCACCTACTACTTTTAATTATTGTGATCATCAGGCATTACACATGTGCAATACAGGCTTAATGCATCCTGACAGAGGTGTCTAATGGCACAGTTAAAGAAGATTTGCCTATCTCAAAAATTCCTAAGGATCTGGAATTTAAGTATCTGGATTTGTTTTCAGTTTTCAGATGGAGGCACCTATGATCAGTTAAGCACATCAGATTAACATCAGAAGGCCCATTGCCAGTTTGCCCAAGAGCTCTTAGTCAGTACTGGGGAAGATGTCTGCTATCAAAGCAATCTTTTTAAAATATAATTTTATTAGTGCATTGCAATCACACATCATAATGAAGTTCAGAGTGATTGGGACATGCCTACACACAGCACTCCTTTTTGAAGTAACCTGATCCCATCCCAATCGTCACACAATCACAATGAACACAGAAGAGGTTATCCAGGATGGCTTCAGATGTGGCCTGAACAGCACTCTGACCTGAGAAACTCCAACTCCATAGTTTATTTTGGGCAATCACATTTCCTTTTGGCTACCCCTTAAGTCACTTGACCATAATACTTAATCCAAATACTTCCTATACCTACTTCCTTAATATTGGAAAAACAACAAAGAAAATGTATTACTATTTCTAGCTGAAAAGAGAAGTCAACTTCCCTACAGTCCAGATTGAAGCGCTCTAATACTCCAGAGGAGTTCCAGGTACAACTGCAAGAAAAGAGCCCCTCCTACCATCTCACAGGAGAGCTTCTTCACAGCATGGTCCCCAGTGCTTCCGGGTCATTACCTGGGTACAGGTCCTCCTGTACGGCCCATTCTCGGTTAGCACCCCTAGCACTGTTCTTTGTGGGGGGTCCTGGCCGAGATGGGGTCTGGTGAGCATTTGACAAGCATCAGTCCCTCTGGTCACTGGAGACAGGACGACTCTGCTCTTGGAGCTGCTGCGACGCATTGCCTTGGACTCACTCAGCAAGCTGCTGCCAGCCGAGAGAGGAAGAGAAAGGAACAAGCCAGTTAGTCAACCCTCCCCACCGGGGGCTCCAAATAGGCAGCAAATCTCTAGGTGGAAGACACCAGGCCTCGGCATCAGCATCCTTTGCTGATCTTCCCAGCAAAGTATTAGGGCTGAATGGGTCTTGAGCTAAGGCCTAAGCGACCTGAGCTGCTCTGAACCAAAATGGTGATTTGAATCTGAGGGCTTTTCACCCAAGGCTTAATGAAGAGTTGGAAAGGGTGTGACATCCTGCCAAACCTCCAAATCGTGATGCTAAGCCCCTCTGGAACTGGGACTTCCTTGACGCCAAATAAAAGATCTGAGATAGCCAATTGCGGGAAAGAATGCCCCTTCCCAGGTGAAGGGTGCTGTCCCGTGGCCCTCGTCCCCTCAGACAGAAGGCCCTCAATCCTGCTTGAGCGCCCCAGCAGGCCCAGGATCCCGGGCCATGGATCTGTGGGTGCCGGGGGCGCTGGGCCCGAGGCCTTTCAAGCCGCCCGCCTGGCGGGCTCGGCCAATCAGCGGCGCTCCCGCCGGCGCCGCCCTCGCCGCCGCCTCACCTGGGCCGCCGCGACCCGCGCCCCCGGCAGGGAGGGAGCGCGGCCCGCCTCGCCGCGATGGCCGCGCCCAGCACGGTTCCCGGGGCCCGTTCGTCCAACAGCCGCTAACTCCTCCCGCCAACGTCCTGAGCGCGGCCCGCTCCTGAGAACCCTGGCTCGCTCGGGAGCGACGCGGGCCGGCCACACAGGCCCGAGGGCGCGGCTCGCTCCTGCCCGCCGCACAGCGCCGCTCCTCCCGGACGGAGGCCGGGCGGCCGGTCCTCGGGGCTCCTCCTGGTCCTCGGGGCGGCCCGTCCTCGGGGCTCCTGCTGGTCCTCGGGGCTCCTCCTGGTCCTCGGGGCGGCCCGTCCTCGGGGCTCCTCCTGGTCCTCGGGGCGGCCCGTCCTCGGGGCTCCTCCTGGTCCTCGGGGCGGCCCGTCCTCGGGGCTCCTGGTCCTCCGGGGCTCCTCATCCTTAGAGCTCCTGGTCCTCGGAGCTCCTGGTCCTCGGAGCTCCTGGTCCTCGGGGGCTCCTGGTCCTCGGGGGTTCCTAGTCCTCGGGTTTCCTCGTCCTCGGGGTGGACAGGCAGACGGCCTGCGGTCAGGGTGGCTCTGCACACCCGATGCTGCGCCAACTGCGCCCAGCACACGTATCCAGAGGGGACGCAGATTTGGGGTTTAGGGTCACACGTGGTGCTCCAGGTCCCACGAGAGGCCTCCCCCGGAGGGTCTCTGCCGCCGCGATGCGGAGTCAATCCCGGGACGCGGAGATCATCGTGGTGCGGGAAGAGGAAGGAATGTGGCGGCAGCTGTGGGGCTGAGGACGTTGGGGGGGGGGGCGCGAGATTCGAACCGGATGCCGCGCGGGAGGAGACGTCCAGGGAAAGAGGAAGATGTCAACCAGGCAGGGAGGATGGGGGCCAGACATGGCTTGTATCCTCAAAGTCCCTGGCACCTGCAGAGGTGACTGGCAGCTGACAAGCCTTGTGATGAAGAATCTACAACTTTCTTTGGGGTATATAGGTATGTATATGCACACACATATACACACCTATGTATAACTCACATTACACATAGAATGTTACTGGTTTTGCTTTCCCCCCGCCCCTTTAATCCATCCCTATCCAGGTGTTGTGGCACATGTCTGTAAACACAGTATTTGGGAAGCTGAGACAGAAGGATCTCAGGTTCAGGTTTGAGACTAGCCTCTGCAACCTAGTAAGGCCCTGTTTCAAAACAAAAAGGACTGGGTATGGTAGCTCCAAGTTACAGTGCCCCAGGGTTCACACACACTCACACTGCATCCCTAAATCCCCAAAGAAGGTGCAATGATCATTCAAATAGCCATTTAAGTAAGGATTCCATACCATCAGCTTCCCAAGTGGTACTGTTAATGTTTTCACCAGCAAAGGAGAGTGGAATGGAATTGGGAATTGTTTTAATGGGAAAATACATGCTAATAAACGTGTGGACTGAAGGCCATTCGTTTGTGTTGGATGTTACAATTACTTTGGGGAGCATCTCTGCCATCAGTGCTTGGATACAGGAGAAGCACATAAACTGGTCTGGTTCAATATGAAACTTATTTCAACATGTTTATCCCAGGCATCAGTTGCATCCTGGAATTCCTCTGCCTTTGAATAGGAAGGTAGCACAGGAACACTGGTAACACGGTGATGGGACAACAGAGGAGTCAGATGTCCACCAGGACCAGTATGTGCTGCTTTTGCAGAGCAGCTCTACCTGGTGAAGAACCTGAGTTTTGGGAGTTTGTTTTTTACTGCTGCTGCTGCTGCTGCTGTTGTTGTCTCCTGCTTTCTCCGGCTTTCAGAAGACTTTCTGCCCTCCCCCACCACACACACACACCTGGGAAATCACTGATTTCTGGAGCTGCTGAAGGCCTCAGTGGTTAATCCATCCACAGCAAGCCCTGACAGCAGCCCAACAGCCCGGATGGCTTGGGAAGCCACAAGATTTGCTGTGCTCTAGAGACTTGACCCCTTTGCTCCTTTTGATCTGTCCTTAGCTGGAGCAATGCCTTTTCAGAAGAAATAATCAAGTGGAGCCCTGGGATTCTTTCATATGCATTTTCTACTACCACCCCTTGTTTAAATAGCTGTCTCCCAACCCAGCCTTAAAAGATGCAAAATATTATACATGTTAACACATGTAATATATGAACCTTTCTTCTTCCATCCAATTCACAATGTTTGGTAAAGGGAAGTGATTTTGTAGCTTATGATTTTTTTTTTTTTTGGTGTACTGTCTTAAAATTCCACAATAAAATCACGATAACCATCTGGTCAGATTTTAAATTGGTGAGTCATATTAATTGGGGTGTGTGTGTGTGTGTGTGTGTGTGTGTGTGTGTGTAACACATAAATTCCATTAGTTGTATACCTTTTGCAATACTTATGGCTTTCTTGGCTTTTAAAACTCTTCCTAAACATGGTGTTTCAATAAGTAATGATTTATGGCATAAAAAGCAACTCAACAAATTAATAGATGCACAATTAAAAAATAAACCTAAGCTGGAAGCAATTGCGCATGTCTGTAGTCCCAGCTACTTGAGAGGGTGGGATCCTTGAGCCCAAGAGTTCAGAGACTAGCTCAGACAACATATGGAAGCCCCAGGTGGGAGAAAAAAATCTAAATCTTGCACTTAGAATTTTCAAAGAACAGAAGTAAAATCCTTTACCAGGGATTTTTGAACTCCGAAAGTCTTATTAAAATTGACCTCCCTCCAAATTACATTCAAAGAACATCTTTTTTTTTTTTTTTTTTTTTTTGGTACTAGAGATGGAACCCAGGGGCATTTTACCTCCAAGCTACACCCCCAGCCCTATATTTCGGTTATTATGAAACAGGGTTTCATTGAGTTGCAAAGGGCCTCACTAATTAGTTGAGTCTAACTGTGAACTGCACACAAATACTGGGATTATAAGTGTGTGCCACCACACCTGGCTTAGCAATCGTTTATTTTGTAATATTATGTGCCTATTAAAATTTATATTAATTAAATACTATTGCCAGTAAACCACAGAATATCTGTGAAATCTATATTGTTTTGCCTCATTTATTTTTCATCCAGAAATTAATAGTATCAATAATGATCACAACAAATAACATTAATTCTTGTTCTAAAATACAAGTTTTTAAAGTATAATGTTTTTCATGCTAAAAACATCTTAACCCAGGGACTGTACAGATTTGTTGATGCCTTTTTCATTACTGTCAGAATTTCCAGGCCTAAAGAATTACACTGTCCTCACTTGAAAAAAATAGTAAACATGTTTATTCTTTTTATTTTTTGAGCAACAAGTCAAACTTGTGTGCATGAATACATATTATATTTTTGGAACTTAATATATTTTCTGATTGAATGAGCTTGGTGCTTCTGTCCATAATTCCAGAGTTGTTATTACTGACCATTTTGCCTACTCAAGTCACAAACATGTCTACCTGACATTGTGCTCTGTCTATAAGAGTACAGACACAGGGGTTGCATAAATAAGTAAGAATTTTATACTAAGTTCATTCTTAGAGAAGAAGGAAGCAAATACATAAATGACTAGTGGCAAGGTAGAGTGACGTAAATTGTTTCTAGGAGAAACAGAGGATGTTCTGGTTAAAGGCCAGGCATGTTTTTAGTTAAGACAATTAGGAAAGGTTTCTTAGGGATGATGATTTTTATTTTGTGTTTATCCTTAAAATTTGTACCTGGTTTTGATATACAGGATCTGGAGAAGGTAATTTAGGAAGTGAATAGTATATGAATAAAGAAGAAATATTCAAAACATGCTTTGAGAATTGCTGCTATTTTGTAATACCTGAGATTACAGACACTTTGAACATTCAGAAACATTGGGATAATGTCATGTAGGGTTCTGGATGTCAGAGTAAGGTGTTTACTGTGGCACTTCTAAAAGGATTGATGAAGCCCAAGCAATGAGTAGTCCAAGTGTTGGGAGTAGGAGATGCTTTGGGAAACAATTGTTAGAGAAAATGAAGACCAGAACCACTATTATGCCATGCTATGAAAAGGAAAGGAGGTTCAATAAAGCCATCATGACCATGGAACCTGAGTTACCACCTGATAGGATGTTGGGGTTTTTTTCCCCCCTCTGGTCTAGTGATGGAACCCAGGGGCATTCAACCTCCAAGCTACACCCCTTGTCCTATTTTTTATTCTTTATTTTGAAACAGGGTCTCACTAAGTTGCAGAGGACCTCACTAAGTAGCTGAGGCTGACCACGAACCGAGATCCTCTGGTCTCAGCCTCCCGAATGCTGGGATTACAAGCATGTACCACCACACCCGGCTAGGATGTTGGGTTTGAAAGAGAAGATAAAGACAAAATAGTTTTACAATTTCTAGACCAGGTTGATGAGAATAGTGAAGTCAACAAAAGTAGAAATGCCACATGATTATCTAGTGCTAGATCAAACTGGAGTGAAGGCTAAGTTTAATTTTATCTATTGTAATGATAGATATCCTTTCTAATAATTGCATAGGCCAAATGATAAAAGTCTTTTCTAATAATTTCCTTCATCTCCATCCCTAAATATTTATGAATTATGATAATAAATATGCATTTATTTTCAGTGGTTGATTATGGAATTAGAGGTAAAAGCAAATTGATTGTAATACATTTCTCAAAAGTATTTGCCTGATATCCTCATTATATAATAATTATTAGCAATTAGAAATCTATCATAGAAAAAAGACATAAAATATTAACTGTTTTCTATCATTTCACAATCCTGCTTTCCCTTTCAAGAAGCCCTCTCTTGCTAGGCATGGGGGTGGAATTACTACCAAGTAATTCCAGTACTTGGGAGACTGAGACAGGAGGATGCAGATTTCTGACCAGCCTCATCTACTTAGTGAGGCCCTCCACAACTTAGCGAGCACCTGTTTCAAAAGAAAGATTAAAAAGTAGGGATGGGGGTATAGCTCAGAGGTAGAATGCCCCTAGGTTCAATTCCCAGTACATCAAAAAAAAAAAATTGAAGAAACAATTCTTAGAATCAAGGTCCTTAGAATCAAGGACCACATCTTCCTCAATTTTATAAGTTTATTTCCTGCTGCAGTGACCAGAACATAGTAGGAATTTAATAAGTGTTTATTGATTAAATGATTGACTAATAAGATGTAAGTTATACTTGCTAAAGAAATGAGCCATAGATGGCCTCTATATATTGGTCCTATGTTGTTTCCTTCTTTGCTGCATTCCAGACTGTTAGTCCAAAAGCTCACAGACACCTAACTCAAAATCTTACACATATAATTGCTTTAAATATACTCCAAAATGCCAGGCGTGGTGGCTCACGCTTGTAATCCCCAAGCTTGGGAGGCGGAGACAGGAGGATCGCGCAGGTTCGAAGCCAGCTGTGCGCGCTGGCTTAGGAGACCCTGTTTCCAAATAAAAATATAAAATAGTTCTGGGAGTGTAGCCTGGAGGTAGAAGGGCTTCCAGGAACCCCAGTACCACCAAAAACATATAAATAAATGTACTCCAAATAAGAATATTTTAATTATTTAATTACTTAAAGCTTGTCTGCTTTGCTTATTCCAGAAATTGCACCCAGCATCTCTTAGCCTTAGATAAGACAAAAGGCCAGGTTCTACAAGCCCTAAGTCACTGCTGCTCTTGCTAGCAGAAATCCTTCGTACCCCAGTGTGACATCACCTAGCCACCTACCTTTCTTTCTGATTCCTCTCTCCCTGGGGAGTTCCCTAGCCTCTTCCCTTTTTGGGTGGTGGCCAGCTGGTAATTCTCCTGGGTGGGTGGACTTTTCACCCCTGGCCCCACCCCCTGCATGCACACCTGACAAAGCACCACCCAAAGAAAGCACAGTGAATGCTACTACCACCTGGTGGTCACATCTCTTCCCTGTCAGCCTGTAAATCCCTGCACTCACCGCAATACTGCATATTTACAAGAGAAGAGATCTGATGCATTTAGATTGCTTTCTCAAGCCAATCTGTTTTCTGATTTTGTTTCCTTTTTAACAAATCCAGATATAATTATTCATTTAAAAATTCTTATATACCCATAATGCCAAGAGGGTATAAGGAGGTAATTTGGAAGTTATGTCATTAAATCTAGTCCTCTATAGGAAAACAAAACAAACAAAACCAACAACTTGGGTTCAAACTAGAAAAAGAGAGTGAACCTACTATATGATCTAGGAATACCATATCTGGGTATCTACCCAAAAGAATGGAAACCAAACTACCAAACTAATGCATGCATATCTATTTTTATAGCTGCACAAATCACCATTGCCAAACTATGGAACCAGCCAAGATGTCCATCAACAGATGAATGGATTATAAAACTATGGGATATGTACCCAATGGAATTTGACTCAGCCATAAAGAACAAAATTATGTCACTTGCAAGGAAATGGACGGAACTGGAGAACATTATGCTAAGTGATATTAGTCAGTCACAAAAAGTAAAAAAATCAGATGCTCTCCCTAATATGCAGATGCTAGGGAGAAAAAGTCATAAGACTTACTCTAGATGAAGGAGAAACCTTAGATGAGCAAATGAGGCAACCTAACTGAGGGTGTTGGAAGAGAGGAAGAAGGAAACTCCCTAATGCACATGAAACAAATAATTTTTAATCACTAGTTTCCTTCATTGAGTAGGGTTATTTTTTGATATGTAGACTATAGAGAACTTTCCTTCATATATTTACTGAACTGATAAAGAAATATACTATATTGTGATTAAAAGTCTAAAGCCATGATGGGAATAATATTAGGTACACTACTAAAGAGATAGATTTTTCAGTTTTCTGGGAGAAATCCTCACAAGTACAATTAATAGAGAAGATATACAGTTTGAAGTATGACTCTTTGGGTTTTCAAGTCCAAATTAATTCATTTAGAACAAATTATATTTTTTTCTGAAGCTGGAAGGAATAGTTGCTAAATAAGGAAGAAAAGTGGAGAGTTTGCAGATAAGGCTGGAGGGAAGAAAAGCAAGCTAGTGAAATACAGAGGAGTTTAATGACTTGTGCCATGCTGATCCTTTGGGAAAGTAATCTAAACACTTATTTACCCTGTCAATGAAAACAAGTTCAAATAAAGAGCAGTAAAGTAATATGTACCATGTAAATAGAATTTGGAAATAAGGGAATACTCTGAGCAATATCCGAGATGATTAAAATTTTTATTATTTCTGTTTGCTTGTTTTGAATGCATAGTCAATATTTTCCTCCATCAGAAGTGGATATTAAACTATGTTTAAATTAAGTTATCTTTGTTTTACAGGAAGCTGGCCTTTGATCCTTTAACTGGGAAACACACATGCACACACACACACACAGAGAGAGAGAGAGAGAGAGAGAGAGAGAGAGAGAGAGAGAGAGAGAGAGAAGTCTATATTTGCTTTGTTATAAATCAAAAGGAATAACCAATATGGAAATATCTGAAATCCTGATTCAAGTTTTCATTGGTCTCTAGCTAAAACCAGAGCAATAGTGAAGGAGAAATACCCCCAGAAGAACTGAATTCCACTTGGAAAATAAAAGGGAAAACCTTCTCAGAATAACTCATAAATGGGACGAGGCTTGTCCTTCCAAATCTGTTGTGAAGTGAAGCTCTGCCCTCTAACTTTAATAAAATGCAGTACACAGGGGCTTAACCATCTGTCAGTTCAACAATAGCAGTGATTTCTGTGTGATAGTAAAATGCAAGTTCTAACCCATCTGGGTGAATTAATAATGTAGCAGTGTATTCCAAGGGTGTTTCTGGGTAGAGTATATTTAAAATTTGTTCTTTTCTGAACACAGCCTTTGAGGGAAAATTGTACACTGCCATGTTATCTTTAGAAATGTCTATAATTTAAGAATTAAATTCCATTATATAACAATTAGTTACCTGTGTATAATAAGTAGGACTGTAATTACTTTTTGTGTACTTTTTATTACTTTTGTTTTTTTTTCTTTCTTTTTATGATCTGGAGGATTGACATTCTACTCTGAAGCTACACATTCAGCCCCATTTTATTTTTCTATTTTGAAGCAGAGTCTCACTAAGTTGCTGAGAGCCTAAGTTGCTGAGTCCGACCTCCAACCTGTGATCTTTCCGTCTCAGCCTCCTAAGTACTAGGATTACAGGCATCCACCACATTGGGCTCACTAAACACTGTATTTAAGAAAAGAAATAAGCAAAGCCCCTTCCTCATTTCTGATTTTCCCAATGGCTTTCTTCTAACATACCACCAAGTCTGGCACCTAATACTATCTTTGATTAACTTATCAAACTTTTTAAAAGTTTGGATAAATATATTATTTCCTATAATATAGACAGATGATTCCTGTGTCCAGCTTTTGAGCTATTCCAACTAACATCAAGTAGAGCCTTTTCCAAGCTGCAGATTTGTGAGCAAAGTACATCCTGTTGTTAAGTCATTAATTTTTCAGGTGGTTTGTTATGCACTTGGAGATAACCAAAATACATAGACCATGCACTGCAAAACTGTTTCCTTTTTGCTTCAAAAGAAATGCTAACGAAAGAGTAAGCACATATTAAGGTGAATTTTCTGTTAAAATTATGGAGATAAACATCTTTTATCAGAAAAAATTAAAATGTCTTCATGTTTCATTGGGTGTAACAGAAGTATAATTCAGTGAAAAGAGCAATATACGGAAGTAAGGAAACAAGATTATAAAGAGAAAGTTAAGGGCACAGCATTAAAACCTGGCATAGTAGCCAGGCGTGGTGGCACGCTCTTGTAATGCCAGCATTTGGGAGGCTGAGACAGGAAGATCATCTTTCTTGGATAGCCTCCGCTACTTAGTGAGGCCCTTTGCAACTTAGTGAGACCTTGTTCCAAAATAAAGAATAAAAAATGGGGCACAGGGTGTAGCTTGGAGGTAGAATGCTCCTAGGTTCCATCCCTAGTACTTAAAAAAAAAAAAAAAACTGGCATGGTCCCTCCCTTCTGTAAATCACAGTTATCTGACTTGTCCACAGTGTTCAGCATGTTGCTCCCCAGTAAAGGTTTTATGTTTTATGTTTAGGAGTATAAATCCCTTTTCTAAATACAGTTATTTCACAAACAGTAAATGGTTAAAAATTCCGACTATGCTTTTTTTTACACATAATAATACATGTTATTATATATCTAGAGTAATAAAATAAAAAAGTCTTTCTTTTTCAGTGTAGTGTTAAAATTGAAAGGAAAACGTACATTTTGTCTCTCAGAAGTTATGTCTAGTGTGTCATTTGTCTAACACTTGGTTTCCTGGGCCTAGAGTCATTACTAATGCAATATTATTCTATTTTGTAATCCTTCATGGTGCTTAGAGTGTTGGGAAGAACAAGATGATCAACATCTTTCTGTGGACTGACAAGAACAACTGCTTATTTTTGTAAACCAAGGGCTGAATATTTGCTATTGTCCTTTAAATGTGACTGTTGACTTCCTACTTGATTCTTACTTAGAAAATTGTATATAATAATTTACCATTCAAAATAAGTAGACAGCATATTTTTACTTTAAGATGAAGAATTAAATTGAGGTTGAATACCTATTCTGAACAAGGATGGTTTTTTTTGTTAAAGGCCAGATTAGGATCTCTTCAAAATTGGCCTCCTTTTTCTATGAGGTAAAGGAGTATTAGCATGACATTTGGGTTGATAATTAAATATTTCAGGATTAATTAGATATGAAGCTTCACCTTACCAAATACTCTGAGTTTTACACTATTCTCCCGGTACTTTTTGTTGAAATTTTCTACCTGCTGTCACTCTTGTTAGTCTCACTGATAGAATTATTGCTGACAGCACTATTTAATTCTGTGTTATTACTCAATCAGTGACTAAGGATTACAAGACCTTTGTGAAAATTATATTTTTTCTTTAAGCCATGGGTGGCTGAATTTATACTTAGGGGAACATGCAGTCTTCAACAGTGAAAATGTGAAAAAGCTCATTAAAGTTTAATAAAACTGCCAAATCAATAAAATTGATCTCTAGAGATAATTCCCCTTGCCAGATTTTTGAAGTGATATAAAACTCATTTTCAAACATCCATCTGCAAAAGCTTTCAAATCCATGTACACCCAGGAAATGCCATAGATACTCCAGGAAAAATAGCTTAAAAATTATGGATGTTTCAGAGATGTTGTTGTTGTTTGTTGCTAAGGCAAAAAATATATATAGGAAAAGTACCAAGTTACAAAGATTTATATTATGTAATTTTTTAAATAAAATTAAAAGGGTATATGGAGTTGTTTTTATTTCTCTTAATTGTGTAGTCTTTTTGAAATTCCAAAGCCATATTTTGGGGAAAAATGTGAGCTGATAAAAAAAAAATTCATTTGGAATAAACCATTGCTCAAAAATAAAACTGATACTATCTCTCCCACTGTGTTTAAACAATGATTGGATGAATTTGCTTGTTATTAAATTTAGTGAAAACATCAGTTACCTGCCAAGTATCAAGAATAAGGGTGGTAATATAGTTAAGATAGTCTGCTCCTTACAATAAGACACATAGTCTTTAAAGTGAAATAAAAACTTACAACAGAACAGCTAGATGCAGAGAAATTTCACACAAAGAATGTTTCAAATAGGTAGCTGAGATCACACAAGAGTAAGGGAATGCCTAGGGCCCTTACCGATAAATGGAATTAATAGCTGAGTGTTAATCTAGCGCTGAAGCTTCGGCAGAAAATAAGAGCCTTGTTTCTTTAGTCCTCCTCATTATTATTCCATAGAATTATTTTATTCTAAACACCCTTAAGGTCTACATTTGTGTCAGCTTTCATGTTTAGGAACTTTTTTTTTTTTTGGTCATGATGTATAGGGATTTCCCCACACCCCACACTCCTCCAAAGGTTCTAAAAATACTCAGATGGTATAGTCGAGTCATGGATTCTTTTTATTACTTCATTTTGAACCCACATGGATGAGTTAATAAATCTAAAAAAAAGCAAAGTAAATCTAAGATACCTATTTTAGTCAATTTTTCATTCCTTTCATAAAACACCCAAGGAAGGCTACTGTTTAAAGAAAAGAGGTATGATTAGCTCTCAGTATTGAAGGCTAAAAGTCCAAATAGCATGGCACATGTTCTAATCAGGGCCCTCTTTGGCTACATCACATCTTGGTGGGAGCACATTGAATCTCTTTATCTGTGTAGTTTCTCTCCTCCTCCTTATAAAGCTACCAGGGGTCAGTCATGCGGGCTCCCCCCTAATGCCCTAACAAATTTGTCACTGCATCTTTCTCATTTACTTAAATGAGAGTAGACTTGTGAGGGAAGATGAGTAATTTTTCCCCCTGAAAATGGCTCAGTATGCCAAATAAATTTGAGAGCCTTTGCAAATCTAGTCACTTTCCCAAAGGCCCACCTTTAAAGACCATCGCTAAATTATGTTCCTAGCCTCTTAATACCATTAACATAGGATTCGGGGGATTAAACTCCTCTGTGAGTTCAGGGAGAATAAACCATATTCAAATTATAGCAATATCATTGGGAGCTGGTTGGAAAAATTTCTCCTACACTCTATCTTAGAAGAACCCCTAGAGAAATTTGTGGGGTTTTTGTTCGTTTTGTTAGTTGTTAGTTGTTTGTTTTGGGTTTTTTTGTTTTGTTTTGTTTTGTTTTTGTACTGGGGATTAAATCCAGAGACATTTTTGTTCGTGTAGTACTGGAAATGGAACCCAAGGCCTATCTACATCTGGTCTACACTTCCAAGCCTATTTTATATTTTACTTGGAAACAAGGTCTTACTAAGTTGCTGAGAGCCTCACTAAGTATCTGAGGCTGCTTTGAACCTGTGCAATTCTCCTGTTTCAGCCTCCCAAATACTTGTATTTCTTAAAAAAAAAAAAAGATTTACATAAGTACTTGGGAGACTGAGACAGGAGGCTAGCACGTGGTAACTTAGCAGGACTCTGTTTCAAAAAAAAAAAAAATAAAGGCAGCCATGGTGGCATGTGCTTGTAATCCCAGCATTCCAGAGGCTGAGACAGGAGGATCACGGTTCATGGACAGCCTCAGCTACTACTTAGTGAGGCTCTTTGCAACTCAGTGAGACCCTGTTTCAAAATAAAGAATAAAGTGCTCACTTCAACAGCACGTATACTAAAATTGGAACGATTCAGAGAAGATGAGCATGGCCCCTTCGCAAGGATGACATGCAAATTCATGAAGCATTTCATATTTTTTGATAAAGGGATAGAGATACAGACCAAGGGTATTTGTAATCTCTTCAGATAAATAATTTCAGATAAATTTCCAAACATAGAAAGAGACTTGGACTTACATATTCAGGAGACATACAGAACACTGTTAAGACAAGATCAAAGAAGAACCTCCTGATGTCATCATGTATTAATCAAAATGACCAACATAGAGGCCAAGGAAAGAATCTTAAAACAGTGAGAACAAAAGGACAGGTGACATATAGAGGCAAAATAATAAAAATCACCACAGACTATACAAGCAAAGTCATGAATGCCAGGAGAGACTGGTATGACGTGATCCAGACCCTGGAAGAAAACAACTTCCAACCGAAATTAGTATATCCAGCAAAACTATTATTCAAAATTGATTGAGAAACAAAAGTATTTCAAGATAAGCAGAATCTCAAAAAATTCATGAATTCAAAGCTAACACAAGAGAAAATACTTAAAGAAATAAACCATAAAGAAGAAAAAAAAGCAGATTTCAGAACCAGAGAAGAAATGATGTTGATCAGTGGGACATTTAAGTAAAAAAGAAATAACATTATACCAAACAAAAGATAGAACACAAAATTACAGGAAACAAAAATATTTCAATAAAACTCGGAACATCAAAGGACTTAACTAACCAATCAAAAGACATAGACTGGCAATGTGGATTAAAAAACATAATCCAAATATATGCTGTTTGCAAGAAACTCACCTTACAGCCAAAGACATTCAAAGACTGAAAGTAAAAGGATGGAAAAAATATATTATGCTAATGGAGACCCAAAACAGGCAGGGGTAGCAACTCTAATATCCAACAAAATGGAGTTTAAGCTAAAACACATCAGAAGAGACAACACAGGGCACTTCCTTTTATTAAAGGAACAATCCACCAAGAAGATATAATGATAGTAAATGTTTATTCCCCAAATGTGGGTATATCCACATTTGTAAAAGAAACCCTCCAGGACATCAGATCTCAAATAGACCCAAATGCAATAATATTGGGAGACTTCAACACACCTCTCCTTCCACTAGATCAAGGGAAAAGATGGGTAAAGAATGTTCAGAACTAAAGAAAACTATAAACCAAATGGGCCTAATAGACATATATAGAATATTTCAACCAGAATCAGCAGAATTTACATTCTTCTCAGTAGCCCATGGAACTGTCTCAAAAATAGATCACATCCTGGGTCACAAAGTAAGCAAATTCAAAAGATGTAATATAATTCCCTGCATCTTTTCAAATCACAATGGAATGAAATTAGAACTCAACCAACCAAAAGAAACTATTTAAACACATGGAGATTGAATGATATACCATTGAATGATGAGTGGGTAAGATTAGAAATAAGGGGAGAAATAAAGAAATTTCTGGAATTAAATGAAAATAGATACATAACTTACCAAAATCTATGGGGCACTTTGAAGGTGGTGTTAAGAGGAAAGTTTATAGCACTGAGTGCCCACATAAGAAGAACAGAGAGTGGCTAAGTAAACAACCTAATGACACATCTCAGGGACCTAGAAAGACTGCAACAATCTAATCCCAAGCCAGAAGAAGGCAGGAAATTATTAAAATCAGAGCAGAAATAGATGAAATAGAGAACATAAAAACAATTCAAAGAATCAACAAAACAAAAAGCTGGTTCTTTAAAAAGATTAATAAGATTGACAAACTCCTGGTCAACCTAACCAAAAGAGAGAATCAACTCAAATTATTAAAATCAGAAATTAAAAAGGAGACATCACGACAAAAAGTGGGAAAATTCAAATGATTATCAGGAACTATTTTAAAAATTTATACTCCAATATACTGGAACACATGGAAGAAATTGATAGATTTCTAAGCACATATAACCTACCCAAATTGAACCAAGAGGACATAGCAAGCCTAAACCAACCAATAGTAAGCAAAGAAATAAAAACAGTAATAAAAATTCTACTATCAAAGAAAAGCTCAGGCCCTGACAGGTTTCCAGCTGAATTCTACAAAACTTTCAGTAAGAACTAATTCCAATACTTCATAACTAGTTCCAGGAAATTGAAAAAGATGGAATTCTTCCAAACTCCTTCTACAGGGCCAGTATCACATTAATCCCAAAACCAAATAAAGATGCCTCAAGAAAAGAAAATTGCAGACCAATATCCTTGATGAACATAGATGCAAAAATTCTAAACAAAATACTAGCTATTTGCATTCAAAACCATATCAAAAGAATTGTACACCACGACCAAGTTGGTTTCATCCCAGAAAAGCAAGGCTGGTTCAACATACACAAATCAAAACACATTATTCACCACATAAATAGAACTGAGAACAAAAACCACATGATCATATCAATAGATGCTGAAAAAGCATTTGACAAAACTCAACACCCATTCATGTTAAAAAAAAAAATACTGCAGAAAATTGGAATAGAAGGAATGTGTTTCAACATCATTAAGGCAATATACAATAAACCCAAAGCCAACATCATATTGAATGGGGAAAAACTGCAAGAATTTCCTCTAAAATTAGCAAAAAGACAAGGATGCCTACTATCACCACTCCTTTTCAATATAGTCCTCGAGACTCTTGCCATAGCAATAAGACAAGAGAAAGAAGTCAAAGAATTCAAATAAGAAGAGAGGAATTAAAACTATCCCTTTTTGAAAATGACATGATCCTTTATATAGAAGACACAAAGAACTCAACCAAAAGACTACTGGAGCTTATTAACCAATTCAGCAAAATTGCAGGAAAAAAAATCAATCTAAAGAAATCAGTTGCTTTTCTATATGCCAACAATGAATCCACAATGAAAGAAATAAAGAAAACAATTGCATTCATTATAACCTCAAAACCAATAAAATACCTAGGAATAAACTTAACCAAAGACATAAAAGACCTCTATAATAAAAACTATAAAACATTAAAGAAAGAAATTGAAGAAGACCTTGGAAGATAGAAAGAACTCCCTTGCTCATGGATAGGCAAAATACATATCATCAAATGGCTGTTTTGCAAAAAGTGATCTACAGATTCGATGCAACTCTATCAAAATACCAACGACATTCTTCATAGACCTAGATTTAACACATTTCAAAGACTATCCTCCCATTGAAACAGTGATCTAGGAGAAAAAGCATGTCTCTGAGAAAAGGAAGCTTTGCATTCCTCTCTTTTCTTGACGCTGGCTTTGGGTAAAAATGCAAAGTGAAGACTGGGAATGCTCACATAAAAGTCTTTAACTGTAAGACCCTCTTCCTTGGATTGGTAGTTCAAATGATACTACCAGTAGAACACTGAAAACCCAAAACATTTAAAGGGATACGACACTGTTGGACTATCTGACAGAAACAAGTACAAATCTTTTCGTGGAGAAGTACAACTTTAATCCAGAACTCAGGATTCACTAAGTCAGCCAAAAATGAGCTCCCAATATAAAGTAGACAAGCACATTAAGAAAATAAACCAGCATGGGCCCAAATCATCAGAAACTAAGATTTTACATATTGAAATCATCACATAGATAATAAAAAGTAAATGTTTAAGGAATTCAGTGATGTAGATAAGGAACAAGACAGTAAAATAATTTACCCAAAGGCCTTGGAAAATAACCAAAGATCATCTAAAAGTTAAAAATATTATTACTGATATTAATTCAGTCAAGTTAAACAGCAGAATAGATACATTTGAAGAGAGATTTCTGGAATTTAATGATAGAACTATAGAAATTACAGAATATAGTACAAAAAGAAAATATAAAAGAGAGCTTAAGAGTCATGTAGAGGATAGAATAAGAAATCTATCATAATACAGAATTCCTAAAAGAGTAAGTAGAATAGGGCAGAGTCAATATTACAAAATAGAAGAGTTATGTCACTCAATTATTTTTAAAAGGTTAATTGTATGTTATGTAAATTTTAAGAATTGATTAAAGCTATCTTTCTTGAGATTCAGGAAGCACAACAAATCTCAAACTGAATAAATATACAAGTACAATTAAAGATGAAAAGGACCATTTATGAAATATTGACAATTGACAGGCTTCTTTTTATTCTGGAGGTTGAACCAAGGGGCTTTCTACCTCCAAGCTACATTCCCACATCCCCAGCCCTATTTTAATTTTTATTTTGAGACAGGGTCTCACTAAGTTGCTGAGGCTGGCCTCAAACCTGTCATCGTCCTGTGTCAGCCAAGTACTGAGATTACAGGTGTGTGCCACCATTCCTGGCTCAACTGGCTTCTTAAAGTAACAATAGAAGTTAGAAGAATGTGAAAATATAGTATCTTTAACATGATGAAAGACAATAACTTTAATTTAGAGTAATTTACTTCACTAACCTGCGACTTAAGAATGTGGACAAAATAAAGACATTATCCTCTGGATATTCTTCAGAAGGAAATAAAATTGTTCTAGAGGAAAAGCTAAGATGAAGGAATAGTAAGCAAAAAAAAATTGCAAATGTGAATAAGTGTACACAAATAATATAACACCATAATTTGAAGAATAAAAATAGCAGTGTTATGAAAGTTTAATCTGCTTCAGAATTTCTACTTCATCATAGTCCTTCAGTCTGGAACTTTCCATTATCTGAGAAATACTTGGCTTTGTTCTTCAATGATTTTAACATATAGTCACTCTCCCCTTTCTTCCTCACAGAAGAAGAAAAGAAAGAAAAGTGATATTTAACAGGTTGTCAATTTCCCCTTTTAATATACTAAGAATTCACAAATTCAGGATTTTTATTCCTTCTCTCAACAAATATTCATTGGGTGCTTGCTATCCAGGTATTGTACCAGTCAATAAAAATAAATTAGTTTGCAGTCTAGGCAGATATATGAATACAGACAGAAAATATAGTACTAGGATTGATAGGATAAATACCAATGCTATGTATCATAAAACTGCATTCTTCTGCCAGTTATTGTTACCATTACAAACTAATAACTGGGTTTATTATTAGTCTCCATTTTGGCTTAAGTAAACTCACTCTTCCAAGATTTCATCAACTTCAAATGAACTTTTTATTTTTATGAGCCTAGCAAAGCTGAGAACCATATCTCACTTTTCTGCCAGAAAGTTTCTTTGTGGCATTGGTATTATCTATCAAATGCCATTAATGTGGCTGACGAGCTGTAAAACTGGGTTTCCAAATGAAAACTAATTTATATATTTTCAAATGAAAACTGCATATCTTATCTAATGCTTAAAGAAACAACTGTCCTATATCCCTCCTCTGAAAACTTCCAAGCTTATCCAACCATGTGGCATAAAGAAAATTATTAAGCAGTGATTCTCTAACTTATTCCTGGAGTACTGTGCTCATATTTTGCTTGACTGAGCAGTTGTTTGCCTTGTACTCAACCAACCAATGTCTACATTTTATTTTATTTTTTTTTGTTTTTTTTTCATATTTATTTTTAATTGGTGCACTGTATTCATACATCATAGTGGGATACAAACTTTTGTAGACATACATGCACACATTGCCCAGTCAGCCCCCACCCGATCCCCACCCCGTTCTCTCCCTATCCCCCCCTCCTATGCTTGGCTTAGTAGTTGACATCTAGTATTATGGCAATTTATCCAAAATTAAAAATGATAATCTCTCATAACAGTTTCATTTGTCTGATACCAAGCTTTTCATGACTTAAAGATAACATTTCAATATTTCTTTTTGCTTTCTTTCTTACCAGAGAATCTATTTTTTTCTATTTTTTAGGTGAAACTATCATATATTTATATATTTATTTTTCAGAAAAAAAAATCTATCCTAATATGGAATATGGACTCTAGGTACCCACATCGATCTTGAAAAAGAACAAAGCTAGAAGATATATTTTTTCTGATTTCAAACCATATAAAGCTACAATAATTGAAACAGTGTAGTACTATTCTAAAGGCAGATATATAAACCATTGGAGTTAAATAAAAGCCTAGAGCTAAATTCTTCCCTATATTGTCAAGTTATTTTTGACAAGGTTTCCACGAACATTTGGTGGTGGAAATATTAATCTTTTAACTAAATATTGTTGAAACATAATAATTACATGGAAAAGAATAAAATTGGACCCTTACCTAATCCCATATACAAGTATTAACTCAAAATAGATAAAAGACCTAAATATAAATCTTAAGACTATAAACTTTTAGGAGAAAATCTGGGTCATAAAACCTCACAACATTGAAATTGGCAGTGATTTCTTGGTTATGATTTCAATGGCACAGGCAACAGAAGAGTATACAAACTCCCTAAAAAATAAAAAACATATTGTATATCCAAAGACAATGTAACCAGAGTTAAGAGTTACTAATAGAATGGGATAAAATATTTCCAAATGCTATATCTGAAGGTATATTAATATTCCAACTAGAAATCCTAAAAATTAACAACAATAAAGGCAAACAATACCCTTTAGAGATAGGTAACAGACTAACATAAATAATGAATCTCCACAGATAACCAATCTTAGTTGTCTGTTGGATGGAAAATCTTGTTTCTCTAGTTCTGATGTGTGTTACCTATTTCTTCTTTGTAGTTAATCTCTTTGAGTATTTTCTCTAGTGCTGGTTTTGAAGACATAAATTCCTTCAGTTTCTGTTTGTCATGGAAGCTTCTTATTTCTCCATCTAATTTGATAGAGAGTTTTGCTGGGTAGGAAATTTTTGGCTGGAAGTTGTTTTCTTTCAAAATTGGGAATATGTTACTCCAAGCCCTTCTGGCTCTCATAACTTGGTTTGGGAAGTCTGGAGTGATTCTAATTGGTTTGCCTCTGAATGTCACTTGGCCCTTTGCTTTTGTTGCCTTTAAGATTCTCTGCTTGGCTTCCACATTGGTCATTTTGACAATTATGTGGCGTGGGGATCCTCTTCTCCGATCCTGTCTAAAGGGAGTTCTATACGTTTCCTGGACCTGCGTATCGACCTCTTGCTCTATGTCTGGAAAATTTTCTGCTATTACTTCCTTGAAGAGATTGTTGATCCCTTTGGTTTCACTTTCTTTTCCCTCCTCGATTCCAATTATTCTTAGGTTAGCTCTCTTAAGATGGGCCCATATTTCTTCAATATCAGATTCCTGCTGTCGGATATTTTTTCCTAGATTAGAAACTATGCATTCATTTTTGGAATGATCATCTTCTAAGAGCGAGATTCTGTTCTCCATGTGTTCTAATCGGTTGTTTGTGCTTTGAATTGAGGCCTTTACTTCATTAATTGCATCCTTTATCTCTTTTTGGCTCTCTCTGAGTTCTTTTCGAAGCACCTCTATTATTTCTACAGTTATTTTCCTGATTTGATCTTCTAGAAATCTCTGATTTTCTGTTTTATCGGGTTCTGATGTTGTGGGGTTGTGAGCATTCATTGCTCCAGTGTTATTCCTCTTTCCCATGATTTCGGAAGTTTGTGCCTTCTCTGGGTTCTTCCCTTGGGTCACTATGACTTCACTTAAGGTGCTCTGGATCTCGAGTCTGTAGTATCTCAGACCCCACTACTCCTTTACTGGGTTTTATCACAGAGTCTCCGACCCAGAGAGTCGATAGAGGCTGCTTTAGACCGTGGGGGGTGCCAGGTTGCACGTTCTCCTATGGTGTGATATCACTGCCACCACCCCTCTCCCACTGGGTCAAGTCCCAGTGAGTACAGTACTGGGATTTCTCCGCTGTGGCCCGCAATTTGACTCACTGTTCTTGAGTACGCAGATGTAGCTGTAGTGAGTTCCGTGCTGCTGCCGCCGGTGGCAATATGGCGCCGCTGCTACGCCCTCGGCTGTTGGGCTGGCTTTTTTTTTTTTTTTTTTTCCCTTGGTTTTGATTTCCACTCTGAATCCCTGCAGCGTGTGCTGAGCTCAGACACTGGGAGCTTTAGATGTCCTCTGCGCCGAGAAATCCCGCCTGGCTGTTCCGCAGCGGCTCAGCCCCCTCGGCTTGCTATGGCCGTCCCGTGAATTCGCCAGCAGTATGGCGCTGCTGCCGCGTCTGCCGCGTCCTCGGGCGTGAGGATATCCTCTGTGGCTCTGTTCTCAGTCCGCTTTCTCTTTGGAGCCTGGTGATTTTTTTTTTGTTTTCTCTGGTGATGTTGTTTTCTGGCTTTGAAAGGCGCTGATTTTGTGGTAATGGATATTTGTTGTTAGCGGGGCTCTTAAGCCCCGCTTTTCTCGGTCGCCATCTTCCCAGCCAATGTCTACATTTTATAACTCACTGGGGAAAAAAAAAGCTGTGTGTGTGTGTGTATGTGTGTGTGTGTGTTTTACTGGGTATTGAACCCAGAAGCATTCTACCTCCAAGCTACACTCCCAGCCCTTTTCATTTTTGATTTTGAAACAGAGCCTTGTTAAGTTTCTGAGAGCTTTGATAAGTTGCTGAGGTCATGAACTGGTGATCCTCCTATCCCAGCCTTCCAAGTGCAGAGATTATAGACATGCACCACCACACCTGGCTAGAAAATTTTTATAGGTACATATTTTGAATCTATGGGCCTTGGGTCTGATCTTGATATTTCCTGTTAATTAGCTAAGTTCTGACATACTTACCTTAGCATTCCACAGAATTAAATAAAATAAAATATTCATGAAACATTATTTTCTTCCATTCTTTATTTCCTTCTCCTTTTCCTTCATTTTTTCTTTCTTTCTTCCTTGACACAGGGTCTCTGTTGCCCAAGGTGGCCTCTACTTCAGCTTCTGAAGTAATTTTAATTTTAGTAATTCCACTGACCATATTTAAAATTTTTAACAATTGCTTTTAAATATCCTTAAATTAGTCACATCATACAAGCATCTCAGACCTCATCAGTCAACCTCCTCAAAGAATTACGACCTTTGTGTATAATTACATATAGCTAAATTTATGCTTCTTTTCAGTTAAAAGATCTATTTTGTACCAATTAATTATCAGCTTCCAAGCATACATGAAGCTTGTCACTTTTTAAAGTTGTTAATGAGCATGATATTCTGTAAAATTCAGTGCTTTAAAACAAATGATCTAATTAATGGTACCCAGAAGTTTTTTCCTCCTAAAATAATCACTAACATTTTTTCTCTCTTTTCTTATTTCACAGCTATAGTATTAATGAACAAACACCAGCTGCATAGTTGGTCTGTGCCTCATTGTCCCTCAGTTTCTTCCCCACCCACATACCATTTTCAGTACCCACTTCCTTACCTACATGTCTCTTTATTCCCCTTGATTTCAGCCACCCTCATATTTCCAAACTGGATGGACAGCCACTGATTATAAACTGAGGGTGCATTGCAATGGTGAAACAAAAAAATCATTTGGGGATATCTGATCATGTTGAGGCTTAAGAAGAAGCCAGAGGAAAATTTTCTTGCTCCAACATCTTATAATCTCAGTTGATTCTCACTCTTCCTTGATATCCTCCACTCCCACCCCACTTCCAGCATGTGCGTGAACCAAGACAATTTCCTGGCTGATTTGGCCGGCAAAAATACAGGCAACCACTTTTTAATTTTGACCAATTATTACTTAACATAGCTACCAAAAGGGATAGTAGCTAAGAAAAGAAAAAGTGCTAGGCTCCCAGGTTCATATCAAACATAATACGACCACAAACACAAACAATGGTGACATTAATTAAGGGATACCCTATCACAAAGGATGCAGTTGCAGATTGTAGTTTTGTAGTCTGCAGCCCTATTCTGGTGAGGTACGAGGGGCGGGGTAGGAAGTCTCATCTCTCATTACAGCTCAGAAGGCAATTAGGAGCCTCTCATAACAGCTTCCCAGGGGGGTCAGAGAAACAAGTGAGAGAGATGGCTTGAAGCAGCACCTTACAGGACTTCTCTCCTCTCGCTGCACAAGAACTCCCAAACCATTTCACCAAGATTCAGACTTGATATGGCTCAAAGCTTTGCATGGTTGGCCCACTCAGACACCTATAAGGCCTAAGGGCACCATGGTGAAGTTTCTCTGCTACAAGGTACAGAGGAGTCATGGCACAGCCCAGCAGAAAGTAACTGCATAATGGACATTACTTAACAAATGCTCCCAAAACATTTGACAAGATAGACCCTGTTCTGGGATATAAAATAAGTCTTGATAAATTTAAAAGGGTTCAAACCACACAAAAACGTGTTCTTCATATATAAGGGAATTAAACTTAGAATTCAACAACAGAAAGTAACTTTGAAAATCTCCCCAGATATTTGAAAATTAATACACTTTCTAAAGAATCCATGGGTCAGAGAAGTCAAAGAAAATTAGAAAATATTTGAACATACCAAAAAAATACAAAATTGTATATGATTTTGCCATGTTTAAAAATGCATTAATCTGTTGAACACCAATATTAGAAAAGAAGAAAATCTCAGATCAACAGCTCAAGTTTTCACTTTGAGAAACTAAGAAAGAGAAAGCAAACTGAACCCTGTTAAACAAACAGAAGAAAGAAAATAATAAAAAGTTTTTTATAATGCCACAAGGGTAAAGGTTATGGGGTAGGATAAACATATAGATCAATGAAGTAATTGAGAGACAGGAAATAAACTTTTACATTTAAGTTGAATTGTTTTCCCATGAAGGTACTAAGGCATTCAGTGGAAGAAAAGAGACAGTCTTTTCAACAAATTCTTGAGGGATGATTGAATATCCACATGGAAAAAATATCCACCTTTATCTCACACGATTAATAATGACCTCAACATGGACCATAAGTACAAATGTAGGAACTAAAATGAGAAAGCTCTAGGAAAAAAAAAAGGAGAAAACATGAAAGAAGGGGTGGGGTGATGGCAAACAGCCTGAGACTCTTGTCTGACAACTCTTGTCAGGCCTGGTATGAGTTAACTAGAGATTAAGTAAGCAGAGGTCAAAGAGCAAAGTGGAGGTCAAAGAGCAAAGTGGAGGTCAAAAGTACAGCATCAACAGTCAGGCGTGGTGGCACACATCTGAATCCCAGTACTTGGAAGGCGGAGGCAGGAGGATGGCAGGTTCACGACCAGACTTAGAAACTTAGGGAGGCCCTCTGCCATGTAACAAGACCCTGTTTCAAAAATAAACATGTAACAAGACCCTGTTTTAAAAATTAAAAATAGGAAGTATAGCTCAGAGTTAGAATGCCCCTGCGGTTTATTCAGTAAAGAGGGGTGCCAGGACATTTCAGAAGAGTTATATAATGATAGGTTGAATTGGAGGGAGAGAATTATGGCCCTAAATGTGGAACAAACTGTAATTTCATGGTAAAAGGATATCATGTCAAAGAACACACAGAAAGACACTGGCACACCTAACGAGCAAAATGAGATAGGAGAATGCAGCAATATTTAGCAGCAATTGCTTTTCTTGATGGACTTGATTCAACAAATGCATACTGATCATGCTTCCTGTGTCCAGCATGTCTGTCCACCTAGAGTTTACATTCAAGAGAAATCAGACTGGTTTAATGAAGGATGCAGACTCTTTTGAGTGAAGTAAGATTTTCTTAGATCCACAGAGCTGGATGGCATCGACTACTAACATTTGTCTCATCTTTTGAGAGTTTACAATTTATCTCTTTTATTTCATGTTTTCCTCCATTTGAGAGTTTTGTAAAAGTTAAGTGACTGCCCTGAGTTGTAAGTTGAATAATGGAACCACCAAGATAGCCTTGCTCTAGTCCCTGGAACCTGTAAGGACTGTCACCTCACATGGTAAAGGACTTTGTAAATGTGGCTCAGCTAAAGATTTTGAGTTGGAGGATTATCCTGGATTATCTGGGTGGACCCAATGTAATCATCACAGGGAAACATACAAAAGAAAGCAGGAGGAGATTGAAGATGGAAACAGGAGAGGGAATGCTGGGAAGAAGAGTGCATGAGCCAAGGAATGTGGGCAACGTTTAAACACTGGAAGAGGCAAGGAACCCTTTCTTTCCCAGAGGAACCAAAAGTCCTATGGATGCCTTGATTTTAGCCCCATATGACACATTTGGACTTTTGAAATGCTGAACTGTGAGAGAATAAGTATATGCTCTCTTAAATGCCTCAATTTGGTGGTAGCAGTGACAATATAACTACCTTACTAAAATATGTTATGAAACCATAAGATAACTAAGTTGCCCAGGACACGCTCCTGTGCAGTATTTTCAGTGCTGAAACAGGTTGACGTTCCTGGTGCTCAACTCCCATCATGTTTGTGCAGTTATTATTTTGCTGAAAACTTTTGAGTTGTTCACATCAAGCAATAGGCCTAACAGCAAACCATGGTATTTTTCTAAAGAGGAGGCAAGAAGTCTTCACAAAATTACATGGTTTGGATATTTTCTTCCCAAATTCATAGCTATAATGGGAAACTTCTGCTTTTTCGGTTACTTAAATAGGCAACCTCATTTGGCTTGGTTGGAAAAATTGTTAATTACTCCTTGACTAATTAGCATTCCTTATTACGGATGACCAGAATTTCATAAATATTATGTTTTAAAGGCTTCATCTGGGAGAGATTCAATGGGGTCAGAAACTATCCTGGTACTCTCAAATCTTATTTTTTTTTCTGCAAAGATCATCTTGTTTTGCCCAGCTGCACTGAAGTATAAACAACCAAAATCAAACCTATGTTGACTTTCACTACTGGACCCACTTTTTTCTTCCAATAAATTTGAATATGGTAATCATATATTTGCCTTTTGTCAAAATCCCTACAACCAATTTCTGATTCATACATTTGAGACTAAAATAAAATTGATTTTTTTACTGCAAGAAAGAATATAAAGCTAATTTCCTTAATGTCCTATGATTCACATAAATCAACAGTAACAGAAAGGATATGCATATTCAAATTTTAAAATTCGAGTTTAGGTTTCCTGATAGTTTCAGAAAGAGAAAGAGTAGTAGATTGTAGTTTAAGAAGACACAATATAGTTTTAAAAGGGTGATTTTTATTTTTTATTTTTCATAAGACCTCACCAGTGCACATACTTTAGGATAGATATGTGAAATTATTTTAGAGATTCAGAAGAATTGACTAAGAAAGAGAGTAGAATTATCTGAGCCAAGGATAGAAAACAGATTCCCATTATATCTGGCCTTGTTGGACACCTTCAAAAATCTTTCAGAAAATTAGTCTTTTAAAAGGTCCTGGGGTCAAGGATACTTAAGTTACAAACCAAATGTAAGCTCCAAAATAGAAAGGAAGAACTTAAGAGCTATCATCCTTTCTTTAATAGTGTAACCACAGTACCTAAATATAAGTGCTTGATACATGATTGACTCAACATTTTTTAATGCATGCCTGAATAGGAAAGGGCAAACAACTTCAAATACATCTAAATGGAACTAGCTTATTTACTCTCAGGAGAATCACCATTACTGGAAACAAATATTTGAAATGTCAGTGTGCATTGACACTTTATCAAGCAAAGGACACTTGCATTATTAAAAGACTGTCCTCAGAAGCCAATGCCTTCTCCAAAGGAACATATAACAGCTTGTTATTCCTTAATAATGAAGATTCATATCATGGTTTGATATGTTTTATAGAAGCTCATTGTTTTCAAGGCTGCTCTGCAGACTTGGTTTAGCAGGGGAAAGACAGATTTTTGGGTCCAAGAGTTTCTATCCCTGCAATGGAGACATGTCACCAAGACAGGGATATACATCATGTAATGTTCTTTAACATAAATGGGTTGAAAAATGTTAGTAACATTTCATAGATGGAAGATATGGTAATATATAACATCCTCCTACATATTAAGTACCAATTTTTGTACAAAAGGAATTCTCAGCCACTTGTGACTGGTGACTATGACCCAGGCAAAGGTCAACTTGAGGCTCTGATTATTCTAACACAAATCAAAGCCATATATAATATACTGCATTGTGGACAATGTTGAGCCATTTTATTCTGTCCATAAATAGTAATTAAGCCAGAAATTTAAAAGCCATCCATCTTAAACTCAAGGGGGGAGTTTTCACAGGGTTTTGAGTAATTGCAGGGCTAAAAGTTGAGAAATAGACTGAAAATTTTCTGCATCACTGGATGATATTTTCATATTTTTTCTTTAACAAAATAATCTAATTGGTTAGACTGCTCTCATAAGTTACATATTTAAGCATTTTTAGAAATCACAAGGTAGTAACGCTATTCCCTACTTTTATATAGACTTTGTATATTTTGACAAAATTTTATGTACTACTGATCTTTAGTCAATTTAATATAATGTGAAAATATACTAAAATCATTTTTAGTACTAATAAAAAGTTAGTACTATATTTAATTTGTGGGCAAAATGAAAAGTCATTCTATATATTCTTTTTATAACTGTTAGCTATATAACTAACTCTGCAATTAAGAAGAAAGCTCCCAAGTCCTTACCTCATCATTTTAGCAAGAAAAACAAACAGAAGAAAATAATCAAGTGCTACAGATTTATGAAAAAGAGATACTACCAAAAAATGTGTTCATATTTTCTCAGTTCCTATAATATAGAATTATCCCAAAATATTCTTTCTGATCATGAACAGTTTTTAATGCTAATAGCCTCTTTTTATTATTATTATTATTATTATTATTATCATCATCATCATCATCATCATCATCATTTTTTGGTGGTACTGAGGATGGAACCCTTCTACTTCTGGTCTACACTCCCAGACCTATTTTATATTTTCATTTGGAAACCGGGTCTCTTAAGCCAGGTAGAGACTTCAAACCTGTGTGATCCTCCTGTCTCCACCTCCCAAGCACGGGGATTACAAGCGTGCACCACCACGCCCAGCCTAATAACCTCTTTTAATTGTGACTGTAAATTAACATCTGCTTATACCATTTCCTCTATTGTGAGCAATTCCCCTTTCATTACCTACCTGTAACTATCATCTGCTAGACAGCCTTTGGACATGTCAACAGTTTCTCCATCAAGGTAGGGCAACAAACTCTCCATGTCTGCCTCTTGTCTTATTTGCTCCTTGCCTAGATATACTTGTATTTTCTTTTCTTTTTTCTTTTTTTTTTCTCTTTAAACTCTTTTTGGTTTTAGATTATTTGTTTGATTTTTTTGCCTGATAAATTATGTTGAATTTTAAAAGAAGGGCTGGAGTAGAGGGTGGCATGGGGTTCTGGAATGAACATATAATTAACTTTTTGAGAAACAATTAAACTGCTTTACATAGCAACTGAAACATTTTACATTGCTGCCACCATTGACCAAAGGTCCTACTTTCTCCACATCCTCACTACCTACAAAGCTAAGAGACAAGCCCAGATATATCTTCTAATTGTTGCCATCCTTGGTCCAACTGACAGATTTATAGTCTCTTAATTAATCCTCAAGTATCATTCTATCAAATTCTTTTTTATAAGTTAGAGTCAGCTTCTGTTTCTTGCAACCAATGAATATTAAATGATAAAGGAAATCATTTGTGCTTATTACTCTAATCTCATCTATGTTGTATTGGTTTTTACTAGTTTCACTTTTCAGAGAATCCCTGGAGAAAACCTAGGGCAAGCAAATGCACTTTAGCTTCATGGAATGTATACACAGGATACGATGACAGCTGGGTCTGACACTGGGTGGTCCATTAGTGAATACGCCAATTTCTTGGTAACACCATTATATTATGAAAGAAAATCCTTCTGCTGCTAAGAAAATGTCTAAATAGTTTCTGCAGGTATTGGAAAGTCACTCTTTGACAAAGACTGCTTCTTAAAGGAAAAAAGTAAAAGGAAAAACAAGTGATATGTGAATGTACATTTGTATCACTTTGAATCTCACTGAAATGTATTATTAATGCACCAAAAACATATTAAAAATGTAAAGATCATTCTGGCCAAAAATACATTTAAAAATTTTAAAGATTCTCTTTGTGAGATATCATTTAGCCTTGCTTTATTTTCTATCTTTCTAATTAAAATACACCAAATGCTTTTAAAGGGTGTAGCACACTGACATTGAAAACTTTTGTTCTAAGTATACCTAAAGATTAATAAAAACCATTTTTCTTAAAGACTGCATTAGATGCTCTCAAAATGGTTTTATTTGAGGAGAAATTTCCTGGAGTTAGGCATAAATAAGCAGAGAAGTGTTTAACCTTATTAAAAACTAAATACTTGATCTTAACCATCAGAACTGGTGAGCACTTTAAAATAAAGTCTCAAATCTGAACATTTGCCTAAATCTCATGGCTATACAAAACAGTAGAATAGTTTTGTTGCATTCTACCCATGTCTGTTAAACTTGATGAAAAATTATTTCACACAAGAGTGCACTATCCAAGAACGTAGTGATCTGTGTTTGTGATTGATACAGGTGTGCTCCTTGGATAAGAAAGCAAATGGGAGAGATAGAATGGATGGGTAATGAGTAAATAGTACTGCCGCATTCTAACTGTGACAGTGATCACAGCAATTTTTCTCTTGATAGAAGCATGTAACGGATATTTTGGGGAACTTCTCAGCATCCTTGATTTTTTTTCTTTTGGTCTTTTTTTTTGGTACTGGGGTTCCTGGAAACCCTTCTACTTCCGGGCTACACTCCCAGACCTATTTTTTTTAAATACCTTTTTTTATTTGGAAACAGGGTCTCTTAAGCCAGTGTGGCTGGCTTCGAACCTGCACGATCCTCCTGTCTCTGCTTCCCAAGTGTGGGGATTACAAGTGTGTGCCACCACGCCCAGCTCTTTATTTCTTAAGAAGAAAAATTTAAGCCTGGCGTGGTGGCTCCCCGGGCTTGGGAGGCTGAAACAGGAGGATCACCTGGTTCGAAGCCAGCCACGCGCTGGCTTAAGAGACCCTGTTTCCAAATAAAAATATAAAAATAGGTCTGGGAGTGTAGCCCGGAGGTAGAAGGGTTTCCAGGTACCCCAGTACCAGGAAAAAAAAAAAGAAAGAAAAGAAAACAAAGAAAATTTTATTAAGAGAAAATAACACTTTTTTTTTTTTTTTGCGGGTCTGGGGAAGGAACCCAAAGGCATTCTATCTCCCAGCTACACCCCCAGCCCTATTTTTTATTCTTTATTTTGAAACCTGGTCTCACTGAGTTGCAAAGGGCCTCACTAAGTAGCTGAAGCAATCTACGAACCACAATCCTCCAGTCTCAGCCTCCCAAATGCTGGGACTACAAGTGTGAGCTACCATGCCCAGCTTATTAACACTCTTGACTCATATCTAAAGTTCAGTTGTGTTTCATATATATATACATTTTTGTAATAAGTAGGAGTCTGGTCCTCTAGTCTAATGAATTCAGAAGTTTTATTTATCATTATTCTTCTGATTCAAGGTAGATGAAGAATCTCGGACTACACTAGGCAAATTCAGTCAATCTCCCCAAAACTGAAAGACCTCTCTCTTGGTTGTAAGGAACATAGACATATACAAGACATAAAGTGAATGTTTTGTTTAAAAAATGGAAAACACTTTTTAAAAAATAAGTAAAAAATATAAGATGATGACCAATTTTATACAGTTGAAAAATAAGATAAATTGACAAGAGCAAAGGGTATCTGATTTGCATGGGGTGACCAGGGGAGGTTCCCATGGGGATATGGACTTTTTAGCTGAGTCTTGGGGACAAGGAAGAGTTAGTGCAAAACCCCCAAGACAGAAATAAAGCTGAGTTCAAGAGACAAGCAACAAATAAAAGACAGCTGGAATGTTTCATACACAGTGAGTGAAGAATGGTATGCCTTGGAATCAGGGAAGTAGCCAGAAGTCTCATCATGAAAGCTTTCTCACCTCTGCTGAAGGGTTTGGATTTTACTCTATATAAAGGGAAGGTAGTAGGAGGATTTTTTTTTTTTTTTTTTTTTGGTGGTACTGGGGATGGAACCCAGAGACCTTCTACCTCCGGGCTACATCATTCTCAGACCTATTTTATATTTTTATTTGGAAACAGGGTCTCTTAAGCCAACTGAGACTGGCTTCGAACCTGCACCATCCTCCTACATCAGCCTCCCAAGCGCGGGGATTACAAGCGTTTGCCACCACGCCCGGCTAGTAGGAGGATTTAAGCAAGGAAAGAACTTTATTTTATTTACATCACTTTAGAAAAGATGGAAGGCAAGATTGGAAGCAGGGATTCCACTGTTGTAGTCTGGGAAGGAGATGATAGTGGCTGGGGCTAGGATGGGGTAGTACTGACAGCAGGAAAATATGTCTATAGGTGGAAACAACAGAACCTGCTGATGAATTAGACATGGGCTATGTAGGAAAGAAAGGATTCAAGGATGATTTCAAGATGTTTGGTTTGAGCAGCTGGAAGGTACCATTTACTGAGAAGGGGATGGGTAGACAGGTGAGTTTAGGGGTTGGTATCTGAAAACAGCCTAGGTGTCCACCAACAGATGAATGGATTACAAAATTATGGGATATGCACACAATAAAATTCCACTCAGCCATAAAAAAAGAACAAAACTGGAGGAGAAGCCAAGACAGCGGCAGCCGCGGTAGCAGTGGAGACTGCGGCCATAGCAACAATAGCTGGCAGTGGCCAAATAGGACAGGCATTCCTCTAAGAAACCCTGGACATCAGATTTTGGGTTAATATCTGATTGGAACAATATATAGAGACATTTATAGCCATGACTTCCTAACTAAAATATAAGAAAGAAGAGACAGACCAAGATGGTGGAGACAGTGGTGGCAGCGGCGGCCAGTATTTGGGAGAGGTAGATGAAACCAATCCAACCCACCTTGAACTGTTGGTGAAATCTCCCCCCAAAAAAGATTGCTCCTGCCCCACATCCTCAGAAATTCTGGACAACAAAGTATGTAAGAAAAATGCTCAGGAGGAAGGCTAAGATGGCGGTGGCAGCGGCGATGGCCAGTATCAGGGAGAGGCAGATAGATTAATTCTAATCTACCCTGAACTTTTGAGGAAATCTCCCTGAAAGTAGACTGCACCATCCCCACATGCTCAGGAACTCTGGACAACATACTATGTAAGAAAAATGTTTGGGGCGCATCAGATGGAGCCCTGCATAGTTGGATCAGCCAGCGCCACGTGTCCTGGGAGCCAAGGGTGCTCCTGGCTGCCGCGCTCCTCTGCACAGTGCTGTGACTGGATGCGCTCGGAGCAACAGAACCTGCTCTCCATGGTGAAGCTGTGGGCTTCCGCTCTTGACAGGGAGATAAAACACGTTACTACTAAGTACTTGGGCTCCCAACTCCTGAAAAAGACACGTACTGTTTTCTTTTATTAAAAAATATTGAAGAGGGAGGAAGATGGCGGCTGCAGTTGCACAGCAGTGGCCGAATAGGACATGCATCCCTCTGAGAAACCCTGGACAACAGATTTTTACTTAATAGCTGATTGGGACAACACACAGAAACATTTCCAATCATGACTTCCTATCTGAAATATAGGAGAGAGAGTATGAAATGGAGGAATTACAGGCAAGATGGCAGCATGGTGCCCGCCACTGAAAGAAAAGTGATTTTTGGAGGGATATCCCAGAAGAGATTAGAAAGCAGACTGCTCCTGCCACACATGCACAGGAATACTTAACAACACACTCTAGGAGAGACCAAAAAGGCAGTGGTGGTGGCCAGTATCAGGAGAGGCAGACAGATCCAACCAAATCTACCTTGAATTTTTGAAGAAATCTCTCCAAAAGTAGACTGTTCCTGCCCCACATGCTCAGGACCTCGAAACAGCATACTATGTAAGAAAATGTTTTGTGGAGATGGACCAAGATGGTGGTAGCGGCAGTGGCCAGTATTTGAGAGAGGCAGACAGATCCAATCCAATCCACCTTGAATTTTTGAAAATATCTCCCCAAAAGTAGACTGTTCTTGCCGCACATGTGCAGGAATTCAGGACAACATACTATGTAAGAAAAATGTCTGGGGAAAGTCGGAGGGAGCCCCACCCATATTGCTGGGCCGATTCACTGTGCCCGGGCTCCTGGGAGACCTCAGCTCATGGCCGCTGCACTCCTCTGTGCTGTGCTGGGGGCCAGAGTGTGCTTGGAGCACTGGATCTCGCTCTCCATGGTGAAACTGTGACCCTCTGCTTTCAGTGGGGATATAAAACCCATTGCTACTAGGGAATTGGGCTCTCAGCTTCTGCAAATGTCACATGCTCTTTTCTCCATGTATGTATATATATGAAAATGGGAACCTCTGTAAACATCCTGCCCACAGTGACAGGAACCAGAGCCTGCTGCACAGTGAGGTTGGGTCTGGAGCCATCGAGGCCGGGCCCAGAGCCTGCCACGGGGTGAGTCTGGGTCTGGAGTCTGCAGTTCCAGGCCCGGAGCCTATTGTGCAGCAGGCCTGGAACTGGGACCTGCTCCACAGCAAAAGGCCAGCGGGTTTCTTCAGCTGTGTGGCCAGGAAGCACTAGAAGCTGCCGCTGCCTCGCCTAATCTCTCAGAAGATTTCCT
Source organism: Muscardinus avellanarius (assembly GCF_963383645.1). Lineage (NCBI taxonomy): Eukaryota > Metazoa > Chordata > Mammalia > Rodentia > Gliridae > Muscardinus > Muscardinus avellanarius. The sequence continues at coordinate 134,209,068 of NC_137787.1, read as the reverse complement.
AATCTCTCAGCAGATCCAAGTGACCTCTATTTTAAAAAATGGTTGTGAGTGGATCATCCTGTCAAAGTTACTCACCTTCTGACTTTCAGGTTTTCAGCAAGTGGAAATAAGTGTGGAGAAATAGAAGCTCTAATACATCGTTGGTGGGATGGCAAGTTAGTGCAACCACTTTGGAGAACAGTATAGAAGATCCTCAGAAGAAGGAAAACAAACTTACCACCTCTGGGTATCTACCAAAAAGAATGAAAACCAAAATAACAAAGTAATGCATGAACAACCATGTTCATAGCGGCACAGTTCATCATTGCCAAACTATGGAACCAGCCAAAATGTCCTTCAATGAATGAGTGGATTTCAAATCTATGGGATATGTACACAATAGAATTTTGCCCAGCCATAAGGGAGAACAAAATTATGACATTTACAGTGAAAATTCACAAAAAATAAGAAATCAGATGCTTTTCTTAATGTGCAAAATATTAGGAGAAATGGGTAACAGGAGGAACTCTTGATGAAGAAGGGACCCTATAGAGGTTTTGCCCAATTTAAATTTAAATTTTTCCCAATTTGCCCAATTTGAATGTATGTTTAACCCAATATTCTGGACTTCAAGCCAGTATTCTTCATAAAGAAGAATGTTTCTAAGCTGTTGTCTACAATATAGACCCAGGCTCCACATAGGTCAGATTCATAAAATGAAGATGACACAAGCAATGGAACAAGAGTATAGAACTGTTGCCTCTTTATTATTAGGCATCTTTTTTTGAACACAATGGGAATAAAAATACAATAGAAGCAAAGTGAGAAGAACATAAGCTGAAAGAATATTGCTTATGAAATTCTTTCTTAAATCACACACCATCAAACATAGCTCCTCACCAGGCACACACAGTGCCTTGCCTGCTAAGACATAGTCTTGAAACAAAGCCTGACATTTGGAGCAGAGGGAGATATCCTATGATGAATTACAAAGACGAAACAGAATCTAAAATAAATCTGCCAAGGAGAATGGTAGAGTTATTGAAGTCTGAACTTTCACCCCCATTTCCTAGTACAAGAGAGAGAATCCACGCCCACTTCAAGAGAAAGGTGGGGGGATTTCAGAGAAAACACAAGACCCTGACTATGAGTGCAGAAAGCTATTTTATGCACTTCTGTTCAGTTTCTTTTTCATAATTCAGTCTTTGCTGATAGTTATATACACCAGAACTGTTATTAAAAATAAAGAAGAATATTCTGCTCTAAGGATACAGCCCCTCTGGAAGGCCATGGTATCCCAGAAAAACATGATCTCGAGGCTGAGGGTGCCCTCAAGATCATGGCTATATGCATCTCTCTCCATCTTGTCTACAATACCTGCCTGCACTTCTCTCTGGCTTAAAGTCTCCATTTCCTTTAGAGAGCAAGACTTAGGGATTTGACATAAATCCTCTTCCCAAGAAATGCCACACTTCAAAGGACACCAGATTCTGGCACTGAAATGATAATTAAAGAAGACTAGCAGAACACGGAAACTGAGAGCATGAACTGGCAGAATTTCACAGCGGGATGAGCCCTAACGGAGTCAGGGATCAAATGAAGACACCACTTTGCCATTAAGCAGTCTCACTCTGCCCCCTGCAGGGCAGGAGCACAGATGTTTTTGTTGGTTTCCTTTCATGATCCACTACCTAAGGTTGTTAGCTTGACCCTCCACATCCATAGTTTCTGCATCCATAGATTTCATCTACTGTGGGTCAAAAATACCTTTTTTAAAAAATTTCATCTGTAGCCAGGTGTGGTGGTGCACGCTTATAATCCCAGTACTTGAGAGACAGACAGGAGGATCAAAGATTTGTAGCTAGCCTCAGCAACTTAGTGAGGCCCTCCAAAACTTAATGAGACCCTAATTAAATAAAAAATATGTAGAACTGGGGATGTAGCTCAGAGGTAGAATGCCTTTGGGTTCAATCCCCAGTAGCACAAAAAAATTTTTATCTGTACTGAAAATACACAGACTTTCTTCTTTTCATTATTTCCTTAACAACTATGTACCTAGCTCAGACTTTTCAGATGTGGGAATATTTGTATATCCATAATAAAGTAAGAATAATACCCAAATTTAAACATAGAAACTCAGTCATGTTTCATATATACCTTATACCCATAGCCTGAAGGTAATTTTATACAATATTTTCATAGAGATATGTGTGTATTACTAGGAATTGAATCCAGGGGCATTCTACCACTGAACTACACCCCCAGTCCTGTTTTATTTTTCATTTTGAAATGCATTCTCCCTACATTACCACATGATAGCCTAGAACCTGATGATATTCCTGCCTCATCCTCCCAAATACTGGGAGTACAGGTATGCACCATCCTGCCAGGCTCTTTTGCTGTTGTTTTGTTTTGTTTGCTGTTTGTGGTACTGGGGGTTGGACCCAGGGGCATTCTATCTCTGCGCTATACCCCTTTATAATTTTTTATTTGAAACAGGGTCTTGCTAAGTTCCTGAGGATCTTGATAAATTGCTGAGGCTGGCTTTGAACCTGTAACCCTCCTGTCTCAGCCTTCCAAGTAATGGAATTACAGATAGACACCACCACACCCAGCTCATCAGGCATATTTAATAGTTTTATGTGGCCTATAACATAAGGTCAGGTGTAGGATTTTTCATTTGTAGCATCAAGTCCTCATGTCAGTGCTCTAAAAATTAGGATTTGGGAGCATTTTGGATTTTCAGAATAAAGATGCTCAACTTGAATAAGTAGCCTAGAGATTTAAAGTATATATATATATATATATATATATATATATATATAGGGTTATATGAAAATACTATGTTATTTTATATGTGTAGCTTGAGCACTGCAGACTTTAGTATCAGCCGGAGGGTCCTGGAACCAATTCCCACAAATACCAAGTGATAACTGTATGGCTTTGATAGAAACAGAATGAGAAGATAAAAATATTAGTATCTAAATATAAAAGATTAATGGAATTTAGCTTCACCGGGTTGAATTTGGTTTGCAAAGTTTATAGTCAGCAGAAGCAGCACTCCAGAACCAACAATCTTTCTTTCAAAAGACAAATAATCATTTAAAGTATAAATAACTTTAAAGAATATAAACCTTTCCCCTTCACTTTAATACACACAATTTTCATCTTATGGTTTTTCTGATTTTTAATTCTGCATGTGTTTGAATGGTTATAATTATGCACATATTATAAACTTTGTTCTACTTTTATCAAACATAATTTTGTATGCTTCTTACAAAATACTGTTTTTTACCATGTTAAATGATTGTATAAAGTTGGTGGGTAATAACATACTTAAACATATTCATATTTTAGATTTAGGGGACCTTACCAGTATTAATCTAAAGAATGTATAAAAACGATTTGCACCAGGGGTAGTGGCACACGCTTGTAATCCCAGAATTCAGGAGGCTGAGACTGGACAACCACGGTTCGTGGATAGCTTCAGCTACTTAGGCCCTCTGCAACTTAGTGAGACGCTGTTTCAAAAATAAAGAATAAAAAAAAATTAGGGTAGTGGGTGTAGCTTAAAGGTCGAATGCCCTTGGGTTCTATCCCTAGACCCACAGAAAGAAAGGAAAGAAAGAAGAAAGGTGGAAGGAAGGAAGGAAGGAAGGAAGGAAGGAAGGAAGGAAGGAAGGAAGGAAGGAAGGAAGGAAGGAAAAGCAAGAGAGGGGGAGGAGAGGCAGACAGGCCATTTGCTTCTCTTGGAATTAATCATTTAAGATAGCAGGTGTTGGGTGTGGTGACACACACCTTTAATTCTAATACTTGGGAGCCTGAGAAAAGAGGATTCCAAGTTTGAAACCAGCCACAGGAATTTAGTAAGACCCTGCTTTGTTTTGTTTTTGGTTTTGGGTTGTTTTGTTTTTTTGATGCTGGGGATGGAACCCAGGGGCATTCTACCTCTGAGCTACACCCTCAGCCCTGTTTTTTATTCTTTATTTTGAAACAGGGTCTCATTGAGTTGCAAAGGGCCTCACTAAGTAGCTGAGGCTGTCGGTGAATCGTGATCCTCCTGTCTCAGCCTCTCAAACGCTGGGATTACAAGCAAGTGCCACTACGCCCAGCTTAGTATGACCCTGTTTTAAAATAAAAAGTAAATATTTTATTGGTGCATTGTCATCACATGTTATTGTGAGATTTATAGTGATACATTTATATATGTGCTCAAAACATAAACTATTAAAAGAAACAAAGGGGCTAAAATCAGAACATTATAGGGATACACACACATCTATTTTAAAGTAGCACAATTCACAACTGCCAAATTATGGAACCAACCTAGGTATTCATCAACAAATTAATGGATTACAAAATTACATGATAGACACACAAAGGAATTCTACTCAGAAATAAAGGAGAACACAATTATATCGTTTTCAGGAAAATGGAGGAACCTAAAGAGCATTATGTTAAGTGAAATTAGCCAGTCACAGAAAGTGAAGGGTCATATGTTTTTTCTCATATGGGGAAGCTCGGGAGTAATTGGAGCACAAGAAGAACTTTAGATAATGGAGAAGAAACCCTAGTTGAGCGGTGAAGAGGGTGGGGAGAGGGAGAACTAATAAATGGAATACTTCTACTGCCATTAGAAGTACATGACCAGGGCCGGGCGTGGTGGCGCACGCTTGTAATCCCCGCGCTTGGGAGGCAGAGACAGGAGGATCGCGCTGGTTCGAAGCCAGCCTCGCTGGCTTAAGAGACCCTGTTTCCAAATGAAAAGGTTAAAAGATAGGTCTGGGAGTGTAGCCCGGAGGTAGAAGGGCTTCCAGGAACCCCAGTACCACCAAAAATAAAAAAAAAAAGTGCATGACCAATAAAAGTATGTGGAAAAGCTAAACAAACAAAAAAATTAAAAAGTAAAACATGCTGAGGGTGTGCTCAGAGATAGAATGCCCCTGGGTTCAATCCCTAGTACCTAAAATAAAATAAAATAAAATAAAGACAACAGGCATGGTGACTACTGAATATATAAAGTCTTTGGAGGAAGAATAGTTTTGAGTTCATATCTCTTGGCCACCTTTAGACAATGCACCTACAGGAGAATATTAATTATCCCCCCTCAAGCTCAGATGCCTTTCTTTATGATAGGGCTAATAAGCCCTAAGTGAGGAAATGCAAACATAGCATATATTATGTGTCTGCAATGTGGTAAGGGCACAGTGAAAATCAGCCATTGCTCGCAGCGGCAATCATTAAGTAGGATGTCCAGAGCCTTTCCTGATGCTCCACTTCCAAACATAATCCAGAAATCTAGGAAATGCAATGCCTTTCAGTTTCCTCTCCTTTCTTCCACTTAAAGAGGAAGGTTTTTTATTTTGAATAATATTCAGTAATTTTACATACTAATGGAATACAGTGTGCTATTTCAACACATGCATAAAGTGTGCACTGATCAAATCAGAGTAATTAGTATTTCCTTCTCCTTATCATTTCTTTATATTTGGAAACCATAAGCTTCTCTCTTCTAGATTTTCATAAAATATACAATAAGTTATTCAAACTATAGTCACCTTAGAGTGCTGTAAAGCACTAGAATTTAATACTTCTATCAAACTACGTCTCACTACTCTTTATCCAAACTCCCTCCTGGCCTCTCCCCACCAGCCTTCCCCTTCTCTAGTAATCAGTATTCTACATTCAGGTTAACTGGTTTTAGATTCCACTCTGATGGGGAAGGAATAGTACTTGTCTTTCTGTGTTTGTCTTATTTTATTTAACACAATGTCCTCCAATTTCATCCATTTTACTAAATATGACAACATTTTATTCTTTATGGATGAAGATGTTCTATTATGTCTCCATGCCACATTTTCTTTATCCATTTATCTGCTGATGGGCACCTAGGCTGCCTCTGGAATGTGGCTTTGTTCTGAAAACTGCAATGTGGATTCCTAGATGTATAAAGGTGTCATCATCATAATTGTTATTGAATAATACTTATTAATAGACTTGAGATTACAGGATAAAGTAGTAAACTCATTTTCATGACTAAAAATATTTTGCTATTTAAAAAGACCTCTCCAGTTTGCATGGCCTGGCTACCTTTCAAAGAATTAAACTCTTTCCTCAGAATCTTCTGCTAGATGAGGTTATGTTGATCATCGAGCATCCCCTTCTGGGAAGCTGAACTGTGCCTAGGCTTGATGGTAATGGATCCACATTTTGGGGGAAGAAGGAATGCTTTGGAGAATCCTATTTTTTCATGGGTAGTAAAAAAAAAAAAAAGATGGACTTGACGCTATTCTCCCCCACACTGGGCCACCTCCCCTCTCCCCTTGGCAGTTACGCAATAGAGGACTGATACTTACTGTTTATTATTATCTCAACAACCCCATGGTAAGTGTATACAGTACATCACACATTGCCAGAGGTCTAATCTAGATTTACCAAACATAAGAGTGCTTTCAGCCTTGAATGGATCCAACTCATAGTAGCTTCTCAGAGGAATTTAGTTTGTTTCTTATTTGTTTGTTTGTTTGTTTGTTTGTGGTACTAAGGACTGAACCCAGGAGAATTCTACCTCTCAACTATACCCCCAGCTTTATTGTTTATTCTTTATTTTGAAACAGGGTCTCACTCATTCGCGGAGGGCCTCACTAAGTAGCTGAGGCTACCTGTGAACCTGCGATTCTCCTGTCTCAGCCTCCCAAGTACTGAGATTACAACCATGCACCACCGCTCCCAGCTTGGAATTCAGTTTTTAAACAGTTCAAATGAGAGTTCTATTATCTTCTTGACCTGAATACCCAGATAGGAGCTAAAAACAAACAAGCAAACAGTCTGCTTTAACATAAGTCTACACCTCCACAGAAAGCATGATTTAGAACAAAAAACCACCAAGCAGATCAGCTCACAAGAGCCATATCACGTTATCACCTCTATAAATAATTGAAGCCACTGGCCAGAATAAATAATTAGGAAGTATCTATCATTGGATTACAGGTGTCAATAGAGGTGGCTCAGACATTCACACATACATAAGGAATGACCAATCCAATGCCTCAATCTCATTAAATCATTAAATAAAATACAAGAAATTAAAAAATCAATGTTCAGGTCTTCACCTGTCTATACTAATAGAATTCATAGAGTAATACTATGGCATCTGCCAGTAATAATTCATAACACCACTTCTAGTCTCAAGGCAATGGGTCTAATTCATGTGGAGCATGAATGGAATCTAGCAAGATATAGGTGTTTCTAAAAATGTGAAGTGCTAAGGATATATTAAGTGAGTAGCGTTTAAAAAAGGAAATTGCTTAATAAACATAAGCCATGTTGGGGGGGCTTGGAGTTCTATTGTATAGATTAAATTTAAAAAAATTTTTTTATTGATGCATTGTATTCATACATCATATTGGGGTAAAAACTTGTGTGTACAGACATGTACACATCACTGATTTAACCCCTACCCAATTCCCCCCCATTCCCTCCCCGTCTCTCCTTCCTTTGCTTGGCTTTAGTGGTTGACTTCGATATGTTTGTATAGATTAAATTTAACAGAAAGTCATAATGCAGAAGCATTTGATGAAAAGAACTTTAGAGCCTTAAGATGGGGGCCACACCTAAAGTAGTGAGATCTGAAGTACAGTCATGCTCACCCTGGATAAACACATGCCACACATGTGCACACACATGCATATCAGATGTGCAAGTTTAAAAAAAATCATAGACAACCACGAGTGTGAAAGAAATGCCTTAGTGTCTGCGAAGTGTTAGGTCGGCTGCACTTGATAGGGCCAGGATAGGTGGTTTGCTTATCTTTTTAGCACGAGAGGAATTACCCCGACATATGTGATTGTTTCCTTGTGTCTTCATTTGTCTTAATGCTAGCTCTCTAACAGGACATCAGGCTTGATTTCTTACATTGGCAGATGAAAAAAAGAGTCCCTCTAGTATATGGGTATCAGCCTTTTATGAAATTAAGTTGTGTGAGCACCTTTTGAAGGACAGATACGGTTTATATTTCATCACAAAACATTTCTTCCTCCTCATTGTGTATTATTCTACAAACTTACCAGAATAATTTATTCTATAAATCCGTCTTAGAAGATAAGGACTTGAGAACACATTGCTTTGAAGAAGTATGGACCAAAGGGTTTCTCCTCAGGCTGAGGGTGTTTTTTGTATATTACTAAGGATCATCTACCTAAATATCACAAAATAAGTTTGTTGAACAGAATCCTTCCTTCTGCAGTCTTGGGTTCATATCCTGCCAAAGGCAAAGATGGAAACTTTGAACAACAGACACTATACAGGACCTCCATGAGCACCAGCTAAATGCGTAGCAAATCTCTGGGCTCGTTTAGTCTCATTTCTATTTATTTTATGTTCTGGGTAGTGCAGAAATTTTGGCTCTTCAAGAGTCTTGGACCATAATGGTTGAGGGATTAAAAAGCAATATGTGCTAGGGGAAATCCTAAGCTGCTGCAAAACTAAAACAAAACAAAGGGAAAATATGTTAGGTATTAAAATGTACATTTAACAGTGGCTTGAAATCCTTGTAAGGAATAGTAAATGGTACAAATAAATCAGCAAGCCACCAGTTAGGGATAGGCAGAAAGTGTTTGGACATAAAAACAGCATTATCACTATTATTTTTTAACAATCAGCAAGTAGTAGAGAGGAGAAACAATTGCCTGAGTTGCATCTAAACTTAAACTTTATTGAAGGATAAAATTTACTAGGGATATGTACACCTTCACGGAAGCTCTGCTAAAAGCAGCAGTTCTTCACACATCATCCCAGACCAGCAGCAGCAGTACCACTAGGAACGGGTCAGAAACATTAATTCTGAGGCTCTACTTTACTCATCAAATTAGAAGCTTTGGGGGTGAAGCTCAGCAATATGCATTTTAACAAATCTTTCTGGTGATTCTAATGCCCTACAGTTTGAGAACAACTAGAGTTATGTTTCAATCAATTGGCCTATTATTTTCATGCTCCAGCATCTACATGTGTGATGTGCACACAGGCACACATATGTGTGTCTCCTCCTCCTCCTCCTCCTCTTCCTCCTCCTCCTCCTCTTCCTCCTCCTCCTCCTCCTCCTCCTCCTCCTCCTTCTCCTCCTTCTCTTTCTCCTCCTCCTCCTCCTTCTTTATTTTTGTGGTACTGGGGCTTGAATCCAGGGGCATTGTACCTCTGAGCTGCATCTCTAGCCCTTTTTTAACTTTATATTTTGAAACAGAGTCTCACTAAGTTGCTGAGGCTGGCTTTGAACCTGAAATCCTCCTGTCTTAGCCTCTCAAATGCTGTGATTACAGGTGTCACCTCACCAGGCTTTTAATTTTTTTTAGAAAGGACATTCACTACTTGGGAGGCTGAAAAAGGGGGATTGCAGATTTGAGACCAGCCTCAGTAATGCAGCAAGACTCGTAGATAACAAGCGAGATATTGTTTCAAAAAATAAAAAGGGCTGGGGGTGTAGCTCAGAGGTAGGATGCTCCTGGGTTTAATTCCCAATAACCCTGCCCCCCAACAAAAATTAAAAAGAAATTGAGTCTCTGAGAGGTAATTTAAGCAAAGTCTTGATCCAGTAATTCCCTCTCCAGATTTCTACCCTACTCAAACAGGAATACATGTATAGCGGTACCAAATGAAAAAAAAAAAAAAAAAGAAAGAAATCTCTACATTACATTTTTGCATGTTTAAACTCAGTGGTATTAATGAAGGGAATGATAAATACACAAATGAGATCACTAAATAGTAACAAGTAACCTAAAATAATGGGAGAAGGCCAGTAGAAAAATTTATAAACATGTACTTCTTAAATTTTCTTTTACTTAATTGTTGAGTACGAGTCACTTGAAATTCTACTGATGTGGAAATCACATTTGTTTTAATTTGGAAGGACCCTCAGGCACATCTGTTGCTACTTTCTCAGTTTACAGATGAGGAATCTGAACAGGGTAAGGTTTTACTGACATGCCAAGGCTTAACAGCAAATTTGTGATCCTGGATGTACAGAAGAAAGTTCTTAAGGAAAAGCTTAAATCAAGTAGATATTCTTGACTTGGGGAGGGGGCAACAAAATGTCCTTTGTTTTATGTAGCTAGATGGTTCATTTAAACCATCTTTCTGCTGCATAGCTCCTGCCAGAGGCTGGTGCTGAGACACATACCTTCAGAGGAACACATGCTCTCTCAAGAGGCCTGGGCCAGCAAAGGGATCAGCACCACAGAAGGGGCCCCAGCTGCAAGGCTGCCCTTGCCAGGGGAATGAAAAAGTCTTTTCAATTCCATTTCCTCCCTCCCCCGTGCTGGGCAGAGCAGTGGCGCCAGCCCCCACCTTTCCTCTCGGAACACATTTTCCAATTCTGGGAAAAAATCATAAGCGACTTGGCCAGGAAGGATTGCTCTTGAGTGAGTGATGGGGTAAATTTACTAGCATTAATTACTGCAGTTTTACTTATCTTTTCTATCCCTCCTTCATCCAGAAGGTTTTGAGGGGGGCGGGCTTTACTAGCGTCATCTGGTTCTCTGTCCCATCATGCTCTGCCAGGCCTCTCTGTCTTCAGGTGAGATGAGAAGAGGCAGGCCTGGCCCCAGGTCTTCCCTGGCTCTACACTGTCCGGTTCACTGCCTCGTACATAAGGGCTCCATCAATACTGGATGGGTTTCTGAGAGATCGTGGGAGAGCAATGAGGAAATGGCCACAAAGAGCATAAGGAAATGCTCCTGTTTGTTGGACAAGAGTGGTAGTTCCTGAGAACTGACTCTTTTGTTTATACTCTTAGAAGTAACGCTAATAAGAATCAAGGCGTGGAATCAAGGTAAAGTCACCCTGAAGTAGAGGATAAGTCAGATCTTTATGAGTTTTCAAGTCTGAGCAAAGAGATCTTCCTGGGTTTCACTGGAGGACAGTGCCTTGGAGTGTTTCCAAACCCACATCCAGACCTTCTTCACAGCTGGAAAACAAAGTAGAAGCTGCTTCCCAACAAGGAGGAAAATATGCTGCTATCTCCCTCCCGCTTTATTCTTGGATCCCCTAAGAGGAGATTATAGGGTTTTTTCTTTCTTCAAGTTAAGCTATTTTAAATTAACAATAAAAAATGCACATTGGTTGTTAGCCTATTATAATCAATGTATTTTTAGAACCCAACTGCACTCAAAATTCCCGCTGGAAACCAAGTGGAGGATCTTATAAGGAGTCAGTACTTTGTACATGAAAGATGTTCAAATATTTGATGGATTCATTGAAATCGCCAGTCTAAAAAAATCATTTCTATGTGGGCAGGAAGTTGGGGTGAGAGGAAAATATAAATTACCCTTGAAATATTCGGTCAATATAGAAGCTAGAGTGGTATGCCAGAGGAGGGTGGTGGTGGTACTGATAGTGATGGTAGTTGTGGAGTAATCGTGGCAGAAGGATAGGACGAAGTCTATGGAATTTGTGGCATCTGAGATTGATTTAGAAAGTAAAGCGCCGTGGAATTGAGAGGACTGTTCAAGAACAGCTGAAGGCACCGTGTAGTTAAAGAGAGAATTAAAAAGAGAAGGAAGAGAGGGGAACTGAGTTATATAGTCAGGCTGCATTATACAGAGGCCTTGAATGCCTTTCTAAGACACTTAGGTTTATTTTTCTAGGCGATATGGAATCATTAAAGGCTTTTAAACAGGAGAGTGAAGTGAACAGATTGTGTTTTAGAAAACACTGGTCACAGATGAAATAAGGATTCAATTAGAGAGAGCAGAGAGAGGAAGCTGTTGCAGAAGTCCAAGCAAGAAATGACAGCCTTTAATAATTAGGCAGATTGTGGTGGTGGTTACATGAGTCTACATAGAAATCTATTAAATTTCAAAGTACTGTACACCTCCCCTCAAAAAAAAAAGAGTGCATACGAAAACCTGTAAAATCCAAATCAGGCCTATAGTTTAGTTAAGAGTACTGTACCAATGCACATTTCCTAGTTTTGATAATATCCTATGGTTGAGGAAAGCTGAATGAAAGTTACACAAAACTATTACCTTGCGTGCCTTCTTATGGTATTTATTTTAAAATAAAAACTTCAAAAACAAGGTGCAGCATTATCACTGCTGATTCCCTGGGATGCGCCACTTAGACATGCTGAGACGGGCTTGCTGGGTCACTTAGCATAAGTATTGTGTGCTTGTCTTATTTTATGGCTATCTTGAGCAGTGATCTAATTTCAGGCTAATTTTGAAAGAATGTGACCAACTGCACAAGCTAAGACAACTGGAACATTCATGCTAAATCTGTCTCCGTTAGTAAAATCCCTAAATCTGTATAGGAATGAAAATTAGGCAGAGGCAGAGAAGATGGGAAATTTCAGAGAATAAGGGGAGACCCAGAAGGCAACACCTCAGCATTTGTTTGTGGTACGAGGGGTGAGAAAGATAGACAGACCTACATATTCAATCCAGTACAATATTTATTTCCAGATAAGATATGGGAAAAGAATTCTATTTCATTTCGATATTTCCATAGGAAAAGTAATAGAAGAAAAAGTAAACTCAACTAGTAAAACCAATCTTTTTGGTTGTTCTTGCTTTCGGAAAAAATTAACCATGAATAATCTTCAGATTTATTCTATTTTTTTTTTATTCTAAGGCAAATAAGGACAGCTTTAAGAGATTTAGTTTCATGCTACTTAAAGTGCAGTTTCTGGATCAGCCCTGGAGGGCATCCCAGAAATGTAGAAACTCGAGCCCCATCCAGGCCTATGAAATCTGATGCATTTTTAAAGGAGAACCGGTGTCTTCACATTAAAGAACACGAAGCCCTGATCTAGTGAGCTCTGCCTTTCTACCACATTCATCATCCCCACCAGAAAGTTAATTAATACATAGGACAGCTGCTACCAGCATTTTGAAAAATACCTTAACATTAAAAAACTGGGATAATATATTAATTTTTAAAATTCCCTAGGAACAAAGCCTCATTAAAATCAAACAAAACAAAACCCTCCTTCTCCACATTATAGCTCACTTTGTTGCTGCTGACTTGGGAGTAGCTGAGAGGCTGCAGATTCTGGGGCTGTGAGCTATCTTGGCACCAAGAAACCCCTCTGGCTGAACATAGTGGGGAATAGGATCCATACGTGTGGTCTATACAGTTTTCATTTGGCCAAGGCCTTGAGCTTCCTCTGCCCCAAGAAGAGCTGGATGCTCAGAAATGCAAGAGGAGGAGAAAGTAAGCATTCTACATCCTGAGATAGGCCCCATCTGACAGTAATGTCTCTTTTGGAATGTAATATTGAAATGCATTTTATTTTTCAATAACTAAGTCACTACTAGTCAGATTGTCTAACCAAGATGCAGTAAGTGCATTGCACTCAGTTTTAACTCTGAGGTCTGGATTTGCCCACACCCTTTCACAGTAGGGCATCTCTCTGAATCTTTACTTCTTCTATAACACATAAGTAATGCTAGCCACATGCCCAGAGTGAGGCTGGAATGATAATAATGCCTGCCTAAAATTGATTCCACAAGGTGACATTTACACCGCATGCCGAAAACCTTGGCTTATCACATAGGCATAAAATGTTTTATCTCTGATATCACAATGTCAAAAATTGATCTTAATATCAAAAAGTAAATTTATAAATTGTAAATATCTCTGTTACAATCAGCATGGCTTGATATACTATTAGAATGTTGTAATATAATTCTAAAAGTAAATAGTAGTGGTAAATACTTAGTAAAGTTTAGAAAGTTTTCAGTACTCCTTCAGAATAAAAAGAAAGATTTTAAAAGATGCAAAGACCATTGGTGGGAGGGGGGAAGGGAAAACAGGGGCGGGGGGGAGAGGGCACCAAATATAGTGTAAATGTATACTATTTATGTTCAATAAAAAATTGTTAAAAAAAAGAAAAAAACTATAGTAAAGTGTAATTATATGTGCTGCAATATTAAACATATTTCTGACAGAAGAGATCTTCCTATTGAATGAAGCATCAATGAAAACTAAAACCTCTACCTCCAGGATTTTTTTAGGAAGCAGGAATTTTTATTGAGTTCTTATTTTTCAATTTAGATTTTAACTCTTCATCTCTTTACTTCATTTATATTCATAAACTGTGTCTATTAAATAACAAGTAGAGAACTTCTTAAAAAATAAAATAAATAAATAAATAAAAGATGCAAAGAGATTTAAAGGTAACTATGGCTGATAATATATGTTTATATATGTTAATATGTGGTTGTTAATTATGGTTTTTCCTTGAGATTTGTGAACCACTTTAAGATGGAATCATAAAAATGCTGATACTCGAACTCATGTGGTTTCACCTAGTATATGCATTACTATAAATTTTAAGAATGAATGGCAGCTCTTTTCTGGTGATGCTCTTATTTAAGAACTTTGTGTTTCCTATGATTCAGAACTTAATTTTGGTAGAAAGTTCAGAAATATTAACTTTTGACTGAAAATCCGAAATATCAATTCATAAGCCAGGTGTTATGGCACAAGCTTGTAATCCCAGTACTTGGGAGGCTGAGACAGAAGGATCACAGGTTCAAAGACAGCCTCAGCAACTAATGAAACTTTCATCAACCTACAGAGAACCTGTTTCAAAATAAAAACTAAAAAGGACTGGGGGTGTTGCCCAGAAGTAGAATGCCTCTGGGTTTATCCCCAATACCATAAAAAAGAAAAGAAGTTTCAATTCCTTTGACTAGTTGAGGGTCTGCTTAGATTAATGCATGTTATTCCTAATGCATCATTCCTAAGATTGGAATACAGAAATGCATACTTTGCTTTGCTTCCACTGGAATCAGGTACATTACATTAAGATTGAAACTGATGTAGACATCTTTGCTGTAGTTGCTACCTGCAATATTTTTAAGCTGTGAATTTTAGCTCCATGGTAGTATATTTGGGCCTAACATGAGTATTACAATGGCTCTTATGACACTTCTGGGCAGAGTTGTCAAACTAGAACTGTCAGAGCCAGTGTGGCATCTCAAAAGATTCTTTGTCTGTAGAGGTAACAAAGGACTACTGGGAATAGGAAAGAGTGACTTTGTGTTGAATGTTGATTACTCTAACACACCAACACTGTTTAACTACAGATATAAAAATTCAGAACTTGGCAGGGTGAGGGGACAGGAGAAAAAGAATTCTTACCCCTTATACAATAAACTTTTATTTGGCAAATTGATTCCCATATATGGCATGCATAGCAAAACATACACCATCAACGATTTTCACAAATCAATGAAACTATAGTAGAGGGCAAATCTCACAGGCTGATTCATTCTGCTACCTCTTTGTATACTAAGTATACAAAGTGCCCCAGCACAGTACTTAACACCTGGGAGATACTAAAATACATGAGTTCTCTTTCTCCCTCATTTACCCATGTGTATGATCCTTCCCCATCTTAGGTAGTACCTAGTGCCATACACAACTGCATTGTCAACACAAATATAAGGTACGTAACATTGTATTCATTCTCCCCTCTCCTCCATGCTCCCCACCTCCAATGAATTTACTAGGGTAGCTCTAAGACTCGTCATTCTGGAGTTGCTGAGTTAGATTTATATGTTTTTCTAAAGACCAAATCAAAAGATCAAAATTTTAAACTCTAGGCAAAAATTATTTCCATCCATCTAAGTAATTGCAAATACAATAGCTACCATTTACTTAGCAATTACTCCATTCAGAGTTTTTGTTTGGTTGGTTGGTTTTTGTTAATATTATATATGCCATATGCCAAGTACTCTCCTAAGTTCTTTACACATACTGACTTATGAAGCAGTTAGTTACTATCCTTATCCCATTTTTACCAGTTTGAAACCAGTGGCACCGAAGGAACAAAGCAAACTCACCCAAGGTCACAGTGACAGCCAGTGGCAGACAGAATTTTAACTCACTAGTTGCTCCAGGATCTGTGCTCTTGACCTCGCCTATCTGTTGCCTCTTGTGGGGTAGGGAGCTTTGCATACATTATCTTATTTGATCCTAAGCACAAGTCTATTGCTATCCCAATTATACAAAGTTGGAAACTGAAGCTTTAAGGGGTAGTGCCTAAGTTCATAAAGGTAGTAGGCAGCACTGCCAGGATTCATATACAGCCCCATCTGATAGGCCATCATGTTAAGTATGTCTGATTTTAGAACTATCTCGAAGAGCCTACCACTGTCCTTAACAAAATTACACTCCTTACTAAATTTTTTTCATATTTTTCTAAAATATATTACTTTTTGTGATAACCAACAAGAAGACATGGTATATATAAGAATATACACAGGTTTTAAAATCAAATATCTCAGTTTAAATTATAGCTCTTTCTAAGTGCAAGACCTTGACCACATACTTTAATGTCAATAAACCCCATTCCCTACGGTTTTGAGAGAACTTAAACATAATGCATGAACACTATTCATGCTGAGTATCCAGTATTCAATGCAACATCAATTTCAATAAAATAAAAGTTATGAAAATAGTCTTTGGGAATCTTGCTTTGTCAGGTCTTTTCTGTGGAGTTTAGGACACATTACAAAAACTTTCTGAACTTTCATTACTTTATCTAAGGATAGCCACTTTTTTGTTTCATGGGGGTGATGTATGAAGTAATATAAAGCAGTTACTAGGTTTTATCCTGGTTTGAAAATATATTTATTAGTATTACCCAAAATTTTAAAAAAGAGAGAGAGAGATAGGTCTACAGGAGTGTAGCCCAGAGATAGAGGGGTTTCCAGGAACCCCAGTACCACAAAAAAAAAAAAAGAAAAGAAAAGAAAGAAAAAAGGAAACATCTGTAGACAACCTGCTCAGAGTGAGAGGGACCAGAGCCTGATGCACAGCAAGGCCAGTGCTGGGGACTCTGAGGCCAGGATAGGAAACTGCTGGGTGACTAGGCTGGCGCCGGGGCCAGAGAGGCTGGAATTGGAGCCTGCCGTGAGGCAAAGCCGGTGCTGGGGCCTTCGTCAGAGGCTGGGATCGGAGCCCACTGAGGGGTGAGGCCGATGCCAGGGCCAGTGAAGCCGGCAGTGGAGCCTTCCATGAGGCAAAGCCGGTGCTTGGACCTCCAAGGCCAGGATCAGAGCCTGTCGAGGGGTTAGGCCAGTGCTAGGGCTAGCCAGGCGGGGATCGGAGACTGTCATGAGGCAAGGCCAGTACTGGTGCCTCCAAGGCCGGGATCGGAGTCTGCCGAGGGGTGAGGCCAGGGCCGGGACCAGCGAAGCCTGGATTGGAGCCTGCCATGAGGCAAGGCCAGTGCAGGGGCCTCCGAGGCCAGGATTGGAGCCTTCAGAGGGGTGAGGCTGATGCAGGGGCCAGCGAGGCTGGGATCGGAGCCTGCCGTGAGACAAGGCCAGTGTTGGGGCATCTAAGGCCGGGATTGGAGCATGTCGAGGGGTTAGGCCGGTGCTGGGACCAGCAAGACCAGGATCAGAGCCTGCTGTGAGGCAAGGCTGGTTCTGGGGCCTCTGAGGCAGGGATCAGAGCCTGCTGAGGGGTGAGGCCTGTGTCAGGGCCAGCAAGGCTGGGATCAGGGCCTGCCGTAAGGCAAGGCCGGTACTGGAGCCAGCGAGGCTGGAATCAGAGTCTGCCGGGTGGCCCAGGTGGCGCCGGGTCCTTCAGGAGTGGGATCAGAACTTGCAATGCAGCATACACAGAGAAATATCACAGAAAAATAAAAAATCAGATGCTTTCCCTAATATGCAAAAACTAGGAAGAAATGGGTAATAGGAGGAGATCTAGTTGAAGAAAGGGCCCTATGGAGGAGCAATTAAGGTGACCAATCAGAGGGGATGAGATGGGGGAAGATAGAATCTCTTTAAAATGCACTATGTACATAAACAAATATATCAAAGTTAATCACCAAATCAAGCATGGGACCGAGGGAGGGGGAGGGAATGGGATGGGGATAGGATAAAGTCTATTGGATGATGTGTGCTTGTCTATCCTCACAAATCATGTATTCCATTGTGATGTCTGACTACAATGCACCAATAAAAATATAAATAAATAAATAAGTAAAATAAACCATTAGGGACATCTTGGATATTTCTAGATTGAGTCCATACAAATAAAGCTGTGATCAATAACCATGTGAGGTTTTTGTGTGGACATAAGTTCTCATTTCTCCTATATAAAGGCCCAGAGTGTAATTGCTGAAAGATATGTAAGTGCACATTCAGTTTTCAAAGGAACAGCCAAATCTATTTCCAAAATGACTATTTTGTTTTATATTCCCATTACGAATGTATGAGAAATCTAGTGTTTTCATGTCCTGTCCAGGATTTGGTATTGTCACCATTATTTATTTTAGCCATTCTAGTGGATGTTCAATGACTCGGTACACTCAGCGGTAGTGATCTTAAACATGTGTTCATGTGCTTATTTACCCCGCATATTTCCTCTTCACTTTTTCAATGACAAGGCTCATATGTCTTTTGCCCACTTTTCTTTTTTCTTAACTGATGAAAATTATAAATAAAAACCCAGCTTTGAGAATTCAAAAAAAAGGGGGGGGCATGGGAGTTTTAAGATAACCACTATTCAATCTTTTTTTTTTCTTTTTGTATTAGGGATTGAACCCAGGACATTCCACCTCTAAACTATACCACAAGGCCTATTTTTTATTCTTTATTTTGAAACAGGGTCTCACTTAGTTGCAGAGGGCCTCACTAAACAGCTGAACCTGTGAGCATCCTGTTTAAGCTTCCCAAGTACTGGGATTACAAGTGTGCACCACCATGCCTAGCTTATATTCACATCTTTCATATTTTATTTGGTACTTCCCAGCATCTATTTTTCTACCTGTTTCACATTAAAACTTCTCCCAATTTACCCAAGAATTGTGTATACTTACCTCCCTAAATCATATTCTAGTGCATAATCCAATGTATAAAAATCTCAAGAATGTTGAAAAAAATAATAAATCCAAATCCTGTTTATGAGAAGCTTCTTCTAAACCACCATAAATCATCCTTAGAGTTTCCTATCTTTTCTCATCTTAGACATCATGTTTCAGATAAGAACTTAGAAAAGATGGATATTTTCTTGGGGTGCTACTAAATAAGATATATTATAGAATGCTGTGAATTAGCATTTTTTATCTAAAGATATCATTAGCTTCTTCAAATTCTTTATTATCATGATAGAGTCTTTTTGAGACAAAGTCTCACTCTGTTTGCCTAGGCTGGGTTACATGATTCTCTTGGGCTAAAGTGATCCTCCTGCCTCAGCCTCAAGAGTAGCCAGAACTACATGCATGTGATTGCTACTTCTGACAAGAATGCATTACTTTTTAGAAGAATCTGACAAGTAATCTGATTAAGTATTAGCAGCTTGTCTCTAACCAATCACTCCTAGTCAGAAACACCCAAGGAGAAATGACCAAAATGTCCTTGCAAACATGCTTAATTGAACTAAGATATATACTGATGGAAAGTCCTTGTCTGGAAAAGTGCTTTTATCAGGGTACACTTGGACTTTCCCAATGGCTTAAGGTAAATAACATGGATTTATGGATGTACATGGAATGACCCAGTAGAAAATGTCTGTGTCAGCCATATAGTTATGTAAGCATAAATGAAGAGAGTTCATGACTGAAACTGTTACCGAATCCTGATGCCTGCCCCAATTTGCCAATCAAATAATTGAGATAAGCCTTTGGGAAGAAGAAAAAAAAGAAATTGATTGATTTGATAGCAAATCAGAAAAACCAGTAAACTTAAAAGTTTAAGAACAAGCCTTAGATTTTTCCCAAAGACAGGAAATCAAGTCTTTTTTAAGAGTTAGTTATTCAGGACCATGCTGGTGTCTTATCAGAAGGGACACGATTCATGTCTGAGTCTTCTTTGAATCAGTTCTAATTCAGAGCCACAGGCACCAGGTCATGCTGCTGCATTTATCAGAAGGACACAGCTCATGTCTAAGTCTTCCCTGAGTCAGCTCAGATCCATAGGTGTCAGGTCCTCTATGTCTGTAAATGGACCAAAACATGTCATTTGATAACAGAGGATGAAAGAAAGGGGGGAAGACAAAGGAGGAAAATGTCAGTTTCAAAACATACCATCTGTTAGCTGCCAGGATCAGAAGCAGGCCCCCTTTACAAAATAGCTCTGCTAAAAGATGGCTGGCATACTTACTCAGAAGCCTCACATGCTAAGTTGTAGCCAGAGTATGTTCTAAAGGAAAGAAAGGAAGATCGGGGAGATGGGTTGTCAGTTTTAGACACCTTCATTATATACTTGGACTGGGTAAAAGAGCTGATTCTTGTTGGTCTGATTAAAAGATCCAAGCTTGTGTTTTGTCAGTAAGATATATTAAATGTTAAAAAATAGCTTTTTATATACTTTAAAATATAAGCAATTGTTTTCTGCTGGCCTCAAGCACATTTGAGCCCCCAAAAGTTCCAAGTTGAGTAGTATATGCTGCTTTTACAATGTTGGTGACATTCTGTAACAAAAAAAATACAATAGAAACAAAGGTGAATCATCATAATAAACAATTTGAAAAAGCTGAAAAATATCATAGACACATGTTAGACAACTAACCAAGTCTAGAGAGGTTCACACATGATCCACCCAGTCCAAAGAAGAATCAGGGTGCAAAGGGGACGAGACATTCATTCCTTTATTTCAGCAGTGGCAGGCTGAACACAAGAAACTTCCATAAGAGATTTCCACATACTAGATAGTCTCAATCTGGTTTATATGTCAATCTGTCAATGCAGAATAAATGTGGCAGCTTGTCAGGGCACAAAGTTACATAAGACAATATGGTGTCTTCAAGGACATGCTTAGTTGTCTTTCACGCACCAGTGGCCTTTGCCTGAGTAGGCGAACAAAACACCATGTTTTGACTGTCCTCACACACCATAAAATCCCCCCTCAAGTAATTCTTTTATATATTTTAATATATTTAATATATACTTTTGTGACTGATATATCTCAATAATTTTTTTTTTCCTTTTTGGGCTCTATACTTTTAAATTCGATTTATAGGAGCCCATAGATTTGGATTGAATACTGCCCTGGGTCTAACAGACCAAACAAATACACAGTTTAACCACAGTAAATGAGCTTCCATTTGTTGCAGAAGGTTCTGTAGTCACGTAACTAATTAGGCTGCCAAAAAAATCTAGTAAAAGCTGCAACTAATTGGCTGATTTACAAGCTGCAGCTAAAGTTGTGCTATGCTTCACTTTTGTTTTTCTATAGATGCTGTCAGATCACATTGTTTATTGGAAACCTCAGAAATTGTTCTCATTCTGGAGGCTGCCCAATTCGTGATTCTGTTCTGTTTTTCTCAAATAAACTCTACTAAATTTAATTGACCTAAGAAATTTCTCTCTTAATAATACTCTGATTTTTCATGTGAAAATGATTTTGTAAGTATTCCACAGGGAGAATAAAGGGATACAATTCATCTCTGGTTTATCAAGATTAGTTTTTTATGTAATTTAGGAAAACTATACTTCAATTTCCTAATTTAACACTGATAATGTAGTAATGTTTACAGTTGCCATCAATTTTGGAATAACCAGTAGTATGTTTTGACCAGCATTTGATGAGCAAACAAAATCCTTTGCTTATTTTTCTAAGCCTGATGACTGGAGTAATTTCTCATGTATATTTTTCTGGCACCATATTTCAAACCTGTTTCTTTCTCTATCCATATATACCCAGTTCTTGGCAGTGTGTAGGTTGAACATCCCTAACCTGGAAATCTGAAATGCTCCAAAATTAGAAACTTTCTGAGTGCCATGATACTACAAGTGCAAAATTCTTCACCAACATCATGTGATAGGTCTCAGCCATAAAACAGATGCACTAAATATGCATAAAATTGCCTTCAGGATATGTGGATATGGTATATCTAAAATATAAATAAATTTTGTGTTTAGATGTGGGTACCATTCCCAGGGCATACACACACAAATATTCCAAAATGTGAAAATATATGAAATCTGAAATACTTCTTGTTTCAAGAATTTAGGGTAAGGGATACTTAACCTGTATGATATAAGAAAAAATCAGTATGAGCCAGGTATGAAGGTGCAAGCCTATAATTCTAGTATTGAGAGTCTGAGATAGGAGGACTGCAGGTTTGAGGACAACCTCAGCAATGAAGCAAGACACTCAGCAACCTAGTGGGACCCTGTTTTCAATAAATATTAAGCTGGGTGTGGGACGCATGCTTGTAACCCCAGGACTTTGGAGGCTGAGATAGAAGGACCCTGGGTTTGCAGCCAACCTCAGCTACTTAGTGAGGCCCTATACAACTCAGTGAGATTCTATTTCAAAATAAAGAATATGAAATAGGGCTGGGGGTGTAATTCAGAGACAGAATGCCCCTGGGTTCAATCCCTACTACCACCACTAAATATAAAAATATACATAAATATATATATAATTTTAAATATAATTGTAATGTTTTTCAGGGCCACCAAACTCATCAAGTTATACAGGATAGAACCCATTCCACAGATAGAACTTTTAATGTGATTTTACATTTGCTGTGCATTGTTTAAGTAATTAAAAGCTAGTTTACGCCAGGCATGGTGGCCGTGTGCTTGTATTACCAGAGCTTGGGAGGCTGAGACAGGAGGATCATGCAAGTTTGAAGCCAGGCCTCAGCTACTTAATGAGGGTCTCAGCAACTTAGTGAGACCCTGTTTCCAAATAAAATATAAAATAGGTCTGGGAGTGTAGCCTGGAAGGTAGCCCCTGGGTTTCAACCCCAGTACCACCAAAAAAAAGCTAGTTTACTGAAGTTTTCACTTCTGGCTTAACAGATTAAGGAGCTTGGTAGACCATTTCCCAGATAAAATACTATTATTTTTTAAAAAGTAAAAAATAATGCTGGGCGTGGTGGTGCACACTTGTAATCCCCGGGCTTGGGAGGCAGAGACATGAGGATCGCACAGGTTCGAAGCCAGCCGCGATGGCTTAAGAGACCCTGTTTCCAAATAAAAATATAAAAAGTAGGTCTGGGAGTGTAGCCTGGAGGTAGAAGGGCTTCCAGGAACCCCAGTACCACCAATAATAATAATAATAATAATAATAATAATTAATTAAGGTCTTTGAAAATGGTACTAAAGGCACACAGCAAATGAAGAAATATTCATTTTATTTTATTGGTGCACTATAGTCTTACATAATAATGTAGATCACGTTGACAATGGCATGTATTTACACAGTACCTAGTGCCTCCCCACCCCCCGCTTCCCCCTTTTCCCTCCCTTCCAATACTGAGTGTCCAGGTTAGCTATATTATATTCACATGTATACACATATTCGAATGTAGCTTTTCTATTAATTAACCTAATTAACCTCAGCCTTATTCTTCCCCTACCCCTCCTTTCTGGCTTTGCTGAGGTTATTTTTTAGAAATCTAAGCTGGGTAAGGTGGTGCATGCCTGTAATCCCAGTACTTAGAAGGGTGAGACAGGAGGATCTCAGGTTTGAAGACAAATAGTAAGGCTCTCGTCAACCTAGTGAGACCCTCTTTCAAAATAAAAATAAAATAGGGTTGGGGCTGTAACTCAAAATGCCCCTGGATTCAATCCCTAGTACCCTATACATACACCCCCCCAAAAAAAATCTAAAATTCCATAAGAGCAGCAAGAATCTGTGGTATTTAAATTAAAGCCTGCTCCCTCTCTCTGCTCTCCCAGCTCTGAGAGGCAGAATGTCCATTCCAGACTGGCACAGCCACAAACATGGGGCTCCCTCTCCCAGGCTCGCAGTTGGGAGATCGGTCTTCCAGGATGGGCAGGGAGGGCGCCAGAATTTCTCCTCCTCTGCTACTTGTTGCTGAAGCTAAATTCTGTGCAAGTGTGGCAGAAAGCTGGGGCTCCCTCCTGCCCAGAAACTGCCCATGGGAAAGAGGCACCACTTTGAATCTGGCACCACTGAGAATACTGTATATTGTATTTGATTTTTGCAAAGATTTTGTAAAAATCTTTTCTGTGTGCTTTACAGGAATTGAGGATGTAAATAACTATAATTGTTTGCTACCCAGTATTTTGCACTCCGTTTATTTCCATTTATGACTTAAAGAAATAGAAGAAGCATGTACTGGATTTTAAAAAAACAACAATTTGGATGATATGTCATGAAGTAATTTTGGACATATGATTTGAAAGTAGTTCAAATAATTGAGTTACAATGTTATTATAAAATCCTGTCTACTCCATTTCATTTTATTTATAAGAACAGTTTCTCAGCCTTCATAATATTAAATATTAAAATAAGAATAGAATGTATGAATAAATTCATAAATATTAAAATAAGAATAGAATTTATGATGAATCCTGTCCTCTTCTAGAAACAAAGGATAGTCATCCACAAGTACGTGAACTGAAAATGAAATCCCTGTTGCTTCATCAAGATATATTTTCAGTAAATAGGTACTCACTCAAAAAATATTTATCCAAACTTAAAATACATGTAATACAAATAATTACAATAATCTCTCAATCCATTTAAAGTGCTCAATCATTTAAACTGATTTAGATATAATTCTCATACTATAAATTTTACTCATTTTAAATGTTCCACTTAATAAATTTTGGTATATTTACAGAGACAGACATCCGTCACTACAATCTAATTTTAGGACATTTCCATCCTAAAAAACCTCTTGCTCACTTACAGTCACTTGCTGTTACCAACCCTAGCCCTGGGAAACCTCTAATCTACTTTCTATCCCTATAAAAATCACTTTAAGAAATGTATAAGAAAAGATTCATGTCTGTTCTTTCATATATATCCATATGTAAGATTCATATATATTCATATATGTTCTTTCATATCTGGTTTCTTTCACTGACCATAATAATTTTATTTTTTTTTGCATTGGTTGGATATGTTATTTTTACACTTATTTTTTTATTTTTTTAACAAATTTTTTATTGAACATAAATGGTATACATTGACCATAATTATTTTAAAGGGTCGTCTTTGTTGTAGCATATGATAATACTTTATTCATTTTTCTAAGAGCAATATTCCATAAAATGGGTATACTGCACTTGTTTTTTTTTTTTTTTTTGGTGATACTTTGGGAACAGGGTCTCTTAAGCCAGCGCGGCTGACTTCGAACCTGTGCGATCATCCTGTCTCCGCCTCCCAAGTGCAGGGATTACAAGCGTGTGCCACCATGCCCAGCTACACTGCACTTTTAAAAATCTGTTCATCAGATTTTTATTTCATCTGTCCATGAATATTGGGTTGTTTTTACTTCTTGGCTATTTCAAATAAGGATGCATGAACATCTTTGTACAAGTATATACTTTATACTGTGCACAAGTATTTATATTGTGGTTTGTATTATATACATTCTACTTCTAGAATGGTCAACATTAATTCTATTCAAATTCTAACTTATAAAAATGTAAAAGCTAAAAAATTCCATCCACCTAAATAAAAGGTAATGGGATGAGTTTTATAATAGCAACATCACTTGATTCTTTGAATCAAGAGAAATAAAAATTTGCCTTGCTTGTACTTAAAAATGGAATTGCTGGATCATATGATAATCCATGCACAACTTTATTTTTTTTCTTAAAAGGAAAGAGACCAGGAGACTAGTAGAAGGAAATCAGGGGACAAACGTAAAGAGGGGAAAAAAGGAGGATTGAGGTAAGAAACAACTCAAACAAAATATGAAGGTATTGCTACCAATCTCACTAATATGTATGGGAAGGGAAGATGGAAGAGTGGGGTGAGATGCAGAGAAACATGCCTAGTGATATATGTATGCATGTATGTATGTTTGCATCACTTTGAATCTCACTGTTGTGCATAATTACAACATACTAAAGTATAAAAAAGAAAAAGCCAAATTATTTTCCAAAAACTGCATCATTTTACATTTCTCCTGGCAATGTATGAGCGTTTCAATTTCATCATATTCCTGCCAAACCTGTCACCATCTTTTTTAATACAATCATTCTAATGGGTGAGAAATCACATCTCACAGTGGTTCTGATTTGTATTTCCCTAAGAACTAATGACATTGGCCATTATCAGCTTTTTCGTTGCTGTGAAGAAACTACCTAATGAGAAAACATTTATTTTGGCTTATTGTTTAAGAGGTTCAGTCAGTCCACAGTCTGCTGACTTGAAGGCAGCAACATTGTTGTGTTCATGGCAGGGAAAAAGCTGTTCAACTCCAGGCAGCTAGCAGAGAAAGAGGAGGGAGGGAGGGAGAGAGAGAGAGAGAGAGAGAGAGAGAGAGAGAGAGAGGGAGGGAGGGAGGGAGGGAGGGAGGGAGGGAGGGAGGGAGGGAGGGGGAGGGGAGGGGAGGGGAGGGGAGGGAGGGAGGGAGGGAGGGAGGGAGGGAGAGAGAGAGAAAGAGAGAGAGATAGAGAGACAGGCACATGCTAGCATGCTAGCCAGGGACAGCTGTGTTCTCAAGGCCACACATCCAGTGATCTCCCTCCTCCAGCCATTCTCCACATCTGAACCTTCCCACACTGGGGACTCTGGTTTCAGTGCATGAGCTCTTGGGGGAACATTACAAATTGAACCCACACCAATCATCTTGTAATTTGTATATTTTCTTTAGAGAAATATCTACTCAAATATTTTCCTCATTTTTTCTTTCTTCCTTTTTTTTCCCCCCTTGCAATACCAGGGATTGAACCTAGGGGCATTCTATTCTACCTCCAAGTGTAGACCAGCTCAGTTCAATCATTTTTAAAAAGTAACACAATTAGAAATGAGGAAAAGCCAGGTGCGGTGCGGTGGTGCACGCTTGTAATCCTAGTGCTTGGGAGGCTGAGACAGGAGGATCACACAAGTTTGAAGCCAGCCTCATGTCGCCGACTAGCTACTGAGTGAGGCTCTCGGCTCTCCGCAATTATAAAAATAGGTCTGGGAGTATAGCCCAGTGGTAGAAAAGCCCTGGGTTCCACCTCCAGTAACACACACACACACACACACACACACACACACACACACACACACACAGATTGAACTATTAGTGTTCTTTATATATTCTACATACAAGTCAAAAATAGTGATTGACAAGTATTTTCTCATTAATTTTCTGCTGGTATCTTTTGAAGAGAAAAAGTAAAATTTGATAAAGTTCAATTTACCAGTTTTTGCCAGGCCTGGTGGCACACACTTGTAATCCCCGGGCTTGGGAGGCAGAGACAGGAGGATCGCGCAGGTTCAAAGCCAGCTGTGCTGGCTTAAGACACCCTGTTTCCAAATAAAAAATATATTAAAAAAAATGGGTCTGGGGAGCCAGGCTTGGTGGCGCACACTTGTAATCCCAGCGTTCGGAGAGGCTGAGACCGGAGGATCGTGGTTTGCGGACAGCCTCAGCTACTTAGTGAGGCCCTCTGCAACTCAGTGAGACCCGGTTTCAAAATAAAAGAATAATAAAAATAAAAAAAACAGGGCAGAGGGTGTAGCTCGGAGGTTGAATGCCCCTGGGTTCCATCCCCAGACCCGCCAAAAAAAAAAAAAAAAAAAAAAGGGTCTGGGAGTTTATCCTGGAGGTAGAAGGGTTTCCAGGAACCCCAGTACCACCAATTTACCAGTTTTTTTTTTTTAATTGATTATGCTTTGGAGGTTATATCTTATAAATCATTGCCTAGGGCCTGGCTTGGTGGCACACACTTGTAAACCCTCCACTTGGGAGGCGGAGACAAGAGGATCATGCAGGTTCGAAGCCAACCTCGCTGGCTTAAGAGACCCTATTTCTAAATAAAAATATAAAATAGGTCTAGGAGTGTAGCTCGGAGGTAGAAGAGCTTCCAAGAACCCCAGTACCACCAAAAATAAATAAATAAATAAATAAATAAATAAATAAATAAATCATTGCCTAATTTATGTTCATGAAGTTAAAAACATTATGTTCCTAAACTTAACGATACAAGCTTAGAAACTGTTTTCTTATAAGAGTTTTATAGTTTTAATTCTTACACTTAAGTCTGCGATTTATTTTTCTGTATGGCACGAGGTGGGTGTCCAAATTCACCTGCTTGCATGGATGGATATCTGATTATTCCATTTGTTTAAAAAGGTTTTCCCCTTGAATTTTCTTAGCATTTTTGTTAAAACCTAGTTGGCTATAAATGCAAGAACATATTTGTGGGCTATTGATCAGTGGTATTCTATATGTGTCTTCCTTTTATCAGTACTACATGATGTGATTACTGTAGCTGTGTAGTGAGTTTTGAAAATGGGAAGTGTAAAGTTCTCTGATTTTGTTTTAGCTATTTGGGGGTCACTTGTATTCCCATAAATTTTATGAATTTTAGGATGAGCTTACCAATTTCTGCAAGTCATCTGTAATTTTGACAGGGATTTTGTTGACTCTGTAGATCCACTTGAGGAATGATATCTTAATAGCATTAAATTTTCAATCCATTAATATGGAATATATTTCCACTTAAATTATTTCAGCAATGTTCAGAAAGTGTTCAGAGCATAGACTGCACTTATTTTGTTAAAGTTATTCCCATGTATGTTACTCTTCTTGAAAGTGTTGTTAATGAATTCTTAATTTCATTTTCAAAGTGTTCATTGCTAGTGTATATTAATATAATTATTGATTTATGTATGTTTATCTTTTATCTTGCAACCTTGATGAACTCATATATTCGTTCTAAAGCATTATTGCAGTATATTCAGGTTTTCGTTTCCTTTTTTTTTTTTTTTTGCGGGTCTGGAGATGGAACCCAGGGGCATTTGACCTCCGAGCTACACCCCCTGCCCTATTTTTTATTCTTTATTTTGAAACCGGGTCTCACTGAGTTGCGGAGGGCCTCACTAAGTAGCTGAGGCTGTCCACGAACCACGATCCTCCGGTCTCAGCCTCCCGAATGCTGGGATTACAAGCGTGCGCCACCACGCCCAGCTCCAGGTTTTCTATACATAATAATCTTGTGTATAGAAATTTTATATTTTAAATGCCTTAATACTTATGGCTAAGAAATTTAAAAATTATATTTAGGCTTATGTACTTATTTTTATGCAGAGAAGCACAGGTGATTTATAAAATATTTTCAAGAATAAAGAAATATTACATTGATATAAAAATTCACAATGTGGAATGAAAGGATAAGTTCTAGAAAAAGAATAATATAAAATTTCCTATTGAAAATTTTGTTCATGCCGTCTTAAAAATGGATAATGGAAAAAAATGGATGATGGTAGCTTTCAGGTTGTCTCATATTTAAATTCCATTGTCTGATATTTAAATTCCATTGGCCACATTGAAAAGCTACGTAACTCTTATTTAATTAATTTATTTTGGTGGTACTGGGGGTGGAACCCAGGGGCTTTTCTACCTCCAGGCTATCCTCCCAGACCTATTTTATACTTTATTTGGAAACAGGGTCTCACTAAGTTGCTGAGAGCCTCACTAAGTAGCTGAGCCTGGCTTCAAACCTGTGCGATCCTCCTGTCTCAGCATCCCAAACTCTGGGATTACAAGCATGTGTCACCACACCTGGGTAACTTTTATTTTAAAATGTCCTCCTTTGCAACCACCTAAGTCAGGTGAAAAATTCTGATGGCCAATCTAAAAATGTGGAAAAGGTACACTGCTGCAGTTTTTTGGAGTTCTAAGAACAAAATAATTTAAAAATCACTGCATTCATCTCTTTAAGAGATTTTTCTCTTTAAGATGACTGCGATCTAAGATTCGAGGAAACTATCAAATTGTCACCAATTTTAACTTAACCACCCCTCTCCAGTGTAGTCATTCAATAGTCCCTATTAATTAATTTTGATTGAGGAGAACAACGATTCATCTGGAACAAATCACTGCCATCCTCAGTCAAGTCACTTAACTGGACTTAAACGTAACTGGACTACAAATACATTTTTATTTTAGAGGCAAGCGTATTTAAGCGTATAAATCTGTGATCTTAGCATCCTACCAAATTTAAAGAAATTCAAGTATGTTTGCTTTGATTTTTCCCTTTTAGCATTCCACAATCCTAAATGGCATTAGTATAGTGGCTTATCCTTGCAAGTCAGAGATTTAACATTTTCTATGATCTTTGAGCAGATTTTACACACACAAACTCTAAAGAGACTTATAGGCGGGTGAACTCTGGATAAGGTAGAGGCAAAGGTTGGGTTGCAATAGGAGTAAAAAGTTGCTGACCAGCCTTTGCGCTCCCGGGTTCACAGTGCCCAGCGCTCCCTCTAGCGGCCGCAGGCTCTCACTGCCCACGGCTCTCCGCCAGCCTCTCCCGAGGCCTCCATTCGCCCGGGTCAGAGTGCGCAGGCGCGGGGCGGGGGCCGTGGCCACGGGAGACCCTGGTTGGGAGCCAGGGTCGAGTCGAGGTTCTGTGGAGCTTCCCGCGGTCGCTCCTTTCTTTCCCCCAAAGCGTCACGGCGGCTCCCGGGCTCGCGGCCAGCTGAAGGTCAGGGGGAGCAGCACGTAGCCCGGGCGCGCTGCCGGGCGCGGAGCCCGCGGGGAAGATGCCCGCGTGGGCGTCACGTGGGGCGGGGGCGCGGCGCGGGCTCGTGACGTGGCGCGCGCGGCCCGGCGCTTTGTGAGCGCGCGCGGGGCGCGGGGCAGCTCGGGCCTGCGAGCGCGGAGCGGGCGGCGGCGCCGGCGCGGGCTGGAGGCACAGGTGGGCGGCGGGGCGGCCTGGCCGGGGCCTCGGCCTGGCCGCGCGACCCGGGCGGGCGGGCGGGCGGGCGGGGAGGGCCGGCCCGCACCCAGGTCTCCTGGACCAACTTTCCTGGGCGCGGGCCAGGGCGAACGAGCGAGGGTAGTCGGAGCGGCGGCGCGTAGCCAGCCCCATCTCGGGTGGAAGGCGCTTCGCCCGCCGCCTGCCCCGATCGCGGTCCTCCCGGAGCATCTCCTGGACCACCCCGCGGAGCATCTCCTGGACCACCCCGCGGAGCATCTCCTGGACCACCCCGGGGCCCCACCCGCCGCGCACCGGCCCGCTCGACACGCCGGTCCGGGGCCTGCCCTCCGCAGCCTTTCTTGGGGGTGGGCAGTCTTTCTTCTGCCAGCTCCACCACCAGCAGCAGCTCTTTAGGAATTTTGCTCTTTTTGCAGACGTTAATGTTTACCAGGGATTGAGCACAGCGGAGGGCCTCTTTCACCTAATTCTTGTTAAGGAAAAAGTTTCTCTTGGAATGCGCACGGTAATGACAGGGCATTATTGCGTTATGGTAGGGCTGGCTCAGCTTCACTCTGATTGGGATGGGTTGCTCTAGGCTTCGCTGAGGATCCTGCAGGCTTGCTCTGTTTCTGGTATTATAACTCCATGATTTTACATTTCGGATTGTTACTGCCTTGAAATAATGGCGTCCGATATTTAAGAATTTAACAGAATTTTCTTTGAGGTCTAAAAAAGGAAAATAATAAGGCAACATAAGAACGTCCACAATTAAAAGTGGAGCGATTTTCAGATTCGCTCCCATTTATAATTGACTTAATTTGTGGCTTTTTTACTTGTTTGAAACAAGAAACCTTTTTGTGATGTGGTATGTGGTTTGCTTTTCACCTGTGACACTTTCTGAAAAATTTCCTAGCAAGCCAGACTGAAGTAGGATGCAAAAAGAGTGGCATACAAATATTAGAAAAGGCCATTCTGATCATCATCTTCCTTTCTCTACCTCAATAGGAGTAAAAAGTTTTTATATCTGTTGCACAGCATGGTGAATATAGCTAAAATTGAATATTGTACATTTCAGTATCAGTAAGAGATAGCATACATCAGATATTTAAGGTAATGGATAGGTTAACTAGCTTGATTT
Source organism: Muscardinus avellanarius (assembly GCF_963383645.1). Classification (NCBI taxonomy): domain Eukaryota; kingdom Metazoa; phylum Chordata; class Mammalia; order Rodentia; family Gliridae; genus Muscardinus; species Muscardinus avellanarius. The sequence goes on along the minus strand of NC_137787.1, from coordinate 134,177,365 downwards.
AATCATCCACGATGTATTGAAGAATCAGAATATAGCAACACTTGGTACCCCATAATATGTACAACTGTAATTTGTCTATATAATTTAAATAATAAGTAAATTTTTTCCAGTACTGGAAATTGAACCCAAGGGCATCTACTTCTGAACTACACTCCAAGCTCTATTTTATGTTTTTATTATTATTAACTTTTTTGTGGTACTAGGGGTGGAACACAGAGGCTTTCTACCTCTGGGCTATACTTCCAGACCTATTTTCTATTTTATTTAGAAACAGGGTCTCATTGAGTTGCTGAAAGCCTCACTAAGTAGCTGAGCCTGGCTTCAAACTTGTGCGATCCTTCTGTCTCAGCCTCCCAAGCTCTGGGATTTCAAGCATGGACCACCACACCTGGCTGTTTTTATTATTTTGACACAGGATCTCATAAGTTGATGAAAACCTTCCAAAGGTTGCTGAGGCTGTCTTCAAGCCTGCGATCCTCCTGTCTCAGCCTCCCAAGTACTGGGGTTATAGTGTATGCCATCATACCTGCCTTTAAAAAGTCAATTTTTGAAAAAGCCTTTTATTTTCTATGAGGAAACTGGCAAGTAGACATTAGAGTAACTTCTAGTTCTAGGTAAATAAAGTATGCATTATTAAAGACTACTTGTGTTGTTGGCTACTAAGCTGTTTACAATTTTCACTGTCTATGGGATTATACTAAGTTGTCAAGTATTTTAGAATTTTACCTGTCAGTGAATATTTTTAAAGCATGTACACATACATATAGCATGTACACATACATACATATTGTTTGAATTAAATCCCTGTTACTTTTAATAGAATAATAGAACTTAAGTAGTATACTTAAGTATCTGGAATATTATACTGGTGTAGGTACCATTTAATAATTTAGATTGGCATTTTAAAGGTGTTTTCGGTTTCCAACTTTGAAAATTAATGTCTGGAAAATCACCTAGTAATGGTTTTTAATCAATCTCTCTCTCTCTCTCTCTCTCTGTGTGTGTGTGTGTGTGTGTGTGTGTGTGTGTGTTAACTGGGGATTGAACCCCAGGGACATTCTACCTCCATCCTATACCCCCAACCCTAATTTTTATTATTATTTTATTTATTTTTTAAAATTTTTATTGGTGCATTATATTCATACATCATATTGGGGTAAAAAACTTGTGTGTACATACATGTAGCATCACCGATTTAACCCCTACCCAGTTCCCACCCCATTCCCTCCCATCCCTCCTTCCCTTGCCTGGCTTAGTGGTTGACTTCCATATGTTTAAATACATTTCGTGTTTTAGAGAATTTCCTTCTTCCTCCTTCTCATTCCCTCATTTAGGTTGTCTTGTTTGCTCCTCTATAGGATTTCCTTTTTCATTTAGAGGTCCTCCTATGACCCATTTCTCAGCTTTCACATATTAGGGAAAGCATCTGATTTCTTATTTTTTGTGACTGACTAATCTCACTTAGCATAATGTCCTCCAGTTCTAACCACTTTTATTTTTTATTAAAGCAGGGTCTCAGCTGGGTGTGGTGGTGCACACTTGTAATCCCAACATTCAGAGGCTGAGACAGGAGGATCACAGGTTCAAGGCCAGCATCAGCTACTTAGTGAGGCCCTCCACAACTTAATAAGACCCTGTTTCAAAATAAAGAATAAAAAATAGGGCAGGGGGTGTAGCTTGGTGGTTGAATGCCCTTGGGTTCCATCCCCAGACCCGCAAATAAGTTAAATAAATAAATAAATAAATAAATATCCATTTATAAAAAAATAAAACAGGGTCTCGCTAGGTAGATGAGAGTCTCACTACTCGCTGAGGCTGTCCTGGAACCTGCTATCCTCCTGTCTTAGCCTCCAAAGTACTGGGATTACAGGCATGAATCACCATACCTGACAAGGTTTTTATCTTTAAAAGACACTCAATAATCACCTAATTGTGTCTAGGAAAATGACAGACCTCTGTCTTTTTGCTCCTGTTCTTACTCTTAATCTAATCTGGGCACAGCACACATTGAGAACTCCATCATCAGCCTTGGGATTCCTTTCACCAAACGTGCAATTTAGGAAATAGATTGGAAGGCCTGAGTAGTGATTTGGTTGGGTTTGGAATTTTGCCATTTTTTCTCTACTAAATTCTACAGTTCTACTTGTTGCCTTTTAAGAAGTTCCTTAACACTCTTTTTTTTTTCTGTTTAGTTTTTTAAAATTTCATGGTATCTTCCTTGATGTCTTTTTTCATCCTTTGTCTTGTGGCCTTTTTAAATCTGGAACTTTATGTTTTCCATTTCTGAGACATCATGTGAATTATTTCCTCTACTTTTCATTCTTTTTTTTTTCTGTTCTGCATTTCTAGAACTTCTTATTCTCATATTGAACCTTCTAGGCTCTCTTTTATTTTAACTTTTGTCTTTCTCTTCATCTTTTTATTCTGCTTTCTGGGCATTTTCCATGATTTTATTACTTTATCCTTCTACCAAGTTTTTCTTTCCAGCTATTTTATATTTAATATCTGAAAGTTCCATTTGTTCTGTTTTTGTGGTACTGGAGTTTGAAACCAGGGGCATTCTACCTTTAAGTTAAACCCTCACCCTGTTTTATTTTTTGTTTAGAAACAAGATCTCATTAGCTTGCTGAGGGTTGTCCTTGAGCCTACAATCTTCTTGTCTTAGCCTCATGCATCACTACACCTGGTATCTATTTGTCACTGTGTGTGTGTGTGTGTGTGTGTGTGTGTGTGTGTGTGTGTGTCATGCGCACACACACACACATCATATCCAGAGGAAATATGTTCTAAAACCCTAGGTGAAGCTGAGTGTGGTGGTGCATGCTTGTAATCCCCACACTAGGGAGGTGGAGACAGGAGGATTGCACAGGTTTGAAGCCAGTCTCACTGGCTTAAGAGACCCTGTTTCCAAACAAAAAATATAAAAGTAGGTCTGGGAGTGTAGCCTGGAGGTAGAAGGGTTTCCAGGAACCCCAGAACCACCATAAATAAATAAATAAATAAATAAATAAATAAATAAATAAATAAATAATAAAACCCTAGGTGAAGCCAGGTGTGGTGGTGCACACTTGTAATCCCAGCATTTGGGAGGCTGAAACCTGAGGATCATGGTTCACATACAGTCTTAGCTACTTAGTGAGGCCCTTTGCAACTCAGTGAGACCCTGTTTCAAAATAAAGAATAAAAAATAGGGCTAGGGGTGTAGCTCAAAGGTAGAATGCCCCTGGATTACACCCCCAGACCCATAAAATAAAATAAAACCCTAAGTGGACAATTCAAGCCATGGAGTATAATTATATAGTTAAATATATATAGTTTTTTTCTATACATCTATGCCTGTGATAAAATTTAACATAAATTAGGCACAATAGGAAATTAACAACAGTAATAAAATAGTAACAATTGTAATATACTGTAATAAAAGTTATGTGAAAATCCTCTATTTAAATGTCTCATTGTACCATACTCACCTTCCTTGTGATAATGTGAGATGATACAAGCCTGTGTGATGCGATGAAGTGACACAAGTGTTAGGCGCTGTGACTTTAGGCTACTGTTGGACTTCTGGTGTATTGTTAGATTTTATTTATTATTATTATTATTATTATTATTATTATTATTATTATTATTATTTTGGTGGTACTGAGGATGGAACTCTTCTACCTCCGGGCTACATTTCCAGACCTATTTTATATTTTATTTGGAAACAGGGTCTCTTAAACCAGCAAGGCTGGCTTCGAACCTGCGCAATCCTCCTGTCTCTACCTCCCAAGCATGGGGATTACAAACGTGCCACCATGCCCAGCTGTATTGTTAGATTTTAAATGAACCCTCTGCTTTATGTGATTCTGGGTCATTAAGCTGTGATGATATCGATTGTTGAATCTCAGGAACAGATGATATTCATGTTTGGGTATCTTTGATGGTTTAGGTTTTTGTGTTTGTTTTCTGAAACCTTTTGGAAGAATGTTGTAATCAAAATGGTCTGTGCTTTCATGTTTAATGCACCAGCACCTCTCTTGCACTTGGGTGAATATAGTTCTGTAGGGCATCTTCTAAAAGAGTCTGGTTTCATTGCAGTTGAAGACCTGTATTGGTTGGTGCCCTTTTTTATTCAACTCTTTGTTAGAAGTTAGAAACGTGACAGTAACTTCTCATGGCAGTTATATCTTCTCCAACAAGTTTTATATTTTCCTGCCTAAATCTATTTCAGAATCTTTGGGATCGCCCATTTGTATTAAGTGGCCTGGTGATGTGCATTTTGGGGACTCCCTTGCTGAAGTCTTCATATAGACCTGCCGCTTTTTGGCACAACAAACTGCCATTAGTCAGAACACATTTTCAATGTCTTCCACTCATAACTTTAATAATTTTTCTCAACTCTGTACTTATCAGAGTTGTAGCAGCAAAACTAGCATGAATTTCTTTTTCCTTCTCTACAATTGCATGAATAAAGATTTAGTCTTCTCAGAGAACTGAGCAACTTTAGTGTTTGATAGTTTTCCCCTTTCTCTGTGTTGAGAATTTTCACTTTTACTTTTCACTTGTAGCACTTTACAACTTCTTTTTGTCTCAGCCAAATTGCCAGTATCGCTGCTCTTGTGCTTTGGGGCTATTTTAAAGGAAAATAAGGGTTATTTGAACACAAGCAGTGCAGTACTGAGACAGTTGATCTGATAACCAAGATAGCTACTAACTGACCAGTAGGTGACTAGCACAGATATTCTAGCCAAAGGGATTATTCACATTCTAAGTGGGATGAAGTGACATTTCATCACACTACTCAGAACAGTGCACAGTTTAAAACTTATGAATTATTTCTGGAATTTCCCATGCAGTATTTTCACACTGTGGTTAAGTATAACTGAAACTATGAAAAGTGAAACTGAAACTGAAACTATGGAAAGTGAAACTGCAGATGGGGAGGACTACTGCACATGTTTTGGTGTGCATATGTCCATTTTTCTTGGTTATAGACACCCAAGTAGAAGTGCAGATTGTAGAGTGAGCAGATATTCAGCTTTAGTCAAAATTGCCAGTTTTCCAAGGTGGCTGTTCTGTTTTTCAGCTTCCACCAACAAAGTATATGAGAGTTCCAGTTGTATTTTTTTTTAACATATTTGTCACTTTAAAGTTTAGCCATCTGATAAATATACAGTTTGAATGACTATGGATTTTGCTTTCAGTTTTCTATGAGAACTATATATTGAACACCTTTCATATGGCACTTAAGTATTTTTTTTTTGTAAAGTGTATGTTGATTTCATTTTCTTATTTCAAAAAACAGCTATTCATTTAAGCAATCTTTTAAAAGTCACTTTAGTAGGATTTAGGGAAAGAACACTGCTAACTGCATGTGAATAACCTACTACCTTTGAAGTCAGGTAATGTTAAAGTTCCCTCCAGGTTGTTTTTCACTTCCCCAAAGTGTGATTCAACTCATTTTTATTAGCTAGATATAATCTGGATTTATAGTATAATAAATTTTATTTTATTTTATTTTATTTTATTTTATTTTATTTTATTTTATTGTGGTATCAGGGATTGAACCCAGGGGCATTCTATCTCCGAACTACATCCCCAGCCCTATTTTTTTTTATATTTTATTTTATTTTTTATTGGTGCAATGTATTCATACATCATAATGGTATAAAGAAAATACTTTTGTAGACATACATGCACACATCGCCCAGTTAGTCCCACCCAATCCCCACCCCATTCCCTCCCCATCCTTCCTTCCCATGCTTGGCTTAGTGGTTGACATCTAGTTTTATAGCAATTTATCCAATATTAACGATGATAATCTCACAAAATAGTTTCATTTGTCTGATACCAAGCTTTTGATGATTAAAAGATAACAGTTCAATATTTCTTTTTGCTTTCTTTCTTACCAGAGAATATTTTTTTCTTTTCTTTTTTTTTTAGGTGAAGCTATCATACATTTATTTATTTATTTTTCAGAAAAAATTTATCCTGGTATGGAATATGGACTCTAGATACCCAAAACAATCTCGAAGAAGTACAAAGCTAGAAGATGTATATTTTCTGATTTCAAGCCATATAAAGCTACAATAATTGAAACAGTGTAGTACTGTTCTAGAGGCAGATATATAAACCATTGGAGTTAAATAAAAGCCTAGAGATAAATTCTTCCATATATTGTCAAGTTATTTTTGACAAGGTTTCCACGAACATTTGGTGAAGGAAGTACTAATCTTTTAACTAAATATTGTTGAAAAATAATAATTACATGAAAAAGAATAAAATTGGACCCTTACCTAACACATATACAAATATTAACTAAAAATAGATAAAAGACCTAAGTATAAATCTTAATACTATAAACTTTTAGAAGAAAATCTGGGTCATAAAACCTCACAACATTGAAATTGGCAGTGATTTCTTGGATATGATTTCAATGGCACAGGCAAAAAAAGCGTAAACAAACTCCCTAAAAAATAAAAAAAATATTGTATATCCAAAGACAATGTAAACAGAGTTAAAAGTTACTAATAGAATTGGATAAAATATTTCCAAATGCTATATCTGAAGGTATGTTAATATTCCAACTAGAAATCCTAAAAATTAACAACAATAAAGGCAAACAATACAATTTAGAGATAGGTAAAAGACTAACATAAATAATGAATCTCCACAGATAACCAATCTTAGTTGTTTGTCGGATGGAAAATCTTGTTTCTCTGGTTCTGGTGTGTGTTACCTATTTCTTCTTTGTAGTTAATCTCTTTGAGTATTTTCTCTAGTGCTGGTTTTGAAGACATAAATTCCTTCAGTTTCTGTTTGTCATGGAAGCTTCTTATTTCCCCATCTAATTTGATAGAAAGTTTTGCTGGGTAGGAAATTTTTGGCTGGAAGTTGTTTTCTTTCAGAGTTTGGAATATGTTACTCTAAGCCCTTCTGGCTCTCATGACTTGGTGTGGGAAGTCTGGAGTGATTCTAATTGGTTTGCCTCTGAATGTCACTTGGCCCTTTGTTTTTGTTGCCTTTAAGATTCTCTGCTTGGCTTCCACATTGGTCATTTTGACAATTATGTGGCGTGGGGATCCTCTTCTCTGATCCTCTCTAACGGGAGTTCTATAAGTTTCCTGGACCTGTGTATCAACCTCTTGCTCTATGTTTGGAAATTTTTCTGCTATTATTTCCTTGAAAAGATTGTCAATCCCTTTGGTTTCACCTTCTTTTCTCTCCTCCATTCCAATTATTCTTAGGTTAGCTCTCTTAAAATGGGCCCATATTTCTTCAATGTCAGATTCTTGCTGTCGGATTTTTTTTTCTAAATTAGAAACTATGCGTTCATTTTTTGAATGATCATCTTCTAGGAGCGAGATTCTATTCTCCATGTGGTCTAATCGGTTGTTTGTACTTTGAATTGAGGCCTTTACTTCATTAATTGCATCCTTTATCTCTCTTTGGCTCTCTCTGAATTCTTTTTGAAACACCTCTATTATTTCTACAGTTATTTTCCTGATTTGATCTTCTATAAATCTCTGAATTTCTGTTTTATCAGGTTCTGATGTTGTGGGCTTGTGGGCATTCATTGCTCCATTGTTATTCCTCTTTCCCATGATTTCGGAAGTTTGTGCCTTCTCTGGGTTCCTCCCTGGGTCACTAGGACTTCACTTAAGGTGCTGTGGATCTCGAGTCTATGGTATCTCAGTTCCCATTACTCCTTTACTGGGTTGTATCACAGAGTCTCAGACCCTGGGAGTCGATCGAGGCTGCTTTAGACTATGGGGAGTGCCAGGTTGGGCGTTCTCCTATGGTGTAATATCTCTGCCACCACCACTCCCCCACTAGGTCAAGTCCCTGGGAGTGCAGTACTGGGATTTCTCCTCTAGCGGCCCCAGTTTGACTCACTGTTGAGTGGGCAGATGGAGCTGTCGTGGACTCGGTGAATTCGCTGCTGCTGCAGCCGGTAGCAATATGGTGCCGCTGCTGCGCCCTTAGCCATGAGGCTGGCGTATTTCTTTTCTGTTTTTGAACTCCTCTCTGAGTCCCTGCAGGGTGCGCTGAGCCATCCCCTAGGAGCTTTAGATGCTCCCTGCGCCGAGAAATCTGCCGAATCCCGCCCGGCTGTTCCGCAGCGGCTCACCTCGGCTCGCTGTCTGCTGCTCCTCTCTGGAGCCTGGTGGGCTGTTGAGTGAGTTGGTCTAGTGCCGTCCGGTGAACTCGCCGCTGCCGCCAGCAGTAAGGCGCTGCTGCTGCGTTCTCACGCGTGAGGCCAGCGTATCTCCTCTCTGGTTTCTAAGCTCTGTTATGAGTTCCCTTCCTCTGTGGAGCCTGGTGCTGCAAGGCAAAATGGCGCCTGCCGCTTCACGCCGCGGCTCCGGCTGCAGCGCTGCGGTCTGGTTTCTGGTGTCTCGTTTTTCCGGCCCTCTTTTTCTCTGTCCCTTAAAATTACATTTTTTGTTTCTCTGCTGATGGTATTTCTGGCTATGAAAGGCGCTGATTTTGTGGTAATAGAGATTGGTTGTTAGCGGGGTTTGTAAGCCCCGTTTTGCTCCGTCGCCATCTTTTTTTTTTTTTTTATGTGGTACTGGGGTTCCTGGAAGCCCTTCTACCTCTGGGCTACACTCCCAGACCTATTTTTACATTTTTATTTGGAAACAGGGTCTCCTAAGCCAGCGCTCGCGGCTGGCTTCGAACCTGCATGATCCTCCTGTCTCTGCCTCCCAAGCCCAGGGATTACAAGCGTGCGCCACCATGCCCGGCCCTATTTTTTATTCTTAATTTGAAACAGGGTCTCACTAAGTTGCGGAGGGCCTCACTAGCTGAAGGTGGCCATGAATCTGTGACCTTTTGTCTCAGTCTCCCAAGTACTGGGATTATAAGCGTGCACCACCACACCCAGCTGTATAATGAATTTTAGAATGAGACTCTTTTGTTCCAACCCTAAAGATTGATATATGCTAGGTAACTTTATTATAGGCAATGAAAACAAAAATATTTAATACGTATATTCTGATTTATTCTCTTTTGTTTTTTAATTACCAAGATATTTAGAACTGAGAGCATTTATTCATTCATCAGGTACATACTAAATGCTTTCTCTGTGTATCAGAACTAAGTATAGGCTTAGACAATACAAGTGAACAACATAGTGACAAAGTTACTGGAGAGATGGATAATAAAGAAGTAATAACCAAGCAAAATAATTATATTCTCTATTTGCAGAAATGGAACAAGAGCCACAAAATGGAGAACCTGCTGAAATTACGATCATCAGGGAAGCATACAAGAAGGCCTTTTTATTTGTAAATAAAGGATTGAATACAGATGAATTAGGTCAGAAGGAAGAAGCAAAGAACAACTATAAACAAGGAATAGGACACTTACTCAGGGGAATCAGCATTGTAGCAACAGAGCCTGAACACACAGGCCCTGAGTGGGAATCTGCTAGACAGATGCAACAGAAAATGAAAGAAACACTACAGAATGTACGCACCAGGTTAGAAATTCTTGAGAAAGGTCTTGCCACGTCTCTACGGAATGATCTTCAGGAAGTACCAAAGTTATATCCAGAATTTCCACCAAAAGACATGCAGGAAAAGTCACCAGAACCTCAGTCTGTCAATTCACCTCCTCAGTGTGCTGAAGTAGATGGAAACTCTTTAGCTGCAAGTGCAGGGTTGGTTGCTACATCTTCTCAGTCCTCACCCTCTTCAAGCCGCCCATCAGAAGCTCCTCCAGCATATACTCCTCAGGCTGCCGAGGGCCACTACACTGTATCCTATGGGACAGACTCTGGAGAGGTCTCGTCAGTGGGAGAAGATTTCTACAGGAATCATTCACAGCCGCCTCCTCTTGAAACCCTAGGGCTAGATGCAGATGAGTTGATTTTGATACCAAATGGAGTACAGATTTTTTTTGTAAATCCTGCAGGGGAGGTTAGTGCACCTTCATATCCTGGGTACCTTCGAATTGTGAGATTCTTGGATAATTCTCTTGATACGGTTCTAAACCGTCCTCCTGGGTTTCTTCAGGTAAGTCAGAGGAATATAAGCATATTTTGAAATATTTGAATATTTTTATTCATTAAAATTTATAATATGTCTAGGATAATAAGTACAAAAGGATCATTATAAATTCTGTTTCCTTTTAAATAATACTCCATGACATTTGTAAGTTCTGTATATATTTCCCTTTGATTTGTTTTGTTTTGTTTAGATCTAAACTCTTGATTTGGTATTAAATTTGTGACAATAGGACCCCAGGGAGACCAGAGGGTTAATTAGATACAAGATCAGAGATTTTAATTCTTTTTCTGAAGAAGAAATCGAGTAACTTTATTTTCAAAAGGGATGTATGTAAACTCCTGTGGCTATATACTGCTAAATATCCACAAATGGTATCAAGACACAGCTGAAGTTCTTCACTGGGCTAGAAGCATGGTTTTCAACAGGAGCAATTTTACTCTTCCAGGGAACTTTTGACAATATTGCAGACATTTTTGGTTGTCACAGGTAGGGCATAGCTGCTATTGGTATAGAAAATAGAAGCTAGAGATTTTGGCTATACAAATATCCACACAGGATATAGCCATCATCAGAAAAACAATGTATTCAGCCCAAAATTTCAGTCAGGCCAAGGTTGAGAAACAGTGATTCCCCCATGTCCTTCTTTACTTTCTTCTTTTTCCTCATTCTCTTCCTCGGTCTCGACCCCTTTGAGGAGTCACCACACTGGGAGTGTAGCTTGGAGGTAGAATGCCCTTGTGTTCTATCCCCAGTACCAAAATATTTTTTTTAAATCTGGACTAGTTATATGCATTATAAAAATGTATTTTTTTAATGTCACAATTGTAACTTTATGATGAAGTTAAATGAAATAATATAAAACAAATATTAAAGTAAATAGGGCTATAGTTTTGAGAAAAAAGTAAAGGTTATTCTAAAATGAGTAAAACCTAAAAATGGTTTTACTTACTCTTTCATGAACTCCTGAGAGCAGCTTGCTGCTCTTCACACACCAAAAGGCTTAGCGAGTAACCTTAGGCTATTGCAACTTGCCTGTCAGCACTCTGTCCCCCAACAGTTCCCCCTTTTTTATTATAGATCACAGAGGTAAAAGCCACTAGGGCTTGGTGTCCCCTTTCTGCCAAAAAATATTTCTTGATCAGAAGAAACATGAAAAATACATAGACTTAAAATCAATGCCGTAGCTCTGCTGTTTAAGCTATGTATTAGACTCTGCCACCAACCACGCGAATCTAATCCACTTAATTTGTTGCCAGCCAGTATGTCAGCTCTTCTATAGAGGTGGAATTGGGCAATTCAGAGGAGAAAGCTTTATTAATTTGCTGGTGCAGCTTATCAGTAGAAACAGTCAAATTATGATGAATATCCCATAAATGCATTTTTAATATATTCCATTTATGTTTAGAAGCATAGAACCTTTGAAGAGTAATACCAATTTGAGTGCTATTCCAATCACATCTAAGTAATATTTTTCTTTGAGTGACTAATATTTGCTTACCTAGCCAGGTAACAACTTGACCTAGCTCTTTAACCTTATCTTTAGGCCCTTTATCAATTAAATTTTGTTTTGCACAAAGATAATGAGAATCTTTATGTCTTTTTTTTTTTTTTTTTTTTTTTTTTTGGTGTACTGGGAGTGGAACCCAGAGGCTTTCTACCTCTGAGCTATACTCCCAGACCTATTTTATATTTTATTTGGAAACAGAATCTCACTAAGTTGCCAAGAGCCTCACTAAGTAACTGAGGCTGGCTTCAAACCTGTGTGATCCTCCTGTCTTAGCCTCCCAAGCGTGGGGATTACAAGCGTGCGCCACCATGCCCGGCTATGTCATTTTTTTATAAACTCTTTGGTCTATACAGAGGAATGAAAGGCTACCCCAACAACAGAGGCAGTGCTTACAATTGCAACCAATCCTAGAATAATTAGTATACCAATTTAACAAACCTTTTGGCACTCTGGCCTAATTTTTTAATAAGATGAACTACAAGTCCATCCATAGGTGATGCTTGCCAAGGCCTCCCAAGAGACACGGGAAGCCATATACTGCTACATGCTCTTAGTACAGTTACATTAGCATAATGAGGAATAACATTTGATGATATACAAGCACAATACAATAGCCACAAGAAACCAAGTTTTCATTATAATGAAATAGCAACTTGCCCACAGCTAATACAAAAGGCATTTTAATACAAGCAGCAACCGGTCTATAGATGCCTTGGGCAAAAGAGAAAGGAGATGTTGAGTTTTCTGTGCCAGAAAAATTCTCAGTCCAAAGTTCATTGAGAGTTGAGGCAGCAGCCAATTTCCATAAGTCCCATTGAGGGGGTCCAAAGGTGTGATCTTCAAGCTCAATATTTGGTCTAGGTGGGGCTCACCTGTAATCATTCCATCCAGGTAGCCAAAAGAGAAAGTAGTTTTCTTTTTATCTGCACATTTTCTCCACTTTATAGCAACAGAAGATGTGAAGTGGGTACAACTGCTATCTAGCTCTGTACACTTGCTAAGGAAACTCCCCCGAGGCCCCCACCCCATAAATGTATGATTATGCACAAATATTTTTCAGTACTAGATTGACATTTGTACCAAATGTCAAGTCTGAGAATAAAGAGAGGTTAGTCTATGGGTAAACACTGGGCAGGGTGGCTTCAATCCTTTGCCTACAGAGGGGATGACTCACATCAAACCATATGGATATAGTCTTTAACATTCCCATTCAAGTTCTCTGATGGTTCTGTGGAGGTAGAATATACACCCAATCCTGATCCCCTTTAGGCAAACACAATCCAGAGCCCGCACAAAGAGGAGGCTCATCATACCCCAGAGTGAAATTGTAAAAGATTCCCCCCTCCTCGGGGAAAGGTGATGGTCCTGTTTCCCAAGGAGGTGAGAGGAGGGTATCATTTACCAGAATGGAAACAGAATGTTCATTCCAGCCAACCACCTGCAACAAAGAAGTATGAGGAATATAGACCCAATATTGATAAGCACCTGCTTGAGTTGGCATAAGACTGTGGATGACAATCATAGCAAGAAACAGATTTTTTGGAGTACGCTCTCGACCTGTATTTGTGAAGACCTGAAGCCCTTGCTTAGTAAGGGTTATTATTTGCCCCTGCCAGGCCTGAGCCACTGCCTGGACATCCTGAAAGTTGAGAGCAGCCATCGCCTGCACTGGAATCTCTTTTATGTCGGCCATCTGCAAGAACACAAGCATACTTTCCTCCTTAAGTTATTAAAATTGTTTAGTGTATCCTGGATCCAAACTGGGTTATTGAGCAGTTGAACAGGAGCTTCTTCAAAGTGTTTTTTAGCAGCAGTAAGAATATCACCTTGTGGCAAATTTAAAAAATTAAGAGTAAAAAGAACTAAATGCAAGTTACGCAGGGAATACGTATTAAGAGGAACAACCTTGTTGGATCATTCTTGCAGGCTTAGAAGGGAAGTCAGAAAGGTCAGAAGCCCAGAAGTCTGACCATGCACTACATGCTTGGGAGACTTTTGCCAGATATCTCATTCCCCCCTTTTTTAATCATTTATTTATTTTTAATTGCATTTTTAAGTTACCATGGGCATGTTCATAAATACCCTGACCTTGAGGATTTATGGCAACCCTGTGAGATGTTTTATATTTTCATTAGCACAAAAGCGACTAAAGGCTATGGAAGTATATGCAAGACCATTATCAGTTTTTATACTAGCAGGCATCACCATTATGGCAAAGCATTCTATTAAGTGCTGACAAACTACTTTAGTACTTTACCAGTATGAGCAGAAGCCCATATAAAATATGAGAAGGTATCAATATAAATATGTATATAACTAAGTCTACCAAAAGCAGAGTAATGGGTAATATCCACTTGGCAGGTTTTATTAGGTATAATAATAACAAATTGGACTTCCCAGAAGATGGCAACCGAGTAAAGCAGCTTCTATGAGTACTGCTGACACTCGATCTCCATAGAGTCAAAAATAATGCCTTACCGAGTTAGAAAATACTATCAATAGAGAAATAAAAGCAATAAATACAAGAAACAGGAAAAAGAAGACTAGAAAAACCAGAGAAGCAGAAAAGAAATTGGTCTGCTGTGGCGGTGGCCATTGTGCCGACACCATCTTGCCTCACAGAACCAGACTCCAGGGAGGAAAAGCAAAGGAGCTGAAGCAACCAGTTGCAGTCCAGTCAGATGTAAGCTAGGAGTTCTTTCAGTGGGAACATGCGCTAACATCTTCAGTAGCCAAGCCCATCGAGGTCTCCAGGGATTCAGAGCAGAGCTTGAAACCAGAGGGGAGATACGCCAGCCTCATGGCTGAGGGTGTGGCAGTGACACCATATTTTCATCAGCAGCAGTGAATTCACCACGTCCACGAAAGCTCCAGCAGAAGCTCCAGCCCAGCACCACTACAATCCCTCTTCACTTGTACAAATCTCCTCTCTCCTGTCTATCCCTCTTCTTTTATTTTTATTGCTCCCTAGACCTGTATTGAATACAGTTCATATCACTATACCAGAAACTATACATTGGTTGCTAGAATTCTACTACATTGGTACTATCTCTAATCTCTAGTATATACTACCTTAACAAACTCATATTCTATTCGATCCTGTCTGAGACCTTACCCTATTCTTCCATTTACTCCTTCACTTCCCTCCTTACTCAACCTTCACTGTTGAACACAACTTGCCCTTGAATGTACGAGCTGACACCTAGAGACTGAAAGAAATCTACCAAAAGCAACAGGTACAAACTTCTGAAATAATGGGAAAGAGGAATAACAACAGAGCAAGGAGCTGTTACAACCCCACAATAACAGAACCTGATAACACAGAAATGGAGAGATTTCCCGAAGATCAAATCAGGAATGTAATTCAGGATTTAGAAAAGAATTTAGAGAGAGTCTGAAAGAAATAAAGGATACAATCATTGAAGTAAAGGCATCAATTCAAACTATAAAGAGTCAATTAAACCACATGAAGAATAGAATCTAGCTCCTAGAAGATTATCACTCCAAAAACAAATGCATAGTTTATAACAGAAAAAAACAATTTGTCAACAGGAATTGGACATTGAAGAAATATGGGCCTATCTTAAGAGAGCTAACCTAAGAATTATTGGAATAGAGAAGGGAAAATAAGGTGAAACCAAAGGGATCAACAATCTCTTCAAAGAAGTAATAGCAGAAAATTTTCCAAACATAGAGCAAGAGGTTGATACACAGGTTCAGGAAACATACAGAACTCCCTTTAGACAAGATCCAAGAAAAGGTTCCCCATGTCACATAATAGTTAAAATGAACAATGTAGAAACCAAGAAAAGAATCATAAAGGCAACAAAAACAAAAGGCCAAGTGACATTCAGAAGCAAACCAGTTAGAATTACTCCAGACCACCCGAACCAAGTCCTGAAAGCCAGAAGGGCATGGAGTAACACATTCCAAACTCTGAAAGAAAACAATTTTTAGCCAAAAATTTTCTACCCAGCAAAACTATCTTTCAAACTAGATGGGGAAATAAGAAGCTTCCATGACAAACAGATGCTGAAGGAATTTATGTCTTCAAAACCAGCACTAGAGAAAATACTCAGAGATTAACTACAAAGAGGAAGTAAGTAATACATGCCAGAACCAGGGAAACAAGAGCTTCCATTCAGCAGATAACTAAGCAAAAAAGAACAAACAGTATTTCAAACAAATAAAATATGAACATGTTAAGGAATTAAAATTACCTCTCAATAATCACACTGAATGTAAATGGCCTCAACTCCCCAATGAGAAGACATAAATTGGGAAAATGGATTACAAAACAGAACCCATCTATCTGCTGCTTGCAGGAAACACACAAGTAAAGATAGAAACAAACTTAAGGTAAAGGTCTGGAGCAAGGTAATACATGCCAATAGAACTCAAAGACAAGCAGGAGTAGCAACTATGATATCAGACAAGTTAGACTTCAAACCCATGCTTATTAAAAGAGACAAGATCATTTTTTACTGAAAAAGGAACAATCCAACAAGAGGAAATAACAATAATCAACATTTATTCTCCAAACATAGGTGCAGCTACTATCATAAAACAAACTCTCTGTGACATTAAACCACACATAAATACCAATACAATAATACTGGGAAACTTCAAAACCCCTCTCACACCACTAGACCGATCTAGACAAAAGGTCAATAAAGATGCCTCAGAACTAAAGAACACCATTAATCAAATGGGTCTGTTGGACACATATAGAACATTTCACCCAGCTACAGCGGAGTACACATTTTTCTCAGGTGCTCACAGAAACTTCTCCAAAATCGATCACATCCTGGGCCACGAAGTGAGCACTAGCAAATTCAAAACATGTGACATACTTGTGTCTTTTCATACCATAATGGAATGAAACTAGAAATCAACTATAAAAAGACCCAAAGAAACCACATGAACATGTGGAGGCTGAACACCACACTTCTGATGAAAAATGGATCATAGAAGACATAAGAGGTGAAATCTAGAAATTTCTAGAAACAAATGAAAAGATACAAAATATCAAAACCTCTGGGACACTTTGAAGGCAGTATTAAGAGGAAAGTTTATAGCACTGAGTGCTCACATAAAAACAAAATCATCAAATAAATAACCTAATGACATACCTCAAAGACCTTGAAAAACAGGAACAATCTAACCACAAAGCCAGTAGAAGACAGGAAATTATTAAAATCAGAGCAGAAATTAATGAAGTAGAGAATTAAAAAAAAAAAAAAACAAAATCAACCAAACCAAAACCTGGTTTCTTGAAAAAATTAACAAGATAGGTTAACCACTAGCCATCCAAACTAACAAAAGTAGAGAATCAATCCAAATTATGAAGATAAAAGATAAAAAAGGAGACATTACTACTGAAATCCAGAGGATTATCAGAAACTACTTTGAAAAAGTATACTCCAACAGAATGGAAAATCTGGAGGAAATTGACAACTTTCAAGATAAATACAACCTTCCTAAACTAAGTCAAGAAGATAGAGAACATTTAAATCAACCAATAAAAATCAAAGAGATTGAAACAGCAATAAAGAGCCTACCATCAAAGAAAAGCCCAGGACCAGATGGTTTTCCAAGAGAATTCTATAAAACCTTTATAGAAAAACTAATACTAATACTCTTCAATGTATTTCATGAAATAGAAAAAAATGGAACTCTCCCAAACTCATTCTATGAAGCCAACATCACATTAATACCAAAACCAAATAAAGGCAGTTCAAGGAAGGAGATCTGCAGGCCTTTATCTTTGATGAATTTGGATGCAAAACTGCTAAGCATAATACAACATGCATCCAAAAACACATAAAGAAAATCATACATCATGACCAGGTAGGGTTCATCCCAGGGATGCAAGGCTGGTTCAACATATGAAAATCAATCCATGTAATTCATCATATAAACAGAATCAAAGACAAAAATCTCATGATCATTTCAATAGAAGCTGGAAAAGCATTTGATAAAATCCAGCATCATTTATGATAAAAGCACTGCAGAGAATCAGAATAGAAGGACCATATCTCAACATCATAAAGGCAATCTACAATAGGCCCACAGCCAACATCATATTAAATGGGGAAAAACTTCAAGAATTCCCCCTAAAAAGAGGAACAAAGCAAGGATGTCCATTATCACCACTTCTCTTCAATTTAGTAGTAGAAACTCTAGCCAGAGCAATAAGGCAAGGCAAGGAAATCAAAGGAGTACAAATAGGGAAAGAAGAACTCAAACTTTCACTATTTGCAGATGACATGATACTATATTTAGAAAACCCAGTGAACTCAACCAAAAGGCTTATAGAACTGAACAAATTCAGCAAACTGCGGGATACAATATCAATCTTAAAAAACCAGAAGCTTTTCTGTACACCAATCATAAATTCCCTGAAAAAGAAATTCAGAAAACACTTCCACTCAGGATCTCCCACAAAAAAATACTTAGGCATAAACTTAACCAAGGAGGTAAAAGATCCCTACAAAGAAAATTATAAAACTTTGAAAAAAGAAATCGAAGAAGATCTTAGAAGATGGAAAGATCTTCCATGTTCATGGATAGTCAGAATAAATATCATTAAAATGGCCATCCTTCCAAAAGTGATCTACAGATTCAATGCAATGCCTATTAAACTACCAAGATCATTCCTCACAGACATAGAAAAATCAGTCCTTAAATTCATTTGTAATAACAAAAAGCCCAGAATAGCCAAAATAGTGCTCAGCAACAAAAACCATGCAGGAGGAATCAGAATATCTGACTTTAAACTATACTACAAAGCCATTGTACTAAAAATGGCTATTTGTACCATTTTGTACTGCATGGTACTGGCACAAAAACCAATACATAGACCAATGGAGCAAAATTAGAGGACCCAGAAACAAGTCCACACACTTTCAGCCAATTGATTTTTTACAAAGGGACCAAAAACATACACTGGAAAAAAGATAACCTGTTCAACAAATGGCGTTGGCAAAACTGGTTAACCATATGCAGAAAATTGTAACTTAATCCCACTTTCTCACCCTGAGCAATAGTCAATTCAAGATGGATCAAAGACTTGGAAATTAGACCAGAAACCTTGAGGCTCCTTGAAGAGGGCATACGTCCAACACTGTAACAAATAGGCACAGATAAACACTTTCTCAACCAGACAGCAAAGGCACAACAAACTACAAGGCGAATCAATACTTGGGATTGCATGAAACTGAAGAGCTTCTGTTCAGTAAAGGAAACTGTCAAGAACCTCAGTCAAGAGCCAACAGAATGGGAGAAATTTTTTGCCACCTACCCCTCCGATAGAGGGCTAATATCTAGAATATAGAGAACTCAAGAAACTCAACACTAAAAAAAAAAAAAAAATCAATCAAAAAATGGGCAAGTGAACTAAATAGACACTTCACGAAAGAAGAAATACAAATGGCCAATAAATGCATGAAAAAATGCTCAACATTTTTGGCAGTTAGCTGCAAATCAGAACTACCTTGTGATTTCACCTAACTCCAACTAGAATGGCAATCATTCAGAACACAAACAACAATAAATGCTATCGAGCGTGCGGAGAAGTGAGAAGTCTAAAACATTGTTGGTGGGATTGCAAATTATTGCAACGTCTTTGGAAAACAGTATGGAGAATCCTCAGAAGAATGGGAACAAATCTACCATTCGATCCAGGAATACCACTTCTGGATATCAACCCTAAAGAAAGGAAACCAAACTACCAAACTAATGCATGTGTATCTATGTTTATAGCTGTACAATTCACCATAGCCAAACTATGGAACCACCCATGAAGTTCATCAACAGATGAATGGATTACAAAACTGTGGGATATGTACACAATGGAATTTTCCTCAGCCATAAAAAAATACACAGATGCCAGGCGTGGTGGCCCACACTTGTAATCCCCGTACTTCGGAGGTGGAGACGGGGATAGTGCAGGTTCGAAGCCAGCTGTGCTGGCTTAAGAGACCCTGTTTCCAAATAAAAAAAGTATAAACTAGGTCTGGGAGTGTAGCCCAGAGGTAGAAGGGCTTCCACCACCACAAAAAGAAAAACAAATACACACACACACACACACATACACACACAGTTGCGGTATTTAAGGAAATTGATCTTTACTAATTTGTAGATGGATAACATGAGGAACAAAACCAGCTAATTGCCATACTGAAGCCGCCCTTGACCAATCAATAATGCAGTAAGATCA
This sequence comes from Muscardinus avellanarius, assembly GCF_963383645.1. Classification (NCBI taxonomy): domain Eukaryota; kingdom Metazoa; phylum Chordata; class Mammalia; order Rodentia; family Gliridae; genus Muscardinus; species Muscardinus avellanarius. Next base: position 134,157,639 of record NC_137787.1, on the reverse strand, counting down.
ATATAAGTTATTAAGGATTTAGTAAATCTATGTTTAGTAAATATTCATTTTAAAGGTTTATCCCCTTGAGCTAAAACGTCAGTAGGCCATGTAGGTGTAGGCAAAAAGACCAGTTTTATAGTTAGTAGAGGATTAATGTGAAATGCAAATTGTTTATAAATGCTATGCTACACTAAGGAAATTTTATCTCAAGCTTGAGAAGTTAATGTGTGAGGGCTACTAAGATCGCTGTCTCCTTTAAGGTTATCAAATAAATTATCTAACTCATAGGTGGCAATCCCAAGAGTAGATCATACCCGATCGATTTTCTAATAATTTTTGAAAGTCATTAAGTATTTTTATTTTTATTTTTTCAGTACTGGGGATGGAACCCGGGGGCATTCTACCTCCAAGCTACACACCCCAGCTCAATATTCTTTAAATATTTATTTATTTATTTATTTTTATTTTTTATTTTTTGGTGGTACTGGGGTTCCTGGAAGCCCTTCTACCTCTGGGCTACACTCCCAGACCTATTTTTATTTTTGGAAACAGGGTCTCTTAAGCCAGTGCGGCTGGCTTCGAACCTGCGCAGTCCTCCTGTCTCCGCCTCCCAAGCGCAGGGATTACAAGCGTGCACCACCACACTCGGCTTATTCTTTAATTTTTGAAATGGTTTTACTGAGTTGAAAAGGGCCTAAGCTGAGGCTGTCTGCAAACCAAGATCCTCCTGTCTCAGCCTCCCAAATGCTGGGATTACAAGTGTACATCACCACCTGGCATAATTTATTTTTATGAATAGAAGCAAGCATTTTACAATGTATCCAAGGTAAGTGCAGAGCGGTGCCCTTTGAATTTTATCCTCAGTGATCACAAGGCCATACTTAAGTAAATATTGAGGTAAAATATTTTCTATCTTATCTATATGATTAGGATAAGGATAGGCAATCAGAATATTATCCATAAAATGAATAATTTTATCTTTAGGATAGGATTGGTGTAGAAGCAATAAGGCATGTGTTACAAAATACTGACACATGGCAGGAGAATTTACCATTTTTTGAGGTAGCACATTCACTGATATAGATCATAGGATCCTCATTATTTAAGTAAGGCAAAGAAAAGGCAAATCTCTATCTTCATCATGAAGAGGAATAGTTTAAAAGCAGTCTTTTATATCAATAATAAAGTCCAATTAGCAGGTACCATGGCAGGGTTAGGCAAGCCAGGCTGCAATGCCCCCATAGAAATCATAGACTCATTAATTTCTCTGAGATCTATAAGTAGTCTTTATTTTTCATATTTCTTTTTCATGACAAAAATAGGGGAATTTTAGGGAGATTGAGATAGCACTAAGTGTCCTTTAGATTATTGCTTGGGTACTAGTTTTATGGCAGCATTTAATTTTTCTTTGGTTAAGGACCACTGCTCCACCTACACAGGTTTATCAGATTTTTATTGGATTTTTACAGGAGAAATTAGAACAGTGGTCCCTACCCAAAATGGGAAGGTATAACAATTTTGGCTTTTCATTGTTGCAAAAGGTCTCTGCCCCATAAGGTAACAGGTACCAGCAACCCATAAGGCATCAGACTAGTGAATTGTTGTTTGGGCCCAATACAAGGAAGAATAAGTGAACTTTGATATATTTTAGCAATTTTTTGATTAGATAAAATATAGAGTATGGTATTTTTTTAATAGGCTAGGCTTTAGGCCAATGTTGAGCTGTAATTATAGTTATATCAGAGCCAGTATCCAGTCCTAAATATTTCTTTCCATTATTAGAAACAGATATTTGAGGCTGTGTTTCTTGATATTTTGTTAGCCCACGCTAACAAATTTGTTAATATGTAATAAAAATGCATTTGTTATCAGAAGTATTTGTAACCAAATATAGTAGCAAAATCAATTGAACAAAACAACTGCTTTTAGTGACATAAGGAACAGCGGATTGCATTACCACTAGAATTTTTCAGGTAAAATCAGAATCTATACTTACACATCTTAAAGTCAATCATTAAGCCAAGCATGGGTAGGAGGGATGGGGAGGGAATGGGGTGGGGATTGGGTAAGGGCTAATTGGGTGAAGTATGCATGTAGGTCTCCACAAGTCTTTTATCCCATTAAGATGTGTGACTACAGTGCACCAATAAAAACAAAAAGAAAAGAAAATTCATAAAAAGAATTTGAAAATGCTTATTTGGCACTGTTTAGAAAATGGTCAGATTTGAGTATTTAAGTTCCTGTTTATATTTTGTCGGTCAGAAATGATGGTAGTATATCAAAGTTTTCCATCATTTATATGAAAGAGTGTTCTGGGTATTAAGCACAGTTATATTTTGGTTACTAAGAGTATGTAATATTTGGGAATTAAAAGTTATATTTTGGTTACTAAGAGTATGTAATATTTGGGAATTCTGATTTAAACTTAATCTCTTGACTTTAGATAGCCAGGATGTGTGACCTTAAGTTTTGGAATATGTTGTAGGATCACTGTGTCTCTTTGCTTTGATTTCACAATATATAGTGAGTCCATAAATGTAACTTAATCTCTTCTGGCTCTGTCATGGCAAATTCACTTGGGTTTAGTTAAAAAAAAAAAAAAAGTGTTCTACATTGTAAGTGCAGGGATTTTTTTTTCTTTTTCTTTTTTTTTCTTTTGTGGTACTGGGGGTGTAACCCAGGGGCATTTTACCTCCAAGCTATACCCCCCAGCCCTACTTTTTATTCTTTATTTTGAAATAGGGTCTCACTAGTTGCAATGAGCCTCATTAAGTAGCTGAGGCTGTCCGTGAACCTCGATCCTCCTGCTGGGATTACAAGCCTGCACCACCATGCCCAGCTTGGGTTTTTAATTAAAATAATTGCTTGGCTTTTCTGGTTCAAAGTATATGTTTTCAAATCCTAACTTTACTTTTTAATTACTAACAGCAACTGAATTGACCTATTTGTTCCTCAGTTTTCTTGTACATAAAATGACAGTAGTACTAACCAACTTTGAAATGGAAACAACCTAAATATCCATCAGTTAATGAATGGATAAAGAAAATGTGGTACATATGGTCAATGGGATACTATTTACCATAAACAAAAGGATGAAATCCTGTCATTTGTAGCAGCATGGATGGATCTGGAGAGTATTATGTTAAATAAAAAATAAACCGAGCACAGAAAGACAGAAACTGCACGATCTTACTCATTGTTGATCTTGTAGAAATTGAGAATAGAATGGTGGTTACCAGAGGTCTGGGGATGTGGAGCAGGACTGGGAAAGGCTTGGGAAAGAGCAATCAATGGGTACTGAGTTTTAGGCAAGAGCAAGAAACTATGTATTGCCATAATAGGATGACCATAGATAACAGTAATGTGCAGTAAATTTCAAAGAGCTAGAAGAATGGGTGTTGAAAGTTTTTACCATATAGAAATGTTTGAGGAAATATATATTTTTAACCTGATTTAAACATTATCCAGTGTATATATGTATTGAAACATTACATGGTACCCCATTGATTCATATAATTTTTGTGTTTTATATATTTGTTAAAATTAATTTTTTAAATACTGGTTTCATAGGGTTATTGTACTAAGTCAGCAAATATATGTGTAGTACTGGAAAGTGGTTTGTGTTTATTATAACAGGGATGTCAAATTTGAATAACTGAAAAATCTTAATCTACATTGATCATGATTTTTTTCAGAAAATTTATTTATTTATTTATTTGCACATATATATGATATATAAAACACTTTTCCGAGCTTTTAAACATAGCTGAAACTAATGCATATAAGAAATTAAACTAAATGATATATTCGTCCTAACACTAATTGTAATCCTAATTCTAAACGTATGTGAAACTCTTAAAATACACTGAAATTGAACATAATTGCACATATATATGACATGTAAAACACTTTTCCAAGCTTTTAAACATAGCTGAAACAACGCATATAAGAAACTAAACTAAATGTTATATTCGCCCTAACGCTAACTGTAATCCTAGTTCTAAACATATGGGAAAATCTTACAATACACTGAAATTGAACATAATTGCACATATATATGATAAGAAAACACTTTTCCAAGCTTTTAAACATAGCTGAAACTAATGCATATAAGAAATTAAACTAAATGTTATATTCGTCCTAATGCTAACTGTAATCCTAATTCTAAACAAATGTGACACTCTTAAAATACACTGAAATTGAACATGATTTCACATATATATGATATGAAAAACCCTTTTCCGTGCTTTTAAACATAGCTGAATCTAACGCATATAAGAAGCTAAACTAAATGTTATGTTCGTCCTAACGCTAACTGTACTCCTATGTCTAAACATATGTGAAACTCTTACAATACACTGAAATTGAACATGATTTCACATATATATGATATGTAAAAAACTTTTCCAAGCTTCTGAACATAGCTGAAACTAATGCATATAAGAAACTAAACTAAATGTTATATTCATTCTAACGCTAACTGTAATCCCAATTCTAAACCAATGTGGAACTCTTACAATACACTGAAATTGAACATGATTTCGCATATATATGATATGTAAAAAACTTTTCCAAGCTTCTAAACATAGCTGAAACTAATGCATATAAGAAGCTAAACTAAATGTTATATTCGTCCTAACACTAACTGTAGTCCTAAGTTTAAATGTATGTGAAACTTACAATACACTGAAATTGAACATAATTGCACATATATATGACATGTAGAACACTTTTCTGAGCTTCTGAACATAGCTGAAACTAACACATATAAGAAACTAAACTAAATGTTATATTCGTCCTAATGCTAACTGTAATCCTAATTCTAAACATATGTGAAACTCTTGCAATACATTGAAATTGAACATAATTGCACATATATATGATATGAAAACACTTTTCCGAGCTTTTAAACATAGCTGAAACAAATACATATAAGAAACTAAATGTTATATTCGTCCTAATGCTAACTGTAAATCATTATTCTTTTAAAGTTGGAATAATGGGCTATTTAAGGCCATTAGTTTTATGACTGTTATTAATGGAGCAATAGAATTTTTAGCAGTGCTTATTGGAGGAAAATCAGGCTAACAAACTAGAAATAAATAGGGTTTATTGATGTTGATGCTTCTATAAAACCTTTAAAATACATTTTAAATTTTGAAATGTTCACTCTAATATAGCAATTTTTATTAAAATCTAGATGAAAATCTGTTCCATTCATTGGTTTTTCTTTTTCTTCTAATTCTTTCAGGTTTGTGATTGGTTGTACCCTCTGGTTCCTGACAGATCTCCTGTTCTAAAATGTACTGTGGGAGCCTACATGTTTCCTGATACAATGTTACAAGCAGCAGGATGCTTTGTGGGGGTTGTCTTGTCCTCTGAGCTGCCTGAAGATGATAGAGAACTCTTTGAGGATCTGTTAAGACAAATGTCTGACCTTCGGCTCCAGGTACCTTGTGTTATCATCTTTAAGCTAAAACAACTTTAACATAAGCACTTACACTTTTAAGGAAATTATAATAACTTCTAAGGTAATCAAAGCTAGGAGACTGAGAATGTATATTTCTTTTTGTATTTATAACTCCATCCTGAGAATTTGCTGTGAATAGCGGATAAGAACATAGGCTCTGGAGCCCAGTTACTTGGGATTGAATTCAAATTTTGCTGCTTAGTATCTGTTTAACTCAGCTCTTGCTGGACCTTTTTTTTACTTTAGTGTCCTTATTGTGAAATGGAATAATGACAAATATTTCCACCTTATTGGGCTATTTGTTTTACCACTCAATTGGAAAAAACTGAACTGGTGGAACTAAATCTTGAAGGTAGTGTTAGCTCTAGCAGATAGGTTGTTAGATAGTCTAGGAGTATAACTGACATTTTAGGATTAAATTTTGGTTGAGAGAATTATCTTTGTTCTCATGAATGAAGGTCAAATCAGAAATAAAATGTAGTTAAATTATGATCATGCTATGTACTTTCATTATTTAGCCTTTTTCCTCTGCCCACTTGTCTGGCATAGGGAGTTTAACATAGATTAATATGAAGAGGTTTCCCAGTGGTCTTACCTATCCTATTATTCGACTACAAAAATATTTTTGTTTCTAAATATTTAGTTACCTATGATTGAATGACATTAACTATGTGATAGTAGTATTCTTTCCCTCAATTAGTGATATTTGAAATCCATTATTTTACCTGGTACAATGTTAAATGATGGAATGGGAAGAGTGAAAATAAGACAGATAAAAAAGTGTGTGTGTGTGTGTGTGTGTGTGTGTGTGTGTGTGTGTGTGTGTCCTAGTTTTCAGGCACCTGAGCATGACCTGGTGATCACGCCAGTTCTTAAGAATGCCCAACAAATGTTTAGCCTATATTAACAAAATATGTGACCACCATACAGAAATATGTAGCCTTACTAACTGAATGAAGTGGTCTGTGAAAGTATTCACAGACCTGATATGGAGTCATTTCTCGTTTACCTCTACATTCATTGACCCATATTATTGGGCTTTAAGAAATAAATTAAATAGACTTTTAAGTTATGATATATGTTATTTTCTGTGTTCAAGTTTATTTTTTGGTTGTATATTTAGTTTGCTCTATTGTTTCAGAACTTCAATTGTAAACAAAAAGTAGTTGCAAAATTTTTGCTTATTTTTAACTTTTAAGCATTCATTGAGCAAACTAAGTGCTAATAGAATACCTTAGTATTAAATACAGAAAATAAAAAAGCTTTCTAATAATGTAGAATAGTTATACATAGTTTTGTTAATTGCCTTTAAACTTATTTTAATCTCATATATCATAAAATTTATTATTATTTAAACTCAATTGTCATATCTGATTTAAAGATAACTTATACCAGCAACTGCTATTAGTGATCTTTTGTACTTTGTCTTTTGGAATTTATTTTAGACCATATGCTCTAAACCAGAGAACTCAAGAGGCTTAAGGTTTGACAATGAGATAAAACAAAAGTTAAGGAAAAGAAAAATGGTTGTATTTATCATTTGTTAAACACTGACATTTGAACAAGTATATCATGAGAACATGGTATAGTGTATCTGGAGGAAAGTCATCTAAGGAAAGTGTTTTGAGCTCAGCTTAGCCTTTGCTCCCTAGGCCAACTGGAACAGGGCAGAAGGAGAAAATGAATTCCAGATCCCTGGAAGACAACCCTCTGACCAGGTGAAGGGAGCTTCTGGCACTGATGTGAGCCAGTTGGGTCCTTCATTAGATCAAGGCAACAAGGATGTGCGTCTTAAAGGAAAGCGTGGAAAAAAGGTAATTGAGGGAGTAATATGAAGTATGTACTCTCCTAGTGGTAACTTTGATCAGTTTCTTGTATTTATATGATCAAATCCCTCTTTCCTAAAACACCTCTACATGTCCAGACTTCAAGTAACAGAGTAAAGTAAAAAAACAATTAGACTCAGCTTCAATATTTCTCAAGTATTTTGTTAAACTATTTTTAAAGATAGATAGATTTTTCCCAGTTATTTTAAAGAATTCTATAATCACATTAATGATGTGCTTGTTTTTTATTGTTTTGTATTGTTTTTCACTTGACTCTCCCAGGACTTGAGGCTAGGTATGCTACCTTCTCTTTCTTGCAATCTGACATTATTTTAATTCATCTTCTTACTTTTTTATGAATTGGCAACAGCACTGAGATTTGCTTTCTTAAAACATAATTAGTGTTCCTTTTTCATTTCTATATATCCTCCTGTTTTTTTATTTTAAGTGAAGTTATTTCTGTTGAACACTTTGATGATTTTCAAGTGTTTTTTTTTTTTTTCTTTGCATGATACTGGGGATTTAACCCAGGGGCATTCTACCTCCGAGGTACACTGCAGCCTTATTTTTTATTCTTTATTTTGAAACAGGGTCTCACTAAGTGGTTGAGGCTGCTGCAAACCTCTGATCCTCCTGACTCAGCCTCCCAAGTAGTAAAGTAGTGGGGTTAGATAAGTGCTTTAAGTTATTCTGTAATACTGTGCTGTCTGAGTTAATTTCTTTAGTTCTTATGGTAAATTAATTTAGCTTTGAGATTTTGGGTGTTGGCCCTAGCTATCACAGCAGCTATTATAAATTAGCAAAGTATTTCTATCTTTCTAATTTTCATTTCAATGGAATTACAAGTTGTTCTGTGTTTAGATGTTTTGTTTCAACTTAGACTTTTACTTGATCCCTACCTAAGCCATTTTTGTATATATCTTTTCTTATTGAGTCATTTAACAGAAATCTTTTAACTTTATTTGAGTACCATATACATAATATCTAAGGGATGATATTTGTATAAAGGAACAAATAATTTAAATGTTGTAGTTATGTTGTTCTTCAGATCATACCAGTGGTGGCTTACATAGGAGCAGAGCAATTTTTATCTTTTTTTTTTTTTGCAGGTCTGGGGATGGAACCCAGGGGCATTTGACTTCTAAGCTACACCTCCTGCCCTATTTTTTATTCTTTATTTTGAAACCAGGTCTCACTAAGTTGGGGAGGGCTCACTAAGTAGTTGAGGCTGTCCGTGAACCACTATCTTCCGGTCTCGGCCTCCCGAATACTGGGATTACAAGCATGTGCCGCCATACCTGGCTTCAATTTTTATCTTATACCAATTCTGCTTTTGTATTTTGTAATTAAATTTTATTTTATTTTATGTTAGGTATTTTATTATTTTATTTTATTTTATTTTATTTTCAGGATCTTGCTAGAATGGCCTTAAACTTGCCATCCTGCCTCAGCCTCTTAGGTGGCTGGCATTACAGGCATGTGCTGCTGTACCCAACTGGTATTACACTTTATAAGACATATCAATAACTAGATGACTGGAAATATTTTCATTAATTATATCTAATATATGTTGGCTTGATATTTTATTACACAGTGCTTATATTTTTTCTTCTACTACTTAGCTCATTTTCATATTTTTACTGTTTAGACTAAGGATACTTCAAATGAAGAAATTAATCTGAGTCACATTGTACCCTGTGAACCAGTTTCAGAAGAAAAAGCAAAAGAATTACCTGAATGGAGTGAGAAAGTGGCTCAAAATATTTTGTCAGGTATTATAATAATGTTAGTTTTCACCCCATTAGTATGAAACCTTTGAATACCAATAAAGAGAATGTTTATAAGGGAATGCTTGGATAATATTTTGTATTTTGGTCTTAAATTAGACATTTAGAAATACTTAAAAGAAAAATAGAAGGAAGTAATGTCTTAGTACATCATACATTGCCATCTAAGTATAAATTCTTCTGGCATATCATTATCTGTTTTACTCTTGGGAAAATTTGTAATGAAAAGCTTTAGGAATCCTCATATTCTCAAATAGCTCTGAACATGAAACTTCTTTTCTTTTTGAAAATTTTCCTTTCCCGCTACTGCTGTGGTATGAATGTTTATGTTCTCCACCATCTTCTCAAATCTATATGTTGAAATCTCAATCCCTAAAGTGATAGTATTAGCAGGTGAGGGCTTTGGGAGGTTATTCATGAAGGGAAGTCTTCATAAATTAGGTTAGTCCTGCCAGGTGTGATGGTGCACACTTGTAATCCCAGCATTTGGGAGGCTGAGAATGGAAGATTGCGGTTTGTGGACATCCTCAGCTACTTAGGCCCTCTGCAATTTAGTGAGACCCTGTTTCAAAATAAAGAATAAAAAATAAATTAGTCCTTTATAAAAGAGGCCTCAAGAGAGGTGTCTTGTCTTATCCACTATTCAAAGGCATATCTTATAGGTACCAGTCAGTGAACTAGTCTATAGGGGCCAAATCTGCTGACACCTTAGTTTAGACTTTCCAGCCTTCAGAGTCCTGAGAAACAAACTTCTGTTGTTCTTAGCTACAGTTTATGATATTATAGGAGCACAACAGTCTTAGACACCTTTCAAATGAATAAAAATTTCCACCTTTAAAAGTACATTAGTCAGCTGTTACTTAAAATACCTAAGGCAGTTATCTTCATAAAGATAAAAGGTTTATTTACCTCACAGTTCTCTTTGTTCCAGTTGAGGATTGGTTGGCCCCATTGCTTTGGGGCTTTGACAAAATGCCACATGGCATAAGAGTAGGGAAGACACAGGGAATGCATGATGGAGCAGACTGCTCACATGAGCCTGGAAGCATGAAAAGAGGAAGAAACTGGGTCCCACAATCCCCTGTGAGGGCAGAGCCTATTGACCTAAGGAACTCCTGTCAGTCCTCACCTCCTAGCACAGGACCTCCCAGTTAGTGCTACCCTGAGGACCATGCCTTTAACACATAGACCTTTGGGGAGCACTGTACATATTTGAATCATAACAGGAAGCAAAACAGCTCTTCCTTAAGTACTTAACAATGCGGACATGAGGATATCTGAGGGTTCAAGCCAAGCTATTTGAGAAGTAGGTTCTCCTATTCAGTTAGAAAGGTCTTCAGATCAATTATTTTGAAGTGGGAATGATCATTACTAACCTATATCTTTCTACTTTAATTGGTATTTCACTTAGCTTTTCAGTGTAGCATCTCTCTAATACCTTTTAATACTGCCAGTTATTTTTAGAAGGCAAATTCAAGGCCAAATAAATAAGGTTTTACCTATTATTTAAATGATTATCAATTCAGGATCCTATCTCTATATTAAAGCAGATGAAATCTTTAATATAACCCACAAGCTATAACAGTAAATGAGGAACTAATAAAATGTTTTTCCAATTGCCAAAGAACTATGTTTGATTCAAGAAGAAAAGATAAAGCCATCCTTTTAAATATAAATATAATTGAGGTAGTTTAACATTGAATCTTGAAGGGATTTTTTTTTCAAGGAAATTGCAAAGAAAATCCTATGGACTCTTATTACCCTGCTGCTATTTACAGACACTATTAGAAGGTCAATATATCTAACTACATTCACAATTTTTTTTTTTTCTGTACTGGGGATGGAACCCAGAGACATTGTATCTGTGAGCTATACCCCTAGCCCTATTTTTTAGTCTTTTTATTTATTTACTTATTTTATTTATTTATTTATTTATTTATTTATTTATTTATTTATTTATTTATTTTCATAGTACTGGGGTTGAAACCTAGGGGCATTCTACCTCCGAGCTATACTCCCAGCCTTATTTTTTGTTCTTTATTTTGAAACAGAGCCTCACTGAGTTGCAAAGGGCCTCAGTAAGTAGCTGAGGCTGTCCATGAACCACGATCCTCCTATCTCAGCCTCCCAAATGCTGGGATTACGAGTGTGCACCACCACACCTGGCTAAATCTTTTTATTCTTGAAACAGGGTCTTACTGAGTTGAGAAGGGCCTGGCTAAGTAGCTGAGGCTGTCCGCAAACTGTGATCCTCCAGTTTCCACTGAGGGATTATAATCCTGAATGCTAGGATTACAAACATGCACCACCATGCCCGGCCAACATTCACAATTTGTTTTCACCAAACTTTTTTTTTTACTGCTATAAGTGCTCCATTTATTATTTCTGTGTAACAAACCATTCCAGAATTAAAGGCATAAAACAACATTTGCTTCTGCTTAGGAATGGGCCAGCTATTCAGAAAGGTCACAGCAGGGATGGCTTGTGTCTGCTTCATAAAATAAAAGGGCCTCAGCTGGGAAGATTCACAGGCAGGCTAGTGATTCTACAGTGGAATCTAGAGTCAACTGAAAGCTCCACTCATACCTTTTGCCTCTGGGTTGGAAGAGCTCAAAGTTTGGGACTGCCAGAGTGACTTCACAGAGCCTCCTGTGGTTTGACTTCCTTACAGCATGGCAGCCTTTAGGCTAGTATGATTTCCATGGTGATTCAGGACTTTAAGTATAAATTATCAAATAGAAACTGTTTTACTTTTTCTGACATATACTTTGAAGTTTCCAGCATTGCTTGGTTATAAAGAAGTAACATACTTGTGTAGATTCAGGGGGATGTAATATATGACATAGCCCATTTCTCAGTGGGAAGAATGTCAAGGTCTCATTGAAAGAAGAACATTGGAATAGGAGATGACATTTTTGGCCATTTTGAAAAAACACCACCTATCACAAAGTCTTATAGCCCTCCTACATCCCACACAGCAATTCTACTGGGATAAGTAGAGCATCCTTAAAGCTAGTTGATCCTGAGAAAAAGTTTCTATAGAACTTTTTAAATGTGCTTTTATTAGTACATTTATTGATCTCACATCATAGTGCAAATCACTTTCACAGTGATATACATGCACATGGCACTTGGTACCCCCCCCCCCGCCTCCCTATTTCCTTCCTTCCCAATACAGAGTACCAATATTGATATGTATCACATGTATACACATAGTCGATGGTAATATTTCCAATAACAAACCGCAGTATTCCTCCTCCCCTACCTTTAGATCTCCTCCCTGGCTTTACTGAGGTTTCTCCCCCATTATATGGAGTCCCTCTTGTATCCTAGTTACTCCCTATCCACATACTACTGAACAGTTATGACCCTTTACTTTCTGTGATTGGCTAATCTCACTTAACATAATGTTCTTCAGATCCTTCCATCTTATTGCAGATGACATAATTTTGTTCTTTTTTATTGATGAGTAGAATTCCATTGTGTGTATTTCCCATAATTTTGTAATCCATTCTTCTGTTGATGGACACCTGAGTTGGTTCCATAATTTGGCTATTGAATTGTGCTATTATGAATATGGATATGTGAATCTAAAGAGAAAACCTAATGGAAGGGGAGAAGATCTCTACCAGCTCTACTTCTAATACAGGACTAATATCCAGAATATTCAAAGAACTTAAAAGACTTTATACTAGACAAGCCAATCAAGAAATGGACAACTGAATTGAACAGACACTTCACAAAAAAAGAGATACAAATGGCCAATAGATACATGAAAAAAAATATTCAACATCATTAGCAATCAGGGAGATGCAAATCAAAACTATACTGAGGTTCCATCTAACCTCAATTAGAATAACAATCATTCCCCTTTTTTTTTGGTGGTACTGGGGTTCCTGGAAACCCTTCTACCTCCAGGCTACACTCCCAGACACCTATTTTTTATATTTTTATTTAGAAACAGGCTCTCTTAAGCCAGCAAGGCTGGCTTCGAACCTGCGTGATCCTCCTGCCTCCGCCTCCCAAGCACGGGGATTACAAGCACCACTACGCCCAGCTTAGATTAACAATCTTAATGAAGTCAACTAACAATAAATGTTGGCAAGGATGTGGGGAAATCTTCTGTATTGTTGGTGGGATTCAGATTAGTTCAGCCACTATGGAGATTAGTGTGGAGATTACTTAGAAAACTGGGAATGGATCCACCATAGGATCCAGATATACCACTCCTGGGTATCTTTCCAAAGGGGTTGAAATCAGAGGTCCAGAGAGTTTTTAAAACTCAGTAATGCCTTGTTTAAAATGAGCAAAAATTATTCTAGTACTTAAGTATCATTTGCTATTTTAGACCAATAACTTTTCCTTTTCATCCTATATCCTCAGAGCAGAAGTTCTAATAATATCTGTCATAATTGGTTTTAAGAAGACCAGTTAACTACCTGTTTGGAGTCTGTGTCTTTTCATGTGTTTTTTTTTTAATAGGTAGAATGAATAACTAGTTCACCAAATACTTAAGGTACACATATAAAACAACAGGGCAGAAAATATTAAAGATTTATTCTAAGGAAATTGATCATTCGGGAGTCTGTTCCTACCTGGCTCATACAGGCTCTATACAAAAATGAGTAACCAGTTATCTAAATTGAACTCTTTCATGGTAGCCTATAACTGGTTTCTGTTCACTATCAAAGGATGTGTAAAAATCAGTAGAAGCTAATCTTATGTTATATGAATGTAAAAAGTGAAAAAAGTTGAGTAACTGTGCTTGAAATTTACCTGTGTAGAATATTGGCTTGAGAAGTCTAGACTTCTAGAAAGCAACTGCACTACATTTTCAGTAGAGTCCATGAAGCTAATTTGGGAGGAAGTAGATGGTTGGCAACAATAGTTCAATTTGAGCCCACCATTGCAGCAGTCTGCCTTAAACAATTTTGAAAAACAGTGTTCTTGAGATGCTATATTTAGATTGTTGTTTTTAATGAATTGATAAAAGGAGGAGAATCAGAAGCTTTAAATGTTCTTAAGGTAACAAAAGATCATCAAGGGCATTTGAATGAACCTCTATCCCCTTATCTTTTTTTTTTTTTTTTTTTTTTTTTTTTTGGTGGTACTGGGGTTCGTGGAAACCCTTCTACTTCCGGGCTACACTCCCAGACCTATTTTATATTTTTTATTTGGAAACAGGGTCTCCTAAGCCAGCACGGCTGGCTTCAAACCTGCACGATCCTCCTGTCTCTGCCTCCCAAGCGTGGGGATTACAAGCTGTGCCACCACGCCCAGCGTATCCCCTTATCTTAATTTGTAACTATGGGTGGACTCTGGGACTCTACATACATAAACAGTTGGTATAGAGTGCAGGAATATGGTCACTTTCTGCCTACTCATTTCAGTTAGTATATCATCCTAGGGCTGGTAGTAAGCAGAAGAGAGCCAGCTATATGCACTCATAAATTCTCTAAATTAGGTATATTTCATTACTGTACTGTGCCTGTAGGCTCTTATGAGAAATTTTTATTTTTGGTTAATTCAATTTGTTCAAGAGTAGCCACAAAGAAACCCTTCTGTTCTTAAGTATATATATATATATATATATATATATATATATAATTTTTCCCCCCCCTCAGTGGTACTGGGGATGGAACCCTTCTTGAACTACACTCCCAGTACACTCCCAGACCTATTTTATCTTTTATTTGGAAACAGGGTCTCTTAAGCCAGCAAGGCTGGCTTCGAACCTGTGCTATCCTCCTGTCTCCGCCTCTCAAGCGCAGGGATCACAAGCGTTAGCCACCATGCCCGGCCTTAAGTAGATTCTTTAATGAACCCTCTTGGACAGTTTTCTGGCCAATACACAAGGATTTATTGTAATATAGGGTATATAGAATAAACAAACATCATCAAAGAGTAATCCTATATCCAAGCAACTTTGATAGAATATAGGATAACTTAAGTGCTGAGTCATTTCTCAATTTTGAAAGGGCCATACAAATAGGGTAAGAAAAGATACATGTGTTATAATGGGGAATTCAGTGGTTGCCATGTTGTGGTAGCTAGTACATACTTTTTTTCTGCCACTGTCCCCGTTCTGATAGCCAGCTCTAGAATATCAAAGCTAAATTTAAAAATTAATGTTTTAAAACAAATTTCTTATGATAAAATTATTAAAACTTTAGTAAAAAAAAAAAATTAGGCTTGTATCAGCATAGAATTCAACTATACTTTTACCAGGAGAGAAAGCTGTTGTTTGGTGTTTCTTTTTTTATTAAGTATAAAGGTGGGTAGGTTTTATTTAGTTTAGTAAATGTGAAATATAGTGGTTGGGTTTGAGTTACATTATTCTGAGTTACCTGCCTAACTCTCATTTATTCAGCGAACATTTGTTGTCTGCCATGTGTCAGCATTCCTGAGTGCATAAAATGCAAATATGAATAGAACCAGTCTGTATCTGGCACTACACATAGCAATCAAACGTTCTAAATAGCTACCAATGAAATATTATATTTCTGTATCTTTTGTTACAGCGCCTACAGTTTTAACATATTTACCAGTATTATGTTATTACATGTTAATGCCATATTATTTGCATCTGGTATTTCTTTTTGTTAGTCCCATGACTTTTACTTTATCTCATTTCCATTTTTTTTCAGTCATCAGTGGACACTATTCCTTTTGTTTCCTACAGAGTTTTATTGTAGGAGTATAATCTTAATTTAATTGTCATTTTATTTCTCAGTTTTCCTGTAGTAGTTTCTGAATATTGAACTGCTTTTATTTTTGTTGATGTTAACTAAAGTGTTAAAGGTATAAATGGTTCTAATAGTTTGCAATTTAAAATCGTTCTTTAAATAGGTGCTTCCTGGGTGAGTTGGGGTTTAGTCAAAGGTGCTGAATTTACTGGCAAAGCAATCCAGAAAGGTGCTTCTAAACTCAGAGAACGGATTCAACCCGAAGAAAAACCAGTGGAAGTTAGTCCAGCTGTCACCAAAGGTCTTTACATAGCGAAGCAAGCTACAGGAGGAGCAGCGAAAGTCAGTCAATTCCTGGGTAAAGTACCTTCATAGGACTCTGCTGCTTTTCAGTTAAACTGAAAATAATCTTTTAACATGGTTCATTTAGATGGTTTAATCTCAAAGAGTTAGGAGAAAAAAAGCAGTTTCACATTGCTCCTCATAAGCAGGACCTGTGGATAAACAACATCAGCCTATTCAGGCTTTAGAATTTCAGGCACACCTGATTCAGAATTGCCATTGTTATAAGATCCCTACATGACTTTTAAAAATAATATTAAAGTTTGAGAAACTGGTTAAAAGATTGTTTTGATATGTAAGAGAGTTATGTATACCTTTGAAAGGAGATCTGAATGTATTAATTATCCTTTGAGTCCATCTAAGGGATGTAACACATTCTTTAGACTACTTGACTTCATAGTAGTTGAGGATCAAAAGAGAAGGATATATTTTTTGAGAGAAGTTTCTGGTGCTAGTTTTCCCAAGCAATAGGTTTCGTACTTTGTCCTTTGGGAATCATACCTCCAAAAATGGATTTTTTTAAATGGTTAGATAGAGTCTTAATGAATTACCTTTAAATTTAGTGAGATTATCTTCTTTGGCATTTAGTATTCTTTGATTCATATTTTGGGTTGTTTGTTTTTATATATTTAATGTCTTACGTCACTGGAATTTTTTATTTATTTATTTATTTATTTATTTATTTATTTATTTATTTATTTATTTATTTTGCTAGACGAAAAAATGCCAGAAAACATTAAAGGTGCACCTACCTGTTTTTTATTGCAGCAGTCAGATAGGTGTGTTTTTTTTTTTTAGCATAAGTGCCAAGAACAGATATCCAATAAGCAAGATTATCAATAGACTCTGCAAACACAATTTTAAGCCTAATGATAATATTTCTTTAACAAATATCTAGCCTTCCCAACCTTATGTAGAAATGGCAACATTATACTATGAAGCAATTTTAGATGCTTACCTAAGAATTTTTCTAAATAAGAGTGGTAAAATCAAGAGAGAAATGATCTAAGTCTTTACTTTTTTATGGTTATATTAGTTGATGGAGTTTGCACTGTAGCAAACTGTGTTGGAAAAGAACTAGCTCCACATGTCAAGAAACATGGAAGCAAACTTGTTCCAGAATCTCTTAAAAGAGACAAAGATGGGAAATCTACTCTGGATGGTGCAATGGTTGTTGCAGCAAGTAGTGTTCAAGGTAATAAAAGGGCCCAGAAATTTATTTTATTTGTTTATTTCTTTTTGTGGTGCTAGTGATAGAACATGGGCTTTATGTATACTAAGCAAATGCTCTACCCCTGACTGAGCTATACCTCCAGCCTTTAGAATATGAACTATTAAGCTCTATTTGCTTTAAGTTATATTTACTTACTTTAAATGTGTTTTCAGGATTCTCAACTGTCTGGCAGGGATTAGAATGTGCTGCTAAATGCATTGTTAACAATGTTTCAGCAGAAACTGTACAGACTGTTAGATACAAGTAAGTTAAACTTTATCATTTTAATGACTAAATCTCTTTTACCATTTGTTAAAATCTATGATGGTTAAGATGATTATGTACTTAGTTTCAACATAGCACATTTTTTCACTCACTATATTTCTCAGAGGAATAATATTTTTAGTATAATAGAATTCCTGTACCTTTGCTTTGTTATCGATTGTTATAAATGTTGGTCATTAATACAAAGAACAGGTTTTTTTTAAAGCCTTCAATTTTTGTATTAACTACATGTTTTTGATTCTGATGTTGGTCTGAAAAAAAAAACTTGACTAAACTATAGTATCCCTTATTAGCTCAGTGTATATACCAAGACTGTTGAAATTATCACACATATTGGTTCTAGTTACTACTGTCCATTTGTTTTGGAATGTACCGATGGCATGTCTTCTGTTTCATTTACTAAAAAATGGACACAGAAATGATTTGCACAAGCTTATCTGATAAGTGGTGTTACAGTTTCTTTTTAATTTGCCTTTGAGGTCTTTCTCTGGAAAGTGACTATAAACTGAGTCCTGTCCTGATGGGGCTCCAAAAAAGATGGTTGTGTTTACAATGCAGACAGTCCAATCTCTAAGTCCAGCCTTCAACAAGAAACTTACTTATAAGCCTCTCACAGGAAACTTGCTTATACTGGCAGATACCTTTGTGACTCTTGTCAGACCTGTCTCCAGTTAATTCCTACTGAAGTGGTCACTCTCTAGGAGACCCTGACTGGAAGGAGAGTTCGATTTAGGGGTGTTGATCAAGTGAGACATAGAAAGAGGCAGTATAACAAAACACAGGAAATTATATAAGCACCATATTATAGATCTCCTAAAAAAAGGGGGGGTACCTACAAGAACTGACAGGATGTCTAGAAACAGTACTGAGGAAAGATAGGAGAGAGATAGTGGAGATTTGTACAAAAAAGGAGCAGTGAGAGAGAGAGGGACCTGTGGTACTGTGGTTTAAGGGCCATGGTGTTAACCTGTGACTTTCCAGTAGAGTTGTAGACTCTGTAGACAGTTGTGGCCACTGTAAAGAAAACGTGAAGGAGAATTAACTCACATGACTCTGGCATTGACCATTGTTTTCTTGTGGTCAGTAGCTATGAGATGTGTCGGATTTTTGAGCCAATGAGATGAGAAACAAGTAGGCTATTTCACAAATACAGGGAGGAGAAGTTTTAACTAGGTCATTGGGTTTCAGATAACCTTCATCAGGCCTAAATATGGATGCCACAGCAGGAACTATATTAAATAGATTTACGTCTGGGCATGGTAGTGCACAACTATAATCCCAATACTTGGGAGGCTGATACTGGGATCTCAGATTCAAGGGCAGCCTCAGCAACTTAGTAAGACCCTGAACAATTTAGTGAGACCCTATTTCAAAATTTAAAATATACTTTGGAGGCAGAAGGATCACAGGTTTGAGGTCAGCCAAGGCTTACCTAAGCCTTACTTAGCAAAGTTCTCAGCAACTTAGATCACTGTTTCAAAACAAAAATAGGGCTGAGGATATATTTCAGATGTAGAATGCCACTGGGTTCAATCCCCAGTACCAAACACACCCAAAAAGATTAAAATTTGCTGGGCGTGTGGCACATGCTTGTAATCACAGTACTTGGGAGGTTGAAACAGGAAGATCCAGGTTTGTAGCCAGTCTCAGCTACTTAATAAGGCACTCTGCAACTTAGTGAGACCCTATTTCAAAAAATAAAGAATAAAGCCGGGCGTGGCACGCTTGTAATCCCAGCATTTGGGAGACTGAGACTGGAGGATCGCGGTTGGTGGACAGCCTCAGCTACTTAGTGAGGGCCTCTGCAACTCAGCAAGACCCAGTTTCAAAATAAAGAATAAAAAATAGGGCAGGGGGTATAGCTCAGAGGTTGAATGCCTCTGGGTTCCATCCCCAGACCGGCAAAAAATAAAGAAAGAAAGAAAAGAAAAGAAAGAATAAGGGCCGGGCGTGGTGGCGCCCTCTTATAATCCCCGCGCTTGGGAGGCGGAGACAGGAGGATTGCGCAGGTTCGAAGCCAGCCGCGCTGGCATAAGAGACCTTGTTTCAAAAATATAAAATAGGTCTGGGAGTGTAGCCCAGAGGTAGAAGGGCTTCCAGGAACTCCAGTACCACCAAAAACAAAAACAAAAACAAAACAAAAAAAACCCAGAAAGAATAAAATATCAGGCTGGGGGTGTAGCACGAAAGTAGAATGCTCCTAGGTTCTATCTCCCGCACCAGGAAAAAAAAAAAAAAAAAAAAAGATTAAAACCCTACTAAATTATAGAGCTGGGATATAAACCAGTGTCTGTCATCAGGACCTGTGCAGAGAATAGTGCTGGGGCACCACTGCCCTTGGTGAGTGAGCTGTGCAGGTTTAGTACTCTACAATTAATTTCTAGCACTACCTAACATGTTTTTAGACTCCCTTTGGCTTAGAAAATATTAAACTTAATTTCCACTCTAAAGTGGTTTGATCTGCTCAGTCTGGGGTGTGCATACCTTTGAATCACGAAAAAAATAGGTCACATTATCTGTCAGTTTTACCAAAAGAGCTGAAAAATAAAACAATGAATTTCTTTTGATGAAAGTATAAAACCTCAAGTCTTCCAGTTAGTTCATCTCTTTCTACCTGCAGCATTGACCTCTAACCAGTGTTTATTAGTTTTTTTATGCCTACAGTTAATTTTGATAGATCAATCAGATATTATTATTATTAATTATTATTATTTTGGTGGTACTGGGGTTCCTGGAAACCCTTCTACCTCCGGGCTACACCCTCAGACACTTATTTTTAATATTTTTTTATTTGGAAACAGGGTCTCTTAAGCCTCGGGGGATCCTCCTGTCTCCGCCTCCCAAGCGCGGGGATTACAAGCCAGTGCCACCACGCCTGGCGATCGATCAGATTTAGAAAAATATTTCTTTTGTAACAAAAGCAAGATCAAGTCAGAAGGGCCTTGTAGGCCAGAAGTGAGTTATATTTAGATTACCATTACATTTGTTAACACAGATAGTTAGGAAGTCATACTACAAAGTGGAAGCTCTTGTGTTTGTACCAGTTTGAGATTCACATAACTAGAAAATACTGAGTTTTGGTGTAGGTTTTGTACTTCTGATCCTTATTGAGGAGAAAGTAATATGTTAAGCAGGATATGTTAACAGCGGTTCTATGATCATTTATAATGATATATATTGGTATATTTTTTTATCCTTCAAATATATATGGAGTGAAAAAGCAGGTAAGAGAATTTAGTTAAGTAGCTTTGTATTTGTAATGGCAAGGATAGTTCAGTCTTGGCAGTAATATAGTTTCTATTGGAATCTTGAAAAGATGGGAGAGGGAGTTGAGGAATAATGGATTTTGTCCCAAGTCGTCTTTTTTTTTTTTTTTTTAACCTATGGAGATAATCTGGCCAAGAAGAAGAAAACTTTTAAGAGAAGAAAAAAACTCATAATAACTTAGTGATAAAATTGGAAGAGCTAATTTTTGCTTAATTTATTCTCATTTATTGACATAAATTTATAGGTCTTCACATACTTATTTCCTTGTATTATATTATCAAAAAATAAGAGTGAGCATTTGTGGTGTTCTGCTCTAATCCAACTGATGGTAAAATGAAAATTTGTAATCTTATTGCCATTAATAAAGTATTACTCTCCCAAGTATTTGTTTTAAATCTGCCTAGGTTATATGCATTATGAATGCCTGGGAGAAAAACAAATGTATTACATAAACACCCTTATCTGATTTCTGGTGATAATCCACTTCAGAGGATTGGCTACCCTCTTAACATTTTTAGGGAAATGTACAGGAATTATTGACTATCAGTTAAATTAGTAATTTTGTCTAAAAGTAAAAGCTTCTAGACAAAATTATTACTTTTGTCTAAATGTAAAAGCCTGTAGGAACAGTGAAAAAACAATTAACTTTAAACCTGCTATAGTTAACTTCAATATAGTGCCTATTAAGTAATTCATCACTTCTTCATAACTTCTAGATTTCACCATTAAGCTCTTTTTTTGGGGGGATTAACTCTGAGCTACACTCCAGCCCTATTTTTTTATTCTTTATTTTTGAAAGAGGGTCTCACTGAGTTACAAAGGGCCTTGCTAAGTAGGTGAGGCTGTCTGAGAACTCTGATGCTCTGGTCTCAGCCTCCTAAATGCTGGGATTACAAGGGTGTGCCACCATGCCTGGCTCATTAAGCTCTTTTTTTATCTATTTTTTTAAATTGGTGCACTGTAGTAATACATTTGTTCTATCTTAAATTGTATAAAGGAGAATAATATAGTTCCAGTAAATTAGACTATATTTTCTCTTAGGAAGAGTTTATCAAATCAAAATATGTTTATGTGCAAAATAAACTTAATATTTTCCTGTAAGAAATTTGCTATTGGATGATTTAAAGTCTGATTAAAATGCCCCTTAATTTGCAAGTGATGAAGGATAATTCCAATGTCAGATGTCCTAATAACTTAAACTAGTTATATGTGACATCTCTTCAGGATTTACATAGAATAATTCTTCTCTTCCATAAGGTATCTATATAATATTTAAGTTCCACCAGTGTGCCTATTATTTGGTTGTTCTTATTTTTTGTGTAATCTGTTCCATTAACAATCTTATATATTATATGGTTTCCAGATCTTCATTCTTCTCATTTTCAATTTTCATTATTAGAGACAATTGAAGTTTATTAATGTTCTAAAAATATAGCATCCAAAATTGAATAAAATCCAGATCTGTGATAAACAGATCAAATATAGTGTGATTTGCTTCCCTTATTCATATTTGCCTCTGATAAAAATGGCACACAAGATAGTGTTTTTGGTAGCTGTTACTTTATTGATGCATATTAAACTTGGCACTTTTAAAAACAGTATTCTCAGTTAGCTTATCTTTTTGACTTACCAGAATATTTCTCAGGGTTGTCATCTTCGATATCCATCCATTACATCTTGGTCCTTTCTAAGTTTATTAATACTACTACTATTACTACTACTACTACTATTACCACCACCACTACTACTACTTTTTATCATTTTGGTGATCCTCTTCTCTTATGGATAATCTCATCTGTAATTGTTGATACAATTATGACCTATATATCAGCAACTGTCAAATCTATGTTTTCTGTTAACTTTTGTCATAATCTTTAGGCACAAGCATCTCAGTTACATAGCACTGCAGACTTTCTGCCACTGTTCATTTCTCACACAGCACAGTATTTCCTGGTTGATTCCTCTGTCTCCAGTCATACTCTTCAGTTCATGATGCAATTAGAGTTCAAGGGATCTTTCTAAAACACACATTTGATCATCTCATTCCTTTTCTTAACTTTTTTTTAATTACTTCTCACTGATTTCAGAATAAAATTTAAACTCCTTAGCTTCACCTACAAGGCTTTTCATAAACCAGCCACAGTGCATCTACCTTTGAATAAATTAATAAAAAGTTATCTAAACCTTGAATATTTCAGGTTAATATTTCTTTTTTTTTTTTTTTTTTTGGTGGTGGTAATGGGGTTCCTGGAAGCCCTTCTACTTCCGGGCTACACTCCCAGACCTATTTTTACATTTTTATTTGGAAACAGGGTCTCCTAAGCCAGCGCATGCAGCTGGCTTCGAACTTGCGTGATCCTCCTGTCTCTGCCTCCCAAGCGCAGGGATGACAAGCGTGTGCCACCACGCCCGGCTCAGGTTAATATTTCTGATAAAAGTTTTGAAAATTTTTGTGCTGAAATGTTGCTATAATTAGTAAAATTGAGAATGACTGATAATATTCTATCTTTGGAGTTATCACTGATCCCACTGAGAAATTTTCTGAAAAGTCTGAGTCACTTGTAAATTAAATACCATTCGTTTATTTAGAATATATTTCATATTCTTTTTTATTCTTTATGTGATAATGCTAGTAAAATCTAACTTAAGCTCTACTTAAAGTTAATGTATTGAAAAGTAGATTTAAAAATTAGTATATTCTTGCTAGAGATAGGCCTTATAATTTTTCTCTCAGTATAGTTTGAGTATGAATTTAAAAAAAGGACTGGGCAGTTAATTATCTAGGAAGAGAAGAACAGATACTGTTGAGGAAATTGGTTTTAGGTCATATTGAAAAACAGAAGAGATAGGTGAGGATATATTAAAATTAAAACATGAAAAGCCACTTAAAACATATGTGTAGAACTTTAGAATTTTCAGTTGTTTCACTTACACATCATTTTAGGAGATGAAGTTGAGATACCAAGAGGGAAAAACTTGACCTCATACAGTTATTTGCACAGCTGGTTTTAGAATCTAGTTTTCTGACTCCTGGTTTGGCACTTTCCCCCCAGATTAACAGAAATTGTTACAGTGGCATGGATGAACAAGCAAAAATCAACAGGGTGCCAAAATGACTAATTTTTAGTACATTATTAAGTACAGTATCTCTTAGAATTGGTTGAGTGCAGCAAGAGGTATCAAATGGTTTCAGTAGAAAAGGGAATGTTCCAAGTATCCAGAAGTGAAAGTTTCTCAATCTGGAGGATTTCTTATAGCAAAAACATGACCATGGCCACGTTCTTTTTTTTTTTTTTTTTTTTTTGTGGTACTGGGGATTGAATCCTGGGGCATCCTACCTCGGATCTATACCCCAGCCCTGTTTATTATTCTTTATTTTGAAACAGGGTCTCATTGAGTTGCAGAGGGCCTAAGTAGCTGAGGCTGGCTGTGAACCTTAAATCCTCCAGTCTCAGCCTCCCAAGTACTTAGATTACAAGTAAGCACCACCATGCCCAGCTTCATATTTTTGAGTTAATGGTGTCACTTCATTGTAGTCCACAGTCTTGAAGAGTTAGGATCGAAGCGAAAACCAGTAGTCACTGTTACTTTTACAGTGGTGAAACTGCTGTCACCCCTGTCTTCTTGTTTAGTCACAGCCATTTCCCCTGACAAAAATATTCTTCATGGGAGCTTGGTTGCCTGTGAGAAGGCCCCTGTATTCTGCCCCATCAGCAAATCCTGTGGAATGCTGGGGGTTGCAGAACAGCAGAGACTGCAGCAAGCAGTTACAGGAAGCTTTTTGTCACATGCCTGGTGAGAAAGCCCCTGGTAAAGAGCTAGTATGGACTCAGGGTTAGGCTGCAGAAGGTTTTGCCAATATAATTACTATAATTATTAACACTAGGAAAACGATAGAATGGAATCATCATTCAGGGCCAACCAGACAAGCCAGCAGGATTACAAACCACTATTCTAAGCCAGGCTAATAGTAGTAAGACTTACTAATTCAGAAGACAGATCCAGTGTTAATATAAAATTTCCAGAGATGGTTCACAAAGCACCTATGAAGTGTGGCCTTGGGGACTATATATATCCCTAGTCCCTTCCTCCCACTCTTTCTGCCTCCCAGCTTCCATAAGCTGAGCAGCTTTTCTCTTCCACACCTTGCTGCTGTAACATTTCTGCTTTGAGGACAGCAGACTGAACTGTGGGCTGAACCTCTGAAACAGTAAGCCAAGTAAACCTTTTCTTCTTTAAGTTGTTCTTGTCAGATATTTTGGTCAGAGGAACAACAACAACAACAACAACAACAACAAAAACTACAGTAATGTGGTTGGTGCGTTCAAGGAAAAGCAAGGCTGGTGAATGTTTAGTACTAGAGTAGGATACCAAGGAGAATGTAACAGAATTTTTTGCTGCTGAAAGATAAACTGAGATTCCCCTGGTTTAAAAAGCTTAACCAAAGCATAATTAACATGGAATGTAAAACCACTTATAATGGCTCTAAAAAGGGTAAGGGGGATAAAAATGACTAAGAACCTTTTTACAAATTACATTTCATTTTTATTCAACAGTCTTTGTCATAGTATTCTCAGCCAATGTTTTATTTTCAACATGGTTTTTACTACAAGGAGAAATATAGTTTTGTTGTAGTGTGATTTCATTCTCGACTATGTTTTAAAGGAATAAGTTGAAACTTGAGCTTCCTGTTAGCTTTTAGAGGTAATATAGTAATTATATAACTTATCTAATATTTATTTAGTACCAATTCATAAGAGCTCATATTTAAATTTTATTATACTTTCTCTTATCGTTTTTGTTTTTGTAAGATATGGGCATAATGCAGGAGAAGCTACACACCATGCAGTGGATTCTGCCATCAATGTCGGTGTGGCTGCCTATAATATCGACAACATTGGTATTAAAGCAATGGTGAAGAAAACTGCAAAACAAACAGGACAAACGCTCCTTGAAGAGTATCAGATAGTTGATCCTTCTCAGAAGGAAAATCCAGAAGGAACATCAAGTGCAAACGTGAGAAAAGAGAAGGATGAGCAGATGGAGGAAGTAAAGAAGAAAGAGGGAAAGAAGAAAGATAAATGATGGAATTGATAGAAATCACCAATACCAAAGCCTTATCAGATGGAGGGAATTTAAATAATTCCTCAGAGATTAACCAGTATTTTTAAAAGGTATTCATTCCTACAAAGTGACTGCCATACATTTTTATGGCATATATTCCACTTATAAGGAAAATAATCTGTATTCTTGCATCTGGCCTTTAGACATAAGCAGTTATATTTGCAGTAAGTTTATTTTTTCCCTAAATGTAGCTAAAATATTTTTGCAGTCAACTAAAGCTTATAATACATGTGCTATAAACCTCATTAAACATAATGTTAAACTATTTTTATACCTGTTGTCTTCTAGAAAGCAAAGTAGAAAATTATATATTTGCATAAAACCTTAGTTCTATTTATACTGGGAAGGAATGACTTAATGTCTCTTTTGCACTAATCGTGGCTCTTTTCAGAATGCTCATCAGAATTTTAAATGTGTTAGCTAAATAACAACTATAATCCTAAACTAAAACAATTCTTAGATACAATTTTTGAAGACTTCCAGAACAAGGATAAGAATGATTATAAAAAATAAGGTCTATAAAATTATTTGGTAGGAAATGAGATGCGTTTTTTATATAAAATGGATATAAGTACATCTTTAAATCTTTTGAATTGAGAATGGTATTGATATGCTAGGATCATAGGAAATCTTGCAGTATGATATGACTGGTATTGTACTAAACTTTGAAGTGACTATTATCAGCTTAATTAGGCAAAATAAAAAACTTTCAGAAGTCATTTTATCATATATTCTGTTTTTCCAAAAGGCTAAAACTTTGTAAAAACTAATGAATTTGTTGATGGTAAATATATTTGTATTCATCTCATCAGATTTTATATCATAAAACCAATAAGTTATTAAAAGAGAAGGTCCTATTCATGATCAGGTGAAGAATCTGAGAAACTTAGGCTTAATCCATGGTGTAGGCTCAGTTTTCACTTTGGCAGAAGACAAACTATTTACTGATCTTTAAGCTATGTAAGTGAATATGTAAAGGCATTTTATTTTTGTTTGCTGATTTTTTAAAAGATTGGTATTCAGTTTTGTAGCTATAATCTATTGTAATCATTTTTGAACCTCTAGTGGTTAGGCTAGTTTACTAGACTTTCTTTGAAACTAGCTAAATAATGCACTTGTAAATAAAATTTTTTCTGAATTGTTTGGCCTCAAATGTATCTATTTGGCTTGTCTTCTAGGAATACAGAATCCATGGTGCTTTTTTTTCCCTCTAGGACCAGGTATAAAGTAATAGTTGCCAAAATAGAACTACAATTGAGTTGGTAAATAGCTTCCAGTCTCTCCTTTTGTCAGGTTTAGGAAGTGAGATGACAAATATTTGGAGCTTTGAGTATGAAAAATTACCTTAGACCAGAAGTTTTCAAATATGCCCCATAGACCAACTCTAAATGCCCACCTGTTTTCAAAAATACAGTTGTGTTCTGGGTGTGGTGGTGCACACTTATAATCCCAATACTTGGGAAGCTGAGACCTGCAGGTTTGTGGCCAGCCTCAGAAACAGCAAGGATTTCTGCAACTTAGTGAAACTGTTTTAAAGTAAGAAATAAACGAAGGTAGAGATTGTAGCTCAAAGGTAGAATGTCCCTGGGTTTAATCCCCATTCCCCTTCCTGCCCCCACAATACAATTTATGGGAGCACAGTTATACCCATTTGTGTATATATTGCCTATATGGCTGTTTTCTGCTATACTGCCAGAACTGAGTAGTTCCAAGAGTCTATAGGGCCCACAAGCCTAAAATATTTGCCATCTGACCCTTTATAGAAGGGTCTTAGGCTAAAGAAAATGGACTTCTGTCTTCATAGAGTTGGGGTGCACCACCCTCCAGGCATGTGCATGCATTCACCAATCCAGAAGCTCTATGAACCCTATCATTCAGGGCTTTTATAGAGGCTCCATTACATAGGCATAATGAAATAATTGCCCATGGTGATTAACTCAGTTTCACCCCTTCCTGGAACATCTCCCTGATGGTGAGGGGTTAGAAGAATATACAGATCTAAAAGTTCCAAATATCTAACTATATAGTTGCTAGCTCTAGCAACCATCTCCCTCTTCCAAGACTGACCTCAATGTAAAATCAGTTATGGTTGAAAGGAGATTATGAATAATAAAAAGCATTCAGGAAATTAAAAAGGTTTTAGGAACTCTGTGCCAGGAACCAAATACCTGTTTGTTACCACATTAGAATGGGCCTCAATCCTGGAACACTTCCTTATCAAGAGATGAAGATCTCATACAGCCTGGCCTTGTGTGGTAATACCCTCCCTTGTTTCAAGCTCAGTCTGTGGTGCTTTGATCTGCCTAGTCATTTGTCCATGGCCCTTAGGCACATCCCCAAATTTTAGTGATTCAGAATTGTTAGGAAAAGGGGTCAGTGTTGTTTCACTGCAGCACAAGAGGTGTACACATGGGCTCTGCGTTAGATACCTATGGGATCCGCTGACCAGGAGGAACCCATGCATACTATTAGAGTGGATCCTGCTCTGTCTCTATGTAAATTATATATTGTTCCCTACAGTGCTTGACTATTATGTGTTCCTTGGTAACTGATGCCAAGACTCAATTGGCAGAAATGTTTGGAGTCCTCTTCTGGAACAGATAACTGGTATATGGTTTTCCATCTGATATTAAGAAAATACAGGCTTAGGGCTTGTTCGTCAAACATTATACATTCCACTTCTCAGGTAAATCTGATAAAATAATGCTCTGCTCAAAGGGAAAGAAGTTCTCTGGTCTTTTCTTACCAAGCTAACGACTATTTTCAAAAGAATTCCTAATGAATTTTGCAATTTTATACATATTTTAGCAACAGGAATATTTTGAAGAGAATATTTCATTGTTCTGAAGACCTTGTTTTTCCAAAACTAAAAACCACCTCTATTCACAATACATATTTATTTATTTATTTATTTATTTATTTATTTATTTATTTATTTTTGGTGGTACTGGGGTTCCTGGAAACCCACCTCCGGGCTACACTCCCAGACCTATTTTTACATTTTTATTTGGAAACAGGGTCTCCTAACCAGCGCGTGCGGCTGGCTTCGAACCTGCGCGATCCTCCTGTCTCTGCCTCCCAAGGGCGGGGATTACAAGCGTGCGCCACCACGCCCGGCTTCACAATACATTTAAAAGATAGAGGAAAATAATAGATCAGATTAAAAAAAAAAAAGCAAGATGGGGATCAGAGGGACCTAGAATATCACAACCGCACCCCAAGATTGGGAAACTGAATCAATAAAGCAGTATAGCAGTTCTGCAGCGGCATACTGATGTTGGAAGACTGTGTAAAAATATCAGTAGACAACACAAGATAGCTAGCAACCAGGCAAACCCTCAAAATACCAGTATCTAAAATAGAAAAGTTACCAACAGCAGCAGCTTCCAGCAAGCATTAGCACAACGGAGAAAGGAAACCCCTCCAAGATGAAAAAATCTTCCCACAAAGCTGAGTCTAAAAGTTAGACAATGCTGACTTTTATGAAAAAAACTAAGCATAGAAATGGAGAGCCAAACCAGCAAGGGAGAAAGCCCAGGTGGTCCCCAGCCGAGACAGTTAAAGGGTAACTGATGACAGCTTAAGACTTTTTGAACTTAATGAATGACTAGGAGTCCTTGTCACTGTGACGTCACGTGTGACGCGCAGTGCGGCGCGGCGGGAGCTGGTTACCGTGAGGCACTTCGCCATGGCAACGGCTCCAGGCGACTAGGTCGCTCTCCCTGCGTCCCGGGTCTCTTCAGGTCGCCTCCTCTAAGCAGCGAGGAGGAGAAGGACGCGGGAGCTCTCTGACCTGCCGCCATGGGGGAGGGACGAGACGACAACTTCGAAGGTGTGACCACCGACCAACTCAAGTTGGAGCTGCTGGAAGAGATCCACATGAAGTGAGTCCGCCGGGCGTGGGTCCCTGCGCCTCCCCTGGGCGGCGCTCGGGGACAGGCTGGCCCCTGCCCGGACGCGGGGAGACAGCCCGCGAGTGATTACGGCACAGAACAGGGCCACCTGCGGAAGATCCTTTTGCCTTGTTGATTAATTAGGATCAGATCCACGAAAGCACATGAAGTCCATATACTGCAATACTAAAATATGTGTTTCGTTTTTATGTTTCACAAAATTCAGGTGTGTCAGTTTAATGTCCCAAGGATTTTATTAAGTCTTTCTTTAGAAGAACTTCAGAAATGGTGACATTTTGTAAAAGTGTGGCCCTCCTCTTTGCCTCTTGTCCTCCATCACACTTTTGCTTTCCTGGGGATAGATCTCAGGGTCTTGGCAAATCCCAGGCAAAAGTTCTATCATAGATATATCCCAGCCCCCTATACTGACATTTAAAACGATATGAGTACTTCATATTGAGATTTTGAAAATAACCAAGCACAGTGGTACACATCTGTAACCCCAGAACTTGGGAGGCTGAGATGGGAGGATCGCAGGTGACCAACCTCAGCAATATAGGGAGGTCCTCCTTGATATAAAATAGGGTTGGAGTTATAGATCGAAGGCAGAAGGCCCCTGGGTTCTATCCACAGTACTACAGAAAAAAACAGCAGCAACGAAAACAACTTTGAATATGCTAGGGTTTCTCCCCCCCCCCCAAATAATCTTGATCCCACCCACAGAACTGAAATTTAAATTCTTCCATGTGACCCATGCATCCTTTGTTTTCTTCTATTGTAGCTCCAATCAGATTACCAATTGCCTAATTCTTAATCTTGTACCAAACTGAGGACCTGTCTTGAGGACAGGTTCTATGTGCTCTCTGAACCAGTACCTGGTCAGAACAAGTACTTCAAAGGAATTTTATATAAAGTCTTATTTCAGCTCTTATCAGTAGCTATACGATCTTGTTTATGTTAAGTAATCCTGTTAAATCAGCTTCTTCAGCTTTATACAAATAGTTCGTGCTATACAAATACAACTATACAAATATTTATACTTCTACGGTTATTGCCAAGATGGAATGAAATGTTAGCATAAAGAGTTTTACACTGGCCAGGTATGGTGGCATATGATTGTAATCTGAGTACTTGGGAGGCTGATTGCAGGGCTTTGGCCAGCCCCAGCTACTTAGTGAGGCCCTCTGCAACTTAGTGAGACGCTGTCTCAAAATAAAATATAAAAAATAGAGCTGGAGTTGTCTCAGAGGTCTAATGTTCCAGGGTTCAATCTCTAGTTCCACAAAAAAAAAAAAAAAGTGTGTCACACCGGCTTTGGTAAACATCCAGTGGAAGTTAGCTGTTGCTATTGCTGTTATTCTGTCAACTTGCTGGCTGTACTATCTTTAGTAGTGTGCCTTGAATATATAAGGCATTCAAAATATTTACTAAATAAATAATTGTTCTGTTATAATTCATGTTATTTATTGATGTCCTAAATAGCTAGCCTCGGGAATGCTGAATTTCTCAGATTTCATTAGCTTTTCTTCTTACTGTGTTTCAGGTTGTCAGTTGTTACCTCAACTTCTTTTGGATCATATTGAAGTTAAGAGTAAATGACTTCCGATGGTTATCTGGGAGCTTTGAGCTTCATTGCATTCCTTCTGAAATTGACTAATTAGAAACCATCATTTGTCTGATTTCTGATATTCAACTATACCTTCAATAAATATTTCATAATAAATTGTTCCTGAAATAATGAGAGATTACTATATATTAGTCTTTTCTTTCCATTTTTGAAGATTTAAAGAAGTTTATTAAAAAGATAGAAATACAGTCTTTTCATTTAACTTTTAATTGAACTGTAATTAATAATATCTTTTTAATAACAGGGATGTAGTACAACTCTCAATGCTTGAAATAAGACAAAAGATAGCAGAACTGGAAGCCAAACTCAATACTGACAATGAAGGTATATAAGTAAACATTTATATATGTGACTTCTATATGATAAGTGCTCATTTTGTCAGGATACCTATGGAATTTTTAATAAAGGCTTTAAAACTGATACTTCAGCATGTCAAACCTATTACTGTATAATTATTTTCTACCTTACAATGTTAAAATGTTCATAAATTCACAAAATGATATCAACATATTTCATTAGTAAATAATAAAATATTACGTATTTTCTATTTAAGTCACACCCTTCCTATTTTAACTACTGATTTTGGAGTATAACTTTAAAATCTTTATCTAGGATTTGACTGTTGTGTTGGAAGAATATGTGTGTGTATGGGAAAGTGAAGCAGACACACATACCCATATATTATTCAAGTTTATAATGTATATATTAATTTATTCCACAAATATTGACTAAGACTGTCATATGGCAACATTTTTAATAGAAGACCTTTCTCTTCCCCATTTAAAATGGTTCACTGACTACTGAGAGAAAGTGTCAAATGAAATGGGAACTTAGGGAAAGGGACCCTAGCATGATTCAAGTGAGGGCATAAAGTTACCTTTTCTTGTTCTTGAACTAAATGCTAAAGGACAGGGGTAGCTTATAAGGATTATTAAGTGTGCTTTGGTACTTTAATCCATTTATACTTTTTCTTTTCTCTATTGGAGGGCTATGAACAAAAAGGATTAGTAGCTAAATGACTTTGGTTTCTGACTTCAACCGCCTTTGGCTATTAGGTAATATATTAATAGATCAGACTTTTAAAAAACTCAGTATATGTTAGAATTTGTTGATAAATTTGTTTATGTTTCTTATTTCAAGATAAGGAAAGACTACTATATTTTTCTCAAAATGGCCTAATACTTAATGATGAAACATTAGAGGCAGTTCCATTGCTGGGGAAGAAAAAGATTTTAGGTTCCATTATTAAAATGTAATATTGTTTTGAAAGTTCAAGTCAAGGAATAAAATGTGAAAAAAATAATAAGAGTGATAACTGTTAGAGAATTACTGTATTCAGTTTTTATAATTTAATACCCAGAAATTTTCAGAGGACCAATTTAAAAACTAGCCTATTAGTAAAGGATTATTAAATGGTTGGAACAAAAATGGAAGAAATATTTCTTTTAAAAATAGATGATTTCATCCTAGGGATGCAAGGATGATTCAACATTTACAAATTAATAAACATATATACTGCATAAATAGAATCAAGGACAAAAAGCACATGTTCATCTCATTAGATTCGGAAAAGGCCTTTGAGAAAATTCAACACCCCTCCATGATAACTGAAAAATACTAGGGGTAAAAGGACCTCTGAAAAAAAACCAACACCAACATCATACTGAGTGGGGGGAAAGAAGGCATTTTCTCTATAATTAGGACTAACAAAAGGCTATCTGCTCTCATCACTTCTATCATTATCCCTATTTATAGATGATATGATTCTTTATTTGGAGATCCTAATAACTACACCAGGAGACTTATAGAATTGATAAATTGAGCAAAGTAGCAAGGATATAAAATCAACATAGAAAAGTCAGTAGCTTTCTTATACACAAGCAATGAATCCACCAAGAAAGAAATCAGAAAAACAATTCAAAATAGCCTTAAAAACAAAACAAAATCTAGAATAAATATAACCAAAGAAGTGAAAGACTACTACAAGAGAAATTACAGTACATTGAAAAAATATAGAACACTAGTAGGCAAAAGACCTATCATGTTCTTGGATAAGTAGACTTAAAATTATTAAAATGGCCATATCACCAAAAGTGATCTACAGATTCAATGCAAGCCACATCAAAATATGAATATCATTCTTCACAGAACTAGAAAAAACAACCCAGAAGAGAAAGCAATTCTAAGCAAAAAGCAATTTGGGAGGCATCAAGATATCTGATTTCAAGTTATACTACAAAGTTATAGTAACAAAGACAGCATGGTACTAGCATAAAAAACATGTAGTTCAGTGATACAGAAGAGAAGACACAGAAACCCACACAGATATAGTCATATGATCCTTGACAAAGGTGCCAAAAACATGTTGGAGAAAAGACAGTCTTCTTCTTATTATTATTTGCATTACTGGGGATGGAACC
Source organism: Muscardinus avellanarius (assembly GCF_963383645.1). Classification (NCBI taxonomy): domain Eukaryota; kingdom Metazoa; phylum Chordata; class Mammalia; order Rodentia; family Gliridae; genus Muscardinus; species Muscardinus avellanarius. The sequence continues at coordinate 134,123,717 of NC_137787.1, read as the reverse complement.
CAGTGGCATTCTACCTCCATACCCCAAGCCCTATTTTTTATTTTTTGTTTTGAAACAGGGTCTCACTGAGTTGCAAAGGGCCTCATTAAGTAACTGAGGCTGTCTGCCAACTTTGATCCTCCTGTCTCAGCCTCCCAAATGCTGGTATTACAAGCCTGTGCCACCATGTCCAGCTGAGAAAAGACAGTCTTTAAACAAATGGTGCTTAGAAAACTGGGTATCTATATGTGGAAGAATAAAAACAGATTTCTCTCTCTCAGTCTGCACAAAAATAAACTTAGAATGAATCAAAGACAGAAAATCAGAAACTTTGCAACTACAAGAGGAAAACACAGGATCAACACTCCAGTATAGCTTTAGGCAATAACTTCCTCAATAGAACTCCTATAGCTCAGGAAAAAAAAAAACAAGAATCAATAAATAGGATGACATCAAATTAAAAAGCCTCAATAAAAAAAAAAACAATAGTGTGAAGAGAAAGCCAACAGAATGGGAGAAAATCTTTGCCCCCTACTCTTCTGAAAAAAGATTAATATCTGGAATATACAAGGAACTAAAAAGTCAATACCAAAAAATGACAACCAAATCAATAAACAAAAAATGTCAAATAACCAAATCAATAAACATACTTTTTTTTTTTGGTGGTACTGGGGTTCCTTCTACCTCTGGGCTACACTCCCAGACCTATTTTATATTTTTATTTGGAAACAGGGTCTCTTAAGCCAGCGAGGCTGGCTTCGAACCTGCGCAATCCTCCTGTCTCAGCCTCCCAAGTGAGGGGATTACAAGCATGTGCCACCACACCCGGCTAAGCATACATTAAACAAACAAACAAACAAAAAAATACAGACCGGGTGTGGTGGGGCATGCTTGTAATCTCAGCATTTGGGAGGCTGAGATCCGGGATTGTAGTTCTCAGACAATCCAGCTATTTTAGTGAGGCCCTTTGCAACTCAGTGAGACCCTGTTTTAAAAATAAAAAGACAAAAAAATAGGACTGGGGATTTAGATCAGAGGTAGAATGCCCCTGGGTTCCATTTCAAGTACTGAAAAAGAAGGAGGAGAAGAAGAAGGAGGAGAAGGAGGAGGAAGAAGAGGAGGAGGAGGGGGGGGGAGGAGGAGGAAGAGAAGGAGGAGGAGAAGAAGGAGAAGAAGGAGGAGAAGAAGGAGAAGAACAAGAAGAACAAGAAGAAGAAGGAGGAGGAGAAGGAGGAGAAGGAGAAGGAGAAGGAGAAGAAATGGCCAATGAATATATAACATCTTGAGCCATCAGAGAAATGCAAATCCTAAGATTTCTGTAAAGGAGAGTGCCCTATTTTATATGTATTTCTCCTCAGGTAAATTTGGGCAATGTGGCAATAATTAGTATAGGCAGGATAGATTAGAAATAGATGTGAAGTATTTCAACAGTACCAAAGGCATACCAGAGTAACTCTGGAACCTAGACTCAATGACTAACCATTGCCTAGATTAAGAACAGATTACATTTTGTTTTAAAACCGACTGGTTTGCATTTTTGTTGTTGTTAAGCAGACTTAGAACTAGCTGAGCTTACTGTGGAGTGTAAGGAAGAACAAGAATGTTAATAGTCATGGGGAGGTCTGTCTGACTATGATAGCCTGAGGGGGGGAGGTTCAGGCCCTGCAATCTGGAAAATCCTAACATAAGACTACATACTTCAAAATTCCTTTCCAGTTCATTATTTTCTAGTTCAAAATGTATTGCTAATAAAGTACAGTAACAGAAAGATTGAACTGTTTCTTGGTATTTTCATGAATAAATGAGATCTAGTAGACTAGTTTTGATTTGCCCTCCCCACTCTTTACTCAGGTGGTGAGTGGAAAGCTCGTTATGAGACCCAACTTGAACTGAATGATCAACTAGAAAAGCAAATTGTATCTCTTGAAGAGAAAATGGAAAAAATCCGTGGAAATCCTTCAGGTACAAAAGCAATCCTATGTATGCCTTATAAATTGAGTCAAAACTGATAAAATATCAATTGCCCATATTTGCTTTATTGTAGATAGACTATCTTCTATTCGTGTCTATGAACGAATGCCAGTGGTGAGTAAAAGCTGGTTAAGCAAAAAGTAACTGCAGGAAATTATATATATTTTCATTCCTGATGGGTTCTGAACAAAGGAATAAAGACTGTGGCAGGATCCAAATAAAATATTTTGATCAGGGGAACTCTTCCCTGCTTGCAAAGAATCCATTAACAAGGCTGAAAGCTTACTCTCCCCTGTAGCTGGGCAGGGATTCTGGTGTAGGTATAGACAAAATGGAAGAAAAAGAATCTCAGTAAGCAGATAATCAGACTGTCTGGAAACCCGAATTTGTCTACATGCTCAGTGTAGTCTGAAGAAACCTGGCTTTAACACAAGGTACATTCATTTTACATTTATTTTTCCTACACTTTTACTGGTGCATTATAATTACATATCATAGTGAGATTCAGAGTCATACACACACGCACAAAGGTCTTGGGCTGTTTCCTTTCAGGTTCCACTCTGCCTCTTTCCATACATAATGGGTTTAAAGTGATAGCTTCAGACATGGGCATAGGATAATTTGAATCATTTCTTCCATCAATTCTTTCTTTTCCCCTTCGGATCCCCTTCTACGGTTACACTGGTCTCTCTCCTCAATTATCTAAAGTCCCTTTTGTTTCCTATTTTCTCTCTAGCTTCTGTCCATGAGAGAAAACATTAGACCTTTGACTTTCTGTGGCTAGCTGGTTTCACTTAAGATTCTCTAGTTCTAATTTCTGGCACATGACATACTTTATTGTTCTCTATGGCTAAGTAAAATTCCATTGTATATAGTTTACATTTCTTTTCTTTTCTTTTATTTATTTTTGTGGCACCAGAGATGGAACCCAGGGGCATTGTACCTCCGAGCTACACCCCCAGCCCTATTTTTTAGTCTTATTTATTATTTATTTATTTATTTATTTATTTATTTATTTATTATTCTTGCAGATCTGGAGATGGAACCCAGGGGCATTCAACCTCCGAGTTACACTGCCCTATTTTTTTTCCCTTTATTTTGAAACAGGGTCTCACTGAGTTGCAGAGGACCTCACTAAGTAGCTGAGTCTGTCCTCAAACCAATATCCTCCGGTCTCAGCTTCTGGAATGCTGGGATTAAAGGCAGCACACCTGGCTATAGTTTACATTTCTAAAACATGCCCATTCTAGTTCCTCTGTAATATACATACACACATGTATATACACACAAGCACTCACATATATACATGCATGTGCGTATATACATACACATACACATATATAAAATATACATACATACATAAATATATAAAGGATATATGAAATCTAACAACACTCCTCAGTGAGCATGAAACCTTGTTAGGTTGACTCATCTACCTTCTCTTCTGATTGCCCTTAGTGACATCTTTCTCCTCTTTGGGAGTTCATTGTAATCTCTGATAAATTATTTACATTTATATGTTTCATGCTTTTCAAAGCATATCCACTAGCTTTTTATTCATTCAAATTTAAATTTTAAATTGTAAAGAATGGCCCAAAGTATGACTTATGTTGGGTCTAGAGTATATTTGAAAATAGCCTTTTCCTCAGAATTCCTGTTGCATTTTTATTAGAGAAGTGCTCAGGAAAAACATCTTTTGAAAAACCACATGCATGTTTTGAAAATGAAAATACCATACTCAGCTGAAATTTTAGGATTCAACATCACAATAACATAATTTGTCTTTAATTTTACATAATATGCAAATTAATGCTCTTTATCTCATTCTTGCAGAAATACTTGCAGAAATAATGTCATGAGAAAAAGTCTAAAGTTCCTTTGGTGCATGCAACTAAAGAGATGAAGATATTAGATTAGGTTCACACTGTCTCTGAGCATGGAACCAAATTCTTTACCTTTAAAAAAACATACACACCTGGGTGTGGTGGTACATGCCTGTAATCTCAGCATTTGGGAGGCTGAAGCTGGAGGATCCAGGTTCAAGGCCAGCCTCAGAAACTTAAGGAAATTATGTTTCAAAATAAGAGTCAAACCCTCCAGTTAGTTCCCTTTCCCATCAGACAGAACATTGGTCTTGGTGGTCATAAAAGAGAAAAAGTATTACTGAAGCTGGCATCATAGCCTTGTCGTCTGCTATATAGCCTGTGGGCCAGTTTCAAACAGGGTTGAATTGTCTTTGCAATGAGGGATGATCTGAGCATTAAAGGGAAGGTGAGTGAATGAAGCTTTAGGAAGTTTAGTAAATTGCTGACAAACACTGTACATAAAAGGTTTTTTTTTTTATTTTTAATATCTATGTGACCAGTAAAGCTGTCCTCATCTGTGATTATTGGTTTGAAGAGTTAGGGAACACCAGGAGAAGAGGCAGTTAAGAAAACCAGCTCTGTAAACAAAGCTTTTTGCTCATGTATCATAGCTATAACAATATGTGGATAATAAAAATCTTTGGAAGTGATTTAAAAAAAAAGAGTAAAAAAGGCGGAGCTAGGGTGTAGCTCAGAGATAGAAAGCCCCTGGGTTCAAACTCCATCCTCCCCCCCCCAAAAAAAAACCACACCCATTCTATTACACTGTGCTATACTGTTTATAAGAAATAACAACAAATACTTTTTGAACAGTTCTCAGTAGAGTGCTATTTTGGCAACTATATTTACAGGGATCTTAAGGACAAGAGCCTTTATTGGGGGGTTTTGAATAACTGCAATTTATCAGTGAAAGATACAAAGATATCTTATATTTTGCTAACAATGAATTGAGAAATAAAGTGACTTGCATACATTTCTGTTATTTTCAGCTGAGAAATACTCATATGTCTTGGAAGGTCAGGAAAAGAACATCATTGTTTCTAAATTAGAAAAACTATTGTTTGCCCCTCCCCCAGCCTATCTTTCTGTAGTAGAGTCATATCTCCCTCTTGTGGCACTTTGAAAAGTTGCTGCTAGAGCTGTATCTTTATAATAGCAGGTAGAATTTTAATACTACCTATAGAATAAAACGTATAATATACACCCTTCAGAATATAAAATATTCTGGATACCTCCTCCTTGATAACCCATCCCCAGTTCTCAAGAAATTGGGTGTCAGTAGCTGCATGCTGAGGTGACATGGTTAAGTGCTTTAGAGCACAGCTAATGAATATTTAGTGTTTTTTTTTTTACTATTATCCGAGATTGAGATTCTGAAACACATTCATACTGATAAAAACATTCTATTTTTGTTATTTTTGAATAAAATATGATTATCTAAGAGGTTCAGATCTAGAGGCAAAGCATTGTATTTGTCTTCAGTGAAGGACTAAGAATAAAATGGAGCAATCAAGAGTGAAGCCACAGACCAAACATAAAGACAAAGTGCAGTATAAATGGAACTGGTCCTCTCCATTCTATGGGCAGATGCCATGCACAGGCACTTAGGTTTTAATAAACAGTGAAATACAGGAAGGGTTTTCTGAGAAATGGGTCTTAGCAATCTGGTTAGCAGTTCATGGAATTATATGTCCAGTTACTGAGCAAAAAGCACTTAAATTTCCAAAAATTCTATATGTAGTTAAGAAATCTTTTATATCTAAGGACAAAAGATATGTTAAATCTTTTTCTTTGATATAAAGAACAATATTTGTGAAATTCAAACAAAATAATTTGTTTTTTGTGGTACTAGGGATGGAACCCAGGGGCATTCTACCTCCAAGTGACACCCCCGGCCCTATTTTTTATTCTTTATTTTGAAACAGGGTCTCACTGAGTTGCAAAGGGCCTCACTAAGTAGCTGAGGCTGTCTGTGGACCGTGATCCTTCTGTCTCAGCTTCCCAATTGCTAGGATTACAAGAGTGCGCCACCATGCCCAGTTTTGAAAGCATTTTTAAATGTTCTTTTAAGTCGATAGAGAAAAAGGCTTAAATTATATTTGTGGGATAGAGTTGTGGATTCACATCATTTTAAAATTTCCTCTTTATTGTTGTACATCATTAAGTCTTTAGGAGTAACTTGTACAGGTATAAAATTGAGCCAGGTGTGGTGGCGCACACTTGTAATACCAACATTTGGGAGGCTGAGACTGGAGAATCCCGGTTCCCAGACAGCTTCAGCTACTTAGTGAGGCCCTTTGCAACTCAGAGAGACCCTGTTTCAAAATTTAAAAAAAAAAATGGCTGGGGGTATAGCTCTGAGGTACAATGCTCCTGAGTTCCGTCCGCAGTATGAAAAAAAAATTGATGCCAATTAGTTTGAATACTAACTGTGAGTAACTTTAGACTTGCTTGGGGGAGCTGCCAGAGACAGGACTAGCAGTCAAGGCCACGCGCCCAGTGACACACTTCCGCCAGTCAGGCATGTCCCACCTCTGAACCTAGCTACATTGGTGAATACATGAGGTTTTGGGACATTCCAAACCCAAACCCTAAATATGAGAAAGCTTTAAATGAGTAAGGTCTTTACTCTCTCCTCCTTATGGAATAGAAATGCCCTCAGGAATCCCGGCTCCTCCTTGCTTTCCACTCTGCCATTTCTTTGTAGGTGGCGTCGTTTGTCCCCATGCTCCTAGAGGTCTGCTTTTTCTTCTCACCTCATTCACTTTCTCAGCCAAAAAGAAGTAGGTGAAGAAAAATGGGTACAAGCGAAGGCCAGCCAGCTCCTTTTAAAGAGCTTTCCAAGGTGTTGCATCCAGCAATTTCTTCTTCATTGGTTAGAACTCTGTCATATAGCTATCCTCAGTGAAAGGGAAGGTCTGGGAAAGTAGGGTTTTACTGAGCATAGGTAGGAAGAGGAGAATGGGTACAGGTTGCAATTAGCATACCTTAAAATGAAATGGTGTGCCAGGCGTGGTAGCACAGGCTGGTAATCCCAGCATTGGGGAGGCTGAGACCAGAGGATCGAGGTTCACAGGCAGCCTCAGCTACCTAGTGAAGCCCTCCAAAACTTAGACCTGTTTCAAAATAAAGAATAAAAAATAGGACAAAGGGGTGTAGCTAGAAGGTTGAATGCCCCTGGGTTCCATCCCCAGACCTGTTAAAAAAAAGAAAAGAAAAGAAAAGGTGTTTCGTTTCTTTTTATTTAATATTTTTATAAGTGGAACATATTGACAGTGGTATACATTTACATTGTGCTTCATGCCCTTCCCCTTCCCTTTCCCTCCCCACCAATAGAGAGTGTCCAGGTTAATCATGTTATATTTATGCTATTACACATATTCATATGTAGCTCCTCCATTGAACAACCTCAGCTTTCTTCCTCTCCTATCCTTCCGTTCAAGCTTTGCTGAGATTTCCCCTCCATCATCTGGAGTCCCTCTGGTATTACCACTACTCCCTAGCCGGGCATGGTGGCGCATGCTTGTAATCCCTGTGCTTGGGAGGCTGAGACAGGAAGATCGCACAGGTTCAAAGCCAGCCTCAGCTACTTAGTGAGGCTCTCAGCAACTTAATGAGACCCTGTTTCTAAATAAAAATATAAAATAGGTCTGGGAGTATAGCCCAGAGGTAGAAGGCCTCTGGGTTCCACCTCCAGTACCACAAAAAAAGAAAAAAAAATGGCGTTTCATTTTAAAGTATTATGTATTAATTTGTTTGGAAAATTAAAGACAAAAAATGAATTGATGATTTAGTCAATGTACCTACTGTTAATAATTAGTGACTTTAGTCACTAATTGGTAATTTTAATTACTTTGGTAATTTTTGTGTCCATATGTTGAATAAAAAGAACAATTTAATAAATCAGCTAAAAAAGGATTAAAACAGGATTTTACCTAGTCTTCTTAACAGTTATTTATATTTAAATACAACAATGTATGGACAACTTTGTATCCTATACTAATCAGGACAGTTAAATTGTTTATACACATTTTTAGGGTATATATTATATTCCCCTACACTAGATTATCAATTGTAAATTACTTTATAATTGAACATTTTAGGTATTGTCATTCTAATTTTGGATAAACCAATAATATGGCAAACAACAATATACTTTAGTATTAACAAATATTTAGATCTTTTATACTTTTTGACTTTGAGTGCCTTATTAAAAACAATTTATAAAGAGAGTTGAAGTCCCTTTTCTTCTCATCCCTATCTCCCTTTCTTTTGTTTCCTCTTTATAGGCAAGTACTATCATGCATTTGGTAGGAGTCATTCCGTTTATCTTTAATAACTTTATACACGTATTATGTGTCCAAAATGATATAAAAAATATTATCCTGCACATCTCATGTTTTTTGCTCATTTCCCCCTATTTGTATACACTGAGGATTTTTCAGAATCCCATTTTGTCAAGCATTGCCATGGTGACCATCCTTATGCATGTCTCCTGATACAAAGTGTTCCTCTAGAGCTTGGCCAACTTCCTGTAGAGGTCTAGGTAGGCTAGATATTCCGCTTTGCATCCATAACATCTCTGTTCTCTGTTGCAGTTAGTCCTGCTGCCTTAGTACAAAAGGAGCCACCGATGGCATCTCAGTGGATAGATGGGCTGTGTTCTTACCAATCTTAGTTTACAAAAATGGGCAGTGGTTTGATTTTGTCTTTAGGCTGTAATTTGTTGGTTGCTGCCTTAGAACAGCAGTCTGGAAACTTTTGTAGGAAATGAAATCACTTGGGCACTTCACAAAAATACATAGGTCATTTCCTATCCTTTGACCAGCTGGCCTTGGCCTCTTCTGTATTCTTCATTAACTCTTCAGATCATCCTGATATACACCAAAACTTGGGAATCACTGCTCTAAGCACACATACACTAAAAAGTATATTTTAAAATCATGAGACTTATAAATTTAATATCATTACAAGGTACCAATAAAAGTATCACTACCCCCCAAACAAATCAGATAATGATAAAGTCACTATGAATCTATCTAGTTAGAGATAATACAAAACTTGTTTTGTTGTTGTTGTTTGTTTATTATGCCCGGTTTAATTGAGAGGAGTAATGGAAAATGAACCTTGAAATATATACAGGAACTATATAATAAAGGATTTTATATCCATGTTAGGAAATGTGAATACCCCCTTTTTATATGTGATGCAAAGCTACTGAAATATTTTAAGTAGTTTTAGAGGAACTTCCGGGAAGATAGCGACCGAGAAAAGCGGGGCTTAAGAGCCCCGCTAACAACAAATCTCCATTACCACAAAATCAGCGTCTTTCATAGCCAGAAAACAACATCACCAGTGAAACAAAAAATCACCAGGCTCCAGAGAGAAAGCGGACTGAGAACAGAGCCACAGAGGAGATAACCGGCCTTGCGCCCGAGGACACGGCAGACGCGGCGGCAGATGCGGCAGCAGTGCCATACTGCCGGCGGCACCAGCGAATTCACGGGACGGCTACAGCAAGCCGAGGTGAGCCACTGCGGAACAGCCAGGCGGGATTTCTCCGCGCAGAGAGCATCTAAAGCTTCCAGTGGCCGAGCTCAGCACACGCTGCAGGGATTCAGAAGAAATCAAAATCAAGAAGAAAAACGCCAGCCCCATAGCCGAGGGCGTAGCAGCGGCGCCATATTGCCACAGGCGGCAGCAGCAGAAAATTCACCGAATCCAGTATAGCTACATCTGCGTACTCAAGAACAGTGAGTCAAATTGCGGGCCACAGAGGAGAAATCCCAGTACTGTACTCACTGGGACTTGACCCAGTGGGGGAGGGGCGGTGGCAGAGATATCACACCATAGGAGAACTTGCAACCTGGCACCCCCCACAGTCTAAAGCAGCCTCTATCGACTCTCTGGGTCGGAGACTCTGTGATAAAACCCAGTAAAGGAGTAGTGGGGTCCGAGATACTACTGACTCGAGATCCAGAACACCTTAAGGGAAGTCATAGTGACCCAAGGGAAGAACCCAGAGAAGGCACAAACTTCCCAAATCATGGGAAAGAGGAATAATACTGGAGCAATGAATGCCCACAACCCCACTACATCAGAACCCGATAAAACAGAAAATCAGAGATTTCTAGAAGATCAAATCAGGAAAATAACTGTAGAAATAATAGAGGTGCTTCGAAAAGAACTCAGAGAGAGCCAAAAAGAGATAAAGGATGCAATTAATGAAGTAAAGGCCGCAATTAAAAGCACAAACAACCGATTAGAACACATGGAGAACAGAATCTCGCTCTTAGTAGATGATCATTCCAAAAATGAACGCATAGTTTCTAATCTAGAAAAAAATATCTGACAACAGGAATCTGATATTGAAGAAATATGGGCCCATTTTAAGAGAGCTAACCTAAGAATAATTGGAATAGAGGAGGGAAAAGAAAGTGAAACCAAAGGGATCAACAATCTCTTCAAAGAAGTAATAGCAGAAAATTTTCCAAACATAGAGCAAGAGGTTGATACACAGATCCAGGAAACTTATAGAACTCCCTTTAGACAGGATCGGAGAAGAGGATCCCCACGCCACATAATTGTCAAAATGACCGATGTGGAAGCCAAGCAGAGAATCTTAAAGGCAACAAAAACAAAGGGCCAAGTGACATTCAGAGGCAAACCAATTAGAATCACTCCAGACTTCCCAAACCAAGTCATGAGAGCCAGAAGAGCTTGGAGTAACATATTCCAAACTCTGAAAGAAAACAACTTCCAGCCAAAAATTTCCTACCCAGCAAAACTTTCTATCAAATTAGATGGAAAAATAAGAAGCTTCCATGACAAACAGAAACTGAAGGAATTTGTCTTCAAAACCAGCACTAGAGAAAATACTCAAAGAGATTAACTACAAAGAAGAAATAGGTAACACACACCAGAACCAGAGAAACAAGAGTTTCCATCCAACAGACAATTAAGATTGGTTATCTGTGGAGATTCATTATTTATGTTAGTCTTTTGCCTATCTCTAAATGGTATTGTTTGCCTTTATTGTTGTTAAATTTTAGGATTTCTAGTTGGAATATTAATATACCTTCAGATATAGCAATTGGAAATATTTTATCCCATTCTATTAGTAACTGTTAACTCTGTTTACATTGTCTTTGGATATACAATTTTTTTTTTATTTTTTAGGGAGTCTGTATACTCCTCTGTTACCTGTGCCATTGAAATCATAACCAAGAAATCACTGCCAATTTCAATGTTGTGAGGTTTTATGACCCAGATTTTCTCCTAAAAGTTTATAGTCTTAAGATTTATATTTAGGTCTTTTATCTATTTTGAGTTAATATTTGTATATGGGATTAGGTAAGGGTCCAATTTTATTCTTTTCCATGTAATTATTATTTTTTAACAATATTTAGTTAAAAGATTATCATTTCCACCACCAAATGTTCGTGGAAACCTTGTCAAAAATAACTTGACAATATAGGGAAGAATTTAGCTCTAGGCTTTTATTTAACTCCAATGGTTTATATATCTGCCTTTAGAATAGTACTACACTGTTTCAATTATTGTAGCTTTATATGGTTTGAAATCAGAAAATATATATCTTCTAGCTTTGTTCTTTTTCAAGATCGTTTTGGGTACCTAGACTCCATATTCCATATTAGGATAGATTTTTTTCTGAAAAATAAATATATAAATATATGATAGTTTCACCTAAAAAACAGAAAAAAAATTCTCTGGTAAGAAAGAAAGCAAAAAGAAATATTGAAATGTTATCTTTAAGTCATCAAAAGCTTGGTATCAGACAAATGAAACTGTTATGTGAGATTATCATTTTTAATTTTAGATAAATTGCCATAATACTAGATGTCAACTACTAAGCCAAGCATGGGAGGGAGGGATAGGGAGAGAATGGGGTGGGGATTGGGTGGGGGCTGACTGGGAAAAGTGTGCATGTATGTCTACAAAAGTATGTATCCTACTATGATGTATGAATACAGTGCACCAATAAAAAAAAAAAAGAAATATTTTAAGTAGTTTTAAAATCTTCCCTCACCCCTAGTGGAGAAAGGATTCCTGGGTAGGGTGAGAATTGAGGCTGAGAACTCAGGATTCTTTTGTCATAGTCGAAGTGAAGGAGGCTCAGCAGTGATGGAGCAGAGAAAACAGATTAAATATATATTTAGGTATGATTTCATGAGCATATGGTTTCTGGGATTAGACTGGGAGTGAGTTCAAGAATGATTGAGAATCTAGGTGTGCTGGCACATGTCTTTAATCCCAGTGCTTGGGAGGCTTAGACAGGAAGATTACAAATTGGAAGTCTGCCTCAGCAATTTAGTGAGGCCCTCAGCAACTTAGTGAGACTCTTGGCAACTTAGTGAGACCCTATTTCAAAATAAAAAATAAAATAGGGCTCAGGGTGTAGCTTCATGGTAGAATGCCTCTGGGTTTAACCCACAGTACCACACATATACACACAAAAAGAATGATTGAGGATTCTGGTTTTGAACTTTATGGGTTACGTTAAACAGGAGTCTAGGAATCTGAACTAATTAGAATGTCTGTTTTGTTTATGTGTATTACAAAGATGACAGTGGTCAGTAAATAACTAGAAATAGTCTTAGACTATGGTAAGTTATCTCTGAAAATAGAGATCATGCAGTCATAAATTTCACCTGAAGCCCTGCAAGAGACTAATGAGGGAAAAACCCAGAGTCTGAAAAAAGGCTTGAGGATGGAACCCTGGGGAAATGCTAACATTTAAGATGTTGGATAAGGAGGTTATTTGGCAAAGATAAGTGAGACGAAGAAAATGAGAAAGGACGAGGGACAACTGGAAGAGTGGTATCAGAAGCCAAGGAAGGAGAAAGTTTTAGGCATGTTCAGCAGAAGAATGTTCACTGAGAAGCCTCTGGTTCAGGGCAGGATAAAGCATGTGGTCCAGGTTTCAGGCACATTATGCAAAAGCAAAGAAAGCAAACAAGTGCCAATTAGAGGATAGGATGTTGGGAGAAAACGGGTGCAGCTGAAGAGTTGAGGTGAGAAAATGGAGCGAATAAAACCTGCTTCATCGAGAATCGTGGCTTTTCAAATCAGACTGTCCTGGTTCAAATTCAGACTATGGAACACAAAGGAAATTATTTCATCTCTCTGAGGTTTAATTTCCTCATCTGGAAGATTGAGTTAATTAAGCTATCTTGCAAGGTTGTTGTGAAGATATCACAGTATATACGACAAATAGCGCAGTGCTTGAAAAACTAAGTACTGTTAGTTCCCTTCCTCCCTTTCCTTCGTAAAGGAGAAATAAGATTTTATTAAAATAAGTCTGTTGTGAAATTAACCTCAACCTCCACGGACAGATTAAGAACAAGAGTAAGATTCAAAGATGTGCAACCTGATTTTGCTTATCAAACTATGTTGTTATGTAAGCTGCAGATATTTTGGTACCTTCTTAAAATTCCAGTACAGTTTTGTTATTCTCAGTACAGAAAGCAAGGATTTCAGCAGAGATTTAACACTTTTTCAATAAAAGCATAAAACCTTTACTTCCCTTTGGCTAGCTGGGCTTAGCCATCTTCTGTTTGCATCCACTAGAAAAAGAACCTAGTGGCTACCTAATGTGTCTTCCAAGAATTTCCAAGTATGTCGAGAAAAGACCTATAGATATTCATGGGAAGATTAGAAGCTTTCTGAAGATTTCCAAAAAACCCTTAAACTTCAGGCTACATAGATTTCTGTTGTGTCTGATGAGCATTAGTTATTTTTTCAGGTTCTGACTTGGCAATTTAAGCTTCCTTATTCATTACTGGTTACGATTTGAAGCTAAGGATTCAGCTGAGTTCTTTATCAGACTTAATGGATCCTAATATGCAGCCCCATGGATGGTTCCCCTGTGCAGGAAGCTAGATCCCCAGAGACAGTGACTGAAGTTGGATAGCAGGTTTCTTTATTCACCAGTGTGGCTCAGTAAGCAAAGCTGCAAGTCTGAGCCCTAGCTCAAACATGCTAGTTCTTTCATGCATTCAGTCACCTAATTTTCATAGGGAAGGAGTAAGCGTGAGGCTTGTTTTACCTCTCATAAGCAAGATGCAGAAGCAGAACAGCAGTTAGTCTGTGTATTGTTTCTCTTTTTCTTGCAGTTCCCTGCCTTATATTGTGGGCTGCCTGCGATGGCTTTGCTTGTTTACCTCTGAGGGCACCTGTGAAGAACTCTTTATTCTTCTAACTTGTTCCTAGGCTTCTAGCCAAGAGTAGCTGTCAGGGACATAACTGGGCTCCTGTCTCAGCCCAACAATATTTTGAGTAATATTTTAGTGCTTTATTGTAACTACTAGCATATAGTGATTGCTATCTTCTATACATTAGCTTACACAGGCTCACTGAAGCTCACTACCCATGAAGTTATACCAAGAACAGAAAAGATAACTGGCCTTCCACCCTACTTCCCTCTGCTACTCAGCTTTACCATGTGCTTAATTGCCTGATGCATTTCTTTAATTTTCAAATTGTTTACAAATCACATATAGCATTTATTAAAAATATACATTCTAGAGATTACCCCTAGAGAAACTCACCTAGTATATCTAGGGTAAAGCCTGGACATTTATAATTTTTAGCAGGCATTTCAGTTGGTTCAATTGCAGAGAATAATTTGAGAACAACAGATTTAGTGAGTCTATGTTCCTCAGAAAAATGTGTAAGACAACCTCTCTGAAAAAAGATTTTATTAAGATTCTACCAGCAAGTACCACCATATCCCTGCAGTCAACTCTCTTACAGAGTAGAAGCCTTTCTCTTTGACTAGTTCAGAGTTATAAAACTGATGACCTCTGTTTTTCTCTGCCATTTATTTTCTCATCAATACACTCTATTTGTCTTCCATTATACCCAGATAGCATGGGTCCTTCAGGGAAAAGTCTCACCACAGCATCACTCTTTCAATCAGATACAAACAGTACAGGGGATCCTTCTCCCAAAGCCAACAAGACTACCAGTGGTGAGAAGCATGGGGAAGAAAGTGTTGAAACAGAAACATTATTTAGGTAAATATTTAGTCTCACATCAAACAGCCTCTGGAAGACTCTAATCAATTTATAGAAAAACAATTCATAGAAAGTCAGTTTGCTGAATCCAAATTTTAGAGTATGTTTTTATGAATATGCCTTTATTTAGTAACATTTTAATAAATGTCCAATTTGTTAAAACCCCAGGAATCATGGAAATGGTTTAGCATTTAATGTCATCATTGAAAAACATATGTAAAAAAGGATATGTTCAGGTTAAAGTGCATATGTAAGAAGGATTCTCATTAAAGCAAGTTTTTGGATAAATTGGTAAGTTTGAAATCCTAGGTAAACTGGTATAGCTCAAGTTAATTCTTTGACAGATTGGCTTTTTGAAGTATTTTTGTCTAATTTACCTTCCAACATATGTTTTAACTTTCTGCAAAGTGGACCAGAAGACCCCTTCTTCTTGTGCTGCTAAGCAGAAGCTTGAAGGAAGAGGTGGTTTTAAGTTTTACAAACTCCTTTTAAACCATTGACCCATCCTCTTTATCTTGCATTTGGTCTTAAGAGAACCTGGAGATTCCCCTCATAATTCTCTGTTTTAGTCATTTTTATTTTCTATACTCTGACTTATTACTATTGACAAATTGTATCTTTTTTTATCCTGATGCGTTCTACCATCTTACTGTGATATTTATCTCTTCTTTATTGTGATTCAAATTCTTTTCTTAAGTCAACCCAAGTTGGGCCTGCCTGGGCACAATTAACCTCACTGCACACACAACTACTCATAGTGCCACTGGGTTCACTTTGGTCATTTCTACCTTCAGATCCTTCTTAAAAATGTTCCCAAAATCCTGAGTATACATTTTTAGGGCCTAATAACCAGGCTTTTTTTTTTTTTTTCCAGTTCTGGGGATGGAAGCCAGGGGCATTCTACCTCCAAGCAAACCCCGGCCCCATTTTTTATTCTTTATTTTGAAACAGGGTCTCACTGAGTTACAAAGGGCCTCACTGAATAGCTAAGGCTGTGGGCAAACCATGATCCTCCTGTCTCAGCTTCCCAAGTACTAGGATTACAAGGGTGTGCCACCACGCCCAGCCAGACACTAAAATTAATGACCCTAGAGCACTATTTATACCCACAACTATATGTTATTTAAAATATATTAAAGTGAGCTAGGTGTGGTGGTGCACACTTGTAATTCCGGTACTTGGAGGCTGAGAAAGGAGGATTGCAAGTTCCCAGCCAGCCACAGCTACTTAATGAGGCCCTCTGCAACTCAGTGAGACCTTGTTTCAAAAATAAAGAATAAAAAAAAAATAGAGCTAGGGGTATAGCTCCAAGGTATAATGCCCCTGGGTTCAATTCCCAGTTCCACACACACACACGAAAATTTAGTTATGAGACAGACTTATAGCTTCAAATCAGAGAGCAGTTAGATTTTGCATATAAATTTAATAAATGTTTCCCACAAGGGGGCGCTTTTTATTTAAGCATGCAGAATGCTGCAGTCTCATTGTAGAATTGCCTTTTACTGCAAAGTACTGTCTGGGAGCTAAATTAAATTGTATTCTTGTACTTTTCTCATGTAAGTTTTCAGTGGAGTAATTTTTTTTGCACTTGTAGTTTTTCCCTTTTTTCTTGTGTGTTCTTTAATTTTATAGAAATTAACATTAGTTTAAAGAAAGAAGTGGCTAATAGTAAGCTTCCTTTCTGCTTAAGATGGAGGAGTGGAATTTAAAATAACTTTAAATCCTAAGTATATTTCATTTGAGGTGTATAAATAATGCCCTGAAATTTATTATTCCTGTTCTTTGTTTTAACCTACTCGTAGAGTGGTAAGAACTGACTAGTGTCCAAAATAGCTCTTGTGTGATAGTAGAAGAGTTACTGTTTTTTATATGATTGTGAGGGGGCTCACTTCTAGTAGAATCTCCAGTTTAGCTTTTTTTTTTTTTTTTTTTTTTTTTTTTTTTTTGTCTTTCTGGGCTTCAGTTTTCTAGTACATGACTGCTGATTATATAATTAGATAAAAATGTCTCCTTGGGAAAGCCAAGAACATTAAGTCTTCCATTGAGTTAGAAGTGATGAGTCTTTTCCTCTAATAAAACCATTTTTTCAGATATCTAGTTGATTTATGGTCAGTAAAATTAAAGAATCAAAATCTAGAATTAACCCTGAAGTTATTATAGTATAAGTTTTAAGGATTTCTGCTGTACAGTTTTACAAATGAATAATCAGAAATATCTTGCTGCTAATGAGCTAGGATATTTAATAACTGGTAGAGTTTTTCCAAAATCCAGAATGTGTTCTTGCTTTCTTTCCAAGATAATTTATGTTTGCGTGTCCTTTATTCCCATGAGACTGCAATAGTGAACCATCCTAATTCTCTGAGTTATAGTATAATTTCAGAGCATAGTATCTGAAACTGAATGCACAGGACACAGGTATAAGAAATAGGATGAGGCGAGTCCCAGGAAATCCGGGACACACCAGTTAGAAGTGCTTGTGAGTGCATGCCGAGGTGAACTAACAGGGAACAAACAACAAGCACAGAGCTGGGGGCAGAAATAAATGGTGTGGTAGAGGCTGAAAGGAGATGAAATCAAGGTGTTAAGGCTCGAGTGGCAATGAGGGGAGTCAGCGCAAGCAAGGGGTCCACATCTGATATATGTTGTTTAGTACATTTTTCATATGGTATCTAAAAACTTTATTAAATTAGTACATGACCAAATTATTTTTAAAGAATGGTAGGATTCCTAAACTTAAACAATAGATTGCCAATTTCAAAAGTGATCTACTTTAGAATTCTTAGTGTTTGAATATAAAATTATGAAATATTATTGAGTAGTGTGTTTTTTAATGAATTTAGTTGGAATAATTTCCCTTTTAGTCAAGGTTTCCTGGCTGTGTAACTAATAAAGGAATGTTGTATGTGGCTAGGGCCTGAGCTCTGTTAGGACATTTTTTTTTCTTTTAGTTGACTACTACAGTTCATCATTTGTGACATTTGCCTTTACATGTTCCTGTCTCACAAATCCATACTCTCTTTCTTTTTTTTTTTTTTTTTTTTTGGTGGTACTGGGGTTCCTGGAAGCCCTCCTTCCTCCGGGCTACACTCCCAGACCTATTTTATATTTTTGAAACAGGGTCTCTTACGCCAGCACGGCTGGCTTCGAACCTGCGCGATCCTCCTGTCTCCACCTCCCAAGCGCAGGGATTACAAGCGTGCGCCACCACGCCCGGCCATACTCTCTTTCTTATATAAAAATTCCTAAAACATTACCACCTAATCAAAGATAAATAGCTCATGTAAAATCAGAAAGCTGTGCTTGATGCCAGTAATATTTTTTAGTTTATTGAATTGCAATTTGTGTTAGTAAGCTCACAGTTTGTTTGAGGGTAAAGTTGGGTTTGAAATGTCAAGGTACTGAAGACTCTGGTTTTAGATTGGAATATAATTACTAGCAGAAAAACTTTAGTTGAAAATTGAGGTTAGTGGGTATGAAGAAAAGTATCTTAAATTGCGGAAGGCTCATAGCTGGAGGAATGGTAACTGACATGAAGAAGTTGAAGAATCAACAGCAAAGTGCCCAGAGAGGAGCGGTATCAATGACAGTAGGACAGCGGCCTTCAGACCTGCCCAGTGCTCTGGAATTTAGCAGCATTAGGTGTGGGAAAAGGTGGGGATGAGAAATACCAGCAGTTTGTCACTGAGACCCCTCTGCCACTCCATGCAGACAGGATATTCTTCTTCAGCAGGAGAGATTAAACTGCCATAACTCTGGACGTTAGGGATTCAGACCTAGAAAAGGGTTAGAGTCAGACACAGGTCTAAGAGTGATGAGATCAAATGAAAATATGCAGTTAGAATAATGGAAATCTCAGGTCTCTTCCCCTGCCCTACTCCTAGGAAAACCAAGCTAGGATGAACTCAGAAAGGATAGGAGATTGGAGCATTCTTCAGTTGAAAACTGAAGTTGTGAAAGAAGGTTGAAATGGTGGCCCTGACAGCGTGCCTCACAGAGCACCAAAGACTGGAAGGTTAGATGGCTGAAGACCCCAGATGCTGCCAGGCTTGGAAACCCACCAACACTTCATTTCCCAAGGGCTTTCTGGCAATTAATCAACACGGGATACTATGGAAGGCCTATTCGAGGGATACAAGGGACTCCATTGTTGGCTGATTTGGGGTTCAGATTCCCTGATAATTTTGCCAGACATTTTGTAGACTTCATGACAGCCTAGGATACTTCTGCTTCCAGCCAGCCTTCTTGCAATGAGTCTGCTCTTTAAGCCTCCTGCTTTCTCCATATTTTCTTGTACACAGTGCTTTTCTGATGGTCCTTGAACATTTATTTTCATCTTGGTGTCCATTTCTTAGAAGATCAGGTATAAAACTAAAGGTACTGAGTGTAATCCAAGAAAACAGGAATTAAGACAGTGAGTTTCATCTGGCTCACTGACTATGTGGTGGGCAAAAGATCTTTCCCAGTTGGCAGATGTGACACCAATGAATTAGGCCCAGGTTTTAGTTCACTTATATAAATTCTTACTGATGCTGACCTTTGAAAATGTCCCGGTAGAGGAGAACACTGTGGAAGAAGTATTGGAAAATATGGAGTTAGTGTTAAGTTTTATTAACACCTGCACAAGGATAACAAGAAACAAAACTCAGAACAAGCAAGTAGTATCTAAGTGTGAAGCCAGAGAGCCATGGTGGGAGCCTCTCAGGAGACAGAAGGTGGAAGTGCAGGTGCGTAGAACAACAGGCTGCTCTCCTCAGTGTGAGACCTGCAGATCTATAGAAGCATTTGGATGCTCAGCCAGGGGGGCTGTTATATGAAGGGCAGGACCCTAATAAGGATGAGCAGGGAATCCTCAAACTGTGACATAATATCTGGTAGATGCCCCTGAGGTTGTTGACTCTACAACTCCTCCTGGAACTCCTGGGCATGTAGAGTGGCCTCTTAAGGGTAGATAGAACACTGTGTTATGAAATGCTGTAGAGGCCTCTCCTCAATGAGGTATCAGGTGTCCCCCTCAGACCACTGCCCTCCATCACCCCTCTTGGCTGCAGGACAATTGATAAGGGTGTTGTTCAGCATCTATAATAACAAACAAGAACAAAGGAGCAGGAGGCTGAGGACACTCAGTCCTAGAGAAAGCACAATTGTGTATTTCCCACCCCTGAACCAGTTTTCAAAACCAGAAATCAATGGCCAAAGAGGTGGCTGGTATCCTAGAAGAAAGGGCCTTCACCACCAGGCCAAGTATATCATGACCACGTCCCTTGTCTTCTCCAAAGAGATCTTGGGGAAAAGAGATAACTACACATTTCCCCGATGTCTGAACAAAGGTTTAAGTTAACGTTAATCCTCCAGTGGTGTCTATGACTAACATTCGAGTCCCAGTGAGCCCAGTATCTCCACAGACTCCCCTGTCCTTGCAGTGATAATTTTACCAGTCCTGAGTACATAATTGAAGTAGGTATATTTGGAAGTTGAAGTTAATTCACCACACTAGGTCCCTCATTTCCAAAGTAAAAGCCATCATGATTATGAAGACCAACTATTTTGACCCCACCAAGGTCAAAATAGAAACCAGAAACAGATATTAGCATCACAATTAAAACCCTAAAAATATGCAAGTATACTGGTGCCTAGCATAGTTCTATTTAATTTATCAGTCATATCCTTGCAGAAACTGGATAGACTTTGGAGAAAGCGGTAGGTTGCCATGGACTTAACCTATGAGTGGCCTTAATTGCAGCTGCTTTGCCAGATCTAGTTTCACTGTTAGAGCTCACTAATAAGGCTTCAGGTACAGGATTCCCAGCCATTGACTCGGAGCATGCATTCTTTCCATTCCAATTAGAAAAGAAAATCAAATCAGTTTGTGACTTCCACTTTCAGCCCCAGCATATATAGACCTTGGAAGTCCTCAATCCTTTTATTTCAAACAGAAAAAGTAGACAAACTGAAAATCACTAACTTTTCTGAGGGCCTTAGAGAATGGAATTTGCAGGGTAAACTCCAACCCTGAAATCTAGATAAAGAAATGAATACAAAGTCATAACAGAGACCTTCTTACCTAGAACAGAATCTGCTGGGACTATTAGCTGGTAAAAACATTTACATGGTAATTGTGATGAATCACCAGAGGAAAAATAGGCAAGTATTCAAGTCAAAGGCTTCAGCAGTCCATGCCAGTCATTGACAGATCAAGCAGCCAGAAAGTCACCAAAGATGAGATTGACTTGAACAGCACCGTGAGCCAACTTGATCTAAGGGGCATTAAAGGCTCTCACACGCCACAGCAGTAGAACCCAGATTCTTTTCAAGCTCATGTGTAGCTTTCACCAAAAGTACCACATTTTGGGCACCCAGTACACAATCAGCTTCATGGGGACAGGGTCTTAGTTTGTAATTCTCACTGCTGTATCTATCCCCAGCACATTGCTTGGAATATAGGAGGTGCTTGGTGGATATTTTTGGAATAAACGAGTGAACTGCAAACTTAGGCTATAAGGCAAGAAATCCAGTCAGGATAAAATGTAGACCAATCACAAAGAAAGTATGCAGTAAGATATAGACCAATCACAAAGAAAGTATGTTAAAAAATTAATCCTCAAAGGTCAGAGCTCATATGTACACCAATAGATAACAAATATCCTTTTGCATAGAGACCTCCACTTGTTAATATTCCTAATGTCTTGTTTTTATTATGTCACTTTTTTTTTTGAGGTGCTGGGGATTGAACTCAGGGGCATTCTACCTCCCAGATACACCCTCAGCCCTATTTTCATTCTTTATTTGAAACAGGGTCTCTCTCATTTGCAGGGGGCCTTACTAAGTAGCAGAGGCTGGTTTTGAAACTGTGATCCTCCTGCCTCAACTTCCCAAGTGCTGGAATTACAAGCTTGTGCCACCACGTCTAGCATGTTACTTCTTTAATAACCTCCAAGAGCTCCCAGTGCATTCCTGAGCCTAACATTCCAAGCCTTTTATAACCAGGTCCTTTCCTAGTTATCTTATTTTGTCTCTTATTTATTGCCGAAATATTTTGCTTCATCTCTAATCTTACCATTAAATCCTAATTTCATGTTTAAGCTTATCAATATATATTTCTCCCCACTCCCAATTTCCAATCTGTCTCTTGTTTTTACCATTTAAATTCTTTCCATTTGTTGGGCATGGTGGTACATGCTTGTAATACTGTACTTGGGAGGCTGAAACAAGAAGACCTGGGTTCATGGCCAGCCTCAGCTATTTAGTGAAGCCCTCCGCAACTTAGTGAGACCCTATTTCAAAATAAAGAATAAAAAATTGAGTTGAGGGTGTAGCTTGGAAGTAGAATGCCACTGGGTTCATTCCCCAGCACTACCAAAAAAAAAAAAAATTCTTTCCATTTGAGGGACCTTATATGCCCTTCCACATTGATTGACCTATTTAAAAACTTATGAACCATTTATTACACTTGACACTTAAATATATGTAATCTTACATTTTAATGGTTATTTTCTATAAAATAACCCAGTTTAGCTTCTCATATACATTCAGCTTTCATTGACTTTCTTCTAGAACAAGTTTATATTTTGGGGAAAGGGGCTGGAAGCCAATCATGATGCCAGTGTATAATTAATTCTCAAGGAAGAATAATGCCTACTTGAGAAATGTCACCTGATTATGTTTTAACAAAGATGTTAATCAAATATGCATAATGGAGAATAATCACTTCTCAGGGATTTATCACTGGCATTATTTTAAGAGACTGGAATTTTCCATTTCTGCTGACCTTATCCTCAATACAACTTTTAAAATTCTAGTAATTATTAGTAAGTATTTAAGAGAAAACAAGTAAAATTTTTAGTGAATTCACTGTATTTCAGGAAGGTGTGAGCTCTAAAATATTTTGTAGTTTTGTGGAGATTTAAATAAGCTGCTTTCATTATTCTTTGAATGTTTCTTTTCATAAGGTTAGTGACCTAGATCATGACCAAAAGGAGTTGAGAGAATTTTACTAGAAGATCTTTATTTAATTTGTAGGAATATGAGAAATAATTGGAGTTAGCAAAAAGCATCAGCTATTAGTTTAAGGGTTAAAATTTCAAACTGAGTGGGTTGTAATACATTATTGTTCTCTTCCCTGGCTTTCTTTTCTATTAGGGAACTTGATTATAAATAATTTAACCAATGCTATAGCCTCACAATTCTTTGAACTTCTGAATTATATTAATTCTCTCCACCCTTCAGCAATCTAGATACCTTGGTCAAATTCTGGGCTTTTAAAATCTCCCTTTTAGAGGATACTCCCTTTGTTTTAATGTGTATTCTTTCTGTCTTTCCATTCCAAAAAATTGCAACCCTGCACTTCAATCATATGTTCAATACTGAAGGAATTTTTACTGCCTATTATGTCTCCTGTCTCCAGAGGTAAGGAACATACATACACAGACTATCCAACGCATAGAAACTCTTCTTCACTCACCCCACCAAAGTTACTGATTCAGGGCCGGATATAGAAACCAAGCATACTATCTCTAGTCCTGCAGTAAAATGGTTCTTTTATGCAGTGTGAAGAGCCCAGACTGTATTCTAGGAAGCAGAACCTTTTTTTCCCCCTTGTGGTATAAGGAATTGAACCCAACAGCATTCTACCTCTGAGCTACACCCCTTTTGAATTTTTGCTTTAAAACAGAGTATTCCTAGGTTGCTGAGATTGTCTGCTCAATTCCTGAAGCTGGTCTTGATCTTGCAATCCTCTTTCATCTTCCCAAGTACTGAGATTACAGGTGTGTGCCACTAAGTATGCTTGACTAAGGACTAATCTTTTTTTTTTTTTTTTTTTTGTGGTACTGGGGTTCCTGGAAGCCCTTCTACCTCCGGGCTACACTCCCAGACCTATTTTATACTTTTTATTTGGAAACAGGGTCTCTTAAAGCCAGTGCAGCTGGCTTTGAACCTGTATGATCCTCCAGTCTCCGCCTCCCAAGTGCAGGGATTACAAGCATGTGCCACCACCCCAGGCTAGGACTAATCTTTTAGAGATACTGTATCAGGCTAGCCAGTGTATAACAACCCTCACTCCTGCAGCCACCAATTTCCTTTCATAGAAAATCCTTAGTTTTCATGATTGAAGGCTTGAGCCACAATTAACATAACATTTGAAGCAAGACTTGAAGTCCTAGGTGTAGGTCAAGGTTAGTAGCCTTTCACTCATTTGGGTATCAGAACTAATCTTTATGTCAGACATTAGCAACCCAAGACTACTTGCACAAGGGCTATTAGGAGACCAGATCCAGCAGTAAATAAATATATCATATGCTCTTCACACCCAAAAAGAGATGGAGTATTAATTATTCACTAGGTGCTGGCACAGTTGTGGTGGTACAGTTCTAATGCTGTTATGAGACAGTCTGCTCTCCTTACAAGATTATTTCAATTCTTCTCCTTTTTGTTTTTGTTTTTTTTAAAATTTATTTATTTATTTTTATTGGTGCACTGTATTCATACATCATAGTGGGATACAAACTTTTGTAGACATACATGCACACATCGCCCAGTCAGCCCCCACCCAATCCCCACCCCATTCTCTCCCCATCCCTCCCTCCCATGCTTGGCTTAGTGGTTAACATCTAGTATTATAGCAATTTATCCAAACTTAAAAATGATAATCTCACATAACAGTTTCATTTGTCTGATACCAAGCTTTTGAAGACTTAAAGATAACATTTCAATATTTCTTTTTACTTTCTTTCTTACCAGAGAATATTTTTTTTCTATTTTTTGGGGGATATTATCATATATTTATATATTTATTTTTCAGAAAAAAACTCTATCCTAATATGGAATATGGACTCTAGATACCCACAACGATCTTGAAAAAGAACAAAGCTAGAAGATATATATTTTCTGATTTCAAACCATATAAAGCTACAATAATTGAAACAGTGTAGTACTGTTCTAAAGGCAGATATATAAACCATTGGAGTTAAATACAAGCCTAGAGCTAAATTCTTCCCTATATTGTCAAGTTATTTTTGACAAGGTTTCCATGAACATTTGGTGGTGGAAATAATAATCTTTTAACTAAATATTGTTGAAAAATAATAATTACATGGAAAAGAATAAAGTTGGACCCTTACCTAATCCCATATACAAATATTAACTCAAAATAGATAAAAGACCTAAATATAAGTCTTAAGACTATAAACTTTTAGGAGAAAATCTGGGTCATAAAACTTCACAAAATAGAAATTGGCAGTGATTTCTTGGATATGATTTCAATGGCACAGGCAACAGAAGAGTATACAAACTCCCTAAAAAATAAAAAAAAATATATTGTATACCAAAGACAATGTAAACAGAGTTAAAAGTTACTGATAGAATGGGATAAAATATTTCCAAATGCTATATCTGAAGGTATATTAATATTCCAACTAGAAATCCTAAAAATTAACAATAAAGGCAAACAATACAATTTAGAGATAGGTAAAAGACTAACAAAAATAATGAATCTCCACAGATAACCAATCTTAGTTGTCTGTTGGATGGAAAATCTTATTTCTCTGTTTCTGGTGTGTGTTACCTATTTCTTCTTTGTAGTTAATCTCTTTGAGTATTTTCTCTAGTGCTGGTTTTGAAGACATAAATTCCTTCAGTTTCTGTTTGTCATGGAAGCTTCTTATTTCTCCATCTAATTTGATAGAAAGTTTTGCTGGGTAGGAAATTTTTGGCTGGAAGTTGTTTTCTTTCAGAGTTTGGAATATGTTACTCCAAGCCCTTCTGGCTCTCATGACTTGGTTTGGGAAGTCTGGAGTGATTCTAATTGGTTTGCCTCTGAATGTCCCTTGGCCCTTTGTTTTTGTTGCCTTTAAGATTCTCTGCTTGGCTTCCACATTGGTCATTTTGACAATTATGTGGCGTGGGGATTCTCTTCTCCGATCCTGTCTAAAGGGAGTTCTATAAGTTTCCTGGACCTGTATATCAACCTCTTGCTCTGTTTGGAAAATTTTCTGCTATTACTTCCTTGAAGAGATTGTTGATCCCTTTGGTTTCACTTTCTTTTCCCTCCTCTATTCCAATTATTCTTAGGTTAGCTCTCTTAAAATGGGCCCATATTTCTTCAATATCAGATTCCTGCTGTCGGATATTTTTTTCTAGATTAGAAACTATGCGTTCATTTTTGGAATGATCATCTTCTAAGAGCGAGATTCTGTTCTCCATGTGGTCTAATCGGTTGTTTGTGCTTTGAATTGAGGCCTTTACTTCATTAATTGCATCCTTTATCTCTTTTTGGCTCTCTCTGAGTTCTTTTCAAAGCACCTCTATTATTTCTACAGTTATTTTCCTGATTTGATCTTCTAGAAATCTCTGATTTTCTGTTTTATCGGGTAATGATGTAGTGGGGTTGTGGGCATTCATTGCTCCAGTATTATTCCTCTTTCCCATGATTTCGGAAGTTTTTGCCTTCTCTGGGTTCTTCCCTTGGGTCACTATGACTTCACTTAAGGTGTTCTGGATCTCGAGTCAGTAGTATCTCAGACCCCACTACTCCTTTACTGGGTTGTATCACAGAGTCTCCTACCCAGAGAGTCGATTCCTTTTTGTGTAAGGATAAGATCACATACCTCTCCAAAGGCTGTGTATTTGGTAATCTGGACACTAGGTGCTTGTGCTGAAGTGCTGACAGATGTATGGCTTGGTTTGTCACCTCTAAAACTTACATTGAAATATAATTGCCATGTGATGTTAGGAGGTAGAGCCTTAAGGGAGTCAAGGGGGATAATCCCTTTCACAGGAATGGAGTAGTTATAAACACCTCTTGTGTTTTGTCTTTCTATATGCTTCTGCTTGCTTTTTTGCTTTTCTACAGTGTAGTGATGCATCCAGCACAAGGCCCTTGCCAAATGTAACTGCTCCATCTTGAGTTTCCAACATCTAGAACAATAATCTAAATAAGCATATTTTCTTCATAAATTACTTGGTCTCAGGTATTGTGTTACAACCACAGAAAATAGACTAAGACAGCAAAGGAAGTTTACATGTCATCATAAGTGGTTTCTGGATGGTAGATTTGTGTTGGGCCATGTCAGGGGACTGAACAGTTATTCCTTTATATGAACTTGGGAAGGGACACTCACATGAGTAAGTCTCCCAGCAGGAGCACCTGCTCAGATTTTTCCCAGAGTATAAAAAAATTTTTTTAAAGTGTGAGATGATTTAAAAGCTGACCTGTAGGCTTGGATAAAATTGGTCCCTGGGCCTATTGGACTAAAACCAGCTGATAAATTTACCTATTGTCACAAAAACAATAGCAAGTTTTCAGTGGCATGTACCAGTATTCATTTCTGTGATTGTGGGGCAGGCTCTGGGGACAAATATAGCCATAAAGAATTCAGCTTTTCTACAGAACAGGAACATCTTATCTTCTAGTGGTAGTATAGATTCCCTTCATTATAGTGGCTTAGCCTTGTGCCCACTGACCACATCCAAGTCACATTCGTTGAACCGCTAAATTAGCTAGGCTGCCAGTTTGGGGCAAAAACCAATTGACAACCCAGCCAATCTCTCCTGAAACAAGGTGGTAAGTTTGATATTTTGCCTAAAGGAGACTTTGAGTTTAAAATAGACCTTTCCCCTTTCAGAACTGACAGATTACCAAGTATGTGGTTGACTGAGGCATTTTGGATAGGAAAGGAAAGATGAAATTGTACCAAGAACACCCATCAGGATGAACTAGTGGAAGACATGTTAAGTAATCAACTTGCTACCAAGTGGCTGGTTGGTCTCCTTAAAGGATATGGTACCCTATGAGGGGCCTATATTGGTATCTCTCCTTGGGAGGTCAGATATTGAGCAGATGCAATATTAGCTCACTGGTGATTAGAAGGAACCCATGCTGTTGAGCCAATCAATGCAAAACTCTTTATGTCAGAAAACTGTCCATACACTTACTATCTAAGAATCAGCTGACCAAGGACAAAGCTAGCAGAAATCTCATGACCAAGACTTTCATTCATTTTGTTTAATGTCTTGTTTAGTGGGTGCTCTCTAGTGAGAATTATAATGAAATCTATAGTACACTGGAAATCTTACCCTTTGTTGCCATCTCAGTAGGGCCATCCACATCCCTTTTCCCAGACCTCTCTGACCCCAGTCATCAGGTCTGTACAGATTTCTGCCCCAGATATGATGGCCAGGCAGAGAGATTATAATCCCCTTGAAAGTTTTTCTGTAATTTTTTATATTGTACCTAGGAAATTATCCACATTTAAGTCCTCTCTGGAAAGCTAAATTAGAGTAGAAGACTCTTAGATAAACTAGTATTCAGAAAAGAAACCTTTGGAGTCTGTGAGGGAGGCATTGGTTAGAGACAGAGAGATAAGAAATATGATTAGGAAGATGAGATTATTCATTAAGCAAAAGGAGAGAAGCAGAGTAGTAGAACAGGCAAGAAAGTGGATAAGTAGGGGAATTGTACAACTCTGTACAGAATAGGACAATTCTGCAAGCTTAAGACCTCAATACAGAAATCCTTCATAACAATAGCTAAAGCTTTTACAAAAGGGTTTGTTTACATTTATTCCACAATTTTTTAGGAAATCACTGTAAACTCAGATTGGCATTTTAATAGTGCATCTTTTTGACAGTTTATAATTATGTATGTACACAGTATTATTGATATGAATCAAAATAATCCACTTCATTTTTTATGAAAGAGGAGCCATAGCTTTTTCCTCTATCTGGATGGCTGTTTTCTCTTGTTCTCTAAAGTAAAAATGTACTTAAAGTATACAGTTAGAAATAGTATATCATCTTCAAATGTTTGGCCTATGCCTCTTTTGTTACAAAGGTAGCAATAGTATGAATGCATTCTATTATTTGTTAATAATAATTATTATTATTTAGTTGCCTTTAGAGCCATTTTACCTGAGTTCTAATTTTAGCTCTACCCTTGATTAGCTGCTTGCCTTTGGGCTACCTATGTATCCTCTATAAATTTGCCATTTTTTTAGCAATAAAATTGAAGTAAGTGTTAGACATCTCAAGAGTTGTAATAAGGATTAAATAAACTAATCTATAGATGTCACTCAGCATATGTTATAGTATTAAAGCTCAACAGACATTTTGATTATTACAATTATTTAAAAAGCATATATTATAGAATTATAAAATCACAGAATGTTAGCTGTGGAAGACATTTACTAGTGAAGAATTTTTGGTTATCATTTCTTTTTGTTGCTTAGAATATGAGTATATATAAACATTTACTATTTATGATTCCAGGAATCCTTAAATACATTACTTAAACAACTAGAAAAAGAAAAAAGAAGTCTTGAGAATCAAGTGAAAGACTATGCACTTAGACTAGAACAAGAATCAAAGGTTTGTGTTTATTGTATTCTAAATAATTCACTTGAAGCTGCCATAATTTCTAGGGTTATCTGCAACCCTTTTATATAATTTTTCATAAAATGGTTATGGGTTCCTACAGTATTTTAAAAAATAGGAGACATGAAATTTAACTCAACAATTGTCTTGCTTGTATTGCTAATCTTTTCTTAGCAAAATTTCTTTACTTTTACATCTTTCACATAGGCTTACCACAAGACCAACAATGAACGTCGTACATACCTAGCTGAAGTGTCTCAGGTAATTATTTTTTAACTTCAAAGTTCCAAAGGTTTCCTCTGGCCTTAGGTTGTGTTTTCTGTTGGGTCATATGGATGGTCAAATAGAGCATAGTTCGACAGCAAGAATAGATTTTATTCTGGAGTAAAACCTGGAAGGAGGCAACAGACTAGGAGAGAGAGCCCACCAGAGTGAGGAGCCCACTTCCTTATAGACTTAGGGCCTTTTATGGGGCATTAGGAGGGAAGGAGAGAAAAGCAGTCATATATTTCTTGTCGTATATTTCTCCAATTGGTGAGACTGACACAGGGCCAGAGCAGGTAAGTTTATGGGGCTGGTGAAGGGGATGGTTAGAGGAGTGTTTCCAGCTTTCTGGAGTCCTTTGTTCTTGACCTCCCTTAAAAAGGCCTTATAGTCATCCCTCACAGTGCCCAATTTTTCCTTTTCTGCAATTTGGCTTTTGTTTGTTTGATGGAGAAACAGACATTGGAATTATGGGAGAAAAAGGCACCATGTGTCTAAATAATGGAGAGTTGAAGGAATATACATAAATAATTTATAAAGAGGTAAAAAAAAGAGACTCTCCCTAATTAAGTGATCATCTTGCACACTTTCTTAGTTATCCTTTCAGTTTTATCTATAATCACTAGAATTCAAACAGAGAAGCTTCTATCCCTCTACCATCATGAAATCTCAGATACTTTATTTCATAATTATTTATAATAAGGGCTAAAGTAGATCCAGAATTGCTATTAGTAGAAAGTGTCTACTTATAAATACAGGACAGGAAAGTGATCAATAAATTACATTGTACATATTCTTCATTTGCCTTTCAGTTTTATTTATGATATTGTCAGTATTATAGAGCTTTTCCTCATATTGTCAGCTATCTTTTATTTATAACTTCTGATATCACGGTTAAAAAGGCCATCTTCATCTCAATGCTTCATATCATTCACTGCATCTCTTAGTATTTATATGGTTTAATATTTCATGTATAAATATTTAACCAATATTAACTTTGTTATATATTTAAGGTTAGGATATCAGTTCAGTTTTCAAAATGTGTTACCTTTATAAATATCCAAAGAACTATTGGATATAGGATTCTCAGGAAAATATCAAAGAATAGA
Organism: Muscardinus avellanarius; assembly: GCF_963383645.1. Taxonomy (NCBI): domain Eukaryota; kingdom Metazoa; phylum Chordata; class Mammalia; order Rodentia; family Gliridae; genus Muscardinus; species Muscardinus avellanarius. Next base: position 134,093,126 of record NC_137787.1, on the reverse strand, counting down.
CACACAAATTTGGAAACCTTTAGCATATAATAGTTTATGAAGGAATGTGAATGAATGGAGTGCATCAGGGAGAATAAATAAGGTAAAAAGAAAATATAGTCCAGGATATAACTGTGAAGACAGTGATAATCTAAGGAACTAAAAAGAGGGTTGTAATCCTAAAGCATACCTGGTACTTGACATAAAATGTGGGCTTGACATGAGGATAATCTTTTAATCACTGATCTGACTATCTAGAGGGATCAACAAAAGTATTCAGAAGAAGAGAGTTAGGTTTTGGGAACTGGAGCCAATAGTGGGATGTATGTGAGAATGAAAGTTGGGGCAATGGTGGATAAAGGGAAGCTTGGACTAGTAGTGTTAACCAAAGGTAAGTAGGAAATGGAGCTGAGATACAATCCATCCTGTAGTCACATGTCCACAAGATGAACAGTCAGTTCATGCCTCATGGTTCTTGACGATGAGTTGGAAGCACTGCTTCCTCCTGCAGCACAGCACCCTCGGACTCTGCCTTTCCTCAGACTCCAGTACTATGCATGGAATATGCTCCTTCTCATGCATGCCAAGTCCACCTCCAGCTAGATCTGGCGCTGATGCTGCCTCCTTTGTTGGACCTCGACCTCCTGAAAACACCACAGACTGTGGATCTGTCGCAGATTTGGACTTGAATTCTGGTTTTGTGATTACTTCTATGTGGCATTTCTTTTTTTCTTTTCTCATATGTAGAAAGGAAAATCTATAGTAACAGTCTCAGAGTTCTGAGTGTGAAGACATATAGTATATGTGAAGTACTGAGTGAAAGCCCAGGTACATAGCAGGTTCTAAATTATAGTACATAGTCAATATTGTTTTCTTTTCTTTCTTGATCTTGCTATCCCCTTTCAGTGATGGGGCATCAGAATTTCAAATTGCTTTCTGAACCTTTCTGGTTGATATGTCCATGGCTTCACTTGGCTGTAGGCTCCTGAGGTCAGTCAGAGTGCCTCGTTCTTGCTATTCCCTTGCACTGTGCACAAAGAGTGGTACGTAGTCAGTGTTTAAAACAATTCACTGGCCAGGTGTGGTGGAACACACTTGTAATCCTGGTACTTGGGAGGCTGATACAGAAGATCACAGGTTCAAGGACAGTCTCAGCAAGTGGTGAAACTCTCATCAATCTAGAGAGAGCCTGTTTCAAAATTTTAAAAATAATAGTAAAAATTAAAAGGCTGGGGTGTAGCTCAGAGATAGAATGCCTCTGGGTTCAGTCCTTAGTAACACACACACAAAAGAAATTTACAAAACTATTCACTGAACTGAACACGATAGCAATTTATAAAGATAATGAAAAGCTCAAGTCATTAAGGAGAAGGAGATATGTAAAACACTGTTGAGGGAATTTTTTAAGGTTAAGGTATTTTGCCCTTGAAGCATTTTATTTACCTTTGTTTATCTGAAAAATTTATGTAGGTGGAATAATCCTACTCTGGCTATAGAGGATCACTGAACATATAATCAAAGCCTGTTTTAACAGCTTCCCAGGAAGATGTTAATCCTGTCCCTAGTATAAATGTTAATAAGGATTTTCACTCTAAAGTGAATTGTTAATCTTTATAGTCAAAGACGGTTCTGACCATGCAGATACTGTGGTGACTAGAAAGGTTAATGGATGATTTGCGGCTCTTCCCATGCTGAATACATAAATAATTGATTCTTCAGAAGATAACTAGAGCTATTTGCTGAGTCTGCTTTTTACACTTCTGCTGTTGTCTCTTTAGCTTTGTCTCATTCTCAATTCACTGTTTTTTTTTATTGAAACTGAGTTTGCCCATCCCAGGATTCTTCTAATTTACACAATGTGTATATACTACAAACATTGCTTTTTAAGAATATGCAGGTATACTGCATTATTGAAGTTAGGTAGAAAAACTGGCTAGACCTGCAGTGGCAGTACTTAATAAATTTAAGTTTTAACTTCTATTCACGTAAACATTGAATTTTAGCAATGCATCCAAGAGGTCATTGATATAATACTTTTGGTATACTTGAAATCTTTACGTATATGAGTACTTAAGTATATTTTTGGTATACTTGAATATAACGCTTTTGATTTACAGAGAAGGGACCTATTATCTATTTTTTCATTAGGCATTTCTTGCTGGAATTATTTAAATATCATATAATGCTCCTTTTTCTCCTTTCCTGAAATTTCTCTAAAGCCCATTGGTTTTACTTCCATTCTCTGAAGAAAATAGACCAAGTCTACTCACCTCCTTTTTTATAACTTTTAAAAAAATTGAAAAACAAGTGTCTGCCTTTCCATAGTTTTTGTTTTGTTTGGCTTGGTTTTTTTCTGAACTACAATAAGTTCCATTAGTTATCTCTCCTGACAAAGGTTCCAGAATGCCCCTACATTTCTGTTGCTTTTTTGAACAACTATTTCATTATTGTTCATTTAAAAATGGAGATCCCCAGGTATAAATCTAGTACTTGAGATGTAATCTCAACAGCATAGCTCTTATAATCTTGTCTCTAGCACACTCATTTTTCTTCTCTGATGCCTGAATTATCAATTTGAAATGCAGATATTACAGTATGTTTACTACAGAGCATACAGAACACTTTCCATTTGCATTGCTCAAGGGATCACAGCAGAGATCCTTGGTGTGGACTATAAGGTCCTCTTCAACATTTTGGTGCCCATCTCTCAGCAGTGTCCTTGCTTATGTCAGTACGACAGCCAGACAGAATGTTATGTATTCCTACACATACAATACTACTTTATATCAGAGATTCTTGCCAGTTCTTCTGCCTGTATTCTCTCCCTAGTTCTTAACTGGCTACTGCTCTTCTATGTGGAGTCCTATGTAGGGCCTGAGTTAGTTCATCTCCTGTATGATTACAAAGCAGCTGTGCAAGCCTTACCATGGTCCTTAATTATAATTTTTCATTTATTTTGTTTCTCCAATAGAACCATGATTTGGTTTTGTGCCCCAATCCTTAATGTAGTGGTGTCACATAGTAGATGTTTAATACATATTTTAGAAGGAAGGATAAAAAGAAAGAAGGAAGGAAGGAAGGGAGGAGGAAGGAAGGAAGTTAGTTCATCCTAACACACTCAAAATGTTAGTCATAGCAAATTATCTAATACCTTACACCACAAAGAGAAGAGAATCCATAAGTTATAAAATCCAATTTTTCTCTTTTTTACCTTCAAATGTGTCCACATCTTTATCCACTGCCCCTTTTTTTCCTCTTGTCTTAAAGAAAAAGGATTCTAGTCTTTTCCCCAAGACAATCTGCTGCCTCTGGGACTCAATAGTCATTTTCTCTGATATTTCTAATTTCTGTGTGTGTGTGTGTGTGTGTGTGTGTGTGTGTGTGTGTGTGTTGCTAAGAATTGAACCCAGAGGCATTCTAACTCCAAGCTGCACTCCTCAGGACAATTTTCTTATTTGGAAACAAGGTCTCACTAGGTTGGTGAAAGCCTAAGTTGCTGAAGCTGTCTTTGAACCCACAATCCTCCTGTCTCAGCCTCCCAAATGCTAGGATTACAAGTACATACCACTAATCCCAGTTTATATTTCTAATTTTTTTCACTGGCTGTGGGTTATTCTTTGCTTTCTAATGTAATAATAATAATAATAATAATAATAATAATAATAATAAACAACTCTTGACCTCAAACTGTTATTTTACATTAACTACCCTCATAAAGGCTTTGCTTTTAATTTCTCAAACTCCTTTCATCTCTCTTCTGACTTCTCCATTGTTCCTGAACCCTGTATGTCTTTTAATATCTGAATATTGGAGAACTGTTGTTTTGTTTTCTGGGTACTGAAGATGGAACCCAGGGGCATTCTACTTTCAAGCTAAATCCCCAACACTATTTTTTGTTTATTTTGAAACAGGGTCTCACTAAGTTGCAAAGGGTCTCACGAAGTAGCTAACGCTGTCTGCGAACTGCAGTTCTCCTGTCTCAGCCACCCAAATGCTGGGATTACAAGCGTGGGCCACCTCACCCAGTGGATAATCTTTTTCTATAAGCTTCTGGCACTAGAAGTCTCTACTCATTTCTTTGACTATTTCTCTACCCTCAATAAACTCACTTGACTTCCATAATACTATTTTTTCTTGGGTTTCCTATTGTTTAAATGATGGCCCTCTCTACCTTTTCTTTGTGTGTGTGTGTGTGTGTGTGTGTGTGTGTGTGTGTGTGTGTGTGTCTGGGGATGGAACCCAGGGGCATTCAACCTCTGAGCTACACCCCCTACCCTACTTCTTATTCTTTATTATGAAACTGGATCTCACTGAGTTGCAAAGGGCCTCACTAAGTACCAGAGGCTGTCCGCGAACCGTGATCCTCTCAGACTCCCAAATTCTGGGATTACTAGTGTACGCCACCACGCCCGGCCCCTCTCTACCTTTGATGACTCTCCAGTGCTCTTAAAAGGTGCTTTTCGGGGCCCCGGGCTGAACTGCGAGTAGCACGCCAGACCCCTGGAGAAACTGGGCCCAGTAAGACGCTGGGTTCTGGGCGGGGGTCGCGTGTGGGGCACGCCAGATGGGGCCCGGGTCGCGGGACTCTGGGCCCCAGGCCGAACTGCGAGTAGCACGCCAGACCCCTGGAGAAACCGGGCCCAGAACAGAAAAAAGATAAAGAAAAATATCGGAGAGGAGGTAAGAAAACCGTTATGGATGCCAGGACACTGGAGATGCAGACAAAACTTATCTAAATGCACTGGAACTTGTGGAAAAATTCGCCGTGAAAGAGGACTGCTATTTCTCTATATTGTTAAGAATCTCAGACATCACATATAAGGAGAGAGTTTAGCGGAGACCAAGGAGAAATGCGGTGTTGAAAGAGTTCTCCGCGATGGTGGTGGAGACTTGTATTCAGGAGAAGCAGAAACCGGATCTTACCAACTTTATTTTTTTTTGAGAAATTACACCAAATGTCGAATGCTACCATCACGCATGCTTAGGAACACTGGACAACATTCAGAGTGGAAAAAAAGCCTGGGAAGGATTTGAAACTGTGGAGGCAGTGGCAATGCCAGTGGCCAATACTCAGGGGAGGCAGAGATCTGCTACATTACACCTGGAACCTTTGAAATAATAACCACAGAGACAGTGATCGGAACCTGCTGAGGGGTTAGGCAGGCGCCGGGGCCAGTGGCCGACATCGGAGCTTGCTGTGAGGCAAGGCTACTACTGAGGCCTCCGTGGCCAGGATTGGAACCTGCAGAGGGGTTAGACCGATGCTGGGGCCAGTGAGGCCGGCATTGGAGCCTGCCGTGAGGCAAGGCTTGTGCTAGGGCCTCCGAGGCCAGGATAAGAGCCTGCCGAGGGGTTAGGCCGGTGCTGGGGCCAGCGAGGCCAGCATCGGAGCCTGCCTTGAGGCAAGGCTGGTACTGGGGCCTCCGAGGCCAGGATAAGAGCCTGCCGAGGGGTTAGGCCGGTGCTGGGGCCAGCAAGGCCGGCATCGGAGCCTGCCTTGAGGCATGACCAGTGCTGGGGCCTCCAAGGCCGGGATCGGAGCCTGCCGAGAAGTTAGGCCAGTGCTGGGGCCAGCGAGGCCGGCATCGGAGCCTGCCTTGAGGCAAGGCCGGTACTGGGGCCTCTGAGGCCAGGATAAGAGCCTGCCGAGGGGTTAGGCCGGTGCTGGGGCCAGCGAGGCCGGCATCGGAGCCTGCCGTGAGGCATGACCAGTGCTGGGGCCTCCGAGGCTGGGATCGGATCCTGCCGAGGGGTTAGGCCGGTGCTGGGGCCAGTGAGGCCGGCATCGGAGCCTGCCTTGAGGCAAGGCCGATACTGGGGCCTCCAAGGCCAGGATAAGAGCCTGCCGAGGGTTTAGGAAGGTGCTGGGGCCAGCGAGGCCGGCATCGGAACCTGCCGTGAAGTAAGGCCGATACTGGGGCCTCCTAGGCCAGGATAAGAGCCTGCTGAGGGGTTAGGCCGGTGCTGGAGCTAGTGAGGCCGGCATCACAGCCTGCCGTGAGGCATGGCCTGTGCTGGGACCTCCGAGGCCAGTATCGGAGCCGGCCGAGGGGTTAGGCCGGTGCTGGGGCCAGCAAGTCCGGCATCGGAGCCTGCCGTGAGGCAAGGCTGGTGCTGAGGCCTCCGAGGCCGGTATTGGAGCCTGCCTTGAGGCAAGGCCAGTACTGGGGCCTCTGAGGTCAGGATAAGAGCCTGCTGAGGGGTTAGGCCGGTGCTGGGGCCAGTGAGACCAGCATTGGAGCCTGCCTTGAGGCAAGGCCGGTACTGGGGCCTCCGAGGCCAGGATAAGAGCCTGTTGAGGGGTTAGGCCGGTGCTGGGGCCAGCGAGTCTGGCATCGGAGCCTGCCGTGAGGCAAGGCCGGTACTGGGGCTTCCGAGGCCAGGATAACAACCTGCCGAGTGGTTAGGCCGGTGCTGGGGCCAGCGAGTCTGGCATCGGAGCCTGCCTTGAGGCAAAGCCGGTACTGGGGCCTCGAGGCCAGGATAAGAGCCTGCCGAGGGGTTAGGCTGGTGCTAGGGCCAGTGAGGCCAGCATCGGAGCCTGCCGTGAGGCATGACCAGTGCTGGGGCCTCCGAGGACAGGATCGGAGCCTGCAGAGTGGTTAGGCCGGTGCTGGGGCCAGCGAGGCCGGCATCGGAGCCTGCCTTGAGGCAAGGCCGGTACTGGGGCCTCAGAGGCCAGGATAAGAGCCTGCCGAGGGTTTAGGCCAGTGCTGGGGCCAGCGAGGCCGGCATCGGAGCCTGCCGTGAGGCATGACCAGTGCTGGGGCCTCCGAGGCCGGGATCGGAGCCTGCTGAGGGGTTAGGCCGGTGCTGGGGCCAGTGAGGCTGGCACTGGAGCCTGCCATGAGGCAAGGCTGGTACTGGGGCCTCCGAGCCCGGGATTGGAGCCTGCCGAGGGGTGAGGCTGATGCTGGGGCCAGCGAGTCTGGCATCGGAGCCTGCTGTGAGGCAAGGCTGGCGCTGAGGCCTCCGAGGCCGGTATTGGAGCCTGCCTTGAGGCAAGGCCGGTACTAGGGCCTCCGAGGTCAGGATAAGAGACTGCCGAGGGGTTAGGCCGGTGCTGGGGCCAGTGAGGCTGGCATTGGAGCCTGCCGTGAGGCAAGGCCGGTACTGGGACATCCGAGGCCGGGATAAGAGCCTGTTGAGGGGTTAGGCCGGTGCTGGGGCCAGCGAGTCCGGCTTCGGAGCCTGCCGTGAGGCAAGGCCGGTACTGGGGCTTCCGAGGCCAGGATAACAACCTGCCGAAGGGCTAGACTGGTGCTGGGGCCAGCAAGGCCGGCATCGGAGCCTGCCATGAGGCGAGGCCAGCATCGAAGCCTGCCGTGAGTCATGGCCAGTGCTGGGGCCTCCTAACCCGGGAACGGAAACTGCCGAGGGGTTAAGCCGGTGCTGGGGCCAACGAGGCCGGCATTGGAGCCTGCCGTGAGGCTAGGCCGGTGCTGGGGCCTCTGAGGCCGGGATTGGAATCCTGCCAAGGGGTTAGACCGGTGCAGGGGCCAGCGAGACCAGAACTGGGGCCTCCCATGAGGCAAGGCCGCTGCTTGAGCCAGCGAGGTCTGGATCAGTCCACTGAGTAGCCAGGCCACTACTGGGACCATCAAGAGTGGGATCCGTACTTGCAACGCAGCATGCACAGAGAAATATCACAGAAAATATAAATCAGACGCTTCTCTTAATCAGCAATACCTAGGAGGAAAAGGGCAACAGGAAGAGGTTGAGCTATAGAAAGGGCCCTATAGTGAAGCAACTAATGTGACCAATCAGAGGGTATGTAATACTGGAGGATGGAGCCTCTTTAAAACGCAGGAGGTACATAAACAAATGTATCAAAGTAAATCACCAAAGAAGCGTGCGATGGAGGGAGGGGGAGGGAATGGGATGGGGACTGGAGGAGGGCTAATTGGATGATGTGTGCTTGTATATCCTCTCAAGTCTTGTACTCCAATGTGATTGATATATGACTACAATGCACCAATCTAAAAAATAAATTAATAAAAAAATGAAACATAAAAAAGGTGCTTTTCCAGTTTATATCATTAAGTTTCTTACTTCTTTGTGTTGCTCTTAATAAATTTTCTCATTCACTAGTGGTTTCAATTGCCACTCTAAATGAATCATCCTCAATTGTTGCTGAACTGGCTATATTCATACTATTCATTAAAAGTTTCCATTTGTCTATAATGGAGAAATTTATAATAGAGAAAAATGAAAGTATGATCTTGTCTTTATATTTCTGCCTCATTATACCTACTGCTTCTATAGTTTTATCTGTAGCAATGGCAAGGTACATGTTTTATGTATATAGATTTTATGTATATAATATCTACTATAAACAACAACAAAGGATAATACAGTTTTCACAATTTTCTCCATATTTATTTTAAAAGTCATACAGTCTGTGGGGCTCTTCCCAGAGGGGAGTTCCAGAGGGATTTCCAGAACCTTTAGAAGCTTGATCATAACAGAGAAGGCCAGAATTTACCATTATTCTTCAGCTTCTCTTACATATGCTACTAATTCTCTTATGAAAGAGATAATTCCTCTTATCTCTGAAATCAATCATGAAATAAGAGGTTGAACACTGCATTTTTTGTATTTCAGATCTCTGGCTCACATCAAGTTTCTAAAAGGCAACAGATGGATCAACTGCCAAGAATGAAAGAGAATCTAGTGAAACTGTAAGCCTGGCTATATATTTTTTTGTAATTAATTACATTCACTTTACTGGTACTGACAAAACAGGTGTCTGTTATATTTTGGAAGCTGAACTTCTAGATTTTATAGCAACAATATAAAATATCAGATGGCAAGAGAACTTAAAGATGTTTGTGATCCATTCACTATTTACACAATTAAATCTTAGAAACATTTTTAGTTCCTCTAACATAGTAAGATCTGATTTTTAAAATTAAAACAATTCAACACCAAGAAGAGCTTAAAACAACACCATTAATTACAATATAAGTACAATTAAAGGTCAACCTTAATCTTTTTAGTGAGGAAATATTTTCATTGTAGTGGACATTGAAATAAAAGTAGATGACAGTGTAGTTTAAACTATTGTTTTCTATGTTAAAAGAACCTGATTTAGGATAGATAAAGAATGGAGATATCTTTCATGGGTTTAAGGAAGTTATCTGCCCAATTTTTCCTGGTCCTATACTAAGCACAGAAAAATTACTCATAGGTAATCTTATTTCCTGTAGAGGAATATGTTTGTATATAACTTAATACTGAAAATTGAACCAAGATATAACCTAGTTATAAATCAGAATTCTTTTCAAATACAGGTCAAGGCAAAACCACTCAATGAATATGTAATATAAAAGTTTCTTTGATGGAGACTAATGAGATAGCAACATTTTGCTCAATATTTGGCTAGCAGGATCAGTATTCTTTCTTAAGTAGTAATAAATGTCTTATATTATAATTCATTATATTCATGCATTTTCATCTTTGGAAATATAATGTAGTTTAACTATTAAGGTAAATTATGCCAAAGGACTTCCTTCTAAAATAAAAACTTCATACTCCTTTGTCAGGGGATCCCAAGACCATTCCATGTTCAGATACTCACTAGAAGGACTTGCAGGACTTGGCATATATTAGCACTTGTGGCTAAGATTTATTTCAAAGAAAGAATATGGAGCAAAATCAGCAAGGGATAAGGCTCACTGGATGAACCCTGAGTATACTAGGTGTAAACTCTTGGAGGTCTCTTAATGATAATCTCATACAGCACACTCAGTTCCCTCAGCAGTGAGTTGTAGCAACCAGTGTGACCACACAGGAAGCTTCATCTACTTGGGATCTTCCCTAGGCTCCCAGCACCCAAGGTTTTTACTGGAGGCAGATCACATACACATCTTCTACCTGCCCTTTGCCAAAATTTATCCCGGAAGATAAACAGGGTTCAGTATAAACTATGGTGCTTATTTAAACAGAGAGTCACAGAAAAACTAGAGATCATTTAAGATCATTAAGTTCCCAGATAACAATCATGGGCTAACCACGAAAGCAGGCTTTTCCTGGGTCAGCAATCCCAGGCCTGCTGTGTTACCTATGTTCTGCATAACTAAATTATTTTTTGTTTTCATAATTGCCTTTTAAAAAGATATAACCTCCATTAAAATTTGCTTAAACAGTGAAGAGGGAAATATTTTGAAAATAGTCATAAAACTTTTTCACTCCAATTATATATTCACATGCACACATAATACTAGAATGAGTGCAGTTGGTTTTCCATTGAATATTATTGTAGGTTGGATCACTCAGGGATAGACTGGAATGGGAATCATAGGCAGGAAAGTTTTTTTCTGAGCCTTCATAGGATCAACAACTGGAGGAGAAGGGAAAAAAAACAAATTTGGGCAGAGGTAGGAGGACTTTGGTATGGCTACACACCTGAGAACCAAGCGACTCTTATATGACCTGTGATTGGAATGACGTAGACCCTTATCCCTGCCGAATCCAAGCCTCTGTTTATCATGTCCCTTCCAGGCTATGGCTGTTACCTTTCCTCTTACTACCTAGATTGGACATGTTAGTACCAAAGGACACCCAGAGGATCAGCTAGGCACCAAACCCATTCCTGCTTTCTCCATTTGGAGACTGTACATCACACTGCTTTCTCCATTTGGAGACTGTACATCACACTGATGATCAGCTTGTCTGTTAGGACCTCCATGCATGAATTTGAACTGAGCTTGAGGTGCTAATGCAAAGAGGACCCCAGCCTGGGGTCCCTGCTCTTTCAGCAGACTCCTGCCCCCCCCCCCCACTGCTCATGCTTGAACCCAGCTTGGTTACTGCCATCTCTGATGAAGCCTAATATTGAATACAATGCTAGGCATTAGTTGGTGTTTTAAGAACTGATGAAGGAATTCACAAGTAAAAGAATGGTCCAACAAATGGAAAAAATAAGCCCTTCACTTTTGAAACAGAATAACCCAAAACTTAATAGGACATTTCTATATAACTTTAATCTTCTAAATTAGTTATATATAATTGGTACTCCCTTAAACTATTGTTTTTCTGACTTAACAATGGAAGTTAGTATCTTTCTTTTGTTGAGAATTGAAAGTAAGTTCTTAAAACCAAATTTTGGTGCTAAACACTTCACAAAAGAAGATGTCCACATTCCCAATAGATATTAAAAAAAGGTATTCAACATCATTGCTCATTAGCAGAATGTGAATGAAAATTACAAGTTACAACCCAAATTTTTAACAACTAATGATTACATGCTGTCAAGGAAGTAAAGAAATAGGGAACTACATTGCTGGTAGGAGTGTAAATGTATACAACTACTTAGGAATATTGGTTAGCATTAACTTCTATATTTAGCCGGTTATATACCTACTCGGTAACTTAACAACTCTAGTTAAAGACCTAACAGAATGGTGCATGAATTTTTGCTGAAAGGCATGTACAAGAATGATCATAGCAGCTTCATTTATAACACTCGAAACTTAAAACATTTTTGTTGTTGTTGTTGTTGTACTGGAGTTCCTGGAAACCCTTCTACCTCCGGATTACACTCTCAGACCTATTTTTATATATTTTTAATTTGGAAGCAGGGTCTCTTAAGGCTTATGAACCAGCGTGATCCTCCTGTCTCCGCCTCCCAAGCGCAGGGATTACAAGCGTGCACCACCATGCCCTGCGAAACTTAAAACATTTTAAATGTTCCTCATTGCTGGGCTTGGTGGCGCACACTTGTAATCCCCACACTTGGGAGGCAAAGGCAGGAGGATCGCGCTGGATGGAAGCTAGCCTTGCTGGCTTAAGAGACCCTGTTTCCAAATAAAAATATAAAATAGATCTGGGAATGTAGCCTGGAGGTAGAAGGAACCCCAGTACCACCCAAAAAAAAAAAAAAAAAAAAAGTTCATCATCAGTAGAATGGATGAAATTTTTTATTATCTCTATACATGTGTATTATCTATGCAATGTCAATGAAAAGTACAGCTTATACAATATTATGAATAATTCTCAAACTTCAGTGCAAGAGATCAGAAGTGATAGGATTCCATTGCGTGAAGATTAAAGACTAAGCTGTGGTGTCAGAAGACAGGACAGCAATTGCAAATGGGAAGGAAAAAGGGAATAATAATTAAAAAGGACATGAGGGATCTTTTGTACTTTGGCAATATTTTATTTATTAACATGGGAATTGGTTACATGAGGATTTTCTTTATTATAATTTATAGACCACTTAAGTTTATGTTTTGTATGCTCTTCTAATATATTTAAAACAATATTTTAAAAATCAAGTGTCAGTGGCTTTTAATGTTTGCTTTGGTTGATAATTCTTTATATCTTTATGCTAGTCAACTTTCTGTCACTATAAAAAAAAATGCCTGTCCAGGCTTTGTAGCACAGGCTTGTAATCCCAGTATTCGGGAGGTGCAGACAGGAGGATTGTGTTTTGGGGACAGCTTCAGCTACTTAGTGAGGCCCTCCACAACTTAGTGAGACCCTGTGTCAAAATAAAGAATAAAAAACTAGGGCAAAGAGTGTAGCTCGGAGGTCGAATTGCCCTGTGTTCCATCCCCAGACCTGCAAAATAAATAAATAAATAAATAAATAAATAAATAAATAAATAAATAAATAAATATTAAAATAAAAAATAAAGAGTAAAAAGTAGGACTGGAGGTATGGCTCCGACGGAGGTTCAATGCCCCTGGGTTCCATTCTTGGTACCGCAGGGGAAAAAAATGCCCAAGATAGTTAACTTATAAAGAGAAAATATATATATTTGAGTTTACAGTCTTGGAGCTTGTAGTCTGTGATGAGTTGGCCTGTTTGGGGCCCATGGCAAGGCAGTACATAATGGTGGTAGCACATGGCAGAGCAAAGTCCCTTGTAGCACAGGGACTTTGTAGCCAGGGAGCAAAAAAGAAAAGAAAGGGGCTGGGGTCCTACAGTCCTCTCCAAGGACATGCCTACAGGGATCTAACAACTTCCACCAGAACCCACTTCCCAGGAGCGTCACCTGGGGACTGAGCCTTGGATATGGGCCCTTGGGTGACAGTCTACATCTAAATTATAGGAATGCTATTATTGAAATATTGACATGTAGCATTTTCTTAATGTTCAGAATGAATCAAAATATTAGACAATACCCAATTAAATATGAAATTCTATTTTAAAAAATCTATCAAAGAGGGATAGTGCCTCTCTGGTTGACTATTAGCTGCTGTATGAATCATGGCCACAATAAGCAAGGTATCTATATGGCTGTTGAAATATTTATTCTAGAGATCCTAATATATACAGATTTGAAAAAAGGCAATTAATAATAAATAGGAAAATATTGTCTTTGGGATTAGTTTTGGAAGTTGCCAAAAATTCTAGAGAAGCTAAGAGGTAATTTTATTGACTGTGACCCATGGCACATATTAATTATGAAACTCATATTCCTGCAAAACAAGGAACTCAATGCTAATAACATAGCAGTGGTTATTAAAAGTAGCAAACAGTGAAATTTATTTTTTCTTTAATATGTAGCCTCATTTTTTCCGGCTTATGAAAAGTTTTATAGAGTGATTAAAGGCTCTAGAGGAAGAAATAACAAAGCAGTCCGTAGTGCCTTGGAATAAAAAGGCCTGTGGGAAATTAATCTTAGGACTCATTCAGAGACAGATTGTTAGGGGATCTTCCTCTTGATTTTTTTTAAAAAAGCTAGCATAAATAAAACACAACTAACATATCCAACATTAAGGAAGTAATTCAGTACACAGTGATGATATTATAAAGTTGCAAAGTTAGACTCTGGAACAATGCATAACTGACAAAGAAAAATACTTAGAATAGTAAATAATAATTATAATTCATAATTCTAGTACCTTAGGAGGCTGAGATAGGGGGATTCACAGGTTGAAAGCCAGCACATGGTAACTTAGTGAGACTTGTTTCAAAATAAAAAAGAGCTGAGGTTGTAGCTCAATGGTAGATGTCTCTGGGTTCAATCCCTAATACCACACACAAAAAAATTATGACACAAAATGGTACAGTGGGGTTATGGGTCATTTGTATGTATATGGCCTTTAGTATTTTCTATAAGAATATGTGAGCTTTATAATAATTAATTAGAAGAGAAAATCTTTTGAAAGCTCCCAAGTCAAAATAACTATATATTTGTGTAACTAATATAATACAGTATTTTTTTAAAATTTGAAAGAGGCATTGTAGTAATTGAAAATTTTCCTGGCTTTGGAGTAGACAGTCAAACCAGTTTGTGCTTCCACTACTTCTTATTTATCATCACTTTGCGTAAATAACCACGTTTGGACTAATCACAAAATAAGAATGTTGAAATCCAAATTGAATGATTGGTATCAGAATTACGGGTTATTGAAAACCCTTAGTTCAATAAACATTAGCTGTTTTCATTACTTTTCAATGTCCAGTACTTTATTGAATATAATTAGTAAAGTAAGTAAATATTTATTTGAAAGGAGAGAGAAATACATGTGACAATCATTCTAAACTGCAAGTGCCAAACTAATCTTGCATTGAGTTTTATTTAAAACTCACAATACTCAGTTTAAAATAGTTCCCAAACTTGTTGATCATAATTAATACCATATTGTGACCATCCTGTCCATATGTATTTATATATAAATAAAGTGATTTTTGAAGCAATGTAGCTCAAAGGCTTTTAGTATATTCACAAGGTTATGAAGCCATCACCAAAACTATTTCTAGGACATTTTCTTTTCCCGCAAAAGGAACTCATCCCTCCCTCCCTTCCCTCAACCCTTGGTAATCATTAATCAACTTTCTGTTTGTTATGTCATATAAATGGATTATTGGCTTTGTGTGAAGGGCTTCTGTCACTTAGGATTTTTCAAGTTTTATCTATGTTGAAATGTATATTAGTGTCTTTTTCTTTTTCTTTTTTTTTTTTTTTTTTGGTACTGAGGATGGAACCCAGGGGCATTCTACCTTCAAGCTATACCCCCAACACTATTTTTTATTCTTTATTTTGAAACAGGGTCTCACTGAGTTGCAAAGGACCTAGGTAGCTGAGACTGTCCATGAACCTGCAATCCTCTTGTCTTAGTCTCCCGAATGCTAGGGTTACAAGCATGCGCCACCAAGCCCCTCATGTCGTGTGTGTGTGTGTGTGTGTGTGTGTGTGTGTGTGTGTGTTATGTGTGACTGAATACTCTCTAGGTTTTAGCATACCACATTTTGTTTATCCAGTTATCAGTTGGTGGACATTTGGGTTGTCATTATTAATAATGCTGTTATGGATATTGCCACACAAGTTTAGTGTGTATATGTTACCAGTTCTCCTGGGTATATACCTAGGAGTACAATTGTTGAGACAGTTCCATTCTGTTAGCTTTTTAAGGGACTGTTTTTTCAAAGTAGCTATAGCATTCCCATCCCCACCAGCAATATTATCAGGGCTCTAATTTCCCCACATTCTTATCAACACTTGCCCACTTATTTTTTATTTTAACTATCCTAGTAGATGTGAACTGATATCTCATTGTAATTTTGATTTGTACTTCTCTTTAAAATTTGGAAGCCGGGCGTGGTGGCGTATGCTTGGGAGCTTTTGGGAGGCTGAGACCAGAGGATCACGGTTCACGGACAGCCTCAGCTACTTAGTGAGGCCCTCCGCAACTTAGTGAGACCCTGTTTCAAAATAAAGAATAAAAATAGGGCAGGGGTTGTGGCTCGGAGGTCAAATGCCCCTGGTTTCCATCCCCAGACCCACAAGAAAAAAAATTTTTTTGGATGCCTTTTATTTTTTTTTCTTGCCTGACTGACCTGGTTAGAACCTTCCATACAATATTGAGTATAAGTGATAATAATAATAACCTTCAACTTATTCCTGATCTAACCTTCAACTTATTCCTGATCTTAGAGGGAAAGTACTAAGTCTTTAAGTATGATATTGTTCATAGATTTTTTTTTCATAAATGCCCTTTATTAGGTTTAGTGATTCGATGGAAATTTGTGGCTGAAAATGTCAATATTGGGTTAAAAAAAAAGAATCTCAAGAAGAACCAACCAAACTCAAAGCAAGCAGAAGAAAATATAAAGTTAATATTTACAGTATAGAATAAATTAGGGAGCTTTCTCTCCTACTGGATTTTTATAAAGAGTGAGCGAAGTGTTAGTTTTACTTATTTACATATGTTTTTAATGTTTAGTAGAATTCACCTGTGAAGCCATCTAATTCTGATCTCAGTGGTTACCCTAGTGATTATAATTAATATCTTAATTACCAATCTACTTTAGATTAAACTAATTTAATTTTAGTAGCGTACCCAAACTTTCTTCTTATATAGCTTCACACCCCCTCCTTTCTATTTTGTGCCATTATTATGATCAATGTTTATTTTATTTCAGGGGAAGATATAATCCAGTTCATCAGAAGACAGTGAATGCCAAGAGAGGACCTGTAAAAAAGATGATAAGATCAAACTATCTTCCAAAACTCAATCCATGATTCCAGAATTGGGTGGATTTTTCTTTCTTTCTTTTTTCATCTATAATATTGAACTTGTGAAGTTAATATTTGACATTTTTTTCCCAGGGAATGAAATAGATAAGAACGAGCTACCAAACCTCTCCTTAGCCCTTCTTTCAGAAATTTATTCCTTTGTTTTCATCAAAGTCATTTTCTCTAGTTACCCTAGAATATTTGGTAGAAGCACTTGTGAAGTTTTTAATATCTTAGGAAACCTGAAGGTTGGCATCATTACACTTGCTTTGAATAATATATTTATGACCAGCTCTGATAATAATACTGCTAGTATATTTGGTTTCTGGCTGGTTATTAGCTAAAATATGTTTATAAAACCTTTTTTGCTATTTTACTATTTGAGGCTATATAATATGCAGTTTTCCTCCTTCTTTTTTCTTTTGTGCTCTACCACTGAGGTATAACCCCTCTCCTTTTTAATTTTTATTTTGAGACAGCATCTCTCTAAAATTTCCTAGGTTGGTCATGAACTTACAATCCACTTGAAGCAGTCTCCAGAGTATCTGGGTTTATAGGTGTGCTCCACTGTACCCAGCATGCTCAACTTTTTAAACCTAAGGTTTAAACAAAATAACAAATCAAATGAATATTAAATTTTGTCCAAAATGTCAATGTAGTGAGAATAACCTTCAGTCATGGATCTGCTTGTTTTTAGTCCCTGCTCTGCTTGTAGCTTAGATGATCTTGGGCAAGTTTCTTTGCCAAGTCTGTGTTTCCCACGCCTTAAAATGACTTAACCAAACATCATTTCTAAGGTTCTTAACATTCTAGAAAGCTAGTATTCATTAAGTCATAAGATACTGCCACTGAGCACATAAGAAATTTAAATCATTTATGATTTGTATTAACTCATAATAATGGCCTAATTCTTTGAACCAAACATTGCAAGTCTTCAAAATACTCAACTCTAGAGATAGACGTAGAATGAAGATGACCAAAGAGGGGTTTTTTTTTTTTTTTTGAGGATTCATAAAATTTATTAAATTATCCTATTCATCTTTAGACAGATTTTTCAACTTTAACCTAGGCCTGGAACATACATGTAACTTATTTGCCTATTTTGATAAGTGGAATTACTGGACTATAAATTTCCACATGTCATCAGAAATACTTTTCAGCTAATGGTGTTTTCACCTATATCTGGCACTAAATCTAAGTTGTATTCAGTATCACTAATGATGAATGCCAAATGCATTTCTATAATTACCTTTAAAGATACTTTCTTTAAGGAAGAATGCACACATTTTATATAGCCAAGTTATTTTATGCAACTTTAAGATGTAATGCAGAGCCAGGCATGATGGTGCATACTTGTAATTCCAGTACTTGGGAAACTGAGACAGGAGGATCTCGGAATCACGGCCAGCCTCAGCTACTTAGTGAGGCCCTCTACAACTTAGTGAGACCCTGTTTCAAAATAAAGAATAAGAAATAGGGCTGGGGGTGTAGCTTGGAGTTTGAATTCCCCTGGGATCAATACCAGTACTGCAAAAAATAAATAAATAAAAATAACAAATAAATGTAATGCAGAGAAATATAAAGTAACTTCCTGTAAGTTATTCTTCAGAATAGGGAAATGTTCTCCCCTATTCTTAAGCTAACTACATATATTAGGTACCATGACACTTACTGTTAGACAAATACTAAATTTTTTTCTTATATCACGTTTCCTGGAATTAGTAGCAAATTGACAATTTAAATGCTACAAGAGTTATAATTATCAATGAGAAACAAGTTTTTTTTTTTTCATACAGCTAAGCCATGTAGGAACTGGCTTACAGAACATTTAGAGATGTCTCAATATCTGGATAGTATATTAGTTGAACATTTTTATTATGTAGACTTTATCACATTTACGAGTTAGGTCTGTAGGAGCAATTTTGAATTACTTTCCAGATGTTAGAAAATGTCTAAGAGTAACGGCTTGTTGGTGGGATAGTGTAAAGAACTGAAATAGGGGACTCCAAGATTATGTTGTAATATCAGTTTACCACTTCCAAGCTTCTAAATTTGGGTAAATCACTTTTCATTGCCTAACTTTTTGCCATTTTTAGACTTGGAATTTCCTTACTACTGCAAAGGGGTTTCAATTTACAGCAAAAGTACTTACCACATATTTATTTTTTTATTTATATTCCATTTTACTCTAAAAGGATGTAAGTTAACTAGAAGTGTAAAAAGAACATTCACAAAATAGAAGATGAACATATAGGTGAAGCTTTGTAAACTTTTCCAACCAATGAATGCTCTATTTTAAGCCTTCTAGTAGCCAGTACAAAGTAGGAATGTTACACAGCTATCATTTGTTTTTCCTAGAAGGAATATACAAGAAAACGTTTTGTGTAATTCTTATCTCTGAAGATAATTGTCATGCAATGATCTATTAGAAAATGCAACTATTGTAATAATAAAAAATGATAGTTTGGGGTTTTCATTTTGTTTGATATTCAAATATATATTGATATCAGTGTTTTTAATTGAAAAGTTCAAAATTCATAAAAATCAATAAAACAGCAGTAAATATTTACTATAGTTCAGAGCTTAGTGCTTAATTTTAATTAAAATACCAATAAAACAATGCATAATGTATTTTAAATTTAAAATACCTAAATTATAAAAATATAATTATCACTTATTAAAACTAATGTTGCTAGAATTAAAAAGACAAGTAATAATGAGTATTGGCAAGGATGTGTAGAAATTAGACCCTCATGCATTGCTTGTGAAAATGTAAAATGATACTATCGTTTTGGAAAACTGTCAGTACCTCCAAAAGTTAACCATAGAGTTACCATATGACCCAGATACACACACACACACACACACACACACACACACACACACACACGAGAAATGGAAACATATGTTCATGTAAAAATGGGTGTATGAATGTTTGTAGCACCATTATTCATAATAGCTCCCAAGTGAAAAACACCTAAGTGACCATCAATTGATGAATGGATAAACAAAATATGGTATATAGAAACAATGGATATTATTTGGTAGTAAAAACAATAAAGCACTAATATATGGTACAACATGGATAAACCCTGAAAACATTATCCTAAGTAAAGAATCCAATCACAAAACACCACACATTGTATAATTCCATTTATATCAATTGTCCAGAATAGGCAACTCCATATAGACAGAAAGTAGATGAATATTTGCCTGAGGCTGGGGGAGGGTTGGCTATAGGAAGTGACTGACTGCTAATGGGTGCAGAATTTCTTTGCTTTAAGATTGATTGTGACAGTTGTATAACTCTGAATATACTAAAAACCACTGAATTGTACACTAAGCAGGATAATTGTGATTTATACCAATAAAGCTGTTTTTTAAAAAAAAACAAATGTCTAGTCTACATTAGCATTCTGCTATATACACTAATAGATATTTAAATATCATTCATCTTTCTTAGAAAATATCTTAAAAATCAAAATGCACCAAAATTATTGGCACTGTGATTTAATGAAGAACATAATTTTGACCAGATTTTTCCAAGTAGCAAGCTTTTTCAGATATTACCCTAGTCAATAATTGAAAGATAGTCATATGCTAATTCCCAGTGTTCTCTTTCAACTTCTCTAACTTTGAATAATTTCATTTCCTACTTAATAATCTTGTGGATATATTTACAAAACATCTCTTGTATTTTTTTACTGGGGCTGAATTTTCTAATTTACTAAGACCTATTGTAGGGTTTTTGTGTGTGTGTGTGTGTGTGAGTGTGTGTGGTACTGGAAGTAGAACCCAGGGGCATTCTATCTCTGAGCTACACCCCCAATCCTATATTTTATTCTTTATTTTGAAACAGCCTCTCACTGAGTTACAAAGGACCTCACTAAGTAGCTGAGGCTGTTTTGTTTCAAGAAAAGTATTTCTACTTTTTAAAATTATAGAGATTAGTTCTATCATATTTGGCTAGAGACTCCAGAGAGGTTCACATATATCGAGTTTATGTACTAATATATTCATATTCTCTTGGACAAAAAATTCATTTGAGACCAAGAGTTATTCTTGCAACAAAAGCTTATCAATCATTCTGTTTGGTTCCTTTTTGTTATGTGCATAAGTGAAGCCTTAGTTAGACTTATACACCATTTCTAGATACATTTTTTGTAAATTAAATGAGTTATATATCCTTTTTAGTATATAAATCATTTATATTTTTACTTTTTAAATATTTGTTTTATTATTTTTGGCATTTTAAATTTTATTGGTGCATTGTAATCATGCATCATTATGAGGTATAGAATGGTAGAGGCATACATGCACGCATCACACCTTTAGTCCTTCCCCAGTTCCCACCCCATTTTCTCCCCCTCCCTCCTCCAGTTCAGCTTAGTGACTGACCAACTTTGATGTTTGTGAATGTACATCATGCACATTAGGGTGCTTTCCTCTTCCCCCCTCTCATCTTCCTCAGTTAGGTCACCTTTACTCATCTAAAGTTTCTCTTTTGTTTAGAGTCCCTCCTAAGACCTATTTTCTCCCTAGATTTTCCATAATATGGAGAACATCTGACTTTTCACTTTTTGTGATGGGGTTAATCTCACTTAGCATAATGTTCTCCAATTCCATCAATTTCCCTGAAAAATGACATACATTTGTTGTTATTTACAGCTGAGTAAAATTCCATTGTGTATATATCCCATAGTTTTGTAATCCATTCATCTGTTGATGGACATCTTGACTGGTTTCATAGTTTGGCAATTGTGACTTATGCAGCTATAAAAAGAGATACCCATACATTAGTCTGGTAGTTTGGTTTCCATTCCTTTGGATAGATACCCAGAGTGG
Organism: Muscardinus avellanarius; assembly: GCF_963383645.1. Classification (NCBI taxonomy): domain Eukaryota; kingdom Metazoa; phylum Chordata; class Mammalia; order Rodentia; family Gliridae; genus Muscardinus; species Muscardinus avellanarius. The sequence continues at coordinate 134,071,831 of NC_137787.1, read as the reverse complement.
TATTGCTGAGTCATATGGTAGGTTCATTTGCATTTTTCTGAGGATTTTTTCATACAGTTTTCCAAAGTGGTTGCACTAATTTGTAGTCCCATCAACAATGCATTAGAGTTCCTACTTCTCCACACCCTGGCCAGCATTTGTTACAACCCCAGTCCTATTTTTTAGTCTTCTTCTTATTTTTTTTTTGAAATAGGGTCTCACTGAGTTGCAAAGAGCCTTGCTAAGTAGCTGATGCTGTTTGCAAACCGATCCTCCAGTCTCTGCCTCCCTAATGGATAAGTGAGCGCCACCACACTCGCCTTGTGTTTTTAATTAATGCTATTCTAATTGGAGTTGGATGAAATCTCAGGGTAGTTTTGATTTGCATTTCTCTACCTGCTAATGATGTTGAACATTTTTTCATACATTTAGTGCCCATTTAAATTTCTTCTTTTGTGACGTCTCTATTTAGTTCACTTGCCCATTTTTTAATTAGGTTGTTTGTTTTCTTAGTGGTGATTTTTTTTTTTTGCATTCTCTGTAAATTCTAGATATTAGTCCTCTTGGAGGAGTAGCTGGCAAAAATCTTTCATTTTGTCAGCTCTCTATTAAGGTTTTTGATAGTTACCTTTGGGGTCACACAGAAGCTCTTCAGTTTTAATGCAATCCCACATAAAGAACCCCCTTTTAATTCCTTGTACCTTTGGGGTCTTGTTGAGAAAGTTTATATCTGTGCCTGTGTGTTAAAGCACATAGGACCTATGCCATCTTCAAGGAGCTGCAAGGTCTCTGGTGTAATTTCCAGGTCTTTTATCTATCTTAAATGGACTCTTGTGAATAGTGAGTAAGTACAGTTTATTTTCATTTTTCTGCATATGGTTAACTAGTTTTTTCCAATAACTATTTGTTGAAGAGGCTTTTTTCCAGGTTATGTTTTTGGCCCCTTGGTTAAAAATTAATTGGCTGTAAGTGTGCGGATTTATTTCTGAGGCTTCTATTCTGCTCCATTGGTCTGTGTGCGTTTTTGTGCCAGTATGATGTTGTTTTTATTACTATGGCTTTGAGTATAAAGTCAGCTATTGTAATTCCTCCTGCATGGTTTTTGTTACTGAGAACTACTTTGATTATTTTGGGTTGTTGTTGTTGTTGTTGCTCCAAATGAATTTAAGGACTGATTTTTCTATGTCTTTGAAGAATGGCCTTGGTAGTTTAGTGGGTATTGCATTGAATCCATAGATCAGTTTTGGGAGAATGACCATTTTGATGATGTTTATTTTGCCTATTCAAGAGCATGAAAGGTCTTTCCATCTTTAAGGTCTTCTGCCATTTATTTTCTCAGTGTTTTATAATTTTCTTTGTAGGGGTCTTTTACCTCCTTGGTTAGATTTTATTTTGGGGAGGGATATCATAAGTGAAAGTGTTTTGTGGATTTCTTTTTCAGTGGATTTATGATTAGCATACAGGAAAGCTGATTTTTTAAAGATTTATTTTGTATCCAGAGACTTTGCTGCATTTCTTGATCAGTTCTATGAGCTTTTTGGTTGAGTTTGTTTAGTCTTCTAAGTATAATATGTCATTTGCAAATAGAGATAGTTTTAGTTCTTCTTTTCCTATTTTTACCTCTTTTATTTCCTTCTCATGCCTTATTGTTCTGGCTATAGTCTCAAGTACTATATTGAAAAGGAGTGGTGATAGTGAACATCCTTGTCTTGTTCCTGTTTTTAAGGGGAACTCTCATAGTTTTCCCTCATTTAATATGATGTGGTCTAGTGGCCTATTGTATATTGCATTTATTATGTTGAAGTATGATCCTTCTGTTCCTATTCTCTGAAGTGCTTTTTATCATGAATGAGTGTTGGATTTTGTCAAATGCTTTTTAAGCTTCTATTGAAATGATAATGTGATTTTTGTTCTCAATTCTGTTTATGTGGTGAATTACAAGGATTGTTTTTCATATGTTGTACCAACCTTGTATCCCCGGAATGAACTTGATTTGGTCATGGTTTAATTTTCTTAATGTGTTTTTGAATACACATTGCTAGTATTTTGTTTAGCAATTTTCCATCTAAGTTCATCAGTGATATAGGCCTGTAGTTTTCTTTCCTTGAGCTGTCTTTATTTGATTTTGGTATTAAATGTGATGTTGTCTTCATAGGATGTATTTGGGAAGAGTCCCATTTTTTTTTCTATTTCAGGAAGTAGATTGAGAAATATTGAGATTAGCTTTTCTATATAGGTTTTACAAAATTCACTTGGGAAACCATCTGGTCCTGGGCTTTTCTTTGATGGTAGACTCTTTAGTTCTGCTTCAATTTCTTTGATTGCTATTGGTTGGTTTAAATCTTCTGTACTTTTTATTCAATTTAAGAAGGTTATATGTATCTAGACATTTGTCAATTTCTTCTAGGTTTTGTATTTTGTTGGAGTATAATTTTTCAATGTAGTTTCTGATAATCCTCTGCATTTCTATGCTTTTGGTGAGAATATCACCTTTTTCACCTCTTATTTGAGTAATTTGGGTTGATTCTTTTAGTTAGGTTGGCTAGCATTTTATCTATCTGCTTCATCTTTTCAAGAAACCACCATTTGGTTTTGTTGATTTTTTTTGTATCTTTTAACTCTCTACTTCATTAATTTCTGTTCTGATTTTAATAATTTCCTGTCTTCTAATGGCTTTGGGGTTAGACTTGCTGTTTTTCAAGGACTTTGATATATGTCTTTAGGCTATTTATTTGATGATTTTCTCTTCTTATGTGAACACTCAGTGCTATGAATTTTCCTCTTAATACTGCCTTCAAGGTATCCCAGATATTTTGATATGTTGTATCTCTGTTTTCATTTGTTTCTAGGAATTTTTAAATTTCTCCCCTTATTTATTTTATGACCCATTCCTCATTCAGCAGTTTGGTGTTCAGTTTCCATGTATTCATGTGGTTTCTCTGGGTTTTCTTATAATAGATTTTTAATTTAATTCCATTATAGTCTGAAAAGATGCAAGGGATTATGTCATTTTTTAATTTACTAATGCTCTTTATGGCCCAGGATGTGGTCTGTTTTGGAGAAGGTTCCACAAGCAGCTGAGAAAAATGTGAATTCAGCTGTATTTGGGTGGGATATTCTACATGTGTCTAATAGGTCCATTTGGTTTATGGTGTGTTTTAGGTCTGAGGCATCTTTACTGACCTTTGTGTAAAAGATCAGTCTAGTGTGTGAGAGGAATGTTGAAGTTTCCCAATATTATTGTATTGGAATATGTGTCACTTAATTTCACAAAGAGTTTGTTTTATGAAAGTGTTTGTGCCTATGTTTGGGGCATAAATGTAAAGTAACAGAATTAACAGATTTGGTATTTGAAAAAGTCAGAATAGTAGAATACTAAAAACAGGTATTAAAATCACTAAATAAAGTCAGGCATCTTGGTGCACACCTGTAATTTCAGTCCTTGGGATGCTGAGACAGAAAGATTGCACGTTTGAGGATAGCCTCAGCAACTTAGCAAAACCTCCAGAAACTTAGTGAGACCCCATTTCAAAATAAATAAAAATAATGAAAAGGAGTAGGGGTATAGCTTGAAGGTAGAATGCCCCTGGGTTCAAATCCTAGTACCCCCAAGCCCTCAAAAATCACTAGACATGGTTGAGGTAAGAAAAAAGTATGTTTAAAACAATAAGGCAGTATATCAATGTGAGAGCATTCCATTATTGACCCAGGGCACTATCTTTATAACAATTTAGCATCCAATTAATCTGACCTATAAATTAGAAGAATCTTGGATTTATTGAATCCTTTTAACTTTATCAAAACAATTTCACATCACAGGGAAAGTATTATTTTCTGGAGAACCACCCAACAGTCCAGTTTTCATCACTGGGATTTTTTGTGTGTGTGTGGTGGTGGTACTGGGGGTTGAACCCAGGGGCAGTCTACCTCTGAGCAACACCCCAATGCTATTTTACTTTTTATTTTAAAACAAGGTTTCACAAGGTTGAGGAGAGTCTCACTACTTGCTGAAATTGTCCTTGAACCTATGATCCTTCTGTCTCATCCTCCCAAGTACTAGGATTACAGGCATGCACCATCACACCTGGTTATCACTGAAATTGTTTAAGCAGAGGTAGGGGATATTATAGAAAAGTATTTCTGAAATGGTGGAGGTTTGAATTCAGTGACTGTCATTATTCTTTATTTTTTTTGGGGGGGGGGTCTTTTTTAATGTTTTTGGAACTAGGTGTTGAACTCAGGGCTCTGTACTTGCAAGGCAAGGGCTTTGCCACAGAGCTGCATTCCAGCCGCTGTCATTATTCCTTCTGATGCTAAGATCCTGTGATTTCCTTCTCCTTCATCAGATAATGAAACTAAAGACAATAATAGTTCCCTAAAGTATATGTTAATTCCATCATATAGGCTATATACAGAAAAGCTGTAAATGCAGGCTTTCAAAAACATTGTTTTGCCAGTAGACAAAAACTAACAAAGTCAAGGTGCAATATTATTAATGGCCATCTGTTAGGTGTAAACTAAACTTTGTACCATTGTTCTTGTATATTAATGTCCCTTGAAAAGAATCTTCAATGCTAACAGGTCTAAGGTAAAATGTTATAATGTACTGCCAGTGGGAGAATAAGTTAATATAATTCTTTGGAAAGACAATTTGATAATATTAGTGAATAGACTTAATGTTCATACACTAACTCAATGATTATACTTCTAGCGATGTATTCTATTTTTTTTAATTTTTTATTGGTGCACTGTATTCTTACATCATAGTGGGATACAAACTTTTGTAGACATACATGCACACATCACCCAGTCAGCCCCCACCCGATCCCCACCCCATTTTCTCCCCATCCCTCTTTCCCATGCTTGGCTTAGTGGTTGACATCTAGTATTATAGCAATTTATCCAAAATTAACAATGATAATCTCACAGAACAGTTTCATTTGTCTGATACCAAGCTTTTGATGACTTAAAGATAACATTTCAATATTTCTTTTTGCTTTCTTTCTTACCAGAGGATATTTTTTTTCTATTTTTTTAGGTGAAACTATCATATATTTATATATTTATTTTTCAGAAAAAAATCTATCCTAATATGGAATATGGGTTCTAGATACCAAAAACGATCTTGAAAAAGAACAAAGCTAGAAGACATATATTTTCTGATTTCAAACCATATAAAGCTACAATAATTGAAACAGTGTAGTACTGTTCTAAAGGCAGATATATAAACCATTGGAGTTAAATACAAGCCTAGAGTTAAATTCTTCCCTATATTGTCAAGTTATTTTTGACAAGGTTTCCACGAACATTTGGTGGTGGAAATAATAATCTTTTAACTAAATATTGTTGGAAAATAATAATTACATGGAAAAGAATAAAATTGGACCCTTACCCAATCCCATATACAAGTATTAACTCAAAATAGATAAAAGACCTAAATATAAATCTTAAGACTATAAACTTTTAGAAGAAAATCTGGGTCATAAAACCTCACAACATTGAAATTGGCAGTGATTTCTTGGATATGATTTCAATGGCACAGGCAACAGAAAAGTATACAAATTCCCTAAAAAATAAAAAAAAAATTGTATATCCAAAGACAATGTAAACAGAGTTAAAAGTTACTAATAGAATTGGATAAAATATTTCCAAATGCTATACCTGAAGGTATAATAATATTCCAACTAGAAAACCTAAAAATTACCAACAATAAAGGCAAACAATACAATTTAGAGATAGGTAAAAGACTAAATAATGAATCTCCACAGATAACCAATCTTAGTTGTCTGTTGGATGGAAAATCTTGTTTCTCTGGTTCTGGTGTGTGTTACCTATTTCTTCTTTGTAGTTAATCTCTTTGAGTATTTTCTCTAGTGCTGGTTTTGAAGACATAAATTCCTTCAGTTTCTGTTTGTCATGGAAGCTTCTTATTTCTCCATCTAATTTGATAGAAAGTTTTGCTGGGTAGGAAATTTTTGGCTGGAAGTTGTTTTCTTTCAGAGTTTGGAATATGTTACTCCAAGCCCTTCTGGCTCTCATAACTTGGTTTGGGAAGTTTGGAGTGATTTTAATTGGTTTGCCTCTGAATGTCACTTGGCCCTTTGCTTTTGTTGCCTTTAAGATTCTCTGCTTGGCTTCCACATTGGTCATTTTGACAATTATGTGGCGTGGGGATCCTCTTCTCCGATCCTGTCTAAAGGGAGTTCTATAAGTTTCCTGGACCTGTGTATCGACCTCTTGCTCTATGTCTGGAAAATTTTCTGCTATTACTTCCTTGAAGAGATTGTTGATCCCTTTGGTTTCACTTTCTTTTCCCTCCTCTATTCCAACTATTCTTAGGTTAGCTCTCTTAAAATGGGCCCATATTTCTTCAATATCAGATTCCTGCTGTCGGATATTTTTTCCTAGATTAGAAACTATGCGTTCATTTTTGGAATGATCATCTTCTAAGAGCGAGATTCTGTTCTCCATGTGCTCTAATTGGTTGTTTGTGCTTTGAATTGTGGCCTTTACTTCATTAATTGCATCCTTTATCTCTTTTTGGCTCTCTCTGAGTTCTTTTTGAAGCACCTCTATTATTTCTACAGTTATTTTCCTGATTTAATCTTCTAGAAATCTCTGATTTTCTGTTTTATCGGGTTCTGATGTTGTGGGGTTGTGGGCATTCATTGCTCCAGTGTTATTCCTCTTTCCCATGATTTCGGAAGTTTGTGCCTTCTCTGGGTTCTTCCCTTGGGTCACTATGACTTCGCTTAAGGTGTTCTTGATCTCGAGTCAGTAGTATCTCAGACCCCACTACTCCTTTACTGGGTTGTATCTCAGAGTCTCCGACCCAGGGAGTCGATAGAGGCTGCTTTAAACTATGGGTGGTGCCAGGTTGCACGTTCTCCTATGGTGTGATATCTCTGCCACCGCCACTCCCCCGCTGGGTCAAGTCCCAGGGAGTATAGTACTGGGATTTCTCCTCTGTGGCCCGCAATTTGACTCACTGTTCTTGAGTTTGCAGATGTAGCTGTACTGGACTCGGTGAATTCGGTGCTGCTGCCACCGGTGGCAATATAGCGCCGCTGCCACACCCTCGGCCATGAGGCTGGCGTATTTTTTCTTCTCTGATTTTGATTTCCACTCTGAGTCCCTGCAGCGTGTGCTGAGCTCAGCCACTGGGAGCTTTAGATGTTCTTGCGCCGAAAGAGCCACCTGGCTGTTCCGCAGCGGCTCACCTCGGCTTGCTGTAGCCGTCCGATGAACTTGCCGCTGCTGCTGGCAGTACAGTGCTGCTGCCGCGTCCTCGGGCGTAAGGCCGGTGTATCTCCTCTGTGGCTCTGAGCTCTGTTCTCAGTCTGCTTTCTCTCTGGAGCCTGGTGATTTTTTTGTTTCTCTGCTGATGGTGTTTTCTGGCTATGAAAGGTTCTGATTTTGTGGTAATGGAGATTGGTTGTTAGCGGGGCTCTTAAGCCCCGCTTTTCTCGGTCCATCTTCCCGGAAGTCCCTAGGGATGTATTCTAATGGCAAACTCTGCATATAGAAAACAAAGGACAATTACTTTATCAGCATTATTTATAATATCAAAAGAAGTAGACTTCCTCACTGTGCAATTATCGGGGAATGCTTAAGTGGATGGAGATTCATCTATATGTTGAATGTCATGCAGCAATCGATAGTAGTTGATTATACCTTTAAATCTCTGTTTTCTTAGTTTCCTGTATTCTAAAGCATTGATCTCATTTATCTCTAGCTCTTTAAAGAACAGTCCTATCCATCATGTGTCACAAGTTAGCTTAATATCTAGCACTTGACAGGCACTTTATACACTTTGTTTCCCTTAAATGGATGTTAGTAAAACAAACTTTCTAATATCACAGGAAGATTTTATATTAGAATATTATACCATGATACCAAGTAATAGGTACAATATGATTTAAACTATTTAAAAGTATCAGTAAGGGGGAGGTTACAAAAAAGGAGATTTTTATCTGATAGTAGCAAAAAGTGTGTTTCCAATATACAGAATTTCTTTTTCCATTCTACAGAGAAAAGTGAGGTAGTCTTTAAATGATCTAGAGGAAGGAGAAGAAGAGGAGGGAGACTTGTGGAAGAGAAAAAGGGAACATCATTTAATAAACAATATAATTTGGGGAAATTTAATTTTCTTATCTTGATATTTTACTCCCTAAAGTGATGATAGAACTGACTGATCTTAAAGGTTCCTTTGTATGTGTGTGAAATGGAAGGGGGATACACATTTAAAGCATTTCTGATACCAGTGTAATAATAACAGGTAATGGAAATTATAGAACACTATCAAGTGTCTAGAAAATACATGCTGACTTGCCAGTATATAAGTAGCTGCATGTTGAAGAGATGTGACAGCACTCGGAAAATTTGTCTAGATATTGTTAAAGGAGTTGGAGAAAATATGTAAATAGGGAGAATAGGCCAATGAAATAGCCACACCGGAATAATTTTTTTTTACCTTCCTTCTTTCTTTACTTTTCTGTTGCTACAACTTAATAGCAGATAGCTAGAGAGCCACACACTTAGAGAAGCAAACGAGTGGTTAAAAAATGTTCTACTGGAATGCTTAGAGTCAGTTAATAATAGTATTGATGATAGGCCTGGAGAATAGAGGAATTGACCTCTTATTAACAGAAATACTATGATTAACTTTCTTGCATATATCCATTTTATGGCTCTAATCATCTCCAAACCTAAGTGATTGGCTTGTTTTGTTCTACTTTTTTTTTCTTTAATTTGCATGGCATTTTCTAAAGTCAGGGTTGGGACTGGGCAATCTCTTATCTTATTCATCTTTACATCTCTGTCAGGATTTAGCTCAGGAACAATATATTTTGGGTGCTCAGTAAATATTTGGAATGAAGGGCTGATTGTAGCACAAGGTAAGAGTTTGTAAAGACCTAGGGATTCATGCTTCATTCTCTGCTTGTGTGGCTTAGCATCCAATAAAGGCTCAAGGGATTCCATGAAATTTCTGGAATTTCATTTTTGTATAACTTCTTCCTCTGCAACTTTGTCCACTCAGGCTCCCTGAACTTCAGTCTCTGTTTCCTCAAGTTAATGAAACTACCATGCTCTGCTGGGGATTCTCTTTGTTACTCCGAGGTCTGTACGGTGCCTCCTGGCTGAAATCGCTAGAGTGATAGTAAGGCTCCTAAAACTTCTCTCAGGGACTATAGTCATGTAGTATATGTTGCTCAATATCTGCAGACTTTATCTATTATGTACAATTTTTTATTTGACAACAAAAGGCTAAATCTGGCTCCCGTATTCCTTTGAGGCCAGAAGTAAAGGATCCATTCATTTAATCTTCAAGTATCAAAATAAGCAAAGAAAATGTTTTAAAATACAATATAAAATCATTTTACCTTGTCTCTGTTATATTTCCTTATGTAATCATCTAAAAACGTATTTAACATCTTAATCATGGAAATTGTGCTGGGTAAAATGACCTATGGGTTTTTGTCTAGTCTGCCCTGATCGGGAGGTAAGTATAGTATGGGAAGAAAGGACAGAAGAATATTTGGTGATCAAATTAATGGACTGCAGCAAAGACTGCATACAACAGTCTTTAACAAACTGTCCTTGTCCACTTTTTTATGGGACATACGACCAGGATAGTTTTCACATTTACAAAACACTTTGCTTACCAGTGTCTAGTGTGTGTATTACTTTCTTCAGTCACACATTTATGAAACTCTCCATTTAGTGATGTATAGTGTGTTGCGATATAGGTTTAAAACACTAAGTGCAGCTATTTGTGACTTCCGACCACTATACACCAAGCATCAGACAAATTTCTGTAACTGCTCCATAAAAATCTCCCAGATGATCCTCTTAATTTTTAGTTAGTTTCCCCCCCTACCTTGTTTTACGGGTGTATATAAAGGGTCTAGGATTAAACTCCAAGGCACCGTGGGGTGGCCTATCCACAAGATAGAAGGAACTTGGGTCCCTGAATCATTGCATATAGCAGATTCATTCCTCTTACTCTCCTAACCCTCCTTTGATTGTGGTGTGGGTAAGAAAGTAAATCTTTTTCTAAGTGTCTGTGTATGTTGAGCCACTGAGATTTGGATATTACTTATTAAAGCACTTAGCCTATGCCCACTTATATTGTATCAAACAAGATTTTTAGTAGGGCTTGGAGGTATTTGGATTTTATTAGCAGATAATATCTTTCTTTACAACTACATGGAGATAAATTCAGCCATTCATTGATAGTGATGGCCCCTGGCCTGACTGCCTCACTGAACCAGAGTCTAGAATCTCAACTGATATTTTTAAATTGATTTTATCTCAATATATTTTCAACTCTACCAAACACAGATAGAACAATGAATTGTTTCTAACTAAACAGAATCTCTGCTTTTTTTTTTTTATCATTTTCTTTGTAGGATGTTCTTTCAAGGCTTTGTACAAATATTTTCTAACCTGATAGCAAAAATACTGGCTGGATCCAAATAGCTGTGGAATGTACCAGTCACTGTCTGAGCAGGGAAGGATGCCCAGAATAATTTTCACTCAGAAAAGGAAGAATGTGCGGCATCATCTGTCCATAGCTTCTATGGAATCCCTGTGGGAAGGCATGGTGAAGGCCCTCTTCCCTGAGAGTGGAGTAGGTCCCTTGATTAGCCTCTGGTTCTGCTCGCCCGTTTTTCTCCGTAGTCTCTGGCTCTGCACTGTAGTACATTCTTTCAGTCATCCTGTTCACATTTGAAGTGGGTGTTAGGAGTCATGGCCTCCAATGGGGGACGCACCACTTTGAGGGCTCATTTTATGTTTAAACAAACTTGGATCCTAAAGGGAACTTTATAATTCTTTTTAGTTAAAGTCTTATTAATACAACTCTATAGTTTATTGGATAAAATAATTCCATCAAAATAGCCAATTCCATGTGTAATTTTCATAATTTCAGACCATGATTAATTTCTTTGGCTCATACCACTCTTGATAATGGCAGCTACCACACAGGCATTAAAATACTAGGATTAGGGGTGAAGTTAATATTCAAATTTTGGTCCTTGTTACTAGGCTGAATCTTAGTAGCCTTCTGTTTCTTAAACCTGGAGAATATCAGTTTTATCTCTTTTTGGGATCTAGAGCTAGTTGGCCCTTCCTTTCTTCCTTCCTTCCCATACTGGGAATCAAGCCCAGGGGCATTCTGCCTCCAAACTACACCCCAGCCCTTTTTATATTTTATTTTTGAAAGAGGGTCCCACTAAATTGCTGAGGCTGGCCTTGAACCTTCAATCCTCCAGACAGAAAACACAGCCTTCCAAATGCTGGGATTACAGGTATGTACCATCATGGCTGGCTTGGTAGTTGGCTTTTCTAAACCTTTAATGCCCAAACTTCTAGATTCTCCCTCTATTCTCCTTTTATTTTTTCCTTGCAAACTGATTAATGATATCCCAAACTTGTTCTTTTTTTGTCTATCTTATCAAAGGCAATCTGTAGTATCCAGCACACAGTTTTAGGGTTTCCCCCCATCTTTTCCTTGACCTTCAGGCTTTGTAAGCCCTTGGTCTGTGAAGGCAAACATGTCTCCACGCTTCCAACCTCAGCTTTTTATCTCTGTGCCTCTCACCATGGACCTGTTAATGACACTTGTTTTGCACTTTGTTAAGGCAGCACCTAAATTCAAGTTGTCTATCTCTATATTATGATTATACAAACCAACTACCTGATCTTAGAGGCTTAACACAATAGTTTCCTTCTCTCATACAGACTAATATGTTCTGGTTTTGTAAATAAAAAAGTTAAAAAATGAATTGTAAATAAAGCATCTTTATACCTGGGAAGAAAGGACTGAGTTACATAGGGATTTCAAAATCCCTGGTTAGGCTGAGTTGTAATCTACATCCATATTATGCTTTCTGTTGCACATATGTATATTCTCCAGTTATACATAAAGTTCTCATAATAAAATATAAAAAGTTACTCCCTGAGGAAGGGATTATTACAAGGGAATTCTGGATGCCATTTTCCCCTACTCCATATCATCCCCCACTTTGACACACAAGAAAGTCCTCCCTTTTAAGACTGTCTGAGTTGTTTGGCTATAGAAATTCCTCCTGACTTAAGTCAGCTGTCATTAAAGCTAAAGGAAAATGAGCTACTTTGTCACTCTGTGATGACAGGCAGCAGCGCTGTAACCACGGCTCCTAGGGAGCAGTTCTTGCTTTTTTATTTGTTTGTTTATTATTTGTTTATTTTGCAGTACTGGGGATTGAACCCAGGGGCATTCTACCTCCAAGTTTTACCCCAGTCCTGTTTTTTATTTATTTTTAAACAGAGTCTTACTAAGTTGCACAGGGCCTCACTATGTAGCTGAGGCTGGCTTGGAACCTGTGGTCCTCCTGCCTCAACTTCCCAAGTACTAGGATTACCAGCGTGCACCACCACACCCGGCTGCAGGAGCTGCTTATAATGGTGGGGCTGTGTTGCTGCCTGGGAGGCGGCCTTCAAAACGAATCAACAAAGCAGTGCCTAGCCTCTCTGGACCTGTGCAATGTAGCCCTTCATCCACGGTTGTACTGTCACTTTGCTTTAGTTCCACACTTCCTAGCAAAGATTTATGGTTGAGTCAGATTTATTAGAACTAAATCCTGTTCCTGAAAGTGAATTAGTTTATTGGATGATGAAGAAACTGTCAAGTGTTATTGCAGGCTACTAGAGGCCATCCTTAGAAACTGGTGGTGCTGTTTGAACATTTTACATTCTAAGGGCAATAATTCCTAACTCAATGGAAAAAAAATATATATATATATATTTAATCTTCTAGATATTAGGTTCTATAATATGAAGTCTAATACAGCAAGCTCTGCCTTATGCTACTGATGGTTGAACAGAGGTGTGAGAGTCTCAGATTACTTGAGATACTATAACAAAATAGCACAGATTGTGTTTCTTATGTAAAAGAGAAATTTATTTCTCATTTTTCTGGGAGCTGGGAAGCCCAAGATTGGATTTCTGTGTCTGTGGAGGACCTGCTTCCTCGATTATCGATATGTCTTTTTACTGTGCTTCACATGGTAGAAGGGGAGGGACCTCTTTTAGGCCCCCTTTTTTCTATAAGGGCACTAATGCCATTTATGAGGGTTTCCTCCTCAATGACCTAATAGCATCTCAAATGTCCCACTTCCTAATACTATCTATCACCATGGGAGTTAGGATTCACATCTGAATTTTAGGGGAACACAAATATTCCATATGTAGTAGATGAAATTAGTTAACACTTAGGAAAATGTTCCTGTGATCTTCCCAGACTAAACACAAAAGGAAAGTGTAAGAAGTATAAGTCAGAGTAGAATGTGGGAGAAGCTCCAGCCAGGACAAATGGGAATGCTCAGGTGTGAGTGTCTGAACCGCAGACTAGGCAGCTGTCAAAACTACTTTCAGATCAGGAGACGGGGCAAGAAGCAAGAAGGAGGCATGTGAGCAGGAGAGATGCTGACCTCTGGTGCAGGGAGAGTGGGACAGGGAAATTTTCTAGGCTGAGGTCATAATCAAAGACCAATAAATGAACTTGTAGGAGGAAGATCGAAGCAAATATCTAGGGGATTTCTAAATCCATGTACTGTTCTCACAGAGGCTGGATGGTAAGTGCCATCCTTAAAGGGCCCCTGAGGACATCTCTAGGCTCATGGTGATTCAGCCAATCAACACTTAGTTTCAAAGAAAGAAATTTCTCTATCTGGTTGTAGAATCCTTACTGCATTCTGTTGGGGGCATCGCTGGGCACTGTTAGGGAACAGAAAGTAATTTCATTGACTTGATTGAATACTAAGTATAGAAAGTCATGTTGGGGCAAGGTAATACGAGTCCTAAGATCACCTGATGAAAGGAAACTTGACTTCATAACTGGCCCTTATAAAATGGCCCACCAGTTCAGCCCTGTATTTGTGATGATGAGATCTGTCTCTAGATTGCCAAATATTCCATGGTGGGGGAAGGGGCTTTTATTCTGGCCCTTGCATATGTCTAAATAGGGGAAAGATAAGATTAAATCGACCTGCCTGCCTGCCCTTCCTTCTTTCTTTCCTTCCTTCCTTCTTCCTGCCTTCTTCCTCCTTCTGCCACACCACAGACTTCATAACATTTCTGGCTTTGAGATACTGAGCTTGTAATTTCAGTGTGTGCAATGTTGTTCTTTCCTCCTGCAAACTTTGTATTTTGCTTTCCCCACACCATGAGTGACATTTTGAAATAGAGGAGATATGATAGGCTTGGAGCTGGAAAGATGTGAATAAAAGTCCATATATACCAGTCATCCACTGAGATAATCTCAGTTCACTCTTTCATTCAAGTGTTTCAAGCCTGCTATGCACCAGGTGATTTTCTAGGCTCGCCTATGCTGGTGATGGTCATGACAAATTCTGTTCTAGATGGTGGAACAAGACAAGTGAAAACCAAGTTGCTTTTAATATTGGGTAAGTGATATAAAGAAAAACATTTTAAGGGGCTCGATCCTGATAGGACCAGGAAGTGTCACCATAGCAGAAACCTAAAAGAAATGAGAAAATGTGGGAGGAAGAACATCCCCCCCCCAAAAAAAAAGCATAGGCAACATGTCCCAACTATGCACTTATGAGGTATTTTTGGGAGAGCAAGAAGGCACTGTGACTAGGGGTTGTGAGAATAACAAGAGCCAGTGCTGGAGAGGTAGAGTCAGACATGCAGAAGCACATTGGACATGGAAAAGAATGTGGGCCGTTTTCTGAATGGAGGGTTTTAAGAAAGTTAACATTTTGACTTTTATCCTTTTTACATTTATTATTATTTATTTATTTATTTATATTGGTGCATTGTAGTTATACATCTTAATGTGATAAAAGATGGTGGAGATTTTACTCAGCCATAAAGAAAAACACAATTACATCATTTACAGGGAAATGGATGGAACTGGAGGACATTATGCTAAGCGAGATTAGTCAGTCACAAAAACTAAGAAATCAGATGCTTTCCCTAACATTTTGGCTTATATCTTAAATAACTATTCTGATTATTCTAGGATGAATTAAAAATGAATGGGGCAGGTAAAAAAAATAGAAGCAAAAGTCTTAATCTTTGTTTACAATTCTATAATGGAACTTAATGGTTAGTCAAATTATGGCAAACGCTCCAACTTATTCCAAAGAGACTGCAAGCATGATCTTTGAAGGTATATACCAGGTGTGGTGTGCACATATGTCCCTACCACTCTGAACTTTATTAGGATCTGGGATGACAATGTACCAATAAATGTATAGTTCAAAATAGGAGTACATGCCGGGCATGGTGGCGCACGATTGTAATCCCAGCATTTGGGAGGCTGAGACCAGAGGAGTGCGGTTCGCAGACAGCCTCAGCCACTTAGTGAGGCCCTTTGCAACTCAGTGAGACCCGGTTTCAAAATAAAGAATAAAAAATAGGGCTGGAGATGCTTCTCGGAGGTAGAATGCTTCTGGGTTCCATCTCCAGTACCACAAGAAAAAAAAATAGGAGTACATTCATTTTAGAAGGTTAGTGTTACTATGAAAAGTTATTAGAAGAAATGAATACAACTAATTAATTTTCTGGCTTTCAATTTCTGTGGTTAAAGTCTTATTTATGAGAACATTTTCTGAGTTCCAGAATCATTGAAAGGGGAGGACAAGTAGGTAAACTTTAGGGTCCCATCAAGTTTTAAATTTCTATGATTTGAGAGCAAGTCAGGTAAGCAATAGTGTTGGATACAACAACAGTTGCTTTAGATAGATGGACAGATGATTTCCAAACGCTTAAAGTGTAGGTTCCTTATGAGTTGATTTGAGAAGATCATACATTCTATATATATATTATCCTTTTAAGGGTATATTGTGAAAATATACAATTATGATTTGTTGTAAAGAATAAAATAAAGCATATACTATAAGCGCCCATAAATTTAACTGTTTTCTAAGGCAGTTGGAATGGCTAATCTATATAAAGCACATGCTATAAGTGCCCATAAATTTAACTATTTTCTAAGACAGTATGAATTGTTAATTTATATAACATGCATACTATAAGTGCTCATAAATTTAACTGCTTTCTAAGACAATTTGAATTGTTAATTTATATAAAATATATATTACAAGTACTCATAAATTTAACTGTTTTTTAAGACAGTGTGAATTGTTAATTTTGAATGCCAGTTTTTCTCAATATATTTCTCTATGTAGAATTATTCTTGTAGTTTGTAATTAATAGCACTATATTCAATTTCCCCTCAGAAGTGTAAGTATCATGTTGGTATTTTGGCAACCACAGAGAACATTCATCTGTCCATTTATCTCCAATAATATAAATGAATATAATCCAAGGAAGTTAAAAGGGACAAGTAATTTAAATGGCTTATATTCTGCTTTAATTCAGAGTGTTCATAGTAGGGTTTCTCATCTTTAACACGAATGCTATTTTGGGCCAGAATATTCTCTGCTGGAGAGAGCTGCCCTGTGCACTCGAGGGCATTTAGCAGCATCCTTGAACTCCACCCACCAGAAACCAGCTCAGCCCGAGTAGTGCTGAGTAGTGATGCTGAAGTAAGTCTGTCCCTAGACATCGCCACAGGCCCCATGGGGGGCACAGTCCCCACGTAGGAGAGCCACTGTTATAATAAATGTTCATTTATAAACTGAGTTTCTTTTAAAAAAAAAAGAACTGAAAACAAAACCACTTAAGTTGATCTTTATGGAACTTTAACACATTTCCTAGATACAGAAGACATTTATCATCTTTTTTATTTCTCAAGTATAGGAGTGATAACTTCCTTTCACATATTCTTAGGAGCATTTTTTCTAATTCAAACTTAAAGCAATGTGTCTGTGTTCGTTTCAACAGCATCTTTGCCACTATTAGTATCAGGCTCACACTTTTCTCACATTCGAGCAATGCAAACCTGGTTACTATTTAGGGGGAAATGCTCAATGCTGCCTCAGTTCATACCCACCCCAAGGTCTGGGCGTGACTTCACCTTTATTCTGTATTAGTGAGCAAACCAACTGCCTCACACAACTTTCTAGTGCTCTCAGCTCCTGAGTAGTTGGAAAAGCAACCAAAAAGAAACATGTTTAGTCAGATGTCTATACTTCCAGCTGCCCCTCAGTATAAGCAGGGGGTTATTTCCGCGGCATTTGCATACAACCCACGCATATCCTCCTGTCCACTTTAAATCATCTCTCCGTTACTTAGGTGGAGCATGCCTAATCTGGATATCCGAATGCTCCAAAATTGGAAAACTTTTGAGTGCTGACATGATACACGTAAAATTCCACACCTGACCTCATGTGAGAGGTCCCATGAAATTATTAAATGTTTTGTATGAAATTACATTCAGGCTGTGTATAAAGTGCTTATGAAACATAAGAAAACTTCGTGTTTGGACTTGGGTCCCTTACCCCAAGATATCTCATTCGATGTATGTAGATACTCCCAAATCTAAAACTCTCAAACACTTCAGGTCTCAAACATTTCAAATAAGGTCTACTCAACCTGTAATACATAATACAATGTAAATGCCATGTAAATTATTGTTATACAGTATTGTTTATGAAATGATGATAAAAAATTAGCCTGTACCTGTCTAACACAGATGCAGTTTTTCTTTTTTCGAGTATTTTGAGCCACAGTTGGTTGGATCTGCGGATGGCTGACTATACTTTAAAAAGTAACACAGAGTGGTCCCTTCAGAAATATAACTTTTGTTCCCATAAAAATAGTAGAAAACTACAACAGTAATTTTGAGTACTTTCACGAGCTAAACCAGGGCTCCAGAGCACAGCGGCTGCTGCTGAGAAACCAGGATGCTCATGGGGAGATGGAGCCTCGCAGGGCTGCAGCCTGTACAACTGTGTTTTATACATTCAAGTGAGATCAGGTGTCTGCACAAAACCGGAGTAAGACCACACACTTCTAGCACTGGGAAAATCACTGCAGTAAAGACAAGAGGAAGCATCTTTTATAGGACCTGGCTCTCAACAGATCCCCATAAACTGTTTAGTGAAGGCTGGATTAAAAGGCTGAGCAGAGTGTCAGAGGACTTCCTTGTGGCTTCAGCAGAATACAAGGGCAGTGGCTTTTCAATCCCATGACAAAATGAAGCACTTCTAAAAAACAATTTCTTAGTGGTTTGAAAAGAAACCACCAGAGCTTTGTTTGGGCGTGGTGGTACACTCCTGTAACCCCAATTCTTGGGAGGCTAAGATAGAAGAATCACAGGTTCGAAGCCAGCCTCAGCAAGTTAATGAGGCTCTCAGCAATTCAGTGAGACCCTGTTTCAAAATTTAAAAAAAGGGCTGGGGGTGTAGCTTGGAGGTAGAGCCCCTGGATTTATTCCCCAGTACAAAAAAGAAGGCACTGTAACAGTGTTTGCCTTCCCTATTATGTGTGTGTGCTTGTCAATTTAAAAAAAAATAGTGTTAAATTTTAACATTTGAACATGCAAACCTGTCAGAAGACAAGGGGTGTGTGTGTGCGTGTGTGTGTGTGTGTGTGTGTGTGTGTGTGTGTGTGTTACTGGGGATTGAACTCAGGGGCATTCTACCTTCGAGCTACACCCCCAGCCCGCTTTTATTTATTTATTTTTGAAATCGTCTAAATTGCTGAGGCTGGTCTCCACCCCGCGGGCCTCGGGCCTCGGCCCCGGCGGGCAGGCGCGCCCCCTGGCGGCGGCGGGCGCCCCCTGGCGGCGCGGGCGGCCCCTGGCGGCGGCGGGGCCACTTTAAGGCCTCACAGCTGCGGCGCGGAGCCATCAGCGCCCGCGACGCCTGGCGCCGCCCGCGGGAGGACGAGGAGGAGGACGGCGAGCACGCGCGGAGGCGGCGGCTGCCCCGGGACGCCGCACGTGCGCCCGCCGCGCCATGGCCGCCGCATTTAGCCTGCGGGGCGCGGGCCAGGTGAGCGAGGGAGGCCGGAGGAGGAGGCCGGGAGGAGGTGGAGGAGGCCGGGAGGCGGAGGAGGAGGCCGGGAGGCGGAGGAGGAGGCCGGGAGGCGGAGGAGGAGGCCGGGAGGCGGAGGAGGAGGCCGGAGGTCGGAGGCGGCGGCGGAGCCGGGAGCCGGCGGCCCAGGGTTGGGCCGCCTGCCGCGTCTTGCTGTCCGTCCGTCCGTCCGTCCGCTCGTCCGTCCGTCGTGGAGCCGCCCGCGCCGAGCGTCGCCCCGGCTGCACCTCCGGCCCCGACCTCGGCCCGAGGACCGCGAGAGCCTCGAACCCAGGAGCTGAGGCGTCAGAGTAAAAATAAAGCGGGCCGGGGTGTAGCTCGAGGGAGCGTGCCGAGTCCAGTCCCAGTAACACGCACACGGCCCGCGCACACGTGCACGCGCACACGTGCACGCGCACACGCACGCGCACACGCACGCGCACACGCACGCGCACACGCACGCGCACACGCACACACGGCCCGCGCGCACACACGGCCCGCGCGCACACACGCGCACACGTGCACACGGCCCGCACACACGTGCACGCGCGCACGCACACACGGCCCGCACACACACACGCGCACACGTGCACGCGCGCACGCCCGCCCCGGCCTCGAGCTGTGGCTTTCCCGCCGAGCGCCACCGCCCAGCGGCCGCCCCGTCCAGCCCGAGGCCGCCCCGGGCAGCGTCCGCGCATCAGCAGCGTCAGTGGGCAGTGTGGCCGTCAGTGGGCAGTGTGGCCGCCCGGCTCTTCCTTTCACTGTGGGCGCGTGTGTCGGGGCCGCCTCTGCGCCTGGCGGCACGCTGGCGCCCTTGGGCCGCTAACCCGCGTGGCGGCGCCGGGGGTCCCCTCACAAGCTTCCCGCTGCACGTGCGTGGCCTCCCGGGCCGCCCCCTGCCCTTCCCCTAGGCCAGGCCCGGGTGCGGGTGCGTGTGTGTGTGTGCGTGTGCGTGTGCGTGTGTGTGTGTGTGTGTGTCACTGGGGCCACGTGGAACCAAGAGACATTCTACCTCTGAACTACACGTCGGGTGCTTTTTATTTTTGTTTTGAAACAGGGTCTTTCTACATTGCTGAGAGTGGTCTCCAACCTGCAGTCCTCCTGTCTGGGCCTCCGAGGTACTGGGATTAACCGGGTGCACCACCATGCCTGGCCTAAAAGGGTTTGACAACATTTTTGAGATAAACATAAAAGGTGACTTTTATCCCTCCGTCCAAACAAAGCATAAACAAAACCTTCCCCCTGGAAAGCAAGGCCGGCTGTTGGCGTTGGCTTCCTCCAGGGTTCACAGACCTCTCTGGACAGCTCTGAGAGGCAGATCTCCCTTGTTGCCCTTCAGAAGACTTTTGCCTACTTAATCCCACTTCTTCACAAAACCCTCTCTGAAACATAATAATTACCACTTTGAAGTGGACCCGTTTAACAGGTCGTCTTACTTTTTTCAAGATGGGGGAACCTATTAAAAAACTGTAATGAAAAGTGGTAGTTTATTGTGCAGGATTAAGCCAACTGTACAAAACAGAATTGTGAATGAAATGCCGGGTTATCTAGGAGTCCATAAACGCCTGGTTTCCTACCCTTGAGAGTGTGAAGCCCCAACTGAACACTTTGTGTGCCTTTGTGAGAAGAGTAACTTGCTCAGTTTCTCCAGCTACAGCGGCTTAAATCCCTTGACTCCTGGGGACAGCGGAGGCCCCCAGTTGCCCTTGGAGGGCTTTGGCCCATGCAGCTGCTGCTGATTGCCAGTGCTGCTCCGGGCGATAAGAGCGACATAAATAACAGCTCACTAAAATGTAGGAGTGATTTGCTTTAAGCACTTCAGCACCTGCTGTTACTAATTAAGGGTTTAGCCTGCCACAGATTGCAAATGGAAATCCGGTGTTTTAAAAATCATCCAGACTGGAGTCCCCTGTGTGTTACCGTAACCACGGAAATAAAGCGGAATGGATAGAGAAGGTTGATGGTGAGGTCACCTTATAAAAACTGCCCATACCTAAAAGATAGGTACCAAGGTGTAATAGGGTATATCCTGAGTGCTGGGATTGCGGGGTTTTGTTTTCCCTTTAGGTATTTTTTTATTTTCTCAGTATTTCCCAATGAATATGTATTGCCTTTTTTTTTAAAGGTGCAATAAGCAATTCAAATAGATTTGCGACTAAATGAAGTCTTGTATCACTCCAAATTGTGGTACTCGTAAGAGAAAATCTTGGAAGCATTTTTGCAAAGCAGAATATACTAAAAACTTTGATTCCTTTTCCTTTTATTTTCAGTAGGCTCTTCTCGTTGCCTGTGTTCATGTATTACACCGTCAACAAGATATTTTTAGCCGAATAAGTATTCAGATTTATGTTGAGTATAAGCTATTCACTTAGTGTGAGTTGCTGGATAGTGGACTTGAGCAATGTTTTAATTTATTTAATTACCAACATTCCAAATATGTGTTGGCTCTGATCTTGTAGGGCAGAAACCGAAGCCTTTGGCAGACAAGCAAGTTAGATCTTTGCAGAACTTCTTTATTCTGTGCTTCCTGTGGGCTCTGGTGTAAAGCGCCACGCTTTAGACAAACTCCCGGGCAGAAGGGTGGGTCTGTCTGTGGAACTTGTCCCCCCGCCCACTCCCTGCTGCTGCTTCCTGGTCTCCTTTTTCTCCCTCAGCCCCGGTAACGTTGTTCTGCGCTCTCGGTCCTTTTTTGGGCTGAGAGGTTTGGGGGGACACTGGGAGGGGACATTGCAGCCAGCATACGAGGTGCTCCTGGGGAGGAGCTCAAGGGAGGCAGCTGCTTGTGTTGTTCCTGGTTCCTTTGGTGCTGCTCGGGAGGCCCTGTTTCCGAGCTTTCTACCTCAAGCAGCGTAGACATCAGTTCCATTCAGAGCTGTTTACACTGCCCAGGTGGACACTTTCCCTCTCATCCCACTTCTCTTTGCCTCTTCCCTGTGAGAGGGACTTGACTTTTTCTCTGTTCTTTGTGCTAAGGTTTGGTATTAACTTGAGAAAATGTCAGTAACCACTACCCACCAGGCATCTCACAAAGGTTTGTCCTCCTACAACTCTTGGAATGTGAGTATTATCTTCTAGGGGATGATCACACAAGTACCTTCCTCAAAGCCACTGGGAGGTGGCTGAACGAAAGGGCAGGCTCTGGTCTCTGCCTCAGGGACCTTTGTTCTCACTGGAGCCAGCTGCTGAAAAAGGATCATTAGTAGCTTTGGCAGAATGGAAGGAAGCTCATACACAAAAGGTATGAAAACCTGAGAGCTATATAGCAGAAAGGCAGAATTTCAGGTGAAAGGCATTTTAAATGACAGTTATATTTCACATATAACTTTATATAATCAATGTATTTATAACAACCTACTATGTAAATCTAGATCACTATATAGGATGTATTAATGTTACATGTTTATATAAATGAACCTTTATGTACCTGACCCATAATAAGTAGAGCCTATAGTTAGAGAAATTAGTAAATAGGCAAAACCATAATTAGGGAGATTTTAACACACCTGTCTTATAAACGGAAAGATCATGTAGACTTAATAGAAGAAAACAATGAACAAGTTTGCTCTAAAAGATGTATAGAGTTTTATGCCTAGTAGAAAATAGGAATTGTTTTCACATACTCATGAAACCTTAAAAATAATTGACTGTGTGTCAGGCTATTAGAAGAGGTCAACAAATTCTAAACAGTAGACATCATTTATATAAGGCACATTTACTTTTGATCATGTCCTGAAATAAGAAATAAGCAACTAGTATATTTCCAAAATATTAAAAACAAAAAAAAATGCTATCCTCTTGAATATTAAAAAAAAAAAAAAACATGCCTGGCATGGTGGAACATGCCTATAATCCCAGTGCTTGGGAAGCTGAGACAGGAGGATTGCAAGTTTGAGGACAACCTCAGCAACTTAGCGAAACACTATTTGATAATAAAAAGGGCTGAGAGTATAGCTCAGAGGTAGAATGCCCCTGGGTTCAATCTCACATTCAAAAAATAAACAAAACCAACCAAACAAAAACCCCCACTTTTCAAAAGTTTAATATAAATTTCAGGTTAAAATGGAAATCTGTATTGCAAATATAAAGTATTAATGAGTGAACATCATTGCAGTATATATATCAAAATGTGTGGGGTACAACAAAGTGCCACTTGGAGGGAGATTTGGGCTCTCTGCTGTGTTGTCCAGTACACTTCTCTGTATGATGCAAATGTTCTCTAATTGTGCTGTCTGATATGGTAGCAGCTTACATGTGGATTTGAAGTAGGCCTTTGTAACTGACTTGAATTTCAAACTTTAATGAACATGAATAAATGAACAAATATTTTTGCATGGTACTGGTGATTGAACCCAGAGGCATTTTACCTTCAAGCTATACCCCCCAGACCAATTCTATTTCTTCTTGGGAAACAGGGTCTTGCTAGGTTGATGAGAGCCTCACTACTTGCTGAGGCTGTCCTTAAAACTGTGATCCTCCTGTCTTGGCCTCCCAAGTACTGGGATTATAGGCATGCACCACCAGGCCCAGCTATGAACATGAATTTAAATTTACATAGACATGTATGTCTATGATACTAAACCACAAAGTTCTATAGTGTCTAATAAAGCATTATCAGAAAATAGAAAAATACTAATTTCAAATTAGAAAGTGAGATGAACCCAATCATAAATGTTTGAAAATTAACACATTTTAAAATATAAATAAAATGGATTTTTAAAATTTTATTTCATCTATATTTTAAAGAAGAAGGTGGAAACTTAAATTAACCAGTAATCACCAAGGAACTGTAAAAGATAATCTAAGGCCCACCTCTATAAATGTCTTTCAGACAAGATTTTATAGATAGGTTTTTAATAAGCCTCAAAAGGCACATGATTTCTATGTGTTATAAAATATTTGAGACTATAGAATAATATGGAAATCATTTATATTTCCTTTTTTTAAGGTTGGCTCATATCTGGTGTGGTTATATCCAAACCAGATAAGACAAAACAGTAAGAAAAAATTATATTCAGTTTCATGTGGTAACATGGATACAAAAATCTGACAATGAATGAATCTATTATACTTTATGAATTAGTTTAGCCAATGCAATTCTGACTTGGCTTTAGGAAATCTATTAATGTAATTTACTACCTAACATATTAAAGAATAAAAATAATAGTATGATCATGTTCACGTAAAAATGTTGGGTACATTTTAACATGCACTATGACTTTAAATTCTTAACTTCAAAAAATCTTTTAAAAGTTGATAAAAGATATTGACTAAAAACTTTCTGTTAATACTTTTAGTGCTAAAAATATTCAAAGTATTGCCAGTGAGGTCAGGAAGAGAGCAAGAATGCTCACTGTCCCTTCTGCTATTCACCATCTTCTTGATGTTCTAGCCAGTATGTTAACATCCATCAATAAAAGGCATACATTCTGGAAACAGAGAATGACTATAAAATGAAGGACATAAAAAACTCAAGTCTCTGAGTCATGCCTTTTAAATAGGGAGATTTAATACAGCAATGATTTTCCTAATTAACCTTTAAAATAAGTGCAAGCATAATCAAAACTTTAACAGGATTTTTTGATATGCTGATGGTAAAAATCTGTATTGGAAGAGAAATTGTGGGAAAATATCTAAGAATCAAATTTTAAAATAGTAAAGAAACTATCTATGCTAGCAAATAGTAGAACTGGAAATAACTAGTGATCAAACAATGTAGTATTAACCAGGAAGAGGCAAATGGATCGATGAATAAGAACCAATATCAGAGAAACACAGTCCCAAAGGTGGCATTTGAAATCACTGAGAGTATGTAGCTTGTTCAAGAATTTTGTCAGGGCAATTAGTCCTGACTTTGAAAGAGATGAAATCTGTTATATAACTCATTAATCAACAAATTATAGGATAAAAAGCTAAGTGCAAAAACATAAAACCATGAAAGTATTGAAATATACTATAAAGGCACACATTAACATAAACAGAGATGGCTCTGATATCATGACAAAATTCACCAATATAGCCAGGCGTGGTGGCGCACGCTCATAATCTCCGCGCTTGGGAGGCAGAGAGTCAGCCTTGCTGGCTTAAGAGACCCTGTTTCCAAATAAAAATATACAATAGGTCTGGGAGTGTAGCCTGGAGGTAGAAGGGTTTCCAGGAACCCCAGTACCACACACACAAAAAAATTCACCAACATAGAGGAAATAGTAGCTTGTTACTAAATATTAAACACTTATTAGTGATAAGAGATTTTAAATTTAAACACTGAGCAATAGACTGGAAAAAGTGGTCAACTAACAGTCACAGTATAGAAAATCCAACCAAGCAATAAAAAGGCAAAGCAAAAATGGGAAGATTCATTAAGATATGCATAATAAAATGGGCATACATATTAAAATGCATCATAATTAGAAATGAAGATTACCATTAAAATGAAATTCAACATTAATTAGAAGAATCCCAATGTCAAGGAATACTGAGTGGTTTTTTTCCTCACAGTGTTAACAAAAATGTTTAAAAGCTTGAAAATAATCAGTCTTTAAGAGTTAGGGGAAATGGACACTTATACTTGCTATTTGTAGCAACCTAAGTTTTGAGTCTTTTGGAGAGAACAGTTTGGCAGAACAAAAGCAAAAGCTATCTGATTTTAGTTTGGCTTGAGGATATATATTTATTTGCACAAAGGTATGCTTATAAATATATTCATTGTATTATTGTAATCCTATCAAAATTCAGCATCAGAAGAATGGCTTAAACAGTAACTATTACTTTAAGGCAGACTGGATGGAGATGAGAGATGAGCACCCCCCCCCCCCCAGCTACAGGAGGAAACATGTCTTTAAAGAAAATAAATCTGCAACGTCCTGGAAAATGAGAATGCTCTCAGGAAACCAGAATTTTTGAAGAATTGTTGAACTAAAAAGAGCTGTATATGGATGTAATATGCTGATAGGTTTGACATAAAAATTGTCTGAAAGGATAGATCCCACGCTGTTGACAGGGGTTGCTTCTAGGGATGGAATCGAATTAGGATATGAGAGACGATAAAGGAAGACTTTAAAAAATGAAGGAAGCAGACGAGCAGATGAAAGTGCAAAAGCTTTGTTACTTCAGATTCCTGCCCGGCTTCCTGGACCTCACCATTTTTAGCATAACTCTGGGGACGTTTTGCTGTTCTTTAGTGTGACTCAGGCTGAAGCTGGAGGGCCCCAAGGTGGCCTACACCAGCGTCCTGCCTTGCGGGGTTGCATCTGTGGCAGGCTGCCTTTCTCTTTGTGCAGTATTTCCAACTCTCCTCACCCCTAAGTCTGTTTTCTCGTGTGGGTCTGCTTATGACCTAGCATTTCCAATTGTCTTCTTTTTCCCCTTAGTCAAGCATCCCTGTGCTTGAGCATGTTCAGTGGATTGTGTTCACTAGCCACAGAGAGTAAAACAAAAATAACACGTAAAGATGAAATTCTGTTTTTTAATAATTATACTTGGAAACAATCCTAAATGGAAATAAAATTTGGCTCCTGATACTGGGATTTGAGTAAAATGCATATCTCCTTCAAAGGATTTTGAGCATTTCTCAGGATTTAGGAATTTACATCTTTTGCTTTTCTCTGGAATGTGTATGTTTCACCAAAATAAATTGTTAGGAGAGCATCATTTTGGTTTTCTGAGCAGTAGACAGATTTTCCAGCAGGATGAGAGACTGGAAAACTAAACCATAGGAATTCTGTTGTTAATAGGACAAATGAGAAATTTTCAAGAAAACTGGTAGAAGAGCATTGGCAGGCAAAATTTAAAAATAGCATGACTTTCAGATCCATTAAATCCTATGGGCTGAGGACATTCCTGCCTTTGGGGTGTGTATATTTGACCATCCAGTTCAGCTGCACAGGCTGTCAGTGTGTGGCCACCTTTATTTCTCACATCCATGATGTTTCCTCTATGCCCAGATATTAATTATGTGATATGTTTGCATTCTTTCTTCTCTTTCAGGCTAAACTAGACCTCTTGTTAGTTGCGGATGTCACCGCTCACTACCTGGCAGAGGCTGTGCAGAATTCCTTTGCAAGTGCAGCAGAAGTCACCATCACCCTTAGTGACCTGCAGAAGGCAGCCAGGCTTTTGGACGATTACACATTCGACATGGTTTTCTTGCAGATGACTTCCTTTCTGACTGAAGAGGACATAGAAGCTGTCAAATCTATTAGGTACACTTTAAAAGTTTTGACTCAAGCAATTTCTATACAATTCTTAAAAGATGCTATATATCTAATTTTTAAGATGGAGCATATCTTTGTGGGTAGAATCTATATACATGTTGCTGTTTGTATTGGTAGTCTTATATAGAAAAAAAATTATTTTTCAGGTCTGGGGATGGAACCCAGGGGCCTCTGAGTTACACCCCCTGACCTATTTTTTATTCTTTATTTTGAAATGGGCTCTCACCAAGTTGCAGAGGGCCTCATTAAGTAGCTGAGGCTGTCCACCAACCTCAATCCTCAGGTCTCAGCCTCCTGAATGCTGGGATTACAAGCGTGTGCCACCATGCCCGGCTAGGAATTGTTGTTTTGTTTTGTTGCGGGTCTGGAGATGGAACTCAGGGGCATTTGATATCCAAGCTACACCCCATGCCCTATTTTTTATTCTTTATTTTGAAACAGGGTCTACACTGAGTTGTGGAGGCCTCACTAAGTAGCTGAGGCTGTCCGTGAACCGTGATCCTCCTGTCTCAACCTCCCAAATACTGGGATTAAAAGTGTACGCCACAACGCTTGGCCTAGGAATTGTTTTAACTTGAAAAATAATAGGTATAGGTGAGAATGTAAGAATTAATTGATCATAGAAATTTTCATTAATTGTTGGGCAGATATTAAAGTGAGCTCTCTCAGTTCTGTGCCATGTTGGCTGTGTACTGACACTGTATCTTGGAGCCATGAGGCTTTCCAGATATGTCAGATCTGGACACCACCACCTATATTCCTGTTTCTTCTTAAATGTCCACAAAAGCCTGGCTTCTTTCTAGCCCACACTAGCTCTTGAGAGCTAGAGTCAATGGTGAGAAAGTTAGGTTCTTCTCTGCCTGACAGCATAGGATTCTGAGGCACTTGGGGTGCATTTAAACAGGGTTAGGTCAGAGCAGATTTGTTCTCTTTCCATTGAAAAGGGAAATAGAGAAAGTGAGATTGTAGATAATACTGGAATGTATGAGAGCTTGTCAAGATTATAAGACAGGCTGGGTGTGGTGGCACACGCTTGCAATCCCAGCATTTGGGAGGATTGTAGTTCGCAGACAGCCTCAGCTACTTAGCAAGGCCCTTCACAACTCTGTGAGACCCTGTTTCAAAAATAAAAAGAAAGCCGGGCATGGTGGCGCACACTTGTAATCCCAGCATTTGGGAGGCTGAGACTGGAGGATCACGGTTCACGGATAGCCTCAGCTATTTAGTGAGGCCCTCCGCAACTTAGTGAGACCCCATTTCAAAGTAAAGAATAAAAAAATAGGGCAGGGGTGTAGCTCAGAGGTTGAATGTCCCTGGGTTCCATCCCCAGACCCGCAAAAAAAGAAAATAATAATAATAAAAAGACTAAAAATAGAACTGGAGGGTGTAGCTCAGAGGTACAGTGTCCCTGGGTTCCATCCCTGGTACTACAAAAAAAAAAAAAATTATAGGTAGGACAGGCCTAACAGAAAGTTCAGAGACAGTTATTGTGACCTCTGAATAAACAGGAGCAAGCAGATTTTATTAGGGGAAGAGAAGGGTTGGAATTGGAAGAAGCCCAAGCCACAGAATCATTTATTAGAGAGAGAAAGACACTACTTCTGGGGTTTCTTTTAGCAACTGGTCTTTTGAATTTCTTTTGGCTTTCTGCTGGGAATATCAATTCTAGAAGAACCAGGCAAATCATCTGTGTTAAAAGTAGATTTCAGGGCTGGTGTGGTGGCACATGCTTATAATCCCAGTACTTGGGATACTGAGCCAGGAGGATCACAGATTCATGGCTAGCCTCAGCTACTTACTGAGGCACCTTGGAACTTAGACCCTGTTTCAAAATAAAGAATAAAATAGGACTAGGGGTGTAGCTTGCATGTAAAATGCCCTGGGTTCAATCTCCATACCACAAAAAAAAATAAAAAAATTTAAAAAGTAGATTTTGCTTCCAAAACATGGTATAAATAGTCCTCTCTCTGAGCATATGCCTATCTTTATTAAACTCTTTAAAATAAGATTGAGGCCTTACCACAATAGCTCATTCATATAGCTTTATCTCTTTCTTTTTCTTTCTTTCTTTCTTTCTTTTCTTTTCTTTTCTTTTTTTTTTTTTTGGTACAGGGGATTGAACCTAAGGCATTCTACCTCCAAGCTGTATCCCGAGCCCCAATTTTTTATTCTTTATTTAAAAACAGGATCTCACTAAGTTGCAGAGGCCTCACTAATTAGTTGAGGCTGGCCATGAACCTGAAATCCTCCTGTCTCAGCCTCCTAAGCACTGAGACCACAAGCACGTGCCCCCATGCCCAGCCACGCAGCATTTTTATAGTAGCTGGGTGAGGTGAGTGGACCTGGCTTTTTATCAACCACTTCTGACAGGTGGGCAGCCTAGGCTGAAGTGACTTGCCCCCAGCACATGGCTCTTCTCACAAAACACGGCCAGCTTCTTTCTAAGAAAGAAATACTTCAGTACTTTTGCCACTCTTTTGGTGGTACTGGGGTTCCTGGAAACTCTTCTACCTCCAGGCTACACTCCTAGACCTATTTTATATTTTTATATTTTTATTTGGAAACAGGGTCTCTTAAGCCAGTGCGGCTGGCTTTGAACCTGCGTGATCCTCCTGTCTCTGCCTCCCAAGCACGGGGATTACAAGGGTGTGCCACCATGCCTGGCTAAAGTCACTCTTTTACACCTGGGATTCAGTCTATGCCAAACTTGGTTTGGGAAGGACAGTGGGCAAATCAGTATGGCTGGCTTCTCCTCATCTAAGAGTGGGATCTCACCTGTGTCTCTGAATGGAGCAAAGCGTTGTGCTTGCTCATCATAGAAACTGTGTTTGGGATAGGAGAAGATCCTGTTCTGATTAAGAACAATCTTTGTGTTTAAGTGTGGTTACTAGACCTAGGCAAGTCAGGAGACACTTTCCTACTAGACACTGATCTCTGCTGGTTCTCTCCATTGCAGCTTTCGTTGCTCTCTATAGTGCAGCCTGAGGTTCCATTTTTTCCTCCCTCTCCTTCTCTCTCTTCCTCTCCTCTCCCTCTCTCTCTCTCTTCCTCTACCTCAGTTGGATCCAGGACCTCATGCATGACAGAAGGGCACTCTACCACTAGCTACACCCTCAGCCCATAGTTTATCTCTTAGCAAACAAAAGAAGATAGATGACGGCACTGTGTAGATATGCATATGGTAGTTGTATTATTTTGTGGTGAAAATATGTGCCTGAAGTGTAAAAAGGATAACTTGTGGAATACACCTGGATTTGTTTTCTTGTCTCTTTTGGCTCTGTTCCCAGTTCCTAGGGTAGGTCTTGACTAATAGCCAGTGTTTTCTACCTTGTCATTTTAGGTCTAAGTGAGTAGCAGTATAGATAAGTGGGATAAATGCCATACTATAGGTGTAAACAGTGAGTTCTTGTTTTTGTATTCTTCTTTGAAAAGGGGATGTTTTCTTTGTGGAAGCTTTACTTTTGTGATATTAGCCCCAAAGGATAGAAATGTATTTGAAATTTCATTCTCTGCCCTTGGAACTATAATAATAGTTTTATGATTTATAAATTTATAAATTATTTTAAACTCTTATAAAAGGATCTCCAAATAAATTGCAAAGTTTTAAAACAGGAGAGACTCAGTTGAGAAGTACTCATTAGGTCTCAGTTTAAAATTTGATTTTGTTAGTGGAAGAAAAAGTGATATTTTTATTTTTGTATTGCTTAGTGCCCCCCCCCCCGGAGAATTCATTCATTAGAAAGAGAACATTTTCTTGGTGATTATGGAAACTAGAAACTCTTTTAGCTTATTGATTTGTGCAGAATATGAATGAGAAGCTGAGCTCAATGCCAGAGTGTTAGATTCTGGGAGCTCTATCGATTGCTGGAATCCCTGTACAGTTCTACAGTGAGAGTTTCACTGGCGGGCTCAGCAATCGGATTGGTCATTGATTCTGTGCCAATGATAAAAATTCAGGAATCCCAACCCCAGTGCAAAGCTTGAAAATCATCAAGGCATACACATCCCTATACCCAAATCTAACATGTTTTAGTGTCAGTGAAATCAGTTGGTCTGATTTTCCAAACAGAGGCATAGGGTGATTTCTAAATATAAAGCATCTATTTTTTTTTCTATTCTATTCTATTCTATTCTGCTTCTATTCTATTTTGACTTGTAATTTACCTTCTGTGAATCTAGAAAGTATTTTTATTTCAACCAAGCTACAGTAATGGTCCTGTTTGTTCAGTCCATTTTTCTTTCCCTGTCTTTCCTCCTGTGGTTGTCCAAGCTTCCATTACTCCACGTACTCCATACTTTCTCATCCCTTAAAAACTATATGAAATGCTCGTATCACAGCAGACCTCATTCTGTCATTCCCATTCCTTCTGAGCCACCGCAGCCTCCACACCACACATGGATGTGCTTTTCCTACCCCATGTCCAGTCGGCCAGTCAGTCCGTTCCTAGCCTCCCTCCCATGTGTGCCTGTGTCCTCATGGCAACCATGTATTCTTCACTTTCTCCTCTCCGACCCAAACTCCTCAGGATTCACAGAACAGGATCGAGCCCAAAGGGACCTCAATTAAGTGAACGTTACATTTTAGCAGACATCCTGCTTTTCCGAAGTAATAAATATTGTGAATTATGTATTACAGAAGATTTTTAGGTATGCCTACTGGTCTCTCCGAATATCTCTTTCAGTCCAGAGGCACAGTCTTCCTAAAAGGCAGATAGGATCATGTTCCCAAGCTCAATAGCTTCCCATTGCACATTTATTTTCTATTTTTATACTTTTATTAGTACATTGTAATTGTAGATCATAGTGGTGTTCAAAGGGATGCAAATATACATGCACACAGCAGTTGGCATATTTCCCTCATGTCTCAGCTCACTCCTCTCCTCTCTTCTCCCTCCCCATACGTGTTTGTGAGGTTAGTAGTGCTACCTTCCTTCATATATGGACCTAATATTATTTAAACTGTTCCTTCCTTGTTCTTCCCTTTTCCTGTCTCTCGCTCTCTTCCTCAGTCCCCGTCCATTCTTTTACTGGTCTCTCCTCATTAGTCTAAAGTTCCTTATGTTTCTTATTTTCTCTCTAGCTTTCACAGATGAGTGGACACGCAGCCCTACCACCTTTCCTCTGGCCTAATGGCAGCCACCGCAGCCCTCCCTCCCTCTCGGTGTGTCTCCTGCTTCTCTCCCCTGTGCTCCCTGCCAGGGCCATCAGGACATGTCACTTTCTCAAGCTGCCTTGGCCCTGATCCCTCAGGGTCTGTGTGTGTGCCGTTGTTGCCTCTGCTTCCCAGCCTCCCCTGCCCCAGTCTTTTGTGTGACGCCCCTGAGCCACCATGGAGGCCTGCTGCTCGAAGGCCTCCCCTGTGGCTTAGCGCAGGCCAGGGCCCAGGGTATGCACTTTGGCCTTGTTTTGGCACTCTTCACAGCACTGGATATATTTTTGGCCACTTAATTTTTATCTTCTGTGATTTGCTTGATGTCTGTCCTGCCTAAGAAACTCTTAACTCCACAAGAGCATTGGCCTTCCCTGTCTGCTTGCCACAGAGCCTGGCAAATAGTAGGCTCTTAATATATACAATTCAGATATAAAGATTATATGCCATCAGCTCGCCACGTCTGCAGGTTCAGCATCCCCAGATTCAAGTGACCGAGGATCAGAAATAGTTTCTAAGAACTTGTGTCTGTATTGAACGTGTGTAAACTTTTAGTCCCTAAACAGTACAAGTTAACAACTATTTGTATAGCATTTATATTGTATTAGGTATTATGAGTCATCTAGAAATGGACAGAAGAGGTATGTAGATTGTAGGAAAATACTAATTTATACAAGAAACTTGAGCACCCAAAGATTTTGATATCCCCATGGACTCTTGGAGCCAATTCCTGATGGATACCTAGGGTTGATTATATAATGAAATTTGAAATATAGAATAATATATATTTACTTTCTAATATATTGACAATAGCATGCATGGGGATTCTTCCAGTTATGAAGTTAATGAATAAGTAATAGCCATGTATATTGATAAATTATGCTTTGGGGGTATTTAATAATAGCCTCTATTTCTTCCTACTTGCTTTAAAGTTTAGTTCATAGTAATATTGTCTTTGGAAAATCATTTCTTCCTGGATAATGCCAAGGCTCAGCTGACTTATGTATTCTCAAGTTTAGTTAATTGCAGTGCCACAATTTTGTTTTTAAAAGTTTTATTTTAAAACATTTCAAGCATATAAAAGTAGACAACTTAGTATAATGAACTTCCATGTGCCCATAATGCAGATTTTATAGTTATCATCTGGACAGTATTGTTATATCTACTATTTCCCAAGCTGCTCTGCCCACAGGCAGATTATTTTAAAGCAAAACTGACATTATTTCATTTCTTTCACAAATACTTTAATATATACCACTCTGAGATAGGGATTCAAAAATAACCACAATACCAATGTTTCATGTGAATATTAATAATTCCTTAATTCTGTTGAAATATCTAATCATTGTTCAATTTTTTTCCTGCTTCTGATTTTTTTTTAAATTATGCAAACCAAGATTCAACCTTATCTTCCCTGTTTTCTTTTTTATCTTGTTCTCTAACTATATATATATATATATATATATATATATACATACACACACACACATACACACACACAC
This sequence comes from Muscardinus avellanarius, assembly GCF_963383645.1. Lineage (NCBI taxonomy): Eukaryota > Metazoa > Chordata > Mammalia > Rodentia > Gliridae > Muscardinus > Muscardinus avellanarius. The sequence goes on along the minus strand of NC_137787.1, from coordinate 134,038,056 downwards.
ACACATATTACATAATATATACATGCATATACACTCTGTGTGTGTGCGTGTGTGTGTGTATCCTTTAAAGGGGTAATTAGTCTTAGATAACTTCCCATGCTCAGGATTTTTCAGATTCCATCTCTGTAATATTATTTTAAATGTTCATCTTTTTTGCTCATTTTTATTTTAAACTGATGAGTAATTTTAAAAGTTGGATAGGTTTAGGTTCTCCTTTTTTAAGGAAAAGCAGTCCATCTCTTATCTTGCTAATTTAAGATGTTATTTTTTTTTTTTTTTTGGTGGTACTGGGGTTCCTGGAAGCCCTTCTACCTCCGGGCTACACTCCCAGACCTATTTTATTTTTTGAAACAGGGTCTCTTACGCCAGTGCGGCTGGCCTCGAACCTGCGCGATCCTCCTGTCTCCGCCTCCCAAGCGCGGGGATTACAAGCGTGCGCCACCACGCCCGGCAAAGATGTTATTTTTAAGCCAGATCTGGTGGCACACGTCCTTAAATCCCAGCACTTGGGAGGCTGAGACATGAGGATCATAGGTTCTATGCTAGCTAGCCTTAGCAATTTAGCCAAGCCTCATTTCAAAGTAATAAGTAAAATAGGGATATGGGTTTAGCTTAAAGGTATAATGATCCTGAGTTCAATACTCAGTAACCACAAAAAGAAAAAGAGAAAAAAAAAGATGTTACTTTTACTACATTCCTATATTATTGCATCATTTTAAATTCTAAACAAATAAAATCACTATAATTTAGATCCTGATAAGTTTAGTTCTTGAATCCCAATTTTTTGAATGATGAGTTTGCTTGATTAAAATATTTTCCCCCTCAGATTTGGCAAGAAGAAAAATACACATTTGCTGTTTGTTTTTATAATCCCTGAAAATTTTAAAGGTATGTGCCTGTTGGATATAACATTTGTTTTTTTTCTTCAAATAGAACTCATAAGAGCTGTTTTTAATACAAAAATTCTTAGGTTGTATTTCAGGGCATGGAGCTGATATTACTTTAACTGAACCACTAACAGTGGAAAAAATGAGTATTGTGGTACAATACTGGAAAACATATTTCTCAAATGCAGGTAAGTGAAAAATAAATTTCCAAAGGTTTGAAAAATTCTTATTGAAATATATAAAAATCACATTCATGCATTATTAAATTGGTTCCTTATGCCTTTTATTTGTTGAGGATTAGCTGTATTATAAAGGACATGTAATCTTCATTAATCATAGAAGAAAGTATAAATAACCTAAGACAAAAAAATTATGTCTTTAGAAATTTAAAATATATTGCCCAGTACGGTGTTGTGGTAGGCACAGAGTTTTTCTATGCAAAATTTCACTTCTTTTCTTTTTTTTATTGGCAGCCCTAGCCACTTTAGTCATTAAAATGGAATTAATCATGCTTTGTCATTATATGAATGTTAAAAGTCAGGGGTGCTAACCTTGAAGTTAAAATACTTCTATATAAGTTATTTTACCTCTTCGAATTAATAGGGGTTTTTTTATCTTTTCTTGTTTAGATTTTTCAATACAGATTTTGTGTCAGTGCTTCAGTTAGACCTCACATTCCCAAACTCTTTACCTACTGCATTAGTAGCATAATTATTGTATTGCTAGCATCCAAACACAAACTAATTGAATTAGCTTTACTTGTAAAAGGATAGACTTCAAGTTATGAAAGTAAGTTCTGGAATTAATATTGACTAGTATCTATTTTTAACTGTTGTTGGCCTGGGATACTATCTGATACATCTTGTAGGATGCAGATTATATCAAATGGGCAGATGTTAGCAAAGAGGCAAAGTTTCAGCAATGTAAGATGGATAAGTTCTGGAGGTCAAATTTAGTGCCTGGTGAATTAACAGTATCTTACTGTACACTTGAAATTTGCCAAGAAAGTACATATAAGTTTGCACATATACAAATAAGAAAGAAAATAAATATGTGAGGGGATGCATGTGTTAATTAGGGTGATTGTGGTAATTATTTTACAATGTATAGTATATTAACTCCAGTTTTATACCCTAAATATTTAGTTTTTAGTTGCCCACTAGAACTCAGTATAAATGAGGATTTTTTTAAAATTAATTAAGATTTTAAAAATACACTCAAAAACACTTCCAGGGTTATTCTGTATATGTTCATATTCCAGGTGATACAGAATACAGTGTACCCCACCTTCTTTAGTGTTATTTTTAAGTATTTAGATGAAAGAGTCTGCTTTATGACACTCCCATGGCTCCTAGCCCGTGTGGTTTCTGAGTTCTTCCTGGAAATAGCTAACATGGTGGCCAGTGTCCTTTGGGCAGTCTGTTCCTATCTGGTCCTCAGTGTGAACAGCAGCTGCTCGTCACCTGTCCAACACCCTTGTATTACTCACCATCACGCCTGCTTCCAGTTGTCTCATCTTTGCTCCAAGGACGAGCAGCTGCAAAAAAATAAAAATAAAAACTAAAAAATGGTTTCCCAAAGGCTGTATTTTGGCAGTGCAGCTGCTAATTGGAGACTCGTGGATATTTTCTGTCTTTTGACATTTACTTATAAATAGGAACTTGATAAAGTCAGTTAAATGTGTTTTAAGCACACCTGTCACTAAGTTACTAAAATCTGATTCAAAAGAGGATATCCTGGGGTAAATAGTATATTAATCTTGCTTTATAACCAAGGTAGTTTTATGCTTCACAGACTGATACTTATAACTTGCTTCTTATTTTTAAAATGCTGCTTTGTAAAATAATCATTAGTGATTTTAGAATTAAAACAATCCTCTTCCATTCTTTCAGTTAAGAGTGAAAATGCTGTAAGTTCTGAAGAATATGAATTGCCCCTACAGAGTACTTACAGTGAACACCTGGGATATTTTTCTGCTGATTTATTCACTTGGTTAGTTGTGTGTGTAGTGTGTGTGTTTGTGTGTGTACTTTTTCATATTAGCACTTTTTACCATGTACATTTTATTAAGTTTTTAAGTTTTTTTTTTTTTAATGTTAGCTCAAGTGCTAAGGATGTGATTTTTTTTTTTTTTTTTTTTTTTTTTTTTTTTTTTTTTGGTGTGCTGAGCTGGAACCATGGATGCAGGTTACCAAAAAAAATCGACTCGATATATAAAAAAGTACTTCACAAACAGAGTTGACCATAGGGAATCAGGTTTAATTTTAAAGTATTAAGTTTCCCAGGGAACTTTATCAGTTAGAGTCTAGTTTATCAGTAACCAAAGCTAAATAATAACAGTGCTATTCACACTTTTTAAAAACCAGTAGAAACCTTTATTCAAACAAAAATTAGGAATCTCAATATGCAAATAGACAAAAGCAGCCTTACCTGTTACCCCGTGGTAACTTAGCTTTCTCTCTTCTGTCTTTCTTGAACCCATGAACTCATCAACTCATTCCCCAATTATTGGAAAATACCCTTAGAAAAGAATGTAGATGTTCTTTAACATACTCATGTAGCTTTTAGGATAATCTTGTGGGTATAGAGGGCAAGTTTTAGTGTGTGTCTTTCTCAGTATCTGTTTGTCTTCCTCAGAGATGTTAGGACTGACACTCACTTCTGCATTAGGTAGGAAGTTTAACTACAGTCAGGCCCTTCCAAATATATGCTAATAAAAATTCTGTTTTGGGGAATATCTTCCCACCATATTAAGCTAATTTTTAAGGGGGGAGTTTAATAGACCCCAGGGTTATGAAGAATAGATGTAAGAAGTGAGGCTGTGGGTGCTGACCAAGGTGAGAATTTTGAGCCAGTCACTTCCTGAATTAGTAAAATGTGTCCATCAGCCATTTTGACCAAGGAAGAGACTTGGTAGCCAGTTAAGTGTGGTTAAATCAAAGATGAACTCATGTAAGTAGTGCAAAGATAGAAATGGCTTTCTTAATCCTAACCTCAAAGAGCTTTACTATTCCTGGGAGATGATCCTATACCTGGAATATGAGGTTGGGAAAGCTGTTGGGATGTTTCATTATTTTCTTCTATTGCAATATTTTTTTTTATCTCATTGAGAGTTTTTTTTCTTTCCTCAGAATTATTTTATAAATAAAAGTAAATTTTCAAATCAAGTTAAATCTTTTGGGTAAAGAAAATAGAGTAGTTTGAAAGTTTCTTAAGATAATTTTTTTAATCAATTGAAAAGTCTGAAGAAGTTTTAGAAAAATGATAGAGAAATTTTCATTACATGACAAATTTTAAAATAGAACCTGTCCTTTGCTGAATAACTTGGAAAGGAGTATATATTGTCCCTCTAATCCTTTGTGATTTTTTCTATAATGTACTTTTTCTTTTGAAGAGTAGATATAGCCATGACCCTTGCCTTATAATGGTTCTATGTCCCATAAAAACTCATAATACAGGCCGGGCGTGGTGGTGCATGCTCGTAATCTCAGCATTCAGGAGGCAGAGACTGGAGGATTGCGATTCACAGACAGCCTCAGCTACTTAGCGAGGCCCTTCACAACTCAGACCCTGTTTCAAAAACTAAAAAGATTAAAAACAAGGGCTATGGGTATAGCTTAGAGGTAGAATGCTCCTGGGTTCCATCCCCAGTACCACACACGCAAAAAAGCAACTCATAATACACTGAACATATTGTAAGTCAGAAATAATTTAATCCATTTAACCTACTGAACATCACAGTTTGTGTAGCCCATCTGAAACTGAACACTTGGCCCAAATGATCTAACACAAAGCCCATTTTATGTAAGTATTATATGTATTGTGTAATTTATTGAGTACTGAGCTGATAGTAAAAAACAGAATGGTGATGTGGGTACACTTTTCACACTATCACAAACCAAAAATTTGCTAAGTCAAACCATTGTCAGTTGGAGACATCTATAATTTGGCATCATCATAATAATCAGTGAGAGGAGAATTTTTAAATCCTTCTTGAATCTTATACTTTATCAATGTATCTTAGAACTTGAAAAGTCATTGAATTTATGATTATCTTAATATATTTATTGAAAATTTGAAATGAAATATTCTACAGCAAATGTGTAAGGTGAAAGGCTTTAATATTTATTGCTCCTTCGTATGAAGGAGAAGACTTGAAGAAGCATCATTTGATTAGTGTCTTAGTACTTATTGTTTATTTTTCCCTGACAATTCTCCTTTCTAATATATGGTATGATTTTCTCTTGTTTCTAGCTCTGAATCCCTAAGAAATGACATTGGACTTGAATTAAAGACTCCATTATCAGATTTTGAGAAAAACAAAAAATTATCTTTACTTCATTCAAGCAAAGAAAAGCTGAGAAGGTGAATATCAATACAGCCCCTTTTTAGCATTTTTTTTTGTAGGGAGAAATTACTCTCAGGTATCTTATAATCTTTCGTAATATTGTTAAAACTCTAAATGAAACTAGTAAACCTGGCAACTAAGTAGAGGCTGCTCACTCACTCAGTCATTTAGTCATTCAGCAAATGTCTATCAGTATACATTATGTGCTAGAATATGGGTAGTGGACAAGATTCAAGAGTTCTCAGTCTAGTGTTCAGAGAGACTTCTAAATAGACTGTTAAATAGAAAATATGTTTTAGTAAGTGTGATGATAGAGAAGAATAAGTACACACTAAGAATGAGGGCCAGGGAAGGCTTTCTTGAGAAGGTAAAAGTCACAATTCGTTTGGTTTAGAAGTTAGGTAGGGGGATTTTATATGGAAAGAAGAACAGATATGAGGGCTGGCAGCACCAGGAAGTCCAGTGAAGTTTTGGAACTGCAAATACTTTGATGTGATTGACTATGAGGACATAAGTGGGAAAAGCAAAGAGGTGACGGAGTGGGAGGGGACTCTGGGATTTGAAATGCAACCTGGAATATTGAGGAGTAGCTAATTAATTTTACCAAAAAAATTCTAGTCTTAAGATAGCAGAGCCACTAAATAATTTTAGCAAGAAAAGGTTAGTCTAAGATTCATGCTATAGAATGAAATTCTAGATGGGTATTGAGTCTGGAGCTTGAGTCTGGAGGCCAGAAGGAGTCTGTAGTAAGAAATGTCAAGGTCCCAAGCAGTAGTATTACAAATGGTATGGGAGAGGAATAGACAGTTCTAGATGTGCTAAGGACACAGAATCCGTGTATACATGGCTGAAGGAAGAGCCAGGTGTAACCAGAGGCGATGGTGGACCAGGAGGCACAGAAGTAGAATGGCATTCTGAAGAGGCCAAGGTGAGTGTGTTTATTTTTGCTCTTGTTGAATTTGCATACCTCCAGGTTCACAGAGAATAAGGAGTGGGCCCTTTGATTCTGGAGGAAGGCCCAGGCTGGAAGCATGGATGTAGAGGTGTCAGGGCACGGTGTTCCTTTGAAACAATGGGTATAGGGATGGCTGTGTGATAACTATGAAGAGCACGAAGGGAAGAGAAGTGGAAAAGAGAACCTTGGGGAAATTCTGATATTGAAGGTGCAAACAGCAGAGAAGGCGTCTGGAAAGAAGAAAGTGATGAGAAGAGAGCCAAGAGGGAATAGTAGTGAGATCAGGGGAGAAGCAGCTTCCAAAGGAATGAGGGGGGTATCAAATGCAGAGGTCATAGAGGTGAAGAACTGATAATTGGCAGCTTGTATTTACAAAACCTAAACAGGGTTGCTCTTGGCAAAAGTAATATCACCAGCTTTGTTGGGGAAGAAGCACCAGTGCAGAAAGGTGGGAACATAGATGAAAGGAAGGAGAAATGAAGGTATGAGCTTTATTTAAAAGGAAGCTTATATCCCCATTAAGATGTATGAATACAATGCACTAATAAAATATAAATAAATAAAAGGAAGCTTAGAGTGAGATATTTTGATAAGACTGGGCCAGACTTGAATATATATATTACAAACAAAAACAGCTTGCAGGGAGAAATGGAGGGATTTTGAAGATGTTCATGTTACAGTTATCTGTGGCTGCATAAAAAAATTAAACCAAAAGATACATCAGTCATTTTATTCTATCTCATGGTTTTATGGATTGGCATTTGAGTATGGCTCAGCCAGGAAATTCTTCTGCCTATATGATATGAAGTGAGGCCATTCAGTACTTTTAGGCTCTGAATGATCCAGTTGGGAGGGTGTAAGACCTTACATGTCTATAGCCTTTGCAGGGATGGTTGGAAAGTTGAACTCAGTTGGGGATGTCAACTGAAGCCTCCATAGTTGTCAGACTTCTTACCTGACAGCTCAAAGTGCCTGGAGAGAGTATATAACAAGAGACAGGAAATGGAAACTACCACTCTTTTAAGGTCTGGGCCCCCAAACTGACCCAGTGCCACTTCTAACATATGCTGTTCATCCAGCAGTCACAAGCTCACAGGTCCAGGGGGAGAGGACATAGAGCCTCACCTCTTAGTGAAAGGGATATCAAGGAAGTTTAATTCCCCATTGTTGGTAGTGAGGAAGGGTTTTTCATGATGGATTTAGCATCCCTGCTGAGGCAGAAGGCTGGAATCAAGAACCAGATGGAAGAACACCTCTTCCACTGAAAATAGAAGACATTAAGGCTCAAGGTCGACATCAATAAGATAATTTAATGGGACCACACAGAAGGAGGAAATCGAGCACCTTCTATGCTGAATGGTTCCAACAATTGGTAAAGATTAATGAAGATAGTGGGGTTTGGGACTTGATGAAATGGGGCCCCAAATTGTTTCCCTCACATGTCTGCTTAGATTTCATTGATCTGCTGCAAAATGAGTAAAATGCAGTGCAGTAAGTACTTTTGCATATTATAAATTTATAATATTTTTTATATATCATAAGACTATATAACTTTATTTGGTGTTAAAATGATGGTGATATTAATAAATGGTTATAATGAAATAATATTAGGATATTTTTATTACTTTTCATGTCCAGATTTAATGATGGTAATCATTCAATTTCCATCCTATTCCTTCAAATATTTGTGTTCTTTTTAAGAATTTAATTGTTGATGAAAATTAAAATCAAGAATGACTGATTTAGTAGACTAAAAAGATGTTTTGGGCATTCACCTGTGATATTATTTGAAGGACCAGAATTTTTTTCCCTCAAAAGAGAAATTGTGGCTTTCCCTCTAGGGATATGCTTGGGAGGTACCAGAAGGTAAATAAAATCATCCCTATGAATCTTAATAGGTTGTTTCTAGCCTATTTTCCTTCTTATTCTTCCAAATCAGCTAATTTACATATGGTTTTGTCTTAAAGCAGTATGGAGTAACATGATATTCGTTAAAAATGTTAGGAAATGATTCTGGCTGATGCTTTTGAATATTTATATTTAGCCTCTTTTAGCAACTCAAAGGCCCCTGTTTTATTAGAAGAGATTAATAAACCTTAGTAAACCAATTCTAATATTCTTGGTGAAACCCCTTTCATTATATATTTTAAAATGCATAAATATGCTCTTTGTGCATCAATGTGCTTGAAGATGTGTTCTTTAATAAGTGGTACCACTGTGTGTGTGTATGTGTGTGTGTGTGTGTGTGTGTGTGTGTGTGTGTGTGTGTTTCCATGAGACTGACATGGTGGTGCTTTAATAATTTTTGGGATATCTATTCACTTGAAAATAAATGAAAATGATCTTTGCCATGGTCTCTCACAAGTAAAGACCTTTGCAACAGTGGTTGAGTCTCAGACATTCCAGGAAGGTTCAACTGGGGAGCTCTCAGAGACCACATTGTTTCTGACCCAGAGGTTTCTAGCTGTGGGTTCTTTCTTGCTTGAGACACATGTATATAGAGGAGACACCCAGAGACTCAGTTTGGACCAAGACCATTATCCTCAGATTGCTTTTAGCACCTCAGAATCATTCTTGACTGGGGAAAAAATAAACTCATATTGGTTCCTTTCCCAATTCATTTGAATTGACTTCTTTGGCAGATGATAGGCATGACTTGCCCTTGACCCATAGATTGATCCTACTGCTGCTTCCGTACAAAAAAGCAAAAAGAAAGATATGAGATCATATGACGCCCTGGAGCCTGTAATCATACTTCTCTGGGCCAACATTAACATCCTTCAGAAAGCTTCATTAAACCTATCCTTTTTATTCTTTTCTTCAATTTTTTTTGTTTAAAAATAGTTGTGACATAATTAACATAGTGTGAGATGCAATGAAATTAACATACAGTGGATGAAATCTTAAATGTAGGGTTTGATGAGTTTTGAAAAGGTGATTTGTTACAGTTTCCAAAAGGAGGGGGCACAACTCCTCAGGCAGGGCCACAGGGGAGCTGTAGGGCTGGTCAGGTAAAGAAGGCAGCATATGCCTGTCTAAGCCAGGTCATTTCCATCCTGTTAAGATGCTTTCTCATGTATTAAGCATGTCTTTATTCTGATGTTTTGACCATGGAGAGATAGCCCCTCTCAGGGTAGCTGCTTCCTAGAGATAGTAAATTAATCACAGGTGGTAGGGGTAGGTGGGAGAGCACACCATTTATATGCAAACAAACCCAGTCTAGAGGTCACAGGCCCTCTCTCCTCTAAGGGGCCTTCATCCTCCCTGCCAGTGTCCCCCTGCCCTAGTCACCTGACACCAGGCACCCCTGCTTAGATAGCCTCTGCTCCCCTGAGCCTGCTAAGCTGCTTCACCCAGCCCATCCTCAGCACCCTCAGCTTGCTGACCCTGCTTCACCTGTTCCTTCCCATGGTAGCCACAGTAAAAGCCCTTGAGAACTGTGAGTAGCAAACCACCTTCCCAGTGGCAGCCATGTCCTGCTGTTGGCCTCACCACACCACAATAATAATAAAACCTACATTTTAAAATGTAGTGGCCCTTCCTAATCTATCTTTTCCATCCCCAAGAAGCAACCACTCTTCTGACTTCTTAGTTTTCCTTGTTCTATAAGCAAAATCATCATGGTGTACATTTATATCTGGCTTCTTTAACCTGGCAGTTATTTTGAGATTCATCAATGTTCTTACGTCTCAGTAGTGTGTTCCTTTTTATCATTTGAGAGTATTTCACTGTATAAACATCACATTTTAGTTATTATTGACTTTTGTCTATACCCTGCTGTGAACAGTCTTTTGTTTAGGACTTTGTGGACCTGGGATTCCAGTTCTCTTATGTGCAGCTTAGAATAACATTGTGTATTATAAGATGGAGATATGTGTATCTCTTTAAGAGACTTCCAAACAGATTTCCACACCAGTAACACCATCTTGCATGCCTACCAGCAGTGTGTGAAAGCACTGGTTGCTCCATATCCTCTCCCACATTTGGTTTTGTTAACATTTCTTCATTTTAGCCATTGTACTGGTTGTGGAATGTGACCTAATTGTGGCATTAGATTTCCATTTTGCTGATGATTAATGAGGCTGAATACATGACTTTGGTCATCTGTGTATCTTCTATTATAAACAGAGTTTGTTAAGTCTTTTGTTCATTAAAAAAAAACTGATTACTTGTGTGTTTATTACTGAAGTCTAGGTGTTCTGTGTACATTCTGAATTCAAGTCCTGTATCAGATTTGTATGTCGAAATATTTTCTCCCAGTTTGTGGCTCACTGTTCATGTTTGTAATAGTGGGTTTTGGTGATAGGATTATTAAAATTTTTTTTGATGAATTCTAACTTATCAATATTTAAAAACATATCACATTTTCTCTGTCTAGAAATCATTGCATCTACCAAGTTCCAGTGATGTGTCTCTATGTTGTTTACAGGGAGCCTTACAATTTTTGTCTTTATAAATGAGTATTTATTTATTTTTATATAACAGGCAAATATTGAGGAGTTTTTGTTTTATTTTTCCACATGAATATTTTCATCATTTGTTGAAAAAGCTCTTTTTTTGTGAATTGTTTTGGCACATTCATAAAATCAGTTACCATAAAACTATCAGTATATATCTAGATTCCTTATTTTATTCCTCTATCTTCACTCCAGTATTACACTATCATGATTATTGTAGCATTACAGTAAATCTTTAAAAAAACCTGATAAAGTCTTCCAATATTATTCATTTCTAAATTGCCTTCACTATTAAAGGTCCTTTGACTTTTCATATAAATTTTAAAATAAACTTGTTTTTTTTAAATCCTGCTAGGAACTTGATTAAGATTGTGTTGAGTTAATAGATTAGTTAAGAGGAGAATTAATAATGAACAATATTAATTAACCCATCTTTCTTCCTCTTCCTCTCCCTCTCTTTCTTGTGTGTGTGTGTGTGTGTGTGAGGGCAGGTGGGCATCGGGGATTGAACTCAAGGGAACTCTATTACTGAGCTACAGCCTCAGCTCTTTTATTTTTTATTTTGAGACAGGGTCTTGCTAAGTTGCCCAGACTCACCTCAAACTTTTATCATCCTCCTATCTCAGCCTCTGGAATAGTTGGAATCACAGGAATGTGCCACCAGGCTGACTCATCTCTCTATTTACTTATTATTATTATTATTATTATTATTATTATTATTATATCATTTATTTATTTTGCAGTACTGGGGATTGAACTCAGGTGCATTCTACCTCTGAGCTATACCCCCAGCCCTATTCTTTATTTATTTTGAAACAGGATCTCACTAAGTTGCAGATCCTCACTAAGTTGATGAGGCTGGCCATGAACTTGCCATGCTCCTGTCTCAGCCTCCCAAGTACTGGGATTACAAGCATGCGCCACCACACCCAGCCTCATCTCTTTTTAAAATCTCTTCTTTAATTTATTTCAGCAATGTCTTGTAGTTTGCTAAGTTTATTCCTGAATGTTTTGTGGATTTTTAAAATAATTCTATTGTAAACACTTTTGATTTTTATTTGTGTTACCAAATTTTCATTACTAGCATGTAGAATTTTTTTGGTATGTTGACCTATTTTATTATAACCTTGCTGTATCTATTTATCATTTCTAGTAATTTTGGTCAATTTCTTAAGGCTTTCTACATACAAAGTCCTCAGTGAATGAGATTTTCTTCCTTTTTGCCAGTCTTTGTGACTTTTATTTCCCTCCCTCCTTCCTTTTGTGGGATGGAACCTAGTGCATTCTACCTCTGAATTACACCAGCCCTTTTGATATTTATATTTCAAAAATAGGATCTCACAAGAAGGTCTTGCTAAATTGCTGAGGCTGGCCTTCGACCTGTCATATTCCTGGCTCAGCCTCCCAAATATTGGGATTGCAGACATGCATGACCATGCCTGGTTTGCTTCTGTTTTTTTGTCTTAATGTCCTGGTAATATTTTTGAATTTGAAGTGATAGGGGAGATATCTTCACTTTGTATCCAATCTTAAAGGGAAAGTAGGAAGTCTTTTGCTCTTATAGTAAGCAGTAGGACTTTGTATATGCCTTTTATCAGCTTATAAAAGATTTCTTCTAGTCCTACTGAAATTGCTATTCTGACTGGATATCATATTTTGTCATTTTTAAAAACCTTTTGAGATGACTGTATACTTTTCTCCTCTTTCCTGTTAATGGGATTTCATTAGTTCTTAGAATGCTGCACTCCACTTTATCTTGATAAACTATCCTTTTTATTTATTGTTGGACTAGATTTGCTAATATTTTGTTAACAATATTTGTGTCTGTGTTCACAAAGGATATTGGTCTGTAGTTTTCTTAGAATGTCTGTATGATTTCTATACCAAGGTAAAGCTGACCCATAAAATGAAAGAGTCCTTTTTATTTTCTGAAAGTGTTTGTAAAATATGTTTGATAGAATTCAACACTGAGATCATTTAGGCTTGGAATTATCTTTTTTTTTTTTTTTTTTTTTGGTGGTGGTACTGGGGATGGAACCCTTCTATCTCCGGGCTACACTCCCAGACCCATTTTATATATTTTTTATTTGGAAACAGAACAGGGTCTCTTAAGCCAGAGAGGCTGGCTTCGAATTTGCGTGATCCTCCTGTCTCCACCTCCCAAGCGCGGGGATTACAAGCGTGTGCCACCACGCCTGGCTTTGGGGAGGTTTTAATGACAAATTTAGTTTCTTTAATGATTATAGAACTAAATTTTCTATTTTTTTCCTGTGTTAGTTTGGGTTAACTTAAGTATTTCAAGAAATTTGTCAATTTATTCTAAGCTTGTCAGACTTATTGAACATTTATGTTCATAATATGCTCTCATAATTATTTTAATATTTGTAGATCTGTGGTGATGGATTCTTTCATTCTTGGTATTGATAATTTGGGGGGGTTTTGAAGTCTTTTTTTTCTTGACCAGTTTAGAATAGGTCTTATTAGTTTTATTGATTTTTTTTCAGTGAACCTGATTTTGATTCATTTATTTTCTCTATTATTTGTCCTCTGGTTGGTTGGTTGATTGGTTGGTTGGTTTTGGTTTGATTTGTTGGTACTAGGAATTGAGCCCAGAATCATTATACCTCTGAGCTATACTCCCAGCTCTTTTTGTTTTTTATTTTTGAAACAAGGTCTTGCTAAATTGCTGAGGACTACCTCAAACCTGTGATCCTCCTTCATACTGGGATTACAGGTATGCATCACCATGTGAACTCTTTACCCAATTTATATTTTCACTATTTCTGGTCTTTGTCATTTCTTTTTTCTACACTTCACTTTTTTATTATCTTCTTAGGTAGTTACTTAATTACTAATTTTAACATTTCTTCCTTCTGATATAAGCACATAAAACCAAAACTAAGTTTTTAACAAGTTGTACTGCAGCTGCCTCTAATGTTGGTATATTTTTAATATCATTCAGTTCAAAATGTTGTCTTTTATCTCCTGTGAGTTTGTCTTTTAGCATTGACTATTTAGAAGTATGTTACTTAATTTCCACATATTTAGAAATTTCCTAGCTACTGAGTTATAATTCAATTATATTGTCATCTGGGAACAGACTCTGTAATGTTTCTATCCTTTAATATTTTCTGAGACTTATTTTATGTCCCAGATTATGGTCTTCCTTGATCAGTAATCCATGTGCATTTGAATAGAATGTGTATTCTGTTTTGTGGTATGGTGTTATTTAAATATTAATTATGTATAATTGCTTGAAAATGTTTTGGATATAATCTATAACTTTACTGATTTCTTTTGAGGGTTAAATTCTCCATTGTTGATCATAGATTAGTCTGTTTTACCCTTTATTCCTGACAGTTTTGTTTCACATATATATTTTGAAGCTCTGTTGTTAGGTGCCTATACTCTTGAAAAATTGACCCATTTATTTATTAAGAAATCCTAATACTAACTTAACAATACTAGTACTCTTTGTCTTAAAATCTACTTTGAATTTAGCTTTCTTATGATTAGTGTTTACTTAGATTTTTGTAATTTATATGTTCCTATATTTAAAAAGTATCACTTGTAACTAGCATGTAGTTGAACCTTTTTTTTTTAATATTTCTGTTATTTATTTGCAGTGCTGGGTCTTGAGCATGCTAGGCAAGCTCTCTACACTGCACTATACCTCCAGATTTTTTTTTTTTTGCTCATTCTTATAATCTCTGATATTCCATTTGAGTGCTTATTCTATTTATATATAATTGCTAAGTTTGATTTTAGGTTCCAGTTTTTCTGTTAGTTTTCACTAATCCAGTTTGGTTTTTTCTCTCATTTTCTATTTATTTTGGATTCACCATGTATATATTTTGAGCATTTCTTTTTATCTCATCTATTGACTTTTTAGTTACAACTATTTTGTGAATGTTCTAAACCCTAAGGATTATAATATATATATCCTTAACTTATCATAGTGTACCTTAAATTGATATTATTTCCTTAACATACAACAGTATAGTCTGTTTAGCTTCTCCCGTTTTTATTATTGCCATAAATTTAACTTTTACATCTATTATTTACTATGCATTGTAATTAGTTTTAAATAGTACTTTTATTCCAGGTATCTATTACTGTGTAGAAATTACTCCAACACTTGGTGTCTTAAATCAACCACCTGTTTATCATATTTTATGATTTCATGGGTCATCCATTTGGGCAAAGCTTGTCTCTGAGTCTTTTCTACAAGGTATTAACTGCAGTCCCTCCATGGTCTGTAGCCAGCCAGTGTCCCACCTAGAGTTTCCAGCACAGTGCTGTCCATGTGCATGGTCTCCTGATGGGAAAGCTGCAGTTTGGACTCAAATGGGCCACTCTCTTTTCATGCAGAATCTCTCCACATGGTCTTTCCAGCAAACTAGACAGACATCAGGGTCCTATGAGACCAACATCTAAGCTGTGTCTTAAAGTAGTTTTCCCAGAACTGCTATAGAGTCACTTTTCCACATACCCTTGGTTAAAACAGGCACAGCCAGTAGAGGTGCAAGGGGAGGGGAAGAAGACCCTGACTCTTCAGTGGGAAAATGAGAATTTTCAGTCACTTTAATCTGTAATTGTTACTTTTTATAACTCACATTTAAATTATTTTTTTAAGTAAAACAGGATCTTTACTGATACAAGGTTATTTCAGAGTTGCACAAATTCTCTTTGCATATATTTCCCTGAATTACCATGTTTTGCTCCTGTATTCCCCCATTTAATCTTGGCTGCCACAATCAGACACAGAAAGTGGGAAGACACTATGGAAACCTTAGCAGCAGATACAACTACTCTAAGCCTTTCAAATAAATGCATGCTATTGATTTATAAGATGTTAATAAAGAAAACTAGCCTTTTATATATGCCACCATATTTATCATGTTTTATACTCTTTACTTCTTTGTGTATTCCTATTTCCATTAGTTATTATTTTCCAATAACAAATCGTGACATGGAGTCATTTTCAGATAAAGTACAATTTAGGGGTTTTGGTACCATCAGACTTTCAGGGTAAGAAAGCTAAAGGAAATTTTTCAGGTTGAAGGGAAATAATACCAAATGGAAACTTGAGTCTTCTAGGGAGGACTGAATAGCAACCAGAAATGATAAATATGAAGTAAACATTTTAAAAGAAAAATCTTTTGATTTATTTAAAATATTTATGTGCCAGGCGTGGTGGTGCACGCTTGTAATCCCCGCACTTGGGAGGTGGAGACAAGAGGATCCTGCTGGCTTAGGAGACCCTATTTCCAAATAAAAATATAAAAAGTCGGTCTGGGAGTATAGCCTGGAGGTAGAAGGGTTTCCAGGAACCCCAGTACCACCAAAATCAAACAAACAAACAAAAAAGAATACTTAAGACTATTATAAGGAAAATTGATAGCATTATATAAATTTGTATGTCTATAAATGTATGTATGACAATTATATCATGAGTGAGTGGGATAAACAGCTTACATGACTGCAGCATTTAATATATGATGTCATAAATACTCTAAACTATGAACAGTTCAGATAGATATGGTAATCCCCAGAGCATCCCTAATGAGATATGCTGAAGACATAGCTATGAAGCCAAAAGACAAGTTAAAATTGGATTTTTAAAAATATTCAAACAGAATGTAGGAAGAAAAGAGAACACAAATACTAAAGAGAAACACAGGGGAGAAGCATTAAAATGGTAGATCTTTGTCCACTTTAGAGGCAAAGATTGTCAGGGTAGATAAAACAAAAACCAGGACCCATCTGTCTGCTTGTCTATAAAAGATAGACTAAAGAAAAATAAATTAGTAGGAAAATCTGCAGTGTCAAAATAGTATAAGACCAGCTTGACTATGTTAATAGCAAAGAAAATAGACTTGAAGATCAACTATGTCATTTGAGTTGAGATACAGAGGGGCATTTGTAGTGATAAAAGTGTCAGAATGATGAAAAATATTACAAATACCATATAATTATAATAGAACTTCAAAATATTTACAGTAAAACGTACAGAATTAAAAGGATAGGTAATTCTATTACCATTGTTGGAGATTTAATATCCCTCTCTAAGCAGTTTATACAACTAGAAACCAAAAAATCAACAAAATACAGAAGATATGAATATTAACAACCTTGATGTAATGGCTGCTTATGGAACGCTGCACCTCAAGGCCACAGTGGGATGCTTCTTCTCAAAGGCAAATGGGACATTCACTTACAAGACTGTGTGTTGGGGTGTAAAAGTCTCAGTATACTTCAAAGAGTTGAGTTCATAAAGAGTATGTTCCCCAAGCACAATGAAATTAAGTTAGAAATCAGTAAGACTTAAGGGGAAACCTGAAATACTTGGAAATTAAAAACATGCTTCTAAGTAATCCATGGATAAATGTAAAAGGTCATAATAAAAATAGAAAATATTTCTAAATGAACGGTGAGCATGAATGAACACAATTCACAGTATCATTAATAAAAGAAGGCCTGTCATTAGAGATCCCACAAATATCTAAATTTAGAAATAGGATATTTGAGTGATTTTATACCAATGAATTAAACCACTTAGATGAAATGAGAAAATTCTTAAAAACAATTTTACAAAACTGATACCAGAAGAAGCAATATATATATTAAAGATATTTAACTTGATTTTAACACCTTACCGAAAAGAAAGCTTTGTGTTTAGATAATTTACCAACAAATTCTTTCAAGCATTTAAAGTAATTCCAGTCTGAAATTCTTAAATAAAATGTAGAGAACAGTCGAGCGTGGTGGCGCATGCTTGTAATCCCCGTGCTTGGGAGGCAGAGACAGGAGGATTGCACAGGTTTGAAGCCAGCCTCATTGACTTAAGAGACCCTGTTTGCAAATAAAAATATAGGTCTGGGAGTATAGCCCGGAGGTAGAAGGGTTCCATCCCCAGTACCACCAAAAAAAAAAAAAAAAAATGGAGAGAACACTTCCTAACCCATTCCATGACGCTAGCATAATTCTAAACTTGACAAAGATAGAAAAAAGAGATGACAGACTGATTTCCCTTATGAACATAGACATGGAAGTACTTAACATAATTTTAGCAAACTGAATCAAGAACAATATAGAGATTTAATGTATTATGGCCTTATAAGGTTCATCTTAGAAAAGCAAGGCTGGTATAACATTAAAAAATCAACAATGTATTTCCCACAGTTTTGCTATCCATCTGTTGATGGTGGTCTGGGTTGGTTCCATATTTTGGCTATTACAAATTGTGCTGCTATGAACATAGGTATGCATGTGTTGCTGTATTTCTCTGAATTCAACCCCTTTGGAAAGATACCTAGGAGTGGTAGAGCTGGATCATATGGTGGATCTATTCCCAACTTTCTCAGGAATCTCCACACAGATCTCCATAGTGGCTGAACTAGTTTGCACTCCCACCAACAGTGTAAAAGAGTTCCTCTTTCCCCACATCCTTGCCAGCATTTGTTGTTGTTTGATTTCTTTATGCTTGCTACTCTGACTGGGGTTAGATGGAATCTCAGTGTAGTTTTGATTTGCATCTCCCTGATGGCCAGTGATGAAGAACATCTTTTCATGTATCTATTAGCCCTTTGTATCTCTTGTGAAGTGTCTATTTAGTTCATTTGCCCATTTCTTGATTGGGTTGTTTGTTTTGCTAGTGTAGAGCCTTTTGAGCTCTTTGTATACTCTGGATATTAGCCCCCTATCAGAATGGTGGCTGGTAAAGATCCTTTCCCATTCTGTAGGCTTCCTCTTTAGGTTATTGATAGTTTCCTTTGATGAGAAGAATGGAATTCTATTCAGCCATAAAGAAGAACAAAATTATATCATTTGCAAGAAGATGGAAAGCCCTGGAGAGCATCATGTTAAGTGAGATCAGCCAAGCACAGAAGGAGAAGATACACATGTTTCCTCTAATATGCCCAAACTAGAAAACACAAAGGATACCAGTAGGACCCCAGATATTAGAGGGGAAATACTAGCTAAGTTTTAATGGAAAGATAGGAGAGAAGAAAGGCCGATCTGGATTAATGAGGGTCTACACCTGAACATGTGTAAAATTATGAATAAGACATGGTTAACCTGGACAACCATTGGTGGGGGGGGCGGGGGGAGAGGGCACCAAATATAGTATAAATATATACTACTTATGTTCAATAAAAAATTGTTAAAAAAATAAAATAAAATAAATTGTAAAAAAAAAAAACAAAATAAAGAATAAGCCAGGCCAAAAAAAAAAAAAAAATCAACAATGTAGCCTGCCACATTTGCAGAATACAGATGAAAAACACATTGTTAGCTGATTCAGAAACCTTACTTGGGCTGTGGGTGCAGCTTAATGGAAGAGCACTTCTCTAGCATCCTGGGTTTCATCCCAAGCACTGTAAACAAAACACTTGACAACATTTAGTATTCTTTCTTGGTAAAATGAAACAGAAACTTTCAGCATATACATGTGGAGAAGACTCTCCTCGATCTATTAAAAGAAATCTATGAAAAAAAATCTAAGCTAGCATTGTACTTAAAGATGAAATTTAACTCCTTAAAAAGATAAGGAAAAAGGCAAGGGTGCCCTTTCTTACCACTTTTGTTCTGCATTAAAGAAATAGTCCTAGGCATTATAATTAGGCAGAAAAAAGATTGGAAAAACAAAGCCCTTTTACTCAGTTGGAATTGTGTATAACATCCCAAGATAACCACAGGTAAACAAAATTTCTGTTAAACAGATACCTAACAAACCCTGAAATCCAGGATATAGAAAGAACCTCTAAATCACAATAATAAAAAACCCCATTTGGATTCCAAAAAAATGTGGGTAAATATTTGAATAGATACATCATAATGGAAGATGAAGTACCCAATAAGCACCAGCAAGTTGCTCAACATTATTAGCTATTAGGGAAATGCAAATTAAAGTAAAATGAGATATATTTTGTAGAAAGGCGAAAATTAAACTATTAATGTTAAATTTTGTCAAAAATTTGAAACAAGTTTCATACATTGACAGTATAATATGGTACGGCTCTGATAAAAGGCATATTTTTAGATTTATACATATGGCTGCCTAGATCAGAAATGTGTTCCTTTTTATTGAGCAGTAATATTTCATAGTATTAACATGCCACAACTAATTCATCCTCTTATTAGTGTACATTTGAGTTCCTCCCAGTTTTTCGGGGTTTTTTTTTTTTTTTTGGTCATTATGAAGAAGGTTACTAGATCATTCTTCACATCTTTTACTTGGATAATTATGTAGTAATAGAAATGGTGTGTTGTTGTGTAAGTTTATAACAGGTTTTATTTATGTGCTGGTTGAAGACAGGTGAAAGTAATGTGGGGTGAGAAAAATATCAGAAATATGGTTGCCTCTCATGGGAATGGAAGAAAGTAATGGCTAGGAAGAAACAGGGAACTTTTTGTGATTCTCAGATATTAATTAAGGTTTCTGTTATAAAGATGTGTTTGTCCAAACTCACAGAAAGAAACCTTAAGATTTGTATATTTTATCTTATGTAACTCTTTGCCCCAAAATAAAATAATACGACTTTAGCCCATGACACATTCAGGGGTATAGTGTACCAAAGTCTTAAACTTAGTTTGAAGTGTTTTACTAAAATGAAATTTGTTGATGTATGTACAAGGAGATAATTGTTACATAAATGATAAAGTAGATATGATTAATTATAGACTAAATAGTGGGTGTTATAGGTGTTCACTATTCAATTTCTCAAGTTTTCTGTATGTTCAAACATAATGATAAATGTTGGAAATGTGATTAATGGCATTTTTCAAGATGAAAGAGA
Organism: Muscardinus avellanarius; assembly: GCF_963383645.1. Taxonomy (NCBI): domain Eukaryota; kingdom Metazoa; phylum Chordata; class Mammalia; order Rodentia; family Gliridae; genus Muscardinus; species Muscardinus avellanarius. The sequence continues at coordinate 134,017,606 of NC_137787.1, read as the reverse complement.
CATGTGTCTTGCAAAAATTTTTGGAAAATGTAGAAAATAAAAGACATATTATCCATAGTCCAGCCATTCAATATTACTTGATGTTTTTGTTTGAATCTTTTTTTCTATGCTTACTTTTTGCTTTGTTTGACGGCTGGGGTTGTATTTTACATACTGTCCTGCATCCTGTTTTTCCTCCAGTAAGTTTTGTAACATATCACTTCTGCCAGATGATATTCTGCTGACCTAATATGCAGTAGTTTGCTTAAAGCATCTTCCTATGTTGTATGTTTAGACTGTTTTCCATATTCCACTGATATACTGGCATAATAAATACTTCTGTACAAAACATTTTCTCTGTGTTTTGGATTATCCTCTTAGGATAGATCTTTGTAAGTGAGAGTACTATGTGTAAAGGTATGGAAAGTTTTAAAGCCATTTACATACATTGTCAAATTGTGGACTTTTCTATCCTTTTCTTTCTAGACAGTTCCTGAGCCCTCAGAGCTCCTAAGCCCAATGACAATACCACTTATCTAGAATACTTGTCCACTGGCTATATATCACTAAGATTTATTTAATCATTCTACCATTCCAAGGTCCACAGAGGTTTAGTACCTTGCCAAAGTTCCTAGCTAGTAGTTAGCAGTCACCCTGTATATACCAAAATTGTATCCAGCACAAAATAGGTGCTTTAGTATATTTTCTAAGTGAACACATGGATCTTGAAGGCAGCAAGGGCTAAATTCATTAGGTCTACACCTCTATGTGTATTTCCCTTCATAACTCTAAAAGATTTCATTTCTTTCTGATTCTACTAGCCTGAGTGTTGTTCTTATTTGCATATTGGCTTTTTATTCTGTCTATACTTTTCCCCATGGAAAGGAAGTAGTCCTCTCATTTCCTTTTGGTTCCAGCCACAGAACTACAAGTAAAACCCATGTGTTACAAGGTGCTAATTGATCTATTGCTGGAAATGTGGTCCAGTCTCAGTGACATTAAGGTCCTGCCTGCTTTCTTGTCTTCTGGCTGCTAGTTTGAATTGTAAAGGGATTTCTGTGTAGTTGCTTCTCCCCTCACAGGGCAGGGTGGTCTGTATGTTTCCACAGACAGCGAGGGGATGTGTTTCCCTACTGTACTGTACCTGCTTTAATGTTATGGGCGAGGGACCTGGGGCTGCCTTCAGCACAGACCTTGTACCTTGGCACCTGGAAGGTTGTGGTTTCAAGATCTGTGAGGTCTACTGACTGTGGGGACAAGGCATTTCTTTCAGAGATGGGGAGGGGGAGAGGCAGTAAGATTGTTTATCCTTGTGCACAGGAAGAAAACGAGACTAATTAGCCCTTATTTACTGCAATTCTTTAATCAGAGAACGCATCAAGTATTGCTGTGAGCAGCTGCGGACTCTCTTGCCATACATAAAGGGGAGAAAGAAGGACGCAGCATCCATTCTTGAGGCAACAGTTGACTATATGAAATATATCCTGCAGAAGATCCCGCCATCTGTCATGGGCCAGGTAGTCAACTCCCACAACTTTGAATGTTGTCCTTATAGACAATGCTTTAATGCTATGGTTTTATTTTTATAATTGGAAATGTATGCATCTTTGTATATATTTAAAAATCTCTACATCAATTTCTGCCTTTCTTTATATTTTTAGATTACAGAAGTCCTTCAGAGCAATAGGAGGTTTTGTAAAAAACAAATGCCCACCCAGCTGTCCCTCCCAGACATGGACATGGCACAAAGGTATGTTCAGGACTCCTGGGAGTCCTCCTGGCTATTTTCTTTCCTTGCTGATGCTAGAAATGTAGACAGGAAGCGAATCCATCCACAATGTAGGCTCAGGTATGTATTAAGGATCAGTGAACTTTCCCCATTGCTGATATGTATCATTTTGTTACAGTGATAAACACATGTAATATTCTCAGGCTCCCAGCCCCTTTATCATTTTCTCCTTTTGCTATTTCTGAGGATCTTAACAGTAGCTCTTCCTGAAGGTGACTGGCACTCCAACAGGGGTGTGATGGATTCCAGTGCTCCTTTGTTCAGGAGCCAGGATCCAGACCATCCAGCTCTATTTTAGTTAACAAGCTTTAAAGAGACTCACTAGTCTCTGGCCTGCCAAATGATTACTTAGTTATTTAGATTTATCAGAATATGTAAATTATGAGATGCTATAGAGAAAAAGCCAATCATTCCTAAGGAATTATTGTGAGTCCTTTTCAACTCTTAGTTTCCATATTTAAAGAATACATAGTTGATCAGGGAGTTTTAGGACTTGAATGAGAGAGGGACATTTGACCTCAGCAGTGTTCACATTGTCTTCCCGGATAAATGTGCATACCGCTTTTTTTTCCCCCCAAGGGAAAACAGCATGTTGTCAAGAACTTACTCACCGGTGACAGGTGTCCAGTTCTTGGCTAATAAATGCTTGGATGTGTATACCGCTCCTGCTGCAAGGGGCCCATTGGATCAAGTTGTGAGAGGTGAGTCATGCACGAGCCTGCTGCCTGTGCTGCTTATGGGGTGCTAGGGCCTGCGTGGACGCCCTGCGCACCTCTGGGCTCCGTGCACTTACTGCCAGAACCCGGAATCAAAGGTAGCTGGAAGATTGCATGATGAATTCTTCTGCCGTTGCCATCTTTGAGTTCATAAGGTGGCCAGAGGTATTTTAATACTATTATCCCAGAAACAGGACTCATCACTGACCTTAGTTGTTAAAAAGCTCATCTTGGTAACAGATGATAAGCACACTGGTGACATTATTAAATAAATAGAATCTAAAGGGAAGGGACATACAATTGTCCCTCGATGTCCATGGTGAATTTGTCCTGATTCCTCAGAGACACCAAAGTCTGTGAATCCTCAAGCCCCTTTATTAAATGGCCTAGTATTTGCATATAACTTATGTGTGCCCTCTATATACTTAGAGCATCTCTAAATTACTTAAAATACCTGCTACCATGCAAATACTAGGAAAGTAGCTGTCATATTGTTTAGGCAAAATGACAAGGAAAAAAAAGGCTGTGCAGGTTCAGAGATTCATATGTGAAAGACTGTTTTAATTCATGTTTGGTTGAATTTCCAGATAAGGAACACACAGATAGAGGGCTGCTAGTATCCATATTAATTCATTGCTGACTATATACTGAGTATTTAACATGGTAATTTCTTTAACTCCTTCATGCTTTTGCTTAAAATGTCACCTTCCCAGTGAGTCTTCTCAACCACCCAGGTAAAACTGCACACCCCTTCCACACAGGGGATACCTTATTTACTTCTGTTTCTTCATAACACTTTCCACCTGCTCATATTTTTTCTTGTATATTTTACTTATTGTCTGCCTTCTCCTATTAAAATGCTAGCTCCGTGAAAGAAGGGGGTTTTTGTTTCTGTTTTGTTTGTTTTGTTCACTGCTGTATTTCTAGTACATGGAGCAATATCTGGTACACAGTAGGTGCTCAAGGAAAGCTCATTACACATTCATTGTTTTGCCCACTGGGAGAAATTTTTGTTATATGTGCTGTACAAGCGTAGGCATGCCCACATACTTCTACAAATAGGATGACAGGAAATAATAGGTCAGAGGAAAAGAGCACAGCTGCCAGCTTGTGAATTTAGTGTTGGAGAAGGTTGCTCTCATGAGAAGGCAGTGAGGTATGGAATTCCTAGCTTGCATCTTGAATGCTAGGTAACAGTGCTGCCGTTCTTTTCAGCCAGCTACTTTAGGTGACCTTTCTTTCAACTTCTTTCTGGGGATCTTTTTTTTGTGTTACTGGGGATTTAACTCAGGGGCATTCGACCTCTGAGCATCTCCAGGCCTATTTTATTTTTTATTTGGGAACAGGGTCTCATTACATTGCAGAGAACCTTGCTGTTTTGCAGAGGCTGGCCTTGATCCTGCGATCCTCCTGTCTCAGACTTTCAAGTACTGGGATTACAGGTGTGTGCCCCCATGCCTAGCTTCCTCTCAGGGATTCTACTCTCAGTGGGCACCTCCTCTGTACTGGGGATGGCCTTCCCCTCACTCTCCAAAGTCAGTTCCAACCTTATCCCTAGTTTTCAGCTTAAAGGTCCCTGCCTCTTATTCTATGGAGCTTGCAAATCAGTGCAGAGCGGGTCACAAAAGCAAACTCTGGTTCAATGAGTATTTTAAGTGCTACATGGGGGTTTAGTGAGAGCCACGAGAACAAATGAGGTTTCTAGCATTGGTGTCTAAAGTCAAAAGAGAAGGGGCCAAGAAAGAACTGACACCTCCTTGTTCATATAATCAACTAAGCCTCAGGGAATTTTATTATTCAGTATAGACTTTTTTCCTGACCTAGGGATGAGGGGAGGAGAATAGGGGATAGGGGGAAAAAGTGGCTCTGAGCCACAGTTAAACTACTTGAAGTATCTGTCTGAATGTGACATGGAATGATTAAGTCGGCCCAGATTAAATTGGATAGCGATCAGGCCATAGGCATATGCCTGTCAATGTTATTTTTTGTACATGTAATACTGTTTATATGCTGCAGAAAATTAGAAGCACTGTGTTTAGGCCAGTGAGTTCAGGCTTTCTGCACCCCCAGCATCTCATAGCATCATATTTTCCAAAGAGAAATTTCTTAGGAAGACATAAATACTCTAGGACCACAGACTTACAGTCTGTTCAAACCAGAGAAGACTTGGAAGGTCGATGAGTGAAAAAAACAAAGACAAAAAAAACCCCACATATTTGATAATGTTATTTATATAAATATCACCACAGTAAGCAGTTATATCTACAACGTTATATACATTAATAAGTAGCACCTTAGAATAAACACTGTAAAGTAAGGGGGTATAGAGCATTTTTAAATACTTGTATTAAAGTATGAATTAATATCGATAAGTAATACCTATATAATACTAAAAAACCCTCCCATTTGGATTTATATATGTTTTTTTCTATTTGAAAAGAAGTATGGGTCCTTTGCTAATCTGGCTAAGTTCATTACTGTTTATTTTGTATGTATTTCCTTCAAGTCTTTTTTCAGTTATATTTTTCTATAATAGTAATTATATTGTACATCCCATTTTGTCTTCTGATGGTTTTACATAACTTCTTGTCTTATTTAATCTATTGTTATATAGCTAAAGAACAGAGAACATGAACATATATTTTTTATTCATGTTGCCAATTTATTTTTAAAAGAAGATTAGTAAAGTTGCAATCAGTTAAGTCTTGAAAATTTCTGTTTTACCAACCAGGTCAGGAAATTGAAGGCTACAGAAGTTAAAGGGCCACGCAAGATCCTAAAGTTTCTGTGCTAAGCTGACCTGGAACAGGGGATGTCTTTAGACTTTATTAACTTGCCTTTTCTGTTCTTTTACATAAATCTCTATTTACGTGTATATTATGTTCTAATAATAACTAATTGCTTTAATCATTTTTATGAATATTCTAGGTATGTTTGTATTTCAGATAGATATAAAATTATATTATTTTACTTTAATTATTATTAATGTCCAAAAGAAAATCGATATTCCCAGTGTTTCTTGAGATAATATTGTTGATATTATGTGCTTAAAATGTTTCATGGTATGAAGTGGTTCTTCCCACATTCTCCCTTGCTTCATAGGGATGGCCAGTTTGTATTATAATGAAAACCACACACATCCTTTGTGCCTTTAAAATCTCTTCATGACACATGAACACTCATTTGTAATGTGTATGTTGTGTTAAATATCACTACTAAAAAATTCACTTTGTTTTTCCATCAGCATTGGAGCCTAGCAGTGAGGAAATGAAACAGAACAATGTACTTCAAATGCAGTCATCTGGAGATCCAGAATTGCGTATACAGTGTTGTTTTCTTTCTTATTACAGCTCAGTCCAGCTCCACTCCAGAGAGTGCCATTGGTGTTCTGTACAAAACTCAAATTCCCAGCACAACCCTCTCTCTTAATTCTTTCCATGCAGTCAGATATTATTCTAAAGTCATCCCTTCCTATGATGCAGCTGCCGTAACAAATCAGAACATTTCAATTAATTTATCATCAGCTATGCCCAAAGCCTCCAAGTTTCTTCCCCAGCACTGCACTTCCATGCTGGGCCACCTGGGTACTGCACATCCCAACTGTCTGGTAAGTCTTTGGGATCTGTGAGTCAAACTGGACTTTCACTGGGACTTGCCATGACTCTGGCTAACACTTTTTTGTTAACATTCCAATCACAAGGCTCCTGGGATAGAACCCAGAGCTGTTTTGGTTTCTGAATTATTCTGTCCCTTAGGTGAGCACCGGTGCAGTGGACCCAGGTGCTCATTTCTGGTGGCGGGGCAGGCTTCTAGATTTCTGGAATGCAGTTCTGCTAGTTGGATCTAAAGTGACCAGATGGAACCTGGTTCCTTGTGGAGCAGAGTGCCCCTTCCCTCTATTCCTCCACTCCTACTCAGAGTTCCCAGGCTGTTACCCCTCCCCCTCCATCCTCAGCCTCAGCTGGCCCTGGCTGCCTGCTGCCTTCCCTCCTAGGCAGGCAGCCCTCACAGACAGTACTTTAGCCTATTCTTCCAGTCACCACCAGGCTGATTTTAGATCCTGGATATAATAGAACAGATAATTATTGAGCACCTATTATGCTCTAGCATTGTGCTTACCTGTTGTGCTAACACCTAGTATATAGAGATAGACGTGCTCCCTGCCCTCATGAAGTGCCATGGGGATTCAGAGAAGATGCAGACAATCGTGATGTGGATTGTAACATTTAAGGAAGAGGTGAGGGACTGCTCACCCCCAAGAAATACTGTCTAAATCAGTCCCCAGAGAAAAAAGTTAGCCAGGTCTAGGGCTCAAAGTCAGGAGACAGGAGGAGAAGAGCATCATATAAACAGTGGGACCTTCATTTTTCTAGAAACACTGTCCACTTCCAGTGAAAGATCCAAACCAAGCTGGTCTGCTTAAAATGGACCTCTGATAATCTTAATATACTTGTTAATACTTTTGCATATTAATAATATCTGACCTCTGTTTGAGCACCTGATAGGTAATGTGCCATACACATTATGTACTGAATGTGGTTTATATATGGACTCTGAAGCATCTTTTGAAGGTAGATACTATTATCACTATACGACATTTATGAAATGAGACTAATAGTGACTTCCCAAAAGAGATTCATAAGAACAATATTCCAAAGAGAATTACAGCAAAATATTAGAATATGAGTTATGTCCAGAGAGAGTAATGTTGCTAATGATCATCAGCATTCCAACCAGAAGGCCAGGGTACAGGAAAGAAAAGGTCTCAGCATTGTTTGTTTGTCATTTTGGGATCTTACTTTATGGTCTCAGCAGCACTCTTACCTCAGCCTTCCCAGTAGCAGGGATTACAGGCACATGCCACCACACCAAGCACATTATTTTTGAATTGTTGACATGTACCTATTCCACGTATTTTTTGGTACAGAATTATAAGAAAATAATTACTTCTAATAATAATAGATGCATATTTTTAAACCTAAAGTTTAATCATCTGAAAATTTCACATGATTTTACAAATTAGGATATGGAAGATACATTTGTGACATTATGAGTAAGAATGGGCAAGGACCCGGTTAATGTTTTTTTTTTTTCTCCCCCTCCTTTGCAGCAACAGTTTGGGGCATATTAACAACACATATTTGAAATTCACACTCAAGACCACTTTCTGGGAGCAGTTTGACAATACAGGAAGAGTGGAACAAAGAATAATTTTGAAAGCTGCACCCAGAGACCTAATATCAAAAGAGCTAGCATTGTCTGATTTCAGATAAATGTGCTAAAAGCTTCCGCAGATAGATAAAAAGGCAGGCAGTGAAAGTGCTAGCCCAGCCTTGGACCCCAGCACCACCACACAGCGGCAAGAACACATGGCCTGGGTAACCTACACATTTTTTGGTCAAAAATATTCTATAATTTATGAAAAATTACACTACAAAAAGACCCACGTGGTTCTGAAAAAGGGACAAGACTGGGAAGGTCCATTGATACTCCTCTGTCACTGAGCTCAGGCCCTGTCACTTAATTCTTATTTTTAATATCCCTGTGAATTCCTGTTACTTATTTCTGGGTGGTCTTTTTTCTAGATTTGACACTTTAAAGAGCTTTCTTGGCCAGGCTTGGTGGCACATGCTTGTAATCCTAGTACTTGGGAAGCTGAGACAGGAGAATCACCGGTTTGCAGGCAGCCTTAGCAACTTTGTGAGGCCCTCTGCAACTTATTAAGACTCTGTTTCAAAATAAAACATAAAACAGGGCCAGGGATATATCTCAAAGGTAGAATGCTCCCATGTTCAATCCTTAGTACCACAAATAAATAAGTATATAAATAAATAAATAGCTTTCTTCTTTATTAATTATCCAAACTAAGAGATCTAGAGAGATACTGAGAGATGATTACCTCTTGACTTCAGATGAATAAATTGACATGTTTGTTTGCATTTTGCAATCCTTTGAGTAAAATAATAGCTGATAAACAAAATTTTCTTTCTAAATCTTTAGTTAAAGACTAGCAGAACTTGGCATTAGGAAAAAAAACCTGGAAAATAAAGGAAGAAAGATGTTTGTTTTTATATTTCACCAAAATGTCCTTATGTATAAGTTTTATTGTTATAGTATTCAGTTTTGACTCTGGAAATTCATTGTTTTGTTGAATAAATGTTTATCCTTTCTTTTAGCATTACCGTGTAAAGAATTTGATTTTGCTAGTTTTTTTTATTTGGGAAGTTCAATGATTACTTTCAGCATAGTTTTCACATTTTCCTTTGAGGATGCTAAAAAGATGGATTCTGTAGTTGTTCCTTTATGAAAGAATGAGAAGCTTCTAAGGTTCTGTGCTTATTTTTACAAAAGTATTTGATCCTTCATATTTTTTCCTGTAATTGCTTTAACATTGGAAAAGACTCTACTGAGGAATTTGGGGCACAAGGAGCATTGCCAGTGTTCCCAGCTAGCCTCGATTGCTGCTGAAGCTTTTGCTTTGGTCAGAGTTTTTTTTCTAAATCCACATGGACCATGTGAGGTACCTGTGGCCAGGAATTCTCCAACATAGGACCCAGCTCATGTGACCCACAGAGCCATCTGACTGCATCTGCCTCCATCCCCTTCTTCCTTTCACATCAAATGAAGCCTACCAGATCCATTGTAAAAGCTCTGTTTTTTCCATCAAGGTTACTTCCATGATTCTGAACTTCATGAAAATTCCAATTTCTTTCCTAAGTTGAAAACTTTGTTTTTAACAAATTATGCTCTTCCATTTAAGCTCAACTCTCAGCCAGAGAAGAAAAATTAGCTGGACCTCATCCTGTAGGAAATGACCAGGATTTTCTTTGCGCTGTGCTCTGTACCAGCAGGGCATGGAATGACAGGATGAAATAAATGCTCTTGAGACTTTGTTCTTGGTTTTGAAAAGGTGAGAGGGGAAGGCAAGAGAGCCAAATTCCCTGAACAAAGCTTAGGTCTTCCTTTTATTACAGGATTACAGAATTAAGGCTGTATCAGCAAATCATTAGTTGTCTCTGGCTAAGAAGTAGAGCATAGGGTTAGGAATTTTAGAAAGTAAGTTGTTATCTGACAGTTTTTGCAAGAGCAGCAGAGGTTGCTGTCTTTAGCTCCCTCCTTGGGGCAGTCTTATTCTCTTAAGCAAAGCAAGCAAAAGATGCAGTAAAACAGATGGACATAGCTTAGACAGTGAAGGGCCATCAAGGTCACTGTCTTCAGTCTTCTCCCAAAGCAAGCAAGAAGCTATAAATCCTTAAGCCAGTATTCTTTAGACTTAGAACAGTTTACCATCCTTTGTAAAATCAAGTTGGTTAGTCACAAGATAGTACAGTGTTATTCTCATAATGAAAAAGGTATAAGAAGCTTGCCTAAAATAGGCAGTGGCTTGGAGGCTTCACACTGGTGATGGCCCCTGTAGCAAGGTGTGGCAGATGATCCAGTGTGGGGCATGTGAGGAAGACAGAGAACTAAGACTTGTTTCTGGTTTTGGTAGATAGTATTGATGTTCACTGAGACAACAATGAATAGGAAAAACTGCACTTGGAGGAATAGCACTTGAAGATGACAATGTTATTTGGGAACATGTTGCACTTAAGTGTTGGTAGGATATCTTAGTGGAGATACCCCAAATGCACTTGGATACATGCAGTGTGGGCAGGGATCCAGATGAGAGATGCTACCATTTGGAGCATCATTGGGATTGGGAATGGACCAGAAGACCCAGTAGGACCTCATAACCCTCTATTCTATTACACTGTATAATTCAGAAGAAATAACTTGGTCAGGCTTCTAATGACACATGACATTTTAAATTAACAGAGATACGAGGTGCACAAGTAAAACCCTAGAAGGCAGAAGGCACAAGTTACCAGTGGCCACTGCTTGTTTACTGTTTTTTTTTTTTAATTGTGAGAAGTCAAGTTTCTTCTTATTTCTAGATTCTGAAAAATCCCAAACTAAGGCAATACTTTTTCTTTTTCCAGTTTAGTAAAACAGCAACAAACTGCTCAGGCAAAGGAGTGCCTGAGGTTTTACATGGGACATCAGATTCCCTTTGATCAGATTCCACTTTTCCCATCCAGTCTTCCCCATTCAGTGAAGTGACTTGTTTGGTTCCTGTAGATTCTAGTTCAACTTCTGAAGGAGCAGTGGCTCCCCTATACAGGGAATCACTTATAAGGGGGTGAAAGAAATAGTTTAAATTCAAATTCCCAAGCCATACCTCACAGTGTCAGATCTTGTATGCTTGGCTGGGCTGTTATCTGAATATATCCATTTAACACACTGTCAGGTATCTGGTTATTCTATGTAAATACTTCCCATGCATGTAAACAGATGTAGACACCATAGGGGACACAAAAATGGAATAGAAGCAAAATATCTCACTGCCTCCAAAATAAGGCTGTACTTGTAGATTTATTAAAACTATACTTTTTAGGACCCTCTCCCAGAGATTCTAACTCCATAGTTCTAGAATGGAGTCCAGCACTAAATCATGTTGACAGTGATATACACACACATAGCACTTGGTGGGCCCCCCGCCTCTCCATTTCCCCCCTTCCCAATGAGATTGGCATTGGTATATTCACATATGTACATATAGTCAGTGGTGGTATTTCCATTAAAGAGCCTCCATCTTCCTCCTCCTCTTGCCTTAGGCCACCTCCCTGGATCCTGGAAACTGAGGTTTCTCCTCCATTTTCTGAAGTCCCTCTTGTATCCAAATTACTCCTAGCTTGTGCATAGTAGGAGAAAATATACAACTCTTCACTTTCTGTGATTGGCTAATCTCACTTAACATATGTTCTCCAGGTCCTTCCATTTTTTGCAAATGACATAATTTTGTTCTTTATTGCTGAGTAGAATTCCATTGTGTGTATTTCCCATAATTTTGTAGTCCATCTGTGGATGTACACCATGGTTGGTTCCATAATTTGGCTATTGTGAATTGTGCTGCTATGAATATGGATATGCATATATTACTCTAGTTCTCTGTTTTCAGCCCCTTTGGAAAGATGCCCAGAAGTGTTATAGCCAGATCATATGGTGGATCTTATATCTAGAAGACCCAACAAACTCAACCAAAAGACTACTAGAGCTGATTAACAAATTCAGCAAAGTGGTGGGATACAAAATCAACCTTAAAAAGTTAGTAGCTTTTCTATATACCAACCATGAATCCCCTGAGAAAGGAATCCAGAAAACAGTTCCATTCACAGTAACCTCAAAACCAATGAAATACCTAGGGATAAACCTAACCAAAGAGGTAAAAGACCTCTACAATGAAAATTATAAAACACTAAAGAAAGAAATTGAAGACCTTGGAAGATGGAAAGACCTCCCTTTCTCTTAGATAGGCAGAATAAATATTATCAAAATGGCCATTCTACCAAGAGTGATCTACAGTCAATGCAATCCCTATCAAAATACCAATCTCATTCTTTATAGACTAGGAAAATCAGTCACAAATTTCATATGGAGAAACAAAAGACCCCAAATATCCAAAGCTATTCCTAGCAATAAAAACCATGCAGGGAAACATCACAATTTCTGACTCCAATTTATACTACAGAGCTAGAGTAATAAAGAGCATGGTACTGGCACAAAAACAGATACATAGACCAATGGAACAGCATAGAAGATACAGAAACAAATTCACACAGTTACAGCCAATTGATTTTCAATAAAGGTGCCAGACATATATTCTGGAGAAAAGACAAACTTTTTTCAACAAATAATTTTGAGAAAACTGGTTATCCATTTTTAGAAAAATGGAACTAAATTCTTACCTATAACCCTGTACAGAAGTCAACTCAAGATGGATCCAAGACCTGGATGTTAGACCAGAGACTCTGAAGCTACTAGAGGAGGTCATAGGTTCAACACTCCAACATATAAATCTTTCATATTTTGTAAAATTGCTTTAAAGATATTGTTCAAGCTGGATGTGGTAGCACACACCTGTAATCCCAGTACTTGGGAGGCTGAGACAGGAGGACCAGAGGTTTGGAGCCAGCCTCAGCAACTTAGCAAGACCTTATTTCAAAGCAAAAATAAAATGTGCCTTGGGGTATAGTTTGGAGGTAGAACAACTCTGAGTTCCATACACCACCACCCACACACACTAATATATATATATATATATATATATATATATATATATATATATGCCACTTATGCAAAATAATGATGCACATTAGATATTATTTCCCTGAATGGCAGTGACATAAAATCTAAAAACAGCCTCCCAGCTGTTTTCTGTTTACCTATCAAGCACAGTGCTGACTTCTCCCCTTTCTGTGTGTCTCCCCCATACATGGAATGAGGAAGCAGGAGGCCTGGGATCACCTTGGCTAATCCAGTATCAAGAGCTCATTTCATCACCATGGATACATGACACTCCTATGGAGGACAGAGAAATCCCTCATCGCTGTATTTTTCAAGGTTGTTTTTACATCTTAGAATAATATTTCTGAAAACACCAGAAGACAAGAAAATATACAGACACACACAATTACATCACATAGTATCTTGTGTGCTGCTGAATTTTACTCATCAGACCCTAAAGTGGTTTTTAATTCTTTTTTCTCAAAGCTTTCTAGAAGTCAGATTACAAGTGGGGTTTAACACTGTTGGGAGAAACTTCAGCAAAATAGATTTTTAAAATGAACATATCTGATTTTTTCTGAGAAGAGTGTGCTAAACTGTATCCCCAATAAATCTTTGCAAACTGATATTCCTGTCTACTTATTTCTTTCTTGTGAGGCTATGTAAGAGTTTGGGGCATGGTAGTTATATAAAACATTGAATCTATCCTCTTTTCAGCCTGTCTAAGCTATTTCCTTGGGTTTTTCAAAACAGTAGCTAAGTTTAAAAACATGTATTCTAAGTCGGGCATGGTGGTACATGCTTGTAATCCCAGCATTTGGGAGGCTGAGACAGGAGGATGGCGGTTCGTGGCCAGCCTCAGCTACTTAGGCCTTCTGCAACTCGATGAGACCCTGTTTCAAAATAAAGAATAAAAAATAGAGCTGGGGGTGTAGTTCTGAGATAGAATGCCTCTGGGTTCCATCCCTATGCCACAAAAAGCAACACCAAAAATAAACATGTGTTCTGTGGCAAAGGACTTAGAAGACTCCATGTCATAAGTCTAAACATTGCAAGCACATTGCAGAGTGTTTTTCCCATAGACCCGAAGTAAATATCAATTTGGAACTAGAAACTACTGAAAACCAAAAGTCATTCCCATGGCTTTATTAGTGTAGGTGACAGAAACAATAATAAACTTCCTGGTTTCATTCCCCGCTGCTTTGAGCTCATACTGATCCCTCATGTTGTGGTATTCTAATCCTCTGAACCTAATGTTCATAGCACATTAAAGGGTGAAAACTCCATAGGATTTATAACCCTGGAGTGATTTTTTTATCTTTAATAAAAATATTTTTAGGTTTTATGTAGTATAATCAAAATGAAGGCCAATGTACATGAAACACTGATGAACTGGTAAAATAATGATTTTGAATATCTTAAGATGACATTCTAGAATTTTCTTTTTCTAGTACAACAGGAGGCTGTACTCATTTATGGATTAAGGAGTCAAGAGCCAGACAAAAATGGCCCTAAAGCCTTTGTCCACTAAGGGAAGTGGAGAGAAATGAGATATTAACTATTATTTTCTCTTTCTCTCTTTCTGTGTGTGGAAGTTACTGGGGATTGAACCTAGGACATTCTACTTCCAAGTGAAATTCCCAACCCTATTTTATTTTTATTTTGAAACAAGGTCTCACTAGTTTCATGACAGTCTCACTACTTGCAAAGGCTGCCCTCAAACCTGCAATCCTCCTGTCTCAGGCTCCCAGGTACTCAGGTTACAGGTGTGTACCACAATGCCCAGTAAACTAGTCTTTAACCTTGAAAGCAAAAAATACTATTTGGACAAAGTTGAATGTGAACAGATCATTTTGGCATTAAGGAACTTTTAAAGGCTTCATCCTAATCTTGTACAAGTGGGAGAAACTACTGCAGGATTTAGTATGAGTACAGAATACTCCCTTGCTTTCTTGAGATGTGTGAAAAGAATCATGTATGGGGAAGGGAATTCCTTTCTTGACCACCACTGCCCTCACCCTGTGAAGCAAGAGCCATGGGTTTCAATATAAATATTGTTGCTGGCCACGAGACTTCCCAGCTCCTTTGAAAAAACCTAGCCACAGAATTTGACTGGCAGAGAATGTGTTTATACTTAGCATTGCTATCAGTTCTCCCTAAAATGGAAAATGTACAACAAAGGCTGCAGTGAAATGCTGCTCTCTGGGGTGGGATTGTGTCATGCAAGGGGCAGTTACAGGGAGATCATGTTAAGGGATTTGCACTTACAACCTTGGCTCCAGTCCAGGCAAGGCTGGGAAAAACACTCCCAGTTTTCTCCCCAGCAGTGAATGATGTACATTCACTCAGAGGGAGGCATGTCCTCTGGCCTGGCTTGCCAGAGGTGAATGCAAAGGTACTTGTATAAATGGTTTGCTTGTTGAGGCCTAAAATAGTTTAAGAAAAGGAGATGCCAAGCTAGCATTTTATCACAGGTTAACAGCATTAGAGAAATTGGGTTAACATGTTAAATTTCAGCTACTGGAATTGGCTTTGTGTCATTTGGGTATTTCCTTCAAATGCTAATGAAAGCTCGAGAATACTAATCAGATCCCATTGGCAAAGCCAGGCCGGTCATGGCAGCCTTCCAGCCGAAAATTATTTTTCACTGTCTACACTTGGATATTCTGCTCCCACTTAAACAAAGGCAACGCAAAGGCATGGGGATTGTTTCCTCGTAGGCCCAGGCCCAGCCTCCTCCAACATGTTCCTAACATTGCTCTTTGCCATTTCTCTTTGTGATACATACAGCCTGGTCTCTGTATTGTCAAATGCCTGAAGCTCAGCCAGACTCCCCTGGTCCACTGTTCAGCTCTGGGCACTGAGTACCTTCCACCGACATGCTGCCACAAGAGGCAGCTTAGTGTCCTGGAAAAAGCACAAGGTTGGAAGTCACAATAGTGACATCCAGGCCTACTCCACTGCCTACTAAGCACACACATTCACCTCTTTTCACCAGTTTGCTCTCCGATCAAGTGGGAACGACCAGACTCACTTCGTCAGGTCTTGAGGATTAACGCTCATGTTCATAAAGTTCTGGGCATCTAGTGGCCCTCGCCAATGGCAGCTGTTTTCCTATCTTGCCACCGTCCCTTCTCACAGCCTGTCCACTCACCAAGGAACTATCGACACAGGAGAGAAAGAATCATGCTTAAGGATATTTTGTGCCTCTCTTCCCAGCTGATTAGGATCCTGAAGAGTGAGGGTGTTTGTGTTCCTAGGAGCTTTTGGGATGTTTAGCCCCTAAAGGTGAGTTTCAAGGTCCTCTGTAGGCCACCTCCAGTTCTTCATGATTACTCACTCAGAGCACAAAATTGTATTTGACATCCTTTGTCCACCCTCCACCACTCTCTCCGACTCCCTCCCAAGTCAGGCTACAGCCTTGTGTTAGCACGGAGAGTATACACAGTTTAGGTGGATCCTATGTGTGACAGAGGGTTGCTAAATTCCAGGGTTTCTATTCTGCCATCCCACCCGCAGGCTCATTTATGTGAGACAGAGTGTGGGAGATTTGAATCCTAGCTCCATTGCTCTGTTTTTAACTCCAGAAGGGCCTGTGATCATTTCTCTGAGCCTCTTTCCTCATCTGTAGAGCTAATACCTAACTTGCAAGTTTGCTCTGAGGATCAGAGACAACACACACAACATGTCCTTAAGGCTAGCACCTTCCTCCACAACTTAGCAAGACTATGTTTCAAAATAAAAAAATTAAAAGGGCTAGGCGTGTAGCTCAGAGGTAGAATGCCTCTGGGCTCAATCCTCAGTACCAAAGCAAGACCAACAAAGAATAGCACCTTTCCTGTAGTAGGAGCTCAAGAAATAACATTTGATAACTCTATTTCCAAGTTTTATACAAGTTATGGTGTTCCTTCATTGTTGAAAGCAGATGAGCTATGAGTTTCTCCTGTAACTTTGGCCTTCCTGCTTCTTGTACTCAGATTCAGAAACATGGTCAACACACATTATCACTGTCATCTCTTCTATCTTTTGAGAGCTATTTTAATATTATTATAAAATAATGAGGGCTTATAAAGTTTAAACAATATAAAATCCTAAATATCTTTCCCTCCCAAAATGAAATTCTGTTCTTGATAGCCACTCGTAAGAATTTGATGTATTTCCTTCTAGATATTATTTTATGCATATGAAAACATATGAATTATGCATGTAGAGAGACATTTTGATTACTTGCAAAATTAGAATCATAACTTCACCCTTATGATAGCTGATGTTGTATTCTACTTTGAGAACATCTCAAAATATATTTAGCCTCCCAATAACCCAAATTTAGTTTTTTCAATTTTTAAACTTTCACAAACAATATTATAATAAATTTCATAATTATGCCTTTACAGTTATGAAACTATCTGCATGGTACATTCAGTCAACAAGTACTTCTTGAAGTCCCCTCTACACAGCAGGCACTGTTCTAGACAACTCTGTCGCTTCATGGAGCTATGTTCTAATAGGGAATGCACAAAATAAATAAGTATAAAATTCCAGGATACCTCAAGGGAAAAGGAAGCGGGGCCAAGGTTATGCTGGGATACCATCTTTAATAGGGAAGTCAGGGGAGACTCTTAGATGAACTAATCATTGGGAGACTGGATTAAGACAAGAGAACAAATGACAGGCAGTGATCTGGGCAGGGGCTATTTTAGATGAAGAAGGGGGAACTGCAAAGGAGCCTGGTGGCAATGACGCTGGGTATTCCTGGAGCAGCTAGGTCAACAATGGGGGAGGCATGGGGAGCTAGAGGACATAGGACTTTGGCCGTTGACAGGCAGAAGCCAGGAGAAGTTAGAGCAGAGGAAGCATGTCCTGACGTACATCTTGCTAGGACCAGACTGACTGACTCCTGGTGGAACACAGATTGTGGAGAGTAAGAAAAAAGAGCTGTGTTAGAAGTGCTGTCAGTAAGCCGGGCATGGTGGCACACGCTTGTAATACCAGGATTTGGGAGGCTGAGACAGGAGGATCAAAGTTCACAGCCAGCCTCAGCTACTTATGCCCTTTGCAATTCAGTGAGACCCTGTTTCAAAATAAAAAGTAGGGCTGGGGTGTAGCTCAGAGGTAAAATGCCCCTGGATTCCATCCCCAGGACTAAAAAAAAAAAAAAAAAAAAAAAATGCTGTGAGTAATCTAGGTAATGAGTGATGGAACTTTGGCCATTGGCCATGAGTAGGGAAAAGAATTAAGAAAAATAAAGCTGGAAATGGTGTGGCATGCCTGTAATCCCAGTGCTTGGGAGGCTGAGACAGGAGGATTGGAGGCTCCAGATCAACTTTAGCAATTTAGAGATTTAGCAACCTAGTGAGACACTGTTTCAAAACAAAAAAGAAAAATGATACTGAGGGTGTAGCTCAGACTGGATTTAATCCCTAAACATAATGATTTTCATGGATTGGTGTCTATTCAAGCCTGATTGGAGGGGTTTGAGAGAGGATGAGAGAAAATACAGAGACAGCAGATATAGGCAATTTTTATTTAGAGTTTGTTATGTTGTATGCAGGTTTAGCGAGAAATGAGAGACTCAAGAGTCCAAGTGGATGTGCCAGTTGAAGCCTTTATTAGCTGACCAGCTGCGATGCCCTCAGTCTAGAACTCTGACTAGAGGGGCAGCTGAGGCCAGGCAACAGTAAGCTTTTACAATAACAGAGAACCAATCAGATTAACCCAATCACCATACAACTATTGAAAACAAGCCAAGTACAGAAGCCAATTAGCCATTAACAGGGGGTTAGGGCAGGAACACACAGCTGTGAGCCATATATGGTGGTTCCTGAGGCTGACCAGAATGTTGCAGTCACCTAGACAACAAGAACCACATGTCTCAGTCCTCTCACCATCAACTCCATAGTTACAAAATGGCGGAGAAAGCAAAATAAAATTACTCAGGTTTTATAGTTACAAAGTGAGGGTTGAGGAATGGGACAGTCACTGGGATAGGGCTTGGTGGTAGAAAAAGGTGTTTTTACGTTAGGAGAAATTTCATTATGTCTGAATACTGATAGAAATTATTTTGTGAAGGAGGAAAGATTTCTCTTGTGGGGGTGAGAGGGATAATTCCTGGAGCCAGGTTTCTGAGTAGGCTGGAGGGCTAGGGAGACCAGAAACAGGTTCTCAGATGGCGGGTGTGGTGGCACACCTATAATCCCAGTACTTGGGAGGCTGAGATAGGAGAATCGCAGGCTCAAAGTGAGCTTCAGCAACATAGCAGTTTTTTTTTTTTTTCCTGTTTCAAAATAAAAAATAAAAAGGGCTGAGAGTACAGCTTGGAGGTAGAAGGCCCCTCGGTTTAATCCCCAGTATCAAAAAAGAAAATAAAAGTTTGGAAAAGAGAGAGGAAAGACTAAAATAATTATATAAGCCACTGGGAGAGTAAATAAACTATGGAAATGTAGGATCACCTTGCAGCAGGGCAGCTCCCTTGAAATACCTGGATACAGTGTAAAGTGAGCCAGGCACAGTGACTTGGCTGCTTGGCTTCTGGTGTTGTATAGGCAGAGGTTTAAGAGGAGTTTCGGGTTGTTTGCTTTGCTACTGTAGAGTCTTTTGAGCTCTTTTTATATTCTGGATATTAGTCCCCTATCAGAGTGGTGGCTGGTAAAGATCTTTTCCCATTCTGTAGGCTTCCTCTTTAAGTTGTTGATGGTTTCCTTTGATGAGAAGTAACTTTTAAGTTTGATGTTATCCCACATGTTAATTCTTGCTTTAATTTCCTGAGCTTTGGAGGTTTTGTTGAGAAAGTTACTGCCTGTGCCAATATTTTGTAGTGTTGAACCTATGCTTTCCTCTACTAACTTCACAGTCTCAGGTCTAATTTCAAGAAATGATCAAATGAACTAAATAGACACTTCACAAAAGAGATACAAAGGGCCAATAGATACATGAAAAGATGTTCTACATCATTGGCCATCAGGGAGATGCAAATCAAAACTACACTGAGATTCCATCTAACCCCAGTCAGAGTGGCAAGCATAAAGAAATCAAATAACAACAAATGCTGGTGAGGATGTGGGGAAAGAGGAACTCTTTTACACTGTTGGTGGGAGTGCAAACTAGTTCAGCCACTATGGAGATCTGTGTGGAGATTCCTAAGAAAGCTAGGAATAGATCCACCATACGATCCAGCTCTACCACTCTTGGATATTTTTCCAAAGGGGTTGAAAACAGAGAACTATAGCAACATATGCATACCTATGTTCATAGCAGCACAATTTGTAATAGCCAAAATATGGAACCAACCCAGATCTCCATCAACAGATGAATGGATTGCAAAACTCTGGGAAATACACACAATGGAATTCTACTCAGTCATAAAGAAGAACAAAATCATACCTTTTGCAAGAAGATGGAAAGTCCTGGAGAACATTATGTTAAGTGAGACCAGTCAAGTACAGGAGAAGGTACATATGTTTCCGCTAATATGCCCAAACTAGGGAATCCAGAGGATACCAGTGGTACTCCAGATAATGGAGGGGAAATACCAGCAAAGCTTGAATGGAAAGATAGAGGAGGAGGAAGGCTGAACTTGATTAATGAGGGTCCACATCCGAATATATATAAAATTATGAATATGGCATGGTTACCCAGGACAATTATTGTTTTATTGCTGGGAGGGGGGAAGGGAAAACAGGCACGGGAGGGGAGAGAGGGCATCTAGTATAGTTTAAATGTATACTATTTATGTTTAGTAAAAAATTAAAAAAAAAGAGGAGTCTCGGGAAGCCCTTTTGAAAGAGAAGATAAGGCCTAAGGCCTCAGGGAATGGAAAGTGAACTATGATAGTGAAGACCTGGGGAGGTCGGCTTTACAGGAGGGAAGGGAGGAACTGGAAGAGATACAGACACAGAAAAGTAGATCATCTGTGGATGGAGGGCTCAGCCCAGTGTGACTAAGAAAACTGTTGAAGCCAAGGTGGATAGAGGGATGAGATGGGAAGGCGAGATGGTGCATCAGCGATGGTTAGAAGGTAAGACACTTGGAAAGGTGGGCCAGAGCAGGCACTGCGTTTGGAATGGCTGTGGGCGCATTCTTGCTCCTTTGGGGAGAAGTTAAGCATGATCTGTATATTCTGTTACCAAGAGAAACTACAGCAAGGCCTCATTTGTCAGCAATCAAGATTCTAATTCATAAGAACATTTTAGGAAACAAATACTTAAGGCAGATACTTTATTTTAGTGACCTTGGTGGAATGTTTTCCAATGGCCAGTTATCTGAGAGCTTCAATTATATTGTCCTGGGATAGGATTCCAGGGAGAGGAGGTGTGAGCACTTTAGGAGTATAACATAGCTCGGTATTTGCAAAGATCAACCATTCCCAGGGCGCTGCAAAATCTTCTTAAGGTAATAAATTTCTATTGTTATAAAAACAGAAGTAGGAGTGGGTGCTAATTAATTGCTGATCACCAGTATATTTCCACTCAGTAACCCAAATAGGACCTTAATGTATTAAAAACACAGAAACATAGTAAGAACCTCAGATTCATTTAGCTTCAGATACAGAGTTCAGAACTATGGACTAAGTGTGAAATACTCCATGTGCTGACAAGGAAAAAGGGAAAGTCCTTAGGTTGATGGAGAGTGAGTAAGTCCAGATGAGCCCTCCTCTTGAGTTGAATCCTAAGCACCTTTTAAATTGGGAAGGATAAAGTTAGCATCTCAAGGATTTTAGAGGAAAGCAGATTAATCCAAAAACTGCAATGTGACCCCTGGCTAGCTATTCAGAAGGAAAGAAAAAGGATAATAAAAAGTAGAAATAAGCTGTATTCAAACCTTACCCAACAAAATAAATTCCCCATATATCATAGATTTAGTGAATTAAAAATGAAACTAAAATCATTCAAGGAAATAGATGTTCATTTTTATTTATTTATTTATTTTTTATTTTTTATTTTTTTTGGTGGTACTGGGGTTCCTGGAAGCCCTTCTACCTCCGGGCTACACTCCCAGACCTATTTTATATTTTTATTTAGAAACAGGGTCTCCTAAGCCAGCGCGCACGGCTGGCTTCGAACCTGCGCGATCCTCCTGTCTCTGCCTCCCAAGCGCGGGGATTACAAGCGTGCGCCACCACGCCCGGCTAGATGTTCATTTTTATAAGTTTGAAGTAATGGCTTCTTTTAAAAAATGACAATCGAAGACATACTCATCTGATCAAACACTGTCTTCCCCAGGTTTTCAGTAAATATGACTGGCAAATGGCTCATTTCCCTTAGATGCAAAAATCTCTTTAAATCAATAAAAACAAGAGACCACAGAGAAAAATGGGCAAAGGTCAGGGACAGAAATTTATGAAGAAGCAACATAAGAACAATACATACATGAAAAGATTTGACAAAAATAATTGGCTAAAAAAGATATTTCACCTATGAGATTTGACAATGATTAATAAAGTGTTACAGTGTTTGCAAAGTAATGGTAGGTAGGCAACTTTCATATATGTGTATGTGAATTTAAAATCTATATCACTTATTTTATAATTCCCATCAATATTTGTTTTCTTTTTTCTTTTGCTTTGTCTTTTTTTTAGTGGGGGTGGGGGAGACTGGGGATTGAACTGAGGGGAGCTCTACCACTGAGCTACACCATCAGTCCTTTTATATATATATATTTTTTTAAATCTTGAGATAGGGTGTTGCTAAATTGCCCTAGCTGGACTTGAACTTGCAATCCTCTTCCCTCAGCTTCATGAGTAGCTGAGATTACAGGTGTGCACTCAGCGTCCATCAGGGTTTTTAAATGTGCACAGCCTTAATTTCAGTCTTGTATCTAAGAATTCATTATGAGTTCAGGACCTCCTGCTCCTCCAGAGGTGAGGGAGGGAAATACTCCATGATCAGTAATTAATTAGTGCCCCCCTCCTACAATAAACTTATTTTGAATCCCTCATTTAAAAAATTTAAAGCTGAGCTTGGTGGCAGGAGGCTTGGAAGCAGCAGGAGGCTGGTGACAGAAGAATGGCAGGTTCACAGCCAGACTCAGCTACTTGGCGAGGCCCTCCATCACTTAGTGAGGCCCTGCTTCAAAATTAGAAATGAAATAGGCTTGAACTCAGAGGTAGATAACTCTCTGAGCTTAATCCCCAGTACAAAATAATAATAATAAGAACCCCCCCCCCAAAAAAAAACACCCCAACTCTGCCTTATTCCCTCTAGCTGCTATTCAGTGTCTTTATTCTCCTTTAGAGCAAAACTCCTTTCAGTTTTTCATCCCTTTCTCAATTCCTCTTATCTCTCTGGTAAGATTTTTACTGAAGTGTAATTAACCTACTGGAACATACACAAACCATAGGTAGAAACTCCACGAATTACCACAGAGGGAATACACCATGTGCCAACACCAAGACAAGAAACAGAATGCTGTCCACACCCCAGAAACCTGCTTCATTCTTCTCAGCTTACTGCTTGCTCCTCCCCCATTAATAACTCTCATCGCTATAAACATAACACATTACCCGTGTTACGCAAAAATTGTCTTGGAATTTCACTGTATTTCCTTGTGCAGGTTTTCTTTGACCCACCATTAAATGTTTGTGAGATTCTTTCAAGTTGATACATCAGGGACCAGATCACCAAGGGCCTAGGCCACTGGAAGGACTTTTTCATTTTTTTCTGAGCAAAGTGAAGCCCATGGAAGGTTTTAATGGCGCAGGGGCATGTTACAGTCTTTGCACTGACAACCGCACCTGGATGCTGAAAGATATGGCGGGTCCCCCTGGCGCACAGATACACGCAGAGATCCATTATAGGTGGTATGGATGCCTTTATTCATGGGGAGTCAACCGCCAGCCCCCGCAGGCCCGCGGGGGCTGGTAGGGGAGAGCCCGTCTCTCTGTCTCTCTATCGGGCTTCTCTCTGAACTCTGAACTCGCTTCTTCTCTCATCAAGAGGCGTGGTCCCCTCTCAGAATCACCGGGCTCCGCCTCCTAGCTTCTGGCCCCGCCCCCTGCGGGCAGGGGCTCAAACCTTTCAGATGCCACCTTGCAAGCCGAGGGTGGATGGAGGGTGAGGAGGAAGGAGAAAGCACAGATCGGGTAGGAGGCTCCCACACCAGGACAACTTACAGTCTTAAATTCTGCAGCTTTAAAGCGAAAAGGTATTGTAGGTCAGCCCCTCCGTGGAGTTAAATCAAAGCAATAATGAACCAAGTTCGGGGCTGGACCTGCAATAATTAGGCCAGCCATCACAATGTAGGCCCAGAAAATAATTAACACCTTCAGGACAAAAATAGCCTTGGGAAACAACTGTAATTTTGAAGATTAAAATAGGATCATTTATGGCTGAGAATAAATAGAAGCTTCAATATTTTCAAACCTTGAGTCTGAAAAGAAATTCTTCATCAAACACAGAAAATATACTCAAGGGCAGAAAACCAGAAACTTTTCAGCTAGTGGAGAGAAGGACAGGGTACAATTGACTCATCAAGAGCTGATAGATGGGCAGGATGGAAACCGTGGGCTGCTTTCAGGTAAAGAATTGGAAATACAGCAGCTTTGTATGAGTGTTTACATCATATTTTCCCTCTAACCTTGTTATTCTTGATTCTTGAGGCTTCACAAAGACTTTTGTTTGTTTTGTTTTGCTTTTTTTGTGGTACTGGGGATGGAACCTAGGGGCATTCTACCTCCAAGCTACACCCTTAGCCCTACTTTTTTAGTTCATTTATTTATTTATTGACCTCTTTACTTATTTATTTTGAAAAGGGTCTCACTGAGTTGTGAAGGGCCTTTCTAAGTAGCTTAGGCTGGCTGAGAACAGCAATCCTCTGGTCTCAGCCCCCCGAATGCTGGGATTACAAGCCTGCGCCACCATGCCCGGTTTAAAAAAAACTTGTTTTTATGGCTGTAACCGCAATACTTGGGAGGATGAAATAGGAGGATCACAGGTTCAAGAACATCCTTATCAACGTAGTGAGACCCTGTTTTCAAACAATACAATATTTTTTTAAAAAATGTCTGCGGTGTAGCTCAGAAATAGAATGTCCCTGGGTTCAATCCCTGGAACCACCAAGAAAAGAAAAAAAAAAAAAAAAGCCCAAAGATTTGTTTTCATAAAGACAAGTGATTTTACATGACTCAGATAAAACCAAAGACCACATGTAGTTAAGTTTTCATGTAGGACAGCACATTTTTCTATTGGTCCTGAGAATTTCCATCTTTTGAAATCCAAGTGTGAACATCGTTACTCAGACCCATAGTTTTGGTTCTGTGTCAATTTTCACAGTACTCGGGGCAAGAAATGGGTTTGAAAATGGGTGAGTCCCAAATGTAGGAGCGTGATAGATGATGGAGACCACTGTTCATCAAATTCCGTGCTTGTCTAGGACAGTGGCACCCACGGGTATTTTTGTGGAGAAGCTTGTCTATCTCCTATGATATCCACATCCAAAGATTAGAGTTATATTCAACATGATCTCACTCATTTATCAATTAAATATTTATTGCTAATACATTTATCTGTACAATGTGTTTTAGTTTACTTTAGTTCAGCTCATACCACCTTTTTTGTTTGTTTAGTTTTTGGTGGTGCTTGGGATTGAACCTATGAGCACTCTATCTGTAAGCTACACCTCCAGCCCTATTTTATTTTATTTTATTTTATTTTATTTTATTTTATTTTATTTTTATTTGTATCACAGTCTCACCGAGTTGATGAGGGTCTTGCTAAGTTGCTGAGGCCTCCTATCTCAGCCTCAAAAGTACTGGAATTACAGGTGCACACTACCATGCCCGGCTCTCATACCACATTAACAAAATTTTTCAAAGTGGTTTATATTTGTCTGAAGTTCTCAGCAGGTTTCTATCCCCAGCATAGTTGTATCCAGATAACCAAAATCCTACACCTTGTCCCTACTGCAATCACTGGGAAGGTTTAATGCACCAATAAGGAGAAAATAACATCACTACCACCACCAATTATAATAGCGGTGAATACCTAATAGTTTACGTTTTACCAACCTTAATAAGATAATTCCTCTGCCTTTATCTGCTGGCCAAAAGAAGTGATTAAAATGAGAACTTGAGCTAGGCATGGTGGCATACGCTTGTAACCCCAGCATTTGGGAGGTGGAGACAGGAGGATCATGGTTCATGAACAGCCTCAGCTAGGTTAGCAAGACTTCTAATTTCACCTTCGCAACTCAGTGAGACTCTGTTTCAAGAAATAAAAAGACTAAAGAAAAAAATAGATCTGGGGGTGTAGCTTGGAGGTACAATGCCCCTGGGTTCCATCCCCAGTACCGCAAAAAAGAAAAAAAGAAAGAAAAAAAATAGAAAAAAAAAAGGAAAGAAAAGAAAAGAAAAAAGTAAAAAGAAAATAAATGAGAACTTGAAGCCGGGTGTGGCATGAGGGCGATGGCGCAAGAGCTTTGGAGTCAGGGTGAAGTTGAAGCCCAACCGGCATCATTTATTAGTGGATGACCCTGAACAGTTTCCCTGAGCCCACCAGGCCTCTGTCTCCTAACCTGTGTGTACAACCTGCCTCACAAGGTTGTGGGAAACTTAAGTAATGGCTGGGCACACGGGAGCCATTCATTGGGTGTTGGCTGCTGTTATTGGTGGTGGTGAGGACGCTGTCTTCTCCTTATTGGTGCATTATGACTAAACCTAAGAACGCGATTCTTCATGAGCTAGTCAGATATGCACACAACGCACTTTGGTCAGTCTCATTGCCCAGTGTGGCTTTTTTTTTTACCCCTCCTTTCTCCCCCAGCCCCATCTCTACTGGTTTTCCTTCTATTTTCATAAAAGTCGGCCCTCCCACCCCCACCTTTGCCTCTTTAGCTTCCGCGTGTGAGAGAAAACAGTGACCCATCACTTTCTGAGTTTGGTTTATTTTATTTATTGGCATAATGTCTTCCAGTTTCATCTATTTTTCTGCAATTGACACGATTTCATTCTTTATGGCTACATAAAGCTCCACCGTGGGTATGCACCACTTCACCATGTTGTCTAAATACATTCGTCTGTTGGCAGACACCCAGGCTGGTTCCATAACTTGGTTATTGTGAATTATGATGCTATAAACATGACTATAGTGTGCCGCTTTGAATTCTTTTACAGTACAATACAAAAAGGAATGTTATGGCTGAATCATGTGATCTATTCCTAATCTATTCCTAATCTTCCCCCCCAAACCCCAGTACTAGGGATTAAACCCAGAGGCATTCCTCTTCTGAGCTAAAGCCCCAGACTTTTTATTTTTTTATTTTGAAACAATTTCTCACTAAATTGCTGAGTATCTCACTATGTTGCTGAGGCTGGCCTCAATTCTGCAATCCTCCTGTTTCAGCCTCCCAGATACTGCGATTATAGGTATGCACCACTATGCCCAGATCCATTTCTAGTCTTTTAAGGAAACTCCATACTGGTCTTCATAGTCATTGTACTAGTTTACAATCCTATCAACAATATATAAAAAAATTTCTATTGCCCTACATAGTTTGTATTGTTTGTGTGTGTTGTACTGAAGATTGAACCCAGGGACGTTCTACCTCTGAGCTATACCCCACCCAATCCTATTTTACTTTTTTATTTTGAAACAGAGTCTCACTAAATTACCGAGGGCCTTGCAAAATTGCTGAGGCTAACCTCAAAACTACAATTTTCCAGTTTCAGCCTCCCAAGTATTGGGATCATAGGCATGGGCCACCAGGCCCAGTTTACTGTTTGTGTTCTTTTTTTGTTGGTGGTGGTGGTACTGGGGCTCCTGGAAGCCCTTCTATTTCCGGGCTACACTCCCAGATATATATATATATATATATATATATATATTTTTTTTTTTAAATTTGGAAACAGGGTCTCTTAACCCAGTGCACTGGCTTCGAACCTGCACGATCCTCCTGTCTCCGCCTCCCAAGCGCGAGGAACTGTTTGTGTCTTGATGATTGCCATTCTAACTGAAATCACATGGAATCTCAGTGTGGTTTTATTTACATTTCCTTGATTGCTAATGATGTTGAACATTTTTTTCATATATTTGTTGGTCATTTGTGTTTCATGGGGGGTTGATGGGGCTTGAACCCAGGGAAATTCTACCTCTGAGCTACACCCACAGTCCTATTTCTTATGCTTTATTTTGAAACAGGGTCTCACTAAGTTGCGGAGGGCTTCATTAAGTAGCTGGGACTGGTTGTGAACCCAGATCCTCCAGTCTCAGCCTCCCAAGTACTGGGAGCACAAGTGTGCATCACCATGCCTGACTTGTATTTCATTTTTTGAGAAATAGCTAGTCCATTTGCCCATTTATTGAAAGGGCTATTGGGGATTAGTGTTAGGTTTTTTGAGTTGCTTGCATGTCCTGCTTATTAATTCAGTCAGGAAAGTAGCTGACCAAGATTTTCTCCCATTCTGTAGGCTCTCTTTTTGTGCTCTTAATTGTTTCTTCAGGAAAAAATAAGGTTTGTGCCAATAGATTCCTCCCCCCCAGATCTCCCTGGGTGAGCAGCCACCTCCGCTCTTCCACAGGCTGCTGTTTGGCCTCTGCCTGCTCCAGGCAAAAGTCAATATCCTTGATGACAGCCACCATTCCTGTGTGGGATGAGACAGAGGAGAAGGGGTATAAGAAAGAAGGATGATCAGGAAAAAAATTAATGGTGAGTCCATAAACTCAGCACCCTGATGTAGAAAACGGTAGCATTAAATTAGTCTTGGTCTCTTCACATCTGGAGCCACTAACAAAATACTATAACTGCAATGACAGGGATGATATCCTCTATTTCTTCTAAGCCTTCCGCTCTGCTTTTTTTTTTTTTTATACATAGCAGCCTTTAATCTTTTTTTGTGTGCTGAACCATAAAACTGAATGTCATTTACCTCTCCTGGGGATGCCCAAATTTCTGTGAAATTCCCAACCCTCCAGCAGCAGTTCCACCCTATTCTTTCTCAAGAATGCAAAGGAGAGTGACAGACACACAGTGATACTTTATTTGGTGATACTGGGGTTTAAATTCAGGGGCATTCTACCTCTGAACTGCACCTTCAGCTCTATTTTACTTTTTATTTTGAAACAGGGCCTCCTTAAGTTGCTGAGGGCCTCACTAAATTGTTGAGGCTGGCCTCAAGCCCGCTATCTCCCTGTCTCGGCCTCCCAAGAACTGACATTACAGGCACGTGCCACCACGCCTTGGCTCAGTGATACATTTAGCTTGTTCCAATTTGCTCTTGAAAGATAAAGAATCTGTATGCCTCTACCATCTTTTACCCCATTAAGATATTTGACTACAATGCACCAATAAAAAAATTAAAAATAAAGAGTCTGCGAGCTTATCTTTGTTATGGGTTCTACTTTTGACACCTCACACTATTCTACTTTTTCATTTCAACATGCACCTTTTGGGATGGGGCCTGAATAAACAGTAAGTCCAGGAGACAAGATGATGAGGGTGTGGTTATTAGCGCTTCCCACCAAGTGTCACGAGGCCTGTATTTTCAGCTTAATCTCCCTCATCCCCAACCTGAAGGAATAGAGGTTTTCTTGCCTCAAGGGAATAAAAGGTCTTTTCCCCTTAGTGTATAAAAACCTTCATAGGAAAGAGAAATTTATTGCTCAGGTGAGAGCAGTGATTCTCAATTTCTGGTGTCCAAGATAAAAAAAGTAACTCTAATGTTTTTATGATATTAACTTATGAAAATACTGCTCAGCAATGTTTTCTTCTGCATAGTGGGCATTCGAAGAAGATGCGGGGTAATGATGAGAGATTTTGGAGAGGCATCCACTGCAGTCACAGGAGAAGGTGGTTAGGGGTGTAGAGGCCAGTTAAAGTTCCGTGTAGTTTGAAGAGAGGCTGTGGGATAAAGCAAGACAAAAGCTGGACCCCGATTGCTTTCCTCCCACCATTCTTCTCTCTTTCCCTTAAAGGATGGCTAATCACTCACTTCCAAGCCAGAACACCCAGTCATCTCCGGCTCCTGCCTTTCTCTCACACTCTATCCGATTGGTCAGCAATTCTGCCTTCTTAACTTTCGAGATACTGTGAGACCCTGACCATTGTCCCAGCTCCGTGGTGGGTGCCCAGCCTGGTCTGAGACACCAGTGTCAGCTGAGTCGTGTACCTGCCTCCTGCTCAGCTTTCCGTTTCCAACCCCTAGCGCTCTACAATCTGTTTTTGCTCATACACTTGCTAAACTGGTCTTTTTAATGTTTACATCAGATTATGTCATTTCTTGGCAAAACTGCCATGACCTCTCATCCCTTTTAGTGAAAAATAAAGTCTTTGCCATAAGTCTGTGAGACCTTTTATATATTCTTCTCTGAACTAAGGAGCATTTTAGTTCCAAGATATAACCCCATCCCTTTTTATTATTTATTTTAAAACAGGGTCTTGCTAACTTGCTGAGAGTCTTGTACATTGCTGACACTGGCCTTGAGCCTTCAATCCTCCTGTCTCAACCTCCCATTCTTCTGGGATGATAAGTGTGTGCCATCGCGCCCCACAAGACTTCTTATTAAGACTTTGATTTCTACAGCCTGAACAACATCATTCTATTAACTCTTTTCTCTCACTCTGCTTCAATCCCAGTGATCACCTGAGTGTTCCTGGACTGAGCCTACCACAGGGACTTTGAATTCACAATTCTCTCTATGTGACCTGTCTTCTTCCAGAATTTGGCGTGGCTAAGTTGCTTCATTCAGGTTGTTGCTCAAAGGCTCTGTTACCATAGCGACCTTACCCATGTTTATGGGTGTCTTGATCATTGGTACCACTTACACAATCAATGCCTGTGAGCAAATTGACTTATGTCTCAGAGATTTGTTAAAGTCAACTTTCTTTTCATTATCCTTAATGCATGACTGTTTTTTCATTTAAAACTCCTTTATTTGCTTTAAATAATAGACAACTTTGGGACTTCTGGAATTTAAAACTATTTTTAAAACATGCCAAACATATATTATATGTATGTTTCTTGTAACTGTTGTTATTCATACACACTAGCACTGATTGTATTTTGTCCACTCTTAGTTCCAGTGACTCTTAAGTACAAAAAGCTGCTTAGGGAAGTGAAAAAATCAAGCCAATTGTATCGATGAGGAAGAAAACAGCCAAGCGAGAGCCCTGATGACTTAGAGCCCAGGATGTTCACGAAAGGCCTTTTCCTCCTCTCCTTCAAAATATAGGTTGGTGTGATGTTAGAAAGAGTCAGGGAAGTCATAACTCATTTTGACAACTTAAAACCACAAAGCTATTTATTTATGAGGCTGGGGATATTTTATATTCGCTTAATTTAATCACGCGGTGCAAATCACGCTCGGGTGTGAATTCCGGGATGGAAATATGCGAACCCTTATTGTGTTCTCTCAGACCTTTTGCATCTCCAGGGGACTGAGCAGCTGTCGTGGTGTCTGATGAGCTCAGTTCCTACTAAGAAGCCCCGAAGGGGCTCAGCTGGGGTTGGAGCCAGGGCAGCCACTGTTTCTATTTGGGGACCTGGGGAAGGAGACCAGCCAGCCCATCCTTAGAGCGTCCCCATCACTCCCCACATTTCATCTGCCTCTGGCCATGTGCAGGGCTGCTGCGGAGGGACCCACCGCTGCACCTGTCGCCAGCCCCTCCTTCCTGCCCTGCGGGAGACCTCGAGCTGACCTTTGCCCTTGCGCCTGACAGCTGGGTTCCCTGTCTCCCTGGCCTTTGCTGTCACTTGTAGGAGGTGGCTGGTGATTAGTAACTGGCTCCAGCTATTCCCTGCAGCCTGGGAGCCAGCGCCTGGAAATGCCTTCACAGGCTGCCTTTGCATCTAGAAACTAAAGGTGACTAAAGTGGTAAGTTCAAGGCTGCCCTTGGGACTGGGGTCAGGGTTGCGGCTCTGTATGGCGCCGCTTTCTGGGAAGAGTTACTACTTTCTCTGCCAGCGTGATGTGAGTCATCCCTATTCCTTTCCTGACCTGGGAGGCAGCGGTGGAGTGTGCCTGTTGTCTGAGCACAACTTTCCTGGGGAGACACCAGAGGAGTCCTTGGCCACCAGCCCACAGCTGCCCGTATTATAAACTCAAATGTTTAAACAAGTTGCTGGAATCTAAATTGTGTTCTGAGCATCTGAGTCCAAAAATTATGCAGTTTCTCATACTAAGAGCAGTATCTATCTTCTGTCTTCTCATGGTAATTTTCCCTTCCTTATAAAGGAAAGTTAATTGTGGTCAATTTTCCAGGTATGCTTTGATAACTTTTCTAACATCTGGATTAGATATTGCATTGGAGTCCCCAGGTCACTCCGGCTGGGACAGAGGAGATGGTTGACGGTGTCCGTGGATTTGGTTTTAGTTACCTGCATGCTGTTGTGCTTGTGCCTGGCACTCTGGCTTAGTCCCTGACCCTTGGTACTTACTCAACTTGAGCCCCAAGGGTCAGTTACTTTATCCCCCCTCCACTCACTTGCCAGTGTGGTCTCCATCTTCTCCCCTCAGTTGTTCATTTTATTAATTTCAGGAGCCCCAGAGCCTGGTCCTGATCCACCTGGATCAAACAGGGGCACATCTGAGCTCCATACAAAGCAGGTCCTGCCAAGTAGCTCCCCAAACCACTTGTCTGATTCAAGCCTCAGGGCAAAATCTCTGTACCTGTCATCTCTTTCTCTATTGCTTCAGGTATAATCCTTCTCCTAGTTCAGCATATTCTACATCATCTGTTTGTTTGCCTTCCCTCAGCATTTAAAAAAGTTGAATTACTAGAAAAGAAAAGCAGTTTGAGACGCAAAGATGTGGCCTGGAGTCCCAGCTCTGTTGCACACAAACTTTGTGACTTGGGAACAGACACTTATATGGCCTGAGCGTTTGTGCTTGTCTGTAAATGGAAGCTTTGAGAGTTTTATGGGGATCAAATAAGATAATGTGCAGGACGTGGTAGCACACACTTCTAGTCCCAGTACTTGGGAGGCTGAGACAAGAAGACTGCAGGTTCGAGGCCAACCTTAGCAATTTAGTGAGATCCTGTTTCAGAGTAAATAATAATGAAAGTAAAAAGGACTGGTGGTACAGCTTGGAGGTAGGATGACCCTGGGTCCAACCCAGTACCAAACAGTAATGCTGATAATAATAATAATAATAATAATAATAATAATAATAATAATAGTAATAGTGTATGAATGACAAAGGATTCTGTGAATTTTAATGTATATAATGGTTTTGGTTTGTGTGTGGGTTTATTTTAATGCACAGTATGATGGTTAGGAGCATGGCTTTGGGGGTTATACTTCTGTTTAAAGCCTGGCTTCACTATTTACTGACTTTGTGACCATAAACAAGTGGCTTATCCCCTTAAGCCCTAGGGCATTGTCTGTAAAATGGAGATAGAAGTATCTATGTTTTAGGATTGCTGGAACATTAGGTGAAATAATGCAAGTGGTATAGTCTAAACACATCATACTACATGATAGTTGCTTTTCTCGTGGTGATTATTTTGTCTTCTTTGGAAAAACATTTCTGGCCCTGTGATTATTGGCCTGAAAAGTGGAGCCTGTAGACTTAACCTAACTCCTTTTATTATTTACATCAGAATTTTTAATCTTTAACAGTAAGTACATATAAAACTGCCTACACTTAGCTAGACACAGTGGTATCTCAGTACTTAGAAGTACTTGTCTGATTCAAGTATTTGTCTGATTCACTCCTCCTGTGGAAGGAGGAGTGTGGATTCCAGGCCAGGACATGGCAACTTAAATTAGAAAGGCTGGGGATATAGCTCAGTTGTAGAACATCTGGGTTCAATTCCCAGTACCACATAAATAAGTAAATAACAAATAAATAAACAAACAAAACCTAAACTTAACTTTAATGCTTAAAAATACTTCTTTATCAATAGTTTGAAAATGCATAAAATCCTACTGTATTAGTTCTTATCTTAGCAGTGGAAATTATTCCATTTGACCATTGATTCTTGAATTTAACCAATGATTTTTGAGAACAATCATGGAATAATTAATACTTAGAGACTGTTATCCCAAAAGAAGATTCTCTTTTGTAAATAACAGCACCTGAGTCTGACATGGTAGTAAAAATCTATAATCCTACTACTGAAGAGGCTGCGGCTGGAGGATTGTGAGTTCAAGGCTAGTATGCCAGTGTATGGTGACATAGTAAGACCTTGTTTTAAAATAAAAAAGGGCTCAGGGTATAACGCAGAAGTATAATATCACTGGGTTCAATGCCTAGTGGAGAGAGAGGAAGAGAGAGAAAAGGAGAACCGGGCGTGGTGGCGCATGCTTGTAATTCCTGCGCTTGGGAGGCAGAGACAGGAGGATCACGCTGGTTTAAGCGAGGCTGGCTTAAGAGACCCTGTATGTGTGTGTATATATATATATATATATATATATATATATATATATATATATATATATATGTATGTATGTATATATTGGATCTGGGAGTGTAGCCCAGAGGTAGAAGGGTTTTCAGGAACGCTAGTACCATAAAAAAAAAAAAAAAGAGGAAGGGAGGAAGAAAGAAGAAAGAAAGACCTGATATAAGTATTTTGAGAAAATAGTTAAATATATGAAACTTTGGCCAGAATCTTTTTACCAATGTATCAAAGGCTTCTCAATCACCTGTGATGGCCAAGGTTGCTTAAGAGCTATAACCCTGCCTTAGGGTGGGAGCCAGGAGCTATTGCCATGGGCACATCTTTTGTATCCAGGTGTGGCCCTTCTGAGGAAAAATGAGATTTTCTGAAGATGAAATGCTTGCTCTCTGGGGTAGAGAACTTCCTCTGGTTCCTTTTGCCCAAGCATTGGTGGTCAGCTACTAGTTTGGTTGGGAGCTAGTTGGTCTAGGATGGCCTCTGCGAGAACAGCTCATCTCTGTACCAAGTGGCCTTTCTTTTTTTCCTTCCTTCCTTCCTTCCTTCCTTCCTTCCTTCCTCCCTCCCTCCCTCCCTCCCTCCCTCTCTACTTCCCCGTCTCTCTCTCCCTCCCTTCCTTTTCCCACTGGGAATTGAACCTAAGGGCATTCTACCTCTGAGCTAAACCCCCAGCCCTATTTTTTTTTATTTTTTTACATTTATTTTTTTAATTTTTATTTTATTTTTTAATTAAAAAAATTTTTTTTCTTTTAACAATTTTTTATTGAACATAAATAGTATACATTTAAACTATATTTGGTGCCCTCTCCCCCACGCCCCCGTTTTCCCTTCCCCCCTCCCACCAATGGTTGTCCAAGTTAACCATGTATTTTTTTTTTTTTTTTAAATAGGGTCTCCCTAAATCACTGAGGGCCTTGCTAAATTGCTGAGGCTGATGGCAAACCTGCGGTCCTCTGTCTCAGCCTGCCGAATACTGGCACCACTGTGCTTGGCTCTCTCTTTCTTTCTTCAAAGGCCTGTTCTTGAAGTGTTGCAACAGGGGCAAGAGAAGCAGCTCAGGTACCCTTGAGACACAATGACTCTCTTTTCTGTGGTCAGAAGGATAGAAGAGACAGAAGGTCAGAAGAGACAGAGGAGGAGAAGAAGCAGACTCCTCGCCTTGATGAGAGGATATGCAAAGCCCTATTGCAAAGAGCGTGGAGATGGGAAAAGTAAAGAACAGTGGTTGGTTTTGCAACCCATCGTGCATATTTCAACTGCTATGCTGCTCTCCTGATGAGTGATAGTCACTGTGTCCCCTCTTGCAGTGTGTGAGAATTTCTGTTCCTCTGTATTCTTGCCAAACACTCGGTAGAAGACAGTTGTTTTTATTTTTTTATTTTTTATTTTGGTGGTACTGGGGGGGGGGGACCCAGAGGTTTTCTACCTCCAGGCTACACTCCCAGCCCTATTTTATAATTTATTTGAAAACAGGGTCTCACTGAGTTGCTGAGAGCCTCATTCAGTAGCTGACGCTGGCTTCGAACCTGTGTGATCCTCCTGTCTCAGCCTCCTAAGTGCTTGGTTTACAAGCGCGCGCCACCATGCCCTGTGAGCATAATTCTATATATACATTCATATATATATTTATTCTGAGAATTGCCCATTCATATCTGATTTTTTCTATTGAAATATTTGACTTAGTATAGTTGCTGATTTTTATGAATCTTTTATATATTTTAAGTCTTTACATGTCATTTCACTGCATATTTCTTCCCTTCTATTCATTTATCCTTTTGATTTTACATATGATGTCCTTTGCCATGGCAAAACTGAATTTTATGCAGCAAAATATGTCAACATTTTCTTTTATAAGTTGTGTTCTTTGTGACTCAGCTATTCTAATTTTAAGATCTTTAAAATGTTACAGCTTTTATCTTTTTTTTTTTTTTTTTTTTTTTTGGTGGTACTGGGGATGGAACCCAGGGGCCTTCTACCTCTGGGCTACACTTTCAGACCTATTTTATGTTTTATTTTGAAACAGGGTCTCTTAAGCCAGCTGAGGCTGGCTTCGAACTTTCAGGATCCTCCCATCTCCGCCTCCCAAGAGGGGGTATTACAAGTGTGTGCTACCATGCCCAGCTAGCTTTTATCTTTTACAAAAACAGTTTTAAGTGGGGCGTGGTGGCGCATGCTTGTAATCCCAGCATTTGGGAGGCTGAGACTGAAGGATTGCGGTTCACAGACAGCCTCAGCTACTTAGGGAGGCCCTCGGCAACTCAGTGAGACCCTGCTAAAAAAAAAAAAGTAGGGCTAGGGGTGTATTGCGGAGGTAGAATGCCCCTGGGTTCCATCCCAGACCCCCCCACACACAAAAAAAATATTTTTAAAGGCTGGATTCAATGGCACATGCTTGTCATCCCAGTACTTGGGAGGCTGAGGCAGAAGGAATGTGGGTTTGAGGCTAAAATTCTAGAACTTAGTGAGACTCTGTTTCAAAAAAAAAAAAATACTAACTAAAAATGTGGATACATGGCTTAGTAGTAGAATATAGGTGTGTGGCTCAGTAGTAGAATGCCTCTGGGTTCAACCCCTGGTAACACATACAGACATATACATACATACACTACTCACACACTTTTGTGTGTGTGTGTGTGTGTGTGTGTGTGTGTGTGTGTGTGGTACTGGAGGTGTAACCCAGGGACTTTTCTACCTCTGGACTATACTCCCAGACCTATTTTATACTTTATTTGGAAGCAGGGTCTCACTAAGTTGCTGAGAGCCTCACTATGTAGCTGAGGCTGGCTTTGAACCTGTGCGATCCTCCCAAATGCTGGGATTACAAGCGTGTGCCAAGACTCCTGGCTCACACACATAATTTTAAAGTTTACATTTCAGATTTATTTAAAGTTTACATTGCATATTTAGCTATTTAATTTAATGTTTATCCTTTAAATTTAGTTATTTAATAAGTATGGGTTCTATTTCTATGTATGACATGGGGGCAGGAATCTAATTTTTCTTCTGTGTGGTGAACCAATATTCACAACCCCATTTGTGGAAAGTGCATCTTTTCTCACTGATACTTGGCACCCTCTCTCTCATGTCTGGAGACTCCATGGATGAGTGAGGCATTTTTAGAGGTCCTGTAAGTTCCACGGAGTTAACTGTTCATTATAATGCCCACAATTTGCTTTCTAATTCATGATGGTTTTGAATTTAGACCAGTTTCTAATGAGAAAGTATACTTCTTTCTATTAGTTTTTAAGATTGTTCAATTTTGTTTCTATATTCTTCTATATTAATTCTTTTGTGTATGTGTGTGGTACTGAGAGTTGGAACCAGGGGCTTTTCTACCTCCGGGCTATACTCCCAGACCTATTTTATACTTTATTTGTAAACAGGGTCTCACTAAGTTGCCGAGAGCCTCACTAAGTAGCTGAGGCTGGCTTTTAACCTGTGCGATCCTCCTGTCTCAGCCTCCCAAGGACTGGGATTACAAGTGTGCACCACCATGCCCGGTTCTATATTAATTATATACAGACCAGATCCCTGATCTAAAATACCCTGATGCAGTAGGGTAGTCGAGTGCAGTGGCACATGCCTGTAATCCCAATTATTTGAGACCAAATAATTGCAGGTTTAAGACTAGCCTCAGCAATGTAATGAGACCCTCAACAGCTTAGTGAGACCCTGTTTCAAAAAATAAAAATAAAAAAGGGAGGCTCGGTTATGGCTCAGATACTTCAATCTTCAGTACCACAAAACAAACTAACTAAAATAAATAAAGCAGAAGGGTGTGCAACTAGCAAATGGCTCTTTTCACTGAGCATGTAGAGCTTGTGCCTCTCAAATTCATGGTAATTTCTAGGCAAGAGAAGATGTGGAAAAGGACTAGGATTGGCATTGCTTGGATTCTTCTCATCCCGGTAGAACCATTTCTGTTTCTTAATGTTTCTGCTTTTAGAATGACATCATGAATACATGATCTTTAAAAAATGTAATTTTGTTTCACTAAAAAATAAGTCACTAGAAAGCTTATTTTGAATTAGAGCTCTGGGTACTTATTGATTTCTAAAAACCCTAGATAGACTGCTTCGTCTCAGATGTCTCAAAATTTAGCCTCTTCTTCATTTAGCAAATATTTACTAAGGTTCTGTTACATGGCTGTTTCTGACTTAGTCTTCAGAAATAGGGTGCCTTCCCCTCATCAGTTCTTTGGAAAAGACAAGATGATAATCATTTATATTTTATAGGTGAAGGACTAAGACATAAAACATCTGTTGGGTTCCTCTGATTCAACAGCAGTTGGATCTGCCGAGTGTTTGTAAAGGTTTTGTCCCTGATTGTAGGGGAAGGATGGAGATGAAGACGAGGCTGGCCCCATCTAACATGACCTAAAAGTCAGCATATACATATTCCACCTGAATTCCTTTCTGAGCAGATTGATTCTGAGCAGTCTACCTTGAGAAAGTAGACTTCTAGTTGGCTCCCAAAGAATGGAAGTATCATTGTCTGATTTCTAATGAGATTACCATGTGAGGCATACTCAAAGCCAGAGGAGACACCAGAGCCAAAAGACTGGGGAGAAATGCAGTGTCACACAGAAGGAGGGAAGAGGATGGTGGGATGCTGGAAAGGAGCAAGTGTTTAGACATAAGGAGATGAAAGGAGTGGTGGACAGCACCTGGGGCTCCTCCACCTTCTGGCTAGCAGAGGCCAATGCACTGGGAGATCTGACATAAATTGCAATCATGTGCAAGCTACCTCTGCTTTCTTATTTCAATAGTACTTTCTATCTGCAAGTAGCTTTTCTGCAATATTATTTACAATGCCTTTTATAATTCACCACTCAGACTTTACCATTCTTCCATCTACATCCTCTGTGCTCTTTGTATTTTTAAGTTATAATATCTCTAATGTCAACACACTTGATAAGCTATTTCCTCAAGAACAGGGACTATGTCTTTAGTGTTGCCCACCTTATCAACTAGCACTGTACCGTATCGATGGATTCACCCTTGAAGGCCCATTCTCTACTGGATGACTAGAATTTTCAGGGTTTGTATGTTTACACCTGTGCACATAACGCATCATCTTAAGAGGCAGTAACCTGTTTCTCTGACATGGCACTTTGATCGCAGAATCTTGAGGTTGTCGTGCAGTGTGACATGATCCTGAAAGCTCTAGAGAGTAGGCTCAGCCTGGAGTGCAGAGAGAATGGTCAGCAAGTCACATGTCTTGCACCAGTTGAAGCCTTGTTCCAGAAAAATGCTTTCTTAGTAACAGAAACTTTCACATTAAATCTATGCAGTTACATTATTCTGTAAACTTGGAACTCAAATAACTTGAAGTTATTAAAAAGCTAAGAAAACCAGATTAAATCTGGTATTTCCTATATTTGGACTCTCTTTTGTTTTTAGGTTAAAATTCTATCTGTATTTCCCTGATTCCCTTTATGATATTTTTCTTGGGCTTTTAAAGAATGTTCATTTGGATTCGATGATGAGACACGGCTGGGGAAATCAGGAAGATTATCTTCCTGGAGAAAAGCATAAACTATTCAAGTTGCTTTTTATCAACTTGATAAGCATTGACTGGAAATTTTATTCCATTTTGAAGAAGAATTGCAATGGGGTTACAAACAAACAAAAAGACCAACCAACCAACCCCAGGGTAATTACATCCTTCAAAGAGCACTCTGAGGTTCTGCTGGAGAATCAAGCCAAAAACTCAGAAAGCAGAAAATAAGGCAGGATAAAGCACAGGGCATTATATATTCCAGACATTCATGCTGGAGGAATCAGAGGAGGGAGAAGTCAGAGAAGAGGATCTCTGTACAAGGTAGGGCCAGGTTCTGGTCTTCAGAAGCAAATAAATCCTGTTGTGAATCCTAGTTCTACTATCACCAAGTAGACATGTAACCTCAGGGAAGTGACTTATAAACCTCAGTTTCCTTTGCTACTCACTACCTACTTTGCAGGTTGTTAAAAATAAAGAATTTTTCAAGAAAATGGATGGAACTTGTTAATATTATGCTAAGCAAGATTAGCCAGTCTCAAAAGGTGAATAGTTGTATGTTTTCTGAAGCTAAATAAAACTGGGAAATAAGGGTAACATCAGGTAGAACAGAAACTCCAGTAGAGTGATAGAAGGGGTTCAGGGGAGGAAAGAGAGGGGACAAAGGCATAAAGAATGTGACAGTTGAAATCATACTATGTACATAAAATTACCAATTTCAAATTTCAAAACCATGTATGAGGAAGTGGGGAAGAGGACCCAGAAGAAAGTACTCCCAGAGTTGTGTGCATATCACTCTGTATTTCAGTATTGTAATGGTGTGAGATGGCGCCACGGGTTCTTGTTCTTAGCTATTTTTAGGAAAGAATAGTCAGAACAATTTTCTGTAAGCTTAAGCAATTTTTTTTATTACAAAGGCAGAAAAAAGGGACAGAAAAGCACTATATCAGAGTGACATAGGGAAGTGCCTTGAAAATAAGACACTGAAGTTTTTGAACACTGAACAGTTTTTATAAAGATAATATTATCTCCCATCTTTGCTTTAACCAATAGTCTTCTTGACCAGACTAAGTGTTGATCCGCCCATTAACTCCGGGGCAAGCCTTTTTTTTTTTTTTTTTTTTTTTTTTTTGGTGGTACTGGGGTTCCTGGAAGCCCTTCTACCTCTAGGCTACACTCCCAGATCTATTTTATACATTTTTTTTTTGGAAGCAGGGTTTCTTAAGTCCTGTCTCCGCCTCCCAAGAGTGGTGGTGGTGGGGTGATAGACACTAGATAAATTTAATCCACATCACAGTCACCATTTGTTATCTGAAATTGGAATACTGCTGTTGTCTGTGTATAGTAGGCCAAGCTTCAGACTTCACTTATCTGTTTGAATTTTATATTACTGAACAAGAAGCCTCATCTGCCTGGTCAGCTTCATAGTGGGTTCCCAAGAGCTCTTGGACTAAAGCTGGAGATTGAAGCATATCTTATCTCGGCAGATAGAACTATTGCTGATCTCTGCTCACTATCAGGACTCTAGAAAATCAGGACACAGTATGTATTCGAAGGCATCTTCTGGAGGTCTCTCCATGACTGATGCTCCTATTAACCTGCCAGAGAGAACACATGTCCAGTAGGCCACACATAAGAGTCAAAGATGAGTGTGAAGTACCCAGCCAGCAAGTGTGACAGGAACACAAGAGGAAAAAGACACACCAGCACCCAGCTCCACATCTCTCCCTCTATTTCTGTTGTCTCTCTTTGTGGTACTGGGGGTTAAAACTAGCAGCATTCTACCTCTAAGCTATACCCCCAGCTCTTTTATTTATATTTTATTTGTTTGATTTGAAATAGGATCTCACTAAGTTCCTGAGAGTCTCACTGAATTGCTGAGGCCATTCTCAAACCTGCAGTTTTCCTGACTCAGCCTTCCAAGTACTGGGATTATAGGCGTGCTCCACCAGGCCCGGGCAGCTTCACATACAGAGAAGCACTAGAAGCCCTGACAGTGCCTCGGGATAGAAAACCCAATCAACTCCAGACAAAGCTAGTGCCATAAAAAGAAAACAGAAAATACAAATCAAAACATTTTGGCTAATAGATATTCTTCCCCCAAAACCAACTATAAAAATGAAATGAAAGAACACTACAACAAAAAGTAGAAAGGGTTAGTGGAAAAGTGACCATCAGGCTGAGACGTTTCAGTACATACATAACAGTGTTTGTGGAAGGAAAATCAAAAGAGTGGAGCAGAACTAATATTTAAAGCTTGAAACAAGAAATTGGTGTGCAAATAAGAGAAAACCAAAGTCTGATTACTGAAAGGACTGACTCTATACCTGAAATTTGACCTGAAAAGATCCGCCATGATGCATATCCTAGTAAAACAAAGGAGATCCTCTGGGCCTCCACACAAACAAAAACAAACCAAAACAAAACAAACAAACAAACAATAAAAACAATCCCATGAGCTATAAAAGAGAAAGAGGCTGGCATCAGATTTCTCAAGGTCAGCATGCAAAAGACAGCAATAGTGGGAGTGACATTGTCATGAACCGCAAAGGACAAGCCCAGGACTGTTACGGATTGGGAGAATATGGTTGTGGGGAAAATGTTCCCCGGAACCTCTGCGAGGGTCTTGGACACACTTTCCCCCAACCCATAACAAAACCCAAGATGACCAAAACCAGAAAAACCGCAGGTTCTTGTCCTAAGCTAAGAAATGCATAGCTTGGACAGTTGCTGAAGATTTAAAGAAGTTTATTAAAAAGATAGAAATACAGAAAATAGAAATACAGAAAATAGTTACAGCCCCATGCCAAAATGGCATGAAGGGGGAGGGTGGCCCGGGCCAACTCACCACTCCCCAGATACAGCATGTGGACAGGACTTTTTATACCCATGACCGCCATCTTGTTTACATAATTCTGACTAGTGAACATCCCTGTAAGGTACCTCCCCTTACCCTGTAAGGTACCTCCCCCAGCAAGGTGTGGCAAAGTGTCTCCTTTCATGAAGGTCGACCCCTCCTACCATCTTAGCTGGCTTATCATGTAGATCTGTGTTTAGATAGAGAAAGGCCTAGTTCTCCTCTCCTATTGACTTGTTAATTACTTTTAGCTATGTTAATTTACATTGGAATAGTTGCCTGCTTTTAGGCAGAAACCAAGTCCTTGCACAGATTTGCCCCTCACCCAATTTTTGAAATATATTAATAATCATAGCTTTCTCAAATCTTCCTAGGCCATTCCCAATACTGGTACAAGGACATAGTGATCTAGTAAAACGCTCTCCAAGTATCAAGACTGTTTTTATGAAAAGCATTTTTGCATAGGTAGCACCTCAAAGAAAACATCATGAAGAATCTACTAAAGAGCTTATTCCACCAAAAGATAATGGGGAAACTTCAACAAAAGATGGTGAGAATTTAATGTATATCAACAGGGAGTTAGTAATTGGTGCAAAGATGGAGACATTGATGGAAGAAAAGTACATAAAGGTAATATTTCTTGATGAAGAAAAAACAATGCAGCCAACAATGAGAGAAAGAGAAATAAAAGGGAGGGGAGAACAGACAATTGACTCATATAAACAGACAAAATTGTAGAATGTTAAATTAGAGAAAATGAGATTAACAGAACTATAAATGACAAATATAAAATCACCCTAGAATAAAAATATAAGGCTTTCTAAACACCAACATAAATGTTTTTGTTTTGTTTTCTGTATAGGGGATGGAACCCAGGGGCATTCTATCTCGCAGCTACACCACCAGCCCTATTTTTTGTTCTTTATTTTGAAACAGGGTCTCACTAAGTTGTAGAAGGCCTCACTAAATAGCTGAGGTTGGCTACGAAACTGCGATCCTCCTGTCTCAGCCTCCCAAATGCTGGGATTACAAGTGTGTGCCACCATGCCTGGCTGAAAATAAATGTTTTTAAAAAGAAAAGAAGGTACACCAAATTAAGAGAAAAGCAATATATGTAATAAAATCATACAATAGTATTGAGACCAAACAAATCAGTCATATCAGTGGATGTAAATGGGTTTAACTCACCCATTAAAAGAAAGTGGTTTTCAATGTTGAAGAGAAACCTACTTTCCCGTGTGTGTGTGTGTGTGTGTGTGTGTGTGTGTGTGTGTGTGTGTGTCTGTGTGTGCATTATATATAATATAAACTATAATATATAATATGTTATATATATTGCAGCATGATTTACAATAGCCAAGGTATGGAATCAACTTAGGCACCCATCAGTGGATGAATAAATTTTAAAAAACATGGTATGAAGACACAATAGGACACTATTCAATCATAAAAGGATGAAATCCTGCTATTACATGGAAGGAACCTGGAGGTCTTTATGTTAAGTGAAATTTGCCAGGTACAAAAGACAAATACTTCATGATCTCATATGTGGAATCTGAAGAAGGTAATCTCATAGAAGTAGAGAGAAGAGTGATTTACAGTGTTGGGGGAGGCAGGGGAGAGTGTTAGACAAGGAGAGGTGGTCAGCAGGTACAAAGTAATTATTACGTAGAAAGAATAAATCTTGGTGTGCTATTTCATAGGATAACTAGGGTTAACAATATTGTATAGAATATTTTTTTTTTTATTTTATGGTATTGGCAATTGAACTCAGGGACATTATGCCTCTAAGTTACACCCTTAGCCCTTTTCTTATTTTATGTTTGGAAGCAGGGTTTTGCCAGGTTGCTGAAAGTCTCATTATTTTCTGAGGTGGTCCTTGCACTTGCAATTCTCTGGTCCCATCCTCCGAAATACTGGGGTTACAGGTGTGTGCCACCATGTTCTAAAATATTTTTAAATAGCTAGGAGAGAGTATTTGGAATGTTTTCACCACAAATCTGTGGTAAATACTCTAATTTGATAACTACACAATCTCTATATGCACTGAAACCTCACATGATACCGCATGCTACCACAAGGGACACACCGCAGTCATCTCTGTTTCAGGCTGAATTGGCAGCCGGGGTGCAGCTGAGACCTAGGCCGGTCCTGGGTCCTGCAGAGCTACTCAGTCTGAACCGTGCTCTCGGGCCAACTCTTTATTCACGTTGGAAGAATCTCCTGGGATGTATTGCTGCTTCCATGGGGAAGATTTAAGATGTTTGTTTTCTTCCACAGGGTTCTTATTATAGAGCCCCTTGGGGAATATTTCTGCCTTGCCTTCATTTAAAGGAGAACTATGTCTTTTGAGTAACTCATTAGTTTTTTTATCCTAAAATTAAGCATACATCTTAGAAAGAATAAAGGAGATTTCTTCTAACTAGTATATAAGAGTTGTAAGGAAGCACCAAATCCCACACTAACATTGAGAAAAAGAAGGTAAATTACAAAAAAAAAGTGAAAGATGATTAGAGAATTGAAGATGTTAAGAAGCCAAAATGAACTAACCTCAAAATGTAGAGAGTTCTTTCTGGGAGTCAAGACCAAAGACAAGGTCATCCTTGCACAGTGGTAGGAAGAGAAGATATACTCTATAGATGAAGAGGAGAGACCACCTAGTGGATATTTTATTTTAGTTTAAACAATTATC
Organism: Muscardinus avellanarius; assembly: GCF_963383645.1. Classification (NCBI taxonomy): domain Eukaryota; kingdom Metazoa; phylum Chordata; class Mammalia; order Rodentia; family Gliridae; genus Muscardinus; species Muscardinus avellanarius. Next base: position 133,972,637 of record NC_137787.1, on the reverse strand, counting down.
TATGTATAACTGGCATCAACGTTCCTGTTCAAGTGGTACAATTTGGTATGCCTTGAAGAATGCGTATACCTGTATGACTCTCATGCCGATCAAGATAATAAACATTTCCATCACCCACATTTTCTACTATTCCTTTTTATCTTTCCCACTTCCTGCCCCTCATCCCATATAAGAAAACCATAGATCTGCTTAGTGTTAAAAAGGATTAGCTTGTATTTTCTAGGTTCCATGTGAATGGAATCACGTAGTATACATTTTTTTTTTTTGCCTAGAAAATTTTTTCCACTTTGTAGCCAAGAGATTTATTGGAGGGGCCGGTATGAAAGGAAGAAACATAGAGAGAGAAAGAAAGGGAGAGACAGAGGGGGAGAGAGAGAAAGAAGAATCCAGAAAGAGGTTTCCTAGAATTTTTGACTCATCATAATTATCCCAAATTTACCCATGCCAAGTATGAATATTTAATTTCTTTATATTTCTGAGTACTATTCTACTGGACTGTCTATGACAGTAAACTAAGCCTTTGAAACAACAATGAATAGAAGTTGTAAGAACTGACATCCTTGTCTTTTTCCCAATCTTTGGGAAAAGAAATGAGCCTTTCAACAGTAAATATATTAGTTGTGGCCTTTTTGAAGATGCATTTTTTATATTAAGAATGTTATCATCTATTTCTATTATGCTACTATACATACTCAACATGGATGAATGGATGTAGGAATTTGTTAAACACTTTTTCTGGATCTAGTAAGTGATCATATGGTTTTAATTTTTTTCCTCTTTTTCTAACAGAGTGAATTACATGTTTCATTTGTAAATGTTAAATCAACATGACATTCTTGAGATACATCTTGCTTGACTTAATAAGTTGTATAATATAGTACTTTTTATTATTATAGACTTGGCTTACTAAACTTCTTTTAGAAATTTTGCATACTTGTTCATGAATGATATAGACCTATAGTTTTCTTTTTGTGAGCTTTTTTTCAGGTTTTGATATTAGAATAATCTTAGCTCCTACAATGGCCTCTAGAAAATATTCCCTCCTCTATAATTTTTTTTTTTTTTTTTTGGTAGTACTGGGGATTGAACCCAGGAGCATTCTACCTCTGAGTTACACCTTGAGCCCTGTATTTTATTCTTTATTTTGAAACAGGATCTCACTAAGCTGCTGAGGGACTCACTAACCCTGGCCGTGAACCTGCAATCCTCCTGTCTCAGCCTCCCAAGTACTGGGATTACAAGCATGAGCCACCATACCTGGCTTCTCTCCTCTTTAATTTTCTGGACAAATTTTATAGAGTTTTATTATTTCTTTCTTAACTATTTGGCATACTTAACCAGTGAAGACATTCGTGCCTGAAGTAATCTTTGTGGAAGTGTCTTTAAAAACTGATTGATTTATTTAATAGATAAAGGGCTCTTTGTGTTATTTATTTTTTCATGAGTGAGCTTTGGTAGTTTGGGTAAAATTGCTCAGAATATGCCCTTATATTTTTAGCGACTGAAGAACTTGTCTTTTTGCTCCACCGCATTCCTGATATTAACAATTTATGCCTTTCTCCCCTTTTTCTTATGAGTCTCCTTAGGTTTATCAATTTTATTTATCTTCTCAATAAAAACAGCTTTGGGTTTCACTACTTTTCTCAGTTGTACTTGATGTTCTATTTCATTGTGTCCTGCTCTGACTTTATTTCCTTTCTTTTGCTAACTTTGACACATAATTTAGAAAACTAATTAGAAATACCAGAGTTATTCTGTGAGATGGCTGTGGAATTTGTGAGGAGAACTAATTATGTGTGTATGGTTTTAGGAATGGCATTGACATGTTGGAGAATAACAGCTATTTGTTATTTTATTAGTAGTTGTATTAAGAAAAAATGATCACGAGAAGCGGATAGGGTAGTGTAGTTTATTGCTTATTGTAGGGTGTGTACATGTTGCAAATTTGACATTTTGAATTGTTAGATTCATTTTTTTTACAAATGTGATTAGTCATATAATTTGAACAACAGCCAGCCCTAGTAGAAAAGTAAATAAAGAACAAACGGATTCCTAGGCTTAGGTAATATTTCTTTACAAATACAAAAACCTTTGTGGGACAAATGCTCTTGATGTGTTTACAATATTAGTCCTACTCCAACTGTGAATTACATTATGTGACTCTACCCTGAATGCATTTCTTTTGTATTTTCCCCATCTCCTTCTTTGTATTCATCTTTCCTGAAATGCACTCGCTCTCTAGGCATTTTCAGTTACACGGTGATACAGGCTTGAGGGTACCGTAGAAGGAGCTCTGGATTCTGAGGCAGATTTGCTCCCAATTCTTACTCTGCCTTATTATAATTATGAGACTTTGGAAGTTATCTGACCTCCCAGTGTGCATAATTTCCTTAATAAGTAAAAATGGAGCTGAAAGTTCTCTATCAAAGTTGCTTTAAGGATTAAATAAAAGAACACATATAAAGTGGCTGCCATACACTAGACCCTCAGTAAAGCTGCATTCCCTTTCTTTTTCATTACATAACAATGGTGCCACCTCCTTGGCAATCACTTGCCTGCCAAGACCCTGACAGCTTCCTGTAGGCGTTCTCTCCCAGCTTCTAGCCTAGGGCTTCATGCTTTCTGGCTTTTCTAACTCTGAGAGTTGACTACCAAAGGGGTTGATCTAAATCCTGCCATGTGAAACCCATACTCAAAAAGAGTTAAAGCTATGGACATCCCTGATACCCAGGGGTTGGCAGCCAGTGGAAAAATGCTTCGTGTTTCACAAGCCGCCTCAGATAGTCCAACAGAGTCATGCCCTGCCAGCTGTCTCTAATATTGGGTAACTGAATGAATTACCCTTGTACTGGATTTTCCTTTTTTTTTTTTTCTTTCTTCCTTCCTACTTCCTGGGATCACTTACCAATGACACCCAAGACTTTGTTTCAGCATCTGCTTTGAGAAGAATTCAGGCTAAGACAACATATACACAATAACTGTGCTAAATATTGCAGAAACAAAGTAAAGAAAGGCAGATGAGCATTCTAGAACATTTCACAGTAAAGTGCAAAAAAACAAACATTTAAACATATAAATTTAAAACACTATATACAGTTTATATTTAATAAAAATGTATCAGTTAATCAGCTTAAAGTTTACTTTTCTGAATACACATTAGTTAAATGAATGGAAGCTGGTTTGCTTTTTCGCTGAACACATATTTTGTGAAATTCATCTGTTGTAGGTAGCTGTAGTTCATTCATTTCACTGCAGTGTAACCATCATACAGGTGTTTCACATGTGACATCCATTTTTTGATATTTACATTGGATTATTTATATTTTAGGTTGATTTCTCTTATAAGTATTGCTTACAGGAATAAGCTTGTATCTGCCTTCTGGAGCACATGTACAAGATAGGTGTACTGGCAATAAAGTTTATCTTAAATTTTACTATATAATATCAAATAGTTTTACAGAGTGGTTATAAAAATGTACAAGTACTTCTTCAAGTGCTTTGTAAGATTTCTGGTTTCTTCACAACAACATAACACTTTATATTGTCAAGCTTTTCATTTTTTCCAGTAAGATATGTGTGATATGTCATCTTGTGATTTTAATTTGAGTTTCTCTAACTACTGAGGGGATTGATCCTTGGTTTATGATTGTTGACCGTATTCTTTTCTTTTCTTTCTTTTTTTTTTTTTTTTTTTGTATTTTTGGTACTGGGGATTGAACCCAGAGGCATTCTACCTCCAAGATACACTGCCAGCCCTATTTTAAAACAGGGTCTTGCTAAGTTACGAGTCTTACTAAATTGTGAAGAATGCCCATGAACCTGCAATCCTCCTGTCTCTTCCTCCCAAGTATTGGGATTACAGGTGTGTGCCACCACACTCAGCTACATTCTTTCTTTTCTTTTCTTTTCTTTTCTTTTCTTTTCTTTTCTTTTCTTCTCTTTCTTTTCTTCTCTTTTCTTTCTCTTCTTCTTCTTCTTCTTCTTCTTCTTCTTCTTCTTCTTCTTCTTCTTCTTCTTCTTCTTCTTCTTGTTGGTGGTGGTACTAGGGTTCCTAGAAGCCCTTCTACCTCTGGGCTACACCCCCAGACCTACTTTTATACTTTTTTATTTGGAAACAGGGTCTCTTAAGCCAGTGTGGCTGGCTTTAAACCTGCGCGACCCTCCTGTCTCCGCCTCCCAAGCGTGGGGATTACAAGCGTATACTACCACACTTGGTTTACATTCATTCTTTTCTAAAATGCCTGTCAAAGTCTTTTTTTTTTCTATTTTTATACTAAATTGTTATTTAACTTTTTAGTTTGTAAATTAGGCATTGATCCTTTGTCATTTACAAGGTTTACTTTTTAATATTTTTCTCTTTTTTTTTTACGGTGCTGGGGATGGAACCCAGGGGCATTCTACCTCCAAGCTACACCCCCAGCCCTATTTTTTATTCTTTATTTTGAAACAAGGTCTCACTAACTTGCAAAGGGCCTTACTAAGAAGGTCCAGGAAATGCAATTTTCCTGTCTCAGCCTCCCAAGTACTGGGATTACAAGCATGCGCCATCACACCCAGCTTTTTAAATATCTTTTGATTAATAGAAATTTTATATTTTTTTGTGGTACCCGGTATGGAACCCTTCTCCAGCTACACTCCCAGACCTATTTTATATTTTTATTTGGAAACAGGGTCTCTTAAGCCAGCGAGGCTGGCTTCAAACCTGTGCGATCCTCCTGTCTCCGCCTCCCAAGCTTGATACTTTTTTGACTTCATAAATTGGAGGCTTAGCATTTCTCATTAGTTCTTAAAAAATGCTCAGCCGTTCTTCTTAAAAGATTCCCCCTCTCATCTCTTTAGGACTCGATTTAGATGTATTTCTGAACTTTTTACCTTATTGTTTATGACGCAACTTTTGCTCATTATCTTCCTTGTCTTTGTCTCTCTTTGTTACATCGTAGATTAATTATTTGGATCTAATTTCCATTTGGATCTAATTTCTAGTTTGTTAAATCTCTCCTCAGCTATAATATATAAGCTGCTGATAAAGCCACTGTCCAGATTTTTTTTTTTTAATTTGGTACTGAGAACTGAACCCAGGAGCAGTCTATCTCTGATCTACACCCCTAACCCCCAACCTTTTTACTTATTATTTATATTTTTTATTTTGAAACAAGGCCTCACTAAATTGCTGAGACTGGACTCAAATATGCAATCCTTCTGTTTCAGCCTCCCAAGTACTGGGATTACAGGCATGTGCCACCTTGCCCAGTTTATCGTTCAGATTTTAATATCAGTTATTTTATTTTAATGCTTATAAGTTCTTTTTTTTTGCAGTATTGGGGCTTGAACCCAGAGCTTTTTCTACCTCAAGGCTATACCCCAAGACCTATTTTTTATTCTTTATTTTTGAAACAGGGTCTCATTGAGTTGCAAAGGACCTCACTAAATAGCTGAGGCTGGCTACCAACCATGATCCTCCTGTCTCAGCCTCCCAAGTGCTGGGATTACAAGCGTGCGCCACCACACCTGGCATTGGTTCTTCTTGATGCTTTCTTTCAAATATATTGTCTTTTTTTATAATCTGTCACTCTTAATTTATAACTTTATTCTCTACTTCTTTGAACATATTCATACATAAAACATTTTTTAAGTTTGTAGCTGATCATACCACTATCAGAAGTCATCTGAATTCTGATTCTATTTTCTATTATTTTAGCTCATATTCATTCTGTATTCTTTTCAAAAAAAATTTTTTTTTGTGGTACTGGGGATTGAACTCAGGGGTGTTCTACCTCTAGCCCTTTTAATTTTTTTTTTAATTTGAAACAGTCTCACTAGGTTGCTGAGGTTGGCCTCAAACCTGCAATTCTCCTGTTTCAGCCTCCCAAGGACTGGGATTATAGGTGTTCACCACCACACTTGGCTTCATGATGCCTTCTTTACTATCTATTTGGTGTTTGCTTTTCTTTTCTTAACTATTAACCTATATTTCTTGGGAGTTTATTAGTGGTGATTGTTTATTTTTGAGGACTATGTTGACAGTATGACACTCCTTTGAGAATTTAGTTCACTTTTCCCATGTTCCTGGAGACCAAAGTAAACTCAAATAAGAGACTGAAGGCTGTAGGGCCTGCTGGATAGTGTGAATTTTGCCTACAGGCCTACATGAGGCCCAGCTTGTATATACAAACACATGGGGGATACTTTTCTCCTTGTCCTAATATCAAATTTTCAAGACAAAAACCCTTTTGCTGAGAATGTAGTCTTAGAGGTTACGGCTTTTTGAACAGGGTTCCCCATTTAGTATTACAGGTCGGGCATACTTTTAGGATTTGTCTCTATTTAGTCTCCCTGCCTTGGAAGGCAATAAAAATTGAATCTCAGTGCCCTAAGGGTAAAATCCATCTGGGATCCTTCCCCTCTTTGTGGTTTTTGTTACTTGAATGACACCTTCTGAACACACACACACACACACACACACACACACATACACACACACATACACACACACACATATATATATATATACACATACACACACATACACACACATATATATACATATATGTATATATATCATATGCATATATATGCACATATAACATATGTAATGATATGTATAGTATCACTACATAATATAGTACTGTGTAATTATGGATTATATATTAAATATATACTATAGGTTTACATATAATTATATTATATAATTATGTACTACATATTACTACACAATATTAATATATTATTGTATATCATATATAATATTTTATCATTTGGCCTCATATTTTGTTAGAGTTAAGAAGAGTAAGTCAATATTTCAGTTATTGTTACATATATGCACATTAGAATAGTGGGTTTTTTTTTTTTTTTTGGTGGCACTGGGGTTCCTGGAAGCCCTTCTACCTCTGGGCTACACTCCCAGACCTATTTTTACATTTTTATTTGGAAACAGGGTCTCCTAAGCCAGCACGCGCGGCTGTGTGATCCTCCTGTCTCTGCCTCCCAAGCGCGGGGATTACAAGCGTGCGCCACCATGCCATGCTAGATTAGTGTTTTGAAAGCTCCAAATACTTGTAGGAGATAAAAAAGGATATTCCACTCCATGTGTGATTTTCAAAACTATTTTCTTTTCAAAATACAAAAGCAAATAAGTGCTTCAACAGGGCATTAACATAGAGATACACACAAAAAAATGACAACAACTTGTCTCCTCAAGAAACCCATATTTATACCTTTGGATGTATATTCAGCTTTAGTTCTATAAGTTCACAGAATCATAAGTAAACACATAACAATAGAGGTTTTATTTCTTAGTTTTCATGACTAATGACATCACACTTTAGCTTCTTTTTCATATAGCAGCATATCATACTCATTTTTTCATGTCAATATATGTAGCCCAATCAATCACTGTTAATGGGAACACAGTATTCTGTAGTATGTATGTGTACCTCATTATATTCAACCATTTCCTTATTTATAAGAAGTAGCTTTTTTTCTCCTCAGTTTTTTACCCCTGAGTATAGGGAAAGACATGTATTTAAGATCTTTTTACACAAATCCTTATATATTGGTGCTTTTATTTTGTAGGATAGATTCTGATGGATCCAAGGCTCTGTTTATTTGAAATGTGCTTTCCCTAAAGGTTATAACAGTTGTGTGAGTCCCCTTTCTTTTATATCCTCACCAGCAATATGTATTGCCAGCAAATGCATCTCATTTTTGTCTTGTTTACATTGACCTAAGCTCTCGATAAGGTTGCGCATCTTTTCATATGACTAATAGCCATTTGCACCAACTCCAATGTGAAAAACTCCATATTCTTTTTTCATTTTTATTAGATTTCTTGATAACTTACCTACAAATTTTGATTGTTCTCTATAAGCTAGGAATTGTAAGCTTTAATCTGTCATATATATTTTAAATATTTTCTCCCAGCCTGTCATCTGTCTTTTGACTGCATTTGGCATTTTAAATTTTTAATCAGTTCTATTGAGGTGTAATTTACATACACTAGAGACCAGTTTGTGTGTGTGTGTGTGTGTGTGTGTGTGTGTGTGTGTGTGTGTGGTACTGGGGTTCCTGGAAACCCTTCTACCTCCGGGCTACACTCCCAGACCTATTTTCTATTTTTATTTGGAAACAGGGTCTCTTAAGCCAGCATGGCTGACTTTGAACCTGCGCGATCCTCCTGTCTCCGCCTCCCAAGCGTGGGGATTACAAGCGTGCGCCATCACGCCTGGCGTTAGAGACCAGTTTTAAGTGTACAGTGTGGTAGGTTTTGACAGATGGATACTGTCATGGAGCAAGCATGATGGTATAGAACAATTCCATTGTCCCAGAATTTTACATGTGCTTCTTTGCACTTACTTGTCTCCAAACTACAGCCCCTGTGGCCAGTGATCTGTTTTTTGCCTTTTATAGAATTCCATATAATTAGAATTATGCGCTATGGGAGTTTTTGTGGGTATCTTCTTTCACTTAACATAATGTGCTGGGGTTCAGCCCTAGCAAGAGTCGAGGTTTGTGTGTTGGTGAGAGGAGAGTCGAGGTTGTGAGAGAGAAGACACTGACATATGAGACCAGATGGCAGCTTCTCGAACTTTATTTTGATGGAAGCTTCTTTAGCTTCTTTTTTATTTATTTTTATTTTATTTTTAAATTTTTAAAATTTTGTTATTTTTATTTTTATTTTTTTTAGGATTTGTTATAATCTTTATAGTCATGCAAACAGGAACTTCAAGAACAGAAAAAGTCTTTACCAGACTTCAGGGCAGGGTGCCAGACATTTAAATAATCATAGAAAGTATGCTTTGTTTCATCACAAGGTCAGTTTGAACTTAATCTTTGGCCCAAACTTTATCCTTGGGAAAAAAAAAATCTTTGTTGTTTGAGTCTCTTATAAGCCGCTGCCCATCAATTTTAGTTATAATGTGCTTATACATAAAATTTTAATTATACATATTGATCCAAATAATCCTAAAATAAGTTCTGAAGAAGGGAATGCTAGACATACTTCCTGGGGGATCTACGCCTTTGCGGGTCCCCTGACCCAGCTTTCTCAATATCTGCATGAGCTGCTGTAGCAATAATGCTTGGGATCTATTTCACAACATTATATATCATGCTATTGTGTTTATTTTTAAAATAGTCAAATAGTGTCCTATTGAATAGACATTCCACAGTTTATTAATTTATTTACCACTATATCTAGATAATTTTTAGCTGATATGAATAAACCTGCTATGGACATTTGAATACCTGTCTTTGTGTAGACTTGTATTTCTTTCTTTCTTTTGAGTAAATGTCTAGGAGTGGGAATGCTGGGTGACAAGAGATATGTTTAACTGCATAAGAAACTGGCAAACTATTTTCTAAATCCAATCAGTGATGATGGTGAGCTCTAGCCATTCTACTTCCTCCCAACACCCATATCATCAGCCTTGTTATTTTTAGTCATTCTATTGGGTATGTAGTAATATCTGATTATGGCTTTAGTTTGCATTCCCTTAGTGAATAATGATGTTGGACATCCTTATATCTTCTTGGATATTTTGTATATTCAAATATTTCTCCTCCTTTATTGCCATTGTTTTCATTGAACTATAAAGAAGTCATTATTCTGAAACAAAACCATTATAAAATATATGCCTAATATACTTTTTCTACAACTTTGTGGCTATTTGGGCTATATTTTCACCTTCTTTACACTGTCAAGAGCAACAAATTTAAAATTTTATGAAAATTAACTTGTCTATTTCTTCTTTATGTTTCATGTGTTGTATCTTAAGTAATCTTTGTATAGCCAAAGGTCACAAAATTTATTTTTCTATATTTTCTTCAAGAAGTTTTATGGTGTTGATCCTTGTGAATATTTATATTATATATATTATATTATATATATATTATATTATATTATATTTGGTGGTACTGTGAATTGAAACTTGGGAAATTCTACCTCTGAGCTACATCCCCAGCCATATATATATATATATATATATATATATATATATATATATATATATATATATATATATTTTTTTTTTTTTATAAAAAAAAAATATATATTTTTTTATTGGTGCACTGTATTCATACATCATAGTGGGATACAAACTTTTGTAGACATACATGCACACATCGCCCAGTCAGCCCCCACCCGATCCCCACCCCATTCTCTCCCCATCCCTCCCTCCCATGCTTGGCTTAGTGGTTGACATCTAGTATTATAGCAATTTATCCAAAATTAAAAATGATAATCTCACATAACAGTTTCATTTGTCTGATACCAAGCTTTTGATGACTTAAAGATAACATTTCAATATTTCTTTTTACTTTCTTTCTTACCAGAGAATATTTTTTTTCTATATTTTTTAGGTGAAACTATCATATATTTATATATTTATTTTTCAGAAAAAAAAATCTATCCTAATATGGAATATGGACTCTAGATACCCAAAACGATCTTGAAAAAGAACAAAGCTAGAAAATATATATTTTCTGATTTCAAACCATATAAAGCTACAATAATTGAAACAGTGTAGTACTATTCTAAAGGCAGATATATAAACCATTGGAGTTAAATAAAAGTCTAGAGCTAAATTCTTCCCTATATTGTCAAGTTATTTTTGACAAGGTTTCCACGAACATTTGGTGGTGGAAATAATAATCTTTTAACTAAATATTGTTGAAAAATAATAATTACATGGAAAAGAATAAAATTGGACCCTTACCCAATCCCATATACAAATATTAACTCAAAATAGATAAAAGACCTAAATATAAATCTTAAGACTATAAACTTTTAGGAGAAAATCTGGGTCATAAAACCTCACAACATTGAAATTGGCAGTGATTTCTTGGATATGATTTCAATGGCACAGGCAACAGAAGAGTATACAAACTCCCTAAAAAATAAAAAAAAAATATTGTATATCCAAAGACAATGTAAACAGAGTTAACAGTTACTAATAGAATGGGATAAAATATTTCCAAATGCTATATCTGAAGGTATATTAATATTCCAACTAGAAATCCTAAAAATTACCAACAATAAAGGCAAACAATACAATTTAGAGATAGGTAAAAGACTAACATAAATAATGAATCTTCACAGATAACCAATCTTATTTGTCTGTTGGATGGAAAATCTTGTTTCTCTGGTTCTGGTGTGTGTTACCTATTTCTTCTTTGTAGTTAATCTCTTTGAGTATTTTCTCTAGCGCTGGTTTTGAAAACATAAATTCCTTCAGTTTCTGTTTGTCATGGAAGCTTCTTATTTCTCCATCTAATTTGATAGAAAGTTTTGCTGGGTAGGAAATTTTTGGCTGGAAGTTGTTTTCTTTCAGAGTTTGGAATATGTTACTCCAAGCCCTTCTGGCTCTCATGACTTGGTTTGGGAAGTCTGGAGTGATTCTAATTGGTTTGCCTCTGAATGTCACTTGGCCCTTTGTTTTTGTTGCCTTTAAGATTCTCTGCTTGGCTTCCACATTGGTCATTTTGACAATTATGTGGCGTGGGGATCCTCTTCTCCGATCCTGTCTAAAGGGAGTTCTATAAGTTTCCTGGATCTGTGTATCGACCTCTTGCTCTATGTTTGGAAATTTTTCTGCTATTACTTCCTTGAAGAGATTGTTGATCCCTTTGGTTTCACTTTCTTTTCCCTCCTCTATTCCAATTATTCTTAGGTTAGCTCTCTTAAAATGGGCCCATATTTCTTCAATATCAGATTCCTGTTGTTGGATATTTTTTCCTAGATTAGAAACTATGCATTCTTTTTGGAATGATCATCTTCTAAGAGCGAGATTCTGTTCTCCATGTGGTCTAATCGGTTGTTTGTGCTTTGAATTGAGGCCTTTACTTCATTAATTGCATCCTTTATCTCTTTTTGGCTCTCTCTGAGTTCTTTTCGAAGCACCTCTATTATTTCTACAGTTATTTTCCTGATTTGCTCTTCTAGAAATCTCTGATTTTCTGTTTTATCGGGTTCTGATGTTGTGGGGTTGTGGGCATTCATTGCCCCAGTATTATTCCTCTTTCCCATGATTTCGGAAGTTTGTGCCTTCTCGGGTTCTTCCCTTGGGTCACTATGACTTCACTTAAGGTGTTCTTGATCTCGAGTCAGTAGTATCTCAGACCCCACTACTCCTTTACTGGGTTGTATCACAGAGTCTCCGACCCAGAGAGTCGATAGAGGCTGCTTTAGACTGTGGGGGGTGCCAGGTTGCACGTTCTCCTATGGTGTGATATCTCTGCCACCGCCCCTCCCCCACTGGGTCAAGTCCCAGGGAGTACAGTACTGGGATTTCTCCTCTGTGGCCCGCAATTTGACTCACTGTTCTTGAGTACGCAGATGTAGCTGTACTGGATTCGGTGAATTCTCTGCTGCTGCCGCCCGTGGCAATATGGCGCCGCTGCTACGCCCTCGGCCGTGAGGCTGGCGTATTTCTTCTTGGTTTTGATTTCCACCCTGAATCCCTGTGGCGTGTGCTGAGCTCAGCCACTGGGAGCTTTAGATTTTACCTGCGGCGAGAAATCCCTCCTGGCTGTTCCGCAGAGGCTCATTTCGGCTTGCTGTAGCCGTCCGTTGAAGTCGCCGCTGCTGCCGGCAGTATGGCGCTGCTGCCGCGGTCTCGGGCGTGAGGCTGGTGTATCTCCTCTGTGGCTCTGAGCTCTGTTCTCAGTCCGCTTTCTCTCTGGAGCCTGGTGATTTTTTTGTTTCTCTGGTGATGGTGTTTTCTGGCTATGAAAGGTGCTGATTTTGTGGTAATGGAGATTGGTTGTTAGCGGGGCTCTTAAGCCCTGCTTTTCTCGGTCGCCATCTTCCCGGAAGTCCCCCCATATATATTTTTTGAAACAGAATTTCACTAAGTTGCTGAGGGTCTCACTAAGTTGCAGAGGCAGTCCTTAAACCTTCTTTCCTCCTGTCTCAGTCTCCCAAGTATTGGGACTATAGGTATCTACCACCACACCCAGCTTGCATTTAGATTTATGATACATTTTTAGTTAATTGTTGAGTAAAAAGTACTTTTGTTTGTCTGAGTGTGGGTTTAATATCAAACTTTGTAAATACTGTCCATGCCTGGGCATAGATATTTCATAGTTCTATCTCATGGTCAAGTTACTTTTGCTTAGCATAGTACTGGGTACATTGGAGAAAGTGAAAAATAATTTACTAGGCCAGGCATGGCAGCGCATACTTGTAATCCCACATTTGGGAGGTGGAGATCGGAGGATCACAGTTCGTGAACAGCCTCAGCTACTCAAGGATACAATCTTTGATGCAAAAATGTGAATTTCAGCTATTGGATCTCTGGATATTTATTTGCCCATAGAGGCCATGGTAGCCTCTAAAATTACCTAAATGCATTGAAAGGTCATGGAAAGGTCATGAGCAGTGAGTAGATAGTGCCTGCTGGGACCATGTTCCTGTTCAAAGCTTTTGTCAGTGACTGAGCTGAGAATGTCTGTACAGTGTTCATCAGACTGATGGAGCTGAAGGGATTGCTTGTGTGGAAGGTGACAGAATCAGTGTCCAGAAGATTCTCCCTCAGGTTAGAAGAGGGGGTCAAATAGCAATATACAACTCCATACAGGAAAATTCAGAGAGAGCCCTGGACCTTGGGTCCTCCAAATCTAGTTAAGCAACTACAAAAGGAAGAATTTTAAGAGAAAAACATGTGAGAAGCAGAGAAATTTTAACAGACTGGATGGGTCAGTATCATGACATGCTTATCAGAGGTACTGATTGGATGTTGGCCTTCTTCAACAGAGACAATGTGTCAACCACCACTGAAGTCATGGGGCATCCCTGGTTGGATCACTCTCATGGTACCATGGATGTTCTGGAGGCAGATGGGCTGGAAGGTACTGACAGGTGGCCTTCTGTGCTGATTCCAAACCTTGTCACATGAGAAGAAATGAAGGGCTAGAGATTCCTAGTTAATGATGAGTTGAATTAGGGAAAAATATGATAGGGCTGTCAAATGAAAGGTGGGGTATTTGAATTTTTATCTCTGTAGGCCCAAAGTGAGGTGAGGCCAACAAGGAAAACCCTAGGGAAATGGATCTCCGTTGAATTTGAAGTTCTGTCTAGCATGGGAGTGGGCTGCACAGAGCTAGTCTTTATTAAAGTCAATTACACATAGGGAAGGGAGAAATGAGCTTTGGGAAGCTCTTTGTCATCTTACAGAGGACATATAGGGGCCCTTTTTCCTTTGTACAGATCCAAAATCTTACATAGTTTGGACCACAGCATGTGTGGAATGCCAAGTCAGAGACGAATGGCCAGTTTAAATAATTATGTTTAAGGAGCTCATCTATTATGTCTCGATTCCCCTGATCTGCTCTCAGAGGCATAATCATTTCAATTCACTTTTTCCACAATTGCCCACAGAGAAGCAACAGGATAGATTCTGAAAGACCACTTGTTGCAGAGGGAATTCAGGCACTGGGTAAAAATTGTCTAGGCTACTGGTTAGGTCCCTCATCACTGAGAGGGAGTTTGGCAAACTATGGGAAAATGCCATGAAGAGCCAAACTGCAATACCAGTTTGATCAGTACCAGTTTGGTCAGTACCAGGAAAGAAATACAAACAAAAATTATGGGGATCATATTCTACAAAGCTGTTGTTCATTTTCATGATAGCTACCAAATATGTACAGTATCATATTCCAGGAGTACCAGGTCTTCTGACCTCAAGGAGAGATTATGAATGGGTCAGGAATAAATTCTCCCTTCTAGAGAAAAAACAAACAAACAAAACCAGAAATTGTATCTCTTCTTGATGATGTCTGTTATTTTATTTGAATCTCCATGGTTGAGAATATTTTCAATGAAGAAATTAATCAAAAGTGCCTGAAAAGAGATACATGATCAATTAAAAATTGCTACCCCTTGTTTCTCTTTTTCCTCTCTGGCTTGCACCAAATACTTACTTTCAGGAAAACAAGTACATACAGATGTGTTTGTCCATCAAGTTTGTGTGAGAGATTAGTGTCAATATTCTAATAAAAAGCTTAGGACAAAATAGAAACATTTGATGGTGCCCATCACCAAAGGAAGCAGTGTGCAAACAAAAGAGCTGTTAGCTCTATTAAGAAATAATAAACAAATTGATCACAAAACTGCATTTTCCAAAAATGATTATACTTCACATTGGAATTTTATATTGCTTTATAAGCATATAACCATGGCAATTGGAAAACTGCCTTGAATTTGAAGACATAGGATTGTTAAAAATTTGGTGTTGGGCTCAACATTTATTAACTGCATGATTATGGACAAATAATACAACCTCTCATTCCTCCATCCATAAGATGAGGATGATAATGCCAACTTTGCCTCGTTGCCATGGGAATGAAATAAGAAGATGTATAAAAAACCCAGCAGAGAAAAAAAGCAAGCACCCTATTAACAGGAGCAACAGACAGAGCTGCAGACAAGCCATTGCCATCTTGTAGGCTGCAGAACTGTGGTTTCTTAGAACAGCTATGGAGGAACATGGCTCACATAGCATGAGCTTTTGAAAGCAGGAATGAGATTACTATTAACCTCAGATGTTCATGAGGAAAAGGATGTGTTAATTCTAGTCAGTTCTTTGATCAATACCTTCTTGATATAAAAGAAGTAACATCAGTTTTTGAAAATGACTTGAATTAAGAGTTTCCTGGTTACATTTCATATCATTTGGGAATTACTGAATTTGAGTTAGATTTGCCAAAGGCTTAAGGAACCCTGGAAGTAACTTAGACACTTTTGCCAACAGCATTGCTTGTGGCAGATTATTGGGTACCACTTGGTCCAGCCTGCTGTCATGGCGAAAATGGTACGGCCATGGAATAGTGGCCACCAGGTACTATTTAGAGTTCCCATCTACTTAATTATCACTTGCCCTCTGGTTTGCTGAGAGTTAATGGTGCTCAACTATTGGGAACACTTCACCACTAAGAGAATCAACACTAAGATTTCTTGGAGCATATTATCTGCATGTTCCAGGCAGAACAGCTAGCTAGGCTAGAGGTAACATATGGTTAAGTTACATAATGTAAAGTGCTTAAGAAATGACCCTGATAGAATATCCACAGGGGTTAAGAGTGGGATTTATTTCTTGGTTTAGCATTTTGGCAGGAATTATTTGGCGTTTGTTGCTGGCAAGATAAAAAGAAGTTCTGATTTCTAGTCTCAAGAAAATGCGCTTGGCTTCTGCCTTTGTTTTAGCTTACCCCTGGGCCTTCATTTTGCATCAGAATTTGAAGGAACAGGCTCAGCATTTTGCATTTAGTTAATTTGGTGAGTTCATTGTGCTCTCTTCCTTTGGCTATTAAATATTCAAAAATAAGTGTTGCATCACTTGTTGAATATGCAACATGCATCTCATGTGAGCTGCATTTTATAACAAATGGTAATTATTTAGTATTTACATAATACTCTGACAGTATTTCAAGATAGCTCTTATTAATAATAAGTAGTCAAATACATAGTAGACTGGGCTCAACAGGCAAGAGAAAACTAGAGTTTGGGTTTCTCTATTGAAAAGAGTAGGCTCAGAAAGAGAGAAATATGTGTTTTCATATATGTCTTGTATTTGGGATAAACACATGTCCCAAAATGAGAGTATTAAAAGTCAGGTTAATTGACCAGAACTGAAACGGTATAATGAGCCATACTAGGGTTTCACAGAAATACAGGACCGGACCTCACTCTCTGGACTTTTGTGTGAACATTGGAGGAAGACATCAACAGCCTAGGCTCCAAGAATGTTCCTGCCCCAGGAGGGAAGGTTTGTGCGAGCTCAGGGGCTTTCCACTCTGATGGCCAATCTTGGCACCAAGAGTCCAGGAGCCAGCGAAACTGGCCCTAAAGTATCAGGGCTTATTATGAAATGTTTGGCTCTAAACAGAAGTCACCATTTCAAGGGTGACTCACACTTGGGGTTAAGTGGAGATGCTTGGCGGAATCCAGATCTGGCCCTTCGAAATAGGGGTCTGAGGGCAACACTGGAGTGCTTAGCGTGGGAGGGTCCAGAGCTGGTCCTCCCTGGAGAGGCAATGTGGGGATGATCCAGAGTAAGAAATGACAAGGGAGTGCTCCCACCGGCTCCCACAGCCCTGGGAAGGATGTCAAACCATGAGGTCACATCCAAAGGCTTGGGTGTGGGGGGAGGATGCTGTTCCCGCCCCCTCCGCGGTCGGGGGCTCACTTGGGGGCAGCAGCATCTCTCTGTCCTGCACACATCCGGGCTCACCCCCTTCCCTGCCCATGGTCTCCATTCTCTGTCCCCGGGGCCACCACCCAAACTGCCCCCTCCTCCAGACAACCACTTCAGGCGGCTGGGGAGGAGGAGTGGGGTTCAGCAGAGCCAGATGCACCGAGGTCGCCTGGGAGGCAGGAGGACGGGGCGCAGCCGTGGTGGGTGCGCCCAGCCAAGCAGGGCGGGGGCGGCGGGGCGCGCGGAGGAGGAGGAGGAGGAGGGAGAGGGAGGGCGTGTGAGCGAGTGAGACACTAGAAAAGGGAGCGCGCCCGCCGCCGCCGCCGCCCTCCTCGGGAGAGAGAGAGAGAGAGGCTGTGCGGAGCGCCGCATTTCAATGAGCAGGGGCCGAGGCTCAGCCCTGCTCTAGCGGCCGCAGCGCAGTCGCCGCCCGCCCGCCCGGTCCAGCCCGCAGCCCGGCCGCGCCCAGCCGGCCAGGACAGCTCGGAGGCGCCCGTGCGCGGCCACCAAGCCCGGCGAGGACTCCCAGCCACTGACCGGTGCGTACTGCGCCTCCGCGGGGAGCCGAGCTGCGGGAGCCGCCCGGTCCGCGCCCCGGCTGCCGGGCTCCCGGGCTCCCGGGCTGGGCAGGGCGCGCTCCGGGCTCGGCCACCGCCCGGGGCCTCGAAGGGCGCTGCCCTGCCCTGGCCGCAGCCTGGCCCTGGCCGGGACGTCGCAGGCGGGCGGCTCCGGGCTGATGGCACCTGCCTCTTTTGTCTGGTGCCACCGGGTGTTAAATCGGGAGCCCCGGGAGGGCCTCCAGCCCCGCCCCAGCTTCCTCCGGGGTTAGTCCTGGAGGTGCGGAGCCGGGCGGGGGCTGGAGAGGGCTGGTCATTGTCAGGGCTGGCTGCGGAGCGCGGACAGGTCTGCGCTGCGAAGGAGTGGCCGCGCCTGGCTTATTGTGTGTGAGCTTTCCCTTGTGCCCGGGAGGGTGGTGTGTGCTGGGCGACGGGCCGATCCGTGCACGGTGGTGGCTGCAGGGTCTCAAGTTCCTCTGGGGACAGCGAAGCTGCCTCATGTACAAATTAGCATCTGCAGTGCTAAGAGCACGCGGAGAGGAAATGGCATTTTCCTCCTAGCGGGAGCGCACGCACAGCCCCGCATCGCCCCCACAAAAGAGGCTGCCTTTGAAACCCCGGTCTGCGCGGAGTCGCAGCCGGGTTTGGCAAGGAGATGCTTGTGGGCGAGAGAGCAGTGAAAGGCTTCATTCAAACCTGCTCCCTCTCTGCCGCACCTGTGAGTGTGCCCAGGTCACGGCGCACACGCGTTCAGCCGCCACACTGCAGGGTGTGCGCTGAACGCGTGTCCTCACGGTTCCTATATATATCTCCTTTCAATGGCAAAGGAAAGTAGGGCAGCGTTTTAAGTATGAAATGTCACACAAACGCCGGTCAGAAGAGATTTTAAGAGAGGTCATGTAGGGAAAGATAAAAGCCATGTACACACCCCGTGACATCTACGTTTATGGTGGTCACATGCTAGGAAGAAGGTCTGTGTGTGTCTTTTATCCATGCCCATCCGTGCACCTGGATCCAGAAGCCACTGCTGAAATATGGTTGGAGACTTTCAGGGCCAGCATCTATTTAGATGTGGTAGTGTTTATGCCTAGTAGTGTGTGTGTGTGTGTGTGTGTGTGTGTGTAAATTTCAGAAATGAGAACCCATGTGCTCACCCAGCAAATGATGAACACCGAGATTCCTCAAAATGGTGAGAAAATCCACAAAGAACAATTGGATACGTTGGCTTCCTGGTATGACAGCATTTATAGGAAAATCTCTGATAAGAACCAGTCCGCCTTCTTTTCTACCCAGTGGCTGCAGTCTCTGTGGCCAAGGGCCTGTGGTTACCCTCTTGGTGCCAGTGCACAAGTTCCCCGGCCCTTAGCCTCTCGTGGCCTGTGAGCATTGGGCTGTGGCAGGTTTCCCATGCAGGAAGGGTGAACTGGAGAAGCCCCTGGAATCTTCTTTAGGGGATTACAGGTCCATTGGTCCACATGTATGACTACCCGGACTGGAAGCTGAGCCAGGCGAGGTGAGGGGGAAGAGCACCTGTTTGGCGCCTCCCGTGATCAGAACACTAGGGTGCGCAGTGTGGTTTTGACATCATTTAGTGATAGTTGTAGCCTTGACAGTGATTTCACTTGGAGCATGGTTTTGCTCTGTCCGCCAAAGCAAAACTGTTGCCTACTTTCAGGCAAGCTCAGTGGATGGAAGTAGAAGTGACCCCTGCGCTGGATAAACATTTTAATCCAGTTGGAGGAAACATGCAAGTACAATAAAACAAAATCAGCTTTTCTCTGACTTCATTATTTTTTTTGTCGCCAGAAGGGAAATGACGAATTGTTACGTTGCCCATATTGGTCTTGAACTCCTAGGCTCAGGCAGTGCTCCTGCTTCAGCCTCCTGAGAGCTAAGACTGCAGGCCCACAGTGCCATTCTGCCTTAACTTTTCTCTATTTTAAATTGTTCCTTTTGTTTTACATTTGGTGTGGAGTTCATTTTTTCTAGGAAATTCAAACAATTGCCAGTTGCCATCAGAACTGGATTTATACATTTTTTGGTTTTGGTACTGGAGATTGAACCCAGGGACAGTCAACCTCTGAGCTACACCCCCAGCCCACTTTATTTATTATTTATTTTTTATTTTGAAAGATCTCACTAAATTGCTGAGGGTGGCCTCGAACCTGTATCCTCCTGTCTCACCTTCCTATGTACTGGGATTACAGGCTTGCACCACCACTCTGCTGGCAGCATGATTGTGTCACCCTTTGTTGCCTCCCTGCTTGCTTCCTTTTAGTTTTTATCAGTTTGGGAGGAAAACTCCCAGGGTTGGAAGAATGACCAGGCCTTTGAAAAAAAAATAACAAAATCCTTCAAAAGTCAATTTGGCTTTTATCATTTGGGAAGTTTTGAAGAGCTTATCGAGTTGGCATGGGCACCCGTAGTTTCATTCACCTCATCTCTAGAAACACATACCTTTGGGAGGATGAGAGAACTCACTTAGAAATACATATAAATAAAGTAGGTATGGTTACTGATACCATGAGCAAAATATAGGCTCTGTTACACAATTTACGCATGCAGGGTCAGATACCAAGTGGTAAGTGGTTTGGAGTTATGTAACTTCAAAATCCATGAAACTAGTTCAATAGCTGGTATCAATTTTTCAGAAAAAAATTCAAAATTAGACTGCTAGTAGTTATTAAGAAGCATGAGGTAGTTTTTTATTTGGTGGGAGAAAATGTACTTCATAATCAGCCCAGGTTTTGATCATCCTGTACTCTCACCCCAGCCCCCCAGTGGGGTCAGTGACAGAATCATGAATGTGTGAAAACGTTCGAAGGCTGGCAGCTGCTGCTTCCTCTTTGTGCAGGTGAAGTATTGGGTGGTTAAGTGGCCTGCCCACCTGCGCTACCTAGGGATGAGGGTTTTCCAAACCCCTTCTTGACATGCCAACTGGGGGCCAGTCTCTCAGGGCCTAGGGACCAAGGGTGCCAGCTTTGGAGTCAGGGCTGATCTGGGTTCAAATCTCAATATCCTTAGTTACAAGGCTGGGACACTGGATAAATCTCATACCCACCCTCAGTTCTTGAAAATACTATCTTGTTGGATTCATATGAGGTTTAGAAGCCACTTTTTAAATATTAAACAAGTGATTGCTGAGTACTAATGTTGGGCATATCCTATACATTCCATAAGTATTATATTCCTTCACTTGATATTAAGAGTACCAAATCTCTAGTTATGCTTTTGAGCATGAATTTTTAATTACAATTTAAAAAAACTAAATTTATTTTTGACTCATACATAAATTTGTACCTCCTCTGTACTGATCAAAGATCAGTCTATTGAGGATCAAGGATAGTTCAGGAAGACTAAATAGTACTTTTGATGGATATGGGCCGACCTGGAGAAAGGTGACATTGCCTATGTGGTGGGACTTAGGAAGTACTTGTAAGTTTCTTGCCTCAAAATTTCTACTTCCCTTATATTTTATTTCAGTGTACCTGACTTTCTTTCGTTAATTTTTTTTTGGGGGTACTGGGAATTGAATCCAGGGGCTTTCTATCTCTGAGCTACATCTCTAGCCCTATTTTATTTTTATTTTGAAACAAAGTGCTGGTAGGTTGATGAGAGTCTCACAACTTGCTGAGGCTGTCCTCAAACCTGCAATCCTCCTGTCTCAGCTTCCCAAGTACTGGGATTACAAGCGTGCATCACTGAACTTCTATCATTAAAGATTTTCCTTTGAATGCTGCGGTGTTTCCACTTTCTAGATTGTCACATTAAAATAGGGGCAACAGCTTTTTTAGAAACAGCTTTATCAACTCTAGCCCCTTAGCAAGGCTGGATTGATCCCATTGGCAGCTTGCTGATAACAAGCTGGACGTGGGCCTTGAGGGTGCAGGTGTCTCTTTTAGAAGGTCATGATCTGGAGCTGGGCGTTGTGGCACATGGTTGTAATCCCAGTAATTGGAAGGCTGAGAGAGGAGGATTGCAAGTTCATGGCCAACCTCAGCTACTTAGTGAAGCCTTCTGTTACTTAGTGAGAGCCTGTTTCAAAATAAAGAATAAAAACAGGGCTGGGGGTATAGTAGCTTGGAGGTAGGATACCTAGTACAGAAAAAAAAAAAGGTCATGAGTTGGAGATGGAACTAACCAGGCATCTCCAGTGCCAGAAGGGGCACACTGTTCCTCCTATTCTTTTAGTACAAGGATCAGGAACTATTACTAATGAAAGAAATACAAATACTTATTACATGCTAGACACGATCCTATTAGCTTCATACGTGTTTACTTGCTGAGTAGGTAATATTAACAATGAGGGCCGGGCGTGGTGGCGCACGCTTGTAATCCCCATGCTCGGGAGGCGGAGACAGGAGGAGTGCACAGGTTCGAAGCCAGTCGCGCTGGCTTAAGAGACCCTGCTTCCAAATAAAATATAAAATAGGTCTGGGAGTGTAGCGCAGAGGTAGAAGGGTTCCATCCCCCGTACCACCAAAAATTTAAAAAAATAAAAATAAAAATGAGGTAGGTACTATTCTCATTTCCATTTTGTGATTGAGGAAACTGAGGCTTCGAGATGCCTGTCAGGTAGATTTCTCAAGGTGAGTCACTTGTGTGCAATGGGGTGAAGTCTGAATCAACAGCTGAAGCCTGGATTTCCTCCAACACAAAGACAGACAGAGCTCTGGCTAGGAGGACGGGCACCGCCAAACAAGCAAATGCTTTTCTTTGTCCACATCCTCTACCTCCTTCAGCTTCTCCTTTTGCTAGCTTTTTTTTTTTTTTTTAACTCAACCTATCCAAAGCAATACATTTAAGTAAATTAATTAAAGTGGATCCAGCCTTGCCGGGCGTGGTGGTACACACTTGTAATCCCTGCCCTTGGGAGGCGGAGACAGGAGGATCACACTGGTTAGGAGCCAGCCTGGCTTAAGAGACCCTGTTTCCAAATAAAAGAATATAAAATAGGTCTGGGAGTGTAACCTGGAAGTAGAAGGGCTTCCAGGAACCCCAGTACCACCAAAAAAAAAAAAAAAAAAAAAAAAAAAAAAAAAAAAAAATGGATTCAGCCTTAAAAATCCTGAATATATGCATGTTTGGAAAGTCTTACCTAAGTTGGTAGAACCTACAGATTCATTTAATTTTCTCTATATCTGGCCATGAGAATCACACACTGTAAAATTCTAACACTGAGACTGATAAATGATGCCTGCCTTTGATTCTTTCTTGCCCCTCCCCCTGGTACTTTTAGCTATACAAGGATATGAAAGCTTCTCTCTCTCTCTCTCTCTCTCTCTCTCTCTCTCTCTTGTACTGGGGATTGAACCCAGGGACAGTCTACCTCAGAGTTGCACCCCTAGCACTTTTTATTTTATGTTTTTAGATTTTGAAACAGGTTCTCACTGAGTTGCCGAGGTTGGCCTCCAACCTGAGATCCTCTTGTCTTAGCATCCCAAGCACTGGGGTTACAGGCATGCGCCACCACAACTGGCTTGCAAGATTATTTTCTACCTGCAGAAAGCCATAAGCTTTGGATTCTAGCAAACTTGGGGGAGTTCCTGGCTCAAAGCATTTGTCAATTGTATCACTTGGAGAAATACAAGAGAAACTTTCCTGTGCCTCAGTTTCTCTGCCTGGGAATACGGAGAATAATACTTTAACAGATTGTTGTGACTGATTCCAAGCCTGCTGAGTGTAGGCAGTCAATACCTGGGAGTTGTTTCTAACCACACTGTGGTTGAATAATAAGCTGTTTCCACTGGGATCTGCCTCTTCCATTTCCTGCCTGTCCTCCTCCTCTTTCTCTCCCACTCGATCTCTCATATTGAATATATATTAGAATAACATTCCCACCCAGCTGTTCCCAAGTGAGGCCTTCCAAGCCCTGCACTTGGATAGGCCCAGTTGAGCACCTGTCTCTGTGCCCGCAGGTTCCTCCCCACAAGGGCCATCATGTCCTTCGGCCGAGACATGGAGCTGGAACACTTCGACGAGCGGGACAAGGCGCAGAGGTACAGCCGCGGCTCGCGCGTGAACGGTCTGCCCAGCCCGACGCACAGCGCGCACTGCAGCTTCTACCGCACCCGCACGCTGCAGACGCTCAGCTCCGAGAAGAAAGCCAAGAAGGTTCGTTTCTATCGAAACGGAGATCGATACTTCAAAGGGATTGTGTACGCCATCTCCCCAGACCGCTTCCGATCTTTTGAGGCCCTGCTTGCTGATTTGACCCGAACTCTGTCGGATAACGTGAATTTGCCCCAAGGAGTGAGAACCATCTACACCATAGATGGGCTCAAGAAGATTTCCAGCCTGGACCAGCTGGTGGAAGGTGAGTGCTATGGGACAAGTCCCCAGGAACCCCACAGGCGCCGCAAACTCCCAGAGGTCTCATTCAGCCTATAGTATAAGATAAATAAATAAATAAGTAATAATGCTAGTAACTCTGGTGGCCTACAATAATAGGCCAAGGGGAAAAGTGTCTACAACATTGTTTTCTTTCTCAAACTCATGCTACATTAGTTTTAAAAGTCCATTGTTTTTGAGCCGGGCATGGTGGCGCACACTTGTAATCTCAGTACTTGGGAGGCTGAAATAGGATGATCGCAGGTTCGAGGATAGCCTCAGCTGCTTAGTGAGACCCTGTTTCAAAAAGAATAAAAAAATAAGGCTGGGGGTGTAGTTCGGAGGTAGAAATACCCTTGGATTCAATTCCCAGCGCTGCAAAAATAGGTTCATTTTTATATCTTCAATTGCATAGTTCAAATTCATTCGTAGATGCAAATTGGACTTTTGCTATCATGATGTCCAAAAGTACTTGAACAGAAAAACGAGAACTGCTTGCAAAATTTTAGAGTTGAAAAGAAGCTTAGATAGCTATCAAATCCATTAATTTTATCACTGAAATTTGGGAACCAGAAAATTCAAATGACCTGTCTGTGGTTCCATGGTACAACTGGCGGTGACCATGATGAACCCAAAATGAGGTTTTCTGACAGGTCTTCCTACCGTGTCCCTTCCTTTTAAGGTTAGAGGAGCACTGCATTCCAATGGTATTTAAGGCTATGAAGGAATTAATCTGTCCAGATTATTTTAAGTCCAATTTATGTTAAAAGCAAAAATCTATTTTAGACACTTAATGTAAAAATAGAACTGTTTGGACCCACAGATGAGACCTGGTATTTTGTGCCAGCGGAGCAGGTTGCCCATTGTGGATTGTGCTTGCCTCCGGATCAGCTCCATTTCAACAAGATATGAAACCTCTCATTGCCGTAGATATTGTAGACAAATTAAAATGATTTCGAGAGAAATAACCAGGATTAAATGTGTGCATGTGTGCTAGGATATAAACAAAGCCAGTGGATTCCCTTTGGAGAGCAGGGTTTTCTGAGGTTGCAGATTCAAGGCCCTGAAACAGACAGCACAGAGGACCTGGAGGAAAGAAGGTGAGAAGGAGTGCTGGATGCGCTTGATGTCCCCTTAGTTCATCTTTACTCAGCAATACTTGCCCAAGCCCTGTTGTCCCACTGGGTCCTGGAAGGATGCCGCACTGTTCCTCCCCTTCTTGTGCAGGAGGCAGGAAGCATCCCTTTTAGCCCCTTTGGGGTTGCTGTCCCCAGATGGCACGCTAGTAGAACCCTCTTGTCTTCCTTTGTAGCCAGAGTGGGTATGTGAATCAAGGCTGAGCGCCATCTCTTTTTCCTCCCCTTTATCCCTTGGCAGGAATACCATTTCAGTCACAGTATGACCGGACTTGAGCGGGTGTGCAGGAGCCTGGGCTTGGTGTGTTTATTTTGTGGGAATTCACATCTCTTCAGGGACTTGTCTCCCTGCCAAGATGCCTGTAGACTTGGCCTTTTTCCTTCTATTCGGAGGTTGTAACTTCCAGTAAATTAAAGGGGAAGAATAAGCATGTAGTTTTTCTGCGTCAACTTAGATTTTTGTGCCCTATCTTTTGTATGACCTTGGAAATACAAGGATAAGCAAAATATTTGGTGTTATATTCCAAGGGACCCAGACAAAGATTGGGTGCGAAACCAGGTGCACAATCATTCACGAAGCCATCCCATGGAAGGCTAATAGTATTGTTGGGAAATTTTTCTAAGATCTCACCTTAAGACAGCTGGAACATTGACTTTTCTTTGTGTTCTAGAGTTTCTTGGGCAAAAATGCTTCAGTTTCCCACCCAGAATTAATCTTTGTGGGGAAGTGCCCAGAGATATTTACATGACTCCCATCTTCTAAAGAGATGGTTTTGGAAGTAGCTAATGATAGTATTCCCTTCACATCTAGGGACTAGCAAAATCATGGCATGCCTATCAGTAGTTTCTTTGTCCCTATCTTTTATTACAATATAATGTCTGCTCTGAGATATTGCTAGTTTTACTGAACACAATAATGATGGCTCACAGTTGCTAAGCATGTGCCAGGCCCTTGTTGGAGTTCTTTGACTGTGAACACATGTATTTCTCATGATGATCACAGGAGGTGTATGTTGTTATCATCCTTATACTAAGATGTGAAAAGAGAGTTACATGGTTTAGTGTATGTAGTTCAGTGCTCTGCTCACAGTCATGCAGCAAGAAAGGGTAGCATCAAAATTTGAACCCAGGAAGGTTAGTGCCAGAACTGGTGTTCATTACCATCACTAAGATGCTGGGTCCTATGAAATCAATTCCTATTAAAGGTACTCTTTTGTTAATTTTAATACATTGAATTGTTTTTTAATTTAGTGGAATGGTAGACATTATAGCAGATAAACCATAAGTTATTCCCATTACCGTCAGTGGTATTTCAATGAACTATTATTGTATTAGCTGCTTCTTGAAAACAAATGTTTTGTTTTTTACTTAAGCATCTTTTATTTCTTATAAAGAAAGATGCTTCTCAAATAAGCACTTTGATCATTTCCTTTGCCTCTAAAATTGTCTCCCATCAATATGAAGTAACTGCAGAATGATTTTTCTGATATTTAAAAATTACTTTTTTTTAAAGTTCCCCCTTTTTTTCTGATTGAATGAATGGTGACTTCGGTACAGTGTGTGAGTTCACATATTTGCTGCATTTATTTTGTGAGTTTTCAGTTTAAACAGATTTTTTTCCCCAATTCATAACACTGATGATTAGCATGCAGCTGCACTTAGTGTTTAAATAGCTGGAAATTCATTTAGATTTGCTTCTTTGTCAATTACATTTTTTGCTTAGTCCGTTAAAATGCAAACCATTGCTTCATATTCATCATTAGGCTCCGATCTCTCACTTTACATACTAATTTTATGTAAACGTCAGTGCATGTTATTAGCTTTTCATTTCCCCTTCCAATATGATGATGTTTGAGTTTTAAATTAAATCCTTTTAGTGGGTGTGGGTAACGAGTGTATTTGGCTCATAATTGTTTCTTAAAATTTTTTTTCTCACTTGATCTCATACTAAAAATTCTGAGTTACAATGACATATGTGAGTTTCTTTATTTATAACAGTCTTATGGTCACTTTCACTGTTTTATTATTATACACTGATTATTATGCAGAAATGTGGCTTGAGCACATTGATAGCACGGGCTCTGAGCCTAAATTACATAATGAGTGAGTGTGTGTGTGTGTGTGTGTGTGTGTGTGTGTGTGTATGTTCTTGTATGTATGCTTAGACACATATGCTTTACTTAAGTGTATACCAAAGGTAACATTCTTAATTGGTTGTTTTCAAAATGGCCTTAATATGCCTTTCTTTCTTATTTTCTTTCTCTCTTCTTTTCTTCTCTTTATCGCGATGCTAATGAGGAATGGGTTGAAACAGGCCTACAGGCCTGTTTCTGCAAGTGATTCACCTCTAGACTTGGCCTCATTTCCCCCAATTTTGTACCATTTATATTCTGTTGTAGGTCTGTACATGTTGTAGATAAATGAGGGTATAACTCTTAAACCTTTTGAACTCTTAGGGGAATAAAGTAATGTAAATCCTGAGCACTGATTAATTGGTTGACTGATTTCTCTCTCCTAAAATCTTTTTGTTTATTTTTGTGCTACTGGTTTGAACCTGGGAAATCCTACCTCCAAACTACACCCTCAACCTTCTTCATTTTTTAAAATTTTGAAACAGAGTCTTGCAAAGTTGCTAAAGCCCTCACTAAGTTGCTGAAGCTGGCCTTTAACTTGCGATCCTTCTGTCTCTGCTCCCAAATACTGGGATTGCAGGTATGTACTACCATGCCCACTTCTTTTAACATCTTGTGCTAATGTAGATGTGATAGGGCCACAGCATTTCCTTATTAGGATAAAAGCTATACACATATGCCATATTCTGGATATAAATAAGTTAGGTTTTTTGGTTTTCTGGTTTTTTGTTTGTTTGATAATGCAGATTGGACTCAGGGGCATCCTACCTCTAAGTTATGCCCCTAGCCCTTTTTATTTTTTGTTTTGAAACAGATGTTGCTGAGTCTAGCCTCAAATCTGTGTTCCTCCTGTTTCAGCCTACCAAGGCTGTTGTTCTGGGACTACGGTTTTTCCATCAGATGTGCATCGTCAGCAGTGACTCCAGTCTCTTTTCTTCCTGTTCTCTTGCATGCCTGGTGGCCCCTCACCAGCCTTTCATGGCATCACCTGACTCAGAATCAGAGCACAAGGGCTTTATCCAAATACTCTTAGTAACACATCCACACTTCACACCGCAGTTAGGGAATCTCTCTCCTATGCATGGTTTACCTGTCTCTTGTGTTACATGGTTTAGCTTTAACCCATGTTTAGCTCTGGGTTACCTGTCTCCTTTGGCATTCTCTACTTTTTTAACTGGTTTATTCTAGGCCTCTTCCTGGTATATTAAAGATTTTAACATTGTTTGAATAGCTATAAAATATGAACTACCCCAAATTTCCCAGGGACAACCAGTTTGATCAGTTTTTTTTTTTTTTTTGGTATCCTTTCAGTGCATGTTAAAGATATACATGTAAACTTCACAGAAGGTAGTTTATTATGCTCACCGTGCTGTGCCTTGCTTTGTCTACTTAACACCATTATCTTAGGGACCTCTTCTAATCAGTAAATCTAGAACTACTGTGTTATTTTTACTGAGTCTGTAATACTCTTCTATGCAAATATAATTTATTTAACATGTCTTTTCTTGATGAGCTTTTAGGATGTGTCCAACCCTGTGTTATTGCAAATAATTTTGCAATAAATATCCTTGAATTAATGCTTTCCACTCATGTAGGTGAATACCTTTAGAATAAATTTCTAGAAGTAATATTGTTGGATAAAGAAGTACATGCACTTAATTTTCAAGAGTTATTGCAAAATTCTTTTCCAAAGGGGTGGCCCTAGTTTTCATTCTGATCAGTAATATATGACAGTAGCTGTATCTCTGTCTTAGAAAAGGTATTGTAATACCAAATGTTTTGATATTCACTAACCTATTAAGGATAACATTTCATTATAGTTTTAATTTTCATCTTTTCTTTTTCTTTTTTGCACACTGAGGATGGAACCCAGGGACATTCTACCCCCAAGCTATACCCCCAGACCTATTTTTTTTTTTATTCTTTATTTTGAAACAGGGTTTCACTAAGTTAGGCTGGCTGCGGACCTGTGATCCTTTTGTCTCAGCCTCCCAAATACTGGGTTTATAAGTATGTACTAGCACACCTGACAGCTTTCATTTTTTTATGTGTTTAAAAGTCATTCATATTTCTTCTCTATGTGTATTTCTCTAGAGATTTTTTTTTGCCATTTTTCTGCTAGATTGGGACTTTTTTTATTGACCTGTAGGATTTTTCTCCTTTTAAAGATAAAAGCCTTTTATGAAAATAATGGAAAGTATTTCTTTGGATCTCCCATAGTGACTTTATTGTATTTTTTTGCCATGTAGATTTACAGAAAATATGTATAATCAAATATATCAGTCTTTTAATTTATGGCATTATTTTATGCCTGATGGACCCTCTGTTCTCAGAGGTCATGAAGCTAACATTTCCTCTTTTTCTTGTATTTTTTTGTTTTCATTAAAAGAAAACACATTTTAATGGAAATCATATTAGTATGTGAGGTAGGGATTCAGTTCTACTTTATTTTTCCCCAAGGCATATGCTTCATTTCTTCAACATTTTATTTTGAAATTAATTCAGATTAATAAAAGATCAAAAAATAAGTTCTTCTATAACCTCCACCCAGCTTTCATAACAGAATATCTTACACAATTGTAATAAAACAGAAGTCATGCACTATACAGAAACTAAACTGCAGGCTTCCTTTAAGTGTCATTAGTTTTCCCATTGATGTCCTTTGCTCTTCCAGAATGAAGTAGCCATATTGGATTTGGTTGTCATGTCTCCACCATCTCCTGCAAGGCATGACAGTTTTTCATTCTTTCCTTATCTTTAATGGTGTTGACAGTTTTGAAGAATGAGAGACAGTTATTTTGTAGAATGCCTCTCAATTTGGGTTTGTCTGATGGTTAGATTGGTATCGCACATTCTGGGCCAGAATGCAAAAGAGGTGATATTGAATCCACTTCAGTGCATCAGACCTGCCTGTAGGTCTTATTACTGGTTCCCCATGATCCATTGGTTAAGGGGTGTTGCAAGGTATTTTCTTTTTAATATTACTGTGCTAATAAGCTCTTTGCTACTGTGAAAATACCTGGGAAAAACAACTTAAAGAAGGAAAGATTTATTTTGGCTCATGGTATCAGAGGTTCAGTTCATGGTAGGCTGGCTCCAAGGTAGTTACATCATGGCAGAAGGGGATAGCAGAGGAAAGCTGCTTGCCTTGTAGTAGTCATTAAGCAGAGAGAAAGGGGTGGGAGACAAGACATACCCTTCCAGGGCTCACCCTAGTGACCTACTTTCTCCAGTTAGGCTCTACCTCCTGAAGTTTCCACCACCTCCCGCTAATGTCATCATATCAGTGGATTCATCTTCAATGTAATCAGAGTCTTCATGATCCATTTTCTCCCCTAAATCCTCATCTCTAAACATTGCTGCACTGGGGAATATGCCTTCAACATGTGCTTCTTGTGGGGGGTGGGGGGAGCTCTTCATAACCAAAACATGGCAGTCACTGTTTCCCTTTTGTTATTAACAAAAATATTTTGATGGAACTTTGCATCTTTATACATAGTGTGTTTCTCCTTAAGGTTTTGCTTATTTTTTGGCGTTTATTGGTAATTCTTGCCTATAGCGGTTACTGATGTGGTGTTGTATTGGTGGTTTTCGGATTCCCTCTTTAGGTGCCATATTTTCCCATACGGTGTCCTCCATTTTCCTATCGTAGTATCATCTTCTGTGATCTCATAAGCTCCTATTATTATAACCAGCTTTTTAAGGCATAGGCCTTCTATGACTTCTCAGACCTGTCTTCAACACTCCAACAAATTGAGACTAATCCTTGGTCTTTCCAAACTCAATATGTATAAATGTGAAGTCATTTTTTCCCATTATCTAGAATTCATTCTTTCTCTTCTGGTCCAAATCTTATTAAATGTGTCATGACCTGCTCAGGTCCTAATGTTTGTGACCCCTGCCGCATCCTCACACAAGTTCATATGTTGAGACCTAATCACCAATGTGATCGTATTGAGAGGGAGAGCCATTGGTGACTAAGTGTGAGGGTTGAGCCCTCCTTACTGGAATCAATTGCTTGTTTTTTTTCATATGTGGAAGCTCAAAAGAATCTAGGAAGCAAAGAAGACTTCAGATAAATGAGGGGAGATACCAGTAAAGTAGTGGAAGGGTTTTTGGAGTGAGAGGTAGGGAGGAGAAAGGGGAGATCTGATGATGAAAGTTCAAATAATCTTTTTATTTGTATGTGAAGTTATCTATATCAGTGTTAATAGTATCTATGGGGAAAAAGAAATAGCAGGGGGGAAACACAGAAACAATGCTGTGTGATGTTTGCTTCTGTCATGCTGAAGCTCACTAAGGTGTACTCATAAAAACAAAAACAAGAGGCTCCAGAGAACCATTTTGCCTTTCCTCCTGTTAGGACACAGCAAAGTGTCATCTGTGAGGAAGGTGTCTCAGTAGACGCTAAGTCTGCCAGCTCCTAATCTTGAACTTCACAGCTGCTGGAACTATGAGAAATAAGTGTTTATTGCTTATAAGGTGCTAGTCTATGGCATTCAGAATGTACTAAGACACACCTAAATTAACATCACCCTTGATGTCTTCCTCTTTTCACATGCAAATGTCCAGCAAATCCCGTTGATTCTTTTTGGGACATTTCTTTGATTTCTTTCCATCACCATTATTATGGCTTTTATTTTATTTTATTTTTTTATTTTATTTTATTTTATTTTTTTTGTGGTACTGGGGTTCCTGGAAGCCCTTCTACCTCGGGGCTACACTCCCAGACCTATTTTTACATTTTCATTTTGGAAACAGGGTCTCCTAAGCCAGCGCGCGGCTGGCTTCGAACCTGCGCGATCCTCCTGTCTCCGCCTCCCAAGCGCGGGGATTACAAGCGTGTGCCACCACGCCCGGCTCCTATTATGGCTTTTAAAACCCCATTACTATTTAACAATAACATCATCCTTTGTTGTTGTTGTTGTTTTGTTACTGGGGATTGAACCCAGAGGCATTATACTTCCAAGTCATACCCTGGTCCTTTAAAAAGAATCTTTTTGTTTTGCTTTGAAACATTCTCAGCCCTTCTTATTTTGAAATTTAAAAATTTTTAATTTTTATTTGAAACTCAATAAGTCACTGAGGTTGGTGAATCTGTAATCCTCCCATCTCAGCCTCCTAAGTACTGAGATTACGGGCATAGGTCACCATGTGCAGCTACTTATATTTTTGTATACTGAAAGAATGATACATTTTACTACAGTGAGTGTTGTAGAAAAATTTGAAAAATGTAAAAGTGAAAAAGTAAACAATAACTCCTCATTTTCCTACTTCTTAACGCTTGTCTCTTTCTTGTGTGGTTCTAGTAGAGCCTTAAGCTAAAAATACTAGTTAATTTTTTCCCTTTTCTTTATATTATGTTCATATTAACCCTGCTCTTGTATTCCTGATTCAACTTGTCTTAGATCATCTCCTTTCGGACACGCATGTCACCTGCTGTGGTCTTCAAATCAGATTTCCTGCCCCATAAAGCTGGACATAGACCATTGCTCTGTGTCATGCTTTTGATTAATAATGGCTCTCCTCTTTACTTATAGAATGTAGCCCAGAAACTTTTGGGCACTTCTTTCAACAAGTCCTCTGCTGTCCCTGGTCTTGTCACCCATTGATTTTAGGCAGCTCTGTAGCTAAGCTCTTGACTTTTCCTGTGTTCCCCCACCCCTGGGCTTCCCTTCTTTTCCTGTCTCGGTGTAAGATGGGTGCCCTCCTGAAAGGGTGCAGAGTATCATGCTTAAGAGGGCAGGCTCTGGAGCCAGACCACCTGTGTTTGAATCTTGGCTCAAACTATTCTGGCCATATGACCTTAAACAAGCTACCTAAGTCCTTGTGCCTCAGTGTGCCCTGTGATAAATATTAGTACTTAACTCACAGGGCTGTGGTAAGGATTACAGGCAAGACAGCTTGGGCTAGAAAATGACTCCCTACATGGTAGACATTCACATAACCTATTCTATCAACACCTTCCCCACGCTCATTCCTCTCAGCCAACAGATATACATCTCCCACGTTCCAAACAATTTTTGCCTTGACTTTGCTGATCTCTCAAACCCCAAACTCCCCACCATAAGAAATATCTGTATTTGCTATCCTGCCTCCTCAGCTTCCAGTTATATTCCAACCACTCCGCTAGGATAATCACACTATGATATGCTTATTTATTTTTACATCTCAGCCTCTGGAAGTCAGGGAGCCACAGGAGGCCTCACAACCTTGCCTGATAGATGCAAATGTTCAACAAATATAGCTGGATGGAAAAAGAGAGGCATAGGAATGGGTAAATGGATGAATGAAACCAATATGGTGTCACTGCTCAACTGAAGTGATCGTTAGGGGGCCACGTGTAGCCTCTTATTGGCCAGTTAGTCATCGTTTAGGGATCTTTATCTTTGCTGTGCTCCCTGGAATGATGTATGCTGATGTTTGGATATCCTCTAGCCATATATTTGCCACCCCCTGATGTTCATGGCTCCAAGCACATGATTTCTCTTAGCCCTCATCAATGGCCTCTGTCACTCTGGGTCTCCTTTAAATACTACTCTTGCCCTGGATTTCAGCTTTTCTAACTGGCTATGGACATTTTTCCCTGAGCATTTATTTTTCAATGCTCATATGTACAGCTGCTGCATCCATCTCCTTCCCAAACTCCATGTGTTTCTCCAGAACTGTTTGCTGGAAATATTCAGCTGCCTGGCTCTTAACTTAGTTTCCTTCCTTACCACCTAATCGAAACCCATTCCCCTTCTTATTTTACCTACTGTGGTCTACGGGAAGTAGGCCAGGAGAGAAGTTGCAGCATCACCGTGGGCTCACATTCTCTTGGGAGCCATATCGATTCAGGTTGATTGTACCTTTTTCATACTCTCCATAGCATCCACTCCTCTCTATCCCTACAGCACATATGGAGAGTTCACTCTCCTCCTCCTCCCTTGGTCTCTCACGAAGGCTTTCTAGATGGCATCTTGACTTCTGTACCCCACATCCCGCCTTCAGCCCTGGCTTCCTTCACACTGCAGTTGGCGTGCCCCATCAGCACCCAACGCTGGCCATGCACAAAAACTCTCACCTCCGTCACCTAGCAGTCCAAGGAAACATTTTTATTTTATATTTTGAGAAAAAATATGTAGATGATATTATTTTATTTTATCTGAAATGCCCTTCTCTCTCTTTTCTGCTAATGGAAATCACACCCTCTCTTCTAGGGCTGCTGTGAATTCCATTTTCTTTTCTCCCATAACCCAGTGGGAGGTGATTTCTTTCTCTGAATTGGGATTGCCCTCACCCCTGGTTTAGCAATTGGTACTTGCTGCCTGGTGGTGGAATCTTTTCATATACACATATTACTTCCTAAACTTTTTGAAGATAGGCTCCTGTCTTAGGTTTCTTCCACTTCCCAGAGTGGCTAATTCAAGTCTTGTACCTGTCATTGACAATTTAGGAGGATTTTTAAATTTTTAACTTGTTGCAATTTTGTTGCTTGCTGTTGTCTCATTTTTGGGGGAGAATTCTGAGCAATGAGATTATGGGTGGAAGACATAAATATTTTCATGTCTCCACATACAGTGTGCCATGTTGCTTTTCAAAAGCATTCCTACTAATTTAATGTCTCTAGTGGTTTGATGTACTACTAGTTTTTTATTTTACCATATATTTCAGTGCCTTATATTTTGTAAATTATAGTAGGCTTTGCACATTATATCAAACCATTGTTGAATTATAGGTCCTTGCCTGTCTTTTTCCCCTCTTTGGTTTTTAGGCTTTTCAAGTACATGTCTTAAATTTCAGAAAATTTGGATCTCACATTTTTTTCCTTTATGTTGTTATTCTGTTTCTTTGAATTTGAGAAGTTGACATTTTCTCATAGGTCTGACATAAACATTATTTCTCTAAGCTTATTTTTATATGCCCTTATATTGTGGAAAAACTATGGAAGAATGACCTGTCAGTGCCTTTGGGGAATCTTTTTTCTGCCTTTAATAGCACCATGAAAATCATCTTCAACTGGTGCCTTACAGGTATATCATGAAATATTGCTGCGCATATCTGACTTGGCTCATAAAAGTAGTACCCACAAGGCACATTATGATATTTTGTTCTATAAATTCATTTTCATGTAATTAAACTCAGTTCAGATTCAGAAGTTTTACTATATGTCCTAGATTTTGTTGTAACTCACAAAGTGAAATTTAATTGCCACAGTTCTCAAAAAGAAAGTTTATATTCTAGAAAAATGAAATATATCACAGATATCTCTCAATTAAGATTCTTCTGAACAAATCACATCTTAGTCTATAGGAATTTTAGAGGCAGTACTCACTAGCTTTAGTCACGCGAAGGGAAGAAATTAGGTCATTTTCAGACTGATGTCAAGTACTATTCAACAGA
The DNA here is from genome assembly GCF_963383645.1 of Muscardinus avellanarius. Lineage (NCBI taxonomy): Eukaryota > Metazoa > Chordata > Mammalia > Rodentia > Gliridae > Muscardinus > Muscardinus avellanarius. The sequence continues at coordinate 133,936,908 of NC_137787.1, read as the reverse complement.
ATTCACTTGCCTCTGCAAGTTGCAAAACTCTTAGTAACCTAGCAAGACTCTGTTTCAAATAAAAAAAATAAATAAATGAAAAAACAACCCTAAGGATGTATCTCAGAGGTAGAATGACCCTGATATCAATCCCCAGTGCCACAAACAAACAAACCTCCAAACTAATATGCTTACAAAAACTATTTTATCCTAGAACTTCATGGAATTACTTAAATCACAACTCTTAGCCAATGAAAACTCAAGTAATAAGAAAAAACAGGACAATTTCTAGAATCCCCCAATATAGAGTCCTGCAGAGAAACTCCATGGTGCACCATTGCCTGGTCAAACAGAATAGGTACCACACTACCAAATGCCTTCAGTGGTGCCCAGAGAACTGACTTAAAGCAGAAATAGTCTAAGTTTCATAATGGGAGCTAATGACAAAGTAGAATTAATTCTGTAGATTTTTTTATAATTAACTTTATTAGAAAAAATATTGCCATACCTTGAAGGATAGTGATAAATAGGACAACTTTAAAATAAATGGTTTTTTCCTTTTATTTTTCATTTTTGATATTGGGGATTGAACCCAGAGGCATTCTACCTCCAAGCTATATTCCCAGCCCCTTTTATTATTTTATTTTGAAATAGTATCTTACTACGTTGCTGAGGGTCTCACTAAGTTGCTGAGGCTGGCTTCAAATTCGTGATCCTCATGTCTTAGCCTTGAAAGTACTGGGATTTCAGGCATGTACCACGATGCCCTACTCATGGGTAATGTAACAAATACAGAAACATGGAGTCTTCAGTATTTAAAAAAATAGCCTAAGCCAGGAGTGGTGTGCACATCTGTAATCAGTACTTGGGAGGCTGAGACAGGAAGATCGCAGGTTTGAGGATAGCCCTAGCAAGTAGCAAGTCTCTCAGCAACCTAACAAGACTTTGTTAAATGTGGGAAGAAAGAAAGAGAAAGAGAAAGAAAGGAAGAAAGAAAGAGGCTTGGGATGTAGCTCAGAGGTAGAATGTCCCAGGGATCAATCCCCAGTACCACAAAAAAAAAATTTAAAACAGAAGAAAAAGTAATATGCTTAAAATTATTTTATCCTTGAAGTTCTTGAAAATATTTAACTCTACTAGGAAAGATATCATCATATTTTGACATTTTAGAAGGTATGGTTGGATTCCAACACACTTTCATGCTTTATTTCCTTGTCTTTTTGTAATTATAGTTTTCTTTCTCTCTCTCTCTGTATAAAAGTAAATATTAGTTTTTAGCCCTTATAAATGCCACAGCAAAAGCCGGGCGTGGTGGCGCAGGCTTGTAATCCCCGCGCTTGGGAGGCGGAGACAGGAGGATCGCGCAGGTTCGAAGCCAGCCGCGCTGGCATAAGAGACCCTGTTTCAAAAATATAAAATAGATCTGGGAGTGTAGCCTGGAAGAAGAAGGGCTTCCAGGAACCCCAGTACCACCACCAAAAAAAAAAAAAAAAAGCCACAGCAATTTTGCCAATGCTGTGTCTGTAGTTCTTGCCATTTGTTGAGGTGTCTTGGATATCAAGAATATTACATTTCAAGTGTAGGATTAGTCTTATAGAATTTTTAGCTTGAACAAACTACAAAACCGGCAGTATGCCAGGCATGGTGGCTCACACCTGTAGCCTCAGCTACCCAGGAGGCGGGGGCTGAAAGATCACTTGTGCCCTGGAATTCAAGGCCAGCCTGGGCAATATGGAAAGACCTCATCTCAAAACATTCAGACAAAAACTGGCAATGTGATAACCAGCCACCAAGTCATAATATTTTTTAACTTTTAGTACCACCTGTAAATAGATTTTTATGCCATTTCCTCTAAACCATCTAAGATATTTGCAAACTTGACATCTTTATTTAACTCCACCTATAAAGTAATGAAAACTCTTAAAGTAAATTTTGGACTGTTTTGATCAAATATATCTTTTTTTTAAGGTTTCTTTACTTTTATTTCATTGTTGCAGTAGAAATTTTATCAGAAGACTTTGGAGTTGGCTGAGTGTATGTGTGAGGAAGTATGTTGCAGGAATTATAAGTCTTACTGCATGTTGAGTGACGCTTACACATAGTTCATGTGAGGCTTTGAATATGGCCAATAGATGATTCTCTAGAGAAGATTATAATTTATTTTGATCCCATTAAACAAGAGCTTGAGCACTGGAAATCCAGAGCTATTTGACCAAACAAAGACTATGTATTCTTCCATTCAAACCTGTCATGTTGGTTAATCTGCAATTATCCATGATGTTAGCACATTACATGTAGCCCTTAGTATCCGCGGGTGCTGCATTCACTGGCTTAACCAATTATGGACTGAAGACGTATTTTTGAAAATTGCATGTGTACTTAGCAAATAGATTTTTTCTCTGTTATTTCATAAACAATATAGTTTGTTAACTATTTACATTGAATTAGATATTTTAAGTTATTTGGGATGATTTTAAATGTATGGAATATGAGTGTAGGTTCTACACAAATACTACACCATTTTATAAAAGTGGGTTGAGCATCCTCTGATTTGAATATCCTCAGGGGATCCTGGAATCAATTCCCTGAGGATGCTGAGGGATGACTATAATTGAAAAGCTCTTTTCCCCCCTACAAAATCAGAAAATACAATAAGCTTTAATTTAACTGAATTAAGGCAGAGACCACATCTCCATTGGTGGGAGAAGTTCAGAACTATGGTTACAGGCCCGGCGTGGTGGCACACACTTGTAATCCCCGTGCTTGGGAGGCAGAGACAGGAGGATCGTGCAGGTTCGATGCCAGCCTCACTGGCTTAAGAGACCCTGTTTCCAAATAAAAATACAAAAATAGGTCTGGGAGTGTAGCCCGGAGGTAGAAGAGTTTTCAGGAACCCCAGTACCACCAAAAAAAAAAAAAAAAAAACCCAGAAAAAAACTATGGTTCCAATAAAAGTAGTCAGAATGTGGAGTCAGATAAATTTTATGTAAAGTTGTTTGCATAATGAAATGGAAACTATCTGTGCTGGCTTTTCCTGAAGTTCTGAGTAGTGTAGTGAACTCTAAATGACCAAGCACTGTGTGGTGTGTGATCTTGGATTTGGTGACAGCTTTTCAGTCACCTTTTACCTGTTACTTTCCTCTTAGCTCAACATCATCCTTTTTAAGAAACATTTCTTCTGTTGTTGTTGCTTGAATCCAGCCTACCATGTTTGCTACCTTATGAAAGTGTTTTGAAGGACTTTCTCTGTGTGCTTTATCTAAGAAGATGTAAAAATCATATTTTTTATTTCAACAAATCCATTCAATATTGTTATAGTCTTAAAATTTTTTGCTCTTCTGATTATTTTTTTTCTGATGGTAAAAAAAACTTTTCTTGAAGAATATGGTGGTACAAATCTGTAATCCCGGTGCCTGGGAGGCTGAGACAGGAGAATCAGAGGTTTGAGAACAGCCTTCGCAAAGTAGTGAACATCTCAGAAACCTAGCAAGACCCTGTTCCCAAACAAAAAATAAAAAAGGCTGGGGGTGTTAGCTCAGAGGTAGATGCTTCTGGGTTCAATCCTCAGTATTCCCAGACACATGTTTTCTTTGTTGAAATGCGAACAACTCCAAGCTTTTATTTTTTCTTAATTAGGGGCTTAGTGTATAAGCCAATAATCATACACCTGCATATCTTCAGTTAGCACAGAACTGTGACAAAGTGTGACTTGTTCTGGGAAATTTTGGACTGTGTGCCTTTTGAGGGGAGCATCAGGGTCATTTTTGTTGAGATGGACCCAGTGTGATGTACCTTGGTAGCTATGTTTAGAAAACTTAACACCCTATAGCATGGGACCTGCTCACTGAGTTCCTATAATTTTATTTATTTATTTATTTATTTATTTATTTATTTTTGCGGGTCTGGGGATGGAACCTAGGGATACACCCCCTGCCCTATTTTTTATTCTTTATTTTGAAACAAGGTCTCACTAAGTTGAAGAGGGCCTCACTAAGAAGCTGAGGCTGTCCATGAACTGCGATCCTCTGGTCTCACCCTCCCAAATGCTGTGATTATAAGCGTGCGCCACCATATCAGGCCCTATAATTTTATTTTTACTTTCAGGCTGACTGCATGATTTAGGATAATGCCACCTCAAGTCATTTTCACTTTTTTAGCAATGAGTGTTTGAGATCAAGTAATCTCTGTGGCGTGTGTGTGTGTGTGTGTGTGTGTGTGTGTATGTACATGTATGGTACACATATCTATGTTTGGTGCTGTGGCTCAGACCCAGGATATTGTACCTGCTGGGTGAGCACTCTACCATTGAACTATATCCCAAGTCCCTCTACTGCCTAACTGAACCTTCACTAAAACCCAGTGAAGTTTCATTTGACAGGTAAATAAGCCTCATTCAGAAGTCTAGGGGACTTGTCTAACATTGCACACTTGAAGAGGTCAGGTCTTGAGCCAGAATTTCCAATTCCCTCTTTCCTACTGCCACATTCATGATACCCTTTCAATAAGTTTTTAAAAACACTTCATATCTATTTTTGACACCTACTTAAATTCTGAAAAAAATAGTTGGGATAAATGTCAAATTATGATCTTCCAGGTAAATAGAAGTGGGTTGGTTTGAGTAAACTTGTAATATTCGTACAACCTCTTATGAGGCATAACGTGTGTATATATACATACATACCTACATACATACATTAGAGTAAAATTTTTTTTAATTTGCAAAATAAATGTTTGATAATATGTATAGCTTGTTCTTTTTTATTTTTGAAATACTGGTCAGGATACTTAATCCTGTGGGCCTTCATGCTTACACCATTAATTTAAAAATAGGGGAAGGACTTAGGTGAAAGTAAATAGGTTGTGTTGGATTAAGCCTATGTCACTTTACTGGCAATTATGAAGGCTTTTTAAAACATTTTTACCTAATTCTGGTCATAAAGACTTACTAACACAGAATACAAATCATTATAAAATCCTTAATTTCACAATGCTTTCATCTATTAACTTTGTGAAATATATATTTAGAATCAACCATTTTATAAATCGTCATCTCTTAGTATATAGGTTAGCTTCTTTTGTGTGTGAGCCACATCCTTACAGTCTGAGTATTTTCATTATAGGATTCTGTTAAGAGGTCATTTTAAATAAGCATTTGACAATTTTTGTTTTAGAGTCAGTTTGAGAAGCTATAGTTTGTAGGTTAACCATTCCCTAAACCTTTTACCTATCAGCAGATATGAAGTGACTTTCTAGTCTGTGTAAAGACCACGGGCAGCAGTGTATAAAAGGCAGAAAAGGAAGGGGAATTGTGTGTGTGTGAGTGTGTGTGTGTGTGTGTGTGTGTGTGTGTGTGTGTGTGTGTATGCATACATGTATATTATAGGGACGAAGCCCAGGGACATTCTACCTCTGAGCTATACCTTCAGCTCTATTTATTAATTATTATTATTACTATAAATATTTTTTTTGGTGGTACTGGGGTTCTTGGAAGCCCTTCTACCTCCTAGCTACACTCCCAGACCTATTTTATATATTTTTATTTAAAAACAGGGTCCCTTAAGCCAGTGAGGCTGGCTCCGAACCAGCACGATCCTCCTATCTCCACCTCCCAAGCATGGGGATTACAAGTGTGTGCCACCACGCCTGGCATTACTATTATTAATTTTGAAACAGGGTCTCCCTAAGTTGCAGGGGGCCTCACTAAGTTGCTGAGGCTGGCTGTGAACCAGTCTCAGCCTTCCAAGTACTGGACTTACAGGCGTGCACTATTGCACTCAACTACCACTTTTGGAATTTTACTTAATTGCAGAGTGGTTAGCGTACACTCTCATCAAATTTATAAGTTATATAACCATTTTAAGCAGCAGTGTTCTGGTCCATTTTTAGTTTTTAAATGAGCTCAAGTAGCACATGTAGCTATCTCTGGTTTTTAAGTTTTCCACACATTTAAATGTCCCTAACTCGCAAAGAATACTTCCTATTCTGAATTCAATTTCATACCTTTCTTAGGCTGATTCAAGCATATCAATATGTTTATCACCAGCCTGCAAATGAAAAAGAGGATGATTTTCTTTGCAAGATGCCAGTCTGTTGCTGGCAGAACCAGATCAGAAGTCAGAAATCTTTCTTTTTCATTAATTATGAATCATGTTTACATTGTTTTTACAAATCACAACTTGTCCTTGCCCCTAGGTAGTAAAAGGAAAATGGAAAGACTACATAGGAAAAAAAAAAAAAAAGAAAGAAATGAGTCTACCTTTGTGTCAATGGAAGTCTCCCTCTCTCTCTTCCTTAGGAGAGAGTTACGTGTGTGGTTCCATCGAGCCCTTCAAGAAGCTGGAGTACACCAAGAACGTGAACCCCAACTGGTCGGTGAACGTCAAGACCACCTCGGCTTCCCGGGCCGTGTCTTCGCTGGCCACCGCCAAAGGCAGTCCTTCCGAGGTGCGGGAGAATAAGGATTTCATTCGGCCCAAGCTGGTCACCATCATCAGAAGTGGGGTGAAGCCCCGGAAGGCAGTCAGGATCCTGCTGAACAAGAAAACGGCCCATTCCTTCGAGCAGGTCCTCACCGACATTACGGATGCCATCAAGCTGGACTCTGGGGTGGTGAAGCGCCTGTACACCTTGGACGGGAAGCAGGTAAGGGCAGTGTCCTGCCAGCAACCCCACTTCACCGGGAGAAGCAGGGAGATGGGGGGACTTGTGGCGTGTGCTGGGAACCTGAGACATACGTTTTATTCTAGTTGAGGGAGCTGGGTCAGTCAACAAAAATGTCCTTGTTGATCTCACACTTATCCAAGGTTAGCATTGGGCAGAATTAATCTTGGGAATTAAGTTTAAAAAAGGCCTATCTTCGAAGATGAAATGATTATTCAGGGATTTCTACTTTTGAAGTTATTTGCTTAGCATAATGGGGCTCTCTCGTCATCTGTTTTCAATTTTATCCTCTAGTTTATAGCCTTAAGCATGGAAGATGCAGAGGTAAGCTGTCAGCACCAGAGAAAATCTAATGCATTTCTTTGACCTAAGTAATATTTTATGATTCTGCATCTCAGGAATGTTCTCTAGTGAGATTTATTTAAATTTTGTAGACTTTAAGATGTATCTAAGGAATGGCATATATCCATCTGGAGAATTTTAGCAGGAATATTTCTAGAATATTAGGCATACTATGCATTTAAAACATAATTTCAGAATTAAAACGAAAAGGAGAAGGTTTCTTTACCTGTGAAATGGAAATCTGTCAACTTGGACAAATGGACGTTACAATGTGAGTTGGCTAGATGAATAATGCTTGTAAAAGCTTGACAGGACTCTGATGGTAAAATGAGTAAAAAAAAAAAAATACTGATCATATGATCAGTGTGAATTGCTAGCCATTCAGAGTTTAGCAGTGTCTCTGTTTAAGATAATCATTTTTAGCCAGGCGTGGTGGCGCACGCTTGTAATCACAGCATTCTGGAGGCTGAGACTGGAGGATTGTGGTTCGTGGACAGCCTCAGCTACTTAGTGAGGCCCTCTGCAACTTAGCGAGACCCTGTTTCAAAATAAAGAATAAAAAATAGGGCAGGAGGTGTAGCTCGGAGGTTGAATGCCCCTAAGTTCCATCCCAAGACCTGCAGTAAATAAATAAATAAAAAAGTAAATAAATATAAGAAAGACTAAAAAAATAGGGCAGGGGATGTAGCTCAGAGGTAGAATGCCCTTGGGTTCTGTCCTTAGTACAGGAAAAAAAGATTATCTTTTTTAGTATTACTATCTTTGTTTGAAATTTAATTTTTAGTGTGGCTCTATAAAAATACATTTTTTATTTATTTATTTTTTTTTGCAGTACTGGGGATGGAACCCAGGGTCATTCTACCTCTGAGCTATACCCCCAACCCTATTTTTTATTCTTTATTTTGAAACAGGGTCTCACTGAGTTGCAGAGGGCCTCACTAAGTAGCTGAGGCTGTCCACAAACCACAGTCCTCCTGTCTCAGCCTCCCAAATGCTGGGATTAAAAGCGTGCGCCACCATGCCCAGCCTCAAAATACCTTTTTAAATTCGGTGGGGGGTAACTTGAATGATTTGGATGTATAGACAGTATTAAAATAAAAACTAGATTTATAAATTAAGAGATCGATCTTAAGTGGAAGATGTGGGCAAATTCTTGAAGGCTAATACAAACTTAATTAATTAGAATAGATGCTAATACTACTAGAAAGAGTGTTAGTCATGAAAGAATAAGTCCCCTAGGGACCCATTTAAATACTCTAACTTATAAAAATTCATTAGAAAAGAAGGAATCTGTGTGAGTTGTTCATTTATATTGACCAATCTTCTGCTGCCTCATAAAACTTGCATGTGGATAAAGATTCCTAGGGATGATATTTTCAGTCTTGTGGCTCTGAGAGACTATAGCCTGAATGCCATCAATATATCAGTGACCAGAAAGCCCACGACTGGCTTGTGAATTATACTAGCAATAAAATGGCACATTTCATAATAAAATAATTAAGCCCTTCATTGGTTCAATTTCTAATGAGTTATCCAACCATCCTGAAGTATACATTTTTCAAATGTTTTCTCAAGGTGAGAGTTTACCTACCTTCATAAAAAGTAAAATTTAGAACAAAGAATATATATTGGTGAGTCTTCCTCCTCCCCTCTCAGTTCAGAATTTGGGGGATTAGGTCTAAAAATCAGTGTTAGGAGACAGGTGTAGTGGGTGCACATGCCTATAATCTCAGTACTTGGGAGGCTGAGACAGGAGGATCATAGATTTGAGGACAGCCTCAGTACATAGTGAGACTCTCATAAACCTAGTGAAATCCTGTTTCAAAATAAAAATAAAATAGGGCTGGGGGTGTAGGTCATAAGTAGAATGCCCTTGAATTCAGTCCTCAGTACCACACACACAAAATAAATAAATAAATAAATAAATAAATAAATAAATAAATCAGTGTTTGCTAATGTCTGTATCAGCGAATCATTTGTTTTTGTTTATTGAGGAATAAATTCCTAGAATGGGTTCTACAATGTTCACAATCATTTTCTTCCTTTCAGAACTCACCTAATGGCAGTATTTTATAGTGGCTTAATTTTGCTCGGTTATACATGACAATAATTGGGTATAGTGGGAAAGAATCCTAGTTTGAATGTCAAGAGATCAGGATTCAAATCTTGGCTCATCTACAGATTATTTATATATATTTTTCAAAACAGTAACTGACGCCGGGCGTGGTGGCGCATGCTTGTAATCCCCGCGCTTGGGAGGCGGAGACAGGAGGATCATGCAGGTTCGAAGCCAGCCGCGCGCGCTGGCTTAGGAGACCCTGTTTCCAATTAAAAATGTAAAAATAGGTCTGGGAGTGGAGCCTGGAGGTAGAAGGGCCTCCAGGGACCCCAGTACCACCAAAAAAACCCCAAAAAACAAAAAAAAAACCCCAGTAACTGAGCTTCATTATACTTACCAGTAAAATATGGATAAAATGGCCAGGTGGGGGGTGCATATATCTTCATCCTAGTATTTGGAAGGCTGAGATAGGAAGGTGACAGGTATGAGGTTAGCCTCAGCAATTTAGCAAGACTTTGTTTAAAAAAAAAAAAGTAAAATAAAAAGGGCTGGGGATATAGCTCCAAGGTGGACTGTCCCTGGGTTCAATCCCCGGTACTCCCCACCCCCAGAAGGATAAAATGACCACTTCTGTTGCATAGTGTGTTTATGGGGTCAGCCATGATAATACATTTGAAAACAAGTTTGCATTATAATAACCTTGATGATAATAGCTTTGCCGAGTGTCATTCCAAGTGCTTTGCTTATATTATCTGATTTCATCCTCCCAATAGCTGGATTATTACTCTCATTTAACAGATGAGGCTACAAAGGCACAGAACTTAGTAAAAGCATGTCCAGGACCATACAGCTATAAATGGTAGAGTTGGAATTGGATTCAGTCTTGCTCTGGTGCATGGTAAGCACTGGACCACGGTTATGAAAGCAACATACGGATAGAAATGTGCAGAGAAAGGAGTTGTGTTAGACAGCTTTCTGATACTCTGACAAAAAACCCAAGGTAGTAGACTTACAAAGAGGAGATAATCATTTTGGCTCACAATACTGAAGGCTTCAATTTGTGACTCGTGGCCCTCTTCCTTTGGGCCTGTGGCAAGGCCGCACCTCACGGCAGGAGCACCTGGTAAACAGAACCGTCCACTGCATGGTTGAAGGTGAAGGAGAGCGAGGCGAGGGCCCGGGGTCCTACAGTCACCCTTGAGGACGTGCTCCTCCTCCTGGCAACCTCGCAGCAGGCCCCACCTCTTAAAAACTCCACCCCTTCTACTAGTGCCAGCCTGAGAACCAAGGTTTTAAAGCACGAGTCACTGGGGGACATAAAAGATACAAACTATAGCAGGAGAAATTTGTCCAAGGAATGCCATTTGACTGTTTTATGGAATATACATATATTGTGTATATTTATGTATATATTTCATACACATTAAATATAACATATGTAGAAAGTGGTGCGTATGGGCTTTATATATCTCCCCCAGAGTCATTCTGCTGAGTGCTGGGCTCTCCTCCTCGTTTTGTGTGAAGCATGCAGCTCTCCGTCGTGGCCTTTCTTCTATTGTGTTCTCCTCATAGCAGGAGTGGTAAAAAGCTGCAGAGAAATTGGAAGGCACAGGGTAAAGAACATTCAAACTTTTTGCTTGGGTTCCAAGTGGGAACAAAAATGTTTCCTCCTGCACCCCAGGAGTCTTTAGAATTATCCAGTTCAAAAGAGAAATCTGCCCAATAAGCAATATGTCGTAGTAGAATTTTTTGACAGCCGTGGCAGAGACTGAGGCTTGATAAGCCTTTGAGAGTTAGCCGTGTTCCTGAGAGCCTTCCTGTGGAGAGATGTCCACATAGGGTTGGCATCTTCCTCTGCCCGTCTGGCGCTGGGGTCTGTATGCTGCCAAAGGACCTTGGGCCTCATCCTACCCCCCTTTTTTTTGCGGGTCTGGAGATGGAACCCAGGGGCATTCGACCTCTGAGCCACAACCCCTACCCTATTTTTTTTTTTTCATTCTTTGAGACAGGGTCTCACTAAGTTGCAGAGGGCCTCACTAAGTAGCTGAGGCTGTCTAGGAACCACAATCCTCTGGTCTCAGCCTCCCGAATGCTGGGATTACAAGTGTGTGCCACCACGCCTGGCTTTTTTTCCCCTCTTTTGATACTGGGGATTGACCCCAGGGGCATTTTACCTCTGAGTTAAACCCCAGACCTTTTTACTTTTTATTTAAAACAGGGTCTTGCTAAGTTATTGAGCCTGGCCTAGACTTGCAATCCTACGGTCTCGGCTTTCTAAATACTGAGATTATAGGCATACACCACCGGGCCTGGCTAGGACCTCACCTTTAAGGTCAAGTGTCTTACTCTTTTTTTTTTTTAATAGCTCACCTGAGTCCTTGTATCAAACTCATAAACAATGTGGAAAAATTCAGTGTCCAGTGATTTTTTTTTGTTTTTGTGTATGTGGCACTGGGGATTGAACCCAGGGGCATTTTACATTAGGGATATACCCCCAGCCCTATTTTATTTTTATTTCGGAACAGGGTCTTGCCGGGTTGCTAAGCATCTCACTGTTTGCTGAGACTGTCCTCCACGCTGGCCTCCTTCTGTCTCAGTCTCCCACATACTGGGATTCCAGGCACGTGCCACCATACCTGGCTCCAATAAAGTATTTAAATGTAGTTTTTTTTTTTTGTATTGAGGAAATATAATTGTCTAAAAATGAATAGCTTGAGTGCTTTTGATAAATGAGGAGGATCCATGAGCAGGGCCAGCTTTTCACACTGCCTTCAGCAGCCCACAGATGTATCCTGGGACTGAAACTGTTGCTGCTGAGATTTTTAGCAATGGAAGTGTGAAAGCCTGTGCCTGCTGCTCCGTATGTTACAGAGGAGATGGATGCTGCGGGGCCCGGGCCACATGTTGTTCTCGCTGGTTCTGACCACCACCCAGCCTCTTTGCTTGTTGCCCCTTGGGTTCACATTAAGTCCTAACTGAGAAGTTCACCCGATGGTACTGTTCTGAGATTTTTTAAAGCTGAGATAAGAAAACCAACATATTGGAAATGCTGCATTGTGTAGATTTTTTTTTTTTTTGCAGTATTGGAATTGAATCCAGAGGCATTCTACCTCTGAGCTACACATACCCCAGTCCTATTTTACTTTTTATTTTGAAACAGGGTCTCACTAAGTTATTGAGGGCCTCCCTAAGTTGCTGAGGCTGATCTCCTACCTGAAATCCTCCTGTCTCAGTCTCCAAAGTACTGGGATGACAGGTAAGAGCCATCACACCTGGCCTGTAGAGAAGATTTTGAAAGCAACTACAATTGGTTGATGGTGGCTCAAGGGAAGCCTGTTTGTGAGCAAGCCCTTGCTAATGACTTCACCTCCATTCTCCATTCAGGGACACTGAAGAGTCAGCAAGAGGTTTGCTGCAAAATTTCTTTCTCTTCCTCACAACACTGGGGGAGCTGAATCTATGTCCTTAGGCTCCTGGCTGGCATGGCTGGAGAGTTCAATGCACTTAAACTTGCTGTGCCTTTATTTTCAGTGACATATTATTTCCCTGTGTCTTGGTTAACCTCCCCCCCACCAAAAAAAATAGAAAGAGGCATTTGCTAGCTGAGGGTTAAAATCGTCCCCTTTCTCTATATCTGAGAGGATTTGCAGAGTCCGAGAAGCTCAGAGTCTCTTCCTCTGGCCGTAGCAGAGGTATGATGTGGGACTTTGCCAAGGGTTATTCTCTTTCCCTGCCAAGGGCTGCTCACAGAGGTCATTTGAAGTCTATTTTTTAAAAGTGATTAAAATAAGCCCCAAAGGTGTAAGATCTGATGCAAAGATACCCTTGCATATTTCTTGAATCCTTTTATGGAAAAGCAAATCTGGCTCTCTGGGGCTGCTAAATCTGTGACTATTGCGTCCTTCCTTAGAAACATAAAGTACAGCAAGTCTTAGAACAGCTAGTGTCTAAGCAGAGACTTTATACTACCAAGATCATAGATAGGGTACTTCCCAATGACCCCACCTTCCCTGTGAAATATAGCAATGATAAACTAGAGTTTTCTTTATTAAGAATAGGCACATGCCCATATTAATAGTTCCTCTCTGATATTGAAAATCTAGATAACATTGCCACCAAGTTAAGTAGTAGAGGAAAAAGTCAGGGAAGTTATATTTCTATTTTGTAGGTATTTTTTGTAGGTCTTGCACTTTGCAAAACCCACCACTGCTAGCCTGCTCATCTGAGCAAACACTTTGCTGTTTTCCTAATATGGGAAACCCTAGGAGTCACTCAGGCAAACTGCGGTAGACCCTCTTAGCCATGGTTTTGCTTTTCCAGTGTTTTGGTTACCCAAGGTCAATCACAGTCTGAAAATACTCAATGGAAAATTCCATATTTGGAGAGAGAGAAAGGGAGTTCAGTGCATTGTTGTAGTTGTTCTATTTTCTTATTCATTATTGCTAATACTTTACTGTGTCCAGTTTATAAATTAAAGTTTACTTCAGATGTGTATAGAGAAAAGCAGACATAGTAAATGTAGGACTTGGTGCTATCTGAAATTCCAGGTGTCCACTGGCAGCCTTGGGACATATCCCCCCCCCCCCAGATAAAGGGGCTGCTCTATTTTCACACTGATTTAAATGGCCAACTGAGAACAGCAGTCATTGCTTCCATGTTGAGAAAATCTCAGTGATGACTGATGGAAATAATTTAGATTTTAAAATCTGCTACACCTGGGCTTCAGTTTCAGTCTGAAAAAGTCTACTTGAAAGATACTCACTCGAGCCTGGAAAATCAATTTAGCTTTCCCACCTGCTGTGATTTAGACCTCGCGTGTCCCTGTGTTAGAGACCTTGTTCCCAGAGTGGCGCTATGAGAAGGCAGGTAGAAGCTCTAAGAGCTGGGGCTTAGTGGGAGGTCTTGAGGCCACTGAGGGTGCATCCTCAGAGGGAACTGTGGGACCTGGACCCTTCTTCCTTCTCTGTTTTTCATTTCCTGGCCATCAGACGAGTCACTTTGCTCTGCCATGGGCTCCCAGCACAAGGTACTGCCTTATCACAGGCCCCAGAACAACAGGGCTCGCCCACCAGGAACTGAAAAAAACTTCCAAACTACGAGCCAAGATATAACTTTCTCTTTATAAGTTGACTATCTTAGGTATTTGTGATAGTCATGGAAAGCTGACTACTACTACACCAGCTTACTGATTATTTAAGTTTAAAGATTCCTGTATATTGAGTGTACTTGTAGTGAGGAAATTTGCATATACTTATGTGTATATGCATTTATATTATGTAATACAAGCATTGATAGCTATATGATAACCTGCCTAACATGATATAGAGATAAACACTAGTTTCATAGAGTGATAGACTTGAGTTCAAATCTGTCCTCTACTCTAGACACAGTGAACTTCTATTGGGAACAGTTAACTATATCTAATAACCCTCAGTTCCATCTCTTGTATACTGGGAATAAGAACAATAATGCCTGCTTTGGAAATTGTGGTGAGTAGTCAGTGAAATAATCCATGTGGCAGATTTAGCATTGTGGTTAGTTACTAATAATTGGTAATTGTTATACCTTAAAAGAGGAAGATTTGTGTTATTTTGTAGTTTGGAAAACATTATATTTTGAGTGTACCATGGGAACTCACTCTTTAAGATTATCCCTTAATAATGACTAAACAGAGTTTTCCTTTCTTAATTTGTCTTTTCACACAGCTATGTCTCATGGTGTAGTGATAACAGCCTAAAGTGGGAGACAATTTATAAGACCAGATTCTTTCTTAACACTCATCAATGGTGTGTGCCTTGGCAAGACAGACTCTATTTCTTCTTCATACCTCATAATATTGATATGATAATTAATTGACAAAATATATGCATAATGACCCTGTCTGGCCACATCGAAGATCCCTGTAAATATTAGTTCACCTCTCCTCTACTATCATATTCCAGGTGTTCTTAATAGTATATTTATAGTTATTTAATATAATGCATATAGAATTGGACATTTTGTAGTTTTCCTTGTAATGGAATTACTAGGATTGAACTACTGTTGATGGTGTTTTTATCATTTCCATTTATTGTAAGTTGTGAACACAACTGAGTTATTATTTTCTTCATATGCTTCTTCAGTATAAGTCATTCCTTAAGGGTATCTATATTTTGGCAAGCTATTCCCCAATAAGGTAATATTAATGTTATTATTACTGTCATTTTTTAATACTTTCTCTGTGCCTAGCACTCAGATGGCTGATACATGGATTTTCAGTGAAGATTATTACATTGGTGATTCAATATAATATCACGGAGCCGGGCGTGGTGGTGCACGCTTATAATCCCAGCGCTTGGGAGGCTGAGACAGGAGGATCGCACAGGTTCGAAGCCAGCCTCAGCTGGTTTAAGAGACCCTGTCTCCAAATAAAATATAAAATAGGTCTGGGAGTGTAGCCCGGAGGTAGAAGGCCCCTGGGTTCCATTCCCAGTACCACCAAAAAAAACCCCAACAACAACAACAAAACAACAACAACAACAACAAAACAATATAATATCACAGAACCACCCACACAGCTCTACAAAGCGGAAATCTACCCAGATCTCAAGATTCAGCTCAAAGGTGGCTTTGTCTATGAACCATTTCTTTATTTCCATGTAGAATTAACAACCTCCTCTCTTGGGGTCATTACTTGTTCATCATTCACAGCCCACAACTCTTCACTATGCTGACCTCTTGTCATGTGTGTTTTCCTCCTAGATTTTATAGAATGAGGCTAGGAAGGTTTTTTCTTGTCTCCTGAACCTGACCTGGTAAATGCTTGTTCAATTAATGGTTGATGGCTATGTGAGTGGACTATGAACCAGTTTGCCATGGGATGTCTTCTTTACATTAGTACATTGCTTCCATTTTTCAGCAAAGTCCATACAAATAATGGTCATGTAGGAGCTGACTGGGTCATCCTGGGCTCTGGTGGTGTGCAACTATAGTCAGTATGCTCACTGCAGTGTAACCACAGGTCAGAAGATGCTCATCATGGCAATTTTTCTCTAGCTTGGGCCCTGCTTCATGAAAGAGTCTAAGGCAATTAAAAAAAGAAAATAAAAAACTCATTTGCCAATTTGGGAGTATTTGGGGGTATTGAAAGCCTTTTTTGGGGGGACAATAAATATTCTGTTAGAAAAACCTCACCATCTGAGTTAAATTGTTCTAAGCCTTCCTAACATTGCCTTGGCCACCCAGTAGAGAAAGAGGAGGACTGATCAATACATTGTATGGATTTAAACTTGGTAATGAGCCAATAAGAGGTTTTCGTGAAAAGCATCTGGTCCAATTATTGCAAAGAAACAAATCTACAGGATTCAAGGGTGTTTGTGGTGGCAGAATACAATATGTTGCAGCAGATTTTTATGATTAGTTTAAATCATTGAAACTAAATTAAAGGAAAGATGGCAGTTTCAGAAATTAAATGGAACTTGAAAAATCCAATTTTAAATACGCACTGCGTTGTAAACAACACAGCCTAGAAACCAAAGGACAGATGGGAGATTAATTTTTAATTGGATTTTTCCATTATATGACTGATATGTAATCAATAAAAGATTTTCATGCAAATGAGAAAATATTAAGATAAATTAAAATTGCCCATCTTTTCACTGACAAGATGGCCCTTAGCTAAAATTTAGTTTATTTTCATGCCTTTTTCTTTAATAATGATTCAGATCCTACTTTGTGTACTACTTGTTTTCTTGCTGGTAACTTCACATGACACAGTATTCAAATTTATAGAGGAAATGTATTATCTTTTCTCTAATTTTGTTTCTTTTACCAAGTATGAGATCCTCAGAAGCCATCACCTTGTGGACTAGCCTCTGTAGTAACATATCTGTAGAAATTCTGTCTATATCCTGGTTTAGTATTGGGGTGATTGTGTTCCAAAGTCAGAAGCAAACAGTATGTAAAATAGTTATTCTTGATAAGCTGTGCAAGACACACATTCTCTGACTTATCATGGTGTTACTTTTCTTTGGTTTTTTGTTACAATGCTGTAAAAGTGGAATGCATTCACTAGAAATTATACCTTGAATTTTGAATTTGGATCTTTTCCTGGGTTATTTCTTTTCCTTTTCCTTCCCTTCTTTCCCTCCCACCTACCCTACCTTTTCCTTCCTTTCTTCCTTCCTTCCTTCCTTCCTTCCTTCCTTCAGTACAGGGTATTGAACCCAGTACTATTATTCTACCTCCAATCTACAACCCTAGCTCTTTTTATTTTTTGTGTTGAAAAGGGGTCTTGCTAGGTTGCTGAGAGGCTTGCTATATTGCTGAGGCTGTCCTCGAGCCTGCCATCCTCTTGTCTCAGACTTCCAAATACTGGGATTATAGGCATGGGCCAACACACCCAGAAAGTCTGATCCTGTTTCACAATGCTGGGCAGTGGCAGAGACTGCAGCTCCCAGTCAGCCCAGTAATCAGGAGGAGACAGACAATCAAGGCTCTGTAGAGGTGCCAGGTGTAGTGGCCCACACTGGTAATCCTGGGACTTGGGAGGCTGAGACAGGGGGATTGCACAGGTTTGTAGCCAGCCTTAGTTATGTAGTAAGCCCCTCCACAACTTATTAAGACGTTGATTCAAAATAAAGAATCAAAAATAGGGTTGGTGATATAGCTCAGAGGTAGAAAGCCCCTGGGTTCAATCCTCAGTATTGCCCCCCCCCAAAAAAAAGTGGTTTGGTAGGTTAGGTGGATAAGTGCATTTTCAACTCACCATATTTCTAATTTAATGGTGATTTTACCAAATGTCAGCTCCTGGAAAGTTGAGGAGCATCTATAATCATTTAAAAGTAACTTGGAATTCACCTCCTCTATCTAGAATCCTGTTAAAAAAATTCACATTTTTAAAACCCTGTCTGATTAAATAAAACTAGAATTTTCCATAAATGCCAGGAAACTTAGTTTTTTAGGTTAATATGCAGTACGGTCACCATGGTTCTTTATAAGTCTCTCCCTAAGAGCGTAACCATAAGGTCATTTTCTTTCAGTGCATGATCACTTCTGTCTGTGTTAGAAATGTTTGTGCACTGTGCAAGACCAAACGTCCTGGAGAGAGAAGGCAGTGAGTGCTTTACTGATTTCTATATTCTTATTATGTGCTTACTATTTGATAAATGACATTTTTTTTATTTTAACTTGTGCCTCAAATTCTGATAAGTACAATCAGAAATATCCAGACAGGCATGTCCCTTGAGAGCTTTATGTACTCCTTTTACCCCCTCTACATGAAGACTGTAAAATAAGGCAGATAGTAAGATAAAAATTGCATTTTTAGTTAAGAAAACTTCTAGGAAGAAAATAACTTAGGGCAAACATTATTTTAAAAATAATAATCCCAGTAATCCCAGTATTTGGGAGGCTGAGACAGGAAGATTTGGGCTCCCTGCCAGCCCCACCTATTTAGTGAGGCCCTCACAACTTAGTGAGACCTGTTTCAAAAAAAGAATAAGAAATTGGGCTGAGGGTGTAGCTTGGAGGTAGAATATCCCTGGTTACATCCTTAGTACCACCGAGAGAGAGAGATGGGGGGGGGGGAGGAAATGAATGAGAATACAGACCATTTATTTGTTTCTTTATTAATGTATTTATTTTCTATAGTGCTGGGAATTGAATCCAGGGCCTTGAACATGTGAGGCAAAAGTTTTACCACTAAGCTATACCCTTAGCCTTCAAACATTTTACCTCTGATGATTTTTTCATAGTAGTAGTGCAGGAGCTGGTAACTAGTTATATAGCAAAAACAAGTTGCAAAGAATACTGCCATGCACTTAGGATTATGCTTCATTCATGTTCTTAAAAATCCTACTAAAAAGAGTGGTCCTAGGACAGTAGCAGTAATGCCACCAGGATGCAGACTGTCATGCTCCACTCAGACTGAATCAGAATGTGCATTTCAATAAGATTCTCAAGTCATCTACATCCGTGTGAACGTTTTAGAGGCCTAGCTAGGAAACTGGGCAGTATGAATGAAACATCACACTCTAAAGACCTTATGATGGCAAGCTCCAGCCTGTGCCTAGTAGATGGAATTAAACGTTAATTTTAGCTGGTTGTGTAGTTTCATCAGCATCCTCTCAATGGCAGTGTTAACATCAGGTGGTGAGACATAATTGCCAGCACCAATGTTCTGGACAGCAGCCAGCCCATTAGGGTGAGCAGTCCAGCCTCAGTGGAGGATGGATGGCTTCCTGTATGGAGGATAAATGGAGGTTAAGATATACAGGGAAGAGTGGGCACATACTGTGGAAATTCTGAGGAAGAGATAAATGTACAAGGTCTATATGCATGCTGCTAGATATCGACAGCATGCTCCCCTTTGTATGCTGCACAAATGGAGTATTTTCCTTGTGCTTCTTCTGGAGATCTTCCATGAGGATGACTGGACATCATTAAAACTGTTGATGAGGGCTGATTTTACATCTTTAACCACTGTCAGGTGTACTCCCTATGCCTGAGAAATCACTCAGCATGGAAGATGCCCAGAAGAACATGGGGACATTTTTAATAAGTGCAGGACACGGAGGGGTACCTTTTTGAAGATAATTTCCTGCCAGCATGCCTAGGGATTTAGTGGCTGAGAGCCTTATCTATCTCAGATTTGACTGTTAAGAACAATAATGGATTGTATAAATTAGTGTGAAATAACCATCTAGGAATCAAAATTATAGGGTGTCCCTTAAGTGCATCCTTAGAGGTTAAAAGACTGGGGAGGGGTTGCCTACTTAATTCAGCTGTCAGTTGGTAGTGGCTGTACACCATTTAGAGCAAAAAGGGCTTTGCAAACAGCCCTACAATGTCCAGTGACCCTTTATCAAAGGGGACTTTTTTGAATGGGAAGGTCAATTCTATCTCTTGGGTTATAGCTCCAATTTAGGGAAAAATAATAAGTGGGGTCCCTATATGGAGAAACAGTTAATTGCTTCTCTGTTTATTGGTTGATGTGATGGCCCTGGATAAAATAAAATCACTTATATATTTCTGAGGCCATTTCTGAAATTGGTATCCTGTGAAAGGAACAGCTCAGACATGTTGGCCATTTTGTTTCTTGGTAACATAGTCATTTTTTCCCCCACAGCAACCATTTCTTTTTTCTTTTATTTGTATCTCATGTCAGATCAGTATGCTTGGCTGTTGTGTACTTTTAAAAAATGCCTCCATGCTGAGTGTGGTGGCGCTCGCTTGTAATCCCAGCACTTGGGAGGCTGAGACAGGAGGATCTCACAGTTTCGAAGCCAGCCTCAGCTAATTAGTGAGGCTCTCAGCAACTTAGTGAGACCCTGTTTCTAAATAAAATATAAAATAGGTCTGGGAGTGAAGGTTAGAGGTAGAAAGCCCCTGGGTTCCATCCCCAGTACCAGACACACAAAAATGCATCTGTGATGAGGAGTGTAACTCAGTGGTAAAACACTTGCCGAGCATGCATGAGGTCCTATCCACAGCACAACAAAAAATAAAAATAAAAAATACATCCATTTATTAAATTCTTGTTGCACTGGGAGATGTTAATGAGCCTTGTAAGAAAAGGGAGCATCTTAGAAAATCATCTTATGATGCCACTGGATACTTTTATTTTTGGAAAATAAAATTTCCTACATTATTTTATTGTGCAGAGTGTCCATTTTTTAACAATAACCATACAATCGAAGACCTGCTGCAAAGTATGTTAGGTAAACAGACTATTTACAGCCCAGTCTTTGGTTTTGCCAAATTGGATCAACCATTTCATGTGGATTCTTCCAGGACAGTGCGGCCTTACCTTCTTACCCTAAATGCCTTTCTGATGAAAATGTGCATGTTCTCTTACAGCTTTGGCAGGTCAGTAAACATCTATCAATTGTGGTCTGTGTGCCAGGTATTCTACTGAGTGTCAGAAATATGTTTCCCTTCAGTGGGTGGTTGGAAGACTTGAAAAGATTCTTTACAATGAAATTATAAGAAGCAACATCCTGTAGGATTCCCTGGATTCATTGCTGGAGAACTTTTCATGTTTACATTTCTATATTTCTACAAGGAGGAGATTGATTATAATTAATCTTATTTGAGGTCATTCTTACATTTTTTGGAAATATAGCTATTGAAACACTCCTAAGCAATATCACCTTTATATTTTAAATAACTGAAAGGCATCCTCTACCTTATAGCTTATATCCTCTACCTTCTATCATTAGAAGTAATGGTACTTCTAATGCATCCAGAATTTTTTTTTTTTTTTTTTTTGGTGATACTGGGGTTCCTGGAAGCCCTTCTACCTCCGGGCTACACTCCCAGACCTATTTTTACATTTTTATTTGAAAACAGGGTTTCCTAAGCCAGCGTGCGCCACCACGCCCGGCATGCATCCAGAATTTGAATAAAATAAAAATTTATTTTTGTGTACCAGCATACTAACAAACAGCTTTCCATTAGAATTTGTCCCTGTGTTCAAAGCTTGTGGAATATTCGCAAAATAGTGGCTATTTTGGAGGTAAATAACCAATGAACTCGCCTTCGGTTTTCTCAGTCTCCTGTTTGCGCGGAGGCGTGCTAGCGAGCACGTCGGCCTAGTCACTGCTCACCTCCTCACAGCAGGCACAGTGAGAGGGAGTTATTTTTAAAACTTGACAAGGTTATCAAAATGTATGAAAACTTGATTTTTGGCCCACATGCATACATTTTTGGTAATAGAGAAATTAGGGAAAAAACCAGAGGTTAAATTAAAATTAATTCATTTTGAGAACTCAGCAACATTAAAGGCACTATGTTTTCAAGATTTTTGTGTGTGTGTGGTACTGGGGTTCCTGGAAACCCTTCTCCGGGCTACTCTCCCAGACCTAGTTTATATTTTTATTTGGAAACAGGGTCTCTTAAGCCAGCGAGGCTGGCTTCGAACCTGCGTGATCCTCCTGTCTCCGCCTCCCAAGTGTGGAGATTACAAGCGTGGGCCACCATGCCCAGCTGTTTTCAAGATCTTAAAATTAATTTAGGCTGGGCATGGTGGCCCACGCTTGTAATCCCAGCATTCGGGAGGTAGAGACCAGAGGATTGTGATTCGCGGATGGACAGCCTCAGCTACTTAGGGAGGCCCTCTGCAACTCAGTGAGGCCCTGTTTCAAAATAAAGAATAAAAAATAGGGCAGGGGTGTAGCTCGGAGGTCGAATGCCCCTTGGTTCCATCCCCAGACCCGCAAAAATAATAATAATAATAATAATTTTTTTGCGGAACAGGGATGGAGCCCAAGGGCACTGTACCTCTAAGCTATAACTAAAATTAATTTTTTGAAGAAAAAAATGAAGCCTTTTCTATGCATTTAAAATATTGAATATCTCTTATCTGGTGCTTCTCTCCCTTGGAAAGACCAGTGTAAATGGCCTCACTCTAAGCAATCTCTGTTTATGTGTCTTTTCATTTGTCCTAGTTGTATTATAATTTGGTCTGACATCAACTGGAGAGAGGATGCCAGACCAGTTCCCGGATGTAGCCCCAGCTGTGTGCCAGGAGATGAGTGATAGCACGTTGCACAATGAATCAAAAGTTGGGAGGTTTTTCCTGTTACAACAGCTGGAAACGTTTTGTTCGATTGGCATGAACAGTGCTGAGTAATTGACTTTCCAAGATGATAAAGGATTGGAAGGTTTCTGGCTGGAGGCTTTGGAAAAAAGAGAATAATCATTCTATATGTTGAACCCAACCCAGGGAAAATAACTTTGATAAAACAGAACAGCTAACCTTTTTTTTTTTTTCAATGCTTACCATATGTCAGGCATTAATTATTTTCTTTTTACCACAGTAATGGAATTATGTGGTAGAGACTATTATTATTGCTATTTTACTCAGGCAGAAACAGGGAAAGTAACTGGCCCAAGTGACTTGTACCTGGTCAGGGCAGACGGATGTTCTTAATCATAATGCTATCCTTAAGCCGGGCGTGGTGGCGCACATGCTTGTAATCCCCACGCTTGGGAGGCAGAGACAGGAGTATTGTGCAGGTTCAAAGCCAGACTCGCTGGCTTAAGAGACCCTGTTTCCAAATAAAAAATACAAAATAGGTCTGGGAGTTTAGCTCGGAGGTAGAAGGGTTCCATCCTCAGTACCACCAAAAAAACCAAAACAATAACAAAAAACCCCACCACCCCATAATGCTGTCCTATAGCGCTTTATGTCCTATAGCGCTTTTGAATGTTTTTAGTCAATAAAATTCACATGTATCCCTTTGTAGTAAGAGTGTTCACAATTTATTGCTTAGCTTTATTGATTTGGCCACCGGAGTTTAAAAATGCTTTATTCTGATATAACCAAATTTTGGTGATCTGTGGGGTGCTTCTGCATGCTAACATGAATGTACTACTTGGCAATAGAGTAGCAAATGTTGAGAAAACTACTGGAATATCTTCTTTTTATTTTGTCTATGTGTTTCTTGATGTTTTGATTAGCATTTAAATTAATTATGAAATTAATCTATTTAGAGTCATTAAAATAACTTAAGACCTTTTCTTAGATTATCATATAGCTTTACATTCTCAACAGTAGAAAACTAACATTAATGGAAAGATAACATTTTTTTAAAGAAGATTGATAATGTAACTTGTCTTTCAGCAATACAATCGTTTTATGCAAAGAGAACATTGTTGAATTTAAAACATGTCAGATTAAACTTTTTTAAAAAGCTGATTGATGCTTTATTGAGGTATAATTTATATACCATAAAATTGCCCCATGTAAGTGCACAAGTCAGTGATGTTAATAACCTTACCGAGTCATGCAGCTGTCACTGTATTCCAGTGTTAGGACACTCACCCAGAAGTTCCCCTCTTGCCCATGTGCAGTCAGTGGCTGCTCTCAACTCCAGCCTGGCAACTACTCATTGGCTTTTTAATCACATCGACTTTTAAATATTGGCCTCAATTTTTCTACTTGCAAGTGTTTTCCACCTTCACAGTCCTTTGTGTGTTTATGGATTCACTAAGCCATCCCCTTTAACCCTGCAGGGTCATCTCTGCAGTTTGGCTCAGGTAGCACCCGGCTGCCTATAGATTTTAAAAGGGACAGGGCAGAGAAGATTCTGCAGGCAGTTCTAACACAGTGAAACATCTGTTATCTTAGTACATTTGGCACAGAAGGTATTTCTGAGTTAATTCCAAATTTAGGTATCTAATGAGGAAAACCATTTCACATTCATGGCAGGGCAGAATAGTGGTTGTCCTCTGTTGCCTCAGCAGTAAGTCCCAGATCCCCATTCTCCTACCTCCTTTGTGGCCCATTTAGTGGCATTTTATCATCGTGTTTTTCTTCTTCATGGACGTTCTCTACTCCTTTTCATCATTTTACTATTCAAGAGCTTTGAGGGCTCTGTTAGCTACTTCTCTATGTTCAAGGAAAGAGACTTCATAGTGAATTCTCATATCCTGCTGTACAGGAGAGTTGCCCCTGAGTAGATTCTGGTCCTTGAACCACACCTTTGAATGCTTTTGAAATTCAGTATCAAGAGGATTCTGGCTCTTGGATTCCAGAGGAGTTTCTGAATTGACTGCATCTCCTTTGTCTTGTCCAAGGCCATTTTTAAAACCCCAAACAAGGGTATTTCTTACTTATGAAACATCTTACCAGGTGGGCAGGAGAAGCTGATCTTTGCTGAGAACCAACATCTCTGTATGGTTTCTAAGCATTCTAATGTCAGGGAGGTACAGAGATTATTCTCAGGTATTTCTCTCTTCTTACCTCCTTCTTGATTATCTGACCACCTGAAGAACCAAAGGATTTTTGGTGATGGGTAGCTACAAGGAAATCACATACAGAAGAATTTCAAAACCTGTGGAACTGCCTTACAGTTATTAACCCTCTCTTTTGAGGACTTTATTATGTGACTTTAGTTTATTTACTTATTATGTGGATTTTATTATAATTCCTGTTAGCTAAGGCTGGCAGCAGAAAATAACAGTAATGAAATGGAAAATTTTAATTAATTTCAAAATTAAAAGCACATAAAAACTTTTTCTTTATCTAAGGCTTTCTTGTTTTCTGAATAACAGTACCTCTTTTTTATTTTTTTTAGTATTGGGGATTGAACTTAATGGCATTCTACCTCCAAGATATACCCCCAGCCCTATTTTTTATTCCTTATTTTTGAAACAGGGTCTCACTGAGTTGCAGAGAACCTCACTAAGTTGTTTAGGCTGGCCAAAACCTGTGATCCTTCTGTTTCAGCTTCCATAGTACTAGGATTACAGGTGTGCACCACCATGCCCCAGCCAACAGTAGCTCTTAAATTGAGAGGATGAATGTTCTCTTATGACTGCTATGATCATATTTCCAGAACAGTTACATTTCTCAGTTGAGATAGTTCTCTTATTCTTTGGGGAAGAATTTATATGCTCTTGATGTTTACTCAGCAAGTGAAATAAATCAAATCTTACCTTAGGTAATCTTTAATTTCTGCACATTTGGAAACTAAAGCAACCAGAAGAGCCCAAAAAGAGAGATGAGAGATAAAAAGATAAATTATGCCTCCTGTGTTCACTCATGACTTTGATTATCAAACGAAAATTTTTATCCTTGACAAAACGTCTTCTGTTCATAGAGAAATGATTCTTTTCCACAGGCAGGCATTTGCTTTCTTTTACTGGCTAAGACTCTTTATCAGAAAAAAATCATCTAGTGCTTCCACACAAAGGAAGACAAAAACATACGGTCCTTCTCCATACCACTCCTCCTCCTGCTTTTTTTTATCCTCCTTTTTCCTTTGCTCCTTAATTTTTCTTCTCATTTGAACCTTTGATAAATGTGAGATAATTTTCTTTTTCTCCTCATTTAATTTTTTCATATATAGGAATCACACACCTGTCTTTAAATGGATCCTTATTTACAATGGACTACTCAAAGCTCTTTATTACCTTGTTCTGGGCAATACATTTTCAAGATAGTAAAGCACTTCCCAGCCCGTGGTTCTGGAACGCCTAAGGGGTCCATGCATGTGTTCAGTAATTACATTAGCTTTAATATCTTTGAAGTATAATTATTGCTTAAAACCTTTTACCTTAAAAAAGAATTGATTTTAGAGCTACTGAGGTTGTATCAAGTAGCCACGCATGGCAGTTAGTGGGGATGGAGGGAGAGTCCTCATCTGTCACTTAGTTTACCTCCAAGAAGAACACCAAGGACAGATAGCTCCTGGTTTTGACCATTACTTAGTTTTCACTAGGTATTATTTTAAGCCATATATATATATATATATATATATATATATTTAATATTCATAAGCATTGGTTAAATATAGGAAGTCAATGCAAAGCAGGATATAGGACCACCTGTCGTAAAACACATTCAGGTGTTTCTTGTACTTAAGAAAATAAATACAGCCGGGCATGGTGGCACATGCTTCTAATCCCAGCATTTGGGAGGCTGAGACTGGAGGATCACAATTCGCGGACAGCCTCAGCTATTTAGTGAGGCCTTCTACAACTTAGTGAGACTCTGTTTCAAAATAAAGAATAAAAAATAGGGCAGGGGCTGTAGCTTGGAGGTCAAATACCCCTGGGTTTCATCTCCAAACCTGCAAAAAAAAAATACAAGATATACAACTATATTGGATATATTAATCATTATAGTTTCTTAAAAAGAAAATAAATAAAATTTATTTTCACATTAAAATTTCCTTTAATAAATAATTTTTTGTGATACTGAGGATGAAACCCAGGAGCATTCTACCTTCAAGATATATCTCCAGCCCTATTTTTTAGTCTTTATTTTGAAACAGAGTCTCATCGAGTTGCAAAGGGCCTCACTAAGTAGCTGAGGCTGTCCATAAACCTCCGTCATTCTGTCTCATCCTCCTGAATGCTGGGATTACAAGCCTGTGCCACCATGCCAGGCTAATAAATAAAATTTTTAAAAGAAAATATAGTGCCAGGCATGGTGGCGCACACTTGTAATCCCCGTGCTTGGGAGGTAGAGACAGGAGGATTGCACAGGTTCCAAGCCAGACTCACTGGCTTAAGAAACCCTGTTTCCAAATAAAAATATAAAAATAGCGGGGCGTGGTGGCGCACGCTTGTAATCCCCGTGCTTGGGAGGCGGAGACAGGAGGATCGCGCAGGTTCGAAGCCAGCCGCGTGCTGGCTTAGGAGACCCTGTTTCCAAAATGAAAATGTAAAAATAGGTCTGGGAGTGTAGCCCCGAGGTAGAAGGGCTTCCAGGAACCCCGGTACCACCAAAAACAAACAAACAAACAAAAAAAAACAACAAAAAAAATAAAAATAGGTCTGGGAGTGGAGCCTGGAGGTAGAAGGGTTTCCAGGAACCCCAGTACCACACACACACAAAAAGAAAATATAGTGGTTAATTTTTATTAATTGATTATAAACTATTCAATTATACTACAGAAGATGTTGGAAGGGAAATATGCAAAGTTTACATCAAGTCCAAAAGCAGTTTTTTAAATAATAGATATTTTAATATAGATTTGGTTTGATACAGAATAAAGTGCTGTCATTTAAAATTTTGTATTTAAATCATATATTACCTTACACATCAAAACTACTTGAAAATATATAACTCAAGTTGATTGGGAAGAACAAATTTTGTCTTTATAGCTTATAAATATTATCTAAGTACTATTAATGTATTTCTTATTTAAGTATATTATTTAAAATAATTATCACTTAGGATAAAGAAAATGTATTATTTATACACAGTGGAGTTTTGTTCAGCCATAAAGAAGAAAAGAAGTTATGTCATTTGTAGGAAAACAGAGGGAACTGTATAACAGTAGTGTTAAGAAAAATGCACCAGACTCAGAAAGTCAGCAGTCATATATATTATTTTCACATGTGCAAGCTAGAGAGAAAAAAGGATAAAAGGGAGGGAGGGTCTTATGAAAATAGAAGAAAGACCAGTAAAATAGAGGAATGGGGATCAGGATGAGGGAGGATGGGAGAAAAAGAGGATACAGTGGGGAAGGAAATTGGCCAAATGATGTTTTTACATGTATGAATATATCATAGCAAGCCCCACTATGATTTATGACAAAATAACTCTCATTCAAAAATATCTTATTTATTTAAAAATTTTCTAGGGTATTCAAAGGCCAAATATGAAAAGATTGTTGGGAAAGAAAAGGATTGGGGACACAGTACTTGGGTCATAAGGGGTGGCTGTCTGAGGATGCACTGCCAGTTACTTTGGGAGTATCATGGGCCTCGGTGTTTCTAACATCATGCTTTACTTTGACTTAAATGTTTGTTCATTACAGGAATTTGCATAGAGTGTGTGGCACTTCCACTTTATGTGTTGTTGTTCTCATTGTCAAAACAGAATTCAGCCAGGCCTGGCCGCGCACGCTTGTTATCCCAGCATTTGGGAGGCTGTGACAGGAGGATCGTGGTTTGCGGACAGCCTCAGCTACTAAGTCAGTTCCTTTGCAAGTCAGTGAGACCCTGTTTTAAAATAAAAAAAAATAGGGCTGGGGGTGTAGCTTGGAGGTAGAATGCCCCTGAGCTCAATCCCCAGTATTGCAGAAAAACAACAACAAACAAACAAACAAACAAACAAACCAGAATTCATAGTCTAATATCTGCAAAATGACTTGTGGCCACCATAGGAGCCCCTGGCTGGGAGATTCATTATAGTGAATATCTTTTCATAGATCCAAGACCTGGCTGTACTTCCTTATTCCTAGCAGATTTCTTAAATAATTTGACAACCTGTTCCAAATTAAGTACACCTCCAACATTAAACATGAGTTGTGTGTACACTACTTCATCAACTGTTTTGAGAATAGGACCGATTACATATTTAAGGTTTGATATAGAAATAGAGATCCCAGAAACATCTCATGACCCAGATTGTTAATATTTTTGAAGCTCTATTACTGTTTTTGTTCCTTATTCAAAAAGGCTTATCAATGATATTAGTGATACCTTCCTATCTGAGGCCACCCTTTCTTCCTTTCCTTTCCTTTCCTTCCTTTCCTTCCTCTTTCTTTCTTGTATACTGGGGATGGAACCCACGGGTTTCCTACTTCCAGGATACACTCCCAGACCTATTTTTAGACTTTATTTTGAAACAGGGTCTCACTACATTGCTTGAGAGCCTCACTAAGTAGTTTAGGCTGGCTTCGAACCTACATGATCCTCCTGTCTTGCCTCCGAAGTACTGGGATTATAAGCATGTGCTACCACGCCTGGCTCTTCTTTTTTATTACTTTAAATTTTTTTTTTTATGTGTCTTGTTTTTAAAGTCTGTGGTGTAGGGTGGGTTAGGGTGGAAGCTCGTGATTGAGAGATTTCTTTGGTCTTCTCCACTTTCCAGTCCCCTCCCACCATGGCCTGCTGTCTTTCCTTTTCTTGTCCTGCTCTTGAATCATACAGTGACTCACCCAGTCTGCTGCAGCAATGCTGTGGGAATCCAGTTCTGCTTCTCTGTGCATGTGACTCTGGTTCTCAGTCTTGACCTGAAGACTTGCAGAAGTTCTCTAGCTGATCTCTGTTCCCTGTCTTTCTCCTCCCCAACTTTTCTCCTGCACTGTGTCCAGAGGGCTCTAAGACATAGAACTGATTGTCCCTGTTTCCCTCCTTCATGGCATATAAATCCCTTCAAGATGTGGACCCCTTATCTCTTTCCATTCTTGCTTCTTGCCATTTTCTCCTGCATGCGCAAAGTCCCAGTTCTCCCAATAGCGTGCTGTTTTTTACTTCAAGTGTCTTGCAGACCCATTCTCTCTGCCTGAATACCCTTTGCCTGGTCTCCCCGGTGATCCCTCTCAGAAGACAAGCTCCTCTGGTGTGCTTAGACAACATCCCTGTGCACAGAGAATGTGCATCCCCATCACACCACAGACCTGACATCTATGCTCTGAGAACTTTTGTCTAGAAAGCTCTGGATGTCCAGACCCAAAGAGAACTGTCTTTCCTTCTGTCTTTATGCTTCACCAGACTAACAGGTGTTGAGTAACTTTCCTTCCCACCTCACTAAGCCTACCACTGTTACGTCACTCCTTTCTTAAGTAAGGTCTGTTTTAGAGCATATTATAGTGTGTTTTGCAGTTTATAAAGGTAAAATGCATTACATTTCTAAAGTAGTAATAATTACATACCTGGTGCTCATTCTCACTGAAATTGTGGCACACTTGGGGACTGTGGTAATTGAAAACACACCTCTGGATTATTGACACTTGTTAATTCTCTCCAGTTGACTTCAAGTAATGATTAGTCACCAGCAGGGCACAAAGGGTGGTTCCCTCACGTTGCCAAGTAAAGATCAAAGTGCCACCAGCCTTTCCCAAGTTATAATTATATATGTTTTGTTGAAATCTCCTTTGTTCTAAAGGAAATAAAAATGGTCTTGCTTTGTATTTGTTATGTAGAAGAGAGAGAGAGAGAGAGAGAGAGAGAGAGAAAGAATATCAGACTCTCAAGATATTACTATTGTGAAAAAAAGAACCAACAGGATGTTAGAGCAATTCAATGACCAGAACTGTCATGTTTCTTTGTTGAGAGAAAAAGAAAGAAAAAGATGGCAATTGCCACCAAGTGGAGGTGGAAAGAGGAGAGTGATAGGAGAGATTTTGCAAATGGACATCCCGAGATTCCCATTGGAGGGCAGTCACACAGAGACGTGTCACGAAGGACTAGAATAATCTAGTGTCATGTAGGGAAAAAAACATGTACAGGTGGATCATGGAATCATGATTCTCCCTCCAAAAATAGACTTACATTAACTGCACAAAGCACCGTGGAAAAGGCCTGTGCTTCTACCCAGGCACAGTAGATGGGTGGGTCCCAGGCCATCGGGCTTGTGAGGTTTTCTGGTCATGTAAAAGAGAGCTTACATACTTACTCATAAAGATAAGAGATGGCACAGAGGAACAGTGATTCGAAGTGGGCCAGAAATCAGACCCATTGAAAACATTAGAAAAGATCTTAAAACCTACTCCTGATGCCTGTAAATGATTCTTGTAAAAGCCATTTTGAACCAATTTCAAATTTTTTCTTCTCACTTACATGTATAAATTGCATCAAGAGGGTGTGTGTGTGCGTGTGTGTGTTGAACCAAGGGGTGCTCTATCTCTGAGCTACACCCCCAGCCCTTTATCTTTTGAAACAGGATATCACTACGTTACTACCGGCTAGTCTGAATTTTCAACCCTCCTGTCTCAGCCTCCCAAGTAATGGGATTACAGGTGTGTATCACCATGCTGGCTTTAAGAGGGCTTTGTGAAGATATAGAATAAAATCTTGTATCTTCTGTTGGTTACTGTTATTTCATCTACATTTAAAAATTATTCAGGAACATTTAGAATCCATGAGGTCACTGAAAGAGACCAGAAGTAAAAGACATATAATGTGCTGAGAAAATGATCTCACTAGGAAAATGGCCAAGAATCGTTACTGTTAGCATTCTCCAGGCATTTCAAGCTCTAAGACAGAAGTGGAAGTGCAGTTGTCATGGGGTTTAGTGAAAGTAAAGTAATGCATTTCGGGTTTTTAAAGAAACATAGGTCCTTTCCTGGCACTAATGTGGAGGTTTCAGTCTCCCTTGAATCTCGAGGCCCCTCAGGAACTGTTGCACATGCTGCAGACCCACCTGACCATCACTGACCCCTGGGCTGAGCTCAGTGTGGACTCCACGCTCCCTGCAGGGCACCTTTGCCATCTTACAAACTGCTTTCCCAAGACTTAGGTCTCTGTTCTGCACTACTTCATCCCCAGAATGGAAAAGAGCCTGTCCTTTATTTTTTTCTTCACTAAAAGAACTTATGTATTTAATAATATTTTACATACCTTTATTGGTGCAATGTAATTATACAGCATCGTGAGATTCAGACTGATACACACATACCTGCACAGATCACTTGGTATATCTCCCTCCTTATGTCCCCCTCTCTTTTCTATCCTCCACAGACATGTTAGTGAGATTGGTAGTAAAGCCCTATATGGACATAACCTTATTTGAACGATTCCCTCCCTCAATCTTTGCTATTCCTCTCCTTACCTCCCCCTCTCCATTTCCTTTTCATTTTTTTTTTTTTTTACTATTTTATCTCCTCATTTGACTGAAGTTCCTTTTATTTCCTATTTTTGTTGTAGCTTCCACATATGCAAGAAAACACATGATCCTTGATTTTCTGAGACTGGCTGATCTCACTTAGCCCAGTATTCATTCCCCATAAGGTAGCTAAGGCCAAGTCATGACATTAAGCTCTCAAGAGGGTTTAAAGGTGAGGGAGCAGCCTTTACACTGGCCCTGCCATGGGGCTGAACTGAAGTCCACACACAAAGTTCCCCTCCAGCTGGGTGACAGCCGCCAGCTGGCCTGCTCCTAGTGGGATCATGCCTCTCATCTCTTCCCAGACTCAAGCCTAGACCCCAGTCCTCCCCAAGTAGTGAGAAATTTATCTTTTCAGTAGTGAAGATACTAAACACTCATTCTTTGCGTTCTTCAAGAACATGCCACCATGCCGTGCGACAGGCTCTTGAACAGCTTATTCCTGTCCAATATTAAGTATATATATATCTATCCTTTGGCCAACATCACCTCGTTCTTTCTCCTCATCCTCCCTAGCATCTGGTAACCACTATTCTTCTCTCTCATTCTATAAGGATAGGGTTATTTTTTGTTGGTTTGTTTTAAGGGTACTGGAGATTGAACTTGGGAATTCTACCTCTACCCTAACTCTGTTTTATGTTTCTTACTTTGAAACAGGACCTAAGTTCCTGAGGGCCTAAGTTGCTGAGGCTCGTCTCAAACCTGGGATCCTCTTGTCTCAGCCTCCCGAATTCTAGGATACAGGAATGCACCACCATGCCCAGAATGTTTGTTTATTTGTTTGTTTGTTTAAACATATAAATGAGGTCATGTGAGATTAATTTTTCTGTGCCTGGATTATTTCAGTTAGCATAAAGTCCTCTAGATTTGTCCAGGTTGTAATTGTAATGACAAGACTGAATTATGTATCTATGTCAATACCTATATCTATATCTATTTTGCTGAATAGTATTCCATTAAGTGTGTGTGTGTGTGTGTGTGTGTGTGTGTGTGTGTGTGTGTGTATATATATATATATATATATATATATATATATATATATATGCCATTGGTAATGGTCTAGATTTAGTCATTCCACAATATGTGTATTCTTCAAGTATCATGTCATACTAGCTAAATACAATCCATTTTGCCTGTCAATTTAAAAAACACACAAGGAAAAAGGAGCTTTCCTCTAAACAGAGTCTGCAGAGCCACAGCTCATTCAGGACACCTTTAATTTTTCTATGTGGGGCAGCTCACTCCTTCTGTAGCTAACTTCCTTTTTTAGAATAGAATATTTGCTTTACCCTTCCATGACTATGAGGCCCTGAAAGTAACTTCCTACCATACATGAGTGATTGGTTTCCAAAATGGTTTGAATCTTTAATTATGAAGAAACAAGAACACCTATTATGTTTTTAAAAGATGCTGTTGTCTAGATTTAACCAGAGCATCCTTTACATGGGCACTATGATACTACCTGAGGGCCCCTTTAAAATTTTTATTAGAATCTAAAACCCCGCAGGTTTCCAGTCTTTTGCTTCGAGCCTCTGTCACATCCACTACCTTCTCACTTCCCAGGGAGGCTCTGATCAACCCTGACTCGGAGGATGGTGTGTGCACAGCAGCGTAGATGTTTCTAGTATTAAGAATCTAGTTGACCTCTGCTCAGCCCCAGCCAAGCTACCATGTTGGAAGAGAGTGAGGAGGAGATAGGAACCAGGACCCTCTAGGAGGCTCCTTGTTGAGAACAAGGCATCAGCAACCTCAGAGCAGCTCCTGCGTGCCAGCTGCCCACATGAACTTCTTTCCCAATAATCTCTACCTGTCTGTATTTGCCACTGGGCTGCAAACTTCTTACAGTCAAAACCTGAGTCTTTTCATGTTTCCATGTCTGTCAATGCTTGCTTCTAGAAGATGCTCAGAAATCAATTGGCAATATCTAACTTTATGTTCTGACTTTTTTTTTTTTTGGTGGTACTGGGGTTCCTGGAAGCCCTTCTACCTTCGGGCTACACTCCCAGACCTATTTTTACATTTTTAAATTTGGAAACAGGGTCTCCTAAGCCAGTGCGTGCGGCTAGCTTCAAACCCGCGCGATCCTCCTGTCTCTGCCTCCCAAGCGCAGGGATTACAAGTGTGCGCCACCACGCCCGGCCTGACTTTTTTTTTTTTTTTTTTTTTTGTGGTACTGGGGATGGGACATTCTGCCTCCAACTATACCCCCAGCTCTACTTTTTATTCTTTGAGACAGGGTCTCAATGTGTTGCAAAGGACCTAAGTATCTGAGGCTGGCCATAGATACCACAATCCTGTTTCAGCCTCTGGAATGCTGGGATTAAAAGTGTGCACTACCATGCCCAGCTCAATCTCCTCTTTCTTAATTGCAATTAAGAAAGAGATCATAGGTCCCTTTGCAAGGACTTATCTCCCTTCTAGCAACACCTGTGTGGGAAGATGAACACCCTAATTTGTTGCAAACCTTGCATCCAGTTATGTAGACATGCAGGCAGTCTCTGCTATGCATAGTGTGTGAAAAACTGTCCAAGAAACACTGTTTTTTCCAGCTGACACATGAGGTAGCGAGGTTGTTCTGTGCAGACTTCTCTTGGGACTGATTTCCTCTCTGTGTCTGCTTTGTGCCACACCTGAGTTCAGCAGTGGTGTTCTGGAGCTCAGGGAACTCTGACTGTACAGATATGGCCTCCAGAGGGTCAGTTCAAGTCCCAGTTTGTGGAAGGAACTAATTAAATGTTAATAACTGGCACATGGTGATGTCAGATGGTCAGCAGCGATCCTGGCTGCTGAGTTGAATGAGATGGAGGAAAACAAGCGAAAGGATTCAGTTGCTGCTGCTAAAGGATGAGCCTTTTATGTGAAATGTAGATAGGAACAGTACCTTTTATTTCAACTGTCTAATCCTGTGCTGGAGTGCTGCAAGATTTGGTTTGTGTAGACTTTTCTTTACTGGTTTCTTCACAAAAGTAACCTATTTTAATTCTGGATGACTAATTTCATTGCTCATTATTTATTTTTAATAAATGAATGAAATATTCTTCTACTTTGGGTTTCTGACTGTCTATTAAAAGTTGCCAAAATAACAAGAGGAACGAAACCCCAGGAGAGATGATGGGGCAGCTTTAGGAGTGAGCATACTCTTGAGATATTCATTGGATGTCCCTCAAAGGCCCGTGTCTTAAAGGCTTGGTTCGGGGAGGTGCTATTGGGAGGTGCTGGAACCTTTTGGAGGTGGGGCCTAGTGGGAGGTCTTTAGGTCATTGGAGGTGTGACCTCAAAAGGGATTGTGGGATTCCAGTCCTTTTTCTTCCTCAATGCTCCCTGCTTCCTGATGTAAGTCCTTTGTTTCCACTATCTGTCCCCTCCATGATGTGCTGCCTGTCACAAGTTCAAGGCAGTGAGAGCCAATAGATATGAACTGCAACTTTCAAAACAATGAGCTCAAATTAGACTTTTCTCCTTACAATTTTGTCATGTCAGAAATTTTGTTAAAGTGACAGAATGCTAAGCATTGTTCTTTCTCACTCTATTTGTTGTAAATCTACTTCACCCGCCCCACCTATGGAGCTCTCTGTGCTTAATGGAGGATAGGGCTTATTACAACTATAATTTAACTTGATAGCATTCAGGATGTTGGTAGGAAGTTCAAAAAACACTGTGCAGTAACTTAGGAGCTCGATTTCTGATAAAGTTAGAGTAAATTACAGCAAACATGAGCTTTAAAGATAATTATTAAACTTTTCTCTCTTTGTGGACAGTGGTTCAGAGCTGGCTTCTCACCTTTATTCTCTTTAGTTATTTTCACCTGTACTAAAGCAATTTTAAAAATATGTTCAGTAGTATAATTTAAGAAAACAAGACAGGTTTGGAGGCGCACACTTGTAATCCCAGCATTCAGGAGGCTGATACCGGAGGATCGCGGCTCGCGCACATCCTCAGCTACTTAGTGAGACCCTATTTCAAAATAAAAAATAAAAAATAGGGCAGGGGGTGTAGCTTGGAGGTCAAATGCCCCTGGGTTCCATCTCTAAACCTGCAAAAAAAAAAAAAAAAAAGAAAAGAGAAAAACAATAAAATGACAAGAGACATTACTTCTGAGAAAGAAAGTGGGACTGAAGTGTATTTAGGGTTCATTTGCTTGGTATCACTTGAATTTTTTTCATGATATAAATTATTTTAAATGTAAAGATAAAAAGTAAAAGTATCCAAAGACAATTTTAGAACATGTAGGATTTTGTTTCAAACTTCTTTTAGGGGGAAAAAGTAACCACATTTTATTTATATGACTGTGAAATAAAAATTATTTTACAAAAACATTACTTTGGGCATTACTTAGGCATATGTATGGTATCTACATTTTCTAAAAGTGAATACTAAGAGAAAATATCAATTGTTAGTAATTTATCTTGGCAATAAGATAGAAGTAAGAAATTTGTTTTCAAAGTTTCAGCTTGATTTATATAGGTCCAGGACATTTTTTGAAATGGAATGCTAATTTATTTATTTTTGAAGAGGACAGATATATTCATAGGAACTTAAAAACTAAGCCAGGTGCCACACAACCAATAGTAGAGAAGGCATTTCATTGCTTTCTGGTGCTCACATCAGTTTTTATGCTCTTATTTGTCTGGCCTGCCTGCCTGCCTGTCTGCCCACCCCTCCCTCCCTCCCTCCCTCCCTTCCTTCCTTCCTTCCTTCCTTGCTACTGTGCTAAACTAATCTCCTTGTAGGTGGTCTCCCTAATAGAGATTTAGTGGGAACATAGATAATGGGCAGAATGATTGTAGCTTTCACAAGTGTAATTAACTTTTTGTCAAGTGCAGTTCTTCAGGATAAATCTTGAAATAGAGTAACTATTTCTAGATCTGGGCTTTTATTCTCCGCCTTTATAATTTAGTTCCTTCCATTTCTGTGCTGCCAGCTTAGAGTTTCTTCTTAAGAAGTCTTCCAGAACTTCAAGTTTGTGTCGTGTCTCTTCTTTTTAGTCATTTTTTTTTCTCACAGATTTTACATGAGAGTTTTTTTAAATTGTTGCAAGATTTAGTCCCTATGTTTGCAGTGATTTCATTTGAGAAATCAAACACCAGCTGTTGAACCTGGGTCTGGCTTCCCAAAACCAGTATAATTACCTATGTAAGGCTACAGGAAATGGAAAAAGACAAAACCATTGTCTGTGTGCCTAATGATTCTTGCATATGAGAGTTTTTCTCCCCTTCTCCTTACACTAGGGAAACAGTCATTCTTGGTTATTTACTGACATTTCTTTAGCTGTTTTTGAGCGCCTCAGGAATTATTTGACTTTTTCTTTGCAATAGTCAAATCCAAAGTGTATGTTTGGCCCAATCTATTTTTAATACCTAAGAGATAAGCACAGTTTTCTTCCTTTTGATAAAAACAGTTGTTTTAGAAAGGGAAATCTCAATCCAACCATTTTCCATTCTTTTCTAGCATGTTCTAATTAAGTCATAAAATAACAATAAAGAGACTTGGAGAAATCGAAGAGGAGATGAACCTTTTGCTCTGGCTCATATAATCCTGTGTCAGGATAGGCAGAGAATCTTCAAGAAACAAGGTGTGAGAAGACCAGATTTAGGGGCAAAGAAGCCCAGGTCTTAGCACCAAAGAGGATGACACACAGTGAGTCCCCCACAAATAGCTGTTGAATAAAAATAAAACAACCTAGGAAACAGTTTAATATTGCTGTGTCCACATATGAAGGTACAGGTGGCACATGAGGTGGGATCCAGAGGGAGTTATTAAATCAAGTGCCGAATGCATGTATGCTTATATCTCATTGAATCCCACTACAATATATAATTATAATGCACCAATAAAGGTATGTTTAAAAAAAGTCTAAAAGAGAAAACTCAAGATTGTTTCTGGAGGACATCCATGGATCATTTATTTGCTCTGTAGTGATCTTACAAACTGGCTAGAATGTGAATGATACAACTGTATGTTTCGTAGCAACTATTCCACATTCTATCTCATTGGGTCACATTTGTAAGGCTTAGTACTATATTAGTCAGTTTTCAATTACTATGATGAAGCACTGGAGACAGTTAAATTATAATGAGAAAAGGTTTAATTTTAATTTATGGTCCTGGAGCCTCCAGTCCAAGACCAGGTGGTCCCAATTTGCAACAGTGGCACACCATGAAGGGAATGTGTAGCATAGTAAGCTGCTTATATCACTAGTCAGAATGCAAAAGAGATGGGGTCCCACAGTTCCCTTTGAGGGAACACTCTCAGTGACCTAAGGATCTCCCAGGATGCCCCACATCCTAAAGGTTCCACAATCTTCCAATAGTGCTACTGTGGGAGCTACGCCTTTAACTCAGAGACCTTTGGGACACACTCATCCCAACCATTTCAATTGCTCTGCTTTGATGACTTCATGTACATCAGCAGATGACGCAGGCAAGCAGACATTTTATTAATGCTATTTAAATATTAAAAGCTGTCATCTGGGCAGTACATGCCACCCTGTTCCATAAGCCTGGGTTAAGCCTTAGCTAATGAGAGTGGAGAGACTGGTAACTTACCCCCCACCCCATAATCTTACCTCCTGCATTGCCATTTGAGCAATTACTTGGTTTTTTAGTCTCGGGACTAGTGATGAACTGATAGGGGACCTGATAGAATAGTTAATCATAAGATAGAAAAGATGTTGCAAAGATATTTAGTAAACTAGAAATTTTCAGTGAATTAAAACATTAGAGAACATCTGAGCCTTTTAAGGTCATTGACACAGGGCTTAAAGGCTTAGAGGCCAAGGCCATAGGTGGCTATAGGCAATGGACTTGTTCTGTTTAAGATAACCTAGTGATTTTTTCAGTAAATATAATGCCTTGTGATGAAACATAATGTAAAAAATTGATTATTTACTCCTTGAACTTCCCTTCCCCAAGGACTTTCTAACTACCAATTTGGAATGGGTGAGTACAGTGTTTAACACCAAACAGGTGGTTGACAAATTCAAATGAGGTTTCAGATTCTTATTCTCAAAAGATATTTAAAGAAACAACGTTTGGACAGAGCTCATTCCTTGTAACCAGAAGCCAGGCTCGGCAGGAGTCGGGCTTCTGGGCGGCTGTTGCCTAGCCCTCACTGGGCCATCTGCTTCCTGTGTATTCCCTTCAGTCCACAGGGAGAAATGGAGGGAGTGGAGGAAGGAGAAGATAAAAC
Organism: Muscardinus avellanarius; assembly: GCF_963383645.1. Classification (NCBI taxonomy): domain Eukaryota; kingdom Metazoa; phylum Chordata; class Mammalia; order Rodentia; family Gliridae; genus Muscardinus; species Muscardinus avellanarius. Next base: position 133,897,630 of record NC_137787.1, on the reverse strand, counting down.
GGTAGTTTGAGAGCTGAGACCCATCTCTTTCAGGGTTCCTGGACATATCCTGTGCATAGCTTTGTCTCTTGTTTTTATGGAAGTATTTTAGCCATGTTTCCGTGCTCTCTACCGTTTCCATCAGTGAGGCTTGGATACCATGTCCTTGAAGGTATTCCCAGGGAGGGCTCTATCTGTTGGGATGATGTTCCCAGCCTGGGAGATACTGGTGACACCATCAGGTCTGCTTGATGCAGTTGATCTGGACAGCAGGACTCCTCTCAACACTACTTTTTTTTTTTTTTTTTTTTTTAGTATTTCAGTGACAAGTGACATATTCAAGTGCTGGAGATGAGAATATCTGGAGGGGCAGACTGCCAGCTTCTCCTCCCTCATTAGCTAATGCTTAGCCAGCATCTGCATCTGCAGGATGCCGCAGTCCTCTGCAAGGGAGGGAGGCCTTCTGCCATTGTTTTCACTCCAAGTGGACTGGAGCAATGAAAACTTGAAGGAAAGTCACGTTTTCCCTAAAGAATGCCCCTGTAAGCCAATCCTTCTGTTTAATTTCTTCAGTCTTTCTATTTAGATTGGATACATCTTATTTCTTTTGGAAGAAGTAAGAGGGTATATTGCAGCTATGGCTTTATTTGGCCTTTGATACGGCTTGATATGGCCTTTGTACATTGAGAGCCTTCCTCGGCATGTGTGGTCAGGTGGGCAGGAAGGTAAAGACTGAGGTTTCCAGTGTTCCCTACCCAGACACAGGCTAGGATTCCAGAACAATGAGTTTCCAAGATGTCCTTTCTGAGAAGTCAGTACTGGCTTTTTTTAGGTCCAATTAGGTATGACTTTTAAATTGGAATGATTAAAATCTGCATTTCAAAGTCACCCATTCTGCCCTCTCTGCTTTTGAACTATGGGTGGTCTTCTTCAATAGATTTCAGCATACTTAATTTTTAAAAAAAGATGTAACTTTGAACATTTTTCCTGTTTCATTATCTTTTTATAATCTGGCTTAAAAGTTATTTAATAATAACTAATGAGATAGTGCCTTTAGAATTCACATTGTTTTTCTAAAACTTTATGATATTAAACGATATTTAATGAGATATTCAGAAAAGGTATAATTTGGAGAGAAATATTCATGAGTCACATTGAGTTCTTAGCTTTTTTATATTAATAATTACCTAATTTTAATTTTTCTCTTAAAAGCGACTTTCATTTTTAACCATTTTATTATGTTATAATAAATCTTTATATGCATGGAAATGTTTATTTTGTAATATGAATGATGTAAAATTTCTACTAATTACTTAAGCCTGTAATAGTTTAAAACAGAGTTAGTCAACCCTGTACTGTTGACATTTTGGATAAGGTAAGTCTTTTTTTGTAGGGAGCTGTTTTAGTTTTTGTAAGAAGCTAAGTAGTATTCCTGGCCTCCATTTACCAGAGGACAGTAGAACATTCTAACCATCCCATTCTCAGCTGTCACAAAGAGAAATGGCTCCAGAAACCATCAGGTATCTTCTGGGGGACAAAGTGCTCCTGGTGGAGAACCATTACCTTCAAAATATACACCCTTTTTTTCCAATAGCAGTGGCAACAACAACAACAACAACAACAGATGCATCTTTGAAAGAGAAGATGAAACTAGAAGCAGTATTTGGTGCAAAAGTTTATGAAAATCCTGCTGGGAACATTATATTGTACGTGTGTTCTCAGTTAAGTAAAACTCAATATCCTAGGGAGCCTAAATATTGAATAATACAAGAAGTAATCAATTGTTTACATTTATACAAAATATTTCTGGAACAAATTTGATATACAGTGACATACTATAATGGAGTACCATCTGGAAAAAGCCAGTACATGGTTGAATTTTAAGCCATTGAAGGAAACTGGCAGAACATATTCAAGATGCTACTGAAGGTTAATGAATATTTCCTGGGTGTTTTATTATCCTGAATCTACATAAGAGTCCATCCTCGAGATGGACTAGAAGTGTTTGTCTACTTCCTAATTCCTACATTTTGGTGTTTTGTTTTTCCCTCTCTACCTTATTCTTTCCTGGTGCCACATTCTCTTAGTTTCTGTGCTGCTTCATTGTCTCATCTTTCTACTTTTGTTTTATTTTTTCCTTATACCTCTCTACCCTAGCACTGGTTATCTCCTGTAGGCTAGTTCTGGCCCTCTTTTTCTTTCTTCCTTCTTTATTACTCTCAATCATTTTAAATACAGGCCCATAGTCCCCCATTATAGAATTTTTTTAATATTTTATTTGTTGGTAAAATCTACCCTAAATTGATGGGAGCCTTTTGTACTCATTATTTTTGCAGTACTGGGGATGAAACCCAGGGGCATTCAACCTCTGAGCTACACCCCCAGCCCTATTTTTTATTCTTTATTTTGAAACAGGGTCTCACTAAGTTGCAGAGTGCCTAAGTAGCTGAGGCTGTCTGTGAACCACAATCCTCAGGTCTCAGCCTTCCAAGTCCTGGGATTACAAGAGTGCACCACCATGCCCGGCTTTGTACTTTATCCCACCTGTTGTGACATGTAAATGTGACACTGCAGGGTTATGAATGTTCATGGGCAACTTTCCAGATGCCATTATTAGGATGAGTATGTGTAATAAAATTATTGGGCTAGTCTTCAAAAATCTGAAAAATTCAGAATCCAAACACATTTGGCTCCCCAGATTTTAGGTAAGGTATAACAACTGTTACTTGGAACGCCATAGTAGCTCCTAATGATATCTTAATTGCTTCTCTTTTGTGTATCTCTGTCTACTGATGAGTGTTCTTTCAATGTTTCAAGTAATTTGTTTAAAATTGCAGCAATTCATTTTCCTTGACTTAGGAAGCAAAATATTCCCTGTGGTCTCTTTGGTACTGGAGTATTCTAATCTTTAAAGTTTGAAATTCTTTAAACATCTTCCCCCCTCCCCCATACCCTGCCCATTAGACTGTTGGGAAGAGGGACTATTGAAGGGTGGGATGGGGGGCACCAAGTGCTGTGTGCATGTATATCACTGTCAATATGAGTTACATTATGATGTGAGACTATAATGCACCAATAAAAGCATATTGAAAAAGGACTCCTAGGGCTTTCTAGATCCTCATGCCAAAGACCATCCTCATTAGCACTGCCAGTGACTTTAGATGAGAGCTGGCACATCATCCTCTGTCTTGCTCATGACCATCACATCTTCCTCTATCCTGACCTCTTGGAAACTGATGGAATCACATCTAAGTGTTTCCATGATTGCCCTCAACTGGCTTTGTCTCTGGCCATGTAGCCATAGGGGCTTTTCTGCTCCATTGATACATGCAGGCTCTGTAATGTCGCATATTTTGATGCCGTATCCTGTTCTTTTATCAACTGTCTCTCCCTGACCAAAGTATCCTTTTTCTCATAATCCGTTTTTGTGATTCCCTTCATGTTCATCGTCTCCAAACAGCCTCTTTTAGTGTCATGATCATATTTTATAGGAAGCTTTTATTCCCAAGGAGCTGTTTAAAAAATACCAGATTTATAAGAGTAAAGCCTAATGTTTCTTCCAGGAATTGATTCATATTATATAAAACTATATTTACAAAATGGCAGTCTTTTAATGTTTTATATAATATTTTCAAAATCACATTAAATAAGGGCATTTTGGAGCTCTACCAAAAGCTGACGTGACTTTGTATTTCTGTCAGTAGTTTGACTGTGGTTTGCAGTGCTTCGCCACCCACGAGCTCCAGAACTCAGACACTAAGCTGAGCTCTCTCAACACCCTGACGGTGTTCTAGTCTATACCAACTTGTGAACTACTTTTGATAAATAACTTGAAAAACATGGTTTGCTTATGGCTGAGATGAAAGAACAATGGGAGAATGACATCAAGTTGAACAAGTATATTGAACTGGTGTAGATAATGGATTGTTGCCAAGCTGGGGGCCCCAGTGGCAACCCCAGGTCTCTAGCGTGTGAGCAGTGTCTTAAGTCACAGGCTGGATGCATGCTGGAAGAAGACATCAATGGTATGCTTTTTGTATTCCTTTGGGTTACTCTGAGAGAATACCATATGGGGTGGCTTAAAGAATAGACATTCACTTCTCCTCATTCTTGAGGCCGGGAAGTTCAAGATGAAGATTCTGGAAGATTCATTGCTTGTCCGTAGGTGTCTGCCTTTTGCATTGATCCCATGGTGGGTGCTCCATGGTTATAATCATGTCCCAGAGGTCCCCAGTTCACTTCATATACCATAACAGTGGGGACTAGGCCCCACATATGTGAATTTTAGGGAGACGCAAACACAGAATCTACAGCATCATCTTATGAAGGTACTGGTAAATGAGAGAATCAAGTGATTACAATATACTCAAATTATGAGTTGACCTCACGAGGTTATGTTAATGTTGGTGACATTGCAAGTTCTTTGTATATGTTCTCTATGTCAGTTATGTGAGTATTGGGTAGGGCACAGCTTGACATTATGAATTCATGGGAAATAATGTGGATTTTGGTAACCAGCATAAGCTGACCAGGTATTGTGACTTGTGAAGACAAACACAGACCTGAGCAGCAGGATGTGTGGCCCCTGGAAGGTGACCATCATCTTGCCTTTCTCCCAGCGATCAGTTTGTGTGCCATGGTGTCCAGCCTCTTAGCAGCCTCTTACCACTGGATCCTGTTCACGTCTACTTTGTTTATATTGTTTTTCTCTTTACAAATCTTTTTTTTCTTTATATTTTTCTTGGAATTATTTATTTTGTATTCTTTTAAATTTTATTTATATGTTGAACATATTGAAAATGGTATACATTTAGACTGTGCTTGGTGCCTCCTCCCCCCACCACATTCCTCTTCACCCCCTCCCAACAATGAGTGTCCAGATTAACCATGCTCTATTCATACTTTTACACATACTAGGATGTAATACTAGGATGTAGGTCCTCCGTTAATTGACCTCAGCCTTCTTCCTCTCCTATCCTTCCTATATTATTTTTATACTTATAGTGTTTACATTATTTTTTCTGTTTATAAGTTTTTTTGTTTAAAAAAACCCTTTTAGCCAGGCGTGGTGGCGCACGCTTGTAATTCCCACCCTTGGGAGGCAGAGACAGGAGGATCGCGCAGGTTCGAAGCCAGCCGCGCACGCTGGTTTAGGAGACCCTGTTTCCAAATTAAAAAAAAATGTAAAAATAGGTCTGGGAGTGTAGCCCGGAGGTAGAAGGGCTTCCAGGAACCCCAGTACCACCAAAAAAAAAAAAAACAAACAAAAACAAAAACAAAAAACAACCCTTTTAGCTGCCTGTTCATCTCTACTGTCACTAGGAGTAATTAGTTATTAAGACTTTCTTAACTAACAATTACCAAATTGCCTCAGTGACCCATTTCTAGGGGGATGTGACACACCAATGGACATACTGAAGGAGGAGGGGTAAAACAATGGCTGAGAACTTTTTAATCCAAATGATATAAAGAATAGCTAATGGAACTGGGCTTGTTTAGGATGGAAAATAGCCATGTATGTAACATATGTTATAATCTTTGAACACAGAGCATGAAATATAGAAAGGAGATAAAATAGTAGTTAAGAGTTAATAATGCTGTCATGTTGGACAGTTCTTGCTCTATACATGTGTAGGCTGGACATGGTGGTACACACCTGGGCATGGTGGTGCATAGCACTTGAGAGGCTGAGACAGGAGGATTGCAGGTTCAAAGTCAGCTTCAGCAACTTAGTGAGGCTCACATCAACTTAGTAATATCCTGCTTCCAAATAAAAAATAAAATAGGGAAGGTGGGTATTGCTTGGAGGTAGAATGCCCCTGGGTTCAATCCTCAGCACCACAAAAAACAAACAAGGAAGCAAGAAAACAAACAAACAAATAAACAAACAATCTACATATGCAAAATATGACAGAATGCCTCATTGGCCAGATGAGAATTAATGCTTCTCAAGGTGCTGGTACCAAGTGTTCAGAAAACGGCACCACTTTTCTACTCCCCTCTCTATGGTTCTTCCTTCTTTCTTTCCCATCCATCCTCTTATTGAGGGATTAGGACATTATTTTATAAGTAAAGAAGATAAACTTAGAAAGAGTAAGTTATTTGAGGTTTCTTAAAAAGATATGAAAGAAAGAACTGTAGTCCAGGTCTTGGTCCATTATGCTTTCTTGGACAAGATGGCCCTGTGCAAACATTTGAGCTAATATCTTTTGAAGATGGAGGTGAATTGGTTTGTGTAGCTTCATAAGGGAGCTGGGACTCATGGGAAGATGTTTTCCATAGAGAGGAAAGGGCAATGGGTGCAATCAGAACTTCTAATCATTGGAGCTGCTGTTGGAATCAGAAAGTGCCCATTGTTGGGACCCAAGTTTTCATGCAAAGGCTGGAGAAAAAGAATAATAGTCAACAGGGATAGAATGAGGTTTTTTAAAATTCTCATTGGAAAGGAGAACCATTGAAGATACTCTTTCATTTCTTCTAAACTTTAAATTACTCTAACATTCTATTTATTCTAAAATTATATTTCTAGCATTTGGGATGGGATTGGGCAGATCCTGAGAACTCAACAAGTAACTGAATTAATATAACTTTACCACTGACACAAGGACAGGGGTTGTTTTATGTTCTGTCAGGGGAAATGAGGTTTGCAAAGTAATTCCATTAAAATATGCAGAGGGAGAATTTCAGGAGTAATCATAATGGCTCACAACAGCAGAAGTGGACGGAAGAAGGTCATTCTCAGGAATTCAGCAAAGGACTACTTTTATTAATTCTCAGGCTGTTTTTGAAAATGAAGTGATCAGCAATTTTCGGGAACTGGTTTTGCTCACTAAGGAAGACTAGAGAAATAAAGTAGATGTTTGAAAATAAGGTCCATGATAATTGTGAATGTGCTCATAATGATCTTGACATAAAGTCCACCTATTTCAAAGATTCAAGGAAATATATCTTTTTCACTATCAACAAGCTGACTAGGTATACCTTACCTCATTCAACTTTTCTTTTCTTTTTGTGGTACTGGGGATGGCATTCTACCTCTGAGCAACACCCACAGCCCTCTTTTTTTATTCTTTATTTGAAACTCACTGAGTTGTAAAGGGCCTCACTAAGTAGCTGAGGCTGGCTGTGAACTGCGATCCTATTGTTTCAGCCCCCTAAATGCTGTGATTGTAAGTGTGGACCACCATGCCCGCTGGCATTTCCTTACATAATTGGTTTTTTTTTTGTTTTTTTTTTTTTTTTTGCTGTACTGGAGATGGAACCCAGGGACATTCTACCTCCAAGCGACACCCTCACCCCTATTTTTTATTCTTTATTTTGAAACAGGGTCTCATTGAGGTACAAAGGGCCTCACTAAGTAGCTGAGATGGCTTCGAACCTGCGCAATCCTCCTGTCTCAGCCTCACGAATGCTGGGATTACAAGCGTGTGCCACCACGCCTGGCTTCTTTACATAATTTTTAAAACCTAATTTTCTCTGTTAAGCATCTTTTTTATTTAAAAAATTTTTATAGGGTCATTATAGTTCTACATCACAGTGAGATTAAAAGTGATACACTCCTATATGCACACAACATCTCTTGATGCATTTCCCTCCATACCCCACCCCACTGCCCGCTTCTTCCCTCCCCACACACTAGTGTGATTGGCAGTGATACATTCACATACAAATACAACATTATTCAGATTATTTTCTTCTTCAAGCAGTTATTTTAACTCATTCCACTTATTCCCAAGAACAAAATTGTCTTGTGATTTGATTTAAAAAGTGTGTGATGAGGGTATGAAATATAAGTTGCTTTAAATGAATGTGGATGGGTCAAGGAGCAAGCACCCTCACTGTGGTTAGCCTTTTTTTGTACATACAGTCTCACTTAATTTTTATTGACCCCATCCACATTTTATGAACAATAATTTTTTTTTTTTTACAGATCTGAGGATGAAACCCAGGGGCATTTGACCTCTGAGCTACACCCCCTGCCCTACTTTTTATTCTTCATTTTGAAACAGGGTCTCACTAAGTGGCTGAGGCTGTCCAAGAACCACGATCCTCCAGTCTCAGCCTCACGAAGTAATTTTAAGGCTCATAGTTTAAATAACTTACCTCAGGCTTTACAGTAAAGAACTAGCATTCTATCTTAAGAGGCAGACAATGAAGAGAAATAGCTCATAAAAACGGTGTTCATCTGCTTTTGTAAGATGGGGAGCTTTAAGCTATAAAGCAGTTGGTAGCATATGACACGTGCTCAATATCCTGAAATACTCAGAGGCAGCTTACAAGTAATACCTACATTTTATTGGCATTATCTTCATTCATATTTTCTCTTCATTCTATTCTCCTTTCTATTACTTCCTCCATGAGAAAATTGCTGTTCAGAAAGCCATAGTGATATTTCATTGGAACCAAAGGAAATAAGCCTAGCAATAAATCTACTTGTTTTATGCAGAAGTGAAGTTAATAGACTTTGCTTTTGGATCCAGAAGGAATTTATACTTTGCTGATGATTTTTAAAATATATTTCATTTTTAAGAATCATCCATTTTCAACACCGTTTTTTTATTCTTCTTTTACTTTGAGTCCTAAAAATGTATTCATTTTTCTTCAGAAAGATGCTGAGGTTAGGAAAGGGGGTAATGGAGTACACCTTAAAAATTGGGTTTTGTGCTTAAACATTTAAAAATAAAATATGTGTACCACTTTACTGGCAGGAATTCAGTAGCAATGATAAGAATAGAGTTACCTTCTGTGTCTAATGTTGCCTTTACAGTTGCTTTGTTTCATAGTTTTATAAATTGGGCTTTCTGGTTTCCTTGGAAACCCATTTGTGGACATCGGTTGCTAAGGAACAGCCTTTGCTGCACAAAGCAGAAGGAGCTGCTGGAGTCTGTCGGAGTCTGCCGCTGAGTGACTTCATTCTTGGCACTGACAGGCAGCAGGCAACTTAGGATCCCTTCCAGTGAGTCCTCCATCTTGATTTTCAGCCTGAAGGATTCCTATTATTTTTTCCTGACTTTTTCTTCCCTGACAGTTACCAAACTATAGGTCTATAGGGACAGAAAATTACACAAAATTTCAGAGCATCCAAGTTTTTATCTCTGTTTCATCAATCACTTGATGTCAGTGTTTTATTCAACAAAAGAAAATCTATTGCTGTTGCTACAAGACCTCAAATACACTGTAGTATCTTTATTCTTAAATTTAACACTGCACAAATGGAAGAGGCTGTTCATCTTTGCAAGCATGACACTGATGCTGGCCCATGTCCGATCTTTATTTCCTAATAATCCAATTTAAAGAGCTAGTGATTATAGTACATGTAACTGTGCCACAACCAGTTAAGACAGTAAAAATGCTCTCAGTCTTTTCTGCATTGAGATACAACAGATATTCTAATTCTTAGAGAAGCATACTCCTAACTTTGTTTGTACAGTCATTTTTTTTACAATGACTTTATAAGCTATTCTAGACATGGGAATTTGGGTGCAGTTGTGTCATCCAGGATCCACCGCCCTCTCTATTTCATGAGTATGTACTGCACAAGGAAGTCAGTATTGAGATAACTTTGAGGTCAGAGGTAACAAGATTCCCATTTTCAAAGTGGGTGCTGAGGGTAAGTACAAGCTCCATTTCCATAGTTCAGGTCAGAGTCAGATGGAGCCATCTTCTTTGGCTTATCAGGCCTAGAGGGCTGATTTGTGCTTTGGCAGGTAGTGGTAGGACTAAACCAGGACAGAGCACCATTTATCCTCTTGGCTTAGCTTTACATGGCAGCATTTGGTAAATTCATTGTATTGTAAGAATTATCTATTACAAATACAGGCTTTTATAGGTAGGTATTTTATAAGCTCATATAATAAAGTGAGACTCTTTGAGCAAGTTGGTTACCTTCCCTAAGCCTTGTGTTAATTATCTATAAGTGATAACTCCTGTGGTTGTAATAAGACTGAGATAACATATGTGAAATGCTTAGTTAGGGATCTAAGTCATATGAGGTCCTAAAAACAATAGTAGCTTTCTAGAAAAGGCAAATCCGTAAGGGTAGACTAATAGCTGCAGGGGCTGGAGGTGGGAACAGAAAATGACAGCTGAAAGTGTTCTGATATTAAATTGGGTGATGGCTGCCCACTGTATACTACATGTTCTAAAGATCACTGAATTAAACAATTAAAATGGGTGACTTTATGGCACATAAATTATAATTATATAAAGCTATGTTAAAGATAGTAGCTAAAAGTTATAGTAGAGAATTAAGCCTTGCTTCTCATAGGTTATTTTTATTGGACTGATAATATCTTAGAGGATATTACTCAAGCCAGGATATCCCAGAATCTGTGTAATGATGAACATAAAATTATAATGAGGTCTTATTGTACTTTTATATATTGATAGGTAGTAATTATTTTTGTGATTTTCATATATTATACAAATTTCAGTTTTATAGATACCTTCAACTTGTATGACTCTGAGGATAGAAAAATAATTAGTTTTTTTTAATGAGTCAGACTATATTATTAATTAATTAGCTATTTAATTAGAGGTAATATGAACTGAATCCAGGGCCTTGTAGATGCTAGGCATATGCTCTACCACTGAGCGACATTCCCAGTATTTATTTTATTTTTTTATTTTGAAAAAGTGTCTTACTAAGTTGTCAGGCAATCCTCTTGCCTCAGCCTCCCAAGTGGTTGAGATTACAGGTGTGCACCACTGAACCTGGTTCAGACTACACTATTTTAATAAAGAATTTAGGCCTACTAATTGCAAAGTATATTGCTGTGATTCTGCTTTTTAGACTCATGTTCATCTGATAGGGCTGTATATTTATTTAAGTCAACAACTTTAATGATCACCCACTGTATGTCAGTGATTTTTCTGGACCCTGGAGGTAGATCTATAAAGAAGACAGAAATTTAGTTTTAGGAATGACAAGTTTGAGATCTCTGTTAGTTACACATGTAGAAATACTACATAGAAAGTTTGATACAGTCTAGAATTCAAGAGAGAAGTCAGGCCTGAAGACATAAACTTGGAGGACAAAGGAATATAGATAATATTGAAAGCCAAAACACTAGAGGATCCCATCAGGGACATGTTAGTCATTAAAGAAGAGTTCCAAAGATCTGACCTCAGTTACTACAAAATTAAGGACTGCAGCAAAGAACCGGAGACTCAAGAAGGAGCAGCTGGTTAGACCAGGGGAGAGTCAGCAGTCTGGAACCCGGGAAGCCAAATGTACCCAGAAGGACAAAGGGACACCTAGATAAGATGAATCCCAAGAATCCTTGGTAGAATATGGTAAACTAGAGGTCACTGACAGTCATGAGCAATTTTGAAGGAAAGATGCGGTCAGGTCCCGAACACATAGAAATGATACATTTTTGAGAAGATGGAAATGCTAATTCACCCTGATTTGATCATTACACATTGTTTTAAGCATCATATTATCATATTGTACACTACAAATATGAGTAAATATTGTGTGTCAATTAAAAAAGTAAACGATGCCAATGTCTAATGTAGATGAGAAGGTGGAGTTTTGGGGAAAATCAGGGGGAAATTAGAACAAGCTGAGACAAGTCTTTTGGGAAGAATTGCAGAGGAAACTGGTGAATGAAGTGAGATAATAAGGATGGGCTTAATCTGGTATTTGAATCTGAAAAATTGGAGGACTTGGTACTGGGCTAATTTAAATTTCAATTTCTTTGTTACACCTGTCTCAGTCAACATGTATTCGATGGTGCTGTTCAAGTTTTGCTTTTCAAGCTGATAGTTTGTACAACAAAATTCAAGTTATATGTATATAGATTTATTGATATAAAAATTTCCCCACAACCAGAAGGCAATACAGTCTAGTGGTGAGGGTCATACATTTTATGTTGTTCAGCATGGGGTTTGAGTCTATCTTCTGCTCCTTATTAGCTATGTGAGCTGGGCCAACTCGAAGTTGTTCTTAGTCTTGGGTTTCCTCATCTGTAAAATTTGAATAGTAATATTCTTAGGTTGTAATGAGCCTTAAGTGATATACTGTAGTTTAAGTCCTGTACTTAGCCCAGAATCTACCACCCATATTAACTTTCTAGTAAAGATTAGCTGTCATTATATATGTTAATTTATATTTCTACATGGAATAAAATAGCATAGTAAAATAATATGGGACTCAGAATCAGCCATAATTGAGGTTCTATGTTATTTCATCTCCAGCTATCTATATGTTTCTAAATGTTGCTGGGTCCCCATATCTAAAACGGGTCTCACAAGAATAGGATTATTTCTGTACTTGGAATATTGAGATAGGAGGATTGCAGGTTTGCAACCAGCCTTGGAAACTTATCGAGAGCTTCAGCAATTCATTGAGGACCTCAGCAACTCAGTGAGACCTTGTTTCAAACTAAAAAATAAAATGTGGCTGGAGATGTAGCTCAGAAATAGAATTCCCATGAGTTATATCTCCAGTACCACACACACACACACACACACACACACACACACACGGGATTAAATGAGATATTTATATGATGAGAGAACTAAACAATATATTTATAAAGCTACATTGCATCTTATAAAGTTCCATATTGTTTATTTAAAATAAAATTGTCTTATATATTACATATATTCTATTAGATTTACTTATTAAGAAAGAAGAAATCTTAATATACTTTTGCAGTGTTAAGTATTTAATTTTATGAGAAGCTTGCATTCCAAATAAAATTAACCAATCTAAGTGATATCTTAACAAGAATAGTAAGAAGCTATGTTTGGTAAAAATGTTTGAAGTGCTAAAACACTATAAGTAGAAGAATGGAAATGTGCATCTCGTTATGCATATATGCAATTATATAAAAGATATATTTCCATATAAACTGCCTCATATTGCTCTAAGTGAATGAGTTTCCTTGGAGCCGAGCAAGTGCCTTTCATCTTTCTGTCAGCATACCACAGTAAAAACACAGAGGAAGGAGAATGAGGTCAACTAGGCCTCAACTAAACCCTCCAAATAAGAATAACCTACCAGTAGGGAGAAATGAAGTTAGTGTGGGCTTGTATGATAAAAGCTAACCTGAACTTCATATATTTATTTTTACCAAAATTCAAGGTGAAGGAATCACTACTGAGCCCTCTTGTTCATCCTTTAAGGATACACAACAGCAAACATTACTGTTGTTACTACTAGTTTACTTTATAAAATTCTCAAGTCTTCCCAATACTATCATGGCCTCTGATTCCTATAATTCTCAGAATCACCCAGTGAGATAAGTTTTAAAACCCATATTATGACCATCTTTAAAGAATCAAACTGATTTCTTTGGAGATTATATTATTGCCTATGGTTAAACACTGGAACTAACCATGTTAATAAGTTGGACTAAGAAGATTTCTTTCCAGGCATTATGAAAGGAGTGCTAATGATAACATTCTGATCTTTCTCAGACACTTGACATTTAAAAAAACAAGGGTCTAGAACCATAATTAACTTTTCTTTGGTATTAGAGACTGAATCTAAAAAGCATTCTAACTTTGAGCTAAACCCCCAGCCCAATTTTATTCATTATTTTTAAACAAAGCCTAGGTAAGTTCTGAGGCTGGTCTCAAAACTGTGATCCTCCTACCTCAGCCTCTCAAGTATGGACTGGTCTTTTGAAAGAAGCTGAACTTAATAGGTAGAGAAGGAAAGAAAGGGGATGAAAAGGGAAGAGATTATAATAGGCAGGGGTGAGATGAGAAGGAGAGAAGTCATTTCCATCACTTTCTTAGTGATGGAGTGCTGCCTTCTGAGAAAGCATGTGATCACGTAGCCCAGTCTTGGAGTCAAAACCCAAACCCACGTTAACAAGTTAAGTAACGTTCTCACTGAAGAAAGAGCTGTGAATGGTGGATGTATTCTTGATCTCTTCATTTTTTTGTCTTCATTTCTGTTATAGGTAGGCCAAGTTATTTGCATTACTTTAAATTTAACTTAGTATCATCTGAATTCAGGAAGAGGGTTGTGTTTTTAAAGAATCACAAGAAGCTTTCTTCTCCAGTCTAATAGTTGAAGATGATATTGTCCAAGCTGTATTTTATGGACTCTGCTTCTCTCTACAGCAAAGATTTGTGCATCTTTATTTCTCTCTCAGTGCTCAATTTGTGCATTCTTCAGGTTGTTGTGGTTGTTTTTTTCCTGGAAAGTAATGCTAAGTATTTCCTGAGCGTATGAAGAAGATTAAATGACTGTAACATAATGTGAGGAAGGTACCAAAGGCTGCTTTAGACAACTGTAAAGTGATAGTTTATCATTAAATATAAGGTTCTGTAACTTTTACCTTACTGCTATGTTTGGAAGTAGTAACATAAATTTTGTTATTTTTAATTTTTTTCTTTATCTTGGTTTATCTTCACATCATCCTGGAGTTCTCTGTTCAGGTAAACTAATTCAGGATGTTTTAAAATACTGTGTGCTTGTAACATCCCTCACTCCTGCTCTTGGAAAGAGGATTTGAAACACCATTTTGAAACTAGAAAAATGAAGTATGGTTTTATTCCCCTGCATCTTCTTAATTTATTCCAGCAGTTTATTGTAGGGGACACATTTATTTTGAGTTATTGGTTCTTAGACCTTATGGTAACTTAGTTTATGAGAAGTTTTTTTTAAGTTTTTTTTTTTTTGATCGAGTTAACTAGTTGATAAGTACAAACTTGGGGATAAAAGGACTATCAAAATTATATAAAAGACTGTGTTCAGCCAGGTGTGTGGCTCACACCTGTAATCACAGTACTTGGGAAGCTGAGACAGGAGGATGCCAGGTTTGAAGCCAGCCTTAGCAATTTACCAACACCCCATTTCTTTCTTTTCTTAAGTATTATTTATTATCCCAAAAGTGTAAGTAAAGACAGTTCACAGTGTTCAGGCACCATCTCTCTCTTTCTTTTTAGATCCAGGACCATCTTTTTGTGTTCTTGTTTTCGCCAGAAATGATGCTTTTGATTAGTTTCACATCTCTGATCACAAGAAAGGGTAGCAAGGCTATAGTTATTTTGTCATAGCTCTTCAGAACTTGTGTCAAAATGGTATTGATCATCTTTGCCTCTGAATTTCCTTAATACCATTTAATTATTGCTGGTTATCTTATTGCTCATGAGGCTGTACCATCCATTATACTGCTCATGAGTGCTACCTTCCAGTGACTCTCAAAGGTTACTACCTTTGAGCTTCATTGCTGATTACTGCAAATGCCAAGTCTTACCAGGAGCATACAGGAAAAGGAAAATGACACTTTGTTTTCTGGTTGTGTCAAGTGAACCCCTCAGAAATTAATTGTGAGTGGTTCATAATAAAGTACTTAGTCAATAAATGTAGACTATTCGGAATAGCATAGTCTTCTGTTGAATGCTGGAGGCTGTAATCACACCCTTCCTGTAGTTAGTATTAATGTTGACACTATCCCTACCTCTCATTCCTTTCTCTACTTTACCACAAAAAGTAAGGCTGAAATATGGATCCGTACGTTCACTTTAGGTACATCCTCCCACCCCCATCCAACATGGCTTAAGATCAACTTGGAAGATTATGACATCATGAATTTATTGGAGACTAGAGAGGATATTGGTTGGCATGATTACTGGTATTGTAGAGTAATGGTCTCCAGAAGTCCTTAGAGGAGGCAAGCATAGTACCCTCTTGAGGACCACCTGATACTAGGATGAATAATAGGATGGGTAACTTCCCTGGGTGCCAGGGGCATGGAGGTTAAAGGATGCCTGGCACCATCTTCTCCTGTGTACCAGAGGTGGCATTGCAGTTACACATGGGTCAGAGTTGTAACACAGGACCATAAAACCACTGATAGCTAGTCTCCTGAATTCATCCTGTATCCTATATGAGTCACCAAACAGTGGTCAGCTCCATGCTAGTGGCCTGATCTTGCACAGTTTTACAGAGCAGATGCTGTTGCAATGAGTGGAAGGATCTATTCATTAGGTAGTTCTCCTGGAGCATGGATTCTAGAGACCTAGAAAATTTAAGAGAGGTACTTCTGATGTCTACCAAGGTACAAAAATCAGACTTAGGACATCTTTGCCAGATGGCAATAATACCCCATTTCAAACAAAAAATAAAAATAAAAAAATAAAAAGGGCTTGGGTATAGCAAAAATAGAATACCTGTGGGTTCAGTTTCTAATGCCAATAAATACATAAACAAACACTGTATGCTATCAAGTTTCAGACAAATATTAAGCTTAAAGTAGAACTAAAAAAATCTAAAGATTTAATTCTGGGTCTGTAGAAGCTACGTTATGAGTTTTACATAGAAGTTACCCAAAGCTGAATTAACATTCATTTGTGGAGAGGCTTGTATTCACTGAATAAAAAGCAGTTCTTCTTATTGTGGCTTTGGGTAAAGACTCTGGGATTGATTTACATGGCCTGTTATTTATAACTTGAGGCCAAGACAGTGTAGCCAGCCAAAACTACGTACAGTGTCGGAAGCCTTTTAAGTGGACAAAGAGAAATTTATCTTTGCTTTCCTGCATGAAGTCAGCCAAGTGATTTACTGCCAGAATGGAACAGTATGTTTTTACAGGCTTAGCAAATCTGACTCTGTCTCTTCATAACCATAAATCTTCAAGATTCACAACATAAAATGTTGGAATTCAAAGATGGTATTGTGGATTTTCAAAATGTTCATCTCTTTGGTCAAAATTTTTATTATGTTTTTTTCAATACCTAATTATTTTTCTACACCTTTAATATGTACACACACACACACACACACACACACACACACACACACACTATTTTTTATTTTCCAGTATCTAGATTGGTAACTTTTCCTTTCCACTTAAAGCAGGCCTGTGTCACACCTACAAAATATCTGGCTGGGGAACAAAACATTTGTTTTCATTGAGACTCTTCTTATGGAGTGAGTAGCAGAGAATTTTTCATATTGTGTCATCTCCTAAGACAGAAGTTTACCTTGGATGAGCAGATTGGAAACCCAATGGAAAGGCAGAGCCTTGGTGTTGGCGTTTATACCATGACTGTCCTCAGAGAAGCACAGGTGAGGTTTGGTACCAAGATACTCACTTCTCAAGGCTGTTTAATACTTTAATTTCTGAATTATTGTTCAAGCAACAAAAATAAAAAAGAAAGAGGAGAAAACAAAGTATTGTTAGTGCAGATTCTTTTCAGAACTGCCACTTTATGATGGAAGAGGATGTGTGCCTGATTTACCTGGGCCATTCTAGGTTCATTTCAGTGCCCCTACATGAGTGCAAGCCGTAGAGAGGAATGTGCTAATGGCTATGTCAGAGGTCAATACATTGTCTTTTTTCTTAGTGTGACAAGATCTATTTGGAAAAGTGGTGTCATTTAGACTCATTTTACAACACAGAAGAGCAGTGTTGCTCCCAGTGACTAGTCAGATGTAGATGTATATTTAACATATCCTATTGTCTTTCTGTAATGTAATTATATGAGTATTTTTAATTTTACAATATAATGTGTAATATTGTAAATTATGATTGTTTAATTGTGGGTCATTTATGTTTCTGCAAAGTTTTAAAACAATATGTCAAATTATGTAGGTGAGTCTTTCTTTGTCTAAATGTCTTCTGGTTGGTTCTTAAAAGCTCAGAAGTTTTTACATTAGTCACTGTCTAAAAATTTGTCTTCCCAAACCATTCTTCCTTACCTAGTTTCCTTTTACTCTGATAGTGGAAGAACAAACTGAATGCCAAGTGGTTGAAACACTGAGTATACTGAGCGATTGTTCTGTACCTAGTCTATGTTAAATCTACCATGTCTTATTTATTCCTCCGAGCAACCCTGGAAGAATGGGTGCTAATATTATCCCCATTTTATAGATAAGCAAACTGCTGCGCACAAAGGTGAAACAATTTGATTAAGATCACATAGTTGGTGATAGAGATGGGATTTGAACTCAGTTTCCTTAGAAAATTTTAGGCATTAGTCTGGCACAGGTAGCTGAGAAATATAGTCATTAGTCTACCACAATCTGAGTGTTTTCTTCAACTGTTACCATATTTTCAATCTGTTTAATGTCAAGAATTCTAGAGAAAGCAATTTTTTAATAGAAGCATGATTGTTTGGAGCATTTCCAGCATTATTTAGAAGTCTGGATGGATTATAGAAACTGTTGCCTTAACATGTTTATGTTTAATCACATTAGAGAGAAAATAATACAGTAAAGGCATTGCAACTTGGCTTTGCCTGAGAATAAAATCCTGATGATAGGAGATAAGTGCCATTGCTATGAAATAAGCATGATGATTTTACAGAAATTTTTCATGTTTCATTACTTTTCTTTTTTCCCTTTGATTTTCTTTGCTTTGTTGTTGTTTTGTGTGTGTGTATAATAGACCTTGTGATTCCTTGTAAAGAGTAGACATAGGTACATTTTTCCTTTGTTTTCTCACTTTTTGTAGATTAGAGTTAAATGAACCTTTGTCTTACCTGCAGCTAAGTGGTGTTTGTACTGGGCAAGAATACATTTATGATTAACAGTTTACTGTACACATTTCCTTCCAGGCGTTTGTTCCACTGCCATAGATTCAGTGCTGCTTCAAGCTTTGTGAGTTTTACATTGGTGAATACATCATTTTATCTTATTTGTTAAATCCAGCTAATGACTCTAATCAGGGTTTATTTATTGCAATAATATGATATATGAATAATATTTAAATACTGTCAGACTCTTCCCAGTATCCTCTTACTTCTCTTATATAAGCTATTTATAAGACCTTTATTACTTTTCATTTTTCCTCATTTATTACAGATTAATTGTAGTTGTGAACGTGCCAAAACCTATCCTGAAGGTCATGTTTTAAAAAGATAATAATCTTTTTGGCCGGGCGTGGTGGCGCATGCTTGTAATCCCCGCGCTTGGGAGACTGAGACAGGAGGATCGCATAGGTTCAAAGCCAGCCTCAGATACTTAGTGAGGCTCTCAGCAACTTAGTGAGACCCTGTTTCCAAATAAAATATAAAAATGGTCTGGGAGCATAGCCCAGAGGTAGAAAGCCTCTGGGTTCCACCTCCAGTACCACCAAACAAATAAAAATTAAAAAATAATAATCTTTTAAATAGATTTATAAAACTCTTTGTGAGGATTTCTTATAACAACCCCATCATTAATTTATTTATGTAAAAATATTTATTGCCTGCCTTTAAATGTCAAGATGAATGCTAGAAACCATATATATATGCTCCTGAATGAACCTATTATTTAAAAGTATTTTAATAAGATTGAATTCCTATCTAGTGGCGCTAAAGAATACACTAGGTATTATTATCCAATAAAAGAAGGGTTTTATTCAACTCTTTTCACATTTTCTTCAAGAGGGGGTACTGATGGTCTTTCCTCTCAAGGGAGGAAAAAAAAAAACCAAATTTTTCTATTCTGACCTTTTCCTGATTTCCATTGGTTAAGTGGTGAGTGCCCTGGATGATAACTTTATTATGAACTGTTGGGCACACTTGTGTTTTTCCTCAGCCTCTTTGACCTTTTCTCAACATCATTCTTTCTCCCAACATAAAAATCTCCAGTCTTTGAGATTATTGAGGATGCATATATATTTTTCACATATTTTGAAAATGATCAGCATGTAACCAAAGCCATGACCTAGCATCCTAAATTCCTCTTACAGTAGAGAAGTCATTTAGAGGGAATAAGGTCTCAAATAACCTTTGGTTCTGCAGCGCCTCTCTCTCCTACCTTTGTGATATCCCCAGGACCATGGGAGGCATTGGACCTCCAAGTTGAGCAGTTATCAGCTAGGATTTTCAAAGGTATCTAAGAGTCAAATCCAAAGACATTTTGTAGTATCCTAGTGAAGTTGAAGGAGCTTTCTGTTAAAACTTAATAATTGTTATCATGACTCAAATGATGAAAATCATGATCAGTATCAAAACTGTCTCACGCCCACATGCATGTGGTGCAGTGTTGACTCCAGGCAAATGGAATCAAATGGACATGGGTCCTGTTCTCATGAGGCTACTGTCATACCAAACAGGTACCTGAAGGACAGGGCATCAGATGCAGACATCAGCAAACAAGTGTGCAAAGACCATGCATCATCTGAGGTCACTCAAATAAATAGACCTGTTAAATTTGAAGATGATGGTTTGGTGAAGGGTTTTGCGATTAAAAGACATAAAAGTGACTGAAACATATTTTCCAGTTGTAATATCAAATTGGAATGTTGGTTTGTTTATTCAACTTCTATTGAATCAAGTCAAGTCTGGAAGAAGGTAAATCAAGTCTAGTTTGGAAGTTTTCACAATTGTAGTCTGGAAAAAGTTTTCACAATGACTCGTATCTGTGATCAGTTCTCTGTGACTTTTTAATCTGCACCACTGGAGTTCGCATTTACCACAAATCACTCACTATTGACATCACCTTTATTGCTATTATTTGTCTTTAGATGTCAGGCAAGCGTTTTCCATAATTATTTCTAATTCTTGCAAAAGATCTGCTGCAAAGTATTATTATTCCCGTTTAAAATCAATAAATGAGATTACTTTTTTAAAAGAATACAAAATAATAGCTGAGGTTCAAATAAAAAGAGTCTGGACTCAGGAACCAAGCCTCTTTCCTTCTAGCACAGATGGGTCTTCCTTGAGTTCCCCCGTATTTTTCTCCACTTGTTTGGTGTTTGCCTGTGATTTTTCATTTCACCTTTGGGTTGTTGAGAAGTGATACATTTATTTAATTATTCAACAATGATTTACTGGATTCTCAGCATTGGTAATTGAGCAGTAATCAAGACAGTAAGTCCCCGCCCTGAGATGACTATTCTAGCAGGTATCGGGGCATTCATTTGGCCATAGAAAGGCATGGGCAAAGGAGATGATGTAGAGTCATCTGAATATTTATATGAAGATCTTTGCTGAGTGATGTTCAAAAACAATTCTGTAATCCCTGGGTTTCTCAGAACTAAATGTAGTATTTCCTCCACATCATCAAAACCACCATAAATAAATGTGGGCATTCATATTTAAGAATGTATTTTAAGACAACAGGGAGCTCAAGTAAAGTGGAAATCACAACCAGGACTCATAAGTATCCTACCAGGGAGCTCAAGTAAAGTGGAAATCACAACCAGGACTCATAAGTATCCTACCTGACAGAAATGTTCCACATTTAGACAGGTTCTCAGAGGGCTGCTTAATAGATTAAAAGTCTGAAAAATAGGGCTTCTGGGTTTCCAAGGAGTTGCACTGACTTATATGTTATTTTATGAAAGATGACACATGGATAGCTGATATTGAAATTTACTGAGCTATGATTCGGTGCCAGAAGAATCTCAGGCTGCCACTTAGTTTTGAGTAGATGCAAGGTAACTATATTAAATGTTTGGTTGTTTTGGAATATTGATGTGTTGGGCTCTCTGTCAAGCACTGAATTGAGCCAGATGACATTCACATGTTGTCGACTTAACTCCTGTTTCAGTCTTTAAACCAGAAATGCTGCCAGTTTTTATCAGCTATAATATTATCCTTATTAAGTGCTGGGAGATGGTATATCCTTCTGGAGTTATTTGTGAATTATTCTTTGGGTGAAAGAGAGGCAGCAGATAAAGCAAAAGAATCCAAATGGAAAATTGTAGAGAATTGAGACTTTTAAAAGTCTGTTTACAGTTTTATTTCCCTCTCAGCCATCAGAAGTAAAGCCATTTATGTGCTGGGAACAATCACCGATCTAATCTTTTAATTTCAGAAAAGGGAATTAAAATGTCTCTAGATGCTTCTTTACTTGTTAAAACAAAAAGGTATGTGAAACAGAATTGTTTTTCTTCATGAACATGCCAGGGCTGATGTCATGATTGGGACTTGTAATTGTCCAAAGATGAGACTTTCAGATCTCCATTTAAGAAAGTCATTGTGGGAGTTCAATTGCCCATTTCTTAACTGGATTATTTGGTGCTACTATGATGTGATGTGTATGTGTATGTGTGTGAGCGTGTGTGTGTGTGTGTGTGTGTGTGTGTGTGTGTAACATTTTAAGTTCTTTATATATTCTAGAGGTTAGTTCTTTGTCAGAGGAATAGCTGGCAAAGATCTTCCACTTTGAAGGATCATTCTTTAGACTCTATGGTTTCCTTTGCTGCACCGAAGCTTTTAAAGTTTATTACTCTCATATTTGGAAGGTAGAAAGAAATTGGAGAACAAAAAGGACTTCAGATAAAATAGAAACTCCAGTGGAGCAACAGAAAAGGTTCAGAGATGGAGGGAGAAGGAGACTTTTGAAGAAAACTGTTCAAATAATGCTATGTACATATACAGAATTATCAGTGTCAGTCTCAAGAACATGGACAGGGAAGTAGAAGTGGGATGGGATCTGGAGGAAAGTTCACCAAGTGCGTTGTGCTTGCGTGAACCTTAGTTTGATGTGTAATTATAATGCACCAAAAAGTATATTTTTTAAAAAAGAAAATCATTAAGGGATTAGTTCTCTGTTGCTCTGAATAATAAGTTCTTTGCTGGTGATTTCAATTTTGAGAATTCAGTTCAGCTTCACATCCAGCTCCTCCCTCAGCACCCCATCATTGCCACTTCAGTGCTTTCCCTGAGCTCCGATGAGCCCGCCCTTATCTGAGATCTTTCTTGTGTCCTGATCAGTCCTGCATGCTTCCTCTACCATGTAAATGTCAAGTATTATGTGTCATGTAAAACATCTAGCCAGGTGCTGCATTCATCGCAGCTTACATGATGCTTGCCTGGTCTAGCTGTGGCCCACTTCGGCCCGTCCTTGAGTTGTGTCTGAAGGTTGTTGGGGGCACAGAATGCATGCTTGTTGGATTTTCCTGTTTGCATGATGGTTGTTGGAGTTATGGCTACAGCTGCACAGTTCTTTAATGAACATCTTTTTTTTCACCAGTTTATGTTACTAATCTTTTGAGAGAAATATTTTCTGCAATCTAATTTTCAACTAGATGTACTTTACTACTTCACTTGTTTCTTATCAGTAATAGCTATTTGTTGGTTATCTTGCTGCTCTATGTGTTTGCTCTGTGAAAACTTATGTATAATGTGGCAGGAATTTTAAAGATCTGTGCCACTAAACACACACACACACACACACACACACACACACACACACACACTCACTCACATCATAGTAGCATGTAAATCAAATTGATGATTTTGTATTTATTAGACATGTAAAATATGCAGGGTCTATGTTTGATAAACATATCTAAGTCTATAGGCATACTTAAGAAAGATTCAGTGATTAATTGTTCCCATCATGAAGCTGATGTAATGGGGGTGGGTGGGCATGCTTTCTGACTCTCCTACCATTGAGAATGGAAGTTGGAATTTAAAAAGCTGATCTAAAGTTAAATCTTTTCCCTAAGCTACATGGTTTTCTTTTGTGCTTAGATTTTTTTCCACCCTGAAGCTGCCAGATGGCCAATTGGGCCTCGTGGAGAAAAAAGTTTCCTGAAGGGCTGAAGACCTTGATTTTATTTGCAGGCCCACTGTGATGGTTCCACAGAGTGCTGGCTCATGAACTACTTTTGCTTCTCAGGAGAAATGTATCATATAAATGCTAAGTTTCCAACATTAAGAATTCTCCATGTAGCTATCAATTGTGTGCCTGTATTTCTGTGACGTGGGGTAATGGTGAGAAAGTGAAGTGGTTGGTGCTAGGGCATCAGCAGGAGGAAGCTTTTATCCTCACCTGACTTAGAGGCTATTTCTATAATGGCATCATCCTGGCATGTTGCCTCTAACGTTATTACTATTTTTTTTCAACAGCAGCTCTCTCAAAGCCTTATTCCCATGTCATCATGATAGATGGAGTTTACTGATGGTCTCTGCAAAGCATGATCAAACCCACTGTGTAGTCTTCTTCAGAGTTTTTTGGGTTATATGCTTTTTGGGAAAAGTATCCAAATCAACCATAAATCACCATACTGCTTTTGCCATGGATGACCATTGATAAATTTAGTAGAGTTTTCTGGACTTTAGTAATATATTACGGAGAGAAATAGAGAGACTGGAATTTATTCTTAATCTGTTCAGGGAGTTCTAGCTTTTTATCTTTGATTGAATAAATTATAAGTTGGCTTTGAAGTCAGATTCAACATAAGAAAAATTACATGCTCAATTAGGTCTTCTAAGTGACTTTCTCTGTCAATGGTACCTTCATTTTTATAAGCTTCAAGTACATAACATGATTTTTTTTCACTTCTCTCCAAATATCCATTCAAAGATCAAATCCTGGGTCTAATTTTATAATATATCTAAATCTCTTCTACTTGCCATAAATTCATTTTGGGCTTTTTTCACACCAGGAAACTTCTAATACCTTTTTTTCTAATACTCTTGTTTTCAACCTGTATCTAGAGCTTTCTTCTAGAATCAACTTTCAACCTATCTCTGTAATTGCTTCACCCTCTTCAATTAATGTCTTACTCCAAACTGACTCCTGATGTTTGCTTCACATTTCTTTGTCTGCTATCAGTATCTCCTTCTAAGCCCTGGGTCCTGCTACTGCCCGTGGTACTCGTCTCTACTAAATTTAATTCTTGCTCCTCACACAGCCTTGCCCTTGGTTACTCTGGAAAAAATTGCCTTAGTCCATCAGACTTCCAGAATCTTGTCCTGGCTCAGATGCCCTTGACCAGTGTTACAAGACAGAGATCCCTGCCCAGTGACTGGTAACCAGTCTCCATTTTCCATCCATGGAGGTGCTCCCCCAACCCCAATGTATGCTGGTCTAAATCCTACTCTGCTTTAAGAACCTGGTTCTAATCCATCTGTTCTATTTACTTTCTCAGTTCCACCAACCCACAGGTTTCCTTTCTCTTCTGAATACATTTTAGAGCACTTATGTCATAGTCTCTTCATATATTCTATTATTCAGAATATGGTTACACAGAGAGATAAAGAAAAGTAGCTATTTATATATAGCTCATCTTATCCTCCACAATATATGTAATGGTTTGAAGACACAAATCATATATGCATCTTCACACTCGGTGTGGTTTTCATCCAGGTCTGTACATTTAACAGAATCATAATCATGTCTGGCCGACTCTTAACCCTTTCTCAGAGAATAGTGGTTATTAGAAGAAAGATAAGTTCAACTTGAATACAGAGCTTTGAAATCTCTCTCCCAATCCCCATTTTTATTTTATTCTGCAAGCTAAAAGCCAATGCTGGCTGCAGAGCTTGGATTTTTATTAAGAATAGAGAACATTCTATTCCACAAATTCAATATCCGGAATTGGGCTCTCATATGAACTCTGAATAGACTGGAAGTATGCATAGTTTTTCATTTATATTTTATAGATATCTTTAAAGCAACATTGGAAACAAAAAAAAATATTGCAGCAAATTCTCTCTTCCAAAGGCTTTACAGTAGGGTTTTTATTGCTTACTTAGCCCAACTGAATGGATTGATGTCTGTCTTAGTGCTCATTACCAATGTGGTATACAATTGGGAATATTTTTAAAGTAAGCTGCCTGGGTATATTAAACTTCATCTATACCTTCAGACTTTAAAAAAAAAAAAGTGGGCACATGTTGCTGTCCATGGTCCTGATTTATGTTACTACAGGAGAAGAAGGGATCATTTGGAGAAGAAACCACTGATTGTGGTTACAGAGTCAAAATAATAGTAACAACAATGATGCTGATATATAACTACTTTAAAACTGTATGAAAGCTTTAAATATTGACCATATTTCATGTATATGTGTATCTCTCTGAATGTGAGATTGCCTACATAGAATGACTCATGGCAGTGGTTCTGAAATAGTAAGTTTTGATCTTCAGGTTTTATATAATATACTGCCATTTGTGTAAAAAAGGAGATTATGTGTCAGTGTGTGTTTATGTGTGTCTATACATATGCATACATACATACCAGTACACATATGTAATACATATCAATACATATGTGTAACACATATACATATACTTTATATAATTTTGAATGCAATTTGAAGTTCAACAGTTTAACTTTGTATGGTACTTGGGATTGAACTCAAGGGCATTCTACTGCTGAGCTATATCCCCAGCCCTTTTTATTTTTTGTTTTTGATATGGGGTCTCACTAGGTTGCTGAGTTAAGTTTTAAAGTTCATGCCTTCTCATATTTTTAACTGTTCTCTATTCTTAAAAATTCTATAATAATCTAGAACTTCTTTAAAACAGAAATAAGAAATAACTATTATCAAGCTTAACCCAGAGTGGTCTAGTCAGATCTAAAATGTTAGAAGAAAGTTTTGATGGTCCTGCAGTTGACAGAAAGGGATAAATGTGATGGCAGAGTGGCATCTGAATTTGCTATATTTAATAATAAGTAAAGAAGGTAAAACACACTAATACACCACTGTTCTCTAGGAGGCGTCAAAGGAGCACTGGAAAAATACTGGTTCTTTCCCCCTTATTATTTCCAAATCTCCAAAGAGAAAGAATAGCATGAAATCTATTAAGATGGAATAGACATCTATAAACTGAGTTCACACCTCAGTTTATAGAAAGAAAGGGAGCCAGCTGATTAGGAAGAAGCAGTGTGGGGCAGTTAATATTCTCCTGCTGGTTTTGTAATAGGGTTCTGTGGCTGGGATACAGCTAGAGTTTGAAGATGGATGAAAGTAGCAGCAGAGGGCAGAGGAGCAAAGCCTGTGACATTTCAAATCTAAAGGGAAAATCTGCTATGCATCAAGTGTGGTATGTCAGAAACCAAAGCACTATTTTTCCATGTACTCACCCTCCCTCCAGCCTGACCTCTCCTCATCAAGCCCCTGTTTCTTCTTGACACCTGAGCTCAAAGGCTCTGATTCCTCTCCAGTCTCTTTCTTTTCCTTTCACGTGAACTCAGTGGCTAGTTTTGTGAAATCTGTCTCTCATTGTCTTTCTTTTTTTAAAAAAAAAACACGCTTTTATTGATGCATAGTGAGGTTCAGAGTGATACAGACATACATGCCACAGTACCTGGTGTGCTTCCTTCCAGACCCTCCCACCCCATATATGTTATTGAGATGAGTAGTGATGCTTTCATATAGCAATATAATATTATGTGAACTATTTCCTTAATCAAGCCTCCTTTCTCCCTCCTCTTTCCCAATCTTTCCACTCTTCTACTTGTATCCGAAGTCCATTTGGTTTCCCCTTTTCTCTCTAGCTTCCAAATACGAGAAGAAATATATGACCCTTGACTTTCTGAGACAGGATGATCTCACTTAGCACAGTAGTTTCTGTTTCTGCTCCTTCTTATAACTCCCTCTGCAGTCCCCATGGTTTGGGTCTTCATTCCTCTTACATACATGAGTACATTCAGGAGTACAGTGTGGTGGTGGAAATGCTGCTGTACAGTGGTCTGTATCCCTACCCCAAAATTTTGGTAGTGCAGGTAAGGTCACACAGAGCAAGATATAGCTCCTCCATGATTGAGTTCCCTCTTCTCTTAAATGCATATAATCATAGCAGCTGCCTCATTTTTTTAGGTCTCTGCTCACATATAATCTCTTTAGAAAGGCCTTTTCTGACCAACTGATCTAAAGTAGAATTCCCATTACTCTATCCCTTTTGTGTTGCGTTATTTTATAATATTCATGACCACTTGACACTCCCTCAAATCAGTTTTTTTCCTTCGCTGTCTGTATGTATTTCAACCTGTAATGTGATTTCCATGGAGACAGGAATCTTGCCTGTAGTTTTCTTCACTGCCGAACCCAAATATTGCTCAAGAATTCTTGAAACATAGTAGGTGCTCCAGAAATGCATGTTGAATGAAGATGCAATCTCCTGTGAAGCTTAATAGACTACGTATCAAAGTGCTTCTCCAGAAAGTATGTTTTCAGTCTTCATCACCAGGGTCTTCTCTAGTTGATCCTAAGCCAACCTAATAATTTAATATCATGAAGTAGTTCCCATTGTCCCCTCCCTAGTAGAATGAAAGTTTCTCAGCTATCACAATAGTAGGAACCAGCTATGTTGTGAAGATTCTGAAATTTTACCTTACTTTCAAGCTAGCTACTTAGTCTGCAGTACTTTCATAGATGCCAACCTGAGACATGAGTCTCCTGGGCCAGAGACAAAGGACTTTATGACTCACAGTACAGTGAGTTTCATGTTCCTATTTGTTCTTCCCACTAGTCCCAGAGGGATTATGAGGAGTAGCCCAGGGGTAATTCTGTGGATGCTGTGGAGGTTTATCATTGCTGAGAAATTCTAAGCTTAGAAAACCCCTAATCTTATCTGAGAACCACTACCAATGGAGTTGACAGTATATTAATTATCCTGATGAGGAAAACAATATGTCCTCTACTACGAAAGCCAGGTGATACTTCCATCTTGCAAGGTAGTTTGCTCTAAATACCCATTTGAAAAGATAATCTAAGATAAAAGCTGCCACCAGACATGGAGAAGTGTTATGGAGAATTGCCACCCAACTCAATTCCTCTATATTTATTTTCCATGACTCTCACCTTATTCTATGTAATATAAAACTGCAGCCCATACTGTTTCTCTTTGTATCAGGTAGTTTGCTCACTTTAGAGCCCAGTGTATGCTTTTTATTCTAAGATCTTCCAGGTAAAAGCAATCTTTAAGACCCATTTCCTCTTCTAGATACCGGCAATTCTTGCTTATTCACTGTCATAAGGTCTGTTCTTAAAGACCCCTTATCAGTGAGGCCTTTCTCTTCTAACATAGAAATCTGCACCCCTCAGAAGCACTATCCCCTCTGTCATCATATCCTATCTCTCACTCTTACTCTATCTATCACCTGTGATAGATATTACAGACAAACCCACTGGAGCCTAAACCCTTTGAAGTTAAAGACTGAATGTTTGATAATGGTGCTGTAACCTAACCTAAGCCCACTAAACAGTACTTGGCACATAGTTGATGGTAAATAGGTACTGGCCGACTCTGTTAGCTTTATATTTCATTTTCTCCATGGCTATTTACAGGTCTGCTAAGTGGAATGTGATCTCTTCCCTTGATGAAACTAAAATTCTTACTTGTTTTGTCCTCTGTGGTGATAATTTGTTCTGCCCTCAGTATGGATTCTGAATCTCCTCTCTCATTAGACTGTGAACTTCTTGAGGACAGAGCGTCTCTCTTGTTTTAGTAGCTGCTTGGTACTTCACAGTCCCTGTCATATAGTGGGCACCAGTAAATGTGTTCAGTGAAAGTGAATGGACCAAGTAGCCTGAATATATAGCATTCCTTTTGATACTTATTTACTTCACCATGCATTTTGAGTAATTGAAATGCTTTCTCTGAACACGAGTTTGGAGGAAATAACTGGTGCCAATTGGTAGAAGCTAAGGACAAACAGATTTCAGTTAAATACAAGGGAAAACAAATGGAACTTCCCAAATGTAGCAACTGCCAGAAAGATCGTAAACATCCATCTCCAAGGAAGCTCAATCATAGAACTCATGCTAAGTGGTTACTTATCAGAAGATTGGCAGCAGATTAAAGTACAGAATGGATGGGGAGAGTGTGTGATTTGTCTAGGAGTTCCTAGAAATCCCACCCACAACCAGTGGGTACATATCCCCTCATTTACCCATCTAGTACATGAAGATATGAAGCAGCATTTTTTGTACTTGGAGGTAAAGTTTTAATTTGGATTGGATTTGGATTCTTTTTTCTTTTAAATCCTACAACAGTTATAATATATCTCTTGCACTTCTCATTTCTTATTCCAGTATGGTGATTGCCTGTTATCTCTAGATTCCAGGACAACCAGTGGATACCAAAAATCTATGCATATTCAAATGTCTTATATAATAGGGCATAGCATTCACATAGAACTTATGTACATCCTCCTTTATAGTCCAAATACTCTAATATCTAATATTATACAAATAGTCATTATACTGTTTTAAGAAAAAAAATGTGTACATGTGTAGCCCGTGCAATTATTTCCCATTTTTTTAACCTGTTGTTGAAGTGTGGACCTGGAGAGCTGGCTATATTTGTTTAGATACTTGTCTTCCTAGGAGAGTATATATTTCCTAAGACAAAACAACAAAAACCTGTCTTCTGTCTTATTTAATTTCCTATTGCTAGTGCCTGGCCTAGAGTCTTAGTTATAATTCAGTGGATTTTCATGGACCAGATGAATAAATCAGTCTGGAGTTGGCCTCTCCTATATTATTAACACTCAAATTTGTGGGATCTCCTATTCTCTGGACTTGCTGAATGACCCCCAAATATTCTTTCTTTTGCAAATGTTATTTCCACTATTTTGTTCCTTCTAAAACAAACTCATCCTTCAGTCTCCAGAATGCTGGTTTTGTCATACTGGAGAGTCATGCCATTCTTGTCATTGAGTCCAGTTTTGTCATCAGATAAAGCAAGAATATTACCCCCAAAGGAAGCATCTCACAAGGTGATTACTGATGTGCCATGTAAGTTCAGTACTGATTTGGGAATGCCGAACTTACATGGGAAATGATGGAAGACGAGCAGGCAGGTGAGTTTCTTGGAATAAAGGAGCTCAGAAGAGTGTTTATTTTTTAAATTAAGCAACAGTTATAGTTTACTATATCTAAAGTGGTATGAAAGAAGGGTAGAGTTGGATTCCAAATCAACTGGAAGGCTCAGGCTTCCTGAGAATGACAACCTTTAATTCTAAGAAGGCAAATTATTTTCATTAAATATCTTTTCCCTTCTACATAAATTTGGGCCTCGTTTTGATCAGACTCATTCTCATCTAATGTTATTTTATTATTATTATTCTTAACCAGTAGCTCTCTAGATGGCTGTCATTATAATAAGAAAAGCATTGATATTCAGAAAGCTGCTATTAAGAAAAAGGGACATTGTACTTTTAGTCCAAAGAAAGGTGAGCTGAGCAGAACCTTAGTATTCATTCTCAGTGTTGCTTTGATTTTACTGTAAGTTACTATTCTTCTTCTGAAATCTAGGTAATTTCAGAGGAAGAACACTGCCATGCTCTAGGTGAGATGTAGTGAATGGACAGAATGAAAAGAATAATGAATTTCAAAATGTCATCAGAATTATTAACAAAGAAGAGTACACATAAAATTAGGAATAGATATTAAAATGCTGTACAAAGCATTTATGATCTAAATTAGCAAAAAATCAAGTGACACATATAGATACATGATGTTAAAAGGAAAAGAAATACTTGTACATAAAATGAAATAATCCTTTGCTACCCATAAGTGGGATGATGGTTGAGGGGTGAGGTGACAGTGTGGCTACTTAATCCCTGGTGATAATTGGTGAGGTTTGGCAACTGAGGAACTATTACTGCTTTTCATTCTGAAGCACTGCAGAATCTCCAGGGGCTTAGATAGCCAGAGAGCAGAGACGCAAAGACTTAATCTTTAAAGATTATGCAAACATGGATTGGAAGAATGAGCATCTTGGGAGCGGAGGATACTAGAATGTTTTCATTATGAGTGCTTTTAAATTTTCTTCATTTCCAGAACTTTCCTAGATATATATTTATTTATTCTGTAGTAAAGAATATGAAAGGAAATAGTTTGTATGTGTTCATGTTCCCATCAGACAAGTTTCGTGTTTTGGGTGTAGCAACATGGTTTTGTCTCTTGATTGTCTTTGGTTGACTGAGCCAACATCACTATGGAAGTTGTGGAGTAAGTCACTGGGCCTACAAGTCAAGTGTTATGTGTTTTTTTTATTTGTTGGTTGTTTTTACATGACCTACCGGCACTCTACATTCTCACTGGCTCAGAACAGGCCTATTAGCATGCCAGAGATTAGAGTGTTTATCCTTGAGTCTCTGTACAGGGCCTGGTACAGTTCCTGACAGGTAGACAACACTCAGTAAATATAGGAATGAATTGAATCAGGTTAATCACAAGGGACACTGGTCCAGATAGAGTGTGCACTGATGCAAAGCCCATAATTTAAAGGAAGACCCAAGCCTCATGCATAATGGAGGAAGGGATTAACTTAATCCTTGGCTATAAGGGGAAAGCACATTTAAAAAACAAATGAAATAATGGGGCAAAATCCCTACATGTCAAAACTGCTCAAATGGGTAGATTTTGTGGCAAGATAAGTGAATTGGCTTTGGGATTCTTAAAGGTTGCCAAACAAATTATGATTTTGTCATCTTCTAGTGTTGGTGGGCACTACATGGGTTAGAAGCAGTGTTAAAAGCATGTCTTCCTAACTCCTGCTGTTGAATTAATTTCTATATCATGATCATTGCCCAAGTTCTGCTGAAAATTTAATAAATATCAATGAATGACAGATTAGTACACTACAGGCTTCTGTTTAATGTTGAGACTTCTATTTAATGATGTGCATATTTAATTTGGGTTTGCTTTATCAACTCCCTTCTTAGATAGCAATATATTTGAGGTTGGTTAAGATATTTAATTTTTTAATTTTTTTAATTCCCAGACATAAATATTTAAAAGATGTTATTAAAGAACTGATTATTAATGGCCACAAAGAATATAATGACAATAGAAGATATTTGTTAATTCAGTTATAAAATACAACTTTAATGGTGCTTTGAAAATAGGCAGTACCAATTATTAAGCTGACATGTACCAACTTGCTTTTTCTTGAGATGACTTTTTTAAAAT
This sequence comes from Muscardinus avellanarius, assembly GCF_963383645.1. Classification (NCBI taxonomy): domain Eukaryota; kingdom Metazoa; phylum Chordata; class Mammalia; order Rodentia; family Gliridae; genus Muscardinus; species Muscardinus avellanarius. The sequence goes on along the minus strand of NC_137787.1, from coordinate 133,865,090 downwards.
TTCAAGAATTTTCTTAGTTGTTAAATTGGCCATAGATTTCATAGAAGGAGTGTTTATACCATGGAACTCAACAGTTACTACAAGTCAGGGCTTCATTGCCCTAGAAAAAAGCTGTGATTATTTCTTAGTATCCCACTGTTTGCCAGCCATACTTTTATCAAATGACATTTAAGCATTATATATTTGAATTCTTACATTTAATTTTTATTATAATTCCACTATTATTCCTACTTTGCTATCTTTTCATAACCAATTTCTTAAAAGTAAAAACTTGTACATATTTTTGAAAATGCTTTTCAAAATTTCATAAATATTTCAAATAAAATTAAATTATGAAATTGAATAATATAGCAATATTTTGTTATCTTTAGCTTCAGATAAAATTTTCAGGAACTAAGTTTGATGCAGATTTAAATGATACAGAAGATCACATAAAAGTAAAATAGGTAATGAAGATGGAAAGCACACGGTTTTATTCTAATTTTTATATAGGGGTTAGAAAAGAGTTCGGCTACATGGACCAGCCTGGAGGCTGTGTTAGAAGATTTGGAACATTAGAAACTAGAATGGACAAAGATTTGTAAAATTAATTTTAAAAATAATACTTTAAAAATAATCTGTATAAACAACCAGATTCTCACAGTACATAAATGTCTCTTGAAAGTTTGTAGATGCTTCCAGGTTATACATCTGCTCTTTTGGGTCATTTGAGTTTGGGGATAGATTGATCAATTGTTAGAAAATAGAATATTCTAGGCTGGGCGTGGTGGCACACACTTGTAATCCCTGCGCTTGGGAGGTGGAGACAGGAGGATCACGCAGGTTCGAAGCCAGCCACGCTGGCTTAAGAGACCCTGTTTCCAAATAAAAAAGTATAAAAATAGGCCTGGGAGTATAGCCCAGAGGCAGAAGGGTTTCCAGGAACTCCAGTACCACCAAAAAAAAAAAAAAAAAAGAAAGAAAAGAAAAAAAGAAAGAAAGAAATAAAGAAAAAGAAAAAAAAGAATAAAGAAAATAGAATATTTTTGCATTGCTTAAGCAATTGCACTTGCTTGAAATGATTATATAAAGTAGAAAATAATCTAAAATTATACAAAGGTTTTTCAACCCAGCATGGTACAAACAGGTAGTGCAGATGATAAGGCCTTCCTTTCTCTGCAGAGCTTTAGTATGTTCTCTTGGGCTTGCTAATGTCTTTGGAAAATGTGCAGAAGGGGATGAGATGGAAAGTGTGTGAAGTTGTGAAATGGAGCTTAAAGGGAAAGGAAGGGAAAAAATGGGGTAAAATGAAGAGATGGGATGAATGACTTAAATAAGAAATTATATATGAAACCATTCCCAGCCCCCTCTACCCAATACAGCCCTAATGAATAGATTTACAAAGCCGGGGCTATTTTCAGAGTAGGGCACAGAGAATATGAGCCCTGAGGACTTTCAAATGATTGCTCACAGGATCTGAGACCTTTGCTTACAAGTGCTGAAGGATAATGCAATCATAAACTTGAACTCTGTGTAGTGTCTTAGCTGTATCAGACTAGAAAAAAGTTAGCTTTCCCAAAAGCACACAACTCATTACTCATAAAGCTGAAACTAAAATCTGTCATATCCAAACTTTATGCTATTTCTAGTGTCTTTTGCTTGGACATCACAGAGCTGAATGTACAACCTTATTTGTTCTAAGTCCACAAATAACCTGCAAATTATTATTGAGTTGAGTCAAGCAGTCTGCTTAATGGTTCCTATGAACTTGTCACTTTGTCACTACGAGGAAAACACAAGGCTAAAAATTAGATCATCTTTATCAACAGGGAAATTTTTTGAGGCTAAAAATATGAAATGTACCTTATATTCCATAAACATGCAAAGGAAAATATAAACAAAATCACTCCGTGTATATTAAAATAATATTGTCTTCAAATACCTGTTGAGATATATAATAGTTATTGACTCCCTAAGCAATATATAAGGAATATTTTATCATGTTTATTTTTAGTTGTTTCTTTCTTGGGCTAATATTTAAACTATTATCAGAGCTTTATCAGCAATGTTTGATCCCTGGTGAATAGCTTCCAATTTTAGCTCATATCTAGTGCTGAGTATATCAATTGGCACCAGCTTGGATTTTCATAGAATATTCCTAATTGAAAAAATAAAAACATTATATATTTATGAGGTATACCATGTTTTTTTATATATGTAGAATGTAAAAAATGTGCATTGTGGAATGGGTCAGTCAAGCTAATTAAAACATACATAACACCAGGCATGGTGACGCACACCTGTAATCCCAGCATTTGGGAGGCTGAGATAGGAGGATCGTGGTTCGTGGACAGCCTCAGCTACTTAGTGAGGCTTTTTGCAACTTAGTGAGACCCTGTTTCCAAATAAAGAATACAAAATAGGGCAGGGGGTGTAGCTTGGAGGTCGAATGCCCCTGGGTTCCATCCCCAAACCTGAAAATAAATACATACATACATACATACATACATACATATACACATACACAAAACATACACTACCTTGCACACTTACCATTTTTGATGGCTAGAATGCTTAAGATTTATTCAACAATTTTAAGTATAAAATATATTGTTATTAATTATAACCACTGTTGTATGCAATAGATCTCTTGAACTTATTTGTTCTGAAACTCCTGTGCCCCTTGACCAGCATCTTCCCAATCCTTTCCAACCTTTGGTGACTGCCAATCTACTCTCAGTTTCTATGAGTTCAGCTTGTTTAGATTCTGTGTATAAGTAAGAATATGCGTTATTTCTCTTTTCTGCCTGGTATATTTCATTTAGAATCATGGTCTTCAGGTCTATCCATGTTGACACAAATGAAAGGATTTTATTTGGAAAGGCTAAAAGTATTCCTTTGTACACTGCATTTCCTTTATTTATCCATTGATGGATATTTGGGTTGGTTCCATTTCTTGGCTGTTGTGAATGATGCTGCAATGGACATGGGTGTTCAGGAATCTCTGACATACTGAGATATCTCATTATAGTTTATCATCATCATCATCATCATCATCATCATCATCAAGTGCTGGAGATTGAACAGTGCAATCTTCTACAACTGAGCTACATCCTCAAACATTTTTATTTTTCTATTTTTTTGAGGTATTGGGGCAGGAAACCGTAGGCATTCTAGCTCTGAGCTACACCCCAACCTTATTTTTTATTCTTTATTTTGAAACAGGGTCTTGCTGAGTTGCAAACCTCACTAAGTAGCTGAGGCTGTTTGTGAACCGCGATCCTCCTGTCTCAGCCTCCCAAATGCTGGGAATACAAGCGTGCACTACCATGCCTGGCTTTTATTTTTCTATTTTGAGACAGGATCTTGCTAAGTTGCCCAAGCTGCCCTTGAACATGGAATCCTCCCACCTCAGTCTTCAGAGTCACTAGTATTATAGTGCACCATCATACCCAGCTTCTCATTGTAGTTTTAAATTACATTTCTTTGATCATGAGTGACACTGAGTATTTCATATACCTGCCAGCCATGTGTGTGTATTCTGTAGAGAAACGTTGAGTCAGGTTCTTTGGGCATCTTTTAATCAGGTTATTTATTTATTTACTCTCAGGTTGCTAGAGTTCATTTTAGACCACAAGATGTATAGAATGTGGAGTTCTTTAGCTCCTCCATGCAGAAGTGTTAGTGGCTCTGGTATAAACCCTGTTCTTAATTTATTTCTTTTACCACCACCACTGCTTGCCTTTTTGTGCCTGTTCACAGATTCAGAGTTTTAAACTTTAATTTCATCTTGGTCCCAGTTATTCTCATTGAAGTCAGTTATTTCATACATATAAATTCAGGGGTTGCTAAAATTAGGAAATGAAAAGTCATTAACTTTAAAGGAATAGGGTCATCACATGCTCCACAGAGGACTATGAGGCTGGGATTCTTTCATTCTTCCATTCTACAAAGTGTAGAATTTAAGTTTCCTTGCCGTTGTTTGTCCTTTGTATGCTCCTTGCTGTTAGCGATTAGACTTTAGAATATAGGATTCATGGGGTTTTAAGCTACTGATTGACCTTTTTTTTTTTTTTTTTTTTTTGCTTTCTTGAGGATATAGTTTATGGATCTGGGCAATACCACCAAGTCATTGAAGTATTTTAAGGAATGTTCTAGATTTAGCATCGTCAGTTAAACCACAGTCACAAAATATTGTCACCTCACCATTCAGCCCCTCCGGCTGCATATGTTAGAATTTGCATTCATTCAGATACTGTCGAGTAATTAGAGAACCATTACAGTTACTCCAGCCACTTGCATGGTGACATTCCAGTCAGTTTCACGTCCTTAACTGAATGTTAGGCGACAAAAATGTCTGTAGTTGCTACTATAAGCTTATCAGGCAAGGGGAGACATTCTAATTTTAAAAGGGAGTAAACTTTCATCCCAACTAGTTTTCATTGCCAAATCAACATTTGGGTTTTTTAAAAAAATATTTTTATTGGTGCATTTTAGTCTCATATCATAATGTAGCTCAGAGTGATAGGGACACACGTGCACACAGCAATCGAAGGGCTTCCCCGTTTCCGCCCCCTACTCTCCCCCATACATGACATTGAGATTTGCATCGATATTATCATATATGTACTTAGCATCAGTGGGTGCTTTTCCTTCATTAATTCTCCCTCTCCTCCACCTAGTCTGTGCCTGACTCTCCCCTAAATGACCTGCCTTGCTCTACTGGGGTTTCTCCACCATCATCTAAAGTCCTTCTTATATCCCATTCACTCCCTAACTTCCTCGTACGAGAGAAAACATACGGCCTTTAAATTTCTATGACTGGCTAATCTCACTTTACATAATGTTCTATAGGTCCATTCATTTTTCTGAAAATGACATAATTTAGTTTTTCTTTATTACTGAGTAGAATTTCATTGTATAGATATCCCATAATTTTATAATCCATTCATCTGTTGATGGATACCTAGGTTGGTTTTATAATTTGGCTATTATGAATTGTTCTGCTATAAACATAGATATGCATGCATTACTATAATACTCTGATTTGAGTCACTGTGACCCAGGAGTGGTGTAGCTGGGTCATATGGCAGATCTATTCCCAGTTTTCTGAGGAATTCACATTGATCTCCATGGCAGCTGCACTAGTTTGCAACCCCACAAACAGTAGAGTATCTAGGAATAAATCTAACAAAGAAGGTAAAAGACCTCTACAATGAAAATTATAAAACAATAAAAAAGGAGTTGAAAAATATCTTAGAAGATGGAAATATTGCCCATGCTCTTGGACAGGTAGAAAAAATGTTATAAAATGGCCATTCCACCAAAAATGATCTATAGATTCAGTGCAATCCCTATCAAAATAACAATATCATTTTTTCACAAAGCTAGAAAAATCAGTCCTGAATTTCATGTGGAGAAACAAAAGACCCCAAAAAACAATTCTTAGAAATAAAAACCATGAAGCTTGGCGTGGTGGCGCACGCTTGTAATCCCCGCACTTGGGAGGCGGAGACAGGAGGATCGCACAGCCAGCCGCGCTGGCTTAAGAGACCCTGTTTCCACATTAAAAAAAAAAAAAAAAAAAAAAAAAAAAAAAAAAAAAAAAAAAAAAACGTATAAAGTAGGTCTGGGAGTGTAGCCCATGGGAGTGCAGTCCAGAGGTAGAAGGGCTTCCAGGAACCCCAGTACCACCAAAAAAGGAAAAAGAGAAATAAAAAGAAATAAAAAACATGTAGGAGATATCACAATACGTGATTTCACATTATACTATAGACCTATAGTAATAAAAACAGCATGGCATTGGCACAAAATCATAGACCAATAGAACAAACTATTGGTTTGTTGATACAGAAACAAAGCCACATACCTATAGCCATTTGATTTTAGACAAAGGTGCCAAAAATATACACTAGAGAAAAAACAGACTTTTCAACAAATGATATTGGGAAAACTGGTGATCCATTTGTAGAAGTATAGAATTAAGTCCTAAAATCTCACTCTGTACAAGAGTCAACTCAAGATGGATAAAAGACCTGGAAATTAGACCAAAAACTTTTAAATTAGTAGAATAGGGCACATGTCCAACACTCCAACGTATGGGCACAGGTAGAAACTTCATCAATAGTACCCTAAACCTCAGAAAATTAAAATAATAATTAACAAATGGGATTATTTAATTATAAATTTGGAGTTTGTTTAAAATGGCTACAGTACAAAATGGAAGCGGCTCATCTCTTCTGCGTTGGGTCCTTAACCTAAACTGCACCAGAAGTTGAATTTCAATTGACTTTAACATACCTGTCCTGGCCTCCTTTACCAAGCATTGAACTTGGCTCTGAGGAACATTTAGTTGATGATAATACTTTAAAGTTCCATATTTAAAGATTAAATGTGAACATTTGGGTTTTGAATGAGATATGTATTTTAACTAACTTGTATTTTGTTCATTAATGTCCTTAATTTTTAATATGTTTTTTAAATTTTATTGGTGCACTGTATTCATACATCATAATGGGATAAAAATAATACTTTTGTAGACATACATGCTTTAATATGTTTTAAAATGTATTTCTAAAATATGTGTCTGTATCCTGACATTATTTAGATAAAAATGTACTGATGTTAGTAATTTACTTTGATATTTATACATCAATATATATTATATATATCAAAGTATATATATATATATATATATATATATATATATATAATCAAATAAGATGACTTTAGGCTGAGCAAGGTGGCACATGCTTGTAATCCCAGTATTTAGGAGGCTAAGACAGAAAGATCTCAGTTCTCGGCCAGCTTTAGCTACTTAGTAAGGCTCTCCACAACTCAGTGAGACCTTGTTTCGAAAATAAAAAGACTAAAAAATGGGGCTGGGGGTGTAGTTAGAAGTAGAATGCCCCTGGGTTCCATCCTCAGTACCACAAAAAAAAAAAAAAAAAAAAAGGCTGGGGGTATGGTTTGGAGGTAGAATATCCCCTGGGTTCAATCCCCAGTGCCAAAAAAAAAAAAAAGGCTTTTGAATAGAAAGAGCAATGGGTAGATGAATAGTGTGTTAGTAAAAATACCTGAGATAATCAACATGAAAAGAGGCACGGTTTATTTTGGCTCACAGTTTCAGAGATTGTAGTCCCTGATCGATTGTCCCCATTGCTCAAAGGCCTGTGGTGAGGCAGTTCATCATGGCAGGAGGGTTATGAAGCAAACTGTTCATCTCATGGCCAAGTGTGAAAGAGACTGGAAGGGGCCAAGACCCAACACCCCCTTCAAGGGCACAGCCCCAGTGATCTAACTTCTTTCCCCAGGCCCTTCCTCATAAAGTACCACCACCTTGGAAGTTCCAATACTGGGAAGTGTCATCATAGGCTTGCAGTCAAGCCTTAAACACATGGGCCCCTGGGTGGGCAACCAGACAAGTATGGCACAATGTTAATGGTAGAGACTGAGTTTGGGCCTATAGATAATCACTATATAAATTCTTTCAACTTTACTTGCAAATTTCTTTCTTTTTTTTTTTTTTTTGCGGGTCTGGGGATGGAACCCAGGGGCATTTGACCTCCAGGCTACACCCCCTGCCCTATTTTTTATTCTTTATTTTGAAACCGGGTCTCACTGAGTTGCAGAGGGCCTCACTAAGTGGCTGAGGCTGTCCGCGAACCGCGATCCTCCAGGTCTCAGCCTCCCAAATGCTGGGATTACAAGCGTGCGCCACCACGTTTTTTGTTGTTGTTTGGTTGGTTGGATTTTTGTTTTGTTTTTTGTTTTTTTCTTTATAGTACTAGGAATTGAACCCAAAAGCATTCTACCTCCAAGATATACCCCCATCCTATTTTTATTTTTTTATTTGGAAAGAGGGTTTTGCTAAGGCTGGCTTTAAACCTGCAATTCTTCTGTCTCAGCCTCCCAAGTACTGGGATTACAGGGGTGTACCACCATGCCTGGCTTACAATATAGTTTTTAAAAAGAATTATTAATCTCCTACTCAGCTTAATAAATAGATATTATTAACATATCCCAAGCAAGCTTTGTTTTGTTATAACATATTTACTTATATTCCTAGCAAAAGAATAAGTACAGGTACTTATAAAACAAATAGAATCTAAAAATTTGTTACAAACTGGAGGATAAGTCCCATTCTCCAGACTTTCATCTTTTAAAAGTTATTTTGGATACTTACCTTCATATATTTTTTAAAAAATATCTTATTCTACTAGTTCATGATTAACCAAATTTCATTTTTTTACTTTTTTTTTAAATAAGGATGTGTCTTCATCATAACTTCTTTTACTTCCTCCCTCACCCTCCTGTATTCATATCACTTTAAAAAAATTAAGTCAGTATTAGAATTTATATAATATTGCTGAGTGAAAAATCTTGGTGCAGATCTTTTATTATTAGGGTACTGGGTTCTCATTAGACCCTTTAAATCATAAAGAATTGTCCTTCTGCTTTGTTAATTTTTCTTATATTATTTCTTTGATAATTTCTTCTACTTTGTTTTCTCTCTTTTGAAATTTCTGTAAATCTGATATTGGACCTCCTGTATTGATCTTTTTAAGCATATATATATATATATATATATATATATATATATATATATATATATATATATACATACACACACACATATACTCTGGGAATTGAACCCAGGGGACTTTTACCTCTGTGCTACACCCCAGAACAATTTTTTTTTATTCTTTTATTTTGAAACAGGGTCTCACTAAGTTGCAAAGGGCCTCACTAAGTAGCTGAGGCTGGCCACGAACCTGGATCCTCCTGTCTTAGTCTCCAAGTACTGGGATTACAAGTGTGTGCCACCACAGCTGGCTAAGTTTCTCTATTTGTCTTTAAAATTCATGTTTCCTTGGAAATTAATTAGATTTCATCTTACAATAAAATTTTTATATTTATTTAAAAATTTTTCAATTTCTGAGGGTTGTAAAGGTTCTTTGTTTATTTTTTGGTGCTTATTTTTCCAGAATGCCCTGTTCTTTTTAATGGGTGTAATATTTTCTCTCTCTCTCTCTTTTTTTTTTTTTTTTGGTGGTACTGGGGTTCCTGGAAGCCCTTCTACCTCCGGGCTACACTCCCAGACCTATTTTTACATTTTTTATTTGGAAACAGGATCTCCTAAGCCAGTGCATGCAGCTGGCTTCGAACCTGCGTGATCCTCCTGTCTCTGCCTCCCAAGCGCGGGGATTACAAGCGTGCGCCACCACGCTCGGCTAATATTTTCTGTAAACTCTGAGAAAGTTAACATTTTCTTGTGGTCAATTAGATATTCTCAATTTTACTTTTATTTTTCCCATCATAGGTACTGTAAATCATTGTATTTTTTACTTTCTAACACTTTCTAAAAGCAAGTTTAAAATATTTTTAAAGAAAACGCTCTCCTATTTTAACTGCTTAAGGAAAGCTTGACTCAGTTAATATTATGTGTGATGATCTTACTCCTCTGATTTTCAAGTGGGTGCAAATTTAATGAGTTAACAAATATCTGCTTTTATGGAAGAAAGTGAATAAGTAACCTCAATAATCATGTATTAGACCACTTTAGACCTCTCTGAATTTTCTCATCAGAACTGACTTAAAGAAAAAGTTCGTGAATGTGGAAAAGAATAGACAAAAGTTTTCGTTTGATCTCTACTCTTGACCTCCGTAGAAATGAATACTGTAAAGTTTCCATTCTGATCCCTTTGTGACTTCAAAATGCAGATTGTGTGAGTTACTGCACATGTTAGTGGTGCCTTTGGATGCCTACTGGAGGCCTCTTTCATGAGAGAATTCATTCAAAGCCTCTGCTTTGGCAAGTTGGCCTTAACATTTAGTTGTGTTTTATGCACTTGTGGCTGTTTGTGTGCTTTGGAAGCCCTGATCATAACATTGTTATTTGAATATTCTCTCTTCCTTAGTGTTTTGGAATATGCTGTGAGCTTCCTTCATTGGTAGCTGTTGTCAAAAGTCAGGGCATGCATAGAGGAACAATCGCTTGCCCTGTGGACGAGAGGTAGAGGATGTTCATTGTGCCTGGGTAATTGTGACAATAATGATCACCAATCAGTATGTAGAACAAGACATAATGCCAAAAGTTCTGTTATGTGTGACCTATCCTTATTGTGTATGTCTCCATCCTTTTCTGGAGTAAGGACCTGAGCCACTGAAGCAGAGCTCTGGCTTTACACTTTCTTCACATCCTTTTATCTATTCAGTCCCCAATTTGAATTGTTCCAGTAATAGAGCAAAGTGCCCAAGGCGATATGATAAAGGAAGAAGAGAAAATAATTAAAAGCCTTATAGTAGTTATCTCTTAATGAGTAAGTTAATACTTTTATATTCTTCTAGTATATAATTCTTTACTAAAAGATACTGTTTATCTTATCAGAAGCTAAAATATGAAATATTTCAACATTAGATTTATATGAAGTTTCCTTATAGCGAGTGGATTTAGGTATATTTTGGTGTATGTATGTATCTGTGTACACATGCGTGTACAAGTGTGTGTGTTGCAAGCACCCTAAATAAATTTCATGGCCATAAAGTTTAAACAGTGTTTAAAATACATGGGCATCTGGACTAAAATATAATTATATTTTAAATATTCTGTCCTCTAAAATAAAATGAAGATAATTAATACATTTAGCTTCCTTTTTCTTTTTAAAGCAAAATGGATGTTGCAAAACTATCTAACTGTATTACAAATGTATGTAATGATCTCACTGCAGAGAGTCAGGGGTTCAAAGTTCTAACCAAAGTCTTTAAGGGGAAGGCAGTAGAAGCTGTTCATAATTACTGTCCTGTAGTTGATAAAAATGCTTCCCATGGGATTATGGATTAGCAATTCTGTTGCCACTGGATATGTAACCTGGAATTGAACAATTGAGTAAATGATCAAACTGGTTATAAATTAGAGTACAGAAATAAGTATAAATTCACATTTAGTTTAATAAAGGCACAGATGTTTATTTATAGAAGAATTTACAGGTATGTATATATGTATGAGAAGCTGTATACACATATATTTCCTTTATCTTTCAGCTGAAAAGGCCTAGAAGCAATGACAGTACACTAACAACGAACAAATCTAGTGCCCAGATTTTGGGTTTTAATACCATCTTCCAACCGAAGGGAACCAGAGGCCAGGGGTCCTTGGAAAAATGGCTGATTCTAGGTATGGGGTAGGAAATGTACAAGATGAATGTGAAACATCTTCTAATGCCAGAAAGTAAGCAGGTGCTCAAAAAGCAAAGCAAAATAAACCCACAGTAATGGAGATGTCAAAGGGATACAGGAGTCAACTGTAAATGCGTCTAATGACCAAACTAATACAATTTGAGCACATTAAATAAAGTAATCTTGGTTAGAATCCAAACTATGAAATAAATACCCATGAATCTATTTTGCTGTAAATAATTGATTGAAGAAATAAGTAAATGGGAGAAGAGAAATACATTTCCAATGCTGAAGAATTCCAAATAATTCATGTAGACATTTTTCCTCAAGGAAGTAGAACATAGCTTCCATTGCTTAGGCATGGATTGCATGTCCTGACTTTGTTCCACAAAGCACAGTGTGGAAAGGAGAATAAAAGATTAACTTGACAGTTGGGAAGCCTGACAAACACTACTTAGCCAGGTGATCAAGGTCAGTATTAACAGTGATAAGTCATGTTGACAGTGTACACTTAATGTGCTGAGAAGGCTATTTCACTCCTGTGGTCTTCCTCCTCAAGACCTGCTACACCATACTAATTATGAAAAAAAATCAGAAAAATCCCAATAGAAGGTCATTCTACAAACACTTGACCAGTACTCCTGAAAACTGTCAAGGTCATCAAAAACATCTAAGAAACCATTAGAGCCAAAAGTAGCCTCAGGAGTCATGACAACTAAATGTAATGTACCATAGATGAGATCCTATTTTTTAAAAAAGCATTTAGGTTAAAACTAAAAAAAATATGAGTAAAGTGTAGACTTCAGTTAATAAAAACATATTAATATCAATTCAGTCATAGCCCAGATCACTGCTAAGAAACTGTTTTCTATATGTTTTTCCTGTAGGTTTATAATTCCAGGCCTTATGTCTCTAATCTATTTAGAGTTGATTTCATATATGATGTGAGATAGGGGTGTAAAGCTCCTGCAGAGCAGAGGAAATAATCAACAGAGTGGAGAGACAACCCATAGAATGGGAGAAAATATTTTCATAAATATTTCTCTAAAGAAGACATACAAAAGAGACTTCTGCCAAATGAGAGGAGAGACCAGTAGAATAATAGAAGGAACTTGGGGAAGGAAGATGTGTGTGGGAGGAAAGAGTCTTGAGGAAGGGAAGAATTCAAATAATGTTTTGTTTACACATGAAGCTTTCACTACCAATCTTACTAACATGTGTGGGAGGGGGAAGGGGAGCAGGGTGAGATGCTGAGGGAACCAGACCAAATGGTATGTGCATTTATTACTGTATCATGTTGACTCTCAATATGATGTATAATTAAATTGTACCAATAAAAGTGTATAATAAAGAAGACATACTCATGGCCAACAGATACAAGAAAATGTGATGATACCATTAATCATCAGGAAAATACAAATTCAAGCCATAATTAAATATTACCTCACATTTGTTAGAATGACTGTTATAAAAAAGACAAAAGATAACAAGTGTTGACAACGATAGGGAAGAAATGGAATCCTTGTTCATTGTTTATAAAATTTAAATTACTACAGCTATTATGGAAATGATGTAGAGGTTCCTCAAAAATTAAAAATAGAACTATCATATGATCCAGAAATCCCACTACTGGGTATATCCAAAGGAAATGAAATCAGTATGTCAGAATTTTCTGCATTCCTATGTTTACTGTAGCATTTTCACAGCAGCCAAGGCATAAAACTGACCCAGGTTCCCATCAGTGAATGAAGTTATAACAAAAATATAGTATATATTCACAATAGAATATTATTCAGCCTTTAAAAAAGGAAATCCTGTAATTAGTGACAACATGGATGCACCATAAAGACATAATGCTAAGTGAAACAAGCCAGCACAGAAAGACACATAATGCATGATCTCACGTATCTGTAGAATCTAAAAAGGTTGGACTCAGCCAGGTGCAGTCATGCACACTTATAATCCCAGCACTTGAGAGGCTGAGAAAGGAGGATCACAGGTTCCAGGCCAGCATTAGCAACTTAGCAAGGTTCTCAGCAACTTAGATTGTATTTCAAAATAAAGAATTGAAAGGGGTTGGTTATGTAGTTTAGAGGCAGAATACCCCTGGGTTCAATTCTTAGCATGGCAAAACACTTCAATACTAAAAAGTAAAACAGTTGGACTCATAGAAGCAGAGAGTAAAATGGTGGTTGAAAGGAGCTGGGAGAGGATGAGGAAGTAATGAGGTGCAGGACAAAGGTGCAAAATTTCAGTGAGATTAGATGAATAAGTTAGGAAGATCTAATGTACCACATGGCGACTACAGTTAACAATGTGCTGTAGACTTGAGAACGGCTACAGATGAGTCTTAAATGTTCTCACCACACAGTGGGGTGAAGAGTACATTAATTCTCTTCATCTGATCATTTTACAATGCTTACACATATCAAAACATTGGACTGTTTGAGATAGCGGGGGAAAGAATTGGGAAAAAACATTGGTTCATGCATTCTAAATAATATTGTAAGACATCATATTAATGTAAAATATTAATAATGAGGGAAATGGGGCATGGGATATTTATTTATTTATTTATTTATTTATTTATTTATTTATTTATTTATTTATTGTGGCACTGGGGTTCCTGGAAGCCCTTCTACCTCCGGGGCTACACTTCCAGACCTATTTTTTATATTTTTATTTGGAAACTGGGTCTCTTACGCCAGCGCGCCTGGCTTCGAACCTGCGCGATCCTCCTGTCTAGCCTCCCAAGCGCAGGGATTACAAGCGTGCGCCACCACACCTGGCTGGCGTAGGATATTTAGAAACTCTGCTTACTACCTAAAATCCTTACTATCTAAAATCATTGTAAAAATTAAGCTTAATTTTTTAAAAAAGGTAGTTAACTGCATATTCACAGCAAAAGTCAAACAGTAACTATACACATTTAGTGTCTAGGTGTCCATCAACAGATGAATGGAAAAAGAAAACATGGCATGGACATACAATGGAATTTTACTTAGCCACAAAAAAGAACAAAATTATGTTACTTGCAGAGAAATGGATGGAACTAGAGGATGTTTGAAACGCTTTCTTGTTCAAAACTAGTTAAACTAATTAATACTGTTAAGGAATATTAACAGGAAACCCCATCTAGCAATTGTACCCTGAAAGTTGCTACCTTCCCTGAGATTGTCTCAGCACAGTAGATGAAGTGTCAGTATTGTTACTGTGCTGAACCAGGGGTGGGAAGAGTCGGACTTTTATAAAATTTACTTCTTTGCCTAACTTTAATTGATATGATAAGCTTACTTGTGACATATGTGTGTCCACTAAATAATAGGGCCATACTAGTTTTATAAATTTAATGGAAATAACCTCTATATTATGAGATGCTGAGTTTAAAAGCATTTTGTTAGTGGATGAGCCACTTTATGCAAAAACATATTTATGCCTCTCAGGCCTTCAAGATTTCATGGTTAGATTTGGTCTTAGTTTAACTGAGTTGAGAAAAAAATTTTTTATCTTGCAGCTTAGCTTTGGAAGATGGCAGGGCAGTGTGTTTGTGTGTGTACATGCACACATGCTAACCCTATATGCACAACACTGTACACACAACATTTTACCAAGACAAATGACAGAAATTTAAATTTAAAAGGGATTTTTTGAAGTCAGTGTTTGCCTTTCTGGTTTAGCTTTGGGAGAAAGCAGAACTGGAAAAAAAAAAATCACCGACATTCACACATTTTGAAGAGTGTGAATTTTATTCACCAATTTTCTTTTTATACCAGAGGCCAGCTGCTGCCTTTTGGAAGAGTGAAACATTTCAACCAGAATTGTCTGCAGCTCAGTATAGCTCTAATGGCAGAAGAAATCCTACCAGATTATGTCCTTTGATTCTTGCAGATTTTGCTCAGCTCTGGCGAGGGGATGCAATTTCACACTTCAGAAATACACGACGGCCAAGAGTTATTTCTGGAGCTTTCTTTTAAAGCTCTATCTGCTTTTGAGATTCTCTGTATTCTGAATCCATCCCCCACTCACTTCTTACCTGAAATTAGATATTTATATATTTTTAACTAAGTCACATGGAAAATAAAAATTAGCATTTTCTGCAACAGCAAAACCCAAAATATCTGAAAATTTGAAGAGGATCTTTTCAGGTAGGGACCTTGATTAATGACTATTAAGTCATGTAAAATACCTTCTTTAATGAAAAAATATGGCACTGTGAATCATCAGATGCCAGATATAAATTATAAACATGCGCTAACTTTTTTCAGGTCTTTAAATTATTTTATTGATGCTGTATTATTATGCATCATAGTGAGATTTAAAGTGATAGACTCGTACATGCACACATCACTGGTATATTTCCCTCCGTGTCCCATCCTGCTGCTCCCTTCCTCCTAGTATGTGTTGGTGAGATTGGTGTGGGTACATTCATAGGTGGGCATAACAATATTTGAACTTTCCCTTCATCAGGCCTCATTTACCCCTCTTCACCTCCCTCCCTCAATCCCTTTCCACCAGTCTACTGATCTCTCTCCTCATTCATCTAAACTTCCTTTTGTATTTTCTCTTTAGCTTCTACATATGAAAGAAACATATGACCCTTGACTTTCTGTGACTGGCTAGTCTCACCTAGCATATTATTCTCTAGTTCCATCCATTTTTCTGTAAATAATACAATCTTGTTCTTATTTAGGGCTGAGTGAAATTTCATTGTGTACATATATCACATTTTCTTTATCCATTCATCTGTTGATGGGCATTGGTTGACAGTTGGTTCTCTAACCTGACTATTGTGAGTTGTGCTTCTATGAACACGGATATGCCTGTATTACAGACTTTAATTCTTATGCTACGGAGGAGTGGAATAACTGGATCATTTGGTGGTTTCATTTCTAGTCTTTTTGTGTGTGTGTGTGGTACTGGGGATGGGACCCAGGGGCATTGTGTCTCTGAACTACACCCCCAGCCCTAATTTTTGGTCTTTTTAAAAATTTTTGAAACAGGGTTTCACTGAGTTGTGAAGGGCCTCACTAAGTAGCTGATCCTCTGGTCTCTGCCTCCTGAATGCTGGGATCACAAGTTTGTGTGACCACGCCTGGCTCATTCCTACTCTTTGAAGAACCTCCATACCGGTCGCCCTTATGACTGTATTATACACAGAATTACTTTCTTAAATAAGTGATCAAGATCATTGGCTTTAGAATTGGAGAAACTTCATTTCAGTGTTTGTAAACCTAGGAAACCTAATTTCATAGCTATGTAAACTTAGGCAAATTCAAGGTTTGAATTATTTGGACACCCCTCTCCCCCTCCCAAATATTACTTCAGAGCAATATCAGTTAAAAATGGAGAGAAAGAATAGAAATATTAAAAAGAAGCTAGTTATCAAGTATTTCATTTGTGGCTATAGTGTGGAGAATAAGACATAGGTTTCTGTTCTGTTTCCAACTTTGGGGAGGCCATGGCAGACATGAAAAGATTATTCAAATGTGCCTCCAAAAACATTACAAAATAGATGTTAAAGAAAAAGGTGCATACAGAAGAGAGATATAGAGGTGCGGTGGTGTGGATAGAAAGAGTGATAAGGGCTATGCAGGGTGGTACCTGCCTGTAATTCCAGTACTTGGGAGGGTGGGACAGGAAGATCACAGGATCAAGGCCAGGCTCTGCAATTTAGCAAAACCCTGTCTCCAAATAAAATAAAATGGGCCGGGGGTGTAGCTCAATGGTAGAATAATCCTGGGTTCAATTCCCAGTACCACAAAAACAAAATAAAACAAAAATAAAAATAAAGAAAGGAAGATACTGGGAGAGAGACACAGAAGGAAGAGAAAGGAGAAAAAGAAAAGTCGGAAGGTGGGAGAGGGAAAAGAAAGAGAGAACACCAAGGAGCGGGAGGGAGAGAGAAAGCCAAAGGAGGGGATGTGCTAGATACAGAGTGTGAGAGACCCAGAAGCAGCTGAGGGAGAGGAGCACACAACTGTCTTTGGAGGCCAGGGATGGTTGGAGATGGCAGGGTTCTCTTCTGCCCTTGACATCTGGACAACATTTTCATGGAGTACTTGCGCCCTCCCTGTCTCCCTCTCCTGCATTTGCTCCTACCTATATCCTTTCTTTCAAATGGTAAAAGAAATGTGTGCTGGAACTCATTCTTTCTAGCTTATGTTAAACATACAGAAATTTTATGAGCTGGTGGTTAAACTGTTGGTAGTTTTCAAAACCAGAAAAGATAAAGGTAAAAAGCAGGAAAGAACCTTATATGACCCCATTGGAAAGGCAAAGTAAGTTCCAGCAACTTGGCCCTGTCTTTAGGATGAGCTTTAGGTTTAAAGAGAGGAAGAACTGGAACAGTGTCCGAGAGGTGCAGAGTTGAGCAGTCTTAGTTATATGGTCTGCTCCATCAACCTCTTGGTTCTGGTTCTGCAGGGTGGCTCTGGAAAAGTTCTTATATGGTGAGCATTTTCTACTTGCTGCTCAGAATGTTTATATATCAGATCTGTGATCCTGCAAGCGGGTGATTCATTTCTCATGAGACAGTCACTACTGTTTGGGGGGGGGCATCTCATCATGGGTGGTCTGCCAGCAAGGCCCTGCTGTTCCCAAAGGGGTAGGGTGATGACTGAAGACTTCCGGTGTCACCCAAGCGGTCTATAACAAGAAGCTGCACATGTCACCTCAGTCTTGAATGGCGACAAGATATGTCCTCCTAACAAACTATGCATTACTAGTTTCTAAATGAACACTCCTTAAATAATTCACATGCCTGCATCCAGTGCTGAGCAGGTCACAAAGTTTAGGGTAATAAAGGAGACAGATACAACATGAAGGCAGAGAAGCCAAGCTTTATCCTGCCTTTAGGTACCCATTAGGCATCTGCAGCCCTAAGTAAAGAGTCACTGCTTTTAGCAAAGGCAGCATCTCCAAGTCCCTTTTATAATAGCTCAAGATAAGCCATGGTGGGAAGATTTATACCTTGGGAATCAGCCAAGGAGAGTTTTCACTTCTAGCTGGAGAGCCATTTTACCAGCATGCCACCAAGAGGGCATTTGGGTGGATAAAATTTGCCTGAAATTCATATTGTTTTCCTTTTCATTTATATTTGCAATTGGTGTCCTGAATTAAATCCTTCAAAATTTCTGGACTAGAAATGATCATCACACTAATCGTATAATTTAAGTATGCAAGTATTGAACTCAAACATCTATATTTAATATTTAGCATTATAATACTATATTTAGTGTTTAGTATTAGATGTAGTATTGCTTCCAGGAGACCACCACAAAGGAAGCTGGGTAAACTAAGCACTGAATTTTGTTATTCTGCAATAAAAACAGAAAATAAAGGAAACATATATTATACAGACTTACTCACAAACAAAACTCAGGATGCTAATTATATTAGGCAGCAACTTTTCAATTCTAATTTAATTACTATTGGTTCCATTTTGGGTAAAAATGGCTAATACGCATGTATTATCTTTACTTCTGTTTAGTATATCTGATACCCCTACTTAGTCTGGAGATTTATTGTAAATTTTTATGCATGACTGCAATGAGAAACTTTCAAGTTAGCATCAAACTAGCTGTCTTGCTCACTAGTGGCCATGCCTAAACCAAACCATCCCCTTTAACTTTTGTTGTGATGTCTCACATCAATTTAAAGAGTAGCCAGTTGCTTGTTTATTTATTAAGCTTGTATTATTTTCAAGAAATGTGCAAGCCAGATGTGGTGGCACATGCTTGTAATCCCAGTACTTGGGAGGAGGGAGGGCTGAGACAGAAGGATCCCAGGTTCAAGAAACCTTCAGCAACATCTCGAGACTTTCATCAACCTAGCAAGACCCTGTTTCAAAAACAAAAAAAATTTAAAAAGGGCTAGGGATGCCGGGCGTGGTGGCGCACGCTTGTAATCCCTGCACTTGGAAGGCAGAGACAGGAGGATCGCACTGGTTCAAGAGACCCTGCTTCCAAATATAAATATAAAAATAGGTCTGGGAGTGTATCCTGGAGGTAGAAGGGTTTCCAGGAATCCCAGTACCACCAAAAAAAAAAAAAAAAGGCTGGGGATATAACTTAGAGGTAGAATACCCCTGGGTTCAATCCCCAGTACCACACACAAAAAAAGGAAAGAAATGTGCAAAATGCTTTATATTCAATAAAGTATATCTACATATATACTTTAAATATATATATAATATATATAATATATATAATATATATATAATATATATAATATATATAATATATATATAATATATATATATAATATATATATATATTGAGGTATTGGGGATTGAACCCAGGGGCATTCTAGCTTCGAGCTACACCCCCAGTCCTATTTTTTATTCTTTATTTTGAAACAAGGTCTCACTGAGTTGCAAAGGGCCTCACTAAATAGCTCAGGCTATCCTTGAACTGCAATCCTCCTGTCTCCGCTTCCCAAATGCTGAGTTTATAAGCGTGCACTACCATGCCTGGCTTAAAGTGTATATTTTAAATGGAAATAATAAACATTGCATGTTTTGTAACAGACTCTGGCTGACACTTTATATATACTTTATCTTTCTAACCTTACAGCAATCCAATATGGTGGTTATCATAGTTCCCACTCAGAAAAGCAAATGACTTGCTCAGGGTCATACCAATAATAAGAATAAATGGTTTCAATTACTTGATTCCAAAGCCTAAATTCTTTATAATTGCAGCATGCTGCTGCCTGTATATTATGTGATTTTAATCTTCTCATTCTCTTTTAAAAATTTGTGGTAGGGATTTTCACTCTTTCACAGATTAAGTTTTTTTTAAAAAGACTGAGTACAGGCAATAATTGACTTAGATAGATAGAAAGGTCCTCTGACTTCTTGCCCAGGGCTCCTCCCAGATGGCCAACATTATGAGAGCAATAACAAAATTAAAATGAGGTCATCATCTGAATGTAATGTGAAACTTTAGGAGGACATTATTTCCAAATGAAAAAAAGCTTCCTCTGGACTGAATACAAACCGCTTAGAACTGTCTCTAAGTGGCTCATATTTTAAAAGCAGGATTATAGGCCAGGAGACACGTCTTCAGTGGCTGTCTGCCCACTTCATTCCGAATGTGTTCGGCACAACAGTGTGTTTGGTTTATCGATCCTGTTGTTTATGGGAAATATAATTTCTCATCTGTCTTCCTGTTACAAGGTCCCCCAGTTTTCGCCTTAGGAAAAAGGCGTTGTTTGCTTTTACATGCTCTTTTAGGAACCATTTGTAGTGATGTGGAAGACAGTTATCTCACCCAAAGAACTTTAGTTACCCAAGTTTGTGTTTTGCATTTGCGTTAAAGAGAGTAGAAAAAGAAAGACGCAGCAAATGCAGAGGTTGGAAGGAAGAGTCTCTGACTGAGAGGGTGTCAGGCCAGGCTGCCCACTGCTGCTCTCCACTGGAACCAAATTGAGGGGGCCCTTCCACTTTTCTCCTCACCTGGAGCCTCTGAAGGCCCTGCAAAAGGGAACTGTCTCCTCTGGGAATATGGAGAAGTAAAATTGGTATCCATCTGGCCTCCATCCTTCAAAATTGTCCCACTGATGGAGGGCTTTGTTAGAAAAGAAATTTTAAAGGTCAGAGTTGAATGATGTGGTGTGGATCTTCAGATGTCTTCCATTCTGATTATGAAAGCCAAAGACGGTTGGGCCTAAAAGAAAAACTGCTCTGTAGAAACATAGCACCTAATTTCCACGTGACAGCCCTCTGTGGGGGTTGTGAGCCACATAGTGCATTGGAAGAAAGATTAATTAATGGCTTAAAAGAGGGCTGCCCGCACAGACCTGTCCCCTTGCTTTTGTTCTCTTCTGCTTCTGCCTAAAACATCAGGCTGTGTGCGCATCCTGGCTGAGCCTCAGCTCCTGACCCCTCATATCTTACAGGTGGGCTCAGCAGGGAGTGGGTAGGAGGTTCTGTCAGATGTGGAGAGCAGCCAGGGGATGTGACAGCCTCGAATTTCAGCAGCAACAACAAAAGATTGCAGAGGGGACCAGAAGAGTGTGCTATGCAATTTTCCCCTAAACAGTTACCAGCAGCCCATCCTTAAATCATCCAGTTATGTCACTATAAATAAGACCCATAGTGACAAAAATCATCTTTGCAACTTAGCAAATGATACTCTTAACTGTCTAATAACAATAAAGGAACCTTTTTATATTATCAGTTGTATCACCAGGAAATAATTTAGGGCCTGCTGGCAATAAGTTCATAGGAATGATCTTTGTTTGTGTGTATATGTGTGAGGCTGAGAGTGGAACTCAGAGCACAGCACAGCACATATTAAAAAAGCATACTACCATATTCCCTAGCCTTTAGAAAAACAAGTTTAATCACACAAGCACACATATATCATAATACATTTAATATATACATAGAATTCATGTACATATATATTCTTATCTTGCGCCTTTGAAATCATTACCCCTGCAGAGCCCAGGCTCCTTGCATCCCTGTTTTGGAAAAACCATAGTATTTTTGAAGCTCTTTCTTTTTTGTGGTCAACAATGAAACCAGTCCAGTCCATGAACTTCCCAAGGTATTCACTCCATTTTACATTAACTTTTTTCAGGCTAAATAGAGCTGCTCAGTTTGATTACACACATTATTTGCTAATTTGATCTTGGTTATTTTCCGAAGCCTAATTAGATTCAAAAGATTATGACTCAACACTGTTTAGGGTTTTGAGGAATTGAGTCCAAGTCGTTAGGGCCTAAGACTCTTGAAATGAGGTTTGAGCAATCATGGTGGTGTTGGGGAAAGTGTAGGGGGGACCATGGCATGCTTGTTCTCATAAATTGTTTAAAAATAGGTCCTGTGGATTTTGAATTATACCTGCAAAATACAGGGCAATATTCTTTTTTTGGGGGGTGCAGAAACAGAATGCCTCCAAAGTCATGGAGGTCTAAACTACCAAGATGCTGCAGAGCATTGTGAGGAGTTTGGAGTGGGGCGATCACAGGAATGAATGCAGGAATGAATGAGTGAGCAAATGAGCGCATGCATGCATGAATGAATGAGAAGGTTCCCTTCTTCCTGCCTCTAGGCTGCAGGTAAAAATTCCAAGAAAACTGGTATAAAGAAGTTGTCCTTTGAAATGGACTTTATTCTTGTTTGTTCTATGCCCTATATTCATAACCTTTTTGCTGATGAAAAAAGTTCACTTTGGAGTATAACATTTATTTTTAAAGATGCACTTTCCCCCAAATGCAAGCAACTAAGATACTGTCCCCAAATGAGTAAGAACTATTCAGACTCAGCTTCTTAGAAAGAAAGAAATGAGGCACAGAAACAAAGCACAACCTTTGGTTCCCTAACATATCCTCAGTGGTGACTGTGACTCTCACAGAGTGACAACATGATTCAGACAGATGCGGTCTTGTGACCTGAATGAGGTGCTAAATAATGACAAATCTGGTGACTATTTGACAATCGGATTCATTCAGTATTTGTAAGCTTTTGAATGGGTGATGCTTCCTTCAGTTGTATTCTATGCTTAAGCACTTATAACTCATCAATGAAAGATTTCCTGGCCTCTGAATTTGTAGATCTGGGTCAGTGCCTTAGTTTCATGTTGTGCTAGCTGTGTTATCTTAGACAAGTTACTTAACTTTCTGAACTACATCTGTAAAACTAGGTTAATCACTTTTGTCTCCCAGGGTTATTGCAGGGATTACATAAAAATTAAGGATTTTTGAAAGCATACAATATTGCCTGACAGGAAGGAGGCATCCAAGAAATATTTATCCAGTAAAAAAAAAAAAGGAATGTAGTTATCACCAAAGACATGCATGCTTTAAACTGCTTGAAATAAAAGTTTTGTTTAGTAGCTTTTGTTTTTCCATTGGCCTCCCATATACAATAAACATAAACTTTTCACCAAAACCTCATAGCTTTCCAAAGCTGTTTCCCAACTTGACTTTCTTAAGCCTTTCCCTTTGCTATGATTGTGTCTCAAAATCAGGTTCTTTGTGATCATTCGGATTCTGCTTATATCTCCAAAGCAATATGTAGATGTTAGCCATTTAACATTGAAAGTGAATGTCGTTTACCTTAGCCAATGCAAATAGAAATTTTAAGTTAATGGAACATTATTAAATACACATGCTCATCTTGCAGATATCGTCTGCTATTCTCTAAGACACTGGGGAATGCAATGGAGAAAAGGAGTCAGATCTAGCCTCTCCTGTTGTGTCAGTGACAGGTTCTTGGTGAAAACAAACATTTCATCAGATAGCATACAAGTACACATGTAATTGTCCCTTAGACTTGCTTATGGCAGAAGCTTATATATGGTGCCATGAAAGCATGCATTGGAGAATTATGACCCAGCCTGAGAGGTGGGGAAGTGATTCCTGATAGAGAACTGAAGAAAGAGATGTCACGTGGGCCAGGAAGACGAGTGCCCTGACAAACAAGGAACAAGGCAAATAGAGGGAGCAGGAGGCCCAGGGTGGGTATTGCAGGTGAGTGGGAGTCTATGCAAAACTGAAGGTTGTTAAAGCCAGATTAGACGGGCGCCTTGTGATGGAGCAAAGGAAAGACGGGCATTGAAGTAACTGAGTGATCAGATGAACATTTCTAAAGACCGGTCTGGGTTCTCCAGTAGGACTCTTTGGAGAATCATAAAATAAAATGTCTTTTGAATATAATCAAAATCAAATCAATTCTACCATGCAGTTGGATTTTACAAAAATCAAATTTTAGTCCCATGTGAAAAATCTATTACAAATAGTCACAAAGATACTATTTTCAAAAGTTTTATTAGTGCCTTGTAATTGTACATGATAGGAAGACTTATAGTAACATATTCACATAAACACATGACTTTTTTTTGGTCAGTTTCTTTCCTTGAACATTCCCTTTCCCTTCCTTCCTCCCATCTCTGGTCACCTTTTCCTACTCCACTGTTCTCTCACTTTTCATAAGGGCCTTTTTCTTTCCTTTTTTTTCCCCTCTAGCTTCCACCTATTAAAATAAAATGTGACCCATGATTTTATGAGTCTGGCTGATCTCATTTACCATGATGTTGTACAGTTCCATTCATTTTCCTGCAAATAACATAATTGTGTTCTTTATGGCTTAGTAAAACTCCATTCTGTACACCACAATTTACCCATTCATCTGTTGATGGCTCCATAACTTAACTCCATAAATTCACTATTATGAATTATGCTGCTGTAAACATGGTATACATGTATCACTATACTATTCTGATTAATTCTTTTGGAAAGATACTGAGGAGTGGTCTGAGTCATATAGTGGTTATATTTCTAGTCTTTTGAGGAACCTTTATATTAATCTTCTTAGTGTTTGTACTAATTTATAATCCCGTCAATAATGTACAAGAGCCAGGTATGGTGGCACACGCTTGTAATCCCAGCATTCGGGAGGCTGAGACCAGAGGATCATGATTTGAGGACAGCCTCAGCTACTTAGTAAGGCCATCTGCAACTTAGTGAGACCCTGTTTGAAAATAAAGAATAAAAAATAGGGCAGGGGGTGAAGCTCAGAGGTTGAATGCCCCTGGGTTCCATCCCCAGACCTGCAAAGAAAAAGAAAAAGAAGAAGAACGTACAAGAGCTCCTCACTCACACACACATTCTCACCAGCATTTATTACTGTTTTTATTCTTGGTGATTGCCATTCTAACAAAAACAACATGATATTGGCATAAAAAGTTATAGACCAGTGGAATAGAATAGAAGATACAGAGTCAACTCTCCAGTCAACTCTCCAGTTCTCCATCTTATGGGCACGGGTGGAGACTTTCTCAATAAGACCCCAAAGCGCAGGAAATAAACAGGATCGATAAATGGGATGGCATCAAGTGAAAAGCTTCTGGACAGCAAAGGAAACAATCAAGAGATTGAAGAGAAAACCTACAGCATGGAAGAATGTCTTTGCTAGCTACTCCTTTGATAGCAGACTGATATCCAGAATAAAGAACTCAAAAAAACTAATACCAAAAAGCAAAATATTCCAACCTATAAATGAGCAATTGAACCAAACAGACCCTTCTCAAAAGAAATACAAATGGCCAACTAGTGTATTAACAAATGTTCAACATCCTAAGTAATCAGGGAAATGTACATCAAAACTTATCCTCTGCCAGGTGTGGTAGCACACGCTTGGAATCCCCGCGCTTGGGAGGCGGAGACAGGAGGATCACGCAGGTTCGAAACCAGCCGCTCTGGCATAAGAGACCCTGTTTCAAAAATATAAAATAGGTCTGGGAGTGTAGTCCAGAAGTAGAAGGAACCCCAGTACCACCAAAAAAAAATACAAACAAACAAACAAAAAACTTATCCTCAGATTCCATCTCACTACAGTTAAAATGTCAATCAAGGGCTAATTTTAATAGTATATGAATCTACAGGGAATATAAATTATTTCTTATAATAATTTATAAAAGCCTGAAAAATTTAAAAGAATGTCTTTCAGTATACCAATATAACTTAAAAAATTAAATAGGAATTAGTTTGTCACCATAGCCATCAATAGAAAATTGGTAGTCGATTGCCCCAGCCAATGTCCTAGATAAGCAAATAGTTTTCTTCACATTATAGAAATTTGTGATATTTTATATACTTAATTCCCCTCTATGTATACCTCACAACTGCAGTAATTATCTTGGAGGGCCCATAGTTGACATGTTTATCCCACATATGCTCATATTGAAGCTAACAGATTTTTTTTTACTCATAAAAGTTGTACTGTTTCTGATGCCATGTCTTAGCAATGCATGTCCAATTTCACTGTACTGAATATTGTTGCAAAGTATAGTATTGCAGTGAAAATCTCACTGAGAAAAAATAGTTCAAAGCCCTAGATGTTAGCCTGTTATTTTAGCTAGTATTTGGAAG
This sequence comes from Muscardinus avellanarius, assembly GCF_963383645.1. Taxonomy (NCBI): domain Eukaryota; kingdom Metazoa; phylum Chordata; class Mammalia; order Rodentia; family Gliridae; genus Muscardinus; species Muscardinus avellanarius. The sequence continues at coordinate 133,839,053 of NC_137787.1, read as the reverse complement.
GATGAAATTAGAAAAAAAAATAAAAGAAATTCAGTGTCTTTTAAATTTTTAAGAAATATGTTGATTTGTTTATGACATCCCAAAGATGGGGTCTCTATATCAATATATCCTTTTTGATTAATGAAGGAAACTAGTATGTTTTATAATATGATATTAATACATTATAAGTTAACATCATTTTTAACCATCATGTCTATTATCTTAGTTCTTTGTAATAGCACTTGAGAAGCTGTTGACTAATGGTACTCCTGCTCATTTTGAATTTTGAGCAGTTATGTTTCCAAGGAAACTGGTTCATTGTCAACAAAAGATGTACCCAAAGCAGTGAAGAAACATTTGCCAAAAATAATTCAACCTTATTATTAAAACGTGAATTCAAATGTCTTCCTCAGCCCTGAAGCAACAATTTCAAAAAGTTTACATTTCTTATAGAATTGACTCCATGTAATAAACTCACTACAAAATGTATGTGAAACAAACATTTAGGTGGTACAAAGTAGATGATTCATATTAGGTTGTATCCAGTTTTGCAAGGTATTATCTTGGAAGCAGTATGAATCTGTGAATGAAGAATCGGTGTTGTCGCTGCTAATTTATTACATAATTGTGTATGGAAAAAACTACTTGCCTAAAATTGTAGCAAATGCTTGTGGATTAGATTGTAATTGGTTTTCTAGTGTCTGTAAAGAAAATCTTGGCTAATGTCAAGTTCTTGACATATTTGAAGGCATTTTTTCTTTGCATGGCCAATATTCAGTATTCATTGCTCTAGACATCTTTTTTAAAAGCTGACAAATGTCAGGTTGTTCCCAACTCAAATAATATTAGACCAATATAGTTCCTGCTCAGTGTTAAAATCATCAAAACAAAGCTCTCAAAATACATGGCTCACAGACCCAATCCAATAGCCTTCATATTTTCTTTATAATCACATGTATAATATGAATAGATATATAGATAACATGCACATGGGTGAAGATATCAGTCACACTGACCCAGTGGGAGGTAACTCAAGGAAGACTACATCCCCTAATATAGTTTTTTTTTCTTTTCTTGCCCTGGCTACAACCCAATTCAAACACTGATCATCTGAACTTAGATATTTGTATTATTACAATTTATTTGTATTATTACAATTATGACAATTTGCAATTCACCTCCATTTTGCTGCCAGAATTAGTTTTTGGAAACACAGAGCATGTTAGATTTTTTGAAAAACATTTTAATTCAATGTTTTGTCAGAACAATGCCTGAGGTATTTAATCATGGTGTCTAAACCTGATCTTCACCTATTTTTTCATATTGCTTCCTTTACCACTGAAAATGAGCTAGTCTATGGTGGTGACTTTACCCAAACTCACCTTACACTTTTGCCTGTTCTGGATGGTTAATATAAAATGGAGCTATACAATGTGTTGTCTTTCAGTTTCTTTCGCTGAGAATGTATCATGTTTTCATGGTTCATTCATGTTGCAGTTCACTGCCAATAGTTCATTCCTTTTTGGTGACTGAATAATATTATATTGAATAAATATACCACATTTTGCTTATCCATTAACTAGTGATGGACATTTGGGTTGTTCCCACATTTTGACTATTAATGAACATTCATGTACATGTGATCATCTGTTTTCAAAGTATATTCTCTTATTTTACTTCTTCATGTGAAGTGAAGGAAATGCTTCATGTCCTTTTATTTTAGCCTAAAAGACTTCCTTAGTATTCCTCATAAAAAAATGAGAAATACTAAGTATACCTAGTAAATATTTTCTCAGTTTTCCCCCCCTCTTTATCCCCCACTTTGTGTATTTAAAAGGATAGTTTTGCTGGCTATAGAATTTTAGTTGGCAGGATTTTTTTCCCCTAGTACTTTGAATATACATTCCACCGCCTTCTAGTCTCTATTGTATTCACTGAGAAGACATAGTTAATCTAATTTAGGATCCCTTTGTGGGTGATGCGTCACTTTTCTCTTGCTGCTTTTGAGATTCTCTTTTTGTATTTAGCTTGTGGCATTTTGACCATGATATGTCTAGACACTGAACTCTTTGTGTTTATTCTACTCAGGGTTCACTGAGTTTCTATGTGCAGATCAAGGATTTTCATCTATTGGGATTTTTCAGCATTATTTCTTCAAATATATTTTTCTGTTCCTTTCTTTTTCCCTGCTTCTTCTCAGATACCTACTAGATATGTGTATGATTGTTGATGTCTTGCAGGTTATTGAACCTCTGTTCATCTTGTCCATTCTTTTTCCTATATGATATTTATACTGAGTAATCTCAGTTCATCTGAGAGAAACAATTGGAAATGAGGCAAGAAAAAGGCCAAAAGTTTCTTTCCTTACCAAGAGCTAGTTGTTTTCATTAATAAATGCTACTAACATTGGTGCATCTTTGTTTAGTTTTTAGACTTATAGAAATAATTTATTACAATCATTTGACATTGTTTTCCTTGCTCGTATGGAGAAGCCATCCCAGAAGTTCATCCCCACCATATAGCTTTTTAATTCGATTCATTTTTTCATTATTTTTTTACCTAATGATTGCAGGTTATACCAGTAACTATCTTGGGTGGTATTGTGGACCATATTTTGAGTACTAAAGATTGGTACAGATTATATTTGTTCCTTTCATACTTACCATTTTTTACTATTAAGAAAGAATCAGGAACATTGAATGACAGGTATGAGAAAATAGTTAGAAAAAGAATATCTTTAACATAATACATACTCAATTCATATATGAAACTTTGTTAATGTTTGGAGTTATGAAAAGTACTGTAAGGTACATGAATCATTTAAATATATGAAAAAGTGATGTTATTATTGTGTAAATTTTACACAGATACATACAGTAATAATGTATATTTACTAAGTAATAAGGAAATAGATGGCTAACTTAATACTTTTTATAAGACTCAGGAGAAGGAATTTCCGTTAATTTATCAGTTACACTTTTTCAGGTTTGGCATTTGGGGCTATAAGAGTAGAAATGCCTAAAGCTTAAGATTAGACAAGATCTTTGAAATCTAAGTTCTATTTACTACATAAGATTGGATATCAGGATGCAGAAGAGTTTATTTTTAATTATAAGAACCATCTTATAAGTTTGTAAAATAGCTAAAAGAACACAATCTGAAAAGGTTAAGGAATAGCTTAATTAAAATATTGGAGAAAATGACAGTATGAAATTAATTCAGAGACTGTCTTTGGCATTAATCATGGAAAATGCAGCTCATTTTGGTGGAGTACTTTACAAAGGCAAAATGAGAGTAAATTTGCATAACAATTAGATAAAAAGATACCACAGATACTTCAAGATAAATTTAAAGTCCTGACACAAGCAATTGGTTGTATGTTATACAACAGCCATTTGAATATTTTATAATTGTTGGTAGCTATTTTCCTTTAAAAATAATATTTTTCTATAAATAATTTCACATGGGAAAACACTTATACATAGTCTTATGAAATGTCTATGCTAAATTATCACATTTGAAATAAAAGTTTATAGAATCTGGTTGTATATAAAAGAAAAGCATACATTTTGATTCATCAATTTTTTTCAAATGAGTAATTATGTAAGAAGTAATTATACATAATTTTGTTGTTCTTTATGACTGAGTAAAAACTCATTGTGTATTTATACCACATCTTTATTATCCATTCATCTCTTGATGAACACCTAGTTTGATTCTGTAGTTTGGCTATTGTGAATTGTGCTGCCATAAACATGGATATGCATGTATTACTGTGGTATTATGACTAATTCCTTTAGAAAGATACAGAGGAGTGGTGTAGCTAGGTTGAATGGAGGTTCTGTTCCTGTTCCTAACCTTTTGAGGAACCTCCATACTGATGACAAAATTATGTCATTTGCAGGGAAATAGAACTAGAGATCAGTCACAGAAAATCAAAGGTCAAATGTTTTCTCTTGTATTTGAAAGCTAGAGAGAAAATAGGAAACAAAGGGGACTTTAGATGATTGAGGAGAGTGACCAGTAGAATAGTAGAATGGGACTGGGGGGGAAGGTGGAGAGGGTAAAGAGAAGAATTGATGGTGGAATAGTTCAAGTTAATGCTGTGCTCATGAATGAAGGTGTCATTACCAGTCTTTCCTTTATGTATGGATAGGGATGAAAAAGGGGGTGGGGCCTCAAGGGAAGCATTAAGACCTGTGTACATGTTTGTTTGTATGGCTTTGAAGCCCACTAGGATGTATAATTATAGGGTACCAATAAAAGTAAAAAAATAATTACACAAACATTTGGTAGATTCAATTTGAGGGTAACTAGAAGATGATGAATGGTTTTTAAATACTCAAAGAAAAATATTTTAAGCTAATTTCTTAGGAAATTTTGAGATAATTATTAATTAAAGTTATAATTCCCACAAGAAAATAGAATTATAAATTTTAAACCATAAATAAAATTTGTTTCCTTAAGAGAGATTTTTATTTATATTATAATTGAAGTAAAAGAATAAAAAATAATAGGAAAGTTATGTACAAAATGTGATTTCTTTGTTGGGATATGTACAATCCAAAGGCCATACTTCACAGTTGTAATTTTATATAACTGTTCAATGTAGAAAAATGACCAGCATAGAAAAACCACCCTAAGACATTAAAGTACTTCCTTAAATATAAGAGATTCTGTTGACTGCCTAAATTTTAAAGCTTTTGAATGATAAGAAACATTGTTAAGATTTCCTGGCAATGGCTGAAGTAATGAGCCAAGCTGAGCCATGCTTTTTCATAATTAGTGGCAAATAGAGGTAGAATGGTCCATATCCAGAACTGATCTAGTGTGCCTAGGAAACTGAGTCTCCTAGTTATGGAAGCTTCTTACAAGTTAAGTAGATGATTTTAGCTGTGGGTCAGTGTTTAAAGCCTCTTCTTAAGCTAAAGATTTCTAAGTAAGTGTATGAGAGAGAGAGAGAGAGAGAGAGAGAGAGAGAGAGAGAGAGAGAGAGAGAAGAGAAGGATGATGATGATGATGATGATGATGATGATGACGACGACGACGACGACGATGACGACGTGGTAGAGTGTAAGGAATATAATGTATCTGCTTTTCTTTTTAGTAAATAGAAAGCTGGGTGAACAGTTAATTCTGGGACTTAGCATGGTAGGTAAGAAGGGAACCTAGTAATGCAATTAGGTGTTTATTGAACATTTCCATAAACACACCATCTCAATAACTAGTTTGAAAGGTTGATAATACAATTAAATACCTCCCATAAAATGACAGTGAACATCATTTAATTTTTTAATGATTCTGAAGTCATATTTGGATCATATAATACCCCAGAGTAATCACCACACCATTAGCCATCAAGTTATACATTATTAATAGGCATATTGGTTAGAATTCTGGTTTTCCAGAATGTGGATATCATACTTTCCCCTGCACTAGATCTTACTTAATTCTAAAGCCTGAGCTTGGCTGCTTGCTTTACATTCTATCATTACCAGTTTGAAATGGCATTTTCTTCACGATAGTCTGTTCTGTGTTTAGCCTTAGAGCTTTGTTTTTTGTTTACCTGAGAATATGATTGCTTCCTTCTGAAAGGTTGTAGAAACGGTTATTCCTTGTGTAAAACCTGCAGTTTGGAGATACTGTCAGAAGCTCCCATTTTACATTAAAAATTTCTATGATAATTGTCTTCTTTCTTTTATTACTTCTGAAATGTCATTACCTTTCCAAAATAATATAGCTTAGCTTTCAGAGGTATTTGTGTTTTATTATCAAGCTCCTTAGTATGCACCTTCTTACGGCATTAAGTAGGTGCTGAGTTTTTCTGTAAATAGAACATGTTTTACTTTGCTTAATATTCTTGGTTAAAGCTGCCCTGTCCCTGATGTCTCTGATGCCACCAGCCATAGTTGCTTACCAAACGCTTTTTTTGTGTGCTACTGGGGATTGAACTCAGGGGCTTTCTACCTCCGAGTTACATGCCCAGTCTTATTTTTTAGTCTATTTATTTATTTATTTATTTATTTATTTATTTATTTAGAAACAGGGTCTCACTGAGTTGTGGAAGGGCCTCGCTAAGTAGTTGAGGCTGTCTGCAAACTACGATCCTCCAGTCTTGAGCCACCACCCCAGGCTACCAAACACTTAAAATGTGGCTAGTCTACAACAGAGATGTGTGGTTGGTGTAAAATATCCATCACATGTCAAAAACTTCATACATAATATATAGAATATTTCTGTGATTTTCATATTTGATTACATATAAAATAACATTTTAGATCAGATAGATTAAACCAAATATTTTATACAAACTAATTTTGTCAATTTCTTTTTTTAATGTGGCTACTAAGATTTTTTAAATCACACGTGTTGCTTGCATTATGTTTTTATTGAATAACAATGATTTAGAGGATAAAGAAAATTGGTTCGGGCAGAAACTATGGTAAACACTCATGAATTCCTCTTTTTAATGCAGTGCTCTTCCCTGCATTCTCTGGTGAATGAATGCAGGGGGCGGGAGGAGGAAGTCCTGATCAAGAGAGAGTGACTTATTTGGTAACCATTGTTCATCACACGAATGTGCAGTCAGCTTGATTTGCTTTGTTTAATTACTGGATTGGGAAGACTTCTGGATGGTGGAGGAAATGGAATCATTGGGCTATTCAGGATTGCTTTTAATGGTGACCCTTTGACTTTTTGATCTTAATAGTTGACTCATGACTTTGAGAAGTGTGATGTCAGAAGAGGGATACAGAGCGTTTGCATTTAAATGAGGCTAAAACAGATCTAAAATTGTTGCCTTTACTATTGGTTACATTAGTGAGCCTATTCCACAGAGCAGAATAGGTTTCTAGCCATTTAAGTTACTATCTATGAGTCTGAGTCTGGGATGACATGGTTTTACCTCTGTGCCATGAAATGTGGGTTTTACTGCATAATTGATCTGGTTGTTTTTACTAGTGTCTCTTGGCAAAGCATCTAAATGAAGTAAATTGTCCATGCTACAATTTTCTGGTTGCTTGATTTATTACTCAAATACATATGTTAATGTATTCTGTGTCCTGGTTAATGAGTGATTTACTGGTTAACTGGTCCTGACTTCTGAGCCCATTTATGCTTAGAGTTGCAGAAGTGAGATAAAATTAATATGGTCACAAGGACAGTCTTCTAATGAATCAGTGCTGTTTTTCAACTCCATCTAAATAAATATAATTAGGGCCTGAATTAATCATTGCTTATAGATTTATGTTTCAACCTTTAAGTTTTTTTCTTTTGCATTTCTCTCTTGAGATGTTTCTCTGACTGACTAGTATGGATTTGGATAGTATCCTAAAGGAAACACTATTTTAGGAGAGAGCTGTGGGCTGGTGAAAGGAAGGGATGAATTCTAGAGAAGTGCCAGTTTGGAGATGGTCACTGATGAGCAGCTATTGGTGCCACTCACAGGGTAAGGGCCACTTTAAAGGGGAGCAGGATTAAAGCAAGGTTGTGCTAGCCTCAGTGTTAGGCAAGAGGATGCAAAATCACAGAGGCTCTGGGCTGGAAGAATATCCAATGTCCTTCTAGTTCAATAACTTAGAGTAGGATAGACAGTTGGGCATGGTGTATTAAACACCTGTTTCTAAAGCTCAGTTCAACCTTGATTAAAAGAAAAAACAACTAGCTCACTGAAGCATTTCAGTTAGTTGTCAAAATGCTGGCCTACCAAGAACTTACTGTAAAATAACTTCCCATGATTCCTTCCTACCTTCCTGCTGTCCATGGGCTCCAGATTACCCTTGGTATAGTACTTAACCTTCCACTTAAACAGGAAACTTTCATAAAACACGATCTCCAACTCATTGCAGACAGGAGGTGGCACTTCATATTTCTGCAGGGATTTGGAGGATATTGGTACAGTTGATCTTCATTGCAGAGTATGCCGAATGCCGAAATATATTGGTGAATGAAACAGACATAATCACTGTTCCCACAGAGCAGACATAATCACATCAAAAGTGGCTGTGTGTGTGTGTGTGTGTGTGTGTGTGTGTTTGTGTATGGAGAGAGAGAGGGAGGGAGGGAGGGAGGGAGGGAGGGAGAGAGAGAGAGAGAGAAGAGAAGAGAAGAGAAGAGAAGAGAAGAGAAGAGAAGAGAAGAGAAGAGAAGAGAAGAGAAAGAGAAAATACTCAGGTAGGAGAGGTGATGTTTGGGTCAAGATGTGAAGAACAAGAAGTAGCTACCACTAAGTGTTTCATGGGGCAGTCTTTTGTGGGGCAAGGTTGAAAACGTGTGTTTGACTTAAAAGAGGTATTCTGAAAAATCTGTATTTTAAATTTAAACATGTTTTGTTTGTAAAATATAAATAATGTAAGCACACTATTATATGAAATAATTTGATTATTTGAAATTTTTGATTATTGAAATTATTTGATTATTTTTCTCAATAATATTTATTTTTGAATGATTTTTTGGGGTGCTGGGGATTGAATCTAGGGGAAATTCTACCTCCAAGATATACCTTCATCCCTTTTTATACTTTATTTATTTATTTATTTATTTATTTATTTTATTTATTTATTTTGGTGGTACTGGGGTTCCTGGAAACCCGTCTACCTTTGGGCTACACTCCCAGACCCATCCTTTTATATTTTATTTGGAAACAGGGTCTCTTAAGCTAGCGAGGCTGGCTTCGAACCTGTGCAATCCTCCTGTCTCCACCTCCCAAGTGCGGGGATTACAAGCGTGCGCCACCACGCCTGGCTTTTTATTTTATTTTTAACTACTTTTATTGGTATATTATATTCTCATATAGTTATTTTTTACTTTGAAACAGGATCTTGCTAAGTTGCTGAAGCTGGCTCAAACCTATGATTTTCCTGTCTCAGACTCCCAAATACTGAGATTATAGATGTGTAACACCACACCTAGCTGAGACTTACTTTTTTTTTAACAGATAGTAAAAATATGGAGAACTGTGATTAGTTTATACTTGCTGCTTTTATTATTTTTTGCAACCTTTCCAGAACATTTCAAATGGTTTGATAAAATTTCTCCAAAATTGACTTTTCTGAACACAGTTCATCAGGATAAGGCTTTCACTTATATCAGATTCAGTAGTCATTCATCCATTCATGGGTTAAAAGCTGATGGTCATAGGTTAGAAGCACAGCAGGTTAGATAGAATCAGGTAAACAATTTACCAGATATAATTTGAAACTAAAAACAGCAAAAAATGTTGCTCTCTGAAATCTCATCTCTGAAGAATAATGCAAAATAACCTTCATTTGAATTGAAAAGAAACACCTTTCAAAGCAATAAGTAAGCCTGTTCACTTTCTCAAAGTTACATTTTGTTTATATGACCTTTAGGCACTCTATAAAATAAAACATTAGGGGGGAGTTGATGTTTAAAATAACACCCTGTTAGTGGTTAGCTGGTTGGAAATGATCAGAACTGTAACTAGGTAAATTGGAAATATTTTTAGTACATGTAGATTTTCATAGAATAATGGTTTTATTAATAACTCCTGAGAATTGTCTTTATAGTTGATTCCAGGTTTGTATAACATACTCAAAATAATGATTTCTATTTTTTTAAAAGTCAGAGAACATCAAATACATACAGAATATAGCACAGGGTTTTTTAAGCTAAATTTCATTACATGTCTAAAGTAATTGGATTCACATGCTATTTAGAACAAATCTGTTTCATTAGTTATTTGAAGGTAGTAATTGCTTTTAGATTTATGTTTCAGTGTTTGTGTGTTTTTCTTTTGCTCTCTAAGAGTACTTTTACCCACGAATAGTATGGATTTGGAAAGCATCCTAAAGGAAGCATTATCTTAAGAGATAGAATATGCTCCAACATGGAATACATTCCAGTTTCCTTTGTATCGCTCATCTGTCTCCCTCTTTGTTATACTCTTTGAGACTCTAGATCCTTCTAGTATGCAATGTTCATCTCTTCTTAGAACTACAAGGCATCCTGAGGATTCTCTAAAGGAATTTGCCTGGGACTTTGCTGAGATCACAGAGGATTTGGACAAAGGTTTTGCATGTTTAACACAGCCTGGCACCCCACTGATGATACTCTGACACACTCAAACTGCCTTTGCTCACGGAAGCTTCTGTCTCTGCAATGAAAATCTCCATTAAGCTCTTTGCCAATAATAAGGCACTATTGACATTTAAATATTTTTATTGGTATTTGTGATTTTTGGTGTTTAAGGCTATCCCCAAGATCCAGGCTATATTATCATTTGCCGTTTCTTTGAGGGTTGCTGGGATGTGGGCAGTAACTCCTGGGCACTTCTGGGCTCACCCATGCCACATGCTTGGCAAGTGAGTCCAGCTGACCACCAGGCAGCTATCTCTTCCCAAGCACACATACTTTCCCTAAGTGGTAAAAACTTGATTTCTGTGTGTAAGGTTTTCATCAAGAGAGATACAAATCACTATGGAAATTGGAAAGGATTTTGTCATTAATCTAAGCATTAGAAATAGCAATTTAGACATTTTCATATTTATAAATATTTAAGAAGGCATTGAGACATTCTTTCAAATATATGCTGTCTTTCTGATTCTCATAGTAGTAGTATTCTGCTTTATAGTTAGAGAAATTTAGGCCAAGAACCTATAAGTTCCTTGATTGGCCAAACCTGGATCTTCTGGATCAGAACTTCATACTCTTTTATCCTCCTTAGCTGCTCCCAGATCTAGGCCACCCCAAATAAAAGGCTTTTTGCCCAAGAATTTCCAATCACTTTCTCTAACAACAAAGTGTTTTTTTTTTCCTCTCCTCTAAATCATTTGCTTTCAGGGATCCGCCCTTTCCTTGGCCCTCTCATGGGATATCCCAGCAAAGGTCCAAACATGGGTCCTGCAAAGCAAGTATTATACAGCAGGCTAAAACCTTTTCACTAGAGGGCCTTGAATATACTCAAAGAAGTATACTTGGCCATAAAGAAGAACATAATTATACCACCTGCAGGAAAATGGATGGAACTGGAGAAAGTAAGATATGCAAGGGCTGCATATTTTCTCTCCTATGTGAAGGATAGATAGAAAAAAGAAAAGATACCTCACAAAATTCAGGAAAGAGACCAGTGCAGTAACAGGAAAATCAGGGGAGGAAGGAGGGGAGGGAAAGGGAGGTTACAGGGAAGGAAACAGACCAAATAATGTTATGTATGTGCATGTGTGGATCACTATGAACCTCACTGTCATGTACAATTACAATGCACCAAAAATCTTATGATATAGAAATGGCTCTTGTGTGGTCCTGCCTTGATTCATCCCCCAGTTTATAATAGAGGCTTCCATAGGACTTCTCTAAACTGAGTGTCTCTAAGCCCGTGGATCACTAGTCTCCCAAACCCTTGGTGCTGCTCCCTGGAAAACATGCTCACCTTATTTTGAGCTTTCCTTTTTTTCTTTATATGTGGTTTTCCTAGAAGTACCTGGATAACCCAACTCCTTTTTTCTCCTTTGGAGGCATCAGTGTGCCATGATATGCAGGTTATCCCTTCATTGTTGTAACTTGGCCTCCAGTACCTACAACACCACTGCACAGCATCCTTTCTTCCATCCTTCTGCAACATTTTCCAGAGATACCTACACAGTGGTAGTAGATATCCTTATAAAAGCATTTCCTCATCTTCTTAGGATTGCATTACTATTTCTTCTTTGACTTTAAAAAAGAGACAGTAATAACAGTTTGAAATATGCTTTTTATGTTACAAGGTGATAGATAGATGATACAGAATCTTCTTTGTCACTTGAATTTTCCTTTCACTTGTACTATTTACTGGCTTCCAAAATGGGAGAGATAATGTAGGATAACCGCTTTTGTGAAGTCTTTCTTTTTTGCACACATATCTGTACTTGCTATTCTTTACATTCAAATTAGATATCCTTTCTCAGAATAGCCAATTATCTTTTTTTATATACTCTTACATGTAAATTTGTAATCTGTTAAAATCAGCTAGCATGCAAGTTTCCTATTCATGTTTTAGGGCACATTCAAAAGGTATCTTTTTTAGAGGCACTAAATAAATAGAGCTTTTGAAATTTAGACTCTGTTTTCCTATTGAGAGAATCATATATCCTGGCAGTTCACTTAACCTTCGTTGGCTTTATAATCTCTTCATATTAGCTGTATGCTACTTATTCAAAAATTTAGTGCCACAGTTTTCTTTGTAAAGACATTAATACTTAATAGGGCTGTTGTGAATATCAATTTAGATGAACTAAATAAAGCACCAGGTGTCTAGTAGACTGTAAGTAGTAGCTGTTATTTCTGCAGATGGTCCTGGGCTTGCGATGGTTTGACCTAGGATGGTCGTTCGACTTTATGATGGTGTAAAAGTAGAAGTAATACACATTTATTGGAAATTTTGAGTGTGGATCTTTTCCTGGACTAGTGCTGTGCCATCCAATCCTCTCTCACAATTCTGGGCAGAGCAATGAGTCCAGCTCCTGGTCAGCCCTATGATCAGGATAAGGAAAAACCAAGATACTACAGTGCACTTTATTTCTAAGCTAGGGTGTCCAGTAGGTTAAGGTGAAGTCACTGCATTTTCTAGTTATGATATTTTCAATCTACAATGACTTTTTAAGTACATAACCCTATGATAAGTAGAGGAGCATCTGCCTTTAAAACTCGTGGACACGTTTGTTCCCCTCTGAGTTTACTTTCTCTTTAAGATAACATGAAATTTTTTCATTTTCTTGGTATATATATTCTCATTTCCTATTTGCTTCCTCTATCTATACTTTTTGCTTCTTCACTTATGAGTATATATTGAGCCCCTATTCTGCATCATGTTCTGTTTTAGACTGTGGCGATTCTGTAGTGAACCATACATCCCCTACATTTAGGAAGCTAATATTCTAGAACCAGTGTGTCTCTATAATTTAAAAAAAATTCTTTAAAAAAATTTTTTGGAACTGAGGATTTAACCCAGGAGTAATTCTACCTCTGGGTTACACTCCTCAGCCCTATTTATTTTATTTTATTTTATTTTATTTTATTTTATTTTACTTTTGCAGGCCTAGGGATGAAACCCAGGGGCATTCTACCTTCAAGATACACCCCCAGTTCTATTTTTTTATTCTTTATTTTGAAGTAGGGTCTCACTGAGTTGTAAAGGACCTTACTAAGTAGGTGAGGCTGTCTGTGAACCACAATCCTCCTATCTCATCCTTCCAAATGCTGGAATTACAAGCGTGCACTACCACTTAAAAAAAATCCTTGTGACTTGTGCTGGGAGCTCCATATGTAGGTAGTCTATGGAAGCTCAAATGCAATGGAATCCTTTCATGATCACACACTGAATTATAAGAAACACTTAAAAAACAAATACTGTTTTCTGAAAAAATAAGGTGACCCTAATTTACTTTCAATAATCAGACATGGCCCAGATTAAAGCAAAACATCAGAGAAATGTGTTATTTCATGTTGTTGCTTTTGTTGTTAATTATATTATTTTTCATATTTAATATTTATTTTGATTTTCAGAGCCACTAGTGGTAGTTTAGAACAAAAAACCCCACTCAGTAATAAAGTTAGTATAAAAATATAGAACAATTTACTCATTCCTCTTTCATTACTAAGAAAACTTTATTACTTGCCAAAGTAATGTGTTCATTATAAGAAAATATTGAAATAGAAAATACAGATGATTACACTATTAAAATCATAACTTCTTAACATAAAATCTCTATTATACCTCTTCAGATTTTCGGTGCAGCCACATATATTTTAGAAAAATAGAATCATAGTATACATGTTATCTTTAACCTTTTTTACTTAATATATTATGCAGTTCTTCATGTTACCAATCAATATTCTTTAACATAATTTTATAGGCTATTTATTTTCATATGAATCTAATTTAGTATATGTTGTCAATACCCTATGTTTAGCTAATTAATTTGTTTCCAGTGTTTTTCAGCTTTATAGTCAATCTTTCCACGACTTCTAATCATATAAGCAGATATTTCATATATTCTCAAATGTTTCTTTATGATCAACTCATAGGAGTTAAATTGACGAGGCTTTTTGTGGTTCTTGTTATGTATCACAAAATTGCATTGTAGAAAGATATTTAAATCTCACATTGCTCTAACAGTGTGTGAGAATCTGTTTCTCTAAATCCATAATAAATAATATGGAGGATGGAAAATTGGATCTCTCTCTCTCTCTCTCTCTCTCTCTCTCTCTCTCACACACACACACACACACACACACACACACACACACACACACATGGCAGTGCAGTTCCTACTATCCCCTCCCTATACCATTCCCTCCCTAGTCTTGCTCTTCTTTCCTCCCAAGTGTCTGTGGCAGAATGAAAGTCCTCAGGGTCACTCTCACCTCCCTGGTCTCCAAGGTTTAGCTCCAGGAACATTCTGAACCTAAAAAATTTAGCTCATAGTCACCAAAGTCACAAGAATCAGCTGATTAGAGTCAGCTTGGCCTCCGAACGTTCATTCAATAGTTTCTGTAGCTGATTTTCCAGTACCAGATAGGATCAGATTGTTTGGGAAGTATGAGCATTGAGCACAGAAGAGGACACAGTGCTGCCCCTGTCTGGGCTCCTGGACCAGACGCCTGGCTTTGGTTACATGGAAAAGACAAAAAAGGAGGTGAGGCCAGGGCACGGTTCTGTCTCTGTGTGGCGTTTCCCAGCCCTTGGGATATCGCTGAAGCTTTCCTTGGACTTGGAATGGTGCTTTTTAAAAAATTTTTTCTAAGAACTGTGGCTCTTTCAGAATTCCTAATTTATTCAGTTAAAATCTTACAGGACTGCTGGGCATGGTGGTGCATGCTTGTAATCCCGGCATTCAGGAGGCAGAAACCAGAGGATTGCGGTTACAGACAGCCTCCCCTGCTTAGCAAGGGCCTTTGCAACTCAGTGGGACCCTGTTTCAAAAATAAAACGACTAAGAAATAGGGCTGGGGGTGTAGTTTGGAAGTAGAATACCCCTGGGTTCCATTACCAGTAACACACACACACACACACACACACACACACACACACACACACTCACACAGTCCTACAGGATTGAAAACAATAAATAATCAAAGCATCTGGCTAGTTGATAGAATAATGGAAGGTATTTGGAAGGAATAACAACCTGGAAGAACACATGTGTGGGAACACAAACACATGGACACACACACACACGCACACACATACATATTTACAAACCAGATGGCATTTTTCTACTGGGCTCAACATTATATAGTTTTTGAACCTTCAGTGAGAATCATCTTCCCTGTATGCCACATTATAAAGCTATATTCAATTATAAAACTATACTTATTATTAAATGACACTTATTGTTTTAAATGCCTTATTTTAAGCAATTAAAAAAATATTAATGCAGGATTAACATTTAAATAACTTTTAAAATCTTGAAAAATATTACCATCTCTCCCAAAGAATATCTTGGTACTTAACTTTGAAGATTAAGCATAGCTGTATAGGTTGGTTCAAACTGTTTCAAACTCAATTTTATTCTCTAGCACATATTATCCTACAAAATATTCATTTAGGTTTATTGAAGAAATCATTTCACTTAAGTCGGGTGATACCAAATTGAAATTAAAGACTATTTTAAAAGTTACCATCACATTGAATTGGCCTCAGCAACCTAGTGTGAGACCCTGTTTCAAAATAAAAAATAAAAAGGGCTGGGGTATAGCTCAAAGGCAGAATGTCCATAGGTTCCATTCCTATTAACACACACACACACACACACACACACACACACACAGAGAGAGAGAGAGAGAGAGAGAGAGAGAGAGAGAGAGAGAGAGAAATGTTGAAAAGACAAAAAGCCTGTGCTTATATATTTTGGGTTTTGGCCAAACCAAGCCTTGATTTAGCCAAGAGTAAAAACTTTATATTTCTTATCACACATTATGCCTGGCCTTGTGAGTGTAGTTACTTTTAAAGAGATTATTTTCCCCCTCCAGCCTGGTCGCACTACCAAAAAAAAAAAAAAGGATAAAGTAGATAATCAAAGCTAAAACACTTCTTTGTACAACAATAAAAGGCAAAAGTGTGTTCAAGCTTCATCTAGCTGTAACTGAAAAGAAACCATCTAAGCTTCCAATTAACTTGATCTCTACAATGAGGTGCTTTCATCCCCAGTTAATTAAGAGGGATTCCATGAGAAAAGACCATGGATCCTGAACTTTCATCTTCCAAGAAGGAAAAAAATAAAATTACCCACCAAATCAAAACAAACTAAAAGGAAAGCTTTGTTTTGAGATCCTCCAGGGTGATGAGTTCTGCATTTTTTTATTTTGTATTCTCAAAACAGTCCTTTTTTGTGTCTTCTGATGTTGGCTTTTGTAGGGTACATGTCTCATCCCATGCCACACATCCATTCAAGCCCTGAGTCAATGAGCCATCCTCTAGCAAACAAGGAATGTGTTGCTAGTGTTTTATGCAGCAGCAGCCATAGCAACCTTAGATTGTCAGGGTCAGGGAAAGGAGGACCTGGAAGGTCATCAAGCTCTAGCCCCTTATTTAACAGATAAGGAAACAAGTTCAGGGAAGTGGATTGACCTGCCCAGGATCACATTAACCAAGAAAGTCCTGGAATCCAATCTTCTGTATTTATAAACACAACGTTCTTTTCATTAAATTCTGTTGCTTTAATGATATTGAAAGAATTATTGTGTGGTCAAATTGGATCACTAGTTATTGCTATTAGATGCTTCTTTCAGCATTCTTTTGATATTGGTATTAAGGAAACAACTATGTACATTAATTTCATAGCAACCGGTAGGTTTCATACTTAATGTAGGGAGAAGATGGTGTTGGTATACAACATGTACTGATGGCCAGTTGTATACTAAGAATGGCTATGTCAGATCAAAAAAATAGGTGGTTATTTATATGTAGTAAAATATTATCAAATTTTTTTGTTTCTTAATTATTTTAGAAGGTTTTACTTCATTTATGATGTCTGAATTCCTCAGTAATATATTTCAAATGACCTTTAAAAGATTTTGAAGGTAGGTTACTTTCAATGATTTTAGTAATGACATTCAGTGGCATATGAATGATATGCAATGCTAATTTATATAGTGATATTTAAGGATGAATTATATTTAGGTACAAAAATATGGCATCTTGCCTTCGTGCTGCTTTGCAAATGGAAATGATTACCAATCAAAAATTCTTCAGATTACAGCGCTCATCCCCTACAATGTCTGGTTGCAGGCGTAGCCAAGTCTGTCAGGCAGATCAAGGCAGACTAGAGGTCTGGCTTCTTTCGTCCACACCCCTAGGAGCTCCATCAACCAGGACACACCAGAGTCTGTTCCAAGAGGTGGCGATCCAGAGATGAATGACCCAGTCAAAGATGACCTGTTATTGTCTTCAAGTTTTGAAACTGTAGGACTCATAGGTAAAAAGAAAAATGGCGGCAGAGAGTGAGTAGCCAACAAGAGTGCTAGGAGAAAGGGTCATTAGGAACGCCTC
Organism: Muscardinus avellanarius; assembly: GCF_963383645.1. Classification (NCBI taxonomy): domain Eukaryota; kingdom Metazoa; phylum Chordata; class Mammalia; order Rodentia; family Gliridae; genus Muscardinus; species Muscardinus avellanarius. Next base: position 133,821,586 of record NC_137787.1, on the reverse strand, counting down.
ACTGAAGGAGTAGGGGGCAGCCACATGATGGAGGAGTGGTAGTCAAGGTCAGGAGGAGAATTGTGGAATAATGGACTCACTTGACTGAAAGATTACAGTTACTTGCTTTCTTTATTTTTCAGCCATATCAAGTAATTAGCCCCTTTTCCCAGTGTGAGTGTCCCAGATGCAAAAGCTTTGCTTCCTGAAGAGCTTTTGGGAGTGGTTTGAGAGATTTCAGCAACTTTAGTTATTTTTTAATAAAAATCAGGAGTTGTATAAGCAGTGGTTTAGAATTGGCTTTGAGAGGTCACCAGCCCCTCCAACATCATCAAAGTTTTTTACTGATTTCCTCCCAGAAGAGCCCAGTATTGGGGAATCCTAAGACTTAGGTGTCAGGTAGCAGTAATGAGGACAAAGGAATTTAATTTAATGCTACTGTTTTTAAATTCCAGCTTCATAGTGGCTCTCTGTTTCTGTCAAGAACAGGAGTCAGAGGCCTTGGGGAAAGGTTCTTTCTTCCTGCCAGCAGGGAAATGACCTTGCTCAGCCAGGTGGAAGAAGGGTTGTTTCATGCTGAGCCTGAGAGGAAAGGGCAAAGATTTTTTATTCCAGAATGTCCTTGAAGAAGGAGAGATAAAGGAAGGTTGAACCACCAATACCACCAGCTTTTACCTCAAGAAACAGTATTGGCAGGGCTCGGGAAGCTGAGGCGGTACATTCCCAGTCCACTCCAGCTCTGAGCACGAGGAGACCTTCAGTTGTACTGAGTGAATGTTGTGTCCACAGAGAAGTCTAATTTGGGGAATTTTTGTGCCTGAAAATGAAAATCCCTCTATTATCATTGAAGTTAGCAGTTATTTTATTTCACATATAGACCCACTGCCTAGCAATTAGTGTTTCGTGGGTTTCTGTAGTTCAATCTTTAATCATTAAAATTTCCTTTAACGGCACCGCTTTGCATTGCACGTTTTCATCATCAAAATCTGAAACACTTCTAATCTCAAACATTTTGGGTGAGAGATGACCTGCAGAGCTGAGGGTACGAGAGGGCCGGGCAGGAGGAGGTGGAAGGTCATGAATATGGATGTGAGGCGGTGAACGAGGAGGAGGGCCGACCACAAACTACAAGGATCAGGTACCTTTTTTCAGGATGTTAAAAACCAAATCTGGCTGGGCGTGGTGGTGCACGCTTGTAATCTCCACGCTTGGGAGGCTGAGACAGGAGGATCACGCAAGTTCGAAGCCAGCCTTGCTGGCTTAAGAGACCCTATTTCCAAATAAAAATATAAAAATATTTCTGGGAGTGTAGCCCGGAGGTAGAAGGGTTTCCAGGAACACCCCAGTACCACAAAAAAAACAAAAACAAAACAAAACAAAAAATCCAAATCTGTTCAAAAGCACTTATACCTTAATAATTGTTTATATTACTTCTCAAATGTTTAGTACTTTATGAGGATAGTGCTACCAGGTGATGATTTCTCCTTGGTCCTAATATTATACAGTGATATCTTAATCCCTGCTCCTCTGGGTAGAAAGAAATCATGCAAAAAATCACAAATAGCTGACTATGAGGGTTACTTAGAGAAGTGGTGGTACCATGTGGACAAGGCCATAATAAAAAAGAAAAAAGGTGGGGGAAGTTATATTCCAGAGAAAAATGTCTGGACAGGTCACTTTCTGGGGTCAAAAACAGTATGGAGTTTTTACATGGTGAGTCTTCTATTCTCTCTGGACTCCTCCTTTCTCATGCATATTTCACTTAGGATGGTCAGATTGTCTTTGCCATGGGGCACCTTAGTGACTGCACTGTCTCTGCTCTCCCCATGGGAGAGGAGGACTAGCCTTCTCTATCTCCACTTCAGGTCTACCTGGCCTTACCCTATCTGCTGTTTAACTAGCTACCTCACAATTGTTAGAGTGTATCCTGTCGATTATTTTTGCTTTTGTGTTTTCACTTAAGGACATTTTTAGCCAAATTTTCTTCTATGGCCCCCTACAATTTCTTACAGTTTTTACATTTAGAAAATTTTTATTTGATTATGTATTAATTTTAGGGCAGTTGAAGGGATACAAAAATACTCTAAGTTGGGGTGAGTAATTAAAGTCACTGAGAAAGAGGGGAGTGAGAGGACCTCAGGCCAAGGGAAGGATTTATTGTGTGACACCCACAGAATCAGTCAGAATCAGCAGTTAGAGCAAGAGAAACTGCTGACCTCAGTGAGCAGGAAAGTAGCCTGGCTGTATTTTAGGTCAAGTTTTTGTAATAAAGTTCCAAGCAATGATGCTAAGCTTCAGACACATGTACCAAGCTAAACAGCACATCTCAGGACCTGAGCATTCTGATTGGTTGAAGAATTTTTACAGAATGGGGCAAAGCGATGGATAGTCACTAATCCATAAGAAGCATATTTTGATTTTTGTTTTTGTTTTGTTGCCTAGATGTTTTTTGGGGTGGAGAGCACTTTTCTTTTTTATCTGATTTAAAGACCATTTCATTGAGAGTCTCATGACTTTCAAACCTTATTTGGAACTTCTTGGATGAGAAATAAGGTTTTCATTAAAAAAAATCAGTCATTTTTAATCTAGTCAAGGAACTTAATCAGGCCAACACCACCTCATGACCATCGGTATTAAAAAATATTGATAGACAAGCATGTGATTGGCCATTCAATGGCTTTCCATTGCCAGAGTGAAAGCGGCCCTTGAAATTAGAGCTCTGTTTGTTCTATTCACACAGGAAAGTGAACACATTCTTTGCTTGAAAAGCAAGTTTCCAGACTTCTGCCCTCCCGTGACTCTTTCCCCATTAAAATGGGAGATGAAAGGAGAGATTGGAGATAGTAATATTGGTGTACATTTGGGTTGGATTGGAGCCTATCTTCATTATAATATATCTCATATTTCCTCAGCCTTCAAAGGAATTGATTCAGACAATATGTGTTCATACTCAGTGGATAAGATCATGAGATCATTCAAAATGGGCTGGCCTTGGCTTTGCATTTGTATACGGATGATTCTGATCTTAGAGTTAATTTCATATCACAGAACGCAGCTTCAGGATAGAGGAACATTTTGGAAACTAGTTGGTTTTTTCCCTTCAACTCAAAGCTCCATTGGCCTCTATTCCTAGCTAGGAGAAGACTATTTTATTTCCTGCAAATGTGGGGAAGTGTTAAGTGGCTGTAAAGGACTTAACTGCATGTAAAATAAATAGCGCAGAATTCAGAGCATTAAAAAGAAAAAGCTGTAAGTAAAGAGCTCTAACTTTGTGGCCAACAAATTGAACACACCCTCTCAGTGTTAAATGTACAAAAATAAAGTTATGCTTTCCATACCGATAAAAGCGGAATGGATGGACAATATGCTTCACCCAAGTAATGTTCTAATCAGGGTACTCCAGAGAAACAGAACCAATAGGGTGTGTGCGTAGATAGAAGGATATTTATTTTAAGAAACTGGCTCACAGTGATTACAAAGATGGAGACAGTAAGTCCAAAGCATTCAGGTTGAGCCAGCAGGCTGGGGATCCAGGGAAGAGTCAGCATTGTAAGCCAAGTCCAAAGGCGGGCCTGCTTGTTGAAATCCTTTCTGCTCCAGGCGATCAGTCTTTTGTTCTGTTCAGGACTTGTACTAATTGGGGGAGAATCGCCTGCATTTTGGAGGGCACTCTACTCAGTCCAGATTTAAATGCTAATCTCTTCTAAACATGCCCAGCTAAATAGATTTGACCACCTATCTGAGCACCCTAGCCCAGATGAGTTGACACATAAAATTACCCATCACTGATGGGAATGAAGGTCATTGCACATGATGCTATTTGCAATACTGATACAATGGGGGAATTACAAGGAAGAGAGACCTTCATCTGTTTCTCCTTTTAATACATGGGTGACTTTATTTAAAATTAAAATAGATTAAATACATTATTGGCTGTACAAAAATCTACACACAGGATATTGTAGATAAACCGTTTTAATATGGATGCTTGTTTGAAATACTTTGCTAGATTTGCATTTATAACACCAGCCAGGAAACATAGATTTATGGTAAAAATGAATGATCTCATAAACCAGGGTTAGTTTACATTCTCATCTGGCAGACTATTATAGCCTGCCACTTAAAACAAGCAGTCTTCTTCTATTATTTGTCCTCCTGTGATTGGGTCAGAAAAGCCAGTGTATTCTGTCTAGTGATTTAGGAAGAAGGGACATATTGAGAGGGTTTTTTTTTTGTGGTTGTTATTGTTAATTGTTGATGAAATGAAAGAGCCTTCTAGCTTATTCCTCCACATTTGTTTTGGCCTCACTAAAAATAAAGAAAGAAAAGGAACATTTATATAAAAGTAAAAATATTCTTATCCTTTCTGATATTTTTGCTACTAGATTGGTCTCCTTCTTTCTTAGGATTATTTTTATGCCCTTTACTATATTTGGGTGACCATTGAAAAACTTACCCAACATACACCTATAATCCCAGTACTTGGGAGGTTGAGACAGTCTCATTCTAGGTTTGAGGCTAGCTGCAACAACTTAGAGAGACTCTGCTTCAAAATTAAAAAATAGCCGGGCATGGTGGTGCACGCTTGTAATCCCCGCACTTGGGAGGCAGAGACAGGAGGATCAGATTGTGCAGGTTCGAAGCCAGCCTTGCTGGCTTAAGAGACCCTATTTCCAAATAAAATATAAAAAATAGGTCTGGAAGTGTAGCCCAGAGGCAGAAGGGTTCCATCCCCAGTACCACCAAAAAAAAAGTAAATTAAAAAATAAAAATAATTGGAGTATAGCTCAGAGGTATAAATTGCCTAATATAAAAAACCTCCTATTAATTAGCATAGTGAAATTGTGTAGCATTAGACTTTTAGATGTAGTAAAAAAAATGGACTTAGTTTACCCAAATATTAAGTCATTTCTCCCTCTGAGATTTAATACATAGGTATAGATTATATCTTTCCAATAGGAAAGTATTTAAATGGGGGAATATTGACAATTTACTGCAGAAAAGAAAACCTTTACAGTTCTAATTGAATGAAGAAGCGTTTTCTATTTTCACAAAGCAAAAGATTAGAAAAATAAGAAACACTACCGTACAAAGTTACCTTTGATAACACTTGCACAATGAATGTTCAGAAAATATGCTACTTAGTGAAAATTTACAAATTGTACTTCATGGCTTTTTGAATTTGTGATATATCAGTGTTTTAAAAATGAACCTGCTACAATCGAGACCTGTATGCTTTTGAGTGAATTTTAGTGGTGGGCTATTTCCTATTGCCTTCCTCTGTGCCTTTCATTGCTGATTTATGTCAATTGCCTTTAAATGCATTGTGCCATTTGGGTAGTGGATACGACAGTAATGCCATCCCACACTGGTTGCTTAATAACGCAATTGCTTGAGAATTTAAACTCCATTATAGCTGTAGGTCAGGTTCAGAAGTTCATGGACCGTGCCAGACATTTGAAGACTGAATCAGAGCCTGGGTTCTGCCAAAATCATGCCACATTTGTCAAGCCTCGTCTTGGGCAAAAGCTGCTGGGTTTCTCCCATTCATCCAAGCCCATCATTGATCGTGCAGCTGGAAGGAATATGAAATATCTTTTCTAAAGGAACAGACTACTTCAGTTGGCTGCTTTCTTTTATTTTTAGTATAATCATCAGAGGCAAACTGTCTCGCAAAATTGGCATCATGTATGGACTCAGAGTCTGCACCCTCATGAGCTGATGTGAGGAAGTTTTTGTTATTTAAGATTCTGTGGTTTGAGGTCACTTGGGCATTATTCTTTAAGAATTCTTCTTGTGAGCTGTCAAGCGATTGACCGTTCTGTGGTACGGGGAAGCTTCTAGCAAGAAGAACAGCTCCAGGAGTACCACTTCCCTGCTTTCAGGCTTCCATTGTATCTGTCTACTGCGCTTGATTCCTGCCACAAACATCCATCAATGCCCAGATTTCTGCCTCATGGAAAGTTCCAGGAGATCTGCCTAGCTGGAATACCTCAGTCTAGCCTGGAGCTGAAATTGTAAAGTGTGACAGATTCTGAAATTACCATGCCCTCGATCTACCCCACTAAGTGGCTTTGATATTTTGTTGGAGGCTGTGTGTGATTTCCCTTCTTTGCAAAGGGCTCAAATAGTACTGGGTCCAGCACCTCGAAAGGATGTACTCAAAATTCTTCTGAAGTGCTGGAAGGACTAGACATATTACTAACTGGTCTATTTCCCTCATTCTTTCTGCCTTTCATATTTCACAGTCAGGTCTTTAAATTTTGACTTTCATGTTGAAAAGGGAAATGAAAAATGGTATCTCCGAGGCTGACACACTTCCTACCTCCTTTTTTTATTTTTTTTTGGAGTATTCAAAGACAGCGATTGCATTCTAGTCCTGTGACACCTGCCCAGGAAGCAGTCAGCCCAGACCTTAATATTTGTCTCTGGTGCACTAGGTGATAGATATACAGCTCCAAATAGGTTGTGGCTAGACAACTTACTGATTACCATCATCCAAAAATGTCGAATAATTCCCATCTATATGAGATTGTGAAATCCATAACAGACTCACCTTAACTGATCCACTCAACTACTTGGTAATGAAGGCAAGATGGGGATCATCATTATCATCCTCCTCTTCCTCCTCCTCCTCATCACTTCCACACCCCTCTATTGTGTAGATGAAGACATTAAGAAGAGGTAAACCTTCCCAAGATTTCACAAAGTGGCAAATATTAAACAACCCCCTCTTAATTCTTGTTTTGTCCTGTGTCTAGTTGATTTCTGCCTCCTGTGGGTAGACTTTGGTGACTTTTAGAAAGGGAGAAATTACATTCATTGTCTGGTATCCAGAAACCCCCAAGGATACTGACATCTGTAGATGTTCAACCTCATTTATAAAATAGCATAGGATTTGCACAGAACCTATGCATGTTCTCTTATATACTTCAGATTGTCTGTCAATTAATTATAATACCTAAAACAATGTGAATTTAAAACAAATACTTATTATACACTATTGTTTAGAGAATGACAGAAAAATCTGCATGTTCAATGCAGGCATTATTTTTCCCCAAAAATATTTTCAACCGTAGTTGGTGGAATTCATGGATGTGGAACCTACAGAGACCAGATAGACAGAAAGAAACTGTGCAAGAAAAGGTCCTTCCTCTTGTTGAACTTAAGGTCCACTGTGAGACAGAATAGAGACATAAAAGAGATGAGGAAGGATTCATGGTGCTATGGTTCAATGCTCACAGTGACTCTGAAGACATGTACGGCAGGAGTGTCATGGAGGAGAGGTGAGGGAAGGCAAGAACGACAGAAAACTCCAGGGAGGAAGTGAGACTTAAGTTTGATCTTGAAGGAATAATAGGCCAGAAATAAGAGAGAGCAGAGCAGCTTGGGTGACTGGCACAGTAGCAGACACACCTGATGGTGCATAGGGAGCCCACGTGTCCTGTAAGCGAGTCATCGGAAATAAAATTGAAAGAAAAGCATAAGGACCAAGACCAGGATATGAAAGATCTTGATGCCCACATTTGGGCTTCATCCATTAAATAAATGAAGACAGAGAGGGTTTTACAGCATTGGCTTTTGGGGGGGAGGGGTACTGGGAATGGAACTCAGAGGCATTCTTCTTCTGAGCTACACTCCAGCCCTATTTTTATTCTTTATTATTATTATATTTATTGCTATAATTAATAATATTATTAATTACTACTACAATAATAATTATTATTGTTTAGTATTATTACTATTATTATTTACGGGTCTGGGATTGGAACCCAGAGGCATTTGACCTCTGAGCTACACCCCCTGCCCTATTTTTTATTATTTATTTTGAAGCAGCATCTCACTAAGTTGCAGAGGGCCTCACTAAGACATGGACACTGAGACTGTCCATGAACCACAATCCTCTGGTCTCAGCCTCCCTAATGCTGGGGTTATAAGCACGTGCCACCATGCAAAGCTTTTTATTCTTTATTTTGAAAGAGTATCACTTAGCTGTGGAGGGCCTCACTGAGCAGATGAGGTTGGCCTCAAACTTGTGATCCTCCTGTCTCCATCTTCCAAGTACTGGGATTACAAGTGCACCACCATGCCTGGCTTAAAGCATCAGCTTTTGTTTTTGATTGACTGGAGATTTGTCATTCACATAGAGTATTAAATCAGTGCAGTTCATTAAATGGGAGAATTAAAATTAAGAAATAAATGTCCAGCTGTGCCCCCCCTTTCTCTCTCTCTCTCTCTCTCTCTCTCTCTCTCTCTCTCTCACACACACACACACACACACACACACACACACACACACACACCAACAGAACTTGAGGGTAAGGAAGAAAATTGAGGGTAAGGAAGAAACGTAGAGTGATCATATGATTTATGATCATATCATCCATCCTATGACATTTTCCAGAGAAAATGCTAGGATGCCAGAAAAACAACCTTGGCTGAGTCTGTCCCAGGCAAATGGCATGTCTGATTACCTTGGTCAAGAATAGTGCAAAGGTTGACAGTGGGGCAAGTAAGTGTGGTGTCAGTGATAAGAGCAAAAACATGACTGAGGGGACTTAGCTTGTGGAAAGGCCAATGGCCTTGGATTTTAAACTTTGAGATGACAATGGTATGCCAGCATGGATTTCCAGCAGAAAGTTAGAACTGCACACAAGTTCTCTGTATCTCCTTCTGATTTTTTTCTTTCATGCTTCTTAAGCCCTAGACTTAAAACAACAACAACAACCACTTTCTCTTGATTTTTTTCTTTCATGCAGAAAAGTAAAGAATGCAAATACTTCCCAGTGTTGCTAACAGGTTACACCATGACTTTTTTTAAAATAGGAGAGATAAATCACTAAATATTTTATTTCAAAGCAAAACTAGAGCTCCAGCATAAATCTTTCCTCTATTGGTATGTTGAGCCTGGCTGTACTGTGGGAACTCACCACCATTATCTGGGCACAAGGCCTTATGTGTTTTCCTACATTGAAGGGGTTTGTTTGTCTCCTAAGTGGGTTTGTTTGAACTGCTTTAAATTTCAGAGCAACAGGACTAAATATTGGCTGTCAGGCCATTCACATTTGAGATATCTAGAAGGAGGAAATGTGAACTAGAAAGGTATGGAAGTAGGAGCCAGCTTTTTATCTGTGATCAGGTTGTAGATCAGAAAGGATTTGGCCACTTATTATGGGTTGCCTTGGGACTTCTCAGAGAAGCAATTAAACCAAAATGTACTCAGTGTAATCATCAAACATAATTTTCATGATTAAAACTGTCATCGGAATTTTATTTGACAGTTTAGGTGATTTATGTGGCACTTTCCAGGCATTTGAAAATGCTTTATCAGTGCCATGTTCAAGATCTTCCAAGTAGAAGAGCTGCTTATTTTTGGAGGTTAGAACGGCACAGGCAGCTTCAAGCTCACAAAATCATTTTGGAGCAGACATGCATTTGCCAAAACATAGGAATAAACGCATCTTTTAATTATTCATCTTAAGTTGATGGCTGACAGATTAACCAAAAAGCATATGTGTGTATTTAATATAAGCTTTACATGACATGGGAGACTCTATAAGGAAATGAAGGCTCAAGGAAATGGTTAAAGGTGTGTAGATTTGTTGAGTGAACAATCATGGTAAATGGTGTTGGACAAAGAGTATGATCCAGATGTAATGAACTGAGAGGAACTTGGCAAGGCCTATTTGTTCAGATTCTTCTCAGTGTATCTAGGTTCTCAGCTCCTTTCCTCTAAGAGTAGAGAGGGCACCTGTCACGTGTGGGTCTTATGACCTTCTTCATGGGGAGTTCATAGGTTTCATGACCCATTTCAGAAAAGGAAGAGAGGAGGAAGGGATCAAAGTGATCCTCCTATCTCTGTTGATTCTCAAATATCAAAGTGCCTTATTTGGGGGGCACTAGAGGGTATGTCCTGAACCCCATAACTAAAAAGAAGGTACATCTTCTCATCCCATCATGAACTTGATCTACCATGAGACCCAAGGCAGCCACCCTTCATTAGTGGAATTTGAAGATGTCACTTTCCATAATCGCTTTCAATTTAGTTTCTAGATCTGCTTGGTAAACATTATGTATGAGAGAATCCATCAGATTTTAAATAACTTGATGCAAATTTTCAGAAATGCCTCCTAAAAAGAGTTCCCACCATTGAAATATCTGCTTAAAAACCAACAAAGCACAGCTGGACATGTTGGCACACACTTGTAATCCCAGCATTTGGGAGGCTGAGACAGGAGGATCATCTTTCATGGATGGCCTCAGCTATTTAATGAGGCCCTTTGCAACTCAATGAGACCCTGTTTCAAAATAAGAATAAAAAGTAGAGCTGGAGGTGTATCTCAGAGATAGAATGCCCCTGAATTTCATCCCTAGTACTGAATAAATAAATAAATAAATAAATAAATAAATAAATAAATAACAGGGCTGGGGGTATAGCTGGAAGATAAAGTGCTTCTGGGTTCCATGCCCAGTACTGGAAAAAAAAAAAAAAAAAAAGCACAATTGCGTATGCTGTCTTACTTGAAGTTCAAAAAGAGTTTAGAAACCACCTTCCCTAGTTTAATCAAGAGTGCTTTCTGAGTGTAGACAGCTTTCCGTGGGTGCTACGAGGAACCCAGGGATTCCCAATGCAGCTGAAGGTAATGTGCACTGGATCTGAGAACTAAGTAGAGAAAGAGTTTTATTCTATTGTGAGCCACTGTTTCTGAGTTAAAAACAAGTATAGAGAAGGGTAAAATCCTGTGGTTGGGATTGGCCAGGAAGAACCTAGGGTCTTAGGAAAGCTAGGGGTCTTACAGCAGAAGATGAGTAGAGGGACCAGGAGAGCTCCGCAGAGAGTGGGAACCAAGGAGCCAAATGAGACTGATGTTTGACCAAAGGACACCCCTCTGTGAGAGAGGATGTGTTATATTGTCCTATCAAGTGCAGAGGCCTTTTGCACACAACTCTCCTACCTTCGCAAGGAACAAAAGATGCTTTCTCTTTCAATAAGAAAGTGGCCCATCCCCTCTCCTACTTGTTGCCAAATTCTTCCCATTGTCTTTTAGTAAAGCACCAGTGGGTTCCAAGTCTGGATTCAACCAACCACAAGTGGAAAATGTTAGGAAAAAATCAAGTCTGTACTGAGCACATACCAAATTCTTTTTCTCTTCCTTGTTTCCTTCTTCCATAGCATTTACGTTGTGTTGAGTATAAGTCATCTAAAGATGGTTTAAAGAATGCAGAAGGTTGAATGTAGGTTAAATGCAAACATCAATCGCTTCTTTATAAGGACTTGAGCATCTGTGGATTTTGGAATCCACAGGGGATCCTGAAATTAATCCCCTGCAGATAGTGAGAGACAATGGTACTTTATAATGTGCTGCTTACATTTAAACTTCTTTACTACCCAGAAATGGTTCCTGGCTTGATTTATTGGCCAAGCTGCTGAGCTCTGAAAAATCTTGGGCTGCATTTAAAAGCCCCACAGCCTTTAGTGTTCTCCAGGGCAGGATTCAGAAGGGATTGCTTCAAAGTATGTAGTGATGGCTGTGGGTCTTCAATGGCTGGAGATAGAGGTTATGGATAGATGTCGTAGGTATAGTATTAAAAATATTAGTTATCTTTAATATGTATTTTGTCACTTGGGATTAGTCCAGATTGTACTCTGATACTCAAACTGCTTTTATATTTTTGAGGAAAATTAACAGATGCTCTAAAAAGAGAGAGATTATTGGAAACCAGGGCCTAGGATCACAAATATACATTATCTGCTTACTACAGTCTTTTCAAAAGCCTGCCTTCTTCAGATATAATTCTCGTGTTTTAAAAGACATATGTAAAATAATGCAATTGAGACTAACTATCCCAGAAATTGTGCTTTCTTATAAAAATTATATCAAATTTAGTTTAACACATATCAGTTATTAAGATAAAAGATCATTTTCATTAAAGGTAAAAAGTATGAAAAAACTCAAAAGCATGTATCTTTTGCAAAAGTTAAATTTACAAACTTTTCAGGCACATGTTGAGGAGGAAATAGTCGACTCGGAAAAAAACAGAATGGGGTGGGCATTGGAGAGCGGGAAAGAGCTATGGATACTGTGTTCCTTATCCTCTCTATCGCAGGGGAATTTGTAAAGTTTCTAATTTTCCATTCATGGAGGACTTATACTTACATCGTGCCTGCAGGTGAGAGAACACTAGCATGTGATTTCTGATGGGCGTTTAAATCCTGGAGTTTGCTTCCCTGGAGGCGTGGGCTGATGCTGGCCTTTGAGCTGTTCTGGGCGGCTGCTCAGATTCAGGTCTCCTGAAACGTTCTGGGATGCTGCCATTTCCTTACTGCAAATGAATAATGAATGAGCTGTGGGTGAAAGCTAATGGTTCAAGATAAAATCATAAGCTCATTGCAACATGGGTACCGTTCCTTGGCCATCTCCATGGAAACTGCGGTTTATTGAGACCCACTAGTATTTAAAGGGGATGGTGAGGAGTAGCCGGTTTCTGTAACTTCAGGTCAGCTGTTGGAAAATACACTTAAGGAGCGCAGATTGAGACAGAATGAGTACAGGGAACACCATCTGCATGCCGTGGGGGGAGTCTGTTAGCCATTCTTTGGGATTTTGAACAAATAATCACGGGTGGCATAATCAATATCAAGATGTAACATTCCACTTGGAAATTTAGTTAATGATGTTTTTCTCCTAAACTAAGACTGGATGGACCATGTTGTGAATGAATGCTTTCCAGGTGGCTTTCCTGGGGTACAGAGGGAGGGTTGGCACTGATGTGAAGAGAGCTGCAAGCAGCTGGCTTCACAGCACTGGTACAAAATGACGCCCCAGCCTGAGCAGGCATTAGTGACGCAGCATGGCCAGCAGCCTGGGCCTGTGGTCCCCACTGTGTGCTGATGTCAGCACTGTGCATTCCCAGCAGCAGGTGGGGTGGGGGCTGGTCTTCCCCAGCCTTGAGGACAGGGGGCTTCAGCTACTCAGAGGGAAAAGAAAATGTAGAACTGGCTGTTCTTGCCCCTCAGGATTGAGCTGAAGTGGTAAAAAAAAAAAGGGCACAGAACATTCCAAAATGGGGGGGGGGTCTGGGGTGAGATTGGGGACTCTCAAGGGTGGGGTGCCTCATGCCTTTTTAGAATGTATGTACCAAAGCTGGGTGTGGTAGTGCACACTTGTAATCCCAGCATTTGGGAGGCTGAGACAGGAGGTTTGCGGCCAGCCTCAGCTATATAGTGAGGCTCTCTGCAACCTAGTGAGACCCTGTTTCAAAATAAAGAATAAAAAATAGGGCTGATGGTATAGCTTGGAGGTAGAATGTCCTGGGGTTCCACTCCTAGTAACACACACACACACACACACACACACACACACACACACACGAATATATGTAGCAAATAGCAAGCAGATCTTACAAAAAAAATTCAGGAAAGGTTCAGACATCAACAATATGGTAGACAAGTAACTCTTCACACTATAAGCTTCTGGCTTTTGAAATAAAGTGTTGGGTACCAAAGATCTGTGGAAAAAGAAGTAATTTTACAGACCTATACTCTGATGTGAATTGAGTGTCCTCTCCAAAATATGTGTGGACATTTAACTGTGATGATATTGGAAGGGTTCACCTTTAAGAAGTGATGAGGCCGTGGGGCTTCGACCTTGTAAATGGGTCAGTGTTACCTGGGGATGACTAACCTGAGAGTGAGCTGGTTATAAATGTGGCCTCCTCTTCCTCCCTCAGCCTCATGCGGTGCACATTCTTTCTTGCTCTTACATCTTCTGCCATGGGACCACACAGTGAGAAGGCCCTTGCCAGACTTCAGTGCCATGCTCTTGGGCTTCAGTCTCCAGAACCATAAGCCAAGTAAAATTCTGTTGCTGATATGTAGGTGGTTTCAGGCACTCTTTCATAGCAGCAGAACACAAACTAAGACAGACTCCATCTTGGCTCCCTCACTGATGGCTAAGTTACTGGAGTTGGGGGAGGTGTCTTTTCTTCGCTTCTTTCCATTTCATCTGTGACAAGACTGGGCAGTGGTGCCCCACAGGGTCATCTTAAATATGAGATAAGGCAATACATGTGAAAAGACGATGAAGTCCAGTGACTAGCACCTCATTGCTGTAAATGAAAAGAAGAGCATTTCCCTTTACCGGGGCTATTTACATAAATTTCCCCTCCCCTGCAAAAGCAGGCAGTAGATGAATCCTGTGTGCAGCTGGACTGAACAGATCTTGGTGGAATTCCCTAGGTGGAGGAGGAATGGCAGCCACACTCTGGCCAACTGCTCATGGGTCACTCTGGTCCCTTGGCAGCCTTCCAAGTCCCGCTGGGGGCTTTGGCCCAGGTCCCTGGGTGCAGGAAAGAATTGTGTCTTCTCTAGATGGTAGCTGGTCATTATCGACATGGATGTCACCCCCCTGATGAAGTCACTATCAATATTTAGTTCTGAACCAACCCCCACCTCTATCTAATACATTCTCCAGCTTTTCTCTGCTCAGTTAAAGAGAGCACAGGGAAGAGAAAGTGATTGTAATATTTTTCTGTGCAAAATATTGTTAGAAAAAAAATGGAGCTTTTACAAGAACATTAAACCTTCTCTGTGTTAACAGGAATGCCACTAGCACTGTTGTTTCCTTGAGGCAACAGAACTTGCCTTCCTGCAGCTCTCCTCCCTATTTGCAGGCCTTGGTCTGTCCTGTGTGAACCAGGTCCTGTGCCTACATCACACATGCTATTATCTGCTGATTCACAGACTCAAAAACCCTGGTGGTGCTCTGCTTACAAATGCAGCTTACAAATGTGCTTGGAAAGGATCTTAACTGCTATGAAGATGTAGTCGGTCTTGTCAGAGTCTGCATGCCTCTGACCCTCCTCTTGCACCCCCAAAGCCATTCACTCAAAAATGCAGAAAGTGGCTAGTGATCAGCATAAGAGACCATCTCAAGAAGGCAGTGCCAGCCGGGTTGTGGAAAGTGCTATCTTTATGAAAAGAGGTTGTACCAGTATTGGGAATGGCCTAGGAAGATTTGAGAAAGCTTTGCTTATTAATATATTCCAAAAATTGGGTGAGGGGCAAATCTGTGAAAGGACTTGGTTTCTGCCTAGAAGCAGGCAATTATTCCAACCTAAATTAACCTAGCTAAAGGTAATTAGCAAGTCTACAGGAGAGGGGAACTAGGACTTCCCCATCCTCATCCTAAAGACAGGTTTACATAATAATTGGATAATCTAGCTAGGATGGGAGGAGGGATCGACCTTCCTGAAAAGAGACGCCTTGCTATACCTTGCTGGGGGAGGAACCTTACAGGGACCATTTACTTTGTCAGAATTACATAAACAAAATGGAGGTCATGGGTATAGTATCTTTAGTGGGGCATTCATTTGAACCACTCCCCCATGCCATTTTGGCATGGGGCTGTAACTATCTTCTGTATTTCCATCTTTTTAATAAACTTCATTAGGCCGGGCATGGTGGCACACCCTTCTTCCCTTTCCAGAAACTTCCTTCCTTCTGGTTAGGATAGAATGTCAACTAGCAAAATACTAAGGGCCAATTGTATAATTGACACTTGCTCTTAAAAAAAAAAGGACCTCAATAAAAGAAAGAGATATAAAAAAATGGACCCCAATGAAAGAAAGAGATAGTAGGAGAAAAGCCACATCCTCAGCACAACAGCACTGCCATTCCTGAGATGCTTCATGCTCAGATTTGAGAAGTGAAAAACTCAAATAATCATCATCATCAAACTGGAGAAGTTATCAAGTTCATCAGAGCTGGAGAAGTTGTCAAGTTCATGGGGCTTGGCTTTACTTAAAAAATGGATGAAGGAAGCAGCACTGTGCTTGTTTTACAAAGGGGCAGGGGAGGGCTAAGAAGTAGAGGGTTCAGTCTTGAACCCACTCCAACACATGAACATCTAGAAAACTGCCCCTGAGAGAGGCAGCAGGACTCAACAGCCCCTCAGAGGTGGCTACTCCCTGGGCCTCAGGCAGCCACATTCCTCTCAGCCCCAAGGTCCAAGGACATCTTGCAGTAACACCCTAAAAGGACATGACAGTGGGTTACCACTGGCTGGAACCTAGAAAGCTGTCACTGGTCTTTGCAATCTGTCTTCATTCACAGCCTCATCTGCTTTCTTAGTATTTATGCCTTAGCTTCATTTATTGTTGCCTAAATATTCTAATATTCTTCATTTTAAGTGCTCCTGTTTTGTTTTGTTTTATTTTTGTTTTTTCTTTGACACAAAGAACAGAGATCAGTGTCAGGTTTCCTCCAAGGCCTGCCAGTGCCACACCTGCTATTGTTGATCCTCATAACCTGTGAATCCCTAAGGAAGGCCAATCCCCTTTGCAGGAGGCATTGTTTCCAGGGAGAAAGCCTTTCTTGGCTTTCCACCCCTCTAGGAGGAACCAGTGCAGAGAAGGATGGTGCGAAATGGAAGTTGGCTGGCAGCAGGCCTCTCTGTGCATCCTGTTCTGAAAGATTTTCAGATTGCCCTAATTGCTGTTTTTATTCACAGAACTTCTATTTTAAGCACATGCACTCACATGTGGATTGACAGGCACTAGCTACAGTAATGGCTGTGTCTGTCTGTAGTGCCTGCAAATACTGGTTTCCATGGTGACCGGAGGCACCACAGAGGCATGATTATGATGCTTCTGGGACGTGTGTGTGTGTGTGTGTGTGTGTGTGTGTGTGTGTGTGTGTGTTGGGAGGCAGGACAGGTGGCTCTCCACTGCAGGAGCCAAGGGGTTAGGGAATGATGAGATGGGGGTTGGGGACATTCACTTGGAGAGAAACCTAGGGTAGAGCAGAGAGAGGTCATACCTGGGTCAAGGGCATTCTACAGAATTGAAGAAGAAAGAGAATATGCATGGAAAAAGGAAAAAGGCAAACAAAAATGGAGACTCCCTCCTCTCTGCTGAGCATTTTCACTCTTTCTTTTGAAAGGTTTATGGTGGCAGAATGAGCTCACATAAAGATGGCAAAGAGAGAAATCAAATTTAGCCAGCAGAGCTGGTTTGGGTGTCAGTTTTACTAAAATCTCAGTGGTGACAGTCTGCTGCCTCCAGCCCAACAGCATGGTCAAAGGAGAGGAGGGGTATAGCTCTCACCACTGCAGGGTGTTCAGGAAATGTGAGGCTATGACTGTCATCGGGGCTCCGCTCAGACTACACCCCAAGGTAGAAAGCATAGAGTTGTCTCATCACCCTGCTGTTTGCCCTGAGTGAATGACATACAGCTGAGTGATGACTTAGAGTCACTATTTTTCAGGGACCATGAAAGGAAGTTTAAAGAAGTCCACTATATTCTAATTTACTTTGTGACTGAAGTCATATCCTCAGCTGAAAGATAAATACTTACCCTAAGGGTAAGCAGCAAAAGGGAACTTTCTGGGATTATTCTGTCTCTGTCTTTAAAATTTCATTGGTTCTCTGGTTCTTACTTAAGTCTTTCTTGACCACCTATGCTGTGCCAGAAACTTTTATAGGCTAGCCTACTAGTGCGGAGTGGTATCGGCCCATTTCACAGGCTCAAAGAGGCTGAATAACCCACCCACAGTGGAGCAGATAAAGCCAAACCTGGATAAATTATTTCAGCTCATGGTTTCAAAGGTTCAGTCCACAGTTGACCTACTCCAAGGCAGAAACGTCATAGTGGCAGGGCAGGGCATGGCAGAGAAAAGCTGCTCAGGGAAGCAGGCTATAAGCAGAAAGAGATAAAGGGACCAGGACACACACACACACACACACACACACACACACACACACACACACAGTCTCCAAGGTCATGTCCCCAGTGACCTACTTCCATGACTCACCTGACTGCAGTTACCACCCAAATAAATCCATTTATATTACTAATCTATTAGTGGATTTATTCAGGAATGAGGGTAAGCCCTGATTCAATTATCTCACCTCTGAACATTTATTTCTGCATTGCTGACCCATGGGCTTTTTGGGAGACCATTCTATACCAACCCATAACATAGGTCCATTCTTGTCTCCTGTATTCACTAGTTCCTTTTAAATGCAAATCATTTACCTTCTGATAGAAGAATTAAGCCTAGAGTCTCCACTGAACGTGGCTCTACTCATGCACTTGGTAATGAAAGGATTAAGAGGCAATGACCAGGCCCAGCATGAATTTGGCCGTGTTTGGCTCCTTAAAGAATTTAATCTTTCCAGAGATTAGCTATTTTAAACATCCTAAGAAAAGAAGGCTCTTGGGGAAAGATCTTTCTTTCCATCTCTTGACTTTTTAAAAGAGTTCCAGCGCTACAGGAAACTTGGTAGATAAAGCAGATGAAAAAGCAGCCTAATGAATGGACTTTGAAACCAAATACTTCAGAATCATTTGAATGCTCCCAAAGGATGCGACTTGACAACCAGGTTTTAGAGTTTTGCAAAATCATATCCCAAACAAGAAAGCACTTGCTTGTGTTTATCTACAGTATCTCTGTCTTACTTTTCACTAACGTTCATATTATATACTCTTCATAATGGGCCCATTCTGGCTTTAGAAATAAATAGAACTTTATGAATCCTGACTTCACTAAGTTGGAATTCACTTAAATTGGTTGCATTCAATTTGTCAGATGTCTAGTCCCATTTTTTTCCCCTTTTAAAAAGTTCTGACCACAAGGTATGGTTAGAGTGACCCCATTCTAACCCTCCCCCCTTCTAGCCCAGCATCCTTCCAAGCGGTGTGATAGAACCTTAAACAATAAAGATACTGTACATCTATGTCCATGGTAGCCTTATTTATGATAACCAAAAGGTGGAAACAGCCCAAGTTCCCATAGGCAGAGGAACCAATAAACAAAGTGTGATATATGCATATAGTGGCATACTATTCAACTTTAAAAAAGAAGGAGCATATACAATTCTTAGCCTAGTGAGACTACTGTGTATGATACTATAATGAAGAGGACATGTTGCAAACTCGTCCACATTTGCGAGGCGTGCTGCCTCATGCCTAGATTTCCAGCTACTCAGGAGGCCAAAGCACACAGGTTGCTAATTTGAAGGCAACCTAGGCAACTGAGCAAAACCCTGTCTCAAAAGAAAACATAAAATTAAATAAAAAAGGGTTGTGGATTTAACTTAGTTGTAGAATACTTAGCATGCCCCCAAGCCCTAGGTTCATTCCCCACTACTGGGAAAAATAAACACAAAACTTGCCCCAAATCAGGTAATGCACACCACCAAGAATGAACCCCAATGTGAGCCACAGATTCTGCCTGAAATTTATGTATCATATCAATGTAGTAGGCTCATCACTTGTGATAAGTGCAGCACTGTGGTGGTGGGGGGGTTGCTAACGGGGGAGGCTGTGCCTATGTGGGGGCAGGGATTTTCTGTACCTTCTGTTCAAATTTGCAGTGAGTGAACCTAAAATTACTCTAAAAATCAAGTCTATTAAAAAAAAAAGGAGGAAATCCTGTCTCATGCCACAATGTGAATGAATCTTGAGGGATGTTTATGCCAAGGGAAATAAGCCATTCATAATAAGACAAATACTGTGTGATTCTGCTTATGTGGGGGTGCCTCGAGTATTCAAAATCAGGAGAGAAAGTAGCATGGGGGTCGCCAGGGGAGAATGGAGAGTTAGTGTTTAAGGGGTCCAGAGATTTAGCTTTACAAGATGAAAAGAGCTCTGGAGATGGATGGTGCTAATGGTTTCATGATGATGGGGATGTACTTAATGCCACTGAACAGCACCATTAAAAATGGTTAAGGTGGCTGGGCACCTTACATATTGCCTGTAATTCCAGGAGTAGGGAGGCTGAGACAGGAGGATTGCAGGTTTGAGACCAGCCTCAGCAACTTTGTAAGGCCGTAAGCAATTAGTGAAACCCTGTTTCAGAATAAAAAAATAGGGCTGCCAGTATACTACCAGTATATAAGCTATAGTTTGGAGTTAGAACACCCCTAGGTTCAGTCTCTAATACCTCCCCAACACAAAGTATTTAAGGTAGATTTTATGCATATAAAATATATGAAATATATAATATAATAATGTATAATTTGTTTTATATGTGATGAATATAAAGGGGCTCCTCCTAGTCCCAAATTATGAGATTTCATAATATTTCCCATAGCAGACATTAAGCTTGGCCTCTGCTTTACCCAGTTACAAAGGGACCAGTGTGCTGGGCCCAGCTGACTTCATGCCAGAGTTACTCAGAGAATCCTTCAGGGCCAGTAGAAGAAGGACTAGCCCCCCGCATGTAGTCACCTTTGTGGAGACAAAGATCATTTCAGCCCATACTGCAGGGTAACAAGTTGGTCCCCAGCTGTTAAGGCTTGAATGACCAGGGCTGGCCCTCTGCTGCTGGGATTTGTTCCCCATGATTCATCACCACTTGAGCGAGGAGCCTGCTCAGCATCTTTTTAAAAGAAAGAAGCGTCCACTTCATTCCCTGTTGGCTAAAAACACTGTGAGTCAGTACTTTGGCTTCGAGAGTAGAAAAAGAGAGAAACATGTAGGTCTCTGAGAATCTGAAAGCAAAGGACAGCTTGGGGACAGTAGCACTCATGCTAGCAGCGATACCCTTACTGAACACAGTGGTGGTTGCTGAAAACCTTTTTTTTTTTTTTTTTTTCGGGTCTGGGGATGGAACCCAGGGGCACTTTACCGCTGAGCTACACCCCCTGTCCTTTTTTTTTTTTCTTTATTTTGAAACAGGGTCTCACTAAGTTGCAGAGGGCCTCACTAAGTAGCTGAGCCTGTCCGCGAATCGCGATCTTCTGGTCTCAGCCTCCCGAATGCTGGGATTACAAGCGTGCGCCACCACGCTCAGCTTTGCTGAAAACCTTTCTGCCGGTCACCTTCTTCCCATGTTCTCTCTCTGGTTGTCTTAGTCCTAAGGCCTTGCAGGACCCTGGTGGTATCCCTGGGTGGTCAGTCCTTCAGCAGGCCTCCTGGTGGGGGCTGTATTATCTGTCCTTTCATGGCTACTGGACAGTCCCTAGGCGCTCACTGTGCAGGCCTCCCTCGGGCTGCTGCCTTCTCAAGGAGAAGACTCCATCGCCCAGCTGAGATTGTCCTCCAGGCCTGAGACCAGGGGACAGCTCGGCAAGTTATTCAGCTCTGGAAAGCTCATAGTCCTCATTTCATAAACAAACATGTATGACTTACAGTCAAGGTAGATAGCTTTTCTTTTTTTCTTTTTTTTAGTTGTTTTGTTTTGTAGTGCCAGGAATTGAATCCAGGGGTGTTCTACCATTCTACCCCTGAGGTACACTCCCAGCCCTTTTTTTTTTTTTTTAATTTTGAAACAGCATCTGGCTAAGTTGTTGAATGCCTCACAAAGTTTCTGAAGCTTATTTCAAATCTGCCATCCTCCTGTCTCAGTCTCCCAAATTCTTGGATTACAGGTGCCACCTTGCCTAGCAAAAATAGCATTTTAAGGATTAGAGAAGGTAATATACATGAAGTGTTTGGAATTCTGACTCATTCAATAAATGTTTCTTCCTTTGACTAGTTAAAGGTGCAAGTTAAAGATATATATGATGTTTAGGAGTTAATTTGAGTTAAAACCCTGTGAGAAAATAGTCCCATTATGCTGGTTATTCATGTGCTTGTAATTTTATAATTTTTTTTTTTAAACATGGGATATTTAAAGGGGAAAAAAATCATAGGTGTGGAATTAGAACATGTCAGGCTGAGCTTGATTTTCCTGGAGTTCTAGTGACACTCTGTGGAGAACTGTGGTATTACTTGTTGTTTGTGAGCTTAAAATTTCTATTTCCTTATTAAAATGGCAAACTATTCTGCTAGGTATTTTTTAGATATTTTTTTATCCCTCAATTATAATCTTATTTTAAGGATTAAGCATTAAAAGTCTGTTGTAAAAGTAGTGCACGTGGACTTATTGAATAAAACGGGAACACTGACTTGTGCGGAACAGAAAATCAATTCTTCTTAAAGTGTTTTCTCCATGTATTATTAATACCATGTCAATACAGTGACACGTTTGAAATTGACACCAATTTATAATGAATCATTAGTAATGAGCCATTAGGATTTCCTTCAGGGATAATACCATTCATGAGGTATTGTCAGGGACAATACCTCATGTTACCTCCCCCTCCTATAAATGGGGCTGGCATTTGAACATGAGAGAACTCTTGTTGACAGCTATACCTGCTGGGAAGAGTTGGTTAGACTTGTTACCCAGCCCTTCAATTAACTATTTCTTTTACCTTTCTTCCCACCTCCAGAGTAAGAAACTAATAACTTTCTGCCTTTTTTATATCTTTGAGTGGTGTCTGGGGATGAAGCTAGTCCTTCAGCATGGAACTGTATTCATGGCCTTGTATTGCCTTAGTTGTTACTGAAGAGGCCAGTGTTGGTGGGCTGGAATATCCTAGACCCAATCACTTGTTCTCAGCCTCCTTTTTGTCTCTGCCAACACTCACTTTAGGCTGGGGTCTGACCCATACATAGTTATCCAAGGTATCCTGGAGAGTGAAGAAACAAAGCCCATCAGAACGCACCTGGGGATCAGCACTGAATGCATACATTTCTATACTTTAATCAGAAAATTATTTATATTGGAGCAACTTAGAACAATGAGCTCAATTCCAAGTGCTTTGCAGTTTTGAATGAATCCAAGAACTCATACATCCTTTTGCCTGTTCCCAGGTAACTTATTTAGGGTGAACCCTGAGTAGCTACCTATCCATCTCCCCTGCTACTCCCAGTGAAAGAGCATAAACTAGAAGACTGAAGATGGTTCTGGGGGCTGCAGCTTGCCCCATCTGCACAGACAGCCTGAGGAGAACCTAATCAAAAGTACCTATGAGCGGGCAAGGTGGTGTACACCTGTAATCCCAGGACTTGGAAGGCTAAGACAGGAGGATCACAGGTTCAAGGCCAGCCTAGGCAACTTAATGAGACTTTCAGTAACTTAGTGAGATCCTGTTTCAAAATAAAAAAGGAAAAGGGCTGGGGGTGTAACTTAGATGCAGAACACCACTGGGTTCAATCCCCAGTACCATAATTGGCAGTTATGAAACTCACAGTTTGTGTGGAGTTTCTTGTATGTGTGCAGTTAGGTGTATATTTGGAATAGCTGAAAATTTTTAATGTATATGTATATACAAAGTACAGCATCAAATTTTTGCCTTTTCTTAACATCTGGAGAGGATACATGTCTCCTAAAGGGCCGTCTTTGAATACTTCCAGGGCAATTCTGTAAATGATAAAAGTCCAGATTCTGCTAATGCTTAAACACTCAAGGTCAAGGTCCCTTCTGAGGCTTTGTGAATCATCTGTGCTGATAATTATGAATGGCCTGGATCTGCTTGTTCAAGTTGACTGAAAGAGTTACTGAGGGCTGTGTCCTCAAATTCCTCACTTAAAACCTCAGAGAAATGGATGTAAGGGATAACGTTCCCAGCAGCCAAGTCAGGGAGACTGCCTGGATCCCGGCTGGCTGGATTCAGTCGTCAGCTTGCAGAAGGAGCGGAAAAACGAAGACTGAGAAAGAGAACAGTCTGAATAAGGGTATGTTCACACAAAAAAGTTTACTACCAATCTGACCAACACGTATTGGGAGAGAAAAAGGGAAGTGCTGTTATGTGGAGAGGGAAATACACCAGTGCTGTGTGCACGAATATTTGTATCACTTTGAATCTCACTATAGTGTGTAATTATATTATACCGTTAAAAAGTATTTTAAAAATAAGCAAACAAGCCAGGCGTGGTGGCGCACGCTTGTAATCCCAGCACTTGGGAGGCTGAGACAGGAGGATAGTGCAGGTTCGAAGCCAGCCTCAGCTGGCTTAAGAGACCCTGTTTCCAAATAAAATATAAAATAGGTCTGGGAGTGTGGCCCGGAGGTAGAAGGCCCCTGGGTTCCATCCCCAGTACTGCCAAAAATAAAAATAAAAATAAAAATAAGCAAACAAAGTAAAAAAGGAAATATGACTTTAATGCAGTTTGGCGAAAACTAAGGAGAAGTAACTAATTTGTCCCTGTCCATCCCCTAGAAGAAGTTACAATTTACAGAAACAACAGCCAGGAAATAGATCTATGTAGATTCAGCTAGGCTGGGCTAGCTAGAGACATTTCACAATTTCTGTTTTTTGTCCTTTACTGGTGCCATCTGCACTTTGGGGGCAGTACTTTATCTTCTATTGAGATAGAGAAAATAACCAGGAATTTTGGGGAAAAATAACAACTTGGCCTTTTAATTTCAGTGGGGCCCTGATATGGTGGGAAACCCTTTCCCATGATCACTCATAGGATTTGGCCTCATGCTTATGGTTCCAAGCATCACTGGCTAAAGGTTCATTGATAACAGTGCACAGGAGTGTTGCTGAGGCAATATGGGAGGAAGGTGAGCGCAGGGCCACCCCAGCAAGATGCTGAGACAGGACCTGATCAGAGGACCCTCATTTGGGTCCTGGCTGGCCCACTACTTCTATCCTCTCCTTCTCTGTGGGTTTATGCCATCCTTTCTTACCCAGCTAGACCCTTCCTGTCATCCTGTACTCACTAGAGATGGTCAGGACTAACCGTCCTCATCCCTGCCTTTAAACTCAGCCCTGCATGCTCTGAAAGAGTCCTGTCCATGTCCCATCCTTTGGGGACTAGCTTGAAATCTCTAGGAAAATGGTGACTTTGCAGGCTTAACAATTCATGCACTGGGATGCTCGAGCAGTTCCCTGGAGGGCTGTCTCTCCTCTGTGTCAAGGCCCAGTGGTCCAGTGTTAAGCCACCAGGGCCACTTCACTTGGGGAAACTGAAGGCAGTGGATGCAGCTCTCACACATTGCATGAGAAGGTATTTTGGGCTTGAAGCTGGTGGTGCACTGTGCACATTGTCAAATCACATCAAGCCAAAGGTCACTGAGTTTCAGAGCAGGTGGAGCTCTCTTCTGGGGAGCTAGCCCCAGGAAGGCTAAGTGAGGTTGGCTCCCAGCATAGGAAATCCTGAAGGTGACATCAGGTGGGTTAGGGGAGAGCCATAAAGGAATGAAGAGGGAAAACCTAAGCAGATCTATATGATGCTCAAACTCAAGGTTTCCAAAATGAAATAATCCTCTTGCTCAGGGGTACAGGCACCCCATCCTCCTTTCTCTTCCAGCCTCAGAACCATTTTTATGTAAAGTCACATATCAGGATTCTGGTACAGATTCTCACTGTGGTGAGAGTGGAGTAGCCTCCAGCTCACGAGACATTGTGGTTCCACTCGTGAGCTTATTGGAGAGAAAGGCATCCTGGTGTCTTCCGTGACTGTGTGGAAGGGGAATTGTCCAGCGGGCATGAGGGCACCCCTCCATGTCATCCCCTGCGTGCCCTCACTCTTGTGTTTACAGCCAGCAGGCTGGCACTGTGACAGGCCAGGCATGTGATGCACTGAGGTCTCCAGCCCAGTGTAGGTCACAGCCCTTTGCTTTTGTTCAGTGGCCAGACCCAAAGTGGCATCTGGCTCTCCAGCATGGCTCCTAGCTGTTCTTTCCTGTCGGCGCCCACTGGTCACTCTGGTCTCTTACACCCTGTCCTCTGGCTCGTCCACACCACAGCCCCATCTGCCTTCTCTACTCCTGGCTCTCAGGACTCACTGATGTTAGAGAAAAGGGTAATGCAGGCAACCAATGCCTTCCAGAGGAGTGATTGTCAATCACCATTGGCTGTACCTATGCCCCAAACAAGCTCTATTACTTTGGTCGGGTAGTATTTAGAGCTGTAGCCTCCAGAGTCACTGTGACATGGCTGTGCCTTGAAGGCCCTACACAAAATCTGTCCTCCCGTTCCCCACTGGACGCTCACCGTGGAGGTGGGGTGCTGACTGAAATGATAACCCATCTAAAGTTCTTTGTGCTGAGTCTGGCATATTAGTGTGCTGTGGCACTGTAAAAACCGTGCATGAAAAACTGGAACAACAGAAACTGAGTTTCTTTCAGTCTGGAGGCTGAGGTCCAAAATGAAGGGTGGTTTCTTCTGCGGCCCTTATTCACTTGTAGATGTCCCTTTCTCCTTGTGCCCTCACATGGTCTTCTCCATTCATTGTGTTTGGGTCCTAATTCATTCTCTCTCTCTCTCTCTCTCTCTCTCTCTCTCTCTCTCTCTCTCTTTCTCTCTCTCTTTTATTTTTTTATTTTAGTTTTTTGTGATACTGGGGAATTGAACCCCGTGGCATTCTACCTTTGAGCTATACCTCCAGCCTTATTTTATTATTATTATTATTATTATTATTATTATTATTATTATTATTAATTTTTTTTACAGTACTGGGGTTGGAACCCAGGGGCATTCTATCTCTGAATGACACTCCCAGACATAAGTTTTTATTCTTTATCTTTGAAACAGGATCTCACTGAGTTGCAAGAAGCCTCATTAAGTATCTGAGGCTGTCCGTGAATCTGTGATCCTCCCAATGTCATCCTCCTAAGTACTGCGATTATAAACGTGTGTCACCATGCCTAGCCAATAATTCTCTTTTCTTAAAAGGATGTCAGTAACATTGAATTAGACCCACCCCAATGACCTCATATTAACTTCATTACTTCTGTAAAGACCCTATTTCCAAATAGAATCATATTCTACTGAGGGGCAGGACTTCACCTTAAAACCCGAGAGTGAGGAGACACAAGTTGGCCTATTACACTCCTGATATAGAGCAAGTATTTGAGAAATGTTAGTAACTTTATCATACACGTTTACTCAAAACTTTTGTTACTTTTTCTATTTACCCCCACTATCTCCTTTTTCTATTACTTAGTACATGATTTTTCCTCCTGTTTCCCTTAGAAAAAAGAAAAAAATGAGCTGGGCGTTGTGGCGCATGCTTGTAATCCCCGCGCTTGGGAGGCAGAGTCAGGAGGATCGCGCAGGTTCGAAGCCAGCCGTGCGCGCTGGCTTCGGAGACCCTGTTTCCAAATATAAAATGTAAAAAGAGGTCTGGGAGTGTAGCCTGGAGGTAGAAGGGCTTCCAGGAACCCCAGTACCACCAAAAAAAAAAAAGAAGAAGAAAGAAAAAATGAAGTACCTACCTGAGCATAAGCACATTAAGCTCCACTGTTCTCCCTCATTGCCCACCCCATCTCACTCCATCACTGCTTTCCTTCCAATCTCAGAGAGGAAGGTTCCTCTCTCCCTGACTCAGGCTGGCTTCTCCTCCTCTGTGCTCATGGTCCCTTCTCCTCCAGGACCCCAAACCAGCCATTGCTCCCTCTCCCCCATAGCTTCTGTCTCTCCATGTCTTCTCCCTCTTTAATTTGTGAACAGGCTTCCCTGGCCCTGCCTGCCCTGTCTGCTGGGCTGTCTCTTCCTTTTCTCATCCCACATTTGAATGAAGAGTCCATATTCTGTCTTCCTCTTATTTTCATTCATTTAACCATCTCCCGGACTCCGTCTCTTTGCCAGTCACTGGGCTAGGTGTTGAACACAGGATTTGGACACAAAAATGTTTATTCATCGTCCCAAGATGAGAGAAGAAAGAAGATCATTGCAATATAATAAAAAATGTGAGCTGGCAGAGAAAAGCCTGAGCCCTATAAGAATAGCCAGGATCCACGAATAAACAGAGGCGCAGGGAATGCTCCCAGAAGAGGCCTTTGAGCTGAGTCCTAAGGGACCTGCGGGGGGGGCTCTGTACACATGGGGAGGTCTTCCTAGATAGAGCCCCAGGATCCCTGAGTGGGGGATGTTTCTTTTTTCTGTTTACTTCTCAGCCATCTGGCCTCTGCATGTGGCATTCCACTGCAAGGATGTCACGAGGGTCACCTCCCCTCCGACCTCTGCTCCTCCCTTGGTCCCAGCCTTGCCTGCTTGTCTGAATCCCTCCCCATCATACTTCCTGCGTTTTCTCAATGAAGGTCCTCTGTTGTGGGCCTCAGAATGTTCTGGCTGACTGGGGCAGGGGGGTTAATAGTCAATAGAAGTCAGGAGGTACAGCAGAATCTGGGAGGTAGAATCAGAGTGCATTTGTTCTGTTTGGGGACTGTTAGTTTTTATAGTTCTTGAGATTCCCAAGACAGAGAAGAGAAGAAAGGTGAAGACTACAGCAGAGATTGGAGCTGGTCAGTGCACAAGGAACTCCTGAGCCATGGTGGTTCAAGAGACCTGTCTCCCCTCTCCTCCTCCCTCTCACCAAATGAAGCACACCATCACTCATAACTTCTTCCTTCCCACTCTGTTTCAGTGGCACCCCCATCTCCTTGCCTCCTGACTAAGGTGTCATCTGCTCCTTGTCCTCTTGGTGGGTTTGGCAACCTACAGGGATTCTATAGTCCACAACAAGCTAAGGCAGAACACCTCCACTTGGTTTTCAAGAATTTTCTAGCCTGTCCCTAATCCTAATTATTTATTTGTAAATTAACTGGAACATATTTATTGAACATGATATATCTCTGTTTTGTGGGGGTTTTTACTCCCTCTACACACACACACACACACACACACACACACACACACACACAGGAATTGAGTACTTAGCAGGCAGTCAATATCACATGTCATATGGTTGATTGGCTTGGAGAATTAAGAATTAACAAGAGGAGCCAGGTGTGGTGGCGCACACCTGTAATCACAGTACTTGGGAGGGTGAGGTTGGAGGCTGGCAGGTTCCAAGTCAGCCTCAGCACCTTAGTGAGGCTCTCAGCAACTTAGCAAGACTTGGTTTTTAAATAGAAAATAAAATAGGGCTGGGGGTATAGCCCAGACATAGAAGGTCCCTGGGTTGCACCCCGAGTAACACACACACACACACACACACACACACACACACACACACACGAATGCTCATGAGTGAAGAATTTGCTGAAAGATGTTTGGGAGCCATATCGAGGTTGTGAGGGGAGAAGGAGAAGAGCATGGTCGGTGCACAGGGCTTCGTGATCACAGCACACATCTTCCCCAATCTCATCATCTCTCACGGGAGCTTCAAGTTTTGAGCCTCAGCTCCAACATCATGTCACCCAGCCTCAAATAGCAACAAGTGTGCTTGTGTTACTCCACATGGTAGGGCTCCTCTCTGGGATCCGAGGCACGCCCTGCTAGTTCTTCTCCTCTTTTTACTTACATTATTCTCTGCATATTCAAATTATCTTAAGAGAATTATTCCAAAGAATGGTATCCAGATAGTGGACTGTGCTGACGTACAGCCAGTTGATGAAGAATGGATATCTTCTAACTTCGCTTGTCTGTTCGAGCTATGCAGGTGCCGTAGGTGATGGGTGACGCCCTTGTCTTTTTAGTTGAGCTTGGTGTCTTTATGGAAGCCTGCTTTTGTTCGCTTGGAATGTTACTCGCATACACATGTAACTACATTGCCCTTTGCTCTGCCCTTTTCTTGTGCTGCTGCTGTCTGGCCTCAGATATCCATGGCTCCCCCATATCCTCTCTGTTCTTGCACAGTTCCCAGTGTAGACTGACCTTTGTGACTAACATTTAGGATGCTAAACTGAGGCTACTCTTTCTGCTTCCCTACGTCACCAACCCCCCATTAGCCTAATGTCACACCGAGTCATATTAACATGCAAAATTGATGTGTGGTTTCTAAAATTTTATTGGTGCATTGTAATTCTACTACATAGATTCAAAATGTTACATTCATAATTCACATCTGCCTTGATGTGTTACCCTCAGATCCCACCCCGCTTCCCCCTTCTTCTTTCCCCATACATGTTGGTGAGATTGGTAGCGATTCTGTCACATATGAGCAAAACATTATTTGATCTGTTTCTCTCCTCAATACTCCCTTCTTCCCTCCCCTGCCCCTTCCACTATTTTACTGGTCTCTCCTCATTTTTCTGATCTCGTCATTTTTCTGATGTCTTTTTCTGTTTTCTCTCTAACTTCCACATATGATAGAAAACATGCCTCTTGACTTTCTGTGACGGGCTGATCTCACTTAGCATAATGGTCTCAAATTCCATCCATTTCTCTGCAAATGATGTAATTTTGTTCTTCTTTATGACTGAGTTTGTATATGCCACATTTTTATCCATTCATCTGTTGATGGGCCTCAAGATATGTATTAATAAAAATAAGAAAAATAAAATTTAGGTCTCACAAAACAAATAGGAATCTGTAAAATTAACTATTTTTTGCAAAATAGAAGCAAGATTGGTTAAATAAATCCTACTTTTTGAAAAAATTGCAAAGACTACAAGAGGCCTGATACTCTACTAAAGCAAAGTAGAGTGGGCCATTTTTTTTAACAATTTTTTTATTGAACATAAATAGTATACATTTACACTATATTTGGTGCCCTCTCCCCCCCCCACCCCCGTTTTCTCTTCCCCCCTCCCACCAATGGTTGTCCAGGTTAACCATGTCTTATTCATAATTTTACACATGTTCAGGTGTAGACCCTCATTAATCAAGATCGGCCTTTCTCCTCTCCTATCTTCCCATTAAAACTTAGCTAGTATTTCCCCTCTAATATCTGGAGTCCCACTGGTATCCTTTGTGTTTTATAGTTTGGGCATATTAGAGGAAACATGTGTATCTTCTCCTTCTGTGCTTGGCTGATCTCACTTAACATGATGTTCTCCAGGGCTTTCCATCTTCTTGCAAATGATATAATTTTGTTCTTCTTTATGGCTGAATAGAATTCCACTGTGTGTATTTCCCACAGTTTTGCTATCCATTCATCTGTTGATGGTGATCTGGGTTGGTTCCATATTTTGGCTATTACAAATTGTGCTGCTATGAACATAGGTATGCATATGTTGCTGTATTTCTCTGAATTCAACCCCTTTGGAAAGATACCCAGGAGTGGTATAGCTGGATCATATGGTGGATCTATTCCCACCTTTCTTAGGAATCTCCACACAGATCTCCATAGTGGCTGAACTAGTTTGCACTCCCACCAACAGTGTAAAAGAGTTCCTCTTTCCCCACATCCTCGCCAGCATTTGTTGTTGTTTGATTTCTTTATGCTTGCTGCTCTGACTGGGATTAGATGGAATCTCAGTGTAGTTTTGATTTGCATCTCCCTGATGGCCAGTGATGAAGAACATCTTTTCATGTATCTATTAGCCCTTTGTATCTCTTCTTTTGTGAAGTGTCTATTTAGTTCATTTGCCCATTTCTTGATTGGGTTGTTTGTTTTGCTAGTGTAGAGTCTTTTGAGCTCTTTGTATACTTTGGATATTAGCCCCCTATCAGAATGGTGGCTGGTAAAGATCCTTTCCCATTCTGTAGGCTTCCTCTTTAGGTTATTGATAGTTTCCTTTGATGAGAAGAAACTTTTTAGTTTGATGCTATCCCACTTGTTTATTCTTGCTTTAATTTCCTGAGCTTTAGAGGTTTTGTTGAGAAAGTTACTGCCTGTGCCAATATGTTGTAGTGTTGAACCTATGTTCTCCTCTACTAACTTCACAGTCTCAGGTCTAATTTCTAAGTCTTTGATCCATCTTGAGTTGATTCCTGTGTTAGGTGAGATATAGGAGTTTAGATTCATCTTTTTACAAATGGTTAGCCAGTTCTCCCAGCACCACTTGTTGAAAAGGCTATCTTTTCTCCAGCGTATGTGTTTGGCCCCTTTGTCAAAGATTAATTGACTAAAATGTGTGGGTTTGTTTCTGTATCTTCTATTCTAATCCACTGGTCAGTATATCTGTTTTTGTGCCAGTATCATGCTGTTTTTACTACTATTGCTCTATAGTATAGTTTGAAGTCTGGGATTTTAATGCCTCCTGCGTGTTTCTTGTTATTGAGACTTGCTTTGGCTATTCTAGGTCTTTTCTTTCTCCATATGAAGTTCATGATTGATTTTTCTAGGTCTCTGAAGAATGTCACTGGTATTTTAATGGGAATTGCATTGAACCTATAGATCAGTTTTGGCAGAATGGCCATTTTGATGATATTTATTCTGCCTATCCATGAGCACGGGAGATCTTTCCATCTTCCAAGGTCGTCTTCTATTTCTTTCTTTAATGTTTTATAGTTTTTGCTGTAGAGGTCTTTTACATCTTGGGTTAGGTTTATTCCTAGGTGTTTTATTGGTTTTGAGGTTATAGTGAATGGAATTGTTGTTTTTGTTTCTTTCATTGTGGATTCATTGTTGGCATAAAGAAAGGCCACTGATTTCTTTAGGTTGATTTTGTAACCTGCGACTTTGCTGAATTTGTCAATCAGCTCCAGAAGTCTTTTGGTTGAGTTCTTTGGGTCTTCCAGATAAAGGATCATGTCATCTGTGAATAAGGATAGTTTTACTTCCTCTCTTCCTATGTGGATTCCTTTGATTTCCTTCTCTTGTCTGATTGCTGCAGCAAGAGTCTCAAGGACTATATTGAAAAGGAGTGGTGATAGTGGGCATCCTTGTCTTGTTCCTGACTGTAGCGGAAATTCTTGCAGTTTTTCCCCATTCAATATAATGTTGGCTTTGGGTTTGCAGTATATTGCCTTGATGATGTTGAAGTACTTTCCTTCTATCCCAATTTTTTGCAGTGTTTTTAACATAAATGGGTGTTGGATTTTGTCGAATGCTTTTTCAGCATCTATTGCTATGATGATGTGGTTTTTGTTCTTGGTTCTATTTATGTGGTGAATAACATGTATTGATTTGCGTATGTTGAACCAGCCTTGTTTTTCTGGGATGAAACCGACTTGGTCATGGTGTATTATTCTCTTGATATAGTTTTGAATGTGTATAGCTAGTATTTTGTTTAGAATTTTTGCATCTATGTTCATTAAGGATATTGGTCTGTAGTTTTCCTTTCTTGAGGTATCTTTATTTGGTTTGCGGATTAATGTGATACTGGCCTCATAGAAGGAATTTGGAAGAGTTCCATCTCTTTCAATTTCCCGGAACATGTTATGAAGTATTGGTATTAGTTGTTCACTGAAGGTTTTGTAAAATTCAGCTGGAAACCCATCTGGGCCTGGGCTTTTCTTTGGTGGAAGAATTTTTATTGCCATTTCTATTTCTTTGGTTGTTATTGGTTGGTTTAGGCTTGCTATGTCCTCTTGGTTGAGTGTAGGAAGGTTAACTATGCTTAGAAATCTGTCAATTTCATCCAGGTTTTCAAATCTATTGGAGTATAAATTTTTGAAGTAGTTTCTGATAATATTTTGAATTTCTTCACTATCTGTGGTTATATCTCCTTTTTCATTTCTAATTTTGATAATTTGAGTTGATTCTCTTTTTCTTTTGGTTAGGTTGGCCAGGGGTTTATCAATTCTATTAATCTTTTCAAAGAACCAACTTTTTGTTTTATTGATTCTTTGAATTGTTTTTTTGTTCTCTATTTCATTTATTTCTGCTCTAATTTTGATGATTTCTTGTCTTCTGCTGGCTTTGGGAATAGACTGTTGCAGAATTTCTAGATCCTTGAGTTGTGTCATTAGGTTCTTTACTTGGTGGTTCTCCGTCCTTTTTATGTGGACACTCAATGCAATAAACTTTCCTCTTAGTACTGCCTTCATGGTGTCCCATAGGTTTTGGTGGGTTGTGTCTCTGTTTTTGTTTGTTTCCATAAATTTCTTTATTTCTTCCCTAATTTCTGCTCTTACCCATTCGTCATTCAATAGTGTATCATTCATTCTCCATGAATTTGAATACTTTCTTTCGAGTTTCCTGTTGTTGATTTCTACTTTTATTCCGTTGTGGTCTGAAAAGATGCATGGAATTATATTACATTTTTTGAATTTGCTGGTATTTTCCTTGTGTCCCAGGATGTGATCTATTTTGGAGAAGGTTCCATGGGCTGCTGAGAAGAAAATGTATTCTGTAGTTCCTGGTTGAAATACTCTGAAAACGTCTATTAGGTCCATTTGGTTTATGGTTTCCTTTAGTTCTAAAGCATCTTTACTCATCTTTTGCCTTGAAGATTGATCCAGTGGTGTGAGAGGCATATTAAAGTCTCCCAGAATTATTGTATTTGGGTCTACTTGGGATCTTATGTCCAGAAGGGTTTGTTTTACAAATGTGGTTGCACCCATATTTGGGGCATAAATATTTACTATCATTATATCTTCTTGGTGTATTGTTCCTTTTAATAAAAGGAAGTGCCCTGATTTGTCTCTTTTGATGTGTTTTAGTTTAAAGTCTGTTTTGTTGGATATCAGGGTTGCTACCCCTGCTCTTTTTTGGTCACTGGTGGCATGGTATATCTTTTTCCATCCTTTCATGTTCAGCCTGTGAATGTCTTTGGCTGTGAGGTGAGTTTCTTGCAGACAGCATATATTTGGATTATGTTTCCTAATCCACATTGCCAGTCTATGTCTTTTGAGTGGTGAGTTAAGTCCTTTGACATTAAGAGATATTATTGAAATATGATTTTTGTTTTCTGCCATTTTGTGTTCTGTCTACTCTTGGGTGGTGTGATCTTTCTTCTTTACTTAAATGGCCCACTTATTAACTTCCTCTCTTCTCTGATTCTGAAGTCTGCTTCTTTTTTCTTCCTTATGCTTTATTTCTTTAAGAATTTTCTCTAGTGTTGGCTTTGAATTCATGAATTTTTTGAGATTCTGTTTATCCTGAAAGACTTTGGTTTCCCCATTGATCTTGAATAGTAGTTTTGCTAGATAGATGAGCCTTGGTTGGAAGTTATTTTCTTCTAGGGTCTGAATCATGTCGTACCAGTCTCTCCTAGCATTCCTGACCTGGGTTGTATAGTCTGGGGTGATTCTTATTGTTTTGCCTCTATATGTCACCCGTCCTTTTGTTCTCACTGCTTTTAAGATTCCTTCCTTGGCCTCTATGCTGGTCAATTTGGTTATTATGTGGCGTGGAGTGGTTTTTCTTTGGTCCTGTCTCAGTGGAGTTCTGTATGCCTCCTGGACTTGAAGATTCAAGTCTCTTTCCATATTTGGAATTTTCTCTGAGATTATTTCCTTTAAGATATTACAGATGCCCTTGGTCTGTACCTCTATCCCTTCCTCAATGCCTATTATCCATAAATTAGGGCGCTTCATATTATTCATAATTGCTGGATGTTTAGGTTTTGTTGCTGTAAAGATTTCTGTATATCACTGACTGTGTTTTCGGTTTGGGATGTACTGTCTTCTAATATTGATATTCTGTTTTCCATTTCATCTAATCTTCCAGAATTTCTTTCTATTGCTATCTTCATTTCACTTATTGCCTCTTTCATTTCATTCCAGACCTCTTTCTGATTCTTTTTTAGTGTTTCTAATTCACCTTTAGCCTCCTCTATACTTGTCTTAAATCCTTTCATCATATTGAACATCAAGATTCTGAACTCTTCTTGCATTTCTAGTAGGTCAGTATTCGTGATTTCGGCTGTCTCTTCATAATTCCTGGTTCTCATATTTATAGCATTCTCTGTCCTGTTTTTCTGATTTCTACCCATCGTTCGTGAGTAATGTGCTTAGTCAAATCTTAATATTAGGAGTTTAGGGGTATTGGCTAGTCAGCAGAGCCTTTCCAGTGTTGAGGGCGGGTGATGTGTGAGGAGCTGGGGTGATTGGTAAAGGAGTCGGATTAGGTAGAGGATATGTTAGGTTGAGAAAGACTTTAAGTATGATAAGGTAATAACTTGCTAGGAATGAGAGAGAGTTAACTAGTAGGACTCTTGTTGTTAGTAGAGTAATTATGGATATAAGAAATACTTTGAGTATTAGACCAGGAGGTATATTATGGGGAAAAGTTTTGGGGAAGAAAAGTATGTAGGTTAGTGTGGGAAGGTTTGTAAATAGGGGTGATGGAAGGAGCAGACAAACATAAAAAAAAGAATCCACACAAGATACCAAGACTATTATGTAATCCAAGAAAAAGGAAGGAAAACCAATCAAAGGAGGAGAATAAAAAAAAGGAAGGAAAGAGGAAGAAAGAGGAAAAAAGAACAAGAATAAAATAAAAGGAACTAGCAGCTGTGTGAAATAAAAAAATAAGGCAAACTATCCAATGTATATATATATATATATATATATATATATATATATATATATATATATAACAACAAGTTAAAGTAAAAGAAATGTGGGTTAAAAGAAAAAAAATAATAAAACAGCAATAACCATACCAAAACAAAAGCACTGTAAAAGCAAAATAAAGCAAAACATCCACATTAAAAGTAAAACAAACAGTCCTCCTTATTTACGCATATGGGGTCAGGTCCATATAATATGTGCGTATCTGATTGCTTTGGTAGCTTTCAGAATACCATCCAATGTCTCTTAGTTTTCTTTGTACTCTATTTTTATCTTCTTAGGTCACTCTGGGTGTTTGGACACCTTTCTCTCCTTTAGCTGCTTTAGGTTTATGTGTCCGGATGTCTGGTTTCACTGTTATTTGATTCTGTACAATTCACAGGTTCTGCGAAATTCTAACCTGTGGTCAGCACCTCTGCACTCACCACCCTAGCCTCCAGCCTGTGCTTCCCTACAGCAGGGGTGGAGAATGACCAAAATATAATTGGAACCTCCCCCTGAGGTCCTGTGCAGATATTGAGGCCCGATGGATTTTCCTGTGTCTCTGGAAATTCCAGCTGGGCTAGCCGGTGTGGTCCCAAGATGTACCCTGGGCAAATGGATGCTGGTTTCTGGATGCCCACACTTACTGCCAGAGCTCTGCCTATTCCGAGAGTGCAGGCTGGATGCGCTGCTAATACTGGACCCAAGTGTGAGTGGATGCAGCTGCCTATTGCTTCTGGTATGCTCTTCCAAGATGTATTGAGCTGTGTTCTCGCTTAGAACTAAGCATCTGGCTACCAGGAGGGTGGGAACACCCAGCGGTGGGCCAGGGGTGCAGGATAGGTGCTCAAGGGTCCAGTGCGCGGTGTCCAGCAATGGTATCTGCCTCCCGCGGGACGTAGAAGCTGGGGGTGCCCCAAGGAGATTTCCGGGTCACACAGGGCTTTCGCAGCCTGGAAGGCCAGCTCTGGCAAGGTGGCAGGGGCTGGACACACAAGCAGGCTCCAATTTAGGGGTGGCAGTGGAACAGGCACTGACTACTAGCAGGGGACCGTGGCGCAGGCAAGGTGCGTGAGGAGAGTGCTCGGTTCTGAGGCTTGGGCCCGTGCTGGGGGGCTGGGGCTGCGCACACGCTAGGACCCCAACTTACCAGGGCGCCCTCAGGTACCTGACTTGGTGCAGGAATCCGTGGGAGTCTCTATGCAGTTGTGATCCGGTCACTGGTGAGCACACAGAATTCTGATGTGGGTGCTGCTCCCTGCTTAAGATGCGTCTTAAGTCCGTTTTTAGTCCCGGATTATCTTGCCGTGGTAATATCGGGCAGGCAGCTCCTCGGGCAGCTCTAGAGTGGGCCATTTTAATCTGGTATTGCTCTCTATGATCATTTCTGACTGGGGCAATGGCCAAAAAAATTTTTTTTTTTTATTTCAAGAAAGATTAGGAAAGCTCAGAGTCTTAGTCACATAAAGGAAAGAGAAAAGGGACCTTTAAACACTAGGAAAAGCCCAAAACAATGTCTTAGTCATTACAAAATATTATAACAAATGCCATTAACTAAATGGCTTATAGACATAGTTTACAAGCAACGGGGATTCATTTCTCACCATTTCAGAGGCTGAGAAGCCCAAGATCAAGGTGCAGGCAGTTCAGTATCTGAGGAGGAGATTGTTTTCTGGCTCACAAATGGCGCCCTCTCACTGTGTGCTCCTGTGTGGAAGGGGCAGCTCTCTGGGGCAACCTTTATAAGGGCACTAACCCATTCATGAGGCTCTACCCTCATAACCCAAAGCCCCCGCCTCTTCATAGTATCACATTGGAGATAAGCTAGATTCAGTATAGAAATTGGGGGAAGTGGACAAAAGAACTCAGACTGTGGTAAGCAGCTAAGTCACCACTGACTTTGTTCATCAGAGAGAGCTAACTGAGTGTGTGTTGGTGGAAGGTGCACACCACTACACTTTCCATCCAAGAAGGCCTGGAGAGGAAACGCACCAGCCAGGGTGGTGGGGCTAGATGAGTTTGTCAAGGTGGCCATACCGAAATAGCACAGACTTGGCTTAAGATAACAGAAATGCACTCTCCCACAATCCCCCCAGCCAGAAATCCAAAACAGGTGTCAGTAGGGCTGTGTGACCTCTGAGGCTCCAGAGGTAAAGCCCTCCCTGCCTCTTCCAGTTTCT
Organism: Muscardinus avellanarius; assembly: GCF_963383645.1. NCBI lineage: Eukaryota > Metazoa > Chordata > Mammalia > Rodentia > Gliridae > Muscardinus > Muscardinus avellanarius. The sequence goes on along the minus strand of NC_137787.1, from coordinate 133,783,589 downwards.
GTCTCCAGGTGTTCCTTGGCTGTGGCCACATCGACACCACTCCAGCCTCTGCTTCTGTCTTCACATGGCTTTCTCCTCTCAGCTGTCTCTTGTGTCTCTCATCTGCCACTGGATTTAGGGTCAACCCCCTTCATTCACCTCCATATCTTTAAATATTTCCAAATAAAATTATATCCACAGTCCCAGTGGTTAGGACTTCACGCCATCTTTTTGGAAACACCATTCAGTTCAAACCCATCTATGGAGTCATTTCAGACACTTTACAAGAGGTGTTCCAGCCACTGGCTCCAAAGCCACGCTCATTATAGTACAGGAGAATGAAACCCAGGCCGCTGCACACGCCCTGCATAGCGAGGGAATTTCCCTGATTTTTAACTCATTCCACCTTGGAGCATTTTATGCCAGACTTAGAGAAACCTACATAAAAGGTTTTGCTTTGTTTTAAACTGCTGAATGCCTTGTTTTCCTGCTGGTTGCAAGATCAGTTTGGATGTAGACGGGAGAAGGTCAGGGTCTAGGAGTGTCAGTAGCAGTCCTCAGAAAAGCCTCTTCTGCATTGTGCAATAAAACCAGCGACAATTACTCGCATTGATATCTACATCAACACTTGATCTGGGTGAGGCGATACTTTTGTTTTGGCTCTTTAGTTTTTGTTTGCTTTTAGAAAATAAAACTGATAATCTTTTATATAATGGAAGAGTGACTGGCAAATCAGAAACATAGTGCGGCAATACCAGAACTTGAAGCCCACCGTTGTGAGAGACAGCTGCAACCTTCTAATTGACTTGAAGAGAAATTCCAGTAGGCCAACAGTTGTGTGGGCCGTAAGAGAATGCAATTGTGTTTTCAGTGTGCAAGCTGTTCATGGTAATTTGACTTTCTAGACAACAGTCAGTGCAAACAGGAATGGCTTTATTGGATGGTCAGAAAAGGAGCAAATGGAAATTCTGCTGGAAGAAGCAGTAGGTGGAGATTCTCTCTGCAGAGGGCTCAGGGCCCCAAGCCCCTCTTGGCTCCTTCTCCCCTCGTCTTTGTACTCATTTTACGCCTTTAAATATTGGCCTTTTCCAGCCCAGTGGCAGTACCTAAAAAAAACAAAAACAACAACAACAAAAAACCAAACAAACAACAACAAAAAAAAAACACACAGGAGGCTTTTTTTCACATTCATTTTCTGATGGCTTAAAAGAAAAAGTGTTTTTGATTGTGACATTTAATGGCAGTATTTCAAAGCCCTCATTATATATTTTTAAAAAAACACAAAAACCTTAACAACTATCTTATATGGTTTTATTGGCTTTATTTTGTTGACTTAATTCCTCAGAATTTAGTATAGTTCTGGAGTTGCTTTTGAGGTCAAAATTTTGCATATATTCTAGGGGTTGTTTTTCCCCCATCAATCTACAGCATGTTGTATTAATCACCCAAGTTGAACAGGGCGTGGTGTTTGTTCCTTTGCATCATTTAGGCCTGTTGAGGCTGCAAGCTTCCTTAGTTTTCATACTTTTAAAATGTAAAATGACTGTTCTCTCTCTCTCTCTCTCTCTCTCTCTCTCTCTCTCTCTCTCTCTCTCTCTCCCTCCCTTCCCTCCCCTCCCCTCTTCTTCCTCCTCCTCCTCCTCCTCCTCCTCCTCCTCCTCCTCCTCCTCTTCTTCTTCTTCTTCTTCATCTTCTTCTTCCTCCTCCTCCCCCTCTTCCTCCTCCTCCTCCCTCTCTCTCTATCTTAGAACTGCAGAGAGCCTTAGGACAAGTGACCCTGAAGGGAGAGGAGCACCATGCTCAGGATGAATGCTCACAGTCAGTTTTTGTCTTTCTCCTACTGACTCTCAGTACTGACTCTGGGGAGCCCCGGGTCTTGGATCCTCGGGCTGAGTCTGGGGAGCTGGGGTAAGGTGTAGAGATCAGGCTGACTCAGATCTGGGATCCAGCATTTTCAGTGCTGAAGTCAATAACACCCAACTCTCCTGGGCAAACCAGGAAAAGTTGGTCATTCTTTTATATCTTTTTAAAAATATGTATGTATGTATGTATGTATGTATGTATGTATGTATGTATGTATTTTATTTTTGTGATACTGGGAACAGAACCCAGGGGCATTCTACCTTCGAGCAACAACCCGAGCACTATTCTTTATTCTCAGAATCTCACTGAGTTGCAAAGGGCCTCATTAAGTAGCTGAGGCTGTCTACAAACCATGATCCTCCTGTCTCAATCTCCCAAATGCTAAGATTACAAGTGTGCGCCACCATGCCCCACCTTTTATATCTATCATTTTAACAAATGTAATTTTCCCTTTTTTTAAGCTTTTCTCAATGCATAAACAAATCAATGAAATTTTCTTTCTTTCTTCTTTTTCCTTCCTTCCTTCCTTCCTTCCTTCCTTCCTTCCTTCCTTCCTTTCTTTCTTTCTTTCTTTCTTTCTTTCTTTCTTTCTAGTACTGTGGATTAAAATAGGATATCACACATTCTAGGTAAGCTCTCTACCACTGAGCTATATCCCCATCCCCCACCCCTTTTTTTTGGTGGTACTGGGGTTCCTGGAAGCCCTTCTACCTCTGAGATACACTCCTAGACCTATTTTATATTTTTATTTGAAAACGGGGTCTTTTAAGCCAGCCAGCCTGGCTTCAAACCTGCGTGATCCTCCTGTCTCCGCCTCCCAAGTGCAGGGATTACAAGCGTGTGCCACCATGCCCAGCGATCCCCATCCCTTTTTAAGTTTTTATTTTGAGACAAGGTCTTGTTAAATTGTGCAGGATAGCTTTAAACTCACTATCATCCTGCCTCATCTTTCTGAATAGCTAGGATTACAGGTGTGTACCATCATGCCCAGCTCAAAGGGGCCTTTTAAAACTACACGCATGCGTGCGTACACACACACACACACACACACACACACACACACACACTCACACACACACTACCTCATTCTCACTATCCCACCAAGACATAACCACAGTTTTGTCTGACAAGGTAGGTGTACCAATACTTTCTTGGAGGTCAATTTTAGAGGTTTTTTTTTAAATTGTGGCAAAATATAATCACACAAATTATACCATTTTAGCCATTTTTAAGTGTGCAGTTCTGCAGCAGTATATGCATTCACAATGTTCTGCCTGTACTTACCACCACTTTTGATCTTCAGCAACTGATATTCTCTGCTCATTAAACAATAACTTTCCATTTTTCCCCCCACCCAGCCTCTGGCAACCACTATTCCACCTTTTCCCCCTGTGAATTTGACTACTCTCAAGTACTTTACATAAAGAAACCATATGATGTTTGTCCTTTCATGACTGCTGATTTCACCTAACATACTGTCCTCAAGGTCCATGCATGTCCTGGTGTGTGCCGGTGTTTCCTTCCTGTTAAAACTGGATGAGAGTCTGCTGTGTGATTACACCACTGCACCATGTTTATCTCTCTGTCCATCCAAGGGCATTTGTTTTATCCAGGGCGTTTGTTTCCACCTTTTGGCTATTGTGAGTAATACTGCTATGAGCAGGAGTATAAAAATATCTGCCAAGTTCTTGCTTTTTGTGGTTTGTTTGTTTGTTTGTTTGTTTGTTGTGGTACTGAGGATGGAACCCAGGGGCTTTCTACCTCTGGGCTACACTCTCAGACCTATTTTATATTTTGTTTGGAAACAGGTTCTCTCTAAGTTACTGAGAGCCTCACTAAGTAGCCGTGGCTGGCTTTGAACCTGTGCAATCCTCCTGTCGCAGTCCCCCCCAAAGAACTGGGAAGACAAGTGTGCCCGGCTTTTTTGTTAATTTTTAATAGATACCCAGAAGTTAAATTGCAGGATATAGTAATTCTGTAGTTAACTTTTTGAGGAATCATTATACTGTTTTCCATAGTAGCTGTTCACATTTTTATTCCCATGAATAATACAGAAGGGTTCCAATTTTTTTTACATCCTCATCAATACTTGTTATTTTCTTCCTTTTTTTTCTTTCTGGGGATTGAACCCAGAGGCTTTCTACTTCCAAGCTACACTCCATCCTTATTTTATTTTTTAATTATGAAACAGGGTCTCACTAAGTTGCAGAGGGCCTTGCTAAGTTGCTGAGGTTGGTCTTGTATCTACTATTCTCCTGTCTCAGCCTCTCAAGTACTGGGATAACAGGAGTATACCACAGCATGTATGTGTGTGTATGAATATATATTGCAGTCCCGGGGATGGAACCCAGGGGCATTCTACCTCTGAGCTACACCCCCAGCCCTATTTTTATTCTTTATTTTGAAACAGGGTATCTTGAGTTGCAAAGGGCCTCACTAAGTAGCTGAGGTTGTCCACAAACTGTGATTCTTCTGTCTCAATCTCTTAAATGCTGGGATTATAGGCTTGCGTCACCACGCCCAGCTTCTCTATATTTTTTTTTATCGTAGCACCCTAATGAGTGGCAAACCATTTCAGTTTTTAAATGAGTTGTATTTTTAGAAAATTTTATATGTTCTTGTGTTTGTATTTAAATCTGCCCTTCACTTTGTGTTCTCTATTTCTCAATTTTCTTTAATTCCTATAACCTTGTTTTAACTCTCTATGAATCCTCCTTATGGCCTTCCTCATTTTGGGATGAATTTTTTAAAGTGCTTACAGTTTCTTTTTGTTCTTGATCTACAGGCTTTTGGTCATTCTAATTTCTTTTCTTTTCTTTTCTTTTCTTTTTTTTGTGATACTGGAGATTGAATCCAGAGGCTTTCTACCTTTGAGCTTATTTGGAAACCAGGTCTCATTAGGTTGATGCGAATCTCTACTTACTGAGACTGTCCTCAAACCTGCAATCCTCCTGTCTCAGTCTCCCAAGTATTGGGATTACGGGCATGTGCCACCATGCCTGGCTGGCCATTCTTATTTCTATATGGCTCTGACGGTATTTCTGAGAGGAGATATAACATTAGTTTACAGAGAGAAAGGGAAAAAAAAGTGAGTGTCCTTTCCCTCTAAGTGTCTACTCTTACCTGCTGAGAGTAGAAGGCGACCTGAAACAGGTATTTGGTATGGACCGATTCTCAGCGGTATGCAGCCTGTCCTACTGGAAGCAGGAGCCAGCAGTATCATTTCTTAACCATCCCTTACCTGCTTTCTCATGAACTTTTCTTCATAGGAGGACATTTCAAAGTTTCCCCAAACCAGGACTGTTTTTCTTTCTGTGCTTTGTGTAGCAACTGATAAACTGAGATCTCTAAAAAGGTAAATATTTTTTTTTTAATGTGGAAACATCACTCACAACCAAGTGAGTGAAATTTGGCTAATTAAGAGCATGCTGTCATCCTGTGGGATGGGGGCCTGTACACACAGAGCAGAGCCTCCAGATGCTCTTGTTAATTTAGTTGAGTGTGAGTCGCAGAGTTAGTGGAGCTGCTGGTCCTGTGTGTGCCAACAGTCAGAGCACAGCCTGGCTTTGGGGTCCGAACAGAACAGCAATTCACTGGGACGAACAAGAATATTCTTAACCCCTGAGAGGCGGCTGTGTGGTACTTACTTGTAAACATCATTAGCATCATGAGTGAAGTGTCATGAAATATGCTTGCTGTATTTAGAAGACAATTAGATGGAGAAGGGACCCCAGAAGCATCTTCTAGGGTATAACTGCAACTTGCTGATTTCACGGCAAGGCAACTTCAGTTATGACTTCAGTAGGTATTGACAGACATTTTCTGAAAAGGGTCAGTTGTAGGCTTCATTGCTCACACGTCTCTCTTTCCTCTGTATCCACAGGCACCATATCTGCAGATTCAACCAACTGTGGGTGGGCCAAAAGAGTTGCACCTGTACCAAACATGTGTTTGTTCCTTGGAAAATATAGTATAATAGCTATTTACATGACATTTAGATAGTGTTAAGTATTAAAAGTTACCTAGAAATGACTACAGTGTGCTGTAAGATGTGTATATGTTATATGCAAATACTGTACCATTATATATATGGGAATTGTGTGTCTACAGATTTTGTTATCCAACCCCCCAAAGATACTGAGGTCTAGCACTGTATTGGAACCTGCAATTGATCTTGAAACCTGTTGTAGACAACAAATAAAAAAATGAATGGAGCTGTGTTCCAATAACATTTTGTTCATGGATACAGAAATTTGAACTTCCTAATGTTTTCACTTAACACAAATATGAATCTTTTTAATTTTTTTCAATCATATAAGAATGTAAATATCACTCTTAATTCCTGGGCTGTATACAAAATCAGGCAGGGCTAGATCTGACCCATGGATGTCAGTTTGTGAAACCTTTAGGAACTATAGCCTCCAAGATTTTTTTCCCCCAAGGTTTAAAGTTTTTCATATGTAGGAAAACTTGGATGCAAGCAAAAAAAAAAAAAAATGTAAGTCATTTGCAAAGATTTGAATTTATGGGATGCAAATAAAGATTTCCAACCACACGCCTTGGTGTAATTTGGTTAGCTAACTTAATAGTATCACAAAGGCGGAGACATGGTAGCAAGTGAACTTGCCAAGGAGGAAGGGAAGCTGGAGGTGCTTAAGGCTTGGCACTGCCTGTGAATTCTTAAATCATGCATGCATGCAATTTGCATGTTCATTTTCTTTTTTACAAAATGTTTGCTCCTAAAATTTTTATAATTTCATTGTTAATGAAAATTGCAACCCCATCATATACCAACCCTATATTACAAGTTTTTAAAACCTAGAACTTCATGACATATCCCTTTTGAATACCTTTAATTCTGCAACTTTAGACATCCCATTATCTTCTAAATTTAATTCATTTTCAAAAGTTCTGCAGAGAAAATGAGCTATAATAATTCTTGATTATTCCCAGTTATCTTATCGTCATTTAATACAAAAGGATTTCACTGCATTTTTAAAAAGTACTTTTTAATCTGATAAAGATAAGCTGGGCGTGATGGTGCACACTTGTAATTCCTGCGCTTGGGAGGCGGAGACAGGAGGATGGCGCAGTTCAAAGCCAGCCACCATGCTGGCTTAAGAGACCCTGTTTCAAAAAAAAAAAAAGTATAAAATAGGTCTGGGAGTGTAGCCCAGAGTAGAAGGGCTTCCAGGAACCACAGTACCACCACCAAAAAATAAATAAATAAATAAATAAATAAATAAATAAGATAGTCTTCCCTGAGTTTAACTTTATCATGTAGTAATATTTTAACTACTATTTCTTGATTCTAGAAATATTTTCTCTATCAAAAAATGTTTTCCCCCAAAAAATAGGTCTGGGAGTGTAGCCCGGAGGTAGAAGGGTTTCCAGGAACCCCAGTACCACCAAAAAAAAAAAGAAAAAAACCAATTTCCCCCAAATTATAATACTGTGATAATAGCTTACCAATTTTGTGATTCTACAAACACCTAGAACTTTGAAATTCTACCTTATAATTGCCTGGAGCATGCAAAAATTTAGTAAGAACCTTTAACCTTTAAGCATAAAACCAATTTTGACAATTCTAGTCTTCATATTCACAAAATACTGCTAAATAAAATTTCACATTGGTGTCCTATGCTGACAAAACATTTAACAAGAACACATTGTTCCTCACTATAGAAACACTTTTTCTTTTGTTTTTTTTTGTTGTTTGTTTGCTTTTATGTTTGGTGTGTGTGTGTGTGTGTGTGTGTGTGTGTGTGTGTGTGTACTAGTGATTGAGCCCAGGGGAATTCTACTGCAGCCCTGTTTTGTTTTAGTGTCTCACTAAGTTGCTTCTCTAAGTTGCCAAGGCTGACCTTGAACCTGTGATCCTCCTTTCTCAGCCTTCCAAGTACCGAAATTTCAGCCATGCACTACCATGCCCAGCTAGAAACTCTTAGCATAGTGATAAAGCTGTATTTTGTTAGTGCTTTGTACATCGTAGACTTTTAAGAAAAAATGCCTCCCTGTTTTCCCTTTACTTGTGTTCCTTTGTAAACCATGAAACAAGAGCTGGAAGAGGCATCTAACATAGGCTTTCATTCTAGAGAAGACAAAATTGGCACTCAGATACATTAGGACCCCACTGGGAGGGATTTGCTTAGCCAAATTAAAAGAATCCAGTTTAATTCATGTACCACAGTCCAGGGTCCTATTATTAGCTTGTTCTTGGCAGATTGTCAGGACTCTATTTCTATCTTAAAAGTCAAGGAGGTGAGCTGGGCCCAGTGGCCTCTAATCTCAGTACTTGGGAGGCTGAGAGAGGAGGATCACAGGTTCCAGGTCAACAATGTATGGTAACTTAGCAATAAAAAAAAAATGGGCTATGGGTGCAGCTCAAAGGTAGAATTCCCCAGATTTAATCCCTAGTGCAAAGAAGAAGGAGAGGAGGAGAAGGAGAGGGATGTTGTTATCAAGGAGGTCTCCCATAAGGGCTTTTCTATTCTTAACTCACTATTCTGCATGGATAAGATAAAACAACTAACAATGAACAAAGTAGAAAAGACAAAGAAAAAAGTGAGTCTGGATAATTCAGGGTCTTTACAAACAACCCTTCTCCAATCAAGAACTGGTCATGGAGACGTAAATGATAACTGGCATAAACGTGCAATGGATAAAAACCGTATGTTTGCCTTTCTTTTGGGTTAGCAGAACATACATAAAGTTTTAACAGACTGTCTTCAGTTTTAGATTGTGTCTCTAAAACTTCATAGAACTTAATTCAGGTCAGTGGAAAAGTGAAGCTAATTAAGAGCTGATATTACTAAAACAAAAACAAAAACAAAAAAAACCTCCAGGTTTCAGTTTAACCATCTGTTTGGATTTGAGCCTTCCTTATCTTTTTAGTCACAGTGAGATGAGTGTTTCGTAAGAAATTTTTATTTTTCTATATTTTTGTGTGCATGAGAAATACACACCTTTGTCAATTTTCTATGACTACTATGGCAAACTGGGCACAGTGGTGCATGCCTGCTCTCCCAGTACTTGGGCGGCAAGACAGGAGGATCGCAAGTTCAAGGCTAGCCTTGGCAACTTAGTAAGACCCTCAGCAACTTAGGGAGACCCTGTTTCAAAGTAAAAAAAATTAAAAGGCTGCTGGTGTAGCTCAGAGGGAAAGTACCTCTGAGTTCAATCCCCAATACACACACACATACACACGCACGCGCACACACACACACACACACACAGTACAACAAGTGCCATAAACTCGGTGGCTTTATTAGCTTACATTTCCATATACCAGCATCCTGAGATCAAAGTGACAGCAGAGTTGGTTCCTTCTAAAGACTGAAAGGGGCATGCCTGTCCCCTGCCGTCTGGTGTCTGCTTGCTGGCAGTCTTTGTTATTCCTTGGCTTATGGGAGGATCATTCCAATCTCTGTCTTCATTTTCCTAATTGGACTCTTTTTTTTTTTTTTTTTGTCTTTTTGGACTGGGGATCAAACCCAGGGTGGTGCACTTGCCAGGCAAGAGCTTTGCCACTGAGCTACATCCCAGCCCTGCCCATTGGACTCTTAAGGCCCCCAGGTCCTCTATAACTTCCAAATAAAGTCACATTCCTAATCACAGGGAATTAGTACTTCAGCATGTGGACTTTGAGGTGGACAATTCAACCCATACCAAGACCCTTCACTGAAATACTGCAAGCAAGATATCTATTTTGTTCACTATAAAAGTTCATATAAAAGCTGGGCATGGTGGTCCATGCTTGTAATCCCAGTACTTGGAAGGCTGAAACAGGAGGATCCCAGGTTCAAGGCCAGCCTCAGCAACTTAGTGTAGCCCTTCACAACTTAGTGAGACCTTATTTCAAGTTTATGACTCAATCACTTTAGAACTTAAACTATTATAAAATTTTGTTCATATGTCTATAACCATAACTGTTATGTGCAGTGCTTTTAACCTTATTCCTATCTGAGGAGACTTAATATTAAAGTCAGACTTGGAACCCAGGAATGACCCAGTGAATTTTTTCTAAATGACAGACAAGGAGAAAACCTCAATTTGGAGGTTTGTGTTGAATGGTTTCAGAGCTTTAAATTGCTGTTGGTCAGGGCAATTCATGCTTTAGTTTCATTTCCTTTGTCATCAAGGGAGTTGTGATTGGCGTAGACAAATGCTGCAGCCTAGAGGGAATGTTCAGTCACCTACGTGTCAGGCACTTGAAAAGAATATGATTTTCAGGAGATGAAGGAGATAGCTTGTATTAATGTAGTTATGGCACTGTGCGCCTCACATGTAAAAGAAACATGAAGAATGTTTAGGGGGAAAGAGGATCTTACTTCCATGTACTCAGGTTAGTGTTGATTGCAGTTCCGAGGCCTTGTGGTTATCTAAATCTGACAACTGTAAGACTGAATAATTCTCACTATAAAAGCAATACAAGGGAAAGAAAAGCTGGAAAACTGCTGATTTATTTTGCCTTTGCATCCATGATCATTGACTCTTTGGAAAGGAGTCTTAGAAGCTCATGCTTCACCGACATTAGCTTCAGGGCCATATGCTATTATTTTCCTTCTCCCCCACATTTTCTTGACACCACTCCATGAATTACCTGATTGAATTATTTCTGCCATCCTAGGTGGTAGCTATGATTATTATTATTCTCCCTGTGAAAACACTGGAGTTTCCAAATGTTGAGTAGGTGGTCCATATCACCCATCAGGGGACTGAACATGAGTTTCTCTGATTCCAGAGCCTACTCTCAAACCACTACAATATATGCTAGTCAGTATTTGTACACTGTTTAGTGTAAATTAGAACATAAAAATAGGTAAACATGTGTATGTTCTCATCCAAACATCAAGAGCATCTCCCTGTTCTAGGTGGATATTCCCTATAAAAATAGACTGGACCATTAGGGACAGACCGAGCCTATCAGGACATTGTGAGAGAAGCCATCAGTAATAGAAGACACATTTGTGAAAGGAAAGAAAACACATGCTAACTTATTCCTGACTTGTGAGAAGCCCAACAAATAAAAATCAACCACTAGAAATTATTGTGGCAAAGCTTTGATTTTTATCCTCTACCTTTGATGTCTTTGGCTCCAGATCTATTTCCCTAGATGACTAAGTTTTGTGTAGTCTGCTTCCTTCAAATTAAAGCTAATGTCCTTAATTGTTTGTAATATCCATGGTGGTTTCTCACATTTGGGCAGAGAAGATGTGACTGAAAGGAAAATTACTGTAGATGGCTGATTTTTATTTTTAAAGACTTTTTACTCTTAATATGAAGCTGATAGTTTTGAAACCATGATTAGCTCTTGCAGCCAGAGGGTGGCTTCAGGAGTGAGAGAAGGAAGTGGATTGTACTTTGGGACTTCATTGGAAGAGTCTAATTTTGTTCTATGTCTGTGGAACTGGTAACATTTGCTGAGGTTTCTTGTTATAGATTCTGCACCCTGCTTATTTCAGAAAGGAAGAGTCATGATGCTCAAGGATAGGGGGAGAGAGGAAAGTTACAGAAAATATTCTCACTTGACAAATTCACCCCTTTCCTAGGACCTCAGTGCGAGCATATGTAAATGAACCATCACATATATGCAGGTACTTACACATATACAAGACTTGCACACTTATTGTTTTTCCATGGGTTCTTTTTTCTCATGTGGATCATATTAAAAATGGCATACATTCAGACTATGCTTGGTTCCCTCTCCCCCTTCCCCTTCCTCCCTCCCACCAATGAGCGTCCAGATTAACCATGCTATATTCATACTTTTACACATATTCAAATGTAGCTCCTTCATTAATCACAACCTCAGCCTTCTTCCTCTCCTACCCTTCCATTCTAGCTTTTCTGAGGTTTCTCCTCCATTATTTGGAGGCCCTCTGGTAGTGTGTGTGTGTGTGTGTGTGTGTGTGTGTGTGTGTGTGTGTTACTGGGGATTGAACCTGGGGGCATTCTACCTCTGAGCTAACCCCAGCCTTATTTTTATTCTTTTTTGAAACAGGGTCTCACTAAATTGCAGATGGTCTCACTAAGTAGCTGAGGCTGGCTGCCAACCTGTGATTCCCCCTGTTTCAGCCTCCTAAGTACTGGGATTACAAGCATGGGCCACCACACCTGGCTTTCCATGGGTTCTTATTTCCAGAAATAATGGGCCTTGACTTCACCCTATCATTCCTTTGGTGTTAGAATCTGTTGGGAAACCTTGAGACTTTGGGCTCGGCTATAGGGACTAAGCCCAAAACATACCCCTGTTGGCTAATGACCACCAAGAGTGGGGCTCTCCTCTGGGGTTGGAAACTGCCCACCCACAGGCTGACTCCAGGACACAGTGATTTTTATAAAAATAAAATTGTTGTCAACTTTTAAAAATCAGAGACTTCCCAATAAAAATTTGATCTCACTTTCTCTTAGGAAAGTCATCAATCTGGCCTACTTTCACACATGACAGGTACTGAGCTGCCCCATTTAAATGGTAGAGGGGTGTTCCAGTTTAGAGAGCCCCATCAATTTCCAACTGTCAGCCTGTGTTAATGGACATCGATCGCCCTGTTTGCTGTTTGATTATGTCTGGCCAGTTTACTGTTTATGTTACCTGCTGGGCCTCTACGATGCTTTCTGCCTACAGCCGTGCATTGTGGGGAAATTACCAGCCCCATGTTATTCACTCAAATCTTACATTTAGATAAAAAGGAAATAGTACCTCTAATATACACAGTATTGATGAAAGAGAAAGAAAAAAATGCTAGCGTGGGTGTATTAGTCACTGGGGATAATTTTTAAAAGGCCATTCAGTAAAGATATTTCTAAGTATGTGTTCTTGGTTGTGTACCCATATCAGAATTTATTTATGAAAATATATCTTGAAACCAAGCCTTCACTTTGGGCTGTAAACTTTTTTATTATCTTAGTATTGCTGTTCCTTTCTCAGCTTCATCAGCTGTGTTTAGATATTAATATGGTTATGCAAAAATGATATTATTAGTCACACAATTCCAGATATATTTCTGTTTGCAAATGTAAAAGCTGACTGGCTTTCAAATATGTTTTTGGAAGAATAAGTATTTTTCTCTGGTAATATTTCAAATTATCAAATTATATATCTTTAGTAGCTATGCTTTATCTTGGGTAAAATAAATAAAATTTTATTCCTAAAATAATTTTAGAATATATTTTGAATTACATTTGTTCTGAATTTCACTCTCATGATTATTATAGCAATTAGAAATGATTAAGCACCCAATAAACAGAACACTGGCTAATATGATTCACAGAGTACATAAGAGAAAAAAGACTTTGTCTTTAGCTCATTGAAACAAACAAACAAACAAACACTACTGACATTTTATGAGGGCTCCTACCACAGAGGCGATAGTAATAGTGATGGTCATAGTGGTGGTAATGTAGATAATGGTAATGATGGTGGTGATGGTGATTGTGGTGATGAGTTGATGGTGGTGGTGATGGTTATGATGATGGTGGTGATGGTGATGATGTTGACGCGGTGGTGGCACCAACAGTCATTTTGCAAATGTCAGTTTTATAGAATTGTCATTGTTTGAAAATCGTCACTAACTTGAGGAGGCTAATTTGAATTGTATAAAAATATCCCTTTTAATGTCAAGCTATCTATGCAGACAAGTTGATTAGAAATAGAAATGGAAATATATAAAGCAACCAACTCCATACTTTAATGTCAAGTGATGTTTATAAATATTCCTGGCAGAAGCACACTTCCATGGCTTTGGGGATGGTATTTTATGCAATCTCAAGTGATAAGCCAGTGCACAAGGACACACAAGGCAATGTGATTTATCTTTGGATTTATATCCTTTAAGTATATACCAACACTTTGGATTATGATTTTCTTGCAAAACTGTTTAAAATCTGATTTTACTACAAGACTCTAGGAGAATCAAGGTAATGATGTGCGTCAAGTCTCTCTTTCAGAACCTGGCATGTCATAGGCCCGAGTAGTGGTCATGGGCTTCTAATTAACTCAGGAGGGAAGCTCTAAGCCCGTCATTAACTGGCTGTGTGCATGGTGATGAAGCAGCAACACGATTTTAAAAGAAAAACTAGTTGCCTGGCGTGAGGGCGCATGCTTATAATCCCTGTGCTTGGGAGGCGGAGACAGGAGGATCATGCAGGTTCGAAGCCAGCCTCGCTGGCTTAAGAGACCCTGTTTCCAAATAAAAATATATAATAGGTCTGGGAGTATAGCCTGGAGATAGAAGGGTTTCCAGGAACCCCAGTACCACACACACACACACACACACAAAGAGAAAAACTAGTTGTTTTAAATATATTTTGAACTTCTGGCCCAGATAAATTCTACCTGAGAGTGTCAACTCACATAGATTTTGTTGGTTGGGTTTGGTTGTCTGGGCTTAAGGCCTGACCTTTGTAACTCTTTCCTCATGCCAAGAGCAGTGCTGAGCACCTTGAACCTGCTGGTTTCTGACTCCTTTCTTTTACTCTGGGTTTATTTGGCCCCAAGCCTTCTCTTCAAAGGTATCTTCCATGCTTATGAACATCTCATAGGAGCAACTCAGAGCATTACTTCTTTGTCCTTTATCTTGGCTATTACAAATAAAGACCACCTGAAAACAAGAACATAGAAACAACATTTATAAGAACAATCTTCTTAAAATATTTTTTTAAAAATTTAATTGGGGTTATTTTGAAGCATTAGGGGAATGTTTGTAGATCACAAGTTGGTTGGACTGAATCCAGGCAGAGGAGAATTTTGCATGGGTTTATATAGTGCTGTAGATTTCTTAAATGAAGGAATATTAAATCTAAATACAAGCATTACTGTTTATTGTTTGGAAGCAGCATGGGAACACTGTGCCTGGTGTCACTTCCTTTGGACCTGGCCCTTACTTTCTAGTCAGCCACAGTCAGCACTGTGATGGTTTTGCCATGCCTTAGCTCATCTAGATTCCTCTCCCAGCTCTGGTGGGCTCTGGGTGTGGGATTTCTGCCCTGGACAGCCAGAAAAACCTCTTGGTATTGGAAATAGGAGCCTGATGCATTTCTCTGAACTGTCTAAAGGTATCATTACACCCAGCCCAGCATAAATTTCCAAAAGTTAAGCAGACAACCAACCATTAGTTCTCAGTGTCACATTTCCTAAATATTTCCTTTCCCTCTATTCCAAAAGGCTCTGTATTTAGTAGCTTTGTGGTTCTCTTAAGAGTTTTATTTCTTTTTCTTTTTCCAATTATCATAGTAAGAGGTTCCTACCTAATTGGAAACCATACTACAATCACAGCTATCTACTTGCATGAATCTTTTGGGAGATCCTCCCAATGATAGAATGTAATTTTAATTCTTCTTTTTTTCCCCCTAGATCTGAAAATAATGAATTCAATCAGACTTCTTAGACAAGACAATTCTTGGGCTTGGCTACCTTTAATCTTGAATGCCTACCCTAACAAAACCGGTATAGGTTTCCTTTTGAGTTCAGATCAGAGATTATTTATACCCTCTTCAAAGAAATTAATATGTACCAGTTTCCATTTTGTTGGACTATGATTTAATTCCTTAAGTGAAAAAGTGGCTGGTGGCCGGGCGTGGTGGTGCACACTTGTAATCCCCACGCTTGGGAGACTGAGACAGGAGGATCCCGTAGGTTCAAAGCCAGCCTCAGCTACTTAGGGAGGCTCTCAGCAACTTAGTGAGACACTGTTTCCAAATAAAATATAAAAAAAAGATCTGGGAGTGTAGCCCAGAGGTAGAAGGTCCCTGGGTTCCATCCCCAGTACCACAAAAAGAAAGAAAGAAAGAAAGAAAGAAAGAAAGAAAGAAAGAAAGAAAGAAAGAAAGGAAGGAAGGAAGAAAGAAAGAAAGAAAGAAAGAAAGAAAGAAAGAAAGAAAGAAAAAAAAGAAAGAAAGAAAGAAAGAAGAAAAGAGGCTGGTGGGATAAGCTACTCTAAAGGTTTAGTAGACAACAGTAAATGATTTTTTAGGAAAAACTAAATATAGTATTAGGATTGGTATACCATTAAACTTAGCAAAAGACCAAGATTGAAAGTTGCATTTCTTTCCCAGATATTACAAGGTTTTTAAGTATTCTATTCCTAGGGATGGAACCCAGGAGCATTCTACCTCCAAGAGACATCCTAGCCCTATTTTTTTATTCTTTATTTTGAAACAAGATCTCACTGAGTTGCAAAGAGCCTCAATGAGTAGCTGAGGCTGTCTGCAAACCCAGATCCTCCTGTCTTAGCCTCCCAAATGCTGGGGTTACAAGCATGCACCACCACGCCTAACGAGTATTCTATTCTTAAACAATAAACCCATATCACTCAGACTGATGCCCAACACAGAGACTTACCTACTGTGCCTTACTAATGCCAGCACTAATAGTAGCTTGGACTGTCTTTGAGCCAGATATGGTACTGTACTGAGTGCTTTCCATAATTATTTCATTGCATTCTCTTGGAATACTACAAGGTAAACATTGATAGCTCCAATTTAAATTCAAGGAAACAGACTTCAAAATGTAGATGCCCAAGGTCACACATTTATTAGGTGACAGAAACAAGAATCTGGTTAGTATTTGTTGGTAGAGGGTCATTTTACACAGTGCTACAGTTTGATAGTTTGTGTCTTTTTGAACTTCCAAGGTGATATTATTAGGATTCATAGTGGGGCCTTTAGGAGGTGTTTAGGTCTTGAAAGGAGAGCTCCATGAATGGGATCAGACCTTTGTATGAAGCCCCGGGACTCAGCCTGCCTCATCCTTTCCATTATGTGAGGCTAAGACAGAAGATGGTTGTCTATAAGGAAATTTGCCCTCCTCAGACGCAACATTTGTTGCTGTCTTAATCTTGGACTTCAAATTCCAGAACTACGAGAAAAAAATTTCTGTTGTTTACAAGGCACCTAATCTATGATATTTTGTTGTAAGAACCCAAATGGACTAAATTGCATATTAAAAAGAGAGATAGAAACAAGGTGTGGTGTTGCATGCGTGTAATCTTGGGAGGCTGAGATAGGAGGATCACAGGTTCTCTGCCAGCCTCAGCTACTTAGTAAGGCCCTCTGCAACTTATTGAGACCCTGTTTCAAAATAAAAGGATAAAATGTGGAGCTGGGGATGTAGCTCAGAGGTAGAATACCCCTGGGCTCCATCCCTGGCACTACAGAGAAAGAGAGAGAGAAAGAGAGAGAGAGAGAGAGAGAGAGAGAGAGAGAGAGAGAGAGAGAGAGAGAGGGAGAGAGAAATACAGATACATATGCCCCTTGATTTACAATGGGGTTGTATCCAAATAAACCCATCATAGGTTGAAAATATACTAATACACCTTATCTATCAAACATCACAGCTTAGCCTTACCTACCTTAAACATGATGAGAAAACTTATATTTGCCTATATTTGGGCAACATCATTTAACACAGAGCCTAACAAACTACCAAAGGTGTGGTTTCTACTGGATACATATGGCTGTCACATCAACATAAGGTGAAAATTGCCAATCAAATAATAACTCAGGGCTCATTTGTATTGTAAAAACAGGATAGATAATAATGAAATATCCATCATTTGGAAGAGGCTACAGTCTGTCTAGGTATGTTTGAGTCCACAAAAGACAGCGATGTATACATAAAGGACACGTCCCTCAGTCAGATCCGACACAGACATCAACAGCCCTAGCAGAAGCCCATATAAACTAGAGCATCTGAGAACACACTCACCTGCTAATACACTTTTATATTCATAATCGCTTTTTCTCTGATTTGCCCAGCAAACAAAATTGCTAGCATCTCAAAGGAGAAATTTTTATTTTATTTCTTCAAGCAACCATCTGTTAATCCAGTGTTATCTCCGAACCTATTCTGAACTTCATTAGTATTATGTGCTTTTGTAAAAAAAAAATGTATTAGAGAAGTCAGGTTTTACAAGTTGTAAAAAGTAATTTGAAGATCTTTGTTTTTTCTCTCTGTTGTTATCATCATCATCATCATCATTATTTAATTTTGTTATTTTTCTTCTTATGCCTGTATCTTACTCTGGCCAAGAGCCAGAGTTTCTTTAAGAACACTTTCTTTAAGGGATTTTTTGCAATCAGAAATTTTTAGCTGGAGGAATTACTGTAAAAATAAATGATCACTTATGTAGGTTTGTTGACGCAAATAAAACAATGAACACAAAATGAATTGATGGCAAATGCATATTTTTGAAAATAAGTTACAAGTGTTTATAATATCTGACTATACAACAAACCATAAACATATTTTAGAACCAGTAACATAAGGAATTCCACAATCCTAAAACAGAAAATCTCATGATGGCTGACATATCACGTGGCAAGAGAGGAGAAAAAAGCCAAGTATAAAATGAGATTGGAAAAGTTTCCTCAATTTAGCTTGGCAGGAATAGGGGGCCTGCAGATGTCACACTGAAAGCTAGTTATAATGGCCGCATTATAAATTATGCAGAAAGAGCCAGGTAGTTGAGTTGATGCCTTAAATAAAGTGACTAGATTATTTTTCCAAAGGTATGAGCATTCCTTTTTAGTGAAGAGCATCTCATTAAACTGTGAACAACAGAATCCTTAAGCCTGGCATCAAGAAGAATGAGAAATTATAAATAAAAACTTTTAAAGGAAAATTTAAACAGGACATGGCATATTCAATGACTCCATTATACCTGGCTTTTATTTTTAGGATGATTTATAATTTAAGACATATAAAATGGGTGACAGTAAAATGTTTTAGAGTCTCTAACACAAGGAGAAACAATTGATTAATACCCAATGACTTCTTTGGCTTCAGACAGATGCAGCCAGGGTGTAGAGCTATTCCTTGTTTGGTGTCTAGAGGGCACTCTTGTAAAGAAAATAATCCTTGCAGTGTCGTCTGAGGAACTGGCCCAGCTCCCTGCAGTCACCGTCACCATGGAGATCTCATTCCAGTGGAGGGGAATGGATTCCACGGTCCTGCTTGGGAAATGTGTAAATAGCAGCTGCTTTTATTGCCTTTGTTTGAATCTCTGGCCTTGCAGAGCAACTCAAGCGGGAAGCAGGGAGGAGAGGAAGTCCTTATTTGTCTGCAATGTTTTTTTTCCCCCTGTATGCAGCTCATTGTCTTGGGACACCTGGGCATAATGACAAGTTAATGGAAAAGATATGAATTCAGATTTTATATAGTCACAGAAAGGATATTTTCCTTGAGCAAAAGAAATAATTCGATCTTCCTTTAAAAAGAAAAGTAGTGTTTTTATTAGACACTCATTTATTTCCTACTAATGTACAATATTGTGATAAAAATTAATTGTAGTGGTCAATTAACTAAAATTTTGAAAACACAGACATCAGGGTACATATTCTTATGCATTTGAATAGACTTGTTGGTCTGAAGCTGAGAGCCTACATTTGAATTCTAAGCGACCAGACTTTAAATTTTACTGATCTTCTGTTTAATCTGGTTGGCTTTTTTAATCTGTAAAATGAGGATTCTAATACCACTATATTAGCTTGCTGTCACTATCACAAGTACTTAGGATAATTGGCTTATAAAGAAAAAAGGTTAATTTGGGCTTATAGGTTTGGAAGTTTCAGCCCACAATTATTTGGCTCCTCTGCCTTCAAGATTGTGGTGAGGCAGGGAATTGTGACAGAAACATACAGCAGAGCAAAACTGCTCATCCTATATGAGGGAAGGTGACAGGGCTGCAATTCTACTGTCTCTTTCAAGGCATACCCCAAAGACCTCCCCTTAGGTCTCACCTTTTAGTGGTTCTATTCTAACCAATGGTGCCATGCTGGGGGCCAAGCCTTCACCACATTGACATGGGGAAGATCCAAACTATAGCAACATCTAACTGTTGTTCAATAGAGTCTGTCTCCATAGTAGGAAGGATTAAATATAATAACATATATTGAGAATTAAATTTAGTAATGCATACTGTTCTTGTTGATATTTCCCACCAAAAAGATGTTTTTAATCTTCACTATATAATTACTGTGGTACGACATAAAAAAAAACCAGTGCAGAAACTGATAAGCAGGAGAACTTAATTAAATCCATCCAAGTTCATACAGTTATGACATGTCTGGGCTCAACACCCAGACATCCTCATCCTCATCCATGAGCTTTGTTCAACACATTTAATCACCTATGTTTTTTGAAAATACTGTAGTTTTGACATTATCCTAAACACCAACAGAGATAAACTCTCATGCAATAGATGGAATATTTTCCTTTGGAGTTAGATTTCTACATAATAATCAACATATTAAAAAGTGAAAAGTAATAGGATAGTAAGCATCATGTGCCCTCACAAACAACCTCCTTTATGAGTTGCATACAGTATGTGCACAATTTTTTTCTAGTGTAGGACATTTCAACAGAGAATTGTTTTATTAGAGGAATGCAAATCTCTGTTTCCTACAAATCTAAAAGCTGGTGACAGATTATCTAAAAGTTGATGACATAGCCCAAGAAGCTCTGAGATAATACAATGTTTCTTGCAATTATACCTGTAATATCTCATGAGCACACTTGCAAAGGAATTTTTGCAGCATTATCCAGAGAAGCCTAGCTGAAAGCAGAGACATGGGCCACACCCTGCCTTTGTGTTAGCAACTTCTACCCTCATTGCACCACTTCCCTGATGCTAACTCAAAGTATGCTTTTTTTCAGAATAACTGTACTGGTAGAATCCTTATTCCCAAAGCAATAAGGGGCTTCTATTACCTACATTTCCCCCAAAATCTACTTAGAAAAGAAGCCTACTAGAATAGTACCCAGGAGCTACATACTGTGAGTTTTTTTTAGTATTATTATTTATTTATATTAGATATACATTTTATTTATACTTCTTTTGAAGTAAAAATACATCAGGCTAATAAAATAGCTAAACTTTGTTGAGAATTTATTCTCATCCTTTTCATGGTTTTAACTCACCTAATCCCTAAAACAACTGATAGGATAAGCTAAGGCGGGAAAGAGATTAATGTTTAAGTGGCAAAGCTGGGTTAAGTCTGAACTTGGGCTTTGGGGAATAGTACCAGGGCAGACCTCTCTCTAGTGCCAAAGAAGAGCACCCAGCAGGAGACACTGCCTCTGCTCTGACTGGCTTTAGGACATGTAGAAATAAAGACTCATTTCAAGACAGCTGATTAGGGTTTCCTGACTTGCCAAGGCAGAGATGGTGACAGAGCTGGAATTCAAACCATCTGACTCCAGGCCTTGACAAGACACAGGAAGGTAATGCAAGTTATGCTCTGCCCTGCTAAGTTACTGATTCACAGTGCTGACTTGGGAATTCTTGGGATGATAAGCTGTAGACATATGTGCTGGCAAGGGAGAGGTGAAGGGTAAGGACATTCGCACACTTAAGGCTAGCAGTAAATGTTTATTGATGACTAAAGCTTCAGAGCAGGTATGAGTCTCTTTGGATTGTAGTGGATGGAAAAGGTAGGGCTTGTATCTTCAACTGGGCCTTGGTCAATAGGTGGTATTCAAATGGGCAGAGAGTAGGAAGGAGTGGATACAAAACAATTTTTCATTAACAACAACAATAAAAAACATCCACACAAAAAGGAAAAAGTAAATAAGCCCTTTTCAGGAAAGAGTAAGTAAGGCAGGTAAGTTGGAGCATGTTTCACTTGAGAGCATAGTCCATCCATCCATCCACCCATCCATTCTTCTATCCATCCACCCAACAAATAATTATTACATACCAGACACTATATCGCAACTAAAAAATTGGAAGCATGAAAGATAGGTGGAATCAAAATTTTGAGGCATCTGGAATGCCAGGCTCAACCAGATGAACTTGAACTCAAAGATTGTAAGCCACCGATAGTTTACTGAGCCATGGAGATAAATTTTGAAAATTTACTTCAAAGGAATTGAAGTCAGAATATTATAGTGACAATATGCATATCCATGTTTATAGCAGCATAGTTCACAATAGACAAATTATGGACACCAGATGAGTGTATTGTGAAATTATGGGATATAGACACAGTGGAATTCTACTCAGCCATAAAGAAGAAGAAAATTATGTAATTTTAGTAAAATGGATAGAACTAGGAAATATTATTCTAAGTGAGATTAGCCAGTCACAAAAAGTGAAGGGTCATGTGTTTTCTCTCTTATGTGGAAAGGAGGGGAAAACTGGGATACAATAGAAACTTCAGATAAAGGAGGAGAAATCTCAGTGGAGTGATGAAGAGAGTTGCTGGGGGGGGGGGCTTGATGAAGGAAACACTTTCATTTAAGTTATATACATACACAGAATTATCAATGTCAATCTCAATATCATAAATGGGGAAGGAGAGGGGGGAGGGGAGAGTGGGATCGGGGGAGGCTCACCAAGGGCTAGGTATACGTATGTATGTTCCTGTCACTCTGAAATTTATTATGATTTGTGATTACATGTACCAGTGAAAGTATATATATGTGTGTATGAATAGATTGACATAACTAAATAGAATGGATTGAAGAGAAAGGAGATGGGGGTGAGATAATCCACAAGAGGGAAAGGCCAAACTATAGAGGGAGGCGGGAGAGCTTTGGACTGATGACTGATGTGGTGATGGGGAAAAGGGAAGAGAGGTGGGGAAGACCTGAGTTTCACAGAGGCTGTAGGAGCACAGTATATGGTCAGCGGTAGACAATGAAGAGGAACTGACCCTGGTAATACCAACTCTTCTAGGGTGGAGGGCAGGAGGAGGATGGTGAAACAGGAAAGCCTGAAAGGTGCTCGTCACAGGCTAGATAGGTCTCTGTCCTCAGACTTGATACTTCTACCTTTGCCTCTGCCTTGTCTCTAATCCTGATGGAAACTTCTAGCAACTGATACCTAGGGAGTAGAGCTGTCATGGCAGATGAAGCCAACTCTCACCATCCTTTTTAGCAAGAAGCATGTTTTCTATCCATAAACAAAGTTATTTTTTAAGCTGCTAACCATGCTGAATTTTGAGCACATGACATTTAAAAAGGATTAACACTTTGTAGATATATAAGATCAGGTTATTATGCAAAACACAGGCTTTTCATTTCTCTGCTTTTTATAATCCCTTTATATCAGAATGCACAGCAATGCCTCAAGGAAAACTCTCAAAATGTATTTGCCAGAGAAAAGGGTTATAAATCTTCCCGTTACTCCTTTTGTTAGATGGAATACATTACAGCCACCTTTAGATCAATGATAGAGCAGGAGACATAGATAATGGGTGTTTTACCAATTATCCTAAATCCATCTTTATTATAACCTTGTGTGTAAGTCTCCTCTGCTCTCAACTCTTTTATCAAGTCTTCTTCTCAGGAAGAGTGGTTTTATATTGAAATTTGATCTACTGACATTACTCACCTTTTCTGGTGGGAAGTTGTGAGCAGGAAAGAGGTGAAATGATGCAGAACAAAAAGCACAGAAAACACCAGCAGTTCTGATAGCTCAACAGATTCTTTTATTTCAACCACTGAAGCTTGAGAGGTAAAAGGCACTGAAATGATTTCCCCTTGTCTTTTTTGTGCCGGGTGATGACAGTTACTTTTCTTTAACAAACACTGTGTTCTTTTCATATTCTTGGGATCGTGGTGTTGGAAAGAACATCAAAAGTTCATCTTATTTCATTTCCCTCTTGCTAACAGAATTATGCTTAAACTGTCCAAGATGGATCCTGTCTCTTCTGTTCTGTTATGATGGGCTTGGAGAATGGTCATCAGTGAAATCGTGGAAGCGAGTTGGCTGGCAACCTGCTTAGAACATGTTGTAGTTTATATGGTAGTTATTTGTCTGTTTAGCTACTGCATAAAATAAAACATGCACACACAGGTGAATGTGATCTGAAGCACATCATGTTCTAAAATGTAGAATATGTGGTAATATGCAGGAAGGAAAGACCATGTCCTTAGAAAACAGTATTTGTGTGTGTGTGTGTGTGTGTGTGGTGGTACCGGAGATTGAACCCAGGGGCATTCAAGCTCCGAGTAACACCCCAGCCCTACTTTTTATTTTTTATTTTGAAACAGGGTCTCACAGAGTTGCAAGGCCTCACTAACTAGCTGAGGCTGGCTGCGAACTACGATCCTCCTGTCTCAACCTCCCAAATGCTGGGATTATAAGAGTGTGCCACCACACCAGGCTAGAAAACAGTATTTTTCATCTGGCAGAGATGTCATGATAATGCTTGGCACAGAGCCTGGCACAGAGTAGGCCCACTGTAGAAGTTTGAGTGAGTTAATGAGTAAATAAATTAGCAAATACATACTCATCACTGGCAAAACTTGGCTGCCTAGGAAGAACATGGGTAATGGTTCTTCCCTTTGGGTGTTCCTCCAGTTCTCTTCACCCGTGTCTGTCTAAAGAAGTCAAAGGGGGACTCTGTAAACACTGATATGTAGGACTCAATGTGAAAAAACTATTCCAGAATCAAGTAAGTTTGAGAAACACTGGATTTTTCTATCTCCTCTTTGAAGTGACTATATACTTTAGCACATTAATCCATTGAATCCCAAGTTTTCAATTCTGCCTATTTCATTGAAATGGCTACAGGTGCATCAACATTGAAAGCTTGTATATCTTACCATGTTAATTATTGTCAGTCAGTATTATTAGATTATACTATGTTATATATACTATATAACTATATTCTGTAAGTACATTATATATTACCTACTATATTTAAGAGTTTTTATAGGTGCTTCACATCTGGGATGATGGAATAAAATGGGTAAGGGTTTTTCCAAGTTCACAAAGGAATCTTGTTTACATTGGATAAACCCAGGGTTATATTTGGCCTTACAACCTCCTTTTGCACAAAACCTATTCATCATCCACACTTTAGGATGTATAGCTGTTTTGGCTTCATTGTTCACATTGTTGCCTGGAGAGAGATCATGTCTTTCTTACTGTTGTATGTCAATGCTATTTGCTTGCTGTAATAGAATAGGCCAAATCAGAAAAGACTTCTACATTAGAGTAGAAATTGCCTGAATGAGTATGAGTTTGGTTGGTATCATAGGTTCTCATAGAGAAAGGTAGGGCGTGGGAGAGAGAGAGAAGAGTGACACAGAGGGCAGATTCTGAATTCAAAGGACCTCTTTTCAAACCAAACGGATGATCAAATCTTCTGATACCACACTAGATATCCATGGCTCCATCTTACTTGGTGGTTGCAAGATCCCCCTTAAACATCCATGTCTTCAAGCTTTTATAGGCAGAATAAGCTCTGACAGCCATGCATGGATGCACCTTATTCATGCTTAACATTGATTATCAAACTCTTATTTTAAAAGCCCTTTTTAAAGCTTCAGCCAAGTGATTATTTGCAAATGAGAACTTATTTGGAAGTGAGATATGATTTGTAAAGACTATCTAAAGTCCACATACCACTGCATATGTGACTCCCCAACTTACTACTCTGAGTCATACAGCATATATGATATGTCAGGCTGGTACTGCCTTCTGTGACAAAGATACACAACTGTATCAGTTGTGTGTCCACAACTGCACACAGTGAGGAAGGGGCTCATAGTTAGCACAGGTCAATAGACTCTAACATTCCAAAATGGTTTGTCTCTGGTCCTCGAATATCTGAGGGAAGATACTATTTGAAGGACTATTTCATACAACTTTGAATGGGTGCCTTCAGTTGGCCAACTTACGATTTTCCCATGTGGTCAAAGGAAACTGAAAAGAGAAGTCAGCAGTGTTTCCATTGTTGACATTATGCATATTGTGAATAAAACATTTACAAGCTTCTCCCAAGACAGACAGCAACATGTTTGAGAAGTATTTATTTTGACTACATTTCCTTGCAAAGCAACATTTACTGCTCTTAAAGTCCTTATTGGAGAGTAAGTAAAAAAAAAATATCAGAAGTTTGCATTAAAACTTTTCTTTTGCATAACAACAAGAAGTTGAAAGTAGATCAGGGTTTTAATGTTTAGCATAGTTTTGGTGGTGGGCATGTGGTTAATCTTCATATCTAAACCTCAGTTTAGATATGGAATGTAACTTAGCTTTAAAATCATTCCTTTTATGAAGGGTTCCATTTTTCTTTCAACTAGAGGTGGAATGGGTCTGAAGGAGCTTCTTATGTTCATATTATGTTACAAATACTATCCTTCAGTGATTATCACGTGCGTACGATGGCATCAATTACTAAAAACATATTTGTTGCCAAAACCATATGCCGACTTTTGTTGCTAGCAAAGAGTTTTGCATTCACAAGAGTACTGGAGACCTCCCTCTCCACATGTTTCTGCATCCACTCTAGTATGGAAACAAAGGGCTCTTACCTCATAGTCTATTGATATATAAAGTAATAAATGTGACAGTTACCGGTTCTATTTGCCTTATCCCCATCTTCCTGCAGCACTGAATCGTAACATGTTTCTTACTAGTAACAGATGCTTGAGCCCTTCCTTTGAAATTCCTCTGGAGAAGCTGCCCTGTTGATTCCATTAGAAGGGAAGTGGCTTCATGCAGATGTCGACTTGCAGGGATGCATTGTTATAATTGCTGTTCTGCTGACCCCTTGCTGAGTGCCATGCTTTTCTCTTGTAGGTGATGTGCCTTCAGGACTTTTTTGGTGACGATGACATTTTTATTGCATGTGGACCGGAGAAGTTCCGTTACCAGGATGATTTCTTGCTAGATGAAAGTGGTAAGGAAAAAAAAAGTTCAAAACCAGGGGAAATTTGAGGCAGCTTTCCACAATGAGCTGCACCAGGCCAAGATTATGTCAACTCCAAAGCTACCAAATCAGTTTCAGATCCTCAACTAGCATGTCTTTCCTATATCTTGAATTTCTTTGATTTTTTTTTATATAGAAAACAGATGAAATGATAATTGGAAAGGTTAGTCATTTAGAAGAATACATTATTGATCGATCATTTATAACAATTTAACAACTAAATTGATGTTTTATAGAAAACCATGATGTATATTTCTGCATTATAGATTTTTTTCTTCAAAATTCTAGTTGAGGGATTTGCGATCATAAAATTAATGATTATGTTTCTAAGCTCAGCTTTTATATGGCTTTCTTCAATTCCTAACTGGGAAAATGGTTTGTTTTCTCCTTTCCTATAAGACTTTGGAATTTGTAGGTCATTGGGCTGTCTGAGGTATCAAAAAGGGGAAGGTATCTTTCTGCTATTAATTAACTGTGACCTTGTGTAATTTAAGAGAAGGGAAAGTTGGCAAATGGGGCAACTGATAAACAGGGAGATGAATATGAAAGATTATGACTTTAACAATAATTTTTGGTACTATGAATCATCTCATAATCCTAGTATTTTCACAGTAAGATTATTACAATTAAGAGATCTAGCATAGCTGGGCGTTGTGGCACACGCTTGTAATCCCAGCATTTGGGAGACCGAGACAGGAGGATTGAGGTTCGCTGCCAGCCTCAGCTACTTAGTGAGACGCTTTACAACTCAGTGAGACCCTGTTTCAAAATAAAGAATAAAAAATAGGGCTGGCAGTGGAGCTTGAAGGTAGAATGCCCCTGGGTTCCATCCCTAGTACCGAAAAAAAAAGAGATTACTGATAACTAATTTAATTATGGAAAATTTACAATTGAAATTATATCTAGTTGAAAGTACTTCTTGAAATAGTAATGTACCAGAGTTTCACAATAATAAAATCAGTGCTGTAATGTAACAGTCTCACCCTAACAGTGCTAAAGCATATTCACATATAGTATCTATATTATATGTGGTCACAGGACACAGAACAGGTTAATCAATGACAGATCACATATATAGCAGTGGTTCAATAACATTATATCACTGAGTGACATTGTAGTCATTCTAGTTTAAGTAAACTCCATGATGTTAGAACAATTTTATCACCTAATGATGCATTTCTCAAAATATAGCTGTATTATTAAGCAGCACCTGCCTATATACATATTACCAATTATATGCATTTAAACACATTACAGTTGTCTCAAATTTTAAAAGATTAAGGCATGTTGGTAAGATTACTTCTTTATTGTGAAAACTTCAAATGCCCAATTAAAGTATATGTGTTTGCATAATTGTGTGTGTGTGTGTGTGTGTGTGTGTGTGTAAGAGAGAGAGAGAGAGAGAGAGAGAGAGAGAGAGAGAGAGAGAGAGAGAGAGAGAGAGAGAGATTGATTTAGTTTGGTTCAAGGAAACTACCAGGAGGAGTAATTTGGCATGTTTTCCTCTTAGTTTTCTGTAAATACATGTTGTCTTTATAACTGATAGGTATGCCCTCTGAGGCAAAGATGTATGTAAATATATTAGTGGTAAGATATTTTTAGGGAGGGTCTGCCCCTACCTTTTCTTTTTTAGGATAGGACAGATTTGCTTTTGTGTAGAACAAGTGAATGTTTTGAGTCAGGTAGAAGAGCTGACAGCACAGTTTTGAGAAAAATAAACTGCTTTGATTTCCAATTTAAAGAAAATAGCTGCCTCTGATAGAATGGTCTGAGAGACCAGTATGTCCTGAAATGAAAGTGCATTTGTTGCTTTGACGTAGGAAACAGCCTGTCAAACTTGAACTAGAATACAGCTTAGCTCCCTATGGCTCCCCAAGCCCTCTGGCCTTTATCCAGCCCTGCTCCTCAGGTGGACTTGGGGCCACTTCTCCTACTTAGCCTGGTCTGGGGAGTGAACAGAGCAGGGCTTTTCCATCCTGATAATGTATCTTTGATCCAAGAGGTGGAACCTACTCCTATTCACTTGCAATAATAGGCAGATGAGAAGTACACCAGAAATCCCTTGCAAATTTTCCTTAGAATTTTTTTGTAGAACTGGGGATTGAACTCAGGGGCATTCTACCTCCAAGTCCCCCGAACTCCTCCTTTTTATTCTTTATTTTGAAACAGAGCCTCACTAAGTTGTGGAGGCCCTCACTAAGCAGTTGAGACTGGCCACAAACCTGTGACCCTCCTGTCTCGGCCTCCTAAGTACTGGAATTATAAGCACGTTGCCACCACACTCAGCTAGAATTTATTTTTATTAATAAAAGATATGTACCAGTGAACGTGCAAACACACACACACACACACACACACACACACACACACACACACACCAGCACATCTTGCCTATATTTTTTGACTTAGCACCTTAAAAGAAGACTTGTTTTAGTCTACTTTTTTAAAAAAAACTTTGACCAAAATACCTGACAAGCACAACTTAGAGGAAGGTGGCTTATTTGGCTCACAGTTTTAGAGTTTGGTCCATGATTGGCCAGCTCTAAGACAGGAACCTCCATGGTAGGACACATGGCAGGAGGCAGCTGGAAGAAAAGAGAAAGACAGGAAGAAGTCAGGGACCCATCTCTTCCATCCATATTCTTTCTTGAATCTTTCTGCAGTGGTGACATGCTTTGAACATGTGAGCCTTTTGGGGTACACTCCAAAGCCAAACCATTAACCATTTGGTACATACTTCACATTCTTTCCCCTGATGAATACCTAACCATTTCTTAGGGTGAAATACATTTACTGAGCAACATGTCCTCCCCTATTCTAAAAACAAAACAAAACAAAACAAACAAACAAACAAACAAAAAACACGTGAATGTAAAGGGGAGAATCAGCGAGGGAAAAAAATCTAAATTGAGATTTTACTTCCTTGGGTGAACTTATCCTGAGACTAAATTCACACGTTGACAACTGCAATTTTCCTGTTGCTTGTACAGCATGTTCTAGTGCTAATGTATTAAAATTTGAATCTTTTTTTAAAGTGCTCTGAGCATGATTTAGCCCAGCTTATCTGCACTTGCTAAATGGTATTTGCAAATTGATGCTTCCTTTGCCCTGTTCCATAGTAGCTTCCTTAAAGGCCTGTCGGTAGGAGGTACAGACTTCTTTAGAGTTAATACTCTCTGCCTGCGCTTGATTTAATGGTGCCAAGAAGTGGCCTTTTGCTGCAAGGCAGCACTTTTATTTTATCTTTTAAAATTAAGCCAGCTCCCAGGGTGCTCGGGATTAGCAGTAATACATCCCCCTAATTATTGCTGGGAAAGCTCCTAGAGATGTGGCTTCAGGTCTTTCTAGGGGAGAGTTTGAGCATTACAAATGTACATTTCATGGGGACACATGGGAGACAGATCCGTGTTAGAAATTGCAAAGGATCTTCTTTTCTCCCCTAAGTTTTCCCATGCAGAATGAAACACCTTCCTTGTTCTTGTTCGGAATGTAGCCATTTTAGCGACATTGTCATCAATCAGTGGAGTCTTAGCACCATTGAAATAGTGGATGAGTCTATATATTAGAGATAGGCAAAGGGGCTGACGGATCCTTCCTATGCATGGCCTGCTGTCTCATTTAGAATGATGAAGCATAGCCAGGGAAAATGCCAAGTTGGAGACAGGAAACTCAACATGGTGCTACTTAGGTGTTAATGACAAACTGGCGAATCTGTGATTTGTTGCCATTCAGAAGTGACAAGATTTTGTTGAGAAAGATCCACCTGGAAAAGAAAATTAACTCTTTGGTGATGAGCCTGACATGGATTGTCACTGTGTGTCCACCTCCTCACCTCCAAGCCAATGTCCCCACTTGCTTAGCCAGTCTCTCTACCCACCCACCACATCGCCTTGGGCAACTCAAACTGCCAGGACTGCTGTCTGCTCAGGAGCTCAAGTACCTCTCCTCCTCTTTTTCTTTTTCAAAGATCTTGCTTGTTTTTATAAACTAATTCCCAAAGGGTCTCGACTCTAAGGTTAATAGGCAATACTTTAAACTCTCATACTTTTTTTACATGTTATATTAGTTTCCTAGGGCTGCCATAGCAAAGTACCACAAACTGATTGGCTTAAAACAAGAGAAATTGCTAGAAAAGAGGAAAATCAATGTTATCACCACAAAGTAATGATACATATTTGAGGTAAAAGATATGTTAATAGCCTTGATTGACCCTTATTGAATCATTATATTATGCATAAATATATGAGTATCACATTGTATTCCATAAATATGCACAATTATTATATGTCCATTGTAAATAAAAATTTTTAAATACCCTCCCCCAAATTTATTGTTTCATAATTCTGAAAAACAAAAGTCCAAAATTAAGGTCTGGGTAGAGTTGTGCTTTCAGAGGAAGACCATGGTTCTCAGGCAGGGTCCTTCCTTGTCTCTTCCAGTTTCTAGTTGTTGTCAGTAGTCTTTGCCATTCCTTGGCTTACAGCAACATTGCTCCAATCGCTGCCTCTGTCTTCATGTGGCCTTCTTCTCTGTGGATCAGTACATGTGTTAAATTTTCTTCTTTTTATAAGGTTACCAGTTATTAGATTCAGGCTATCCCTATTAACTAGGAACATTTGCAAAGACCCTATATCCATATGATATCACGTTGCCATGTGTTGGGAGCTAGGTCTTGACTGTATCTTTCTGGGGAACAAAAGTCAACCCACAACAAATATTGTTGAGAGCTAAGTATATTGTATTTGATCTTGGGTTACAAATAAATTAATTTCTAGTTTTTTGCTCTGATCTTTCTTTGAATTGGCAAAATGATAGCATTGTATTTATCAATAGTAACCATGAAAAACAGAGCTATGACTAGGCTTTACCCTCATCTGAACTTTCATAGTTAAGGCTTGTTACCTATTGGGTTAAAAAGTCTGAAATGTTCAGGAATGTATTTGACAGCACCCCTCTTAAAAATCCCTTTGACTAAGATGATAATCTATGGTCTGAATGATATGGAAGGCTGCATTTTTATTGATTGAACTGCCCTGTCCAAAAGGCGCTGACTTATATGTTGATTTCCAGTGCAGCGGAGGACCTATCTATTCAAATTACTCCATAAGATCCCTGCAGATAGGGGCTGCTTGTTTTGTCATCAGGAATTACATGACAGGATTTGGCTTTGGACTTTAAATGATTCAGCATAGTTAGAAATGTCCATATGAAAATATTAAAGGTACATGGTTGAAATTCTCTAGGAAGGGATAGAATGAGGATCTGCAAGGATTCTAACATGGTGGATTACATCAAAGAAGATCCAATTGAATTGGTATAAACAAAAAGTTGTACTCTAGGGCTAAAAATGAAAGAAATGAAAAGAAGAGCCAACTCTACAAACAGATTGCTCTGCTTGGTGAGGGATAATGTGTTTTTCACAGCAGCCCATGTGAAAATTACTTTCAGTTGACTGCAAGCTTAGTGTGAGATACCCTGTGATTTGATGCATATGCTATGTATATTGTATGTATATAGGGTATTATAAAGTGTTTCTGCCGCCCTGATTGAAGTTAGCAAATGAGAACTGAACCAAAATTTTTTTAATGTGTTACTTTATAGGAACAAAACTAAGTATATAAATAATGTGAATAATACAAGTATAAATAATGAAGCCTTCAATTAATGTTATTAAACTAAAAAATACACTAGAACTTTTGGAATATAATGCGTGTGTGTGCGCCCGCGCGCACGTAGAGTCTTCTTTCTGCAGAATACCTGTCTTTCTCCTCCCTACACTAGATAGATCTATCTGAAGCAGTGTTCTTTGAGTGTTTGAGGTTCCAGAATGAATGCTTCTTTGGCTTCTCTTAAGGACTCCCATGGATGGTGTGGGATACCCAGGATCTACTTGATAAATGTTTCTGGATATATTTCATCCTGGCCACTTTCTTGGATCTCATGTCCTGAGAGAGATAAGACAGAAGTTTCATTGGGGCACCATTCACCATAGGGGTCCCAATTGCTTTCCCCTTCCCTGAATGATAAGAAGATCAGGCTAGAACCAAAAACAACAGAAATAGAATTGGAATATTCTCAAAAGATGAAGATACCATGCTGGCTCCAAGTCCTTGCTGTGTGGTCTCTATATCCCCAAGCCTGCTCCTATTCTACAAAGAGCCTTTTTTTCCCCGGGTTGTAATGGACCTCAAATAAGATAATAAATGTCAACACACGTTCAAAACTATGTTCCTTATTACTTGTTGAATGACACCTCAGCTGAAATATACCTCCTGGTGGATTGCAGCTGGACTCAGCCGTACAGATTCATTTGCTGGATGTAATTGGAGGCAGATGTCATCAAGATTTGCTTTTGGTATTTTTTAGAACCCCAAAGCAATTTCACTTTTTTTTTCTCACTTTTAACTTTTATTCCTATGGTTAAGGTGAGAGGAAATTAAGAAGCTTTGAAATCAAAGGCTGTCTTTGAAGATATCCACGATTCTCTAGAGGGAATCTCTGAAAAGGCAAACCAAACCATGTTTAGAAGAACCAGATAGACTTCCAAACCTGAAAACATTCAGTAGTTCCAGCTTCTTGGGAAGTTCTCAATGTATGTGTCTGTGTTGATTTTGATCAAAGAGGTCTTTGATGGCCCCCCAGTTCTGTCCTGGGCTGGTGACATTGTGAAACCACAAGGTCATTGGGAACCCTGGAGGATACATAGAGTCTGGATAATGACCAGGCCTCCCCATAAAGTGGCTTTTGATGTTACTGCTAACATTCGTTCTTTTATGATTCATTTACTTATTCAATAAGCTAAGCTAACCTAACTGTGTGCCAGGCAGTCTGCTAGGCACAAAATTCTGTAGATAGAAATGCTTACATAAAACATAACCCTTCATATTGGCTTTTAATATTGCATATGTCTAAAGATGTCACAGGATCCTTGGTACTGACCCAGAATCTTCAACATTGCTGCTTCTGTTCATGGTTTTTATAAGAAATATTATGGTAAAATGACTAATGGGGTCACAACAAACTAATAACTCTCAGTAGATTTAAGTATTAATTGGATTAGAGGCCCATTTATGTTGAATCTATGGGCACCTTTCTTTGAGATATGTGGTACTTCATGCTGGAGTATTTTATTGTTTTGATAGATGTTAGTTCTAGGAATGCACAGTCCTTTTTTTTATTAAAAAAAGACCCATTATAGTTGTCTTATTGACTATTGGCCAAGTTTCTGTGATATTTTATTGTCTTATTAGAAAAAATGTGAAATCTGTTGAGCCTAATGTTTGGAAAAGAGGGCTTGGGGCTTTTGTCTGATTTCTGAACAGAAAACACAGTTTCTAACCATAACAGGTTCTAGAGACTTTCTTGCACAGAGTTTCCTTTAGCTCATATGTAAAGTTTCCCAGAACATAATGAAGTTTCAAATTTAATTGAATGCCAACCTGTAGAGACATACAGATTATTGTACTTTGGAGACAAAATCTAGGTCAAGCACAATCTATTCCTCTTGCTACAAATAGATGCATTCTTGCACTTAGGAAGTCAAGGCATTGTATAACATATGCAATCTTTTCTTTAGTCCTCATGAGATTCCTTTTATCATGTTCAGTAGCACTGATACATAAATTGCTGATGTGAAAAATCCTACAAAATGTGGCATTGACTATGAATCCTGAACACTAACGGTCTTGGAGGTCATCAGCTTCTTCTTCCCACTGTGCAGAAATCCTCCCACAAAATACCAGAGTGTCCTCTATCCCCAGCTAGGACCCTTTGTGAATGGCAACTTATAACTTCATCAGAAGGAAAATTCTAATGTCCACTAGTGCAGATTTTTAACAAGTTATATCTTTTTGGTGGTTTGTTGTTGTTGTTGTTGTTATTGTCATTGCTGTTTTTTGATACTGGAGATTGAACCCAAGGGCATTCTACCTCCCAGGTACACCCCAAGCCCATATCTTATTATTTTATTTTGAAACAGTGCATTATTAAGTTTCCAAGGTCCTAAGTTGCTGAGACTCCTCTGAAACCTGTGATTGTAGGCATGCATCACCACACACAGTTAACAAGTGCCTTCTTATACTGACCCCTAGTTGATCTCTCTTCAGCTTGTACACAGTGGTCTAATTCTAGACCTCCTGAACAATAAATACCACCCACTGCTCTCATTCCTAGATGATAAATTTTCCTTCTTGACCACTAGGATGATCAAAGTCATTTATCAGCAACTATTTTCTTTTTTTTTTTTCTGAAATCAAAATGTCACTCATCTTCTCTCCTGCTCCCCTCATCTTTCAAAATAAGAAGAGTCTGTCTTTCTTTCTAGAAGTCAGTGGTATCATTCTCAGTGTTGTCCCCTCTCTGCTTCTCTGTGACCTTGGCTTCTTTCTCAGCCTCCCTTTTCTATTATTCTGTGGATCTACTGTCTGTTTCTTTCTCTTAGCTCATGACCAGGCCCAGATCTCTCCTGTCCTGAAGGAACCTCTAGCTGTCTCCATCATCCCAGCAAACCACTGTGTCTTTCATTTTTCTCTGCCAAATTGCTAAGAAAAATGAACCAATTGCTGTCCTGAAAGACTCTTCCTTCCTTATTCTGACTCACTTTTTGTAACTCTGAGTGACTTGCACATGGAACACAAAAGATTATGGGGTTTTATCAACTTTTTAAAAAACTGCTTTCCATTGTCCTTTTAGATTTCTACAGTGGTGGCGATTTTTTGGCACCAGATGACACCTGGGTAATCCGAAGATTTTTCTGGTCTCTACTATGATAGTAAAAAGTGTTATGGATTCTTCTAGCTCCAAATTACCATCTCAATCCAGAAGTGGTCCCCTAAGATTTGGAATGTGAAACTAAAATTCTTTTTCCACTTCTATCCAGGGCCCAACATAGTGGATCCCCTTCTCTGTAGGACAAGGGTAGAGTTGATATTTCTTTCTTTTTTACTCGCCTGCTCCCTGTTGGTTTCGGTCCCTCTGGGATTGGAATGAGGATGAAGGAAGTGGGGTGAGGTGATGAGATGTGGACAGTGGGTGTCCTTACTTGACGATGCTCTTGCAAGATGGTTTCACACTCCATAGGCCAGCAGCCAGCTTCTCTTATGGGTGTTCTCAGAGGTTCTTCAGGTTCTCGCTAGGAACATTCTACTTTGTTTTTGTGGACAGTTCAGTTTCTTCCAGCTTTGGCTGTGTCTCCCTCAGCCCTTGTTTTCTTAAGTTCTCCTTGTTGGCCTCAGATGATCCTCTTTGGGAGAATTTAATGCAGCTTCATGTCAATAGGATATTCAGATCCATCAAATTCCTTTGTCTCCAACCAGCTAACCACACCCCATATAGCCAAACTACCTTTACTCTGCCAACAAGGGTCCCTAGATGAAAGCCAAACACAGGAACACTGGTATGTTATTTCTGTTATTTCCTTCTGTCTACACAGGATACTGGTCAAGCACTTTCCGTCTCCCAGTGATACCTCTATTGAGGTAAAGGGGAGCATCTTCCCACTTTTCAAATGATAGAGCTCACTCACATCACAGCTTTCTAAAGAAATTCTTTTCACAGATCCTCTTTATCTCCAATAACTTAAGCCCTTTATAACCTTGAATCAGGTAATTGTACAAAGATCCGATATATATATATATATATATATATATATATATATATATATATAATCTGCTTTGAAATTTTTGGAAGGTGATCAATTCACTTTGGTGTCTGATACACATTTACTTGGAGTCTGGGTAAAACTTCCATTTTAATCCTTCTGTATTTTATTTGCAACTGACTTTCACATATACCTACTTAGTAGTTCCAATAAGCAAGGATAACCTACAAATCAGTATATCCAAAGTTTGTTTCTTCTCTTCCTCCCCCTCTCCCTCTCCCTCTCCCTCTCCCCCTCTCCCTCTCCCTCTCCCTCTCCCTCTCCCTCTCCCCCTCTCCCTCTCCCTCTCCCCCTCTCCCTCTCCCTCTCCCCCTCTCCCTCTCCCTCTCCCTCTCCCCCTCCCCCTCTCCCTTTCCCTCTCCCTCTCCCTTTCTGTGTTTGGTACCTGGAATTAAATCCAAGGGTGGTGTTCTATCTCCACACTACACCCTTAGCCCTATTTTATTTTTTATTTTGCAACAAGTTCTCACTACGTTTGCAGAGAGTCTTGTTAAGATGCTGAGGCTGGTTTCAAATTTTTGATTTTTATGTCTCAGCCTCCCAAGTACTAGAATTACATGAGTGTGCCATCATGCCTGGCTCTTCTTCTTCTCTCTCTTTTTTAACTTCTCCTTGACTTATTCTTAACATGTGGTGTTTTGATGATTTCTTCCTTGTAATTCTCTCTCCTTGACCTTCAGGGGGTTTTGCTCTCTTGAGCTCTCTTACAACTCTTAAGCTTCATTCAGCTTTTCTCTTCTGCCATGTTTTCCTTGGTAGTTGTTCCCCAAGATTCATCCTTCCCTTTTTTCTACTTAATTACTCCATTTCTAGCCAAGTTCATCTACTTTAATGGCTTTAGCAATGATGGTGATGGTAGACAGCGATGGTGACAAATGGCGGCCAGATGGTATGCAATAAGCAAAGCCTTTGAAGTATGTATAATTTTCCCAATCTTACAATTAAGGAAATTAAGGCTTAGAGATGATAGATAATTTGTCCAAGGCCACACAGCTAGTTAGTGTTGAAGAGAGAGTTCAAATCCAAGTTTTTCTATTTTCAACAACACATTCTTAACCTCCAAATATACCTGCTCACAAATCTACATGCCCAGACCCTGACTGCTTTCATGAGCTCCAGCATCATGTTTCTAACTTTCCAATATGAATTTACTCATAATTATTGCAAAGCCACTTGAAATTCATTGAACTCCTCATGTGCTTGGACACCTTTATTCATCTCTCTGGTCCAAGTGTCAACACTCTTCCTGTCACCGAGGCTGACAAGGATACATCTTTTATTCACCCCTCACCTTCGCTCTTATAGCCAGCGTTTTGTTCCCCTGCTTTCCTGTGCTACTCTCAATATCTTACCTCCCCATGATCTCCTGTGTGGACTGCTGCAGAGATGTGTTAACTTGCTTTCCTGGCTCTAGTCTTTAATCACTCCACAACATGTTGGAACACGTATTGATTTTTCTGAGTTCACTTAAATAGCCCTATGCTGCCTGCAGACTCCTTGACATGCCATTTGAAGGTGGTCATAACTGACCTTGTCATACCTCTAAACCCATTGCCATCACTTTATCCTTCCTCTGAACACCAGACAAAAGGTTATTTATTTCCCCTCTCCCAAATTTATTTATTTCCAATATCTCTCTACCTTTGCTCAGACTGTTCCATTAATCCAAAATGTTCTTTTTCCTTTCCTTCTCCCCTACCTACTCATATTCCTCTTATGCTTTGAGTTTAATTCAATAATTGTCTCTCTGTAAAGTTTAACTCTATCCATTTGGTTTCTGTCAGTAACCAAGGTATCATTATATTTTTCAACTTTTTGTTCTATTCTCTCTTAGTAATAGTTTGGCATTCTGCCATGTGTTCTGGGCCTAAGAAAATTAATCTAGTTTATATATATTTATCTTATTTAATCAACATAAAATATCTGCAGTGTTGTTTTACAAATGAAGAAAGCCAAGTTAAGAGAAGATAAAGAAACTTCCCCAAGGTCATTGCATATGGTCAGGGTTCTCAGGATATCTATCTATCCAAATGTCTGTCTGTCTGCCTGTCTATCTATCTATATATCATCTATCTATCTTCTATGAGAGAGAGGGATGGAGAGTGAGAAATGGAAGGAGAGAATGAGTGAATATCAAAAAAATTGGCCCCAAGTAATTTTGGAAATCAAAATATCCCAAGATCTGTTGGTTCTAAGCTGGAGACCCAGAAAAACCAGAGGTATAATTCAATCTAAAAAGGCAGGTGTGAGAATCACCCAGTGTTATAAATCTCAGTCCAAAGACAGAAGATGAAATGAAATTTTCCAGCTCAAGCAGTGAAGGAGAATAAAAGCAGGATAGTGGTGTTAGAGGAAATGAATTCTTTCTCCCTCTCCTTTGTTCTACTTAGGCTCTCAGTGGGTGGAATGATGCCCATGCACAATGGGGAGAGCAGTTAACATTACTGAGTCCATCTATTCAGATGATAATCTCATCCAGAAACACCTTCTCAGGCACACACATAAATAACGTTTAATCTGGATACCGTGTGGCCCAGTCAAGTTGACATATAAAATTAAACATCCCAGTCACATACTGAGTAGGCAACAAAATTAGAATGAAAATTGAGGATCTCCAACTCTTTTAATTTCATCTTATTTAATCATAAGTGCCTTGTGTGGTAATGGCCCAAGGAATATTAGCTGAAGCAATGGATGCAGAGGGAATCTAATCCACCTGGCAACCATTTGCATGCTTGAGGACTGTAGCTCAGTACTTCCCTAAAGCTGTTTTTTCCTTTTATCCAACTTTCTTTTTGTTTAATTTTTTAAAATTTTTATTGGTGCATTATATTCATATATCATATTGGGGTAAAAAACTTGTGTGGACATACATGTTCACATCACCGATTTAACCCCTAACCAATTCCCACCCTATTCCCTCCCTATCCCTCCTTCCCTTGCTTGGCTTAGTGGTTGACTTTGATATATTTAAATACATTGTGTGTTTTAGAGAATTTCCTTCTTTCCCCCTCCCATCCTGTCATTTAGGTTGTCTTGTTTGCTCCTCTATAGGATTTCCTTTTTCATCTAGAGTTCCTCCTTTGACACATTTCTCCTTAGCTTTCACATATTAGGGAAAACATCTGATTTCTTATTTTTTGTGTCCAACTTTCATAGGTAAAGTTTCTGCAGATATTTCTCTGAAGACCACCCTTCTATTCTTCTGGCTACTCCATGGTCAGTAACAGCCTACTTAAAATGGCTTGTTAAAC
Organism: Muscardinus avellanarius; assembly: GCF_963383645.1. Classification (NCBI taxonomy): domain Eukaryota; kingdom Metazoa; phylum Chordata; class Mammalia; order Rodentia; family Gliridae; genus Muscardinus; species Muscardinus avellanarius. The sequence goes on along the minus strand of NC_137787.1, from coordinate 133,744,169 downwards.
TAAGTTATGTTTCCTATAACCAAATGAAGTACTCCTTGGGGGCATCAAGAATATAGAGAATAGAAACTTATTTCTTAGGAAATCAAACTTGTTCAAATATAGCCTAGGAGTAGCTATAGTTTCCTTTATCAGTAGCCAAACCATGCAGGATCATGGTTAGCTCTTGGCCTGCTGAATTCTCTGGGACTTTCTAATGTGAGACAAAGCCAGGTTCTATTTGCCTAATTGCATATTTGAACTTCCATCCAGTACTATAATTGTCTTCATACCAGATAGCCTCTTATTAATGACAGGAATCAATTCTGGCCATCTGAGAGCCTTCAACATCCAAGTTCTGCCTAATGATAAATAATGGCAAAGGTGGGAGTTGAAATAAGGTCGGTCTAGCTGGAGTTTGTGGTGAATGCCTGTAATTCCTTTACTTGGGAGGTTGAGACAGGAATATTTTAGCTTCAAGACCAGCCTCAGAAACTTAGCAAGACTCTCAGAAACCTAGCCAGACCCTATTTCAAAATTTAAAAGGACTTAGGGTCTAGCTCAGAGGTAGAGTGCCTTGGCTTCAATCTCCAGTACCACATGAAGGAGGAAGAGGAAAAGGAGAAGGATGGGGAAGGAGAAGAAAAGAAAGAGAAAGAGGAGGAATAGGAGAAGGAGGAGGAGGAACATAAGAAGGAGAAGGGGGAGCAGGCAGAGAAGAGTTCATCTAAGTTCCAGGCCCTTGATCTTCCCAACTAAGTTATGTTTCCTGGGGTCTGTCTAGGCGGAGACCAGTAGCATAGCTGACTAACAGCTCTCTGACAAAAAGAATATGAAAAGTTACCATAACCCTCATGTGTGGCCTTGTGGGCAGTAATGGTTGAGTAGTCTCGGGCCTAATGTCTGTCTTTGGCTGGGTCAATCTGTGTCTGAAGCTAGGTAAAGAGCTGTTGAAAGATAAACCTAGGTACATTAAAACTTTGAAATAATGCATTAGAGCAGACAGTTGTTCATGATTTGAGCAGCACCAAACCAAAAGTAGTTTGGGCTCCAACAAAGGGGCATAGTGGGGGCGTGTGCTTTTATAAGGGGAACTGGAAGCAAGGTTGGTTTGGTTAAAATGAAACCGGTACATAGTTTTGTTTGATTCATTCTAGAGGAAAGTATCTAGTTAGCAGTTCGTTGGCCCTGTCTGTTTGGTTAAACTTGGGTTTCATTTTCCTTTTGCAATGCATTGGGTTTCAATTTCTTACATAGGAACCCAAGCCCAAGGTGGTGGAACCATCATAGCCTAGTAGATTTCAAATTAGTTTTTTCTTAATAACTGTTATAGAAAAAGAGAACAAATTTCTTTTCCTTATTCTGACTAATACATACCTCTGAGGACAGGAGAGTACTTAGGATTTTCCTCTTAGCATAGGTTCACAGAGCATATGCACTTAAGTTTTTGTTTCTTTCCATAAACTGCCAATTCAATTCCTCAAGAAAGGATTCTTGGGGTTTGAACAAAAGTTCTGAAAAGTTAAATATCTGCTTATAGGAAAGCTGATGAAGTGGAAAATCACTGTGGACAATGCTGGACATGAAGGTGATTTTTAAAATTCACTTACAAAATTGGGTAATAATTTGATTTATGTGTGGGATGCAGGTTGTCTTCTTAGATTTGCATTACTTTAAGTGCTCCGAGTAACTAAAACATAATAAGATACTGATGTCTATGACTCTTCACCACTTGAGCTAGATTCTCTTTAATAGCTCTGAAAAATAAGTAAGTAGATAAGCCTTTAGTAAAAAGAAAAAGGAAAGGTAGCATGGGTGATTTATATTCATATTTCAATAGGTAGGCTCACTGTGGAATCATGAACCTCATTTTTTTTCTTAGAGACCTAAGATGTATAGTAGAATTTCTCTAAATTGATGTGATTTCTAGTCAACTAATCATAGAACACAGTCAAAGAAAAACAGCATCTCTGTCAAGAAATGCCAGCAATTGGACTATCTGAATCCACACGTATGAGCACAGGGAAAGAAATAAGTAAAGGCCAACTATAGTCAGAAGGTCGGGGTAGAATTCAGCGTGGCCTTACTCAGAGACAAATCAATCTCTACACTGAGTTTAGTTACTCCTTTAATGAAGGCCAATTGATTTGGTGATTGTCTTTTGTTTACTTGTGGGCATCCCACTGATAGGACAGCTGGCTCATCTCACTGATATGACACAGAGAACTGCCCAACTATTGATAGCCATGGTTATAAAGCCTTTGAGCTTATTAGCTCAGTAGGAAACACAAATTTCTTCTTTAGTAGGCCTGCCCCTTAATCTCGATGTCAACTTGTCCAAATTTATATTTTAATACCTAGCTTATTTTTTGTTTCACTTGACAGCCTCTCAGCAGAATTACTCTGAGAAAGACATTAGAAGCTTGATGATTAGTGTTCACTTTTTAAAAAACCTGTGGAAAAATGAATCCACATTTGCTTTTTCCCCACATGAGATAGAACATGTTGCCATGTGTGATGGGTTTTCCAATATACAAGTTGGGAGGGCATAATAAACTACCTAGGAGAGCGTATAGACAATTAACATAAATTCACTGTATATATCACAGGAGCCTGATCTCACAGGCATGCAGAACTCTGTAGTGGTGGGTGGGCTGCCTGGAGTCAGCATCGACATCGCAGGTTAAAGGCACCATCCCCACAGGACTGCTCTCACAACCACCTACAGCCTCAGGGGTCCTCAGGCTGTCTACACCTCTGCCAACTATCTACAGTCAGAGGTTCCTGCAGCTCCCTTAGGTTCCATAGCTGACTAGAATAACTCAGGAAATTTAGGGAAGCACTAGATTATAATTTTATTTTAAAGGATACAAATCAGGGCTGGTCAACTGAAGAGACATATAGGATAAGATCCAGTGACTGCAGAGCTTCTGTTCCCTCTCCTTGTGGGATGAGGCTCTGTCACAGTCAGCACACTGATGATGTCGCCAACCAGTAAGACCATCAAGCTTCTGGTGTCTGGAGTTTTTATTGGGGTTTTTATTGCATAGGCATAATTGAGTAAGTCATTAGCCGTGTGATTGAACCCAATCTCCAGGCCCCCTTCCTAGGGTGAGGGTGAGGCTAATACTACCTGACTCAAAGCCAGAATCTTCTGCTCACTTGGCTGATCTCTGACCGCCCCCTTCCCCAGCCATCTCATTAGCATAAACTCAGGTATGAGCTAAGGGGCCTTTCATGAATAATGTACACTCCAATCACTTGGGAAATTCCAATTAGAAGCTCCCTCCCAGAAATCAGAGAAGACCAGACATAATTTCTTGTTGTTGTTTTGCTATATAGCATGGACCCAGTCAAGATATGAGGAAAATATCTGTGATAATCATAATGATGCCAAACACTTACAAGGATAAACCAGGCAGAATAATACAAGCAATAGGCTTATCAAAAGCTTTGGATCTTTGCAAACAGAGAAAGGCAAAATGACTAGTTCTCAACCAAGGCAAGGCAGGCTGACCCTCTTCTTTCAAAAGTTTAGTTTCTGAATAAGGGCCGTAAGAATGTTTTAACAGCTGTGTACAAGATAACTATACTAACTGAGAAGGACCTGTGGTTTGAATCATATAAAAAAAGCCCTTTAATTGGCTTGTAGAAGGGACTTTGTATTTCACACCATGCATATTTCCTTCAGATAGATATCTCATTGGGGAACTAGATTGCTTTTGCTCAATAGAATTCCTAATTGTTGGAGGTGATAGAACCTTGGGGGAGTTTATAGCTCAGTTCTTTAATTTCATATGTGAGGTAGCCAAAGCCCATTGGGTGTAAGTAACCAGCTACATTCAAGATCAGGTTGGCATTAGAGCTGAACCTGAAGCTCCTGCTCCATCCTGTGAAGCTACATTATTCAGACAATCAGTACATCAGCATCAACCTAAAACATGGCCTTAAAAGATCAGTGGTGCTGGAGATAGGGGGTCATGGGTCATGCCAATCTCTGCCCCACCATCTGGGTGATCCTGAACTAATCCCATACCCTGATGGTGTCCACTGACAAAATGGAGACTAAAGAAGTACCAGTTATAGAATACTGTTGATTGAGATAACGTGGCACAAAATTACATGGGTAAAGTGTTGTGTCAGGCAAATATTACTGCTTGATGTTATTATTATGTTATAATATTTATAATTATTGTTATTATTGATTACATTTAATCAAGAAACAAGAAACTTATCAAATGATTAAGGCAGGAAAGATTTTAGATCTTTATTCTGAGCTATTTAACAACATCTTTCTGAACAACATGCAAGTAAGTGCGGAGGGACATTGACTTAGGATAAGAAATTTCTCCACAGACAACTCACAGGAAGAGGCCATCCACAATTGGCAGGATAGTAATATGAATTGGAAAACCAATTAAGGGATGCGTAGCAACCACAGAGGAAGACTTAGAAATTCCAGGACATGACACGTGAGTGCAACAAGACTCCTGAGAGGTCCCCTGACACAAAGACTAGATCTGCGAATATACACCTGGCCCTTCTATAGATTCAACCAACTATAGATCTAAAATATTGGAAGGGAGAAGAAGATGATGCATCTTTATCAATCACATAAAGATATTTTCTTGTCATTATTTCCCAAACATTATAGAATAACAACTATTGGCATAGTGATTTCATTGCATTAGGTATCATAAGTAATCTAGAAATTATTTGAAATATACAGGAATATGTATGTTGGTTATATGCACATATTACATAATTTTATATAAGGAACCTGAGCATCTGTATACATTGGTGTTATCAGCTTTCCTAAAACCAAGCCCCCTTGGATCTTAAGAGATGACTGGTTTTATTCTTCTACCTAAGAGACAGTTATTATATACAGCTTTTGTTTCTACCTGCAAATGCCTAGCTTCCTATATCAACTGCAAGGTTAGGTAAAGCAGACAGTTTATAAGTTTTTAAGCATTGGCATGACAATGTTCCATGGACCTGGGTGCATTTGTGGTCATATTTGCCACAATGCCTGCATGTTTTGTTCTCTGTATAGTGGACAAGGAGTATGCACATATAATGAAAGTCTGTATACCCCAGGTCATCTGCCAGAAAGCAATCAGAATGATGAGAGCTAAAAGAAAAAAACCCAGCAAAACATACAAAGATTGTTCTTGACCTAAGTATAATAAATTAATATAATATACTTTTAATTAAAACATGCATTAAAAATAGAAATAAGCAAACTAAAAGACATCAAAATATAGTAAGACTTTTTGTTAACCCATTTTATAGCCAAAAAAAAAATCTGTCAAGAAGACAGATAACATTATGTTTAAAACACCTTTCTCTTTATTTGGATAGATCCAGTGGGCTAGTTAATAGATGGCATCTTTCTGTAGCTTTGGTTTAACATGGTGAGAGCATTAACATATTTTATATAGTCTTTTAAATGAACTGCCTCTAATTAGATAATTTCTCGTATTTGGCTTGTAGACAGAAGCTACAAACTCTGAATTATTTAGAGTGATGATAATTCTCTTGCCTAAATATCTCTACTTTAGCAGTTTGCTCAAGAAGCTTGGCCTAGGATGCCTGTGGCTAGTAGTCTGGAGGAATTCTAACTAGTCTCCCTATCGGCTGCTGCTTGGTCCACTAGACATTCAAGGAGGACAGGAAGAGGGCCAATCTATAACAGTTATCCATGAAGGGGCAAATTGGGAGCAAGGAAACTTAAATTATAAAACCATTTGCCCTCTTCCAATTCGAATGGTACATTATTAGCCAGGAACTGCTTGAGTGGAGTAGATGATTCTAAAAGATATCTAAATCTGGAGTCAAAACCCTTTATCAGAGCAGGCTGTGGTGGCTCTAGCATTTGGGAGGCTGAGACAGGAGGATTGTGGTTTGCAGACAGCATTAGCTACTTAGTGAGGCCCTTTGCAACTCAGTGAGACCTTGTTTCAAAATAAAGAATAAAAAATAGGGTTGGGGGTGTCACTCAGGGGTAGAAACCCCTGGGTTCCATCCCCAGTACTGGAGAAAAAAACAACAACCTTTATCAGTAAAGAGGAAGACCGTCAATATTTTAGGCTTATGGGCCATGTAATCTGTTGCAACTACTCAGCTATACTATTCTAGTGTGACAACACCACATGCAATAGGAAAACACATAAGTGTAGCTATGTTCTAATAAAACTTTATTTATAAAACTAGGCAGTGTTCTTTCTCTGGTTTACTTACAAAAATTGGCTTGCTGGTTGTAGTTTTATAAATTCTGGTCTGAGCCGTTGATTTTTAGTCTTTGGGGAAATCTGCTCCTTCATGAGCACATAAGGAAAGATGTGAACCCTACTCCAGAAAAATAAACATATTCATCTCTATATACATGTACCTCCTACACAGAATACTAAGCCTTCAATTTCAAGATGTTATAAATTCCCTAAACTCATGCATCGATCCAAAGTAAGAACTCCTGGTTCTGTAACTTTGTAAAAAAGAACTCTTGCAGTGGCCTGTTGGATGTTCTGGGACCTCTATCCTGAAAGAAAGAAAGAAAGAAAGAAAGAAAGAAAGAAAGAAAGAAAGAAAGAAAGAAAGAAAGAAAGAAAGGAAGGAAGGAAGGAAGGAAGGAAGGAAGGAAGGAAGGAAGGAAGGAAGAAAGAAAGGATTTTGCTCCTATGTATCTCAGATCAGAAACTCCAGACTTTAATCAGAATCTGCAGTTTATATGAAAACATAGAGGTCTTAAATTAAAGGAGCTGTGAACATGAAGGGCCTTTAGAGACACATTGAAAAGATGGTCCAGAGCTGTTCTGTTGTGACCCATCAGTAACCAGTGGGTGACTCGTTAAGTTTAAACACAAAATCCCTTGCTCCATATGACTCCTCTCAAACTGTCTTGGTCCACAGTGCCTTCTCCTTCTGCTAGAACGGACTCTAGTTTAGCATGTAAATTTGTTCTGCTTCTTACTTTTCTCTCTTGTTTCATGAGGGTTAGTGTGAAGAGTTCTGAATTTTTTGTAATATTCCTAAAGATAAAGGCTATCAGACCCTTGGACCTTTTCTGTCCTTCCAGGGTATTCTTAGAATTGCCACCCTTTGGGGATAGGTATTAGGCTTATATCTAACACCTTGATGTCTTATAATCTACCAGTACAGCATATAGAAACATACCACATGGAAAAATTACTAAAAGTCTACCAATTAAGTACCTGTTGTCCTTTATGGGACATTTAATATTGATTATTACACACAAAGCAGTATGCATTTATTGATCTATCTCTAATTATTTCAAGACAAGTGCAGATGAGGAAATCAAGTTTCCAAGATGTAATGCAACCTTCTCAAGATTGTGTGATTAGTACATGGCAGAACAGGGATATGAACCCCGGGCTGTCAGACAGGCCCCACATTATCTTTGCCTTACGGTCATCTCTTTGTGGGACTGATTATAGTTCTCTGTGATTTAAAAATTGGACAAGATAAATATTACAAGCTATTAATTAATAGAAAAGTTTGGCCTCTATTTAATTGTTGTTGGTGATTGTTCTTTTGCTTCTGACGATGAAAGGGAACATAGAGACCTTCTGGAAGTTTACCTCACTGCCCTTTTCCAAAATCCAACTAGAGACTGCACTTCCTGCTCTCAGACATGACTCACTGGTGAGTCAGGGGGCTGAGCCAGTGTGTGTCCTTTATGTTTAGTGCCCCCAGGTTTATCGTTTGTCTTGTAGCCTTTCTACCCCCCACTGCTCTCATAAGCCACCCAACACCCACAGGATCTCCTCCCTCACAGTACTTCTCCGACCCAGGCCCTGGCTCTCCTGCCAGTGACTCAGACGCCCTCTGAACAGCTCCGGGGAAAGTGGTGGATTCTAAAACTCCAACTGCTCCTGAGCTGGGATTCCAAGTCCACTTCTGAACCAGACTGCAGTGTGTCCTCAGGCAGGTCACTTAGCACCTCTCTCATGAGTCCTAGACCTTGGTTTCTGAGTTCCTGACGGGCTATCATTACTTGCTTACATTTCTTCTTCATCTTAATGCAGACAGCTGTCATCTTCCCAGTACTTACCTACCTTCCTTTCTTCTTTCCTTCCTTCCTCCCTTCCTTCTTTTCTTTCTCCCAATACTAGGGATTGAACCCAAGAGCATTCTGCCTCTGAGCTATATCCCCAGCCCTGTTTTATTTTTTATACTGAAACAGGGTCTTGCTAAGTTGAAGAGTGTCTCGCTAAGTTACTGAGGTTGTCCTCGAACCTGTGATCCTCCTGTCTCAGCCTCCAAAGTACTGGAGTACAGGCATGCACTGCCATAGTGGATTTCAATGCATCCCCTTCCTGAGCCACTCTGGGCTCTCTCTGGTGAGTTTACCCACAGATGATATTCACTTTCTTAAGTGCCAAAATTATAGCAGCTACTCCAGTTCTTTAAGGTGCCAGGGTAGAAGCCAAGTCACTTTTACAAACAAAGGAAAGGTGAGTTGGATTTCATTTCTAGAATTAGGGCTTTCTAGCCCTGTGTTAGTGCACAATTCCCTCAAGGCAGCTTTCTGGGCCTCTGCTTCTTCAGGTCTAAAGCCAACAGGTGCTCTGAGGTGAACTTTGAACTGTGTGGCAGTGGGTTTGAAGTCAGACATTATAGTGCCAGTTGGGCCACTGAAGCTGTATGATTTGATGAAATGTCCAGTAGTTTGGAGTCCATTTCACCATGAGGTTATCGTGAAGAATGAAAAAAAACAAAAACAAAAAACCAGATGCTAGGTGTTTGGCATAGTCCTCCACCTGGTTGGTTCTCAGTACACATCAGTGCTCTTCCATCTCCCTTTCGCTCCCTTCTAGTGCCTAAATCCCACTCAGCATTCACAGTAGTGGGAAGCACTCAGTTTTATGTCCTTTATAGTTTGCCAAGCGCTTTCTTGTGTGCCTCCTCCCTTAGTCCTCATGACATCTCTGCATAGAGATAGAGGTTTGTAATTATATTACATGAAGAAGTAGATTCAGAACCCAGATCTGACCTTCAGTCACTGCTCTATTCTGTATCTAATAGGCAGTCCATCAGTCCTTATTGGCCACTTGCTATACAGCTCTGAGAAGAGGGTGTGGGGAATGTGGGCCCTCTTATCAAGGAGGGCCCACACCTCCCTTCACCTCTTATCATAGGTGAAGGTGTGATAAGCGACTCTCACCGAAAGAATTATTCATTGGATATCAACTGTGTTCAAGGCTGTGAAGTTGTAGTACCTATTATTTACTTTATAAAATGTGATTTATTTCTGCAGTAACTGTTTCATAGTGATCTTAAGAGAAGCAGAGTTTGAAAGTGAGGCATGATTCAGCTCAAATCATATTTAAAAAACACAAAAACAATGACAATGCCCTAGTTGTATGTTTCAAAGTTGGGCAGGATTTCTAGACTTGATAAACTTTTTGTTGGATAGGGCTCATCTTCATCAACAAAGTCATAGGGAGTGATGGGCACCATATTTTTCTCTTAATTTTTACCTCTAACATGACATATTGCTGTCCAAAAATCATTTTATAGTGCAGACCCCTGCCTCTGTCATTGATTCCATTCCCTCCCAGCTCCTGGGGTAATAGCAGCACCCCTGTCTTGTCATCTGGTCTATCCCTTCCCAGTCATCAGCCCCCTCAGTGTCTTTCCCAATGTCTCCAGATCATTCTCTGAGTTACTGAATTAGCCTTGTAAGCTAACTTAATTCTTCTCTACATCCCTTCAACAAATACTTTTTGAGCATCCACTCCAGCCAGGCACCATGCTGGGCACTGCTATCATATTACATAAAGTACACATGGCCCTTGCCCCACCAACCTTAATGCCTAGCATGAGATGCAGCCATTAAATAAATAATTACCACAATGATATATTTTATGAAATAGGAACCACAAGGGGCTGTGAGACCAGGCATTGGGGATCTGAGGTTTGAGTGTCGGAAAGGCTACTACTTACAGGAAGTGAGTACTCCTGCAGGAGTAACACTTTAGCCCGGCCACCGAGGGACAGGATGAGCACTGGGTGTGTGAGTGTGAGTGTGATGTGGTGTTAGAGAAGTTGTGTGATGAAAGAAGAGTAGTTTCAAGTAAAGAAACATATCCCTAAATACCAGACCATTGAGGGACTAAGGGAAATCTAGAATGGAATGAGAAAGAAAATGGCAAGGAAAAAAAAAAGAGTCAAAACTGGGCTGTGATGAGCCTTCTAAAACCACTGTAAGGACTTGGGATATCCTGGAAACAATAGCAAGCAGGGTATGACACACTATGGTCTATATTTTACAAAGATCTCTCTGAATACAGATCTGAGAATTGATTAAAGGGACCCAATGGTGAATGAAGGGTGACTAGTTAGGTGGTAATTGAAATACTTATTGTACAGGTGCTGTTGATCTACTCTGGGCTGTTAGCAATGGGGACAGAGAGCAACATGAATACTTACGAAAAACTTAAAAGCAGAAATGGAGGTGAGCACCAATGTGCACGCCTGTAAATGCAGTACTTGGGAGCTAAGACAGGAAGATTGTGGGTTTGAGGCCAGCCTCAGTAACTTAGCAAGAGCCTGTTTCAAAATAAAAATTAAAAAGGGCTGGAAGTATAGCTCAGAAGTAGAATGACCTGGGTTCAATCCCAGTACTACAAATTAATTAATTAATTGAAATAGAATATGAATAAAAGCAGAAATGGGTGGCTCTGGTGATTCACTGAGTGTGCAGAGTGAAGAGGGAGGAATGTGTGGTGGCTGCTGACCCTTTTGGGTGGTTCTGGTTCACTGTGATAGAGCCCATGGGTGGATTGGGGCAAGGAAAATACAATCAGCTTTGTGTGTGTAGGGGTGTTGGATAGAGAGGGCCCCATAGCAGGTGTCCCTCCACTCCCCTTCTGTCCTGGTTCCTTCTACACACAGCCTATAGATTAGTGGCTCTTGAAATTCCATCTAGGAAACTATCAAGGAACAAATTTATATAGAACCAAGAGCATCCCTTTTGCCCTCAGTGGTCCCAACCTTGTCTCTCTGGTCTCCTCCTCTGTCCCCATGCATCCTCCTCAACTTCACTCCTATTGGCGCCATTCCTGCCTCAAGGCTGCGTCCTTCAGAGTATTACCAACTCTCCCAGTGTGCCTACTGTTTGTTTGCAAATACATTTGTTCTCACTGTTCAGTTTACACTTGGTACACACTGCTCAGCCTTCTCAACATCTTCTCCTTTTATGTATTTTACCTCTCATAACTACTTAGGAAATAAATATTGTCATGTACTTCATTGGTTTGTCCTTTCCCCAGTACTCTATGCAGAGTTACATTCCATAAGTATAAAGGCTGGAGTCATGGATGAAGCAGATGAGGTTGTGAAGTTTGCTGGGAGAGCTATAGATGCAGATATAGTCACACATATACTTAGCCATACCCACATGCATAGCAGGATAAATGGTTTATCACTTACTTGATATGTACTAGCAGAAGGGGAGAAATGTGGAGTTTGAAACAGGGCACGGCCATGTGGAGTGCAGTGATTACTAATCTGGCTGTGGCATACGGGTGGGTTTGAAGGGAAAACAATTGCTACTGATTAATGAGCTCATTTATCTGCCAGGCTGTGTGCAAGCACTTTTCATGGGTGAATTGATGTAATACCAACAATGGAGTGGTACTGACATTCTCCCCATTTTGCAGAGGAGGATTGTGAGGCTTAGAGAAGGTAGGCTTTTAACTGATGGAACCAAGATGGAAATCCACCCTGGCTAACTCAAGCACCCACCCTCTCACCCTTAAAACATAGTATCCTCTGGAAGAGGGAAAAGAGGAGTTCAGATGAGGTCTGGGGATAGACTGAAATTGTTCAGCTGATTCAAGGATATCTAGTGTTCCAGGAAGAGCCTCAGGGTCTGAAGCTGGAGGCCTAGCCCTCCCCTTCAACTGGAGCTGCCCCCTGGCATCTATCCCTACATTTGGGCTCTGGGGGAGACTTAAGGAAATAATTCTCTGCTTAAGAAAAAGTTTAAACGATGGGATCAAAGGATTTCTGTTGTGTGTCTTGTTTAAGATGCTACCAAATTTGTGTCAGGAACTGCCTTCGATGCTGTAAGCCTAGCAAGTCTTCCCAGGGCAAATGAAGGGATACTTGTTTCCAAAGAAATGAATCAGCTAGCACTCAACTGAAAAGAAATAATGCAAGTTTAAAATATAGTTTTTGTTATTTTTAAAATTTTTATTGGTGCATTGTAGTCATACATCTTAATGGAGTACAAGATGATAGAGGCATACATGCACACACCACTTAATTAGCC